>NC_133397.1:97950000-99200000 GCF_047511655.1 Castor canadensis | reverse complement strand
GGAGGAAAACTTCAGAGGAGAGGGGGAAAGACCCACCTCCCACAAGAACTGTAAATAAACAGGCAGGCCTGACAACGTGGCAGCAGTGTCACCTTTCCCAGTGCTTGGAAAGGGGAAAGCTTGTAGCAGAGGCTCCCACACAGGAGAACTCTGAGCAAACAAAGCCTGTGGGACCAGCTGAGTGCTAGCTCATCCCAGAGATCTGCATAAATAATGTCACCAGCTACAGGCTGAGAGCAGCAGGCAGGCAAGCCACAGTTGCAGATACCACTCTCAGAACTGCCTCCAGATGCTTTTTTTTCTATTTCTCCCTACCTTTGATGAGAGAACAACCGAATTACACCTGCAAGCCAAAAAACTTACTGAAACTGTATTGCATTTGAACTGGGGACACTTGGTGGGGCTTTTGTGTGTGTGTGTGTCTGTGTGTGTGTGTGCAGTTTTGTTCTACTTTATGCATCCCCTTTAATGAGACAACTACAGAACAACATCTGAGGCACCAACTCCAGGACTGGAGATTGAGACAGACACCCAAATTATTAAGACTGAAACTGCATTGCATATAAACTTGGAAGATTTTTGGTTTTTTTTTTTTTAATTTTCTATTTTCCATTTTATTTTAATTCATTTTTATATATAGATATTACTTTCATTTACTTATTTTTTATTTTTTTATCTTTGATTTTCAATCCTCTCTCTGTCTCTCTAATGTCTGTTCAGCTTACTGTCCACTAGTACACTAACACTCCCTGTTTATACCTTTGAAACTCTCTTGTCTGATACCTTGTTCTGCTTTCTCCCTCTTGTCTGTATATTTGTTTTCCCCTTTTCTTTAACTTCTTGCTTTCCATCTCAGCTCACCCTTCCATTCTAAATATTACCACTGTTATTATTACAAGCTAGAAAATACTTAATTACACACAGTACAGGGCCAGTAACAACACCAAGGAAAATGACGGGAAGACAGAAAAAACAGGGAAACCAGTTTCCCCACAGCAAAAAATTAGTACAGGAACCAGAGGAGAATGAAGAGAACAGAAAATCAGATCCAGACTCCAACAAAATGAAGATAAACTATGCCAAAGGACCCAATGAAGCCCACACGAATAATTTAAAACAAGACATACTACCGGTACTCAGTGAGAATTTTATAGAGATGATACTGGATAGGGTCAACCAAAATGTACAGGAGACACTCAAGAAATTCCAAGACAACAAAAATAGAGAATTTGAAAAAGCAAAAGAAGAAATAAAGGAAACCATAGAAGCACTGTATAAACACCAAACTGAAACAGAGAACACAATGAATAAACAGATAAATGAACTCAGGACAAAAATAGACAACATTAAAGAAGAAAACTGCCAGGATATGGAAAAACCTCAGAAAAAAGAACGAAACAGAACTGCAAAACAAAACAGAAGGCCAATCCAGCAGAATAGAACAAACAGAAGACAGAATCTCAGAACTTGAAGATGAAATGCTAATTAAAGGAAAAACCAAAGAACTATTAATTAAACAACTCAAGACCTGTGAAAAGAAAATGCAAGAACTCATGGACTCCATCAAAAGACCAAACTTGAGAATCATGGGCATCGAAGAAGGAGAAGAGGTGCAAGCGAAAGGAATGCATAATATATTCAAAAAAATAATTAAAATGAACCAAGCCTTGTATGCACAAATGAATAATAAAAGAAAAATGAAAAAAAAATTAATAACGGAAAATTTCCCAAATCTAGAGAAAGATATTCCCATAGAAATGCCAGAGGCCTCCAGGACACCAAACAGACCAGATCAAAATAGAACTACTCCACGACATATCATCATTAAAACAACAAGTTCGAAACTAAGGAAAGAATATTGAAGGCTGTAAGAGAGAAAAAACAAGTAACATACAAAGGTAAACGCATCGAAATCACAGCAGACTTCTCAACAGAAACATTAAAAGCAAGAAGAGCGTGGGGTGAGATCTTCTGGACACTGAATGAAAATAACTTCAACCCCAGGATACTCTACCCAGCAAAGCTATCATTCAAAATAGATGAAGCAATAAAAGTCTTCCATGATAAGCAGAAACTAAAACAATATGTGACCACAAAGCCACCATTACAAAAGATTCTGCAAGGGATCCTGCACACAGAAAGTGACACCCAAATTAACCATGAAAAGGCAGGCAGCACCAAACCACAGGATAAGAAAAAGCAAGACAGTAGAGAGTAACATCAAGTTAGGTACACACAATCAAACCTTCAAACAACTAAGATAACTAAATGGCAGGAATCACCACATACCTATCAGTACTAACACTTAATGTTAATGGACTTAATTCACCCATCAAAAGACACCGTTTGACAAAATGGATTAAAAAAGAAGATCCAACAATTTGTTGCTTACAGGAGACTCATCTCACTGACAGAAATAAGCAGATGCATAGGATGAAAGGCTGGAAGAATATTCACCAAGCCAATGGCCCCCGAAAACAGGCAGGAGTAGCAATACTCATCTCTGACAAAGTAGACTTCAAACCTACATTGATCAAACGAGATAAAGAAGGACATTCCATACTAATAAAAGGGGAAATAGACCAAAAGGAAATAATAATCATCAATCTGTACGCACCCAATGTCAACGCACCCAATTTCATCAAACATACCCTGAAAGACCTAAAAGCATATATAAACGCCAACACAGTGGTTGTGGGAGACTTTAACACCCCATTATCATCAATAGATAGGTCATCCAAACAAAAACTCAATAAAGAAATCCAAGATCTAAAATATGCAATAGATCAAGTGGCCCTAGTAGATGTCTACAGAACATTTCATCCAACCTCTACACAATATACATTCTTCTCAGCAGCCCATGGAACCTTCTCCAAAATAGATCATATCCTAGGGCACAAAGCAAGCCTCAGCAAATATAAGAAAATAGGAATAATACCGTGCATACTATCTGACCACAATGCAGTAAAAGTAGAACTCAACAACAAAAGTAAAGACAAAAAACATGCAAACAGCTGGAAACTAAATAACTCATTATTTAATGAAGAATGGATCATCGATGCAATAAAAGAGGAAATTAAAAAGTTCCTGGAAGTCAATGAAAATGAAAACACAACCTATTGGAACCTATGGAACACAGCTAAGGCAGTCTTGAGAGGAAAGTTTATAGCCATGAGTGCATATATTAAAAAGATTGAAAGATCCCAAATCAATGACCTAATGATACATCTCAAACTCCTAGAAAAACAAGAACAAGCAAATCCCAAAACAAATAGAAGGAGAGAAATAATAAAAATAAGAGCTGAAATCAACAAAATAGAAACCAAAAAAACCATACAAAGAATTAATGAAACAAAAAGTTGGTTCTTTGAAAAAATAAACAAGATCGATAGACCCCTGGCAAACCTGACTAAAATGAGGAGAGAAAAAACCCAAATTAGTACAAGTAGGAATGCAAAAGGGGAGATAATAACAAACACCATGGAAGTCCAGGAAATCCTCAGAGACTACTTTGAGAACCTATATTCAAATAAATTTGAAAATCTAAAAGAAATGGACAGATTTCTAGATACATATGATCATCCAAAACTGAACCAAGAGGAAATTAATCACCTGAATAGACCTATAACACAAAATGAAATTGAAGCAGCAATTAACAGTCTCCCCAAAATGAAAAGTCCAGGACCTGATGGATTCTCTGCTGAATTCTATCAGACCTTTAAAGAAGAACTGATACAAACCCTCCTTAAACTGTTCCATGAAATAGAATTGGAAGGAAAACTGCCAAACACATTTTATGAAGCCAGTATTACACTTATCCCAAAACCAGGCAAAGACACCTCCAAAAAAGGAGAACTATAGGCCAATCTCCTTAATGATCATTGATGCAAAAATCCTCAACAAAATAATGGCAAACCGAATTCAGCAACACATCAAAAAGATTATTCACCACGACCAAGTAGGCTTCATCCCACGGATGCAGGGGTGATTCAACATACGAAAATCAATAAACGTAATAAACCACATTAACAGAAGCAAAGACAAAAACCACTTGATCATCTCAATAGATGCAGAAAAAGCCTTTGATAAGATCCAACATCATTTCATGATAAAAGCTCTAAGAAAACTAGGAATAAAAGCAAAGTTCCTCAACATTATAAAAGCTATATATGACAAACCTACAGCCAGCATTATACTTAACGGAGAAAAACTGAAAGCATTCCCTCTAAAATCAGGAACCAGACAAGGATGCCCACTATCTCCACTCCTATTCAACATAGTACTGGAATTCCTAGCCAGAGCAATTAGGCAAGAAGAAGGAGTAAAAGGAATACAAATAGGTAAAGAAACTGTCAAAATATCCCTATTTGCAGATGACATGATCCTATACCTTAAAGACCCAAAAAACTCTACTCAGAAGCTTCTAGACATCATCAATAGCTATAGCAAGGTAGCAGGATATAAAATTAACATAGAAAAATCATTAGCATTTCTATACACTAACAATGAGCAAACAGAAAAAGAATGTATGAAAACAATTCCATTTACAATAGCCTCAAACAAAATCAAATACCTAGGTGTAAACCTAACAAAAGATGTGAAAGACCTCTACAAGGAAAACTATACACTTCTGAAGAAAGAGATTGAGGAAGACTATAGAAAGTGGAGAGATCTCCCATGCTCATGGATTGGTAGAATCAACATAGTAAAAATGTTGATACTCCCCAAAGTAATCTACATGTTTAATGCAATTCCCATCAAAATTCCAATGACATTCATTAAAGAGATTGAAAAATCTACTGTGAAATTTATATGGAAACACAAGAGGCCACGAATAGCCAAGGCAATACTCAGTCAAAAGAACAATGCAGGAGGTATCACAATACCTGACTTCAAACTATATTACAAAGCAATAACAATAAAAACAGCATGGTACTGGCACAAAAACAGACATGAAGACCAGTGGACCAGAATAGAGGATCCAGATATGAAGCCACACAACTATAAGCAACTTATCTTTGACAAAGGAGCTAAAAATATACGATGGAGAAATAGCAGCCTCTTCAACAAAAACTGCTGGGAAAACTGGTTAGCAGTCTGCAAAAAACTGAAACTAGATCCATGTATATCACCCTATACCAAGATTAACTCAAAATGGATCAAGGATCTTAATATCAGACCCCAAACTCTTAAGTTGATACAAGAAAGAGTAGGAAATACTCTGGAGTTAGTAGGTATAGGTAAGAACTTTCTCAATGAAACCCCAGCAGCACAGCAACTAAGAGATAGCATAGATAAATGGGACCTCATAAAACTAAAAAGCTTCTGTTCATCAAAAGAAATGGTCTCTAAACTGAAGAGAACACCCACAGAGTGGGAGAAAATATTTGCCAACTATACATCAGACAAAGGACTGATAACCAGAATATACAGGGAACTTAAAAAACTAAATTCTCCCAAAACTAATGAACCAATAAAGAAATGGGCACGTGAACTAAACAGAACTTTCTCAAAAGAAGAAATTCAAATGGCTAGAAAACACATGAAAAAATGCTCACCATCTCTAGCAATAAAGGAAATGCAAATTAAAACCACGCTAACATTCCACCTCACCTCTGTTAGAATAGCCATCATCAGCAACACCACCAACAGGTGTTGACGAGGATGCGGGGAAAAAGGAACCCTCTTACACTGTTGGTGGGAATGTAGACCAGTACAACCACTCTGGAAAAAAAATTTGGAGGCTACTTTAAAAGCTGGACATCGATCTACCATTTGATCCAGCAATACCACTCTTGGGGATATACCCAAAAGACTGTTACGCCAGAGGCACCTGCACATCCATGTTTATTGCAGCACTATTCACAATAGCCAAGTTATGGAAACAGCCAAGATGCCCCAGCACTGACGAATGGATTAAGAAAATGTGGTATCTATACACAATGGAATTTTATGCAGCCATGAAGAAGAACGAGATATTATCATTCGCTGGTAAATGGATGGAATTGGAGAACATCATTCTGAGTGAGATTAGCCTGGCCCAAAAGACCAAAAATCATATGTTCTCCCTCATATGTGGACATTAGATCAAGGGCAAACACTACAAGGGGATTGGACTTTGAGCACATGATAAAAGCGAGAGCACACAAGGGAGGGGTGAGGATAGGTAAGACACCTAAAAAACTAGCTAGCATTTGTTGCCCTTAACGCAGAGAAACTAAAACAGATACCTTAAAGCAACTGAGGCCAATAGGAAAAGGGGAACAGGTACTAGAGAAAAGGTTAGATCAAAAAGAATTAACCTAGAAGGTAACACCCATGCACAGGAAATCAGTGTGAGTCAATGCCCTGTATAGCTATCCTTATCTCAACCAGCAAAAACCCTTGTTCCTTCCTATTATTGCTTATACTCTCTCTACAACAAAATTAGAAATAAGGGCAAAATAGTTTCTGCTGGGTATTGGAGGGAGGAGAGGGAGGGGGCGGAGTGGGTGGTAAGGGAGGTGGTGGGGGCAGGGGGGAGAAATGAACCAAGCCTTGTATGCACGTATGAATAATAAAAGAAAAATGAAAAAAAAAGAGTTAGTTTTTGAAAGGTATTCTTCCTGAAATTTAGGAGATAGGCTCTGTTTTTACATGCAGGCCTATTCATCTGAGTTGAAGAAGCACATTTATCCTTCCAATGAAATCCAAGTGTGTGCAGCATCCAGCACATTGTTTGCCTGTGAGAACTGAGTTAGTTTTTGACAGGAATATTTCATGCAACTAAGGTTTTTCAAGGTGGAAATATGCTCCATTGTTCCAAATAAGCCTAGTTAGCTGAGTTGAAGAGACACATGCATCTCTGTAATGAAACCTATCTGTGTTAGAAGGAGAAGCATCCAGCACTTTTTACCTGTGAGAATGCCGTTCATTTTTGCCAGGAATACTTTCTGCAAGTCAGAATTTTCAAGGTGGAGAAAGGCTTATTTTGTTCCAAATATGCATCTTCAGCTCAGTTGGTGAAACCCTTGTGTCTCTCGACTTGAAACAATCTGTGTTAGAAGCAGGAGCATCTAGCACATTGTTTCCCAGTGAAAATTGAGTTTGTTTTTGAAAGGAATATTTCCTGCAACTTAGGTTTTTCCTGGTGGAGATAGGCTCTCTATGTTCCAAAGAGGCCTATTCAGCTGAGTTGTAGAAACACATGTATCACTTGAAAGAAAACCATCTGTATTAGAAGCAGGAACATCTAGCACATTGTTTTTTGTGAGAATTGAGTTAGGTTTTGAAAGGAATTCTTCCTGCACATCAGATTTACAAGATTTTGAAGAAAAATGCACATTTTCTTCAAAAAATGCCTACTAAGCAAGATTGAGGACACACAAGTATCTCTCGATAGAAAATCATCTGTCTTAGAAGAGAGAACATCTTGCAGTATGTTTTCCTGTGAGAATTGACTTAACTTTGGTGAGGAATAATACCTGCAACTAAGGTTTTTCAAGGTGGAGAACTGCTCATTTTGTTCCATATAGGCCTATTTAGCTGAGGAGAAGAAACACATGTAACAGTCCAAAGAAAAAAATCTTTGTAACAAGCTGCAACATTTAGTACACTGTTTTCTAGTCAGAATTGGGTTAATTTGTCAAAAAAATATTTCCTGCAACTTAACTTTCTGGAGATGGAGACAGACTCTGTTTGTTCCATATAGGCCAATTACAGACTTGAAGAAACACTTCTATCTCTCCAAAGAAAAGCATCTATGTTGGAAGCTGCAGCATCTAGCGCATTGTTTCCCTTTGAAAATTGAGTTTGTTTTTGAGAGAAATACTTCCTGCAACTTACCTATTTAAGTTGGAGATGTGAACAGTTTGTTCCAAACAGGCCTATTCACCTTAGTTCAAGAAACCTATGTATCTCTCCAAAGGAACCATCAGTGTTAAACGCAGGAGCATCTAACATATTGTTTCCCTGTGAGAACTGAGTTCGTTTTTGAAAGGAATACACTCTGCAGCTTATATTTCTGAAGGTGGAGATAAGCTCAGTTTGTTCGAAATAGGGCTATTCAGCTAAGTTGAGGAATCATATGTATCTCTCCAATGCTAACCCTTTGTGTTACAGGCACAAGCTTCAAGCACATTGTTTCCCTTTGAGAATAGACTTAGATTTTGGAATGAAGACTTCCTGCAACTTATGTTTTTCAAAGTGGAGATAGGCTCTGTTCGTTCCAAATAGGCTCATTGAGCTGAATGGAATAAACATATTATGATTCTAAAGAAAACCATCTATGTTCGAAGAGGCAGCATCCATTATATTGTTCCTTGTGGGAATTGAGTTAATTTTTGAAACGAATATTTCCTGCAATGTAGCTTTTCCCTTGTGGAGATGGGCTCTCTTTCTTCCAAATCAGCATATTCAGCTGTGTTGAGGAACATATGGGTTCCTAGAAAGAAACCATTTGTGTTCGAAGCAGAAGCATCTAGCACATGGTTTCCCTTTGAGAAATTAGGGAGTTTTTGAAAGGTATTCTTCCTGCAATTTAGATTTTTCAAGGTGGATATAGGCTCTGTTTCTTCCAAACAGGCCTATTCCATTGAGTTGAAGAAACATGTATCTCTCTAAGAAAATCATCTGTCTTAGAAGCATGAGCACATAGCACATTGGTGCCCTGTGGGATTTGAGTTAGTTTTGAAAGGAATATGTCCTGCCATTCAGAGTTTTCAACTTGGAGAGTGGCTCAGTTTATTCCAAATATGCCGCTTCAGCTCATTGGTACAAACATATGTATCTCTCAAAAGAAATCCATCTGTGTTAGAAGCAAGTGCATCTAGCACAGTGATTACCTGTGAGTTTATAGCTCGTTTTTGACAGGAATACTTTCTTCAAATCAGAGTTTTCAAGGTGGAGAAAGGCTCATTTTATTCCAAATATGCCACTTCAACTAAGTTTAAAAACACCATGTATCTCTGGAAAGAAAACCATGTGTGTTAGAAGAGGAAGGATCCAGCACATTGTTTCCTTGTGAGAATTGAGTTAGTTTTTGAAAGGTATTCTTCCTGAAATTTTGTTTTTAAAGATGGAGTTAGTCTCTGCTTGTTCCAAACAGGCCTATTCAGCTGAGTTGAAGAAGCACATTTATCTTTCCAATGAAAACTATTTGTGTTATCGGTGCAGCATCCAGCACATTGTTTGCCTGTGAGAACTGAGTTAGTTTTTGACAGGAATACTTCCTGCAACTAAGGTTTTTCTGGGGGAAATATGCTCTGCTGTTCCAAATAAGCCTAGTCAGCTGAGTTGAAGAAACACATGCATCTCTGGAAAGAAACCTATCTGTGTTAGAAGCAGAAGCATCCATCACATAGTTTACCTGTGAGTATATAGTTCGTTTTTGACAGGAATATTTTCTGCAAATCAGAGTTTTCAAGGTGGAGAAAGGCTCATTTTTTTCCAAATATGCATCTTCAGCTAAGTTGAAGAAACCCATGTATCTCTTGAATTAAAACCATCTGTGTTAGAAGCAGGAGCATCTAGCACATTGTTTCCCTTTGAGTATTGAGTTGGTTTTTGATGGAATTCTTCCTGCAACTTAAGTTTTACAAGGTGGAGATAGGTTCTGTTTGTTCCAAACAGACCTATACACCCGAGTTGAGAAATAAATGTATCTCTCCAAAGAAAACCATCAGTGTTGGAAGCACGATAATGTACCACATTGTTTTCCATTGAGAATTGAGTTAGATTTTGAAAGGAACACTTGTTGGAAAACAGAGCTAATGAGGTGCACAAAGGTTCATTTTCTTTGAAATAACCCTACTCACCTAAGCTGAAGAAACACATGTATCTCTCCAAAGGAAAAATATCTTTGCTAGAAACAGGAGCATTTAGCACATTGTTTCCTGTGAGAATTGAATTAGCTTTTGAAAGGTAAACTTCTAGCAAATCAGTGTATACAAGGTGGAGAAAGGCTCATTTTCTTTGAAATAGGCCTATTCAAATAAGTTGATGAAGCAAATGTAACTCTGAAAAGAAAACTATTTGTCATAGAAGCAGGAGCATATAGCACATTGTTTCCCTGTGAAATTTGCATTTGTTTTTGCAAGGAATACTTCCTGTAAATCAGAGTTTACAAGGTGGGGAAAGAATCATTTTCTTTGAAATAGGCCTATTCAGCTCAGTTGATGAAGCACATGTATCTCTTGAAAGAAAACCATTTGTATTAGAAGCAGGACCATCTGGCACTTATTCTTCTTATGAGAATTGGCATAGTTTTTGAAAGGAATAGGACCTTCAACTTAAATAATTCATGATGGAGATAGGCTCATTTTATTCCAATCAGGCCTTTTCAACTAAGTTGAAGAAACACATGTATCACTCTCAAGAAAACAATCTATGTTAAAAGCTGCGGCATCTAGCACATTGTTTCCAATGAGAACTGAGTTTGTTCTTGAAAGGAATATTTCTTGCCACTTTTGTTTTTCAAGCTGGAGATAGGCTGTCTTTGTTCCAAATACACCTATTCAAGTGAGTTGAAGAAACACATGTATCTCTTGAAAGAAAAGCATCTGTCTTAAAAGCAGGATAATATAGCACATTTTTTACAGTGAGAATTCAGTTACATTTTGAAAGGAACACTTCCTGGAAGTCAGAGTTCACAATGTGCAGAATTGTTCATTTTCTTTGAAAAAAACTCTTCACTAAAATTGAGGAAATACATGTATCTCTCAAAAGACAACCATCTGTCTTAGCAGCAGGAGCATCTAACACATTGTTTCAATGTAAGAACAGAGTTATTTTTTGAACGGAATATGTCCTGCAACTGAGAATTCTTTTTTTTTTAAAGTAATATTTCCTGCAACGTATGTTTTTCAAGATAGAGATAGGCTCTTTTGGTTCCTAATAAGGCCATTCAGTAGAGTTGAAAAAACACATGTACCTCTCGAAACAAAACAATTTGTGTTAGACTCAGGAGCATATACCACATTGTTTCACAGTGAGAATTGAGTTAGTATTTGTAAGGAATATTTCCTGTATATCAGACTTTACAAGGTGGAGAAAGGCTCATTTTCTTCGAAGTTGCCCTCTTCAGCTAAGTTGAGGAAACCCATGAATCTCTCAATAGAAAACAATCTGTGTTAGAAGCAGGAGCAGCTAGCACATTGTTTCTTGTGAGAAAAAAGTTTTATTTAGGAAGAAATACTTCCAACAACGTAGGTTTATCAAGGTGGTGTTAGGCTCCCTTTGTTCCAAAAGCCCTACTCAGCTGAGTTGAAGAAACTCATGTATCTTTTGAATGACAACCATTTGTATTAGAAGCATGTGCATCTACCACATTGGTTACCTGTGAGAACTGTTTTAGTTCTTGAAAGGAATACTATCTGCAACTCAGGTTACTCAAGATGGAGATAGGCTCTCTTTGTTCCAAATAGGCCTATTCCGCAGAGTTGAAGAAACACATGTACCTCTCAAAAATAAACCATCTGTGTTAGAAGCAGGAGCATTTAGCACTTTGTTTCCGTGTGATAATTGTGTTAGTTATTGAAAGGAATACTTCCTGCAAGTTAGAATTTTCAAGGTGGCTATAGGCTCTTTTTGTCTACACAGGCCTACTGAGCAGTATTGAAGACAACCATGTATCTCTCCAAAGCGAAACATATACATAAGAAGCAGGAACATCTGGCAAATTACTTCTTGGGTAGAACTGAGTTAGTTTTTTATAAGAATACTTCCTAGAAATAGGTTTTTGAAGGTGGAAATAGGCTCTGTATGTTCCAATTAAGCCTATTCAACTGAGTTGAAGATACACATGTACTTCTGTAAAGAAATCATCTGACTGAGAAGCAGGAGTACCTGGCACATTGTTTTCCTGTGAGAACTGAGTTAGTTTTTGGAAGGCTTCTCAGGCAAATTAGGTTTTTCAAGGAGGAGATAGGCTCTCTTTATTGCAAACAGGCCTTCAGCTGAGTAGAAGAAACACATGTATCTTTTGAGAGAAAACCATTTGTGTTTGAAGCAGAAGAATCTACAACATTGTTTCCCCATGAGAACTCAGGTGTTGGAAGGAATACTCCCTGAAACCAAAGTTTTTTAAGGAGGTGATAGGCTATTTTTGTCCCAAATAGTCCAATTGAACTAAGATGAAGAAACTCATGCTGCACTCCAAGGAGAAACATCTATATTAGAAGCTGCAGCACCTAGCACATTGCTTACCTGAGAGAATTGAGTTTGTGTTTGAAAGGAATACATCCTGCAAATCACAATTTCCATAGTGGAGGAAGGCTCATTTTGTTCGAAATAGGACTATTCCCCTAAGTTGAAGGAACTCATATAGCTCTCGAAAGAAAACCATTGTTTGAGAAGTAGGAACATCTAGCAAATTGTTTCACTGTGAGAACTAGGTTAGTTTTTAAATGGAATACGGCCTGCCACATAGGTTTTTCCAGGTGGAGAGAGACTCTCTTTCTTCCAAATAGGCCTATTCGGCTGAGTTCAAGAGACACATTATCACTCGAAATAAAACCATCTGGGTTAGAAAGAGGAGCATTCAGCACATTCTCTCCAAGTAAGAATTCACTTAGTTTTTGAAAGGAATTCTTCCTGCAAGTTAAGTTTTTCAAGGTGGAGATAGGCTGTCTTTGTTCCAAGGAGGCCTATTCAGCCTTGCTGAGGAAACACATGTATGTCTTGAAAGTAAACCATCTGTCTTAGAAGCAAAAGCATGTAGCACATTGTTTTGCTGTGAGAATTGAGTCAGCCTTTGGAAAGAATACTTATGGCAATGTTTGATTTTCAAGGTGGAGACACACTCTCTTTGTTTCAAATAGGCCTATTCTGTTGAGTTGAGGAAACACATGTATCTTTTAAATGTATACTATTTGTTTTATAAGCAGGAGCATCTACCACACTGATTCCCTGCAGAAATCGAGTTACTTTTTTAAAGGAATACTACCTGCAACTTAGGTTTTTCATGGTGGAGATAGGCTCTGCCTCTTCCAAATAGGCTCCATCAGCTGAATTAAAGAAACACATCTATGTCTTGAAAGAAAACCATTTGTGTCAGAAGCAGAAGAATCCAGCACATTGTTTCCCTGAGAGAAATGCAGTAGGTTCTGAATGGACTATATCTGCATCTTAGGTTTTACAAGGTGGACTTGGGTTCCCTTTGGTCCAAATCGACCTATTCATGTGAGTTGAAAAACACATGTATCTCGTGAAAAAAAATCATCTGTGTTAGTAGCAGGAGCATAAGATACATTGTTTCCTATGAGAAATCACTTTGTTTTATGAGGAATGCAACTTCCTCAAACTTAGGTTTTTCAAAGTGGGGATAAGCACTTTCTGTTCCAAATAGATCTATTGTGTGCACTTGAAGAAATACCTGTATTTCTGGCTAGAAAACAATGTGTCTGAGAAGCAGGAGCATCTAGCACATGGTTTTCTTGAGAGAATTGAGTTCGTTTTGGAAGGAATACTTCCAGCACTTTATGGGTTTCAAAGTGGAGAGAAGCTCTCTATGTTCCTTAAAGCTTACATTACTGAGTTGTAGAAACAAATGTATCTTTTGAACAGAACCATTTTGTCTTCAAAGCAGGAACATCGACCACATTGTTCCCCTGTGAGAATGGCTTAGTTTTTGAAAGGAATGCTACCTGCAACTTAGGATTTTCAACGTGGACATAGGCCTACTCAGATGAATTGATGAAAAACATGTGTCTCTTGAAGAAAACCAGCTGTGATAGAAGCAGGAGCATCTAACACATTGTTTTCCTGTGAGATTGAGTTCTTTTTGCAATGGAATACATCCTGCAACTTAGGTTTTTGAAGGTGGAGATAGGCCTTCTATGTTACAAATAGGCCTATTTAGCCGAATTGAAGAAAAAGAGGTATCCCTCAAAAGAAAACTATCAGTGATAGAAGTGGGAACATCTAGCACACTGTTTCCCATTGAGAATTGCGTAGCTTTTTAAAGAAAAAAATTCCTGCAAATCAGAGTATTCAAGGTGGAAGAAGGCTCATTGTGTTCCCAATAGGTCTCTTTAGCCACGCTGAATAAACACATACGTCACTCAAAAGAAAACCATCTGTATTAAAAGCAGAAGCATCTAGCACATTGTTTCCTTGTGAGAATTAAGACAATTTTTGAAATGAATATTGTCTGCAACTTACGTTTTTCAATTTGGAGGTAGACTCTCTTTGTTTCAAACAGGACTATTCAGCAGAATTGAAGAAACACATGAAACTTTCGAAAGAAAACCATTTGTGTTATAAGCAAGCACATCTAGGACTTTGTTTGTTGTGAGAATTGGCTTAGTTTTTCGAAGAAATACTACCTGCAACTTAGCTTTTTCAAGGTGGAGATGGCCTCTGTTTGTTCACACAGGCCTATTCAGCTGATTTCAAGAACATACTTCCCACTCTAAAGAAATTCATCTATGTTAGAACGTGCCACAGCTAGCACATTGTTCCACAGTGAGAGCTCAGAAAGTTTTTGAAAGGAATACTTCCTCCAAACCTGAGTTTTCAAGGTGGAAGAAGGCTCATTTTATCAAAATTGCCCTATTCAGCTGAATTGAAAAAACACACCTACCACTCCAAGGAAAACTATCTATGATAGAAGCTGCAGCAACTAGCACATTGGTTCCCTGTGAGAGTTCAGTTATTGTTTTTAAAGCAATGCTTCCTGCAACATATGTTTTTCAGGATGGACTTAGGCTCTTTTGGATCCTAATGAGCCTATTCAGCAGAGTTGAAGAAACACATGTACCTGTCCACATAAAACCACTTGAGTTCGACCCAGGAGCATATAGCACATTGATTCACTGTGAGAATTGAGTTAGTTTTTGTAAGGAATACTTCCTGCATATCAGACTTTACAAGGTGGAGAAAGGCTCATTTTCTTCGAAGTTGGCTTATTCAGCTACGTTGAGGAAATCCATGAATCTCTTGATAGAAAACCATCTGTGTTAGAAACAGGAGCACATAGCACATTGTTTCTTGTGAGAAAAAATGAGTTTGGTAGAAATACTTCCAGCTACAAAGGAATCCAGATATGATCCCTTTGTTCCAAAAAGCCTACTCAGCTGAGTTGATGAAACTCATGTATCTTTCCAATGCCAACCGTCTGTGTTCAATGCATGAACAGCTACCACATTGGTTCCCTGTGAGACCTGGCTTGGTTCTTGAAGTGAATTCCATCTGCAACTCAGGCTATTCAAGATGGAGATAGGCTCTCTTTCTTTCAAATAGGCCTATTCCGCTGAGTTGAAGAAAAACATGTATCCCTCAATAATATACCATTTGTATTAGAAGTAGCAGCATGTAGCATTTTGTTTCCCTGTGACATTTGTGTTACTTATTGAAATTAATACTTCCTGTAACTTAGAGTTTTCAAGGTGGCTATAGGCTCTTTTTGTTCTAAACAGAACTTTTCAGTGGCAGTGAGGAGAACCATGTATCTCTCCAAAGCAAAACATCTATATAGGAAGCAGAAACATTTAGCAAATTACTTTGTGGAGAGAACTCAGTTGGTTTTTGAAAGGAATGCTTCCTGCAAATAGGATTTGAAGGTGGAAATAGGCTCTGTGTGTTCCAATTAGGCCTATTCAACAGAGTTGAAGATACACATGTACTTCTTTAAAGAAAATCATCTGACTGAGAAGCAGGGGCATGTATCACACTGTTTTCCTGTGTGAATCGAGTTAGTTTTGGAAGGATTCTCAGGCAACGGAGGTTTTTCAAGGAGGAGATAGGCTCTCTTTCTTCCAAATTGGCCTATGCATTTGAGTTCAAGATACACATGTATCTCTCGAAATAAAACCATCTGGGTTAGAAAGAGGAGCATCTAGCAAATTCTTTCCCAGTGAGAATTCAGTTAGTTTTTGAAAGGAATGCTTCTTGCAGCTTAAGTTTTTCAAGGTGGAGATAGGCTGTCTTTGTTCCAAGGAGGCCTACTCAGCCTCCTGAGGAACACATGTATCTCTCGAAGGAAAACCATCTGTCTTAGAAGCAAGAGCATCTAGCACATTCTTTTCCTGGGTGAATTGAATAGGCTTTTGGAAGGAACACTTCTGGCAATGTTTGTTTCTCAAGGTAGACATATGCTCTCTTTGTTCCAAATAGGCCTATTCTGTTGAGTTGCAGAAACACATGTATCTTTTGAACAGATACCATTTGTTTTATAAGCAGGAGCATCTACCACATTGAGTCCCTATGAAAATTCAGTGACTTTTTTAAAGGAATACTACCTGCAACTTAGGTTTTCGTGGTATCTCTCAATAGTACACCATCTGTGTTAGAAGCAGAAGCTTCTAGCTCATTGTTTCCCAGTGAGAATTGGGTTGGGTTTTGAATGGAATACTTCATGCAACTTCAGTTTTTCCTAGTGCGGATTGGCTCTCTTTGCTCCAAATGGGACTATTCAGCCGAGTTGAAGAAACACATGCCTTCAAAAGAAAACCATCTATGTTAGAAGCTATAACATGAAGCACATGGTTTCCCTGTGAAAATTGACTTCGTTTTTGACAGGAATACTACCTGCAATTAAGATTTTCAAGGTACAGTTAGGCTGTTATTGTTCCAAATAGGCCTATTCAGCTGAGATGAAGAAACACATTTCTCACTCCAAGAAAACCATCTTTGTTAGATGCTGAATCATCTATCACCTTGTTTGCCTGTGAGAATTGATCTAGTTTATTAAAGGAATACTTCCAACATGTTATGTTTTTTTGAGGTGTATATAGGCTCTGTTTGTTCCAAAATAGGCCAATTCCGAAGAGTGCAAGAAACACTTGTATCTCTCCAAAGAAAAACATCTATGTTACAAGCAGAAGGATCTAGCATTTTGTTTCAAGCTGAGAGTTGAGTTTGTTTTTGAAAGGAGTACTTCCTGCAACTTAAGTTTCTCCAAGTGGAGATGGGCTCTCTTTGTTCCAAATAGGCCTGTTGAGGCAAGTTCAAGAAACATGTGTGTCTCTCAAAAGACAACCATCTGTATTAGAAGAGGAGCATCTAGAACATTATTTCTTGTGAGAATTGGCTTGGTTTTGTCAGAAATACTTCCTGCAACTTAGATTTTCAAAGTAGAGGTAGGCTCTTTTTGTTACAAATAGGCCATTCAGCTGAGATGAAGAAACACATTTTTCACACTCAGGAAAGCCATCCATGTTATCAGCTGCAACATCAAGAACATACTTTCCCAGTGAGAATTGAGTAAGCATTTGAAAGGAATACATTCTGCAAACCAAAGTTTTCAAGGTGGATGAAGGCTCATTTGGTTCCAAATTGGCCTATTCAGCTGTATTGAAGAAACACATGTCACTCTAAAAAAAATCATCTATGCTAAAAGAAGAAGTATCTAGCACATTGTTTGCCTGTGAGAATAGAGTTAGTTTTTGAAAGGAATACTTCCTGCAAATTGGAATTTACAAGGTGGATACAGGCTCTCTTTGTTCCAAATAGGCCTATTCAGCTGAGTGAAGAAATACATGTATCATTCTATTGGTAACCATCTGTGTTATGATCACAAGCATGTAGCACATTGTGTCCCTGTGAGATTTGTCTTAGTTTTTGAGTGAAATACTACCTGAAACGTACGTTTTTCAAGGTGGACAAATGCTCATTTTGTACCATATAGGCCTATTCAGCTGAGTTGAAGAAACACATGCATCACTCTAAAGAAATCCATCTATATTAGAAGATGCAACATCTAGCACATTGCTTCTCAATGAGAACTGAGTAAGTTTTTAAAAGGAATACTTCCTGCAACTTAGGTTTTTCAAGGTGGAGTTAGGCTCTCTTTGTTCCAAACAGGCGTATTCAGCTGAGGTGAAGAAACACTTGAATATCTCGAAAGACAGAAATCTATGTTTGAAACAGAGGCATCTAGCACATTGTTTCTCTGTGAAAATTGAGTTAGTTTCTGAAAAGAATTCTTTTTGCAAATCAGAATTTACCAGCTGGAGAAAGGCTCATTTTCTTCGAAATATGCCTATTCATCTCAGTTTATGAGCCAATGTATATCTCGAAAGACAACCATCTATATTAGAAGCTGGAGCTTCTAGCACATCGTTTTCCTGTGAGAATTAAATTCCCTTTTGTAAGGAATACTTCTGCCAACATACGTTTTCCAATATGGAGATACACTCTCTTTATTCCAAATATGCCTGTTCAGCTGAGTTGAAGAATCACATTTATCTCTCAGAAGAAAACTATTCATGTTAGAAGCAGGACCATTTAGAACATTGGTTCCTGTAAGAATTGTCCTAGTTTTTGAAAGTAATACTACCCACCACTTAGGTTTTTCAAGGTGGAGGTTGGCTCATTTTGTTCCAAGTAGTCCTCTTCAGCTGAGTTGAAGAAACACATGCATCTCTTGAAAGATAACCACCTGTGTTACAAGCAGGAGCATCTACCACATTGTTTCACAGTGAGAAATCAGTAAGTTTTTGAAAGGAAAACGTCCAGCAACTTACGTTTTTCAAGGTGGAGATAGGCTCTCTTTGTTCTAAACAGACCTATACACCCAAGTTCAGAAACACATGTATCTTTCTAAAGAAAACCATCTGTGTTGGAAGCAGGATAGTGTACCACATTGTTTTCTTTCAAAATTTAGTTAAATATTGAAAGAAGCACTTCCTGAAATCAGAGTTGACAAGGTACAGAAAGGTTCCTTTTTTAAAAAATAAGCCTATTCAATTAAATTGTAGAAACATATGTACCTCTTCAAAAGAAAAATCTATGTTAGAAGCAGTAGAATTTAGCACTTTGTTTTCCCATTAGACTTCCGTTAGTTTTTGAAAGGAATACTTCCAGCAAAGTAGAGTTTACAAGGTGTACAAAGGCTCATTTACTTTGAAATAGGCTTGCTCAGCTGAATTGAAGAAATACATGTATCTGTAGAAAGAAAACTATCAATCTTAGAAGCAGGAGCATCTAGCACATTGTTTTCCATTGAGAATTGAGTTACTTTTTGATAGGAATACTGCCGGTAACGTAGGTTTTTAAGTTAGTGATAGGCTCTCTTTGTTCCAAAATGGCCTATTCAGCTGAGTATAGGACACATGTGTCTTTCAATCAAAAACGATTTGTTCCAGTTCAGGAGCATCTACCACATTGGTTGCTTGTTAATATTGCCTTCATTGGAAAAGGTATACTACTTGCAACTTCAGTTTTTCATTGTGCAGATATGCTCTGTTTGTTACAATTGGCCTATTCAGCTGAATTGAAGAAACATACATGTCTCTCGAAATATAACCATTCATGTTAGAATCAGGAGCATCTAGCACATTGTTTCCCTGTGAGAATTTAGTTAATTTTTGAAATGCATACTTCCTGCAATATAAGTTTTTCAACGTGGAAATAGGCTTTATTTGTGCCAAATAGACCTATTCAGCCAAGTTGAAGAAATACAAGTAACTTTCAAAAGAAAACCATTTGTATTAGAAGCAAGAGTATCTAGGACATGGTTTGCTGTGAGAATTGGCCTAGTTTTTGAAAGGAATACTACCTGCAACTTAGGTTTTTCAAGGTGGAGATAGGCTGTAATTGTTCCAACAGGCCTATTCAGCTGATTTGAAGAATCACATGCATCAATCCAAAGAAAATGATCTATGTGAGAACCTCCCACATCTAGCACATTGTTTCACAATGAGAATTGAGTTAGTTTTTGAAAGGAATACTTCCCACAAATCTGAGCTTTCAAGGTGAAGCAAGGCTCTTTTTGTTCCAAATTGGCCTATTCAGTTGAGATAAAGAAACCCTTCTTTCCCTCCAAATAAAACCATCTATGTTAGAAACTGCAGCGTCTAGCACATTGGTTCATAGTGAGAACTGAGTTACTGTTTGAAAGGAATACTACCTGCAAATCAGAATTTTCAACGTGGAGGAAGTCTCATTTTGTTCCAAATTGGCCTATTCAGCTGAGGTGAAGAAACACATGTATCAGTCCCCAGAAAACCATTACGTTAGAAGCTGAAGCACCCAAAACATTGTTTCCATGTGGGAACTGAGTTAGTTTTTGAAAAGAATACTCCCTGAAAATCAGAGATTACAAGGTAGATTTCAAGGTACTATTTCTTCAAAATAGTCCTATTAAGCTGAGTTGAAGAAACACATGTATCTCTCGAACAAAAACCACTTGTGTTAGCGGCAGGAGCATTTACCACATTGGTTGCCTGTGAGAATTGGCTTCATTTTTAAAAGGAATACTACATGCAACTTAGGTTTTTCAAGGTGGAGATAGTCTCTGTTTATTCCAAATAGGGCTATTCAGCTGAATTGAAGGAAAACATGTATCTCTCAAAAGAAAACCATTTGTGTTAGAAGAAGGGGCATCAAGCACATTTTTCTCTGTGAGAATTGAGTTAGCTTTTTTAATGGAATACATACTATAACTTAGGATTTTCAAGGTGGAAATAGGCTCTCTTTGTTCTAAATAGGCCTATTCAGCTGAGTTGAAGAAACACATTTATCACTCTAAAGAAAATCATATATATTAGAATCTGCAGCATCTAGTACATTGTTTCCAATGAGAACTGTGTTACTTTTTGAAAGCAATACTTCCTGCAACTTAAGTTTTTCAAGGTGAAGATAGGCTTTTATCGTTCCAAATAGGGCTGTTCAGCTGAGTTGAAGAAGCACAAGTATCTTTCAAATGAAAACCATGTGTGTTAGAAACAGGAGCATCTACCACATTGGTTCTGTGTGAGAATTGGATTCACTTTGGAAAAGACTACTTTACGTGCAACTTAGGTTTTTGAAGGTGGAGATAGTCTTTGTTCGAAATCTGAGTTGAAGAAACACATGTATCTCTCAAAAGAAACCCATCTGTGTTAGATGCATGAGCATCTAGCACATTGTTTTGGTGTGAGAATTGAATTCGTTTTTGAAAGGAATACCTCCGGCAATGTAGGTTTTTCAATGTGGAGAAAGGCACTCATTGTTCCCTATAGGTCTACTCAGCTGAGTTAAAGAAACACATGTATCCCTCAAAAGAACACCATATGTGTTAGAAGCAGGCACATCTAGTACATTGTTTCCCTATGTTAAATGAGTTAGTTTTTGAAAGGAATACTTCCTGAAACTTCAGTTTTTCAAGGTGAATATAGGCTCTCTTTGTTCCAAATTGGCCTATTCAGCCAACAAGTGAAACACATGTATCTCTAGAAAGAAAACCATGTGTGTTAGAAGCAAGATAATACATCACATTGTATTCCAGTTTGAATTGAGTTAGTTTTTTAAAAGAACACTTCCTGGGAAACAGAGTTTACAACGTGGAGAAAGATTCATTTTCTTTGAAATAAGCCTATTCAGCTAAGTTGAAGAAACACATGTATCTCTCCAAAGAAAAACATCTATGTTAGAGACAGGAGCATTTAGCACATTGTTTTCATGTGAGAATTGAGTTAGTTTTTGAAAGAAATACTTCCTGCAACTTCAGTTTTTCAAGGTGGAGTTAGGCTCTCTTTGTTCCAAATAGTCCTATTAACCTGAGTTGAAGAAAAATATGTCTTTCAAAAGAAAAGCATTTGTGTTATAAGGAGGAGAATCTAGCACATTGTTTCCCTGTGAGAATTGAGTTAGTTTTTGAAAGGAATACTTCCTGCAATGTAAGTTTCTAAAGCTGGACACAGACTCCTTGTTTCAAATAGGCCTATTCAGCTGAGTTGAAGGAACACATGTATCTTTCGAAAGAAAACCATTTGTGTTTGAAGCAGAAGGATCTAACATATTGTTTCTCTGTGAGAATTGGCTTATTTCTCAAAGGAATACAACCCGCTAGGTAGGTTTTTCAAAGTGGAGAGAGGCTCTTTTTTTGCCAAATAGTCCTATTCAGATGAGTTGAAGAAAAAAAATGTATCTCTCCAAAAAAAATATACGTAAGAAGGAGGAGCATCAAGCACATTGTTTCCCTGTGCTGGTTGAGTTAGGTTTTGAAATTAATATGTCCTGCAGTGTAGTATTTTCAAGGTGAAAATGGACTCTTTTTGTTCCACATAAGCCTATTCAGCTGAGTTGAAGAAACTCATGTATCTTTCAAATAAAAATCATTTGAGTTAGAAGCACAATCATCTAGCACATTGTGTCCCTGTGAGATTTGGCTTAGTTTTGGCGTGGAATACTCCCTGAAACATACGTTTTTCAAGGTGGAGACAGGCTCATTTTGTACCAAATAGGCCTATTCAGCTGAGCTGAAGAAACACGTTTCACTCCAAAGAAAACAATCTTTGTTAGAAGCTGAAGCATCTACCACATTGTTTCCCAGTGAGAACTGACTATGTGTTTGAAAGGAATACTTGCTGCAAATGAGAGTTTTCAAGGTTGAGATAGGCTCTCTTTGTTCCAAATTGGCCTATTCACCAGAGGTGAAGAAACACTTGTGTATCTCAGAAGACAGAAATCTGTGTTAGAAGCAGAGGCATCTAGCACATTGTTTCTCTGTGAGAATTGAGTTAGTTTCTAAAGGAATACCTGCTGCAAATCAGAATTTACCAGCTGGAGAAAGGCTCATTTTCTTCAAAGTACGCCTGTTCATCTCAGTTTATGAACCACATGTATTTCTCAAAAGACAACCATCTGTATTAGAAGCAGAAGCATCTGGAACATTGTTTTCCTGTGAGAATTGAGTTAGCTTTTGGAAGAAATACTTCTCCCAACGTAGGTTTTTCAATATGGAGATAGGCTCTCTTTATTCCATATAGGACTATTCAGCTGAGTTGACAAATCACATTTAACTCTCAAAAGAAAACCATTCGTGTTAGAAGCAGGACCATTTAGAACATTGGTTCCTAGAATACTACCCACCAGTAAGTTTTTCAAGGAACAGATGGGCTCATTTTGTTCCAAGTAGGCCTCTTCATCTGAGTTGAAGAAACACATGCATCTCTCAAAAGAAAACCATTTATGTGAGAAGCAACAGCATCTACCACTTTGTTTTCTTCTGAGAATTGAGTTAGTCTTTGGAAGGAATATCTCTGGCCATGCAGGTTTTTCAAAGTGGAGATAGGCTCTCTTTCTTTGCAATAGGCCTATTCAGCAGAGTTGATGGAACACATGTATCTTTCGAAAGAAAACCGTTTGTGTTACAAGCAGGAGCATCTATCACATTAGTTTCCTGTAAGAGTCAGCTTCATTTTGAAAAGAAAACTACCTGCCACATAGGATTTTCAAGGTGAAGATAGGCCCATTTTGTTCCAAGTAGGCCTCTTCAGCTGAATTGAAGAAACACATGTATCTCTCAAAAGAAAACCATTTGTGTCAGAAGCAAGAGCATCTACCACTTTTTTTCCTGTGAGAATTGAGTTAGTGTTTCAAAGGAATACGTCCTGCAATGTAGGATTTTCAAGGTGAAAATGGGCTATTTTTGTTCCACATAGGACTATTCAGCTGAGTTGAAGAATCTCATGTATCTTTCAAATGAAAACCATTTGTGTTAGAAGCAAGATCATCTAGCACATTGTTTCCCTGTGAGAAGTGGCTTCGTTTTTGAAAAGAACACTACCTGCAACTTAGGTTTTTCAAGGTGAAATTAGGCTCTTTTTGTTCCAAATAGGCCTCTTCAGCTGAATTGAAGAAACACATGTATTGCACTATAGAAAAGCACCTCTGTTAGAAGCAGGAGCATCTAGCACATTGTTTCACTGTGAGAATGACTTAGTTTGGGAAAGGAATACTTCCTCCAAATCAGAGTTTACAAGGTGAAGAAATGCTCACTTTTTTTGAAATAGGCCTATTAGACTAGGTTGAGGACACACATCTATCTTTCAAAAGAAAATCATCTGTCTTAGAAGAGAGAGGATCTAGCACTTTGTTTACCTGTGAGAACTGACTTCGTTTTTGTGAGGAATACACCATGCAGCTAATGTTATTTTTTCCAAATAGGCCTATTCAGCTGAGATGAAGAAACACAGGTTTCACTTCAAAGAAAGCCATCTATCTTAGAACCTGCAGCATCCACCACATTGTTTCCCAGTGAGAATTCAGGTAGTGTTTGAAAGGTATACTTCCTGAAAATCAGTTTTCAAGGTGGAGGAATGCTTATTTTGTCCCAAATTGGCCTCTTCAGCTGAGGTGAAGAAACACATGTATCAGTCCATAAAAAACCGTCTATGTTAGAAGCTGCAACATCTAGCATGTTGTTTCCGTGTGAATATTTAGTTAGTTTTGAAAGGAATGCTTCCTGTGCGTGTGTGTTACCTTCTAGGTTAATTCTTTTTGAACACACACGCACAGGAAATCAATGTGAGTCAATGCCCTGTATAGATATCCTTATCTCAACCAGGAAAAACCCTTGTTCCTTCCTATTATTGCTTATACTGTCTCTACAACAAAATTAGAAATAAGGGCAAAATAGTTTCTGCTGGGTATTGAGGGGGTGGGGGAGAGGGAGGGGGTGGTAAGGGAGGGGATGGGGGCAGGGGGGAGAAATGATCCAAGCCTTGTATGCACATATGAATAATAAAAGGAAAAAAAAGAGAAAGGAATGCTTCCTACAATGTAAGTGTTTCCAGATGGACAAAGGCTCTCTTTGCTCCAAATAGGCCGATTCAGAAGACTTGAATAAACACTTGTAACTCTCCAAAGGAAAACATGTATTACAGGCAGGAGCATCTAGCACATTGTACCCCAGTGAGAACTCAGTTAGTTTTTCAAAGGAGTATTCCTCCAACTTACGTTTCTCCAAGTGGAGATTGGCTCTCTTTGTTAAAAACAGACCTATTCAGCTGAGTTCAAGAAACACATGTGTCTCTCGAAAGCAAACCATCTGTGTTACAAGCAGGAGTATCTAGCACATTGTTTCCTGTGAGAATTGACTGAGTGTTTGAAAGGAATACTGCACCTTAGGTTTTTCATACAGGACATAGGCATATTTTTTTCCAAATAGGCCTATTCAGCTGAGATGAAGAAACACATGTATCTCTCAAATGAAATTCATCTGTGTTAGGAGCAGGAGCAAGTAGCACATTCTTTCGCTGAGAGAATTAGGTAGTTTTTGAAAAGAATGCTTCCTACCAGTTAAATTTTTAAAGAGGAGATAGGCTCTCTTTGTTCCAATGACGCCTATCAACCGAGTTGAAGAAACACATGCATCTCTTGAAAAAAACCATCCATTTTAGATGCAGGAGCATATAGCACATTGTTTCCCTATGAGAATTAAGTTAGTTTTTGGAAGGAATACTTCCAGCATTGTAGGTTTTCATGGTGGCGTCAGGCCCTCTTCATTCCAACTACAGCTATTCAGCTGAATTGAAGAAAAACATGAATCTTTCAAAGGAAAACCATTTGAGTTAGAAGCAGAAGAATCTAGAACACTGTTTTCCTGTGAGAATTGAGATAGTTTTTGAAAGGAATAAATACTGCAATGAAGGATTTTCCATATGCAAATAGGCTCTTTTTTTCCAAATAGGCCTATTCAGCTGAGCTGAAAAAACACAGGTATCTCTCGAAAGACAACCATCTGTGTTACAAGCAGGAGCATCTAGCACATTGTGTCGCTGAAAGAATTAGTTAGTCTTGGAAAGGAATATGTCCAGCAACCTAAGTTTTTAAAGTGGAGAAAGGCTCCCTTTGTTCCAAAGCATTGAAGAAATACATGTATCTCTCCAAAAAAAACCCCACCTGTTTTAGAAGCAGAAGCATCTATCACATTGTTTCCCTGTGAGATTTGGCTTAGTTTCTCAAAGGAATGCTACCTGCTAATTCAGTTTTTCAAAATGGTGAAAGCTCTTCTTGTTGCAAAGAGTCATTTTCAGCTGAGTTGAAGAAACACATGTATCTCTCCATAAAAAACCACCTATGTTAGAAGCAGGAGCATCTAGCACATTGTTTCCCTGTGAGAGTTGAGTTAGTTTTTGAAAGGAATACTTCCTGCAACGTAGGTTTTTCAATGTGAAAATAGGCCCATTTTGTTCCAAAAAGGCCTATTCAGCTGAGTTGAATGAACACATGTATCTTTCCAAAGAAAACCATTTGAGTTAGAAGCAAGATCATCTAGCACTTTGCTTCCCTGTGAGAACTGAGTTAGTTTTTGAAAGGAATACTTCTGAAACGTAGATTTATCAAGTGCAGATTGGCTCTCTTTGTTCCAATTAGGACTATTCAGCCGAGTTCAAGAAACACCTGTGTCTCTAGAAAGAAAACCATCTGTGTTAGAAGCTGTAACATCTAGCACATGGTTTCCCTGGGAGAACTGAGGTAGTTTTTCAAAGGAATACTTCTTGCAACATAAGTTTTTCAAGGTCAACATAGGCTCTTTTTGTTCCAAATAGGCCAATTCCAAAGTGTTGAAGAAACACTTATATCTCTCCAAAGCAAAACATCTATGTTACAAGCAGTAGCATCTAGCACGTTGTTTCATGATGAGAATTGAGTTCATTTGTGAAAGGAGTACTTCCTGCAACTGCAGTTTCTCCAAGTGGAGATCAGTTCTGTTTAGTCAAAACAGGCCTATTCAACAGAATTCAAGAAACACATGAGTCTCTCAACAGAAAACCATCTGTGTTAGAATCAGGAGCACCCTGCACATTGTTTCCTGTGAGAACTGCCTTTGTTTTTGTGAGAAATACATCCTGCAACTTAGGTTTTTCAGAGTGGACATAGGCTCTTTTTGTTCCAAATAGGCCACTCAGCTGAGATAAAGATGCACATTTGTCACACCAAAGAAAACCATCTATGTTAGAAGTTGCAGCATCAAGCACATAGTTTCCCAGTGAGAATTGAATTAATCTTTCAAAGGAGCACTTTCTGCAAACCAGAGTTTTCAAAGGGGATGAAGGCTCATTTTGTTCCAAATAGGCCTATTCAGCTGAACTAAAGAAACACATGTTTCACTCCAAACAAAACCATCTTTGTTAGAAGCTGAAGCATCTACCACATTGTTTCCCAGTGAGAAATGAGTAAGTGTTTGAAAGAAATACTCCCTGCAAATCAGAGTTTTCAAGGTGGAGGAAGGCTCATTGCATTCCAAATTGGCCTATTCACCTGAGGTGAAGAAACCATCTGTGTTAGAAGCTGCATTATCTAGCACATTGTTTGCCTGTGAGAGTTGAGTTAGTTTTTCAAAGGATAATTTCCTGCAAATCACTGTTTGCCAGGTGGACAAAGGCTCACTTTCTTTGAAATAGGCCCATTCAGCTAAGTTGATGAAGCACAAGTATCTCTCGAAAGAAAACCATCTATCTTAGAAGCAGGAGTATCTAGCACCTTGTTTTCCTGTGAGAATTGAAGTAAGTTTTGGAAGGAATACTTCCAGCAATGTGAGCTTTTCCTGAAGGACATAGGCTGTGTTAGAAGCAGGCATATCTAGCACATTGTTTCCCTGTGATAACTGAGTTAGTTTATGAAAGGAATACTTCCTGAAACTCTAGTTTTTCAAGGTGAATAGAGGCTCTCTTTGTTCCAAATTGGCCTATTCAGCAGACAAGAGAAACACATGTATCTCTAGAAAGAAAACCATCTGTATTAGAAGCAAGGTAATAAAGCACATAATTTTCCAGTTTGAATTGAGTTAGTTTTTGAAAGGAACACTTCCTGGAAAACAGAGTTTACAATGTGGAGAAACATTCATTTTCTTTGAAATATGCCTATTCAGCTAAGATGAGGAAACACAATCTCTCCAAAGAAAAACATCTATGGTAGAGGCAGGAGCATTTAGCACATTGTTTTCAAGTGAGAATTGAGTTAGCTTTTGAAAGGAATACTTCCAGAAAATCAGAGTGTACAAGGTGGAAGAAGGCTCTTTTTCTTTAAACAGGACTATTCAACTAAGTTGGTGAAGCACATGTATCTCTCAAAAGAAAACTCTTTGTCATAGAAGCAGGAGCATCTAGCACATTGTTTTCTCATGAGAATTCTGTTTGTTTTTTGGAGGAATACTTCCAGCAATGTGAGCTTTTCCTGAAGGACATAGGCTCTCTTTGTTCCAAATCAGCCTACTCAGCTGACTTCAGAAACACATCTATCTCTTGAAAGAAAACCATCTGTGTTAGGGGATTGGACTATGAGCACATGATAAAAGTGAGAGCACACAAGGGAGGGATGAGGATAGGTAAGACACCTAAAAAACTAGCTAGCATTTGTTGCCCTTAATGCAGAGAAACTAAAGCAGATACCTTAAAGCAACAGAGGCCAATAGGAAAAGGGGAACAGGTACTAGAGAAAAGGTTAGATCAAAAAGAATTAACCTAGAAGGTAACACCCATGCACAGGAAATCAATGTGAGTCAATGCCCTGTATAGCTATCCTTATCTCAACCAGCAAAAACCCTTGTTCCTTCCTATTATTGCTTATACTCTGTCTACAACAAAATTAGAAATAAGGGCAAAATAGTTTCTGCTGGGTATTGAGGGGGGGAGAGGGAGGGGGCGGGGTGGGTGGTAAGGGAGGGGGTGGGGGCAGGGGGGAGAAATGAACCAAGCCTTGTATGCACATATGAATAATAAAAGAAAAATGAAAAAACAAAAAAAGAAAACCATCTGTGTTAAAAGCAGGATAATATAGCGCATTGTTTTCCAGTGGGAGTTGAGTTAGTTTTTGGAAAGAACATTTCCTGGAAAACAGAGTTCACAACATAGAGAAATGTTCAGTTTCTTTGAAGTAAGCCTATTCAGCTAAGTTGAAGGAACACATGTATCTCTCCAAAGAAAAACATCTATGCTAAGAGCAGGAGCATTTAGCACATTATTATCCTGTGAAAATTGAGTTAGTTTTGGAAAGGAATTCTTCCAGCAAATCAGCATTTACAAGATGTAGAAAGGCTCATTTTCTTTGAAATATGCCTATTCAGCTGAATTCAAGAAATACATGTATCTATTGAAAGAAAACCATTTGCGTTAGAAAAAGGAGCATCTAGCACATTGTTTCACTGTGATAATTGAGTTAGTTTTTGAATGGAATACATCCTGACAGTTAAGTTTTTCCAAAGGAGATAGGTTGTTTTTCATTCAAAGAGGCCATTTCAGCTGAGAGCAGGAAACACACGGTTAATTCCAAAGAAAACCATCTATGTTAGAGCTGCAGTATCTACCACATTGTTTCTCAGTCAGAATTGAGTGTTTGAAAGGAATACTTCCTGCAAATCTGAGTTTTCAAGGTGTATTAGGGCTCATTTTATTTCAAGTTGCCTATTCAGCTGAGTTTAAGAAACACATGTATCAGTCCATACAATGTGCAGCATCTGGCACATTGTTTCCAAGTGAGAACTGTGTAAATTTTTGACAGAAATACTCCCTGCAAATCAGAATTTACAAGGTGGGGAAAGAATCATTTTCTTCAAAATAGACCTTATCAGCTAAGTAGAGGAAACACATGTATCTCTTGAAAGAAAATCACCAGTCTTAGAAGCAGGTGCATCTAGCACACTGTTTTTCTAGGAGAATTGAGTTACTTTTTGGAAGAAATACTACAGGTGACTTAGGTTTTTTAGGGGGTGATAGGCTCTCTCTGTTCCAAATAGGCCTATTCAGCTGAGTTATAGAAACACATGTATCTTTCTTTTGGAAACAATTTGTTTCAATTCAGGAGCATCTACCACATTGGTTCCCTATGAGAATTGGCTTAGTCTTAAAAACGTATACTGCTTACAACTTTGGTTTTTCTTGGTGGAGTTATGCTCTGTTTGTTCCAAGTGGCATATTCAGCTGAATTGAAGAAACACACATATCTCTCGAAATAAAACCATTTGTGTAAGAATCAGGAACATCTAGCACATTGTTTTCCTGTGAGAATGGAATTAGTTATTGAAAGCAATACTGCCTGCAACTTACGTGTTCAAGGTGGAGGTAGGCTCTCTTTGTTTCAAATAGACCTATTCAGCTGAGTTGAAAAAACACATTTCAAAAGAAAACCATTTCTGTTAGAAGCAAGAGCATCTAGGATATGGTTTGCTGTGAGAATTGGCCTAGTTTTTGAAAGGAATACTACCTGCAACTTAGGTTTTTCAAGGTGGAGATAGGCTGTAATTGTTCCAACAGGCTTATTCAGCTGATTTGAAGAATCACATGTATCAATCCAAAGGAAATCATCTATGTGAGAACCTCCCACATCTAGTACATTGTTTCACAGTGAGAACTGAGTTAGTTTTTGAAAGGAATACTTCTCACAAATCTGAGCTTTCAAGGTGGAGCAAGGCTCTTTTTGTTCCAAATTGTCCTATTCAGTTGAGATGAAGAAACCTTTCTTTCCCTTCAAATGAAACCATCTGTTAGAAACTGCAGCATCTAGCACATTCCTTCACAGTGAGAACTGAATTAGTGTTTGAAAGGAATACTACCTGCAAATCAGAATTTTCAACATGGAGGAAGGCTCATTTTCTTCCAAATTGGCCTATTCAGCTGAGGTGAAGAAACACATGTATCAGTCCCCAGAAAACCATTACGTTAGAAGCTAAAGCACCCAAAACATTGTTTCCCTGTGGGAATTGAGTGAGTTTTTGGAAAGAATACTCCCTGAAAATAAGATTACATGGTGGAAAAAGGCTCTAGTTCTTCGAAATAGTCCTATTAAGCTGAGTTGAAGAAACACATGTATCTCTCAAACAAAAAACATTTGTGTTAGCAGCAGGAGCATTTATCTCATGGGTTGCCTGTGAGAGTTGGCTTCATTTTTAAAAGGAATACTACCTGCAACTTAGGTTTTTCAGGTGGAGATTGTCTCTGTTTATTCCAAATAGGGCTATTCAGCTGAATTGAAGAAACTCATGTATCTCTCAAAAGAAAACCATTTGTGTTGGAAGAAGGAACATCTAGCACATTGTTTCCCTGTGATAATTGAGTTAGTTTTTTAAAGGAATATGTCCTACAACTTAGGATTTTCAAGGTGGATATAGGCTCTCTTTGTTCTAAATAGGCCTATTCAGCTGAAATGAAGAGAAACATTTATCACTATAAAGAAAATCATGTATATTAGAAGTTGAAGCATCTAGTACATTGTTTCCAATGAGAACTGTGTTACTTTTTGAAAGGAATATTTCCTGCAACTTAAGTTTTTCAAGATGGAGATAGGCTCTTTTTGTTCCAAATAGGGCTATTCAACTGAGTTGAAGAAGCACAAGTCTCTTTCAAATGAGAACCATTTGTGTTAGGAGCATGAGGATGTACCACATTGGTTCTGTGTGAGAATTGGCATCATTTTTGAAAGGAATACAACATGCAACTTAGCTTATTCAAAGTGGAGATTGCCTCTGTTTATTCGAAATAGGCCCATACACCTGAGTTGAAGAAAGACATGTCACTCTCAAAGAAAATCATCTATGCTAGAAGCAGAAGTACCTAGCACATTGTTTGCCTGTGAGAATAGAGTTAGTTTTTGAAAGGAATACTTCCTGCAAATTGGAATTTACAAGGTGGAGACAGGCTCTCTTTGTTCCAAATAGGCCTATTCAGCTGAGTGAAGAAATACATGTATCATTCAAATGATAACCATTTGTGTTATGATAACAAGCATGTAACACATTGTGTCCCTGTGAAATTTGGCTTAATTTTTGAGTGGAATACTACCTGAAATATATCTTTTTCAAGGTGGAGACAGGCTCATTTTGTACCAAATAGGCCTATTCAGCTGAGCTGAAGAAACACACGTATAACTCTAAAGAAATCCATCTATATTGGAAGATGCAACATCGAGCACATTGTTTCCCAGTGAGAACTGAGTTAGTTTTTAAAAAGGAATACTTCCTGCAAATTAGGTTTTTCAAGGTGGAGTTAGGCTGTCTTTGTTCCAAACAGGCCTATTCAGCAGAGTTGAAGAATCAATTTATCTCACAAAAGAAAACCATTCGTGTTAGAAGCAGGACCATTTAAAACATTGGTTCCTGTAAGAATTGTCTTAGTTTTTGAAAGGAATACTACCGGCCACTTAGGTTTTTCAAGGTGGATGTAGGCTCATTTTGTTCCAAGTAGGCCTCTTCAGGTGAGTTGGAGAAACACAGGTATCTCTCAAAGGAAAACCATTTGTGCCAGAAACAAGAGCATCTACCACTTTGTTTTCCTGTGAGAATTGAGTTAGTGTTTGGAAGGAATACGTCCTGCAAGGTTGGATTTTTAAGGAGAAAACGGGCTATTTTTGTTCCACATTGGCCTATTCAGCTGAGTTGAACAAACTCATGTACCTTTCAAATGAAAACCACTTGTGTTAGAAGCAAGAACATCTAGCACATTGTTTCCCTGTGAGAATTAGCTTCGTTTTTTAAAAGAACGCGACCTGCAACTTAGGCTTTTCAAGGTGAAAATAGGCTTTTTTTGTTCCAAATAGGCCTCTTCAGCTGAACTGAACAAACACATGTATTACACGATAGAAAAGCACCTGTGTTAGAAGCAGGAGCATCTAGCACATTGCTTCACTGTGAGAATGACTTAGTTTGGGAAAGGAATACTTCCTCCAAATCAGAGTTTGCAAGGTAAAGAAATGCTCACTTTTTTCGAAATAGGCCTATTAGGCTAGGTTGAGGACACACATCTATCTCTCAAAAGAAAATCATCTGTCTTAGAAGAGAGAGCATCTAGCACTTTGTTTTCCTGTGAGAACTGACTCAGTTTTTGTGAGGAATACACTCTGTAGCTAATGTTTTTCGAGTTGGAGAAAGGCTCTATTATTTCCAAATAGGCCTATTCAGCTGAGATGAAGAAACACAGGTTTCACTTCAAAGAAAACCCTCTATCTTAGAACCTTCAGCATCCACCACATTGTTTCCCTGTGAGAATTCAGTTAGTGTTTCAAAGGAATACTTCCTGTGAATCACGGTTTTCAAGGTGGAGGAATGTTCCTTTTGTTCCAAATTGGCCTCTTCAGCTGAGGTGAAGAAACACATATATCAGTAAATGAAAAACCATCTGTGTTGGAAGCTGCAACATCTAGCATGTTGTTTCCCTGTGAATATTAGTTAGTTTTTGAAAGGAATACTTCCCACAATGTAAGTTTTTCCAGGTGGACATAGGCTCTCTTTGTTCCAAATAGGCCAATTCAGAAGACTTTGAATAAGAACTCATAACTCTCCAAAGGAAAACGTGTATGTTACAGGAAGGATCAGTTAGCACGTTGTACCCCAGTGAGAACTCAGTTAGTTTTTGAAATGAGTCCTTCCTCCAAGTTATTTTTCTCCAAGTGGTGTTTGGCTCTCTTTGTTTAAAAGAGACCTATTCAGCTGAGTTCAAGAAAAACACGTGTCTCTCAAAAGGAAATCATCTATGTTAGAATTTGTAACATCAAGCACATGATGTCCCTGTGAGAATTGACTTAGTGTTTGACAGGAATACTACCTGCGATTAAGATTTTCTCTGTTCACATAGGCTCATATTGTTCCAAATAGGCCTATTCAGCTGAGATGAAGAAACACATTTCTCACTCCAAGACAACCATCTTTGTTGGAAGCTGACGCATCTACCACATTGTTTGCCTGTGAGAATTGTGTTAGTTTCTTACAGGAACACTTTCTGCAATTTATGTTTTTCGAGCTAGATATAGGTTGTGTTTGTTCGAAAATAGGCCAATTCCGAAGAGTTCAAGAAACACTTGTATCTCTGCAAAAAAAAAAATCTGTTACAAGCAGAAGGATCTAGCATTTTGTTTGAAGCTGAGAGTTGAGTTTGTTTTTGAGAGGAGTACTTCCTGCAACTTAAGTTTCTCCAAGTGGAATTGGGCTCTCTTTGTTCCAAACAGACCTGTTGAGGCAAGTTCAAGAAGCACGTGTGTCTCTTGAAAGAAAACCATCTGTATTAGAAGAGGAGCATCTTGAACATTGTTTCTTGTGAGAATTGGCTTTGTTTTGTCAGGAATACTTCCTGCAACTTAGGTTTCTCAAAGTAGAGATAGGCTCATTTTTTCCCAATAGTCCATTCAGCTGAGATGAAGAAACACATTTTTCACACTCAAGTAAATCATCCATGTTAGCAGCTGCAGCATCTAGAACATACTTTCCCAGTGAGAACTGAGTAAGTGTTTGAAAGGAATACGTTCTGCAGACCAACGTTTTCAAGGTTGATGACAGCTCTTTTTGTTCCAAATTAACCTATTCAGCTGTATTGAAGAAACACATGTCACTCTAAAAAAAATCATCTATGCTAGAAGCAGAAGCATCTAGCACATTGTTTGCCTGTGAGAATAGAGTTAGTTTTTGAAAGGAATACTTCCTGCAAATTGGAATTTACAAGATGGAGACAGGCTCTGTTTGTTCCAAATAAGTCTGTTCAGCTGAGTTGAAGAAACACAAGTATCTTTCAAATGAAAATCACTTGTGTTAGAAACAGGGTCATCTAGCACCGTTTTCCTGGGAGAATTGAGTTAGTTTTTGGGAGGAACACTTCCGGCCATGTAGTTTTTTCAAAGTGAAGAAAGACTCTCATTGTTCCAAATAGGGCTGCACAGCTGAGTTGAAGAAACATATGTATCTTTCGAATGAACACCAACTGTGTTAGAAGAATTTGCATCTACCTCATTGGTTCCCTGTGAGAATTTGCTGCGTTTTTTAAAGGAATACTAGCTGCACCTAAGGTCTTTCAACATGGAGATAATCTCTGTTTTTTCCAAATAGTCCTATTCAGCTGAATTGAAGAAACACATGTATCTCTAGAAAGAAAATCATTTCTGTTAGGAGCAGGAGCATGTAGCCCATTGTTTCCCTGTGAGTATTGAGTTGGTTTTTGAATGGAATATGTCCTGCAACTTAGGTTTTTCAAGGTGGAGACAGGCTCTCTTTGTTCCAAATAGGCTTATTCAGCTGAGTTGAAGAAACACATGTATCTATCAAAAAAAAAAAACACCATTTGTGTTAGAAGCCATACCATCTCGCACATAGTTTTCCTGTGAAAATTTAGTAAGATTTTGGAAGGAATACTTCTGGCAATGTAGCTTTTTGAAAGTGGAGATAGGCTCTCTTTGTTCCAAATAGACATATTCAGTTAAGTTGAAGAAATACATTTATCATTTGGAAGAAAACCATTTGTGTTCAAAGCAGAAGAATCTAACACATTTTTTTCCTATGAGAATTGGTTTCTCTTTTTTTTAAATTTTTTTATCTTTTCTTTTCCGGGAAGATATACCTTTGCTTTATTATTATTTCTTTTTTTTTCTTTTTTTCTCATATGTGCATACAATGTTTGGGTCATTGCTCCCCCTTTCACTCTCCACCTCCCCGGCTTCATTTATGGAAGGAATACTACCTTCAACATCAGTTTTTCAAGGTGGAGATAGTCTCTGTTTTTTCCAATTTGTCCTATTCAGCTGAATTGAAGAAACACATGTATCTCTTGAAAGAACACTATTTCTGGTAGAAGAAGGAGCATGTAGCACATTGTTTCCCTGTGAGTATTGAGTCGGTTTTTGAATGAAATACATCCTACAACTTAGGTGTTTCAAGGTGGAGACCGGCTCTCTTTGTTCCAAATAGGCCTATTCAGCTGAGTTAAAGAAACACATGAGTCTCTCAAAAGAAAACATTCGTGTTAGAACCAGAACCACTTAGAACAACGGTTCCTATAAGAATTGCCTTAGTTTCTGAAAGAAATGCTACCTGCCACTTAGGTTTTTCAAAGTGGAGATAGGCTTATTTTGTTCCAAGTAGGCCTCTTCAGCTGAGTTGAAGAAACACATGTATCTCTCAAAAGAAAACCTTTTGTGTCAGAAGCAAGAGCATCTACCACTTTGTTTTCCTGTGAGAATTGAGTTAGTGTTTAGAAGGAATATGTCCTGCAATGTGGGATTTTCAAGGTAAAAATGGGCTATTTTTCTTCCACATAGGCCTATTTAGCTGAGTTGAAGAAACACATGTATTGCACAATAGAAAAACACCTGTGTTAGAAGCAGGAGCATCTAGCACATTGTTTCACTGTGAGAATGACTTAGTTTGGGAAAGGAGTACTTCCTCCAAATCAGAGTTTGCAAGGTAAAGAAATGCTCACTTTTTTCGAAATAGGCCTATTAGGCTAGGTTGAGGACACACATCTATCTCTCAAAAGAAAATCATCTGTCTTAGAAGAGAGAGCATCTAGCACTTTGTTTTCCTGTGAGAACTGACTCAGTTTTTGTGAGGAATACACTCTGTAGCTAATGTTTTTCGAGTTGGAGAAAGGCTCTATTATTTCCAAATAGGCCTATTCAGCTGAGATGAAGAAACACAGGTTTCACTTCAAAGAAAACCCTCTATCTTAGAACCTACAGCATCCACCACATTGTTTCCCAGTGAGAATTCAGTTAGTGTTTCAAAGGAATACTTCCTGTGAATCACAGTTTTCAAGGTGGAGGAATGTTCCTTTTGTTCCAAATTGGCCTCTTCAGCTGAGGTGAAGAAACACATATATCAGTCCATGAAAAACCATCTGTGTTGGAAGCTGCAACATCTAGCATGTTGTTTCCCTGTGAATATTAGTTAGTTTTTGAAACGAATACTTCCCACAATGTAAGTTTTTCCAGGTGGACATAGGCTCTCTTTGTTCCAAATAGGCCAATTCAGAAGACTTTGAATAAGCACTCATAACTCTCCAAAGGAAAACATGTATGTTACAGGCAGGATCAGTTAGCACGTTGTACCCCAGTGAGAACTCAGTTAGTTTTTGAAATGAGTCCTTCCTCCAAGTTATTTTTCTCCAAGTGGTGTTTGGCTCTCTTTGTTAAAAAGAGACCTATTCAGCTGAATTCAAGAAAAACATGTGTCTCTCAAAAGGAAATCATCTATGTTAGAATTTGCAACATCAAGCACATGATGTCCCTGTGAGAATTGACTTAGTGTTTGACAGGAATACTACCTGCGATTAAGATTTTCTCTGTTCACATAGGCTCATATTGTTCCAAATAGGCCTATTCAGCTGAGATGAAGAAACACATTTCTCACTCCAAGACAACCATCTTTGTTGGAAGCTGACGCATCTACCACATTGTTTGCCTGTGAGAATTGTGTTAGTTTCTTACAGGAACACTTTCTGCAATTTATGTTTTTCGAGCTAGATATAGGTTGTGTTTGTTCGAAAATAGGCCAATTCCGAAGAGTTCAAGAAACACTTGTATCTCTGCAAAAAAAAAAATCTGTTACAAGCAGAAGGATCTAGCATTTTGTTTGAAGCTGAGAGTTGAGTTTGTTTTTGAGAGGAGTACTTCCTGCAACTTAAGTTTCTCCAAGTGGAATTGGGCTCTCTTTGTTCCAAACAGACCTGTTGAGGCAAGTTCAAGAAGCACGTGTGTCTCTTGAAAGAAAACCATCTGTATTAGAAGAGTAGCATCTTGAACATTGTTTCTTGTGAGAATTGGCTTTGTTTTGTCAGGAATACTTCCTGCAACTTAGGTTTCTCAAAGTAGAGATAGGCTCATTTTTTTCCCAATAGTCCATTCAGCTGAGATGAAGAAACACATTTTTCACACTCAAGTAAATCATCCATGTTAGCAGCTGCAGCATCTAGAACATACTTTCCCAGTGAGAACTGAGTAAGTGTTTGAAAGGAATACGTTCTGCAGACCAACGTTTTCAAGGTTGATGACAGCTCTTTTTGTTCCAAATTAACCTATTCAGCTGTATTGAAGAAACACATGTCACTCTAAAAAAAATCATCTATGCTAGAAGCAGAAGCATCTAGCACATTGTTTGCCTCTGAGAATAGAGTTAGTTTTTGAAAGGAATACTTCCTGCAAATTGGAATTTACAAGATGGAGACAGGCTCTGTTTGTTCCAAATAAGTCTGTTCAGCTGAGTTGAAGAAACACAAGTATCTTTCAAATGAAAATCACTTGTGTTAGAAACAGGGTCATCTAGCACCGTTTCCCTGGGAGAATTGAGTTAGTTTTTGGGAAGAACACTTCCGGCCATGTAGTTTTTTCAAAGTGAAGAAAGACTCTCATTGTTCCAAATAGGGCTGCACAGCTGAGTTGAAGAAACATATGTATCTTTCGAATGAACACCAACTGTGTTAGAAGAATTTGCATCTACCTCATTGGTTCCCTGTGAGAATTTGCTGCGTTTTTTAAAGGAATACTAGCTGCACCTAAGGTCTTTCAAGATGGAGATAATCTCTGTTTTTTCCAAATAGTCCTATTCAGCTGAATTGAAGAAACACATGTATCTCTAGAAAGAAAATCATTTCTGTTAGGAGCAGGAGCATGTAGCCCATTGTTTCCCTGTGTGTATTGAGTTGGTTTTTGAATGGAATATGTCCTGCAACTTAGGTTTTTCAAGGTGGAGACAGGCTCTCTTTGTTCCAAATAGGCTTATTCAGCTGAGTTGAAGAAACACATGTATCTATCAAAAAAAAAAACACCATTTGTGTTAGAAGCCATACCATCTCGCACATAGTTTTCCTGTGAAAATTTAGTAAGATTTTGGAAGGAATACTTCTGGCAATGTAGCTTTTTGAAAGTGGAGATAGGCTCTCTTTGTTCCAAATAGACATATTCAGTTAAGTTGAAGAAATACATTTATCATTTGGAAGAAAACCATTTGTGTTCAAAGCAGAAGAATCTAACACATTTTTTTCCTATGAGAATTGGTTTCTCTTTTTTTTAAATTTTTTTATCTTTTCTTTTCCGGGAAGATATACCTTTGCTTTATTATTATTTCTTTTTTTTTCTTTTTTTCTCATATGTGCATACAATGTTTGGGTCATTGCTCCCCCTTTCACTCTCCACCTCCCCGGCTTCATTTATGGAAGGAATACTACCTTCAACATCAGTTTTTCAAGGTGGAGATAGTCTCTGTTTTTTCCAATTTGTCCTATTCAGCTGAATTGAAGAAATACATGTATCTCTTGAAAGAACACTATTTCTGGTAGAAGAAGGAGCATGTAGCACATTGTTTCCCTGTGAGTATTGAGTCGGTTTTTGAATGAAATACATCCTACAACTTAGGTGTTTCAAGGTGGAGACCAGCTCTCTTTGTTCCAAATAGGCCTATTCAGCTGAGTTAAAGAAACACATGAGTCTCTCAAAAGAAAACATTCGTGTTAGAACCAGAACCACTTAGAACAACGGTTCCTATAAGAATTGCCTTAGTTTCTGAAAGAAATGCTACCTGCCACTTAGGTTTTTCAAAGTGGAGATAGGCTTATTTTGTTCCAAGTAGGCCTCTTCAGCTGAGTTGAAGAAACACATGTATCTCTCAAAAGAAAACCTTTTGTGTCAGAAGCAAGAGCATCTACCACTTTGTTTTCCTGTGAGAATTGAGTTAGTGTTTAGAAGGAATATGTCCTGCAATGTGGGATTTTCAAGGTAAAAATGGGCTATTTTTCTTCCACATAGGCCTATTTAGCTGAGTTGAAGAAACACATGTATTGCACAATAGAAAAACACCTGTGTTAGAAGCAGGAGCATCTAGCACATTGTTTCACTGTGAGAGTGACTTAGTTTGGGAAAGGAGTACTTCCTCCAAATCAGAGTTTGCAAGGTAAAGAAATGCTCACTTTTTTCGAAATAGGCCTATTAGGCTAGGTTGAGGACACACATCTATCTCTCAAAAGAAAATCATCTGTCTTAGAAGAGAGAGCATCTAGCACTTTGTTTTCCTGTGAGAACTGACTCAGTTTTTGTGAGGAATACACTCTGTAGCTAATGTTTTTCGAGTTGGAGAAAGGCTCTATTATTTCCAAATAGGCCTATTCAGCTCAGATGAAGAAACACAGGTTTCACTTCAAAGAAAACCCTCTATCTTAGAACCTTCAGCATCCACCACATTGTTTCCCAGTGAGAATTCAGTTAGTGTTTCAAAGGAATACTTCCTGTGAATCACAGTTTTCAAGGTGGAGGAATGTTCCTTTTGTTCCAAATTGGCCTCTTCAGCTGAGGTGAAGAAACACATATATCAGTCCATGAAAAACCATCTATGTTGGAAGCTGCAACATCTAGCATGTTGTTTCCCTGTGAATATTAGTTAGTTTTTGAAAGGAATACTTCCCACAATGTAAGTTTTTCCAGGTGGACATAGGCTCTCTTTGTTCCAAATAGGCCAATTCAGAAGACTTTGAATAAGCACTCATAACTCTCCAAAGGAAAACATGTATGTTACAGGCAGGATCAGTTAGCACGTTGTACCCCAGTGAGAACTCAGTTAGTTTTTGAAATGAGTCCTTCCTCCAAGTTATTTTTCTCCAAGTGGTGTTTGGCTCTCTTTGTTAAAAAGAGACCTATTCAGCTGAGTTCAAGAAAAACATGTGTCTCTCAAAAGGAAATCATCTATGTTAGAATTTGTAACATCAAGCACATGACGTCCCTGTGAGAATTGACTTAGTGTTTGACAGGAATACTACCTGCGATTAAGATTTTCTCTGTTCACATAGGCTCATATTGTTCCAAATAGGCCTATTCAGCTGAGATGAAGAAACACATTTCTCACTCCAAGACAACCATCTTTGTTGGAAGCTGACGCATCTACCACATTGTTTGCCTGTGAGAATTGTGTTAGTTTCTTACAGGAACACTTTCTGCAATTTATGTTTTTCGAGCTAGATATAGGTTGTGTTTGTTCGAAAATAGGCCAATTCCGAAGAGTTCAAGAAACACTTGTATCTCTGCAAAAAAAAAAATCTGTTACAAGCAGAAGGATCTAGCATTTTGTTTGAAGCTGAGAGTTGAGTTTGTTTTTGAGAGGAGTACTTCCTGCAACTTAAGTTTCTCCAAGTGGAATTGGGCTCTCTTTGTTCCAAACAGACCTGTTGAGGCAAGTTCAAGAAGCACGTGTGTCTCTTGAAAGAAAACCATCTGTATTAGAAGAGGAGCATCTGGAACATTGTTTCTTGTGAGAATTGGCTTTGTTTTGTCAGGAATACTTCCTGCAACTTAGGTTTCTCAAAGTAGAGATAGGCTCCTTTTTTCCCAATTGTCCATTCAGCTGAGATGAAGAAACACATTTTTCACACTCAAGTAAATCATCCATGTTAGCAGCTGCAGCATCTAGAACATACTTTCCCAGTGAGAACTGAGTAAGTGTTTGAAAGGAATACGTTCTGCAGACCAACGTTTTCAAGGTTGATGACAGCTCTTTTTGTTCCAAATTAACCTATTCAGCTGTATTGAACAAACACATGTCACTCTAAAAAAAATCATCTATGCTAGAAGCAGAAGCATCTAGCACATTGTTTGCCTGTGAGAATAGAGTTAGTTTTTGAAAGGAATACTTCCTGCAAATTGGAATTTACAAGATGGAGACAGGCTCTGTTTGTTCCAAATAAGTCTGTTCAGCTGAGTTGAAGAAACACAAGTATCTTTCAAATGAAAATCACTTGTGTTAGAAACAGGGTCATCTAGCACCGTTTTCCTGGGAGAATTGAGTTAGTTTTTGGGAGGAACACTTCCGGCCATGTAGTTTTTTCAAAGTGAAGAAAGACTCTCATTGTTCCAAATAGGGCTGCACAGCTGAGTTGAAGAAACATATGTATCTTTCGAATGAACACCAACTGTGTTAGAAGAATTTGCATCTACCTCATTGGTTCCCTGTGAGAATTTGCTGCGTTTTTTAAAGGAATACTAGCTGCACCTAAGGTCTTTCAAGATGGAGATAATCTCTGTTTTTTCCAAATAGTCCTATTCAGCTGAATTGAAGAAACACATGTATCTCTAGAAAGAAAATCATTTCTGTTAGGAGCAGGAGCATGTAGCCCATTGTTTCCCTGTGAGTATTGAGTTGGTTTTTGAATGGAATATGTCCTGCAACTTAGGTTTTTCAAGGTGGAGACAGGCTCTCTTTGTTCCAAATAGGCTTATTCAGCTGAGTTGAAGAAACACATGTATCTATCAAAAAAAAAAACACCATTTGTGTTAGAAGCCATACCATCTCGCACATAGTTTTCCTGTGAAAATTTAGTAAGATTTTGGAAGGAATACTTCTGGCAATGTAGCTTTTTGAAAGTGGAGATAGGCTCTCTTTGTTCCAAATAGACATATTCAGTTCAGTTGAAGAAATACATTTATCATTTGGAAGAAAACCATTTGTGTTCAAAGCAGAAGAATCTAACACATTTTTTTCCTATGAGAATTGGTTTCTCTTTTTTTTTAATTTTTTTATCTTTTCTTTTCCGGGAAGATATACCTTTGCTTTATTATTATTTCTTTTTTTTTCTTTTTTTCTCATATGTGCATACAATGTTTGGGTCATTGCTCCCCCTTTCACTCTCCACCTCCCCGGCTTCATTTATGGAAGGAATACTACCTTCAACATCAGTTTTTCAAGGTGGAGATAGTCTCTGTTTTTTCCAATTTGTCCTATTCAGCTGAATTGAAGAAATACATGTATCTCTTGAAAGAACACTATTTCTGGTAGAAGAAGGAGCATGTAGCACATTGTTTCCCTGTGAGTATTGAGTCGGTTTTTGAATGAAATACATCCTACAACTTAGGTGTTTCAAGGTGGAGACCAGCTCTCTTTGTTCCAAATAGGCCTATTCAGCTGAGTTAAAGAAACACATGAGTCTCTCAAAAGAAAACATTCGTGTTAGAACCAGAACCACTTAGAACAACGGTTCCTATAAGAATTGCCTTAGTTTCTGAAAGAAATGCTACCTGCCACTTAGGATTTTCAAAGTGGAGATAGGCTTATTTTGTTCCAAGTAGGCCTCTTCAGCTGAGTTGAAGAAACACATGTATCTCTCAAAAGAAAACCTTTTGTGTCAGAAGCAAGAGCATCTACCACTTTGTTTTCCTGTGAGAATTGAGTTAGTGTTTAGAAGGAATATGTCCTGCAATGTGGGATTTTCAAGGTAAAAATGGGCTATTTTTCTTCCACATAGGCCTATTTAGCTGAGTTGAAGAAACACATGTATTGCACAATAGAAAAACACCTGTGTTAGAAGCAGGAGCATCTAGCACATTGTTTCACTGTGAGAGTGACTTAGTTTGGGAAAGGAGTACTTCCTCCAAATCAGAGTTTGCAAGGTAAAGAAATGCTCACTTTTTTCGAAATAGGCCTATTAGGCTAGGTTGAGGACACACATCTATCTCTCAAAAGAAAATCATCTGTCTTAGAAGAGAGAGCATCTAGCACTTTGTTTTCCTGTGAGAACTGACTCAGTTTTTGTGAGGAATACACTCTGTAGCTAATGTTTTTCGAGTTGGAGAAAGGCTCTATTATTTCCAAATAGGCCTATTCAGCTCAGATGAAGAAACACAGGTTTCACTTCAAAGAAAACCCTCTATCTTAGAACCTTCAGCATCCACCACATTGTTTCCCAGTGAGAATTCAGTTAGTGTTTCAAAGGAATACTTCCTGTGACTCACAGTTTTCAAGGTGGAGAAATGTTCCTTTTGTTCCAAATTGGCCTCTTCAGCTGAGGTGAAGAAACACATATATCAGTCCATGAAAAACCATCTATGTTGGAAGCTGCAACATCTAGCATGTTGTTTCCCTGTGAATATTAGTTAGTTTTTGAAAGGAATACTTCCCACAATGTAAGTTTTTCCAGGTGGACATAGGCTCTCTTTGTTCCAAATAGGCCAATTCAGAAGACTTTGAATAAGCACTCATAACTCTCCAAAGGAAAACATGTATGTTACAGGCAGGATCAGTTAGCACGTTGTACCCCAGTGAGAACTCAGTTAGTTTTTGAAATGAGTCCTTCCTCCAAGTTATTTTTCTCCAAGTGGTGTTTGGCTCTCTTTGTTAAAAAGAGACCTATTCAGCTGAGTTCAAGAAAAACATGTGTCTCTCAAAAGGAAATCATCTATGTTAGAATTTGTAACATCAAGCACATGATGTCCCTGTGAGAATTGACTTAGTGTTTGACAGGAATACTACCTGCGATTAAGATTTTCTCTGTTCACATAGGCTCATATTGTTCCAAATAGGCCTATTCAGCTGAGATGAAGAAACACATTTCTCACTCCAAGACAACCATCTTTGTTGGAAGCTGACGCATCTACCACATTGTTTGCCTGTGAGAATTGTGTTAGTTTCTTACAGGAACACTTTCTGCAATTTATGTTTTTCGAGCTAGATATAGGTTGTGTTTGTTCGAAAATAGGCCAATTCCGAAGAGTTCAAGAAACACTTGTATCTCTGCAAAAAAAAAAATCTGTTACAAGCAGAAGGATCTAGCATTTTGTTTGAAGCTGAGAGTTGAGTTTGTTTTTGAGAGGAGTACTTCCTGCAACTTAAGTTTCTCCAAGTGGAATTGGGCTCTCTTTGTTCCAAACAGACCTGTTGAGGCAAGTTCAAGAAGCACGTGTGTCTCTTGAAAGAAAACCATCTGTATTAGAAGAGGAGCATCTGGAACATTGTTTCTTGTGAGAATTGGCTTTGTTTTGTCAGGAATACTTCCTGCAACTTAGGTTTCTCAAAGTAGAGATAGGCTCATTTTTTCCCAATTGTCCATTCAGCTGAGATGAAGAAACACATTTTTCACACTCAAGTAAATCATCCATGTTAGCAGCTGCAGCATCTAGAACATACTTTCCCAGTGAGAACTGAGTAAGTGTTTGAAAGGAATACGTTCTGCAGACCAACGTTTTCAAGGTTGATGACAGCTCTTTTTGTTCCAAATTAACCTATTCAGCTGTATTGAACAAACACATGTCACTCTAAAAAAAATCATCTATGCTAGAAGCAGAAGCATCTAGCACATTGTTTGCCTGTGAGAATAGAGTTAGTTTTTGAAAGGAATACTTCCTGCAAATTGGAATTTACAAGATGGAGACAGGCTCTGTTTGTTCCAAATAAGTCTGTTCAGCTGAGTTGAAGAAACACAAGTATCTTTCAAATGAAAATCACTTGTGTTAGAAACAGGGTCATCTAGCACCGTTTTCCTGGGAGAATTGAGTTAGTTTTTGGGAGGAACACTTCCGGCCATGTAGTTTTTTCAAAGTGAAGAAAGACTCTCATTGTTCCAAATAGGGCTGCACAGCTGAGTTGAAGAAACATATGTATCTTTCGAATGAACACCAACTGTGTTAGAAGAATTTGCATCTACCTCATTGGTTCCCTGTGAGAATTTGCTGCGTTTTTTAAAGGAATACTAGCTGCACCTAAGGTCTTTCAAGATGGAGATAATCTCTGTTTTTTCCAAATAGTCCTATTCAGCTGAATTGAAGAAACACATGTATCTCTAGAAAGAAAATCATTTCTGTTAGGAGCAGGAGCATGTAGCCCATTGTTTCCCTGTGAGTATTGAGTTGGTTTTTGAATGGAATATGTCCTGCAACTTAGGTTTTTCAAGGTGGAGACAGGCTCTCTTTGTTCCAAATAGGCTTATTCAGCTGAGTTGAAGAAACACATGTATCTATCAAAAAAAAAAAACACCATTTGTGTTAGAAGCCATACCATCTCGCACATAGTTTTCCTGTGAAAATTTAGTAAGATTTTGGAAGGAATACTTCTGGCAATGTAGCTTTTTGAAAGTGGAGATAGGCTCTCTTTGTTCCAAATAGACATATTCAGTTAAGTTGAAGAAATACATTTATCATTTGGAAGAAAACCATTTGTGTTCAAAGCAGAAGAATCTAACACATTTTTTTCCTATGAGAATTGGTTTCTCTTTTTTTTTAATTTTTTTATCTTTTCTTTTCCGGGAAGATATACCTTTGCTTTATTATTATTTCTTTTTTTTTCTTTTTTTCTCATATGTGCATACAATGTTTGGGTCATTGCTCCCCCTTTCACTCTCCACCTCCCCGGCTTCATTTATGGAAGGAATACTACCTTCAACATCAGTTTTTCAAGGTGGAGATAGTCTCTGTTTTTTCCAATTTGTCCTATTCAGCTGAATTGAAGAAACACAGGTATCTCTTGAAAGAACACTATTTCTGGTAGAAGAAGGAGCATGTAGCACATTGTTTCCCTGTGAGTATTGAGTCGGTTTTTGAATGAAATACATCCTACAACTTAGGTGTTTCAAGGTGGAGACCGGCTCTCTTTGTTCCAAATAGGCCTATTCAGCTGAGTTAAAGAAACACATGAGTCTCTCAAAAGAAAACATTCGTGTTAGAACCAGAACCACTTAGAACAACGGTTCCTATAAGAATTGCCTTAGTTTCTGAAAGAAATGCTACCTGCCACTTAGGTTTTTCAAAGTGGAGATAGGCTTATTTTGTTCCAAGTAGGCCTCTTCAGCTGAGTTGAAGAAACACATGTATCTCTCAAAAGAAAACCTTTTGTGTCAGAAGCAAGAGCATCTACCACTTTGTTTTCCTGTGAGAATTGAGTTAGTGTTTAGAAGGAATATGTCCTGCAATGTGGGATTTTCAAGGTAAAAATGGGCTATTTTTCTTCCACATAGGCCTATTTAGCTGAGTTGAAGAAACACATGTATTGCACAATAGAAAAACACCTGTGTTAGAAGCAGGAGCATCTAGCACATTGTTTCACTGTGAGAATGACTTAGTTTGGGAAAGGAGTACTTCCTCCAAATCAGAGTTTGCAAGGTAAAGAAATGCTCACTTTTTTCGAAATAGGCCTATTAGGCTAGGTTGAGGACACACATCTATCTCTCAAAAGAAAATCATCTGTCTTAGAAGAGAGAGCATCTAGCACTTTGTTTTCCTGTGAGAACTGACTCAGTTTTTGTGAGGAATACACTCTGTAGCTAATGTTTTTCGAGTTGGAGAAAGGCTCTATTATTTCCAAATAGGCCTATTCAGCTGAGATGAAGAAACACAGGTTTCACTTCAAAGAAAACCCTCTATCTTAGAACCTACAGCATCCACCACATTGTTTCCCAGTGAGAATTCAGTTAGTGTTTCAAAGGAATACTTCCTGTGAATCACAGTTTTCAAGGTGGAGGAATGTTCCTTTTGTTCCAAATTGGCCTCGTCAGCTGAGGTGAAGAAACACATATATCAGTCCATGAAAAACCATCTGTGTTGGAAGCTGCAACATCTAGCATGTTGTTTCCCTGTGAATATTAGTTAGTTTTTGAAACGAATACTTCCCACAATGTAAGTTTTTCCAGGTGGACATAGGCTCTCTTTGTTCCAAATAGGCCAATTCAGAAGACTTTGAATAAGCACTCATAACTCTCCAAAGGAAAACATGTATGTTACAGGCAGGATCAGTTAGCACGTTGTACCCCAGTGAGAACTCAGTTAGTTTTTGAAATGAGTCCTTCCTCCAAGTTATTTTTCTCCAAGTGGTGTTTGGCTCTCTTTGTTAAAAAGAGACCTATTCAGCTGAATTCAAGAAAAACATGTGTCTCTCAAAAGGAAATCATCTATGTTAGAATTTGCAACATCAAGCACATGATGTCCCTGTGAGAATTGACTTAGTGTTTGACAGGAATACTACCTGCGATTAAGATTTTCTCTGTTCACATAGGCTCATATTGTTCCAAATAGGCCTATTCAGCTGAGATGAAGAAACACATTTCTCACTCCAAGACAACCATCTTTGTTGGAAGCTGACGCATCTACCACATTGTTTGCCTGTGAGAATTGTGTTAGTTTCTTACAGGAACACTTTCTGCAATTTATGTTTTTCGAGCTAGATATAGGTTGTGTTTGTTCGAAAATAGGCCAATTCCGAAGAGTTCAAGAAACACTTGTATCTCTGCAAAAAAAAAAATCTGTTACAAGCAGAAGGATCTAGCATTTTGTTTGAAGCTGAGAGTTGAGTTTGTTTTTGAGAGGAGTACTTCCTGCAACTTAAGTTTCTCCAAGTGGAATTGGGCTCTCTTTGTTCCAAACAGACCTGTTGAGGCAAGTTCAAGAAGCACGTGTGTCTCTTGAAAGAAAACCATCTGTATTAGAAGAGTAGCATCTTGAACATTGTTTCTTGTGAGAATTGGCTTTGTTTTGTCAGGAATACTTCCTGCAACTTAGGTTTCTCAAAGTAGAGATAGGCTCATTTTTTTCCCAATAGTCCATTCAGCTGAGATGAAGAAACACATTTTTCACACTCAAGTAAATCATCCATGTTAGCAGCTGCAGCATCTAGAACATACTTTCCCAGTGAGAACTGAGTAAGTGTTTGAAAGGAATACGTTCTGCAGACCAACGTTTTCAAGGTTGATGACAGCTCTTTTTGTTCCAAATTAACCTATTCAGCTGTATTGAAGAAACACATGTCACTCTAAAAAAAATCATCTATGCTAGAAGCAGAAGCATCTAGCACATTGTTTGCCTCTGAGAATAGAGTTAGTTTTTGAAAGGAATACTTCCTGCAAATTGGAATTTACAAGATGGAGACAGGCTCTGTTTGTTCCAAATAAGTCTGTTCAGCTGAGTTGAAGAAACACAAGTATCTTTCAAATGAAAATCACTTGTGTTAGAAACAGGGTCATCTAGCACCGTTTCCCTGGGAGAATTGAGTTAGTTTTTGGGAAGAACACTTCCGGCCATGTAGTTTTTTCAAAGTGAAGAAAGACTCTCATTGTTCCAAATAGGGCTGCACAGCTGAGTTGAAGAAACATATGTATCTTTCGAATGAACACCAACTGTGTTAGAAGAATTTGCATCTACCTCATTGGTTCCCTGTGAGAATTTGCTGCGTTTTTTAAAGGAATACTAGCTGCACCTAAGGTCTTTCAAGATGGAGATAATCTCTGTTTTTTCCAAATAGTCCTATTCAGCTGAATTGAAGAAACACATGTATCTCTAGAAAGAAAATCATTTCTGTTAGGAGCAGGAGCATGTAGCCCATTGTTTCCCTGTGTGTATTGAGTTGGTTTTTGAATGGAATATGTCCTGCAACTTAGGTTTTTCAAGGTGGAGACAGGCTCTCTTTGTTCCAAATAGGCTTATTCAGCTGAGTTGAAGAAACACATGTATCTATCAAAAAAAAAAACACCATTTGTGTTAGAAGCCATACCATCTCGCACATAGTTTTCCTGTGAAAATTTAGTAAGATTTTGGAAGGAATACTTCTGGCAATGTAGCTTTTTGAAAGTGGAGATAGGCTCTCTTTGTTCCAAATAGACATATTCAGTTAAGTTGAAGAAATACATTTATCATTTGGAAGAAAACCATTTGTGTTCAAAGCAGAAGAATCTAACACATTTTTTTCCTATGAGAATTGGTTTCTCTTTTTTTTAAATTTTTTTATCTTTTCTTTTCCGGGAAGATATACCTTTGCTTTATTATTATTTCTTTTTTTTTCTTTTTTTCTCATATGTGCATACAATGTTTGGGTCATTGCTCCCCCTTTCACTCTCCACCTCCCCGGCTTCATTTATGGAAGGAATACTACCTTCAACATCAGTTTTTCAAGGTGGAGATAGTCTCTGTTTTTTCCAATTTGTCCTATTCAGCTGAATTGAAGAAATACATGTATCTCTTGAAAGAACACTATTTCTGGTAGAAGAAGGAGCATGTAGCACATTGTTTCCCTGTGAGTATTGAGTCGGTTTTTGAATGAAATACATCCTACAACTTAGGTGTTTCAAGGTGGAGACCAGCTCTCTTTGTTCCAAATAGGCCTATTCAGCTGAGTTAAAGAAACACATGAGTCTCTCAAAAGAAAACATTCGTGTTAGAACCAGAACCACTTAGAACAACGGTTCCTATAAGAATTGCCTTAGTTTCTGAAAGAAATGCTACCTGCCACTTAGGTTTTTCAAAGTGGAGATAGGCTTATTTTGTTCCAAGTAGGCCTCTTCAGCTGAGTTGAAGAAACACATGTATCTCTCAAAAGAAAACCTTTTGTGTCAGAAGCAAGAGCATCTACCACTTTGTTTTCCTGTGAGAATTGAGTTAGTGTTTAGAAGGAATATGTCCTGCAATGTGGGATTTTCAAGGTAAAAATGGGCTATTTTTCTTCCACATAGGCCTATTTAGCTGAGTTGAAGAAACACATGTATTGCACAATAGAAAAACACCTGTGTTAGAAGCAGGAGCATCTAGCACATTGTTTCACTGTGAGAGTGACTTAGTTTGGGAAAGGAGTACTTCCTCCAAATCAGAGTTTGCAAGGTAAAGAAATGCTCACTTTTTTCGAAATAGGCCTATTAGGCTAGGTTGAGGACACACATCTATCTCTCAAAAGAAAATCATCTGTCTTAGAAGAGAGAGCATCTAGCACTTTGTTTTCCTGTGAGAACTGACTCAGTTTTTGTGAGGAATACACTCTGTAGCTAATGTTTTTCGAGTTGGAGAAAGGCTCTATTATTTCCAAATAGGCCTATTCAGCTCAGATGAAGAAACACAGGTTTCACTTCAAAGAAAACCCTCTATCTTAGAACCTTCAGCATCCACCACATTGTTTCCCAGTGAGAATTCAGTTAGTGTTTCAAAGGAATACTTCCTGTGAATCACAGTTTTCAAGGTGGAGGAATGTTCCTTTTGTTCCAAATTGGCCTCTTCAGCTGAGGTGAAGAAACACATATATCAGTCCATGAAAAACCATCTATGTTGGAAGCTGCAACATCTAGCATGTTGTTTCCCTGTGAATATTAGTTAGTTTTTGAAAGGAATACTTCCCACAATGTAAGTTTTTCCAGGTGGACATAGGCTCTCTTTGTTCCAAATAGGCCAATTCAGAAGACTTTGAATAAGCACTCATAACTCTCCAAAGGAAAACATGTATGTTACAGGCAGGATCAGTTAGCACGTTGTACCCCAGTGAGAACTCAGTTAGTTTTTGAAATGAGTCCTTCCTCCAAGTTATTTTTCTCCAAGTGGTGTTTGGCTCTCTTTGTTAAAAAGAGACCTATTCAGCTGAGTTCAAGAAAAACATGTGTCTCTCAAAAGGAAATCATCTATGTTAGAATTTGTAACATCAAGCACATGATGTCCCTGTGAGAATTGACTTAGTGTTTGACAGGAATACTACCTGCGATTAAGATTTTCTCTGTTCACATAGGCTCATATTGTTCCAAATAGGCCTATTCAGCTGAGATGAAGAAACACATTTCTCACTCCAAGACAACCATCTTTGTTGGAAGCTGACGCATCTACCACATTGTTTGCCTGTGAGAATTGTGTTAGTTTCTTACAGGAACACTTTCTGCAATTTATGTTTTTCGAGCTAGATATAGGTTGTGTTTGTTCGAAAATAGGCCAATTCCGAAGAGTTCAAGAAACACTTGTATCTCTGCAAAAAAAAAAATCTGTTACAAGCAGAAGGATCTAGCATTTTGTTTGAAGCTGAGAGTTGAGTTTGTTTTTGAGAGGAGTACTTCCTGCAACTTAAGTTTCTCCAAGTGGAATTGGGCTCTCTTTGTTCCAAACAGACCTGTTGAGGCAAGTTCAAGAAGCACGTGTGTCTCTTGAAAGAAAACCATCTGTATTAGAAGAGGAGCATCTGGAACATTGTTTCTTGTGAGAATTGGCTTTGTTTTGTCAGGAATACTTCCTGCAACTTAGGTTTCTCAAAGTAGAGATAGGCTCCTTTTTTCCCAATTGTCCATTCAGCTGAGATGAAGAAACACATTTTTCACACTCAAGTAAATCATCCATGTTAGCAGCTGCAGCATCTAGAACATACTTTCCCAGTGAGAACTGAGTAAGTGTTTGAAAGGAATACGTTCTGCAGACCAACGTTTTCAAGGTTGATGACAGCTCTTTTTGTTCCAAATTAACCTATTCAGCTGTATTGAACAAACACATGTCACTCTAAAAAAAATCATCTATGCTAGAAGCAGAAGCATCTAGCACATTGTTTGCCTGTGAGAATAGAGTTAGTTTTTGAAAGGAATACTTCCTGCAAATTGGAATTTACAAGATGGAGACAGGCTCTGTTTGTTCCAAATAAGTCTGTTCAGCTGAGTTGAAGAAACACAAGTATCTTTCAAATGAAAATCACTTGTGTTAGAAACAGGGTCATCTAGCACCGTTTTCCTGGGAGAATTGAGTTAGTTTTTGGGAGGAACACTTCCGGCCATGTAGTTTTTTCAAAGTGAAGAAAGACTCTCATTGTTCCAAATAGGGCTGCACAGCTGAGTTGAAGAAACATATGTATCTTTCGAATGAACACCAACTGTGTTAGAAGAATTTGCATCTACCTCATTGGTTCCCTGTGAGAATTTGCTGCGTTTTTTAAAGGAATACTAGCTGCACCTAAGGTCTTTCAAGATGGAGATAATCTCTGTTTTTTCCAAATAGTCCTATTCAGCTGAATTGAAGAAACACATGTATCTCTAGAAAGAAAATCATTTCTGTTAGGAGCAGGAGCATGTAGCCCATTGTTTCCCTGTGAGTATTGAGTTGGTTTTTGAATGGAATATGTCCTGCAACTTAGGTTTTTCAAGGTGGAGACAGGCTCTCTTTGTTCCAAATAGGCTTATTCAGCTGAGTTGAAGAAACACATGTATCTATCAAAAAAAAAAAAACACCATTTGTGTTAGAAGCCATACCATCTCGCACATAGTTTTCCTGTGAAAATTTAGTAAGATTTTGGAAGGAATACTTCTGGCAATGTAGCTTTTTGAAAGTGGAGATAGGCTCTCTTTGTTCCAAATAGACATATTCAGTTAAGTTGAAGAAATACATTTATCATTTGGAAGAAAACCATTTGTGTTCAAAGCAGAAGAATCTAACACATTTTTTTCCTATGAGAATTGGTTTCTCTTTTTTTTTAATTTTTTTATCTTTTCTTTTCCGGGAAGATATACCTTTGCTTTATTATTATTTCTTTTTTTTTCTTTTTTTCTCATATGTGCATACAATGTTTGGGTCATTGCTCCCCCTTTCACTCTCCACCTCCCCGGCTTCATTTATGGAAGGAATACTACCTTCAACATCAGTTTTTCAAGGTGGAGATAGTCTCTGTTTTTTCCAATTTGTCCTATTCAGCTGAATTGAAGAAACACATGTATCTCTTGAAAGAACACTATTTCTGGTAGAAGAAGGAGCATGTAGCACATTGTTTCCCTGTGAGTATTGAGTCGGTTTTTGAATGAAATACATCCTACAACTTAGGTGTTTCAAGGTGGAGACCAGCTCTCTTTGTTCCAAATAGGCCTATTCAGCTGAGTTAAAGAAACACATGAGTCTCTCAAAAGAAAACATTCGTGTTAGAACCAGAACCACTTAGAACAACGGTTCCTATAAGAATTGCCTTAGTTTCTGAAAGAAATGCTACCTGCCACTTAGGATTTTCAAAGTGGAGATAGGCTTATTTTGTTCCAAGTAGGCCTCTTCAGCTGAGTTGAAGAAACACATGTATCTCTCAAAAGAAAACCTTTTGTGTCAGAAGCAAGAGCATCTACCACTTTGTTTTCCTGTGAGAATTGAGTTAGTGTTTAGAAGGAATATGTCCTGCAATGTGGGATTTTCAAGGTAAAAATGGGCTATTTTTCTTCCACATAGGCCTATTTAGCTGAGTTGAAGAAACACATGTATTGCACAATAGAAAAACACCTGTGTTAGAAGCAGGAGCATCTAGCACATTGTTTCACTGTGAGAGTGACTTAGTTTGGGAAAGGAGTACTTCCTCCAAATCAGAGTTTGCAAGGTAAAGAAATGCTCACTTTTTTCGAAATAGGCCTATTAGGCTAGGTTGAGGACACACATCTATCTCTCAAAAGAAAATCATCTGTCTTAGAAGAGAGAGCATCTAGCACTTTGTTTTCCTGTGAGAACTGACTCAGTTTTTGTGAGGAATACACTCTGTAGCTAATGTTTTTCGAGTTGGAGAAAGGCTCTATTATTTCCAAATAGGCCTATTCAGCTGAGATGAAGAAACACAGGTTTCACTTCAAAGAAAACCCTCTATCTTAGAACCTTCAGCATCCACCACATTGTTTCCCAGTGAGAATTCAGTTAGTGTTTCAAAGGAATACTTCCTGTGAATCACAGTTTTCAAGGTGGAGGAATGTTCCTTTTGTTCCAAATTGGCCTCTTCAGCTGAGGTGAAGAAACACATATATCAGTCCATGAAAAACCATCTATGTTGGAAGCTGCAACATCTAGCATGTTGTTTCCCTGTGAATATTAGTTAGTTTTTGAAAGGAATACTTCCCACAATGTAAGTTTTTCCAGGTGGACATAGGCTCTCTTTGTTCCAAATAGGCCAATTCAGAAGACTTTGAATAAGCACTCATAACTCTCCAAAGGAAAACATGTATGTTACAGGCAGGATCAGTTAGCACGTTGTACCCCAGTGAGAACTCAGTTAGTTTTTGAAATGAGTCCTTCCTCCAAGTTATTTTTCTCCAAGTGGTGTTTGGCTCTCTTTGTTAAAAAGAGACCTATTCAGCTGAGTTCAAGAAAAACATGTGTCTCTCAAAAGGAAATCATCTATGTTAGAATTTGTAACATCAAGCACATGATGTCCCTGTGAGAATTGACTTAGTGTTTGACAGGAATACTACCTGCGATTAAGATTTTCTCTGTTCACATAGGCTCATATTGTTCCAAATAGGCCTATTCAGCTGAGATGAAGAAACACATTTCTCACTCCAAGACAACCATCTTTGTTGGAAGCTGACGCATCTACCACATTGTTTGCCTGTGAGAATTGTGTTAGTTTCTTACAGGAACACTTTCTGCAATTTATGTTTTTCGAGCTAGATATAGGTTGTGTTTGTTCGAAAATAGGCCAATTCCGAAGAGTTCAAGAAACACTTGTATCTCTGCAAAAAAAAAAATCTGTTACAAGCAGAAGGATCTAGCATTTTGTTTGAAGCTGAGAGTTGAGTTTGTTTTTGAGAGGAGTACTTCCTGCAACTTAAGTTTCTCCAAGTGGAATTGGGCTCTCTTTGTTCCAAACAGACCTGTTGAGGCAAGTTCAAGAAGCACGTGTGTCTCTTGAAAGAAAACCATCTGTATTAGAAGAGGAGCATCTGGAACATTGTTTCTTGTGAGAATTGGCTTTGTTTTGTCAGGAATACTTCCTGCAACTTAGGTTTCTCAAAGTAGAGATAGGCTCCTTTTTTCCCAATTGTCCATTCAGCTGAGATGAAGAAACACATTTTTCACACTCAAGTAAATCATCCATGTTAGCAGCTGCAGCATCTAGAACATACTTTCCCAGTGAGAACTGAGTAAGTGTTTGAAAGGAATACGTTCTGCAGACCAACGTTTTCAAGGTTGATGACAGCTCTTTTTGTTCCAAATTAACCTATTCAGCTGTATTGAACAAACACATGTCACTCTAAAAAAAATCATCTATGCTAGAAGCAGAAGCATCTAGCACATTGTTTGCCTGTGAGAATAGAGTTAGTTTTTGAAAGGAATACTTCCTGCAAATTGGAATTTACAAGATGGAGACAGGCTCTGTTTGTTCCAAATAAGTCTGTTCAGCTGAGTTGAAGAAACACAAGTATCTTTCAAATGAAAATCACTTGTGTTAGAAACAGGGTCATCTAGCACCGTTTTCCTGGGAGAATTGAGTTAGTTTTTGGGAGGAACACTTCCGGCCATGTAGTTTTTTCAAAGTGAAGAAAGACTCTCATTGTTCCAAATAGGGCTGCACAGCTGAGTTGAAGAAACATATGTATCTTTCGAATGAACACCAACTGTGTTAGAAGAATTTGCATCTACCTCATTGGTTCCCTGTGAGAATTTGCTGCGTTTTTTAAAGGAATACTAGCTGCACCTAAGGTCTTTCAAGATGGAGATAATCTCTGTTTTTTCCAAATAGTCCTATTCAGCTGAATTGAAGAAACACATGTATCTCTAGAAAGAAAATCATTTCTGTTAGGAGCAGGAGCATGTAGCCCATTGTTTCCCTGTGAGTATTGAGTTGGTTTTTGAATGGAATATGTCCTGCAACTTAGGTTTTTCAAGGTGGAGACAGGCTCTCTTTGTTCCAAATAGGCTTATTCAGCTGAGTTGAAGAAACACATGTATCTATCAAAAAAAAAAAAACACCATTTGTGTTAGAAGCCATACCATCTCGCACATAGTTTTCCTGTGAAAATTTAGTAAGATTTTGGAAGGAATACTTCTGGCAATGTAGCTTTTTGAAAGTGGAGATAGGCTCTCTTTGTTCCAAATAGACATATTCAGTTAAGTTGAAGAAATACATTTATCATTTGGAAGAAAACCATTTGTGTTCAAAGCAGAAGAATCTAACACATTTTTTTCCTATGAGAATTGGTTTCTCTTTTTTTTTAATTTTTTTATCTTTTCTTTTCCGGGAAGATATACCTTTGCTTTATTATTATTTCTTTTTTTTTCTTTTTTTCTCATATGTGCATACAATGTTTGGGTCATTGCTCCCCCTTTCACTCTCCACCTCCCCGGCTTCATTTATGGAAGGAATACTACCTTCAACATCAGTTTTTCAAGGTGGAGATAGTCTCTGTTTTTTCCAATTTGTCCTATTCAGCTGAATTGAAGAAACACATGTATCTCTTGAAAGAACACTATTTCTGGTAGAAGAAGGAGCATGTAGCACATTGTTTCCCTGTGAGTATTGAGTCGGTTTTTGAATGAAATACATCCTACAACTTAGGTGTTTCAAGGTGGAGACCAGCTCTCTTTGTTCCAAATAGGCCTATTCAGCTGAGTTAAAGAAACACATGAGTCTCTCAAAAGAAAACATTCGTGTTAGAACCAGAACCACTTAGAACAACGGTTCCTATAAGAATTGCCTTAGTTTCTGAAAGAAATGCTACCTGCCACTTAGGATTTTCAAAGTGGAGATAGGCTTATTTTGTTCCAAGTAGGCCTCTTCAGCTGAGTTGAAGAAACACATGTATCTCTCAAAAGAAAACCTTTTGTGTCAGAAGCAAGAGCATCTACCACTTTGTTTTCCTGTGAGAATTGAGTTAGTGTTTAGAAGGAATATGTCCTGCAATGTGGGATTTTCAAGGTAAAAATGGGCTATTTTTCTTCCACATAGGCCTATTTAGCTGAGTTGAAGAAACACATGTATTGCACAATAGAAAAACACCTGTGTTAGAAGCAGGAGCATCTAGCACATTGTTTCACTGTGAGAGTGACTTAGTTTGGGAAAGGAGTACTTCCTCCAAATCAGAGTTTGCAAGGTAAAGAAATGCTCACTTTTTTCGAAATAGGCCTATTAGGCTAGGTTGAGGACACACATCTATCTCTCAAAAGAAAATCATCTGTCTTAGAAGAGAGAGCATCTAGCACTTTGTTTTCCTGTGAGAACTGACTCAGTTTTTGTGAGGAATACACTCTGTAGCTAATGTTTTTCGAGTTGGAGAAAGGCTCTATTATTTCCAAATAGGCCTATTCAGCTGAGATGAAGAAACACAGGTTTCACTTCAAAGAAAACCCTCTATCTTAGAACCTTCAGCATCCACCACATTGTTTCCCAGTGAGAATTCAGTTAGTGTTTCAAAGGAATACTTCCTGTGAATCACAGTTTTCAAGGTGGAGGAATGTTCCTTTTGTTCCAAATTGGCCTCTTCAGCTGAGGTGAAGAAACACATATATCAGTCCATGAAAAACCATCTATGTTGGAAGCTGCAACATCTAGCATGTTGTTTCCCTGTGAATATTAGTTAGTTTTTGAAAGGAATACTTCCCACAATGTAAGTTTTTCCAGGTGGACATAGGCTCTCTTTGTTCCAAATAGGCCAATTCAGAAGACTTTGAATAAGCACTCATAACTCTCCAAAGGAAAACATGTATGTTACAGGCAGGATCAGTTAGCACGTTGTACCCCAGTGAGAACTCAGTTAGTTTTTGAAATGAGTCCTTCCTCCAAGTTATTTTTCTCCAAGTGGTGTTTGGCTCTCTTTGTTAAAAAGAGACCTATTCAGCTGAGTTCAAGAAAAACATGTGTCTCTCAAAAGGAAATCATCTATGTTAGAATTTGTAACATCAAGCACATGATGTCCCTGTGAGAATTGACTTAGTGTTTGACAGGAATACTACCTGCGATTAAGATTTTCTCTGTTCACATAGGCTCATATTGTTCCAAATAGGCCTATTCAGCTGAGATGAAGAAACACATTTCTCACTCCAAGACAACCATCTTTGTTGGAAGCTGACGCATCTACCACATTGTTTGCCTGTGAGAATTGTGTTAGTTTCTTACAGGAACACTTTCTGCAATTTATGTTTTTCGAGCTAGATATAGGTTGTGTTTGTTCGAAAATAGGCCAATTCCGAAGAGTTCAAGAAACACTTGTATCTCTGCAAAAAAAAAAATCTGTTACAAGCAGAAGGATCTAGCATTTTGTTTGAAGCTGAGAGTTGAGTTTGTTTTTGAGAGGAGTACTTCCTGCAACTTAAGTTTCTCCAAGTGGAATTGGGCTCTCTTTGTTCCAAACAGACCTGTTGAGGCAAGTTCAAGAAGCACGTGTGTCTCTTGAAAGAAAACCATCTGTATTAGAAGAGGAGCATCTGGAACATTGTTTCTTGTGAGAATTGGCTTTGTTTTGTCAGGAATACTTCCTGCAACTTAGGTTTCTCAAAGTAGAGATAGGCTCCTTTTTTCCCAATTGTCCATTCAGCTGAGATGAAGAAACACATTTTTCACACTCAAGTAAATCATCCATGTTAGCAGCTGCAGCATCTAGAACATACTTTCCCAGTGAGAACTGAGTAAGTGTTTGAAAGGAATACGTTCTGCAGACCAACGTTTTCAAGGTTGATGACAGCTCTTTTTGTTCCAAATTAACCTATTCAGCTGTATTGAACAAACACATGTCACTCTAAAAAAAATCATCTATGCTAGAAGCAGAAGCATCTAGCACATTGTTTGCCTGTGAGAATAGAGTTAGTTTTTGAAAGGAATACTTCCTGCAAATTGGAATTTACAAGATGGAGACAGGCTCTGTTTGTTCCAAATAAGTCTGTTCAGCTGAGTTGAAGAAACACAAGTATCTTTCAAATGAAAATCACTTGTGTTAGAAACAGGGTCATCTAGCACCGTTTTCCTGGGAGAATTGAGTTAGTTTTTGGGAGGAACACTTCCGGCCATGTAGTTTTTTCAAAGTGAAGAAAGACTCTCATTGTTCCAAATAGGGCTGCACAGCTGAGTTGAAGAAACATATGTATCTTTCGAATGAACACCAACTGTGTTAGAAGAATTTGCATCTACCTCATTGGTTCCCTGTGAGAATTTGCTGCGTTTTTTAAAGGAATACTAGCTGCACCTAAGGTCTTTCAAGATGGAGATAATCTCTGTTTTTTCCAAATAGTCCTATTCAGCTGAATTGAAGAAACACATGTATCTCTAGAAAGAAAATCATTTCTGTTAGGAGCAGGAGCATGTAGCCCATTGTTTCCCTGTGAGTATTGAGTTGGTTTTTGAATGGAATATGTCCTGCAACTTAGGTTTTTCAAGGTGGAGACAGGCTCTCTTTGTTCCAAATAGGCTTATTCAGCTGAGTTGAAGAAACACATGTATCTATCAAAAAAAAAAAAACACCATTTGTGTTAGAAGCCATACCATCTCGCACATAGTTTTCCTGTGAAAATTTAGTAAGATTTTGGAAGGAATACTTCTGGCAATGTAGCTTTTTGAAAGTGGAGATAGGCTCTCTTTGTTCCAAATAGACATATTCAGTTAAGTTGAAGAAATACATTTATCATTTGGAAGAAAACCATTTGTGTTCAAAGCAGAAGAATCTAACACATTTTTTTCCTATGAGAATTGGTTTCTCTTTTTTTTTAATTTTTTTATCTTTTCTTTTCCGGGAAGATATACCTTTGCTTTATTATTATTTCTTTTTTTTTCTTTTTTTCTCATATGTGCATACAATGTTTGGGTCATTGCTCCCCCTTTCACTCTCCACCTCCCCGGCTTCATTTATGGAAGGAATACTACCTTCAACATCAGTTTTTCAAGGTGGAGATAGTCTCTGTTTTTTCCAATTTGTCCTATTCAGCTGAATTGAAGAAACACATGTATCTCTTGAAAGAACACTATTTCTGGTAGAAGAAGGAGCATGTAGCACATTGTTTCCCTGTGAGTATTGAGTCGGTTTTTGAATGAAATACATCCTACAACTTAGGTGTTTCAAGGTGGAGACCAGCTCTCTTTGTTCCAAATAGGCCTATTCAGCTGAGTTAAAGAAACACATGAGTCTCTCAAAAGAAAACATTCGTGTTAGAACCAGAACCACTTAGAACAACGGTTCCTATAAGAATTGCCTTAGTTTCTGAAAGAAATGCTACCTGCCACTTAGGTTTTTCAAAGTGGAGATAGGCTTATTTTGTTCCAAGTAGGCCTCTTCAGCTGAGTTGAAGAAACACATGTATCTCTCAAAAGAAAACCTTTTGTGTCAGAAGCAAGAGCATCTACCACTTTGTTTTCCTGTGAGAATTGAGTTAGTGTTTAGAAGGAATATGTCCTGCAATGTGGGATTTTCAAGGTAAAAATGGGCTATTTTTCTTCCACATAGGCCTATTTAGCTGAGTTGAAGAAACACATGTATTGCACAATAGAAAAACACCTGTGTTAGAAGTAGGAGCATCTAGCACATTGTTTCACTGTGAGAGTGACTTAGTTTGGGAAAGGAGTACTTCCTCCAAACCAGAGTTTGCAAGGTAAAGAAATGCTCACTTTTTTCGAAATAGGCCTATTAGGCTAGGTTGAGGACACACATCTATCTCTCAAAAGAAAATCATCTGTCTTAGAAGAGAGAGCATCTAGCACTTTGTTTTCCTGTGAGAACTGACTCAGTTTTTGTGAGGAATACACTCTGTAGCTAATGTTTTTCGAGTTGGAGAAAGGCTCTATTATTTCCAAATAGGCCTATTCAGCTCAGATGAAGAAACACAGGTTTCACTTCAAAGAAAACCCTCTATCTTAGAACCTTCAGCATCCACCACATTGTTTCCCAGTGAGAATTCAGTTAGTGTTTCAAAGGAATACTTCCTGTGAATCACAGTTTTCAAGGTGGAGGAATGTTCCTTTTGTTCCAAATTGGCCTCTTCAGCTGAGGTGAAGAAACACATATATCAGTCCATGAAAAACCATCTATGTTGGAAGCTGCAACATCTAGCATGTTGTTTCCCTGTGAATATTAGTTAGTTTTTGAAAGGAATACTTCCCACAATGTAAGTTTTTCCAGGTGGACATAGGCTCTCTTTGTTCCAAATAGGCCAATTCAGAAGACTTTGAATAAGCACTCATAACTCTCCAAAGGAAAACATGTATGTTACAGGCAGGATCAGTTAGCACGTTGTACCCCAGTGAGAACTCAGTTAGTTTTTGAAATGAGTCCTTCCTCCAAGTTATTTTTCTCCAAGTGGTGTTTGGCTCTCTTTGTTAAAAAGAGACCTATTCAGCTGAGTTCAAGAAAAACATGTGTCTCTCAAAAGGAAATCATCTATGTTAGAATTTGTAACATCAAGCACATGATGTCCCTGTGAGAATTGACTTAGTGTTTGACAGGAATACTACCTGCGATTAAGATTTTCTCTGTTCACATAGGCTCATATTGTTCCAAATAGGCCTATTCAGCTGAGATGAAGAAACACATTTCTCACTCCAAGACAACCATCTTTGTTGGAAGCTGACGCATCTACCACATTGTTTGCCTGTGAGAATTGTGTTAGTTTCTTACAGGAACACTTTCTGCAATTTATGTTTTTCGAGCTAGATATAGGTTGTGTTTGTTCGAAAATAGGCCAATTCCGAAGAGTTCAAGAAACACTTGTATCTCTGCAAAAAAAAAAATCTGTTACAAGCAGAAGGATCTAGCATTTTGTTTGAAGCTGAGAGTTGAGTTTGTTTTTGAGAGGAGTACTTCCTGCAACTTAAGTTTCTCCAAGTGGAATTGGGCTCTCTTTGTTCCAAACAGACCTGTTGAGGCAAGTTCAAGAAGCACGTGTGTCTCTTGAAAGAAAACCATCTGTATTAGAAGAGGAGCATCTGGAACATTGTTTCTTGTGAGAATTGGCTTTGTTTTGTCAGGAATACTTCCTGCAACTTAGGTTTCTCAAAGTAGAGATAGGCTCCTTTTTTCCCAATTGTCCATTCAGCTGAGATGAAGAAACACATTTTTCACACTCAAGTAAATCATCCATGTTAGCAGCTGCAGCATCTAGAACATACTTTCCCAGTGAGAACTGAGTAAGTGTTTGAAAGGAATAAGTTCTGCAGACCAACGTTTTCAAGGTTGATGACAGCTCTTTTTGTTCCAAATTAACCTATTCAGCTGTATTGAAGAAACACATGTCACTCTAAAAAAAATCATCTATGCTAGAAGCAGAAGCATCTAGCACATTGTTTGCCTGTGAGAATAGAGTTAGTTTTTGAAAGGAATACTTCCTGCAAATTGGAATTTACAAGATGGAGACAGGCTCTGTTTGTTCCAAATAAGTCTGTTCAGCTGAGTTGAAGAAACACAAGTATCTTTCAAATGAAAATCACTTGTGTTAGAAACAGGGTCATCTAGCACCGTTTTCCTGGGAGAATTGAGTTAGTTTTTGGGAGGAACACTTCCGGCCATGTAGTTTTTTCAAAGTGAAGAAAGACTCTCATTGTTCCCAATAGGGCTGCACAGCTGAGTTGAAGAAACATATGTATCTTTCGAATGAACACCAACTGTGTTAGAAGAATTTGCATCTACCTCATTGGTTCCCTGTGAGAATTTGCTGCGTTTTTTAAAGGAATACTAGCTGCACCTAAGGTCTTTCAAGATGGAGATAATCTCTGTTTTTTCCAAATAGTCCTATTCAGCTGAATTGAAGAAACACATGTATCTCTAGAAAGAAAATCATTTCTGTTAGGAGCAGGAGCATGTAGCCCATTGTTTCCCTGTGAGTATTGAGTTGGTTTTTGAATGGAATATGTCCTGCAACTTAGGTTTTTCAAGGTGGAGACAGGCTCTCTTTGTTCCAAATAGGCTTATTCAGCTGAGTTGAAGAAACACATGTATCTATCAAAAAAAAAAACACCATTTGTGTTAGAAGCCATACCATCTCGCACATAGTTTTCCTGTGAAAATTTTGTAAGATTTTGGAAGGAATACTTCTGGCAATGTAGCTTTTTGAAAGTGGAGATAGGCTCTCTTTGTTCCAAATAGACATATTCAGTTAAGTTGAAGAAATACATTTATCATTTGGAAGAAAACCATTTGTGTTCAAAGCAGAAGAATCTAACACATTTTTTTCCTATGAGAATTGGTTTCTCTTTTTTTTTAATTTTTTTATCTTTTCTTTTCCGGGAAGATATACCTTTGCTTTATTTTTATTTCTTTTTTTTTCTTTTTTTCTCATATGTGCATACAATGTTTGGGTCATTGCTCCCCCTTTCACTCTCCACCTCCCCGGCTTCATTTATGGAAGGAATACTACCTTCAACATCAGTTTTTCAAGGTGGAGATAGTCTCTGTTTTTTCCAATTTGTCCTATTCAGCTGAATTGAAGAAACACATGTATCTCTTGAAAGAACACTATTTCTGGTAGAAGAAGGAGCATGTAGCACATTGTTTCCCTGTGAGTATTGAGTCGGTTTTTGAATGAAATACATCCTACAACTTAGGTGTTTCAAGGTGGAGACCAGCTCTCTTTGTTCCAAATAGGCCTATTCAGCTGAGTTAAAGAAACACATGAGTCTCTCAAAAGAAAACATTCGTGTTAGAACCAGAACCACTTAGAACAACGGTTCCTATAAGAATTGCCTTAGTTTCTGAAAGAAATGCTACCTGCCACTTAGGTTTTTCAAAGTGGAGATAGGCTTATTTTGTTCCAAGTAGGCCTCTTCAGCTGAGTTGAAGAAACACATGTATCTCTCAAAAGAAAACCTTTTGTGTCAGAAGCAAGAGCATCTACCACTTTGTTTTCCTGTGAGAATTGAGTTAGTGTTTAGAAGGAATATGTCCTGCAATGTGGGATTTTCAAGGTAAAAATGGGCTATTTTTCTTCCACATAGGCCTATTTAGCTGAGTTGAAGAAACACATGTATTGCACAATAGAAAAACACCTGTGTTAGAAGCAGGAGCATCTAGCACATTGTTTCACTGTGAGAATGACTTAGTTTGGGAAAGGAGTACTTCCTCCAAATCAGAGTTTGCAAGGTAAAGAAATGCTCACTTTTTTCGAAATAGGCCTATTAGGCTAGGTTGAGGACACACATCTATCTCTCAAAAGAAAATCATCTGTCTTAGAAGAGAGAGCATCTAGCACTTTGTTTTCCTGTGAGAACTGACTCAGTTTTTGTGAGGAATACACTCTGTAGCTAATGTTTTTCGAGTTGGAGAAAGGCTCTATTATTTCCAAATAGGCCTATTCAGCTGAGATGAAGAAACACAGGTTTCACTTCAAAGAAAACCCTCTATCTTAGAACCTTCAGCATCCACCACATTGTTTCCCAGTGAGAATTCAGTTAGTGTTTCAAAGGAATACTTCCTGTGAATCACAGTTTTCAAGGTGGAGGAATGTTCCTTTTGTTCCAAATTGGCCTCTTCAGCTGAGGTGAAGAAACACATATATCAGTCCATGAAAAACCATCTGTGTTGGAAGCTGCAACATCTAGCATGTTGTTTCCCTGTGAATATTAGTTAGTTTTTGAAAGGAATACTTCCCACAATGTAAGTTTTTCCAGGTGGACATAGGCTCTCTTTGTTCCAAATAGGCCAATTCAGAAGACTTTGAATAAGCACTCATAACTCTCCAAAGGAAAACATGTATGTTACAGGCAGGATCAGTTAGCACGTTGTACCCCAGTGAGAACTCAGTTAGTTTTTGAAATGAGTCCTTCCTCCAAGTTATTTTTCTCCAAGTGGTGTTTGGCTCTCTTTGTTAAAAAGAGACCTATTCAGCTGAGTTCAAGAAAAACATGTGTCTCTCAAAAGGAAATCATCTATGTTAGAATTTGTAACATCAAGCACATGATGTCCCTGTGAGAATTGACTTAGTGTTTGACAGGAATACTACCTGCGATTAAGATTTTCTCTGTTCACATAGGCTCATATTGTTCCAAATAGGCCTATTCAGCTGAGATGAAGAAACACATTTCTCACTCCAAGACAACCATCTTTGTTGGAAGCTGACGCATCTACCACATTGTTTGCCTGTGAGAATTGTGTTAGTTTCTTACAGGAACACTTTCTGCAATTTATGTTTTTCGAGCTAGATATAGGTTGTGTTTGTTCGAAAATAGGCCAATTCCGAAGAGTTCAAGAAACACTTGTATCTCTGCAAAAAAAAAAATCTGTTACAAGCAGAAGGATCTAGCATTTTGTTGAAGCTGAGAGTTGAGTTTGTTTTTGAGAGGAGTATTTCCTGCAACTTAAGTTTCTCCCAGTGGAATTGGGCTCTCTTTGTTCCAAACAGACCTGTTGAGGCAAGTTCAAGAAGCACGTGTGTCTCTTGAAAGAAAACCATCTGTATTAGAAGAGGAGCATCTTGAACATTGTTTCTTGTGAGAATTGGCTTTGTTTTGTCAGGAATACTTCCTGCAACTTAGGTTTCTCAAAGTAGAGATAGGCTCCTTTTTTCCCAATAGTCCATTCAGCTGAGATGAAGAAACACATTTTTCACACTCAAGTAAATCATCCATGTTAGCAGCTGCAGCATCTAGAACATACTTTCCCAGTGAGAACTGAATAAGTGTTTGAAAGGAATACGTTCTGCAGACCAACGTTTTCAAGGTTGATGACAGCTCTTTTTGTTCCAAATTAACCTATTCAGCTGTATTGAAGAAACACATGTCACTCTAAAAAAAATCATCTATGCTAGAAGCAGAAGCATCTAGCACATTGTTTGCCTGTGAGAATAGAGTTAGTTTCTGAAAGGAATACTTCCTGCAAATTGGAATTTACAAGATGGAGACAGGCTCTGTTTGTTCCAAATAAGTCTGTTCAGCTGAGTTGAAGAAACACAAGTATCTTTCAAATGAAAATCACTTGTGTTAGAAACAGGGTCATCTAGCACCGTTTTCCTGGGAGAATTGAGTTAGTTTTTGGGAGGAACACTTCCGGCCATGTAGTTTTTTCAAAGTGAAGAAAGACTCTCATTGTTCCAAATAGGGCTGCACAGCTGAGTTGAAGAAACATATGTATCTTTCGAATGAACACCAACTGTGTTAGAAGAATTTGCATCTACCTCATTGGTTCCCTGTGAGAATTTGCTGCGTTTTTTAAAGGAATACTAGCTGCACCTAAGGTCTTTCAACATGGAGATAATCTCTGTTTTTTCCAAATAGTCCTATTCAGCTGAATTGAAGAAACACATGTATCTCTAGAAAGAAAATCATTTCTGTTAGGAGCAGGAGCATGTAGCCCATTGTTTCCCTGTGAGTATTGAGTTGGTTTTTGAATGGAATATGTCCTGCAACTTAGGTTTTTCAAGGTGGAGACAGGCTCTCTTTGTTCCAAATAGGCTTATTCAGCTGAGTTGAAGAAACACATGTATCTATCAAAAAAAAAAACACCATTTGTGTTAGAAGCCATACCATCTCGCACATAGTTTTCCTGTGAAAATTTAGTAAGATTTTGGAAGGAATACTTCTGGCAATGTAGCTTTTTGAAAGTGGAGATAGGCTCTCTTTGTTCCAAATAGACATATTCAGTTAAGTTGAAGAAATACATTTATCATTTGGAAGAAAACCATTTGTGTTCAAAGCAGAAGAATCTAACACATTTTTTTCCTATGAGAATTGGTTTCTCTTTTTTTTAATTTTTTTATCTTTTCTTTTCCGGGAAGATATACCTTTGCTTTATTATTATTTCTTTTTTTTTCTTTTTTTCTCATATGTGCATACAATGTTTGGGTCATTGCTCCCCCTTTCACTCTCCACCTCCCCGGCTTCATTTATGGAAGGAATACTACCTTCAACATCAGTTTTTCAAGGTGGAGATAGTCTCTGTTTTTTCCAATTTGTCCTATTCAGCTGAATTGAAGAAACACATGTATCTCTTGAAAGAACACTATTTCTGGTACAAGAAGGAGCATGTAGCACATTGTTTCCCTGTGAGTATTGAGTCGGTTTTTGAATGAAATACATCCTACAACTTAGGTGTTTCAAGGTGGAGACCGGCTCTCTTTGTTCCAAATAGGCCTATTCAGCTGAGTTAAAGAAACACATGAGTCTCTCAAAAGAAAACATTCGTGTTAGAACCAGAACCACTTAGAACAACGGTTCCTATAAGAATTGCCTTAGTTTCTGAAAGAAATGCTACCTGCCACGTAGGTTTTTCAAAGTGGAGATAGGCTTATTTTGTTCCAAGTAGGCCTCTTCAGCTGAGTTGAAGAAACACATGTATCTCTCAAAAGAAAACCTTTTGTGTCAGAAGCAAGAGCATCTACCACTTTGTTTTCCTGTGAGAATTGAGTTAGTGTTTAGAAGGAATATGTCCTGCAATGTGGGATTTTCAAGGTAAAAATGGGCTATTTTTCTTCCACATAGGCCTATTTAGCTGAGTTGAAGAAACACATGTATTGCACAATAGAAAAACACCTGTGTTAGAAGCAGGAGCATCTAGCACATTGTTTCACTGTGAGAATGACTTAGTTTGGGAAAGGAGTACTTCCTCCAAATCAGAGTTTGCAAGGTAAAGAAATGCTCACTTTTTTCGAAATAGGCCTATTAGGCTAGGTTGAGGACACACATCTATCTCTCAAAAGAAAATCATCTGTCTTAGAAGAGAGAGCATCTAGCACTTTGTTTTCCTGTGAGAACTGACTCAGTTTTTGTGAGGAATACACTCTGTAGCTAATGTTTTTCGAGTTGGAGAAAGGCTCTATTATTTCCAAATAGGCCTATTCAGCTGAGATGAAGAAACACAGGTTTCACTTCAAAGAAAACCCTCTATCTTAGAACCTTCAGCATCCACCACATTGTTTCCCAGTGAGAATTCAGTTAGTGTTTCAAAGGAATACTTCCTGTGAATCACAGTTTTCAAGGTGGAGGAATGTTCCTTTTGTTCCAAATTGGCCTCTTCAGCTGAGGTGAAGAAACACATATATCAGTCCATGAAAAACCATCTATGTTGGAAGCTGCAACATCTAGCATGTTGTTTCCCTGTGAATATTAGTTAGTTTTTAAAAGGAATACTTCCCACAATGTAAGTTTTTCCAGGTGGACATAGGCTCTCTTTGTTCCAAATAGGCCAATTCAGAAGACTTTGAATAAGCACTCATAACTCTCCAAAGGAAAACATGTATGTTACAGGCAGGATCAGTTAGCACGTTGTACCCCAGTGAGAACTCAGTTAGTTTTTGAAATGAGTCCTTCCTCCAAGTTATTTTTCTCCAAGTGGTGTTTGGCTCTCTTTGTTAAAAAGAGACCTATTCAGCTGAGTTCAAGAAAAACATGTGTCTCTCAAAAGGAAATCATCTATGTTAGAATTTGTAACATCAAGCACATGATGTCCCTGTGAGAATTGACTTAGTGTTTGACAGGAATACTACCTGCGATTAAGATTTTCTCTGTTCACATAGGCTCATATTGTTCCAAATAGGCCTATTCAGCTGAGATGAAGAAACACATTTCTCACTCCAAGACAACCATCTTTGTTGGAAGCTGACGCATCTACCACATTGTTTGCCTGTGAGAATTGTGTTAGTTTCTTACAGGAACACTTTCTGCAATTTATGTTTTTCGAGCTAGATATAGGTTGTGTTTGTTCGAAAATAGGCCAATTCCGAAGAGTTCAAGAAACACTTGTATCTCTGCAAAAAAAAAAATCTGTTACAAGCAGAAGGATCTAGCATTTTGTTTGAAGCTGAGAGTTGAGTTTGTTTTTGAGAGGAGTACTTCCTGCAACTTAAGTTTCTCCAAGTGGAATTGGGCTCTCTTTGTTCCAAACAGACCTGTTGAGGCAAGTTCAAGAAGCACGTGTGTCTCTTGAAAGAAAACCATCTGTATTAGAAGAGGAGCATCTTGAACATTGTTTCTTGTGAGAATTGGCTTTGTTTTGTCAGGAATACTTCCTGCAACTTAGGTTTCTCAAAGTAGAGATAGGCTCATTTTTTCCCAATAGTCCATTCAGCTGAGATGAAGAAACACATTTTTCACACTCAAGTAAATCATCCATGTTAGCAGCTGCAGCATCTAGAACATACTTTCCCAGTGAGAACTGAATAAGTGTTTGAAAGGAATACGTTCTGCAGACCAACGTTTTCAAGGTTGATGACAGCTCTTTTTGTTCCAAATTAACCTATTCAGCTGTATTGAAGAAACACATGTCACTCTAAAAAAAATCATCTATGCTAGAAGCAGAAGCATCTAGCACATTGTTTGCCTGTGAGAATAGAGTTAGTTTCTGAAAGGAATACTTCCTGCAAATTGGAATTTACAAGATGGAGACAGGCTCTGTTTGTTCCAAATAAGTCTGTTCAGCTGAGTTGAAGAAACACAAGTATCTTTCAAATGAAAATCACTTGTGTTAGAAACAGGGTCATCTAGCACCGTTTTCCTGGGAGAATTGAGTTAGTTTTTGGGAGGAACACTTCCGGCCATGTAGTTTTTTCAAAGTGAAGAAAGACTCTCATTGTTCCAAATAGGGCTGCACAGCTGAGTTGAAGAAACATATGTATCTTTCGAATGAACACCAACTGTGTTAGAAGAATTTGCATCTACCTCATTGGTTCCCTGTGAGAATTTGCTGCGTTTTTTAAAGGAATACTAGCTGCACCTAAGGTCTTTCAAGATGGAGATAATCTCTGTTTTTTCCAAATAGTCCTATTCAGCTGAATTGAAGAAACACATGTATCTCTAGAAAGAAAATCATTTCTGTTAGGAGCAGGAGCATGTAGCCCATTGTTTCCCTGTGAGTATTGAGTTGGTTTTTGAATGGAATATGTCCTGCAACTTAGGTTTTTCAAGGTGGAGACAGGCTCTCTTTGTTCCAAATAGGCTTATTCAGCTGAGTTGAAGAAACACATGTATCTATCAAAAAAAAAAAACACCATTTGTGTTAGAAGCCATACCATCTCGCACATAGTTTTCCTGTGAAAATTTAGTAAGATTTTGGAAGGAATACTTCTGGCAATGTAGCTTTTTGAAAGTGGAGATAGGCTCTCTTTGTTCCAAATAGACATATTCAGTTAAGTTGAAGAAATACATTTATCATTTGGAAGAAAACCATTTGTGTTCAAAGCAGAAGAATCTAACACATTTTTTTCCTATGAGAATTGGTTTCTCTTTTTTTTTAATTTTTTTATCTTTTCTTTTCCGGGAAGATATACCTTTGCTTTATTATTATTTCTTTTTTTTTCTTTTTTTCTCATATGTGCATACAATGTTTGGGTCATTGCTCCCCCTTTCACTCTCCACCTCCCCGGCTTCATTTATGGAAGGAATACTACCTTCAACATCAGTTTTTCAAGGTGGAGATAGTCTCTGTTTTTTCCAATTTGTCCTATTCAGCTGAATTGAAGAAACACATGTATCTCTTGAAAGAACACTATTTCTGGTAGAAGAAGGAGCATGTAGCACATTGTTTCCCTGTGAGTATTGAGTCGGTTTTTGAATGAAATACATCCTACAACTTAGGTGTTTCAAGGTGGAGACCGGCTCTCTTTGTTCCAAATAGGCCTATTCAGCTGAGTTAAAGAAACACATGAGTCTCTCAAAAGAAAACATTCGTGTTAGAACCAGAACCACTTAGAACAACGGTTCCTATAAGAATTGCCTTAGTTTCTGAAAGAAATGCTACCTGCCACTTAGGTTTTTCAAAGTGGAGATAGGCTTATTTTGTTCCAAGTAGGCCTCTTCAGCTGAGTTGAAGAAACACATGTATCTCTCAAAAGAAAACCTTTTGTGTCAGAAGCAAGAGCATCTACCACTTTGTTTTCCTGTGAGAATTGAGTTAGTGTTTAGAAGGAATATGTCCTGCAATGTGGGATTTTCAAGGTAAAAATGGGCTATTTTTCTTCCACATAGGCCTATTTAGCTGAGTTGAAGAAACACATGTATTGCACAATAGAAAAACACCTGTGTTAGAAGCAGGAGCATCTAGCACATTGTTTCACTGTGAGAATGACTTAGTTTGGGAAAGGAGTACTTCCTCCAAATCAGAGTTTGCAAGGTAAAGAAATGCTCACTTTTTTCGAAATAGGCCTATTAGGCTAGGTTGAGGACACACATCTATCTCTCAAAAGAAAATCATCTGTCTTAGAAGAGAGAGCATCTAGCACTTTGTTTTCCTGTGAGAACTGACTCAGTTTTTGTGAGGAATACACTCTGTAGCTAATGTTTTTCGAGTTGGAGAAAGGCTCTATTATTTCCAAATAGGCCTATTCAGCTGAGATGAAGAAACACAGGTTTCACTTCAAAGAAAACCCTCTATCTTAGAACCTTCAGCATCCACCACATTGTTTCCCAGTGAGAATTCAGTTAGTGTTTCAAAGGAATACTTCCTGTGAATCACAGTTTTCAAGGTGGAGGAATGTTCCTTTTGTTCCAAATTGGCCTCTTCAGCTGAGGTGAAGAAACACATATATCAGTCCATGAAAAACCATCTATGTTGGAAGCTGCAACATCTAGCATGTTGTTTCCCTGTGAATATTAGATAGTTTTTGAAAGGAATACTTCCCACAATGTAAGTTTTTCCAGGTGGACATAGGCTCTCTTTGTTCCAAATAGGCCAATTCAGAAGACTTTGAATAAGCACTCATAACTCTCCAAAGGAAAACATGTATGTTACAGGCAGGATCAGTTAGCACGTTGTACCCCAGTGAGAACTCAGTTAGTTTTTGAAATGAGTCCTTCCTCCAAGTTATTTTTCTCCAAGTGGTGTTTGGCTCTCTTTGTTAAAAAGAGACCTATTCAGCTGAGTTCAAGAAAAACATGTGTCTCTCAAAAGGAAATCATCTATGTTAGAATTTGTAACATCAAGCACATGATGTCCCTGTGAGAATTGACTTAGTGTTTGACAGGAATACTACCTGCGATTAAGATTTTCTCTGTTCACATAGGCTCATATTGTTCCAAATAGGCCTATTCAGCTGAGTTGAAGAAACACATTTCTCACTCCAAGACAACCATCTTTGTTGGAAGCTGACGCATCTACCACATTGTTTGCCTGTGAGAATTGTGTTAGTTTCTTACAGGAACACTTTCTGCAATTTATGTTTTTCGAGCTAGATATAGGTTGTGTTTGTTCGAAAATAGGCCAATTCCGAAGAGTTCAAGAAACACTTGTATCTCTGCAAAAAAAAAATCTGTTACAAGCAGAAGGATCTAGCATTTTGTTTGAAGCTGAGAGTTGAGTTTGTTTTTGAGAGGAGTACTTCCTGCAACTTAAGTTTCTCCAAGTGGAATTGGGCTCTCTTTGTTCCAAACAGACCTGTTGAGGCAAGTTCAAGAAGCACGTGTGTCTCTTGAAAGAAAACCATCTGTATTAGAAGAGGAGCATCTTGAACATTGTTTCTTGTGAGAATTGGCTTTGTTTTGTCAGGAATACTTCCTGCAACTTAGGTTTCTCAAAGTAGAGATAGGCTCATTTTTTCCCAATAGTCCATTCAGCTGAGATGAAGAAACACATTTTTCACACTGAAGTAAATCATCCATGTTAGCAGCTGCAGCATCTAGAACATACTTTCCCAGTGAGAACTGAATAAGTGTTTGAAAGGAATACGTTCTGCAGACCAACGTTTTCAAGGTTGATGACAGCTCTTTTTGTTCCAAATTAACCTATTCAGCTGTATTGAAGAAACACATGTCACTCTAAAAAAAATCATCTATGCTAGAAGCAGAAGCATCTAGCACATTGTTTGCCTGTGAGAATAGAGTTAGTTTCTGAAAGGAATACTTCCTGCAAATTGGAATTTACAAGATGGAGACAGGCTCTGTTTGTTCCAAATAAGTCTGTTCAGCTGAGTTGAAGAAACACAAGTATCTTTCAAATGAAAATCACTTGTGTTAGAAACAGGGTCATCTAGCACCGTTTTCCTGGGAGAATTGAGTTAGTTTTTGGGAGGAACACTTCCGGCCATGTAGTTTTTTCAAAGTGAAGAAAGACTCTCATTGTTCCAAATAGGGCTGCACAGCTGAGTTGAAGAAACATATGTATCTTTCGAATGAACACCAACTGTGTTAGAAGAATTTGCATCTACCTCATTGGTTCCCTGTGAGAATTTGCTGCGTTTTTTAAAGGAATACTAGCTGCACCTAAGGTCTTTCAACATGGAGATAATCTCTGTTTTTTCCAAATAGTCCTATTCAGCTGAATTGAAGAAACACATGTATCTCTAGAAAGAAAATCATTTCTGTTAGGAGCAGGAGCATGTAGCCCATTGTTTCCCTGTGAGTATTGAGTTGGTTTTTGAATGGAATATGTCCTGCAACTTAGGTTTTTCAAGGTGGAGACAGGCTCTCTTTGTTCCAAATAGGCTTATTCAGCTGAGTTGAAGAAACACATGTATCTATCAAAAAAAAAAACACCATTTGTGTTAGAAGCCATACCATCTCGCACATAGTTTTCCTGTGAAAATTTAGTAAGATTTTGGAAGGAATACTTCTGGCAATGTAGCTTTTTGAAAGTGGAGATAGGCTCTCTTTGTTCCAAATAGACATATTCAGTTAAGTTGAAGAAATACATTTATCATTTGGAAGAAAACCATTTGTGTTCAAAGCAGAAGAATCTAACACATTTTTTTCCTATGAGAATTGGTTTCTCTTTTTTTTTAATTTTTTTATCTTTTCTTTTCCGGGAAGATATACCTTTGCTTTATTTTTATTTCTTTTTTTTTCTTTTTTTCTCATATGTGCATACAATGTTTGGGTCATTGCTCCCCCTTTCACTCTCCACCTCCCCGGCTTCATTTATGGAAGGAATACTACCTTCAACATCAGTTTTTCAAGGTGGAGATAGTCTCTGTTTTTTCCAATTTGTCCTATTCAGCTGAATTGAAGAAACACATGTATCTCTTGAAAGAACACTATTTCTGGTAGAAGAAGGAGCATGTAGCACATTGTTTCCCTGTGAGTATTGAGTCGGTTTTTGAATGAAATACATCCTACAACTTAGGTGTTTCAAGGTGGAGACCAGCTCTCTTTGTTCCAAATAGGCCTATTCAGCTGAGTTAAAGAAACACATGAGTCTCTCAAAAGAAAACATTCGTGTTAGAACCAGAACCACTTAGAACAACGGTTCCTATAAGAATTGCCTTAGTTTCTGAAAGAAATGCTACCTGCCACTTAGGTTTTTCAAAGTGGAGATAGGCTTATTTTGTTCCAAGTAGGCCTCTTCAGCTGAGTTGAAGAAACACATGTATCTCTCAAAAGAAAACCTTTTGTGTCAGAAGCAAGAGCATCTACCACTTTGTTTTCCTGTGAGAATTGAGTTAGTGTTTAGAAGGAATATGTCCTGCAATGTGGGATTTTCAAGGTAAAAATGGGCTATTTTTCTTCCACATAGGCCTATTTAGCTGAGTTGAAGAAACACATGTATTGCACAATAGAAAAACACCTGTGTTAGAAGCAGGAGCATCTAGCACATTGTTTCACTGTGAGAATGACTTAGTTTGGGAAAGGAGTACTTCCTCCAAATCAGAGTTTGCAAGGTAAAGAAATGCTCACTTTTTTCGAAATAGGCCTATTAGGCTAGGTTGAGGACACACATCTATCTCTCAAAAGAAAATCATCTGTCTTAGAAGAGAGAGCATCTAGCACTTTGTTTTCCTGTGAGAACTGACTCAGTTTTTGTGAGGAATACACTCTGTAGCTAATGTTTTTCGAGTTGGAGAAAGGCTCTATTATTTCCAAATAGGCCTATTCAGCTGAGATGAAGAAACACAGGTTTCACTTCAAAGAAAACCCTCTATCTTAGAACCTTCAGCATCCACCACATTGTTTCCCAGTGAGAATTCAGTTAGTGTTTCAAAGGAATACTTCCTGTGAATCACAGTTTTCAAGGTGGAGGAATGTTCCTTTTGTTCCAAATTGGCCTCTTCAGCTGAGGTGAAGAAACACATATATCAGTCCATGAAAAACCATCTGTGTTGGAAGCTGCAACATCTAGCATGTTGTTTCCCTGTGAATATTAGTTAGTTTTTGAAAGGAATACTTCCCACAATGTAAGTTTTTCCAGGTGGACATAGGCTCTCTTTGTTCCAAATAGGCCAATTCAGAAGACTTTGAATAAGCACTCATAACTCTCCAAAGGAAAACATGTATGTTACAGGCAGGATCAGTTAGCACGTTGTACCCCAGTGAGAACTCAGTTAGTTTTTGAAATGAGTCCTTCCTCCAAGTTATTTTTCTCCAAGTGGTGTTTGGCTCTCTTTGTTAAAAAGAGACCTATTCAGCTGAGTTCAAGAAAAACATGTGTCTCTCAAAAGGAAATCATCTATGTTAGAATTTGTAACATCAAGCACATGATGTCCCTGTGAGAATTGACTTAGTGTTTGACAGGAATACTACCTGCGATTAAGATTTTCTCTGTTCACATAGGCTCATATTGTTCCAAATAGGCCTATTCAGCTGAGATGAAGAAACACATTTCTCACTCCAAGACAACCATCTTTGTTGGAAGCTGACGCATCTACCACATTGTTTGCCTGTGAGAATTGTGTTAGTTTCTTACAGGAACACTTTCTGCAATTTATGTTTTTCGAGCTAGATATAGGTTGTGTTTGTTCGAAAATAGGCCAATTCCGAAGAGTTCAAGAAACACTTGTATCTCTGCAAAAAAAAAAATCTGTTACAAGCAGAAGGATCTAGCATTTTGTTGAAGCTGAGAGTTGAGTTTGTTTTTGAGAGGAGTATTTCCTGCAACTTAAGTTTCTCCCAGTGGAATTGGGCTCTCTTTGTTCCAAACAGACCTGTTGAGGCAAGTTCAAGAAGCACGTGTGTCTCTTGAAAGAAAACCATCTGTATTAGAAGAGGAGCATCTTGAACATTGTTTCTTGTGAGAATTGGCTTTGTTTTGTCAGGAATACTTCCTGCAACTTAGGTTTCTCAAAGTAGAGATAGGCTCCTTTTTTCCCAATAGTCCATTCAGCTGAGATGAAGAAACACATTTTTCACACTCAAGTAAATCATCCATGTTAGCAGCTGCAGCATCTAGAACATACTTTCCCAGTGAGAACTGAATAAGTGTTTGAAAGGAATACGTTCTGCAGACCAACGTTTTCAAGGTTGATGACAGCTCTTTTTGTTCCAAATTAACCTATTCAGCTGTATTGAAGAAACACATGTCACTCTAAAAAAAATCATCTATGCTAGAAGCAGAAGCATCTAGCACATTGTTTGCCTGTGAGAATAGAGTTAGTTTCTGAAAGGAATACTTCCTGCAAATTGGAATTTACAAGATGGAGACAGGCTCTGTTTGTTCCAAATAAGTCTGTTCAGCTGAGTTGAAGAAACACAAGTATCTTTCAAATGAAAATCACTTGTGTTAGAAACAGGGTCATCTAGCACCGTTTTCCTGGGAGAATTGAGTTAGTTTTTGGGAGGAACACTTCCGGCCATGTAGTTTTTTCAAAGTGAAGAAAGACTCTCATTGTTCCAAATAGGGCTGCACAGCTGAGTTGAAGAAACATATGTATCTTTCGAATGAACACCAACTGTGTTAGAAGAATTTGCATCTACCTCATTGGTTCCCTGTGAGAATTTGCTGCGTTTTTTAAAGGAATACTAGCTGCACCTAAGGTCTTTCAACATGGAGATAATCTCTGTTTTTTCCAAATAGTCCTATTCAGCTGAATTGAAGAAACACATGTATCTCTAGAAAGAAAATCATTTCTGTTAGGAGCAGGAGCATGTAGCCCATTGTTTCCCTGTGAGTATTGAGTTGGTTTTTGAATGGAATATGTCCTGCAACTTAGGTTTTTCAAGGTGGAGACAGGCTCTCTTTGTTCCAAATAGGCTTATTCAGCTGAGTTGAAGAAACACATGTATCTATCAAAAAAAAAAACACCATTTGTGTTAGAAGCCATACCATCTCGCACATAGTTTTCCTGTGAAAATTTAGTAAGATTTTGGAAGGAATACTTCTGGCAATGTAGCTTTTTGAAAGTGGAGATAGGCTCTCTTTGTTCCAAATAGACATATTCAGTTAAGTTGAAGAAATACATTTATCATTTGGAAGAAAACCATTTGTGTTCAAAGCAGAAGAATCTAACACATTTTTTTCCTATGAGAATTGGTTTCTCTTTTTTTTAATTTTTTTATCTTTTCTTTTCCGGGAAGATATACCTTTGCTTTATTATTATTTCTTTTTTTTTCTTTTTTTCTCATATGTGCATACAATGTTTGGGTCATTGCTCCCCCTTTCACTCTCCACCTCCCCGGCTTCATTTATGGAAGGAATACTACCTTCAACATCAGTTTTTCAAGGTGGAGATAGTCTCTGTTTTTTCCAATTTGTCCTATTCAGCTGAATTGAAGAAACACATGTATCTCTTGAAAGAACACTATTTCTGGTACAAGAAGGAGCATGTAGCACATTGTTTCCCTGTGAGTATTGAGTCGGTTTTTGAATGAAATACATCCTACAACTTAGGTGTTTCAAGGTGGAGACCGGCTCTCTTTGTTCCAAATAGGCCTATTCAGCTGAGTTAAAGAAACACATGAGTCTCTCAAAAGAAAACATTCGTGTTAGAACCAGAACCACTTAGAACAACGGTTCCTATAAGAATTGCCTTAGTTTCTGAAAGAAATGCTACCTGCCACGTAGGTTTTTCAAAGTGGAGATAGGCTTATTTTGTTCCAAGTAGGCCTCTTCAGCTGAGTTGAAGAAACACATGTATCTCTCAAAAGAAAACCTTTTGTGTCAGAAGCAAGAGCATCTACCACTTTGTTTTCCTGTGAGAATTGAGTTAGTGTTTAGAAGGAATATGTCCTGCAATGTGGGATTTTCAAGGTAAAAATGGGCTATTTTTCTTCCACATAGGCCTATTTAGCTGAGTTGAAGAAACACATGTATTGCACAATAGAAAAACACCTGTGTTAGAAGCAGGAGCATCTAGCACATTGTTTCACTGTGAGAATGACTTAGTTTGGGAAAGGAGTACTTCCTCCAAATCAGAGTTTGCAAGGTAAAGAAATGCTCACTTTTTTCGAAATAGGCCTATTAGGCTAGGTTGAGGACACACATCTATCTCTCAAAAGAAAATCATCTGTCTTAGAAGAGAGAGCATCTAGCACTTTGTTTTCCTGTGAGAACTGACTCAGTTTTTGTGAGGAATACACTCTGTAGCTAATGTTTTTCGAGTTGGAGAAAGGCTCTATTATTTCCAAATAGGCCTATTCAGCTGAGATGAAGAAACACAGGTTTCACTTCAAAGAAAACCCTCTATCTTAGAACCTTCAGCATCCACCACATTGTTTCCCAGTGAGAATTCAGTTAGTGTTTCAAAGGAATACTTCCTGTGAATCACAGTTTTCAAGGTGGAGGAATGTTCCTTTTGTTCCAAATTGGCCTCTTCAGCTGAGGTGAAGAAACACATATATCAGTCCATGAAAAACCATCTATGTTGGAAGCTGCAACATCTAGCATGTTGTTTCCCTGTGAATATTAGTTAGTTTTTAAAAGGAATACTTCCCACAATGTAAGTTTTTCCAGGTGGACATAGGCTCTCTTTGTTCCAAATAGGCCAATTCAGAAGACTTTGAATAAGCACTCATAACTCTCCAAAGGAAAACATGTATGTTACAGGCAGGATCAGTTAGCACGTTGTACCCCAGTGAGAACTCAGTTAGTTTTTGAAATGAGTCCTTCCTCCAAGTTATTTTTCTCCAAGTGGTGTTTGGCTCTCTTTGTTAAAAAGAGACCTATTCAGCTGAGTTCAAGAAAAACATGTGTCTCTCAAAAGGAAATCATCTATGTTAGAATTTGTAACATCAAGCACATGATGTCCCTGTGAGAATTGACTTAGTGTTTGACAGGAATACTACCTGCGATTAAGATTTTCTCTGTTCACATAGGCTCATATTGTTCCAAATAGGCCTATTCAGCTGAGATGAAGAAACACATTTCTCACTCCAAGACAACCATCTTTGTTGGAAGCTGACGCATCTACCACATTGTTTGCCTGTGAGAATTGTGTTAGTTTCTTACAGGAACACTTTCTGCAATTTATGTTTTTCGAGCTAGATATAGGTTGTGTTTGTTCGAAAATAGGCCAATTCCGAAGAGTTCAAGAAACACTTGTATCTCTGCAAAAAAAAAAATCTGTTACAAGCAGAAGGATCTAGCATTTTGTTTGAAGCTGAGAGTTGAGTTTGTTTTTGAGAGGAGTACTTCCTGCAACTTAAGTTTCTCCAAGTGGAATTGGGCTCTCTTTGTTCCAAACAGACCTGTTGAGGCAAGTTCAAGAAGCACGTGTGTCTCTTGAAAGAAAACCATCTGTATTAGAAGAGGAGCATCTTGAACATTGTTTCTTGTGAGAATTGGCTTTGTTTTGTCAGGAATACTTCCTGCAACTTAGGTTTCTCAAAGTAGAGATAGGCTCATTTTTTCCCAATAGTCCATTCAGCTGAGATGAAGAAACACATTTTTCACACTCAAGTAAATCATCCATGTTAGCAGCTGCAGCATCTAGAACATACTTTCCCAGTGAGAACTGAATAAGTGTTTGAAAGGAATACGTTCTGCAGACCAACGTTTTCAAGGTTGATGACAGCTCTTTTTGTTCCAAATTAACCTATTCAGCTGTATTGAAGAAACACATGTCACTCTAAAAAAAATCATCTATGCTAGAAGCAGAAGCATCTAGCACATTGTTTGCCTGTGAGAATAGAGTTAGTTTCTGAAAGGAATACTTCCTGCAAATTGGAATTTACAAGATGGAGACAGGCTCTGTTTGTTCCAAATAAGTCTGTTCAGCTGAGTTGAAGAAACACAAGTATCTTTCAAATGAAAATCACTTGTGTTAGAAACAGGGTCATCTAGCACCGTTTTCCTGGGAGAATTGAGTTAGTTTTTGGGAGGAACACTTCCGGCCATGTAGTTTTTTCAAAGTGAAGAAAGACTCTCATTGTTCCAAATAGGGCTGCACAGCTGAGTTGAAGAAACATATGTATCTTTCGAATGAACACCAACTGTGTTAGAAGAATTTGCATCTACCTCATTGGTTCCCTGTGAGAATTTGCTGCGTTTTTTAAAGGAATACTAGCTGCACCTAAGGTCTTTCAAGATGGAGATAATCTCTGTTTTTTCCAAATAGTCCTATTCAGCTGAATTGAAGAAACACATGTATCTCTAGAAAGAAAATCATTTCTGTTAGGAGCAGGAGCATGTAGCCCATTGTTTCCCTGTGAGTATTGAGTTGGTTTTTGAATGGAATATGTCCTGCAACTTAGGTTTTTCAAGGTGGAGACAGGCTCTCTTTGTTCCAAATAGGCTTATTCAGCTGAGTTGAAGAAACACATGTATCTATCAAAAAAAAAAAACACCATTTGTGTTAGAAGCCATACCATCTCGCACATAGTTTTCCTGTGAAAATTTAGTAAGATTTTGGAAGGAATACTTCTGGCAATGTAGCTTTTTGAAAGTGGAGATAGGCTCTCTTTGTTCCAAATAGACATATTCAGTTAAGTTGAAGAAATACATTTATCATTTGGAAGAAAACCATTTGTGTTCAAAGCAGAAGAATCTAACACATTTTTTTCCTATGAGAATTGGTTTCTCTTTTTTTTTAATTTTTTTATCTTTTCTTTTCCGGGAAGATATACCTTTGCTTTATTATTATTTCTTTTTTTTTCTTTTTTTCTCATATGTGCATACAATGTTTGGGTCATTGCTCCCCCTTTCACTCTCCACCTCCCCGGCTTCATTTATGGAAGGAATACTACCTTCAACATCAGTTTTTCAAGGTGGAGATAGTCTCTGTTTTTTCCAATTTGTCCTATTCAGCTGAATTGAAGAAACACATGTATCTCTTGAAAGAACACTATTTCTGGTAGAAGAAGGAGCATGTAGCACATTGTTTCCCTGTGAGTATTGAGTCGGTTTTTGAATGAAATACATCCTACAACTTAGGTGTTTCAAGGTGGAGACCGGCTCTCTTTGTTCCAAATAGGCCTATTCAGCTGAGTTAAAGAAACACATGAGTCTCTCAAAAGAAAACATTCGTGTTAGAACCAGAACCACTTAGAACAACGGTTCCTATAAGAATTGCCTTAGTTTCTGAAAGAAATGCTACCTGCCACTTAGGTTTTTCAAAGTGGAGATAGGCTTATTTTGTTCCAAGTAGGCCTCTTCAGCTGAGTTGAAGAAACACATGTATCTCTCAAAAGAAAACCTTTTGTGTCAGAAGCAAGAGCATCTACCACTTTGTTTTCCTGTGAGAATTGAGTTAGTGTTTAGAAGGAATATGTCCTGCAATGTGGGATTTTCAAGGTAAAAATGGGCTATTTTTCTTCCACATAGGCCTATTTAGCTGAGTTGAAGAAACACATGTATTGCACAATAGAAAAACACCTGTGTTAGAAGCAGGAGCATCTAGCACATTGTTTCACTGTGAGAATGACTTAGTTTGGGAAAGGAGTACTTCCTCCAAATCAGAGTTTGCAAGGTAAAGAAATGCTCACTTTTTTCGAAATAGGCCTATTAGGCTAGGTTGAGGACACACATCTATCTCTCAAAAGAAAATCATCTGTCTTAGAAGAGAGAGCATCTAGCACTTTGTTTTCCTGTGAGAACTGACTCAGTTTTTGTGAGGAATACACTCTGTAGCTAATGTTTTTCGAGTTGGAGAAAGGCTCTATTATTTCCAAATAGGCCTATTCAGCTGAGATGAAGAAACACAGGTTTCACTTCAAAGAAAACCCTCTATCTTAGAACCTTCAGCATCCACCACATTGTTTCCCAGTGAGAATTCAGTTAGTGTTTCAAAGGAATACTTCCTGTGAATCACAGTTTTCAAGGTGGAGGAATGTTCCTTTTGTTCCAAATTGGCCTCTTCAGCTGAGGTGAAGAAACACATATATCAGTCCATGAAAAACCATCTATGTTGGAAGCTGCAACATCTAGCATGTTGTTTCCCTGTGAATATTAGATAGTTTTTGAAAGGAATACTTCCCACAATGTAAGTTTTTCCAGGTGGACATAGGCTCTCTTTGTTCCAAATAGGCCAATTCAGAAGACTTTGAATAAGCACTCATAACTCTCCAAAGGAAAACATGTATGTTACAGGCAGGATCAGTTAGCACGTTGTACCCCAGTGAGAACTCAGTTAGTTTTTGAAATGAGTCCTTCCTCCAAGTTATTTTTCTCCAAGTGGTGTTTGGCTCTCTTTGTTAAAAAGAGACCTATTCAGCTGAGTTCAAGAAAAACATGTGTCTCTCAAAAGGAAATCATCTATGTTAGAATTTGTAACATCAAGCACATGATGTCCCTGTGAGAATTGACTTAGTGTTTGACAGGAATACTACCTGCGATTAAGATTTTCTCTGTTCACATAGGCTCATATTGTTCCAAATAGGCCTATTCAGCTGAGTTGAAGAAACACATTTCTCACTCCAAGACAACCATCTTTGTTGGAAGCTGACGCATCTACCACATTGTTTGCCTGTGAGAATTGTGTTAGTTTCTTACAGGAACACTTTCTGCAATTTATGTTTTTCGAGCTAGATATAGGTTGTGTTTGTTCGAAAATAGGCCAATTCCGAAGAGTTCAAGAAACACTTGTATCTCTGCAAAAAAAAAAATCTGTTACAAGCAGAAGGATCTAGCATTTTGTTTGAAGCTGAGAGTTGAGTTTGTTTTTGAGAGGAGTACTTCCTGCAACTTAAGTTTCTCCAAGTGGAATTGGGCTCTCTTTGTTCCAAACAGACCTGTTGAGGCAAGTTCAAGAAGCACGTGTGTCTCTTGAAAGAAAACCATCTGTATTAGAAGAGGAGCATCTTGAACATTGTTTCTTGTGAGAATTGGCTTTGTTTTGTCAGGAATACTTCCTGCAACTTAGGTTTCTCAAAGTAGAGATAGGCTCATTTTTTCCCAATAGTCCATTCAGCTGAGATGAAGAAACACATTTTTCACACTGAAGTAAATCATCCATGTTAGCAGCTGCAGCATCTAGAACATACTTTCCCAGTGAGAACTGAATAAGTGTTTGAAAGGAATACGTTCTGCAGACCAACGTTTTCAAGGTTGATGACAGCTCTTTTTGTTCCAAATTAACCTATTCAGCTGTATTGAAGAAACACATGTCACTCTAAAAAAAATCATCTATGCTAGAAGCAGAAGCATCTAGCACATTGTTTGCCTGTGAGAATAGAGTTAGTTTCTGAAAGGAATACTTCCTGCAAATTGGAATTTACAAGATGGAGACAGGCTCTGTTTGTTCCAAATAAGTCTGTTCAGCTGAGTTGAAGAAACACAAGTATCTTTCAAATGAAAATCACTTGTGTTAGAAACAGGGTCATCTAGCACCGTTTTCCTGGGAGAATTGAGTTAGTTTTTGGGAGGAACACTTCCGGCCATGTAGTTTTTTCAAAGTGAAGAAAGACTCTCATTGTTCCAAATAGGGCTGCACAGCTGAGTTGAAGAAACATATGTATCTTTCGAATGAACACCAACTGTGTTAGAAGAATTTGCATCTACCTCATTGGTTCCCTGTGAGAATTTGCTGCGTTTTTTAAAGGAATACTAGCTGCACCTAAGGTCTTTCAACATGGAGATAATCTCTGTTTTTTCCAAATAGTCCTATTCAGCTGAATTGAAGAAACACATGTATCTCTAGAAAGAAAATCATTTCTGTTAGGAGCAGGAGCATGTAGCCCATTGTTTCCCTGTGAGTATTGAGTTGGTTTTTGAATGGAATATGTCCTGCAACTTAGGTTTTTCAAGGTGGAGACAGGCTCTCTTTGTTCCAAATAGGCTTATTCAGCTGAGTTGAAGAAACACATGTATCTATCAAAAAAAAAAACACCATTTGTGTTAGAAGCCATACCATCTCGCACATAGTTTTCCTGTGAAAATTTAGTAAGATTTTGGAAGGAATACTTCTGGCAATGTAGCTTTTTGAAAGTGGAGATAGGCTCTCTTTGTTCCAAATAGACATATTCAGTTAAGTTGAAGAAATACATTTATCATTTGGAAGAAAACCATTTGTGTTCAAAGCAGAAGAATCTAACACATTTTTTTCCTATGAGAATTGGTTTCTCTTTTTTTTTAATTTTTTTATCTTTTCTTTTCCGGGAAGATATACCTTTGCTTTATTATTATTTCTTTTTTTTTCTTTTTTTCTCATATGTGCATACAATGTTTGGTTCATTGCTCCCCCTTTCACTCTCCACCTCCCCGGCTTCATTTATGGAAGGAATACAACCTTCAACATCAGTTTTTCAAGGTGGAGATAGTCTCTGTTTTTTCCAATTTGTCCTATTCAGCTGAATTGAAGAAACACATGTATCTCTTGAAAGAACACTATTTCTGGTAGAAGAAGGAGCATGTAGCACATTGTTTCCCTGTGAGTATTGAGTCGGTTTTTGAATGAAATACATCCTACAACTTAGGTGTTTCAAGGTGGAGACCGGCTCTCTTTGTTCCAAATAGGCCTATTCAGCTGAGTTAAAGAAACACATGAGTCTCTCAAAAGAAAACATTCGTGTTAGAACCAGAACCACTTAGAACAACGGTTCCTATAAGAATTGCCTTAGTTTCTGAAAGAAATGCTACCTGCCACTTAGGTTTTTCAAAGTGGAGATAGGCTTATTTTGTTCCAAGTAGGCCTCTTCAGCTGAGTTGAAGAAACACATGTATCTCTCAAAAGAAAACCTTTTGTGTCAGAAGCAAGAGCATCTACCACTTTGTTTTCCTGTGAGAATTGAGTTAGTGTTTAGAAGGAATATGTCCTGCAATGTGGGATTTTCAAGGTAAAAATGGGCTATTTTTCTTCCACATAGGCCTATTTAGCTGAGTTGAAGAAACACATGTATTGCACAATAGAAAAACACCTGTGTTAGAAGCAGGAGCATCTAGCACATTGTTTCACTGTGAGAATGACTTAGTTTGGGAAAGGAGTACTTCCTCCAAATCAGAGTTTGCAAGGTAAAGAAATGCTCACTTTTTTCGAAATAGGCCTATTAGGCTAGGTTGAGGACACACATCTATCTCTCAAAAGAAAATCATCTGTCTTAGAAGAGAGAGCATCTAGCACTTTGTTTTCCTGTGAGAACTGACTCAGTTTTTGTGAGGAATACACTCTGTAGCTAATGTTTTTCGAGTTGGAGAAAGGCTCTATTATTTCCAAATAGGCCTATTCAGCTGAGATGAAGAAACACAGGTTTCACTTCAAAGAAAACCCTCTATCTTAGAACCTTCAGCATCCACCACATTGTTTCCCAGTGAGAATTCAGTTAGTGTTTCAAAGGAATACTTCCTGTGAATCACAGTTTTCAAGGTGGAGGAATGTTCCTTTTGTTCCAAATTGGCCTCTTCAGCTGAGGTGAAGAAACACATATATCAGTCCATGAAAAACCATCTATGTTGGAAGCTGCAACATCTAGCATGTTGTTTCCCTGTGAATATTAGTTAGTTTTTGAAAGGAATACTTCCCACAATGTAAGTTTTTCCAGGTGGACATAGGCTCTCTTTGTTCCAAATAGGCCAATTCAGAAGACTTTGAATAAGCACTCATAACTCTCCAAAGGAAAACATGTATGTTACAGGCAGGATCAGTTAGCACGTTGTACCCCAGTGAGAACTCAGTTAGTTTTTGAAATGAGTCCTTCCTCCAAGTTATTTTTCTCCAAGTGGTGTTTGGCTCTCTTTGTTAAAAAGAGACCTATTCAGCTGAGTTCAAGAAAAACATGTGTCTCTCAAAAGGAAATCATCTATGTTAGAATTTGTAACATCAAGCACATGATGTCCCTGTGAGAATTGACTTAGTGTTTGACAGGAATACTACCTGCGATTAAGATTTTCTCTGTTCACATAGGCTCATATTGTTCCAAATAGGCCTATTCAGCTGAGATGAAGAAACACATTTCTCACTCCAAGACAACCATCTTTGTTGGAAGCTGACGCATCTACCACATTGTTTGCCTGTGAGAATTGTGTTAGTTTCTTACAGGAACACTTTCTGCAATTTATGTTTTTCGAGCTAGATATAGGTTGTGTTTGTTCGAAAATAGGCCAATTCCGAAGAGTTCAAGAAACACTTGTATCTCTGCAAAAAAAAAAATCTGTTACAAGCAGAAGGATCTAGCATTTTGTTTGAAGCTGAGAGTTGAGTTTGTTTTTGAGAGGAGTACTTCCTGCAACTTAAGTTTCTCCAAGTGGAATTGGGCTCTCTTTGTTCCAAACAGACCTGTTGAGGCAAGTTCAAGAAGCACGTGTGTCTCTTGAAAGAAAACCATCTGTATTAGAAGAGGAGCATCTTGAACATTGTTTCTTGTGAGAATTGGCTTTGTTTTGTCAGGAATACTTCCTGCAACTTAGGTTTCTCAAAGTAGAGATAGGCTCATTTTTTCCCAATAGTCCATTCAGCTGAGATGAAGAAACACATTTTTCACACTGAAGTAAATCATCCATGTTAGCAGCTGCAGCATCTAGAACATACTTTCCCAGTGAGAACTGAATAAGTGTTTGAAAGGAATACGTTCTGCAGACCAACGTTTTCAAGGTTGATGACAGCTCTTTTTGTTCCAAATTAACCTATTCAGCTGTATTGAAGAAACACATGTCACTCTAAAAAAAATCATCTATGCTAGAAGCAGAAGCATCTAGCACATTGTTTGCCTGTGAGAATAGAGTTAGTTTCTGAAAGGAATACTTCCTGCAAATTGGAATTTACAAGATGGAGACAGGCTCTGTTTGTTCCAAATAAGTCTGTTCAGCTGAGTTGAAGAAACACAAGTATCTTTCAAATGAAAATCACTTGTGTTAGAAACAGGGTCATCTAGCACCGTTTTCCTGGGAGAATTGAGTTAGTTTTTGGGAGGAACACTTCCGGCCATGTAGTTTTTTCAAAGTGAAGAAAGACTCTCATTGTTCCAAATAGGGCTGCACAGCTGAGTTGAAGAAACATATGTATCTTTCGAATGAACACCAACTGTGTTAGAAGAATTTGCATCTACCTCATTGGTTCCCTGTGAGAATTTGCTGCGTTTTTTAAAGGAATACTAGCTGCACCTAAGGTCTTTCAACATGGAGATAATCTCTGTTTTTTCCAAATAGTCCTATTCAGCTGAATTGAAGAAACACATGTATCTCTAGAAAGAAAATCATTTCTGTTAGGAGCAGGAGCATGTAGCCCATTGTTTCCCTGTGAGTATTGAGTTGGTTTTTGAATGGAATATGTCCTGCAACTTAGGTTTTTCAAGGTGGAGACAGGCTCTCTTTGTTCCAAATAGGCTTATTCAGCTGAGTTGAAGAAACACATGTATCTATCAAAAAAAAAAAACACCATTTGTGTTAGAAGCCATACCATCTCGCACATAGTTTTCCTGTGAAAATTTAGTAAGATTTTGGAAGGAATACTTCTGGCAATGTAGCTTTTTGAAAGTGGAGATAGGCTCTCTTTGTTCCAAATAGACATATTCAGTTAAGTTGAAGAAATACATTTATCATTTGGAAGAAAACCATTTGTGTTCAAAGCAGAAGAATCTAACACATTTTTTTCCTATGAGAATTGGTTTCTCTTTTTTTTAATTTTTTTATCTTTTCTTTTCCGGGAAGATATACCTTTGCTTTATTATTATTTCTTTTTTTTTCTTTTTTTCTCATATGTGCATACAATGTTTGGGTCATTGCTCCCCCTTTCACTCTCCACCTCCCCGGCTTCATTTATGGAAGGAATACTACCTTCAACATCAGTTTTTCAAGGTGGAGATAGTCTCTGTTTTTTCCAATTTGTCCTATTCAGCTGAATTGAAGAAACACATGTATCTCTTGAAAGAACACTATTTCTGGTAGAAGAAGGAGCATGTAGCACATTGTTTCCCTGTGAGTATTGAGTCGGTTTTTGAATGAAATACATCCTACAACTTAGGTGTTTCAAGGTGGAGACCGGCTCTCTTTGTTCCAAATAGGCCTATTCAGCTGAGTTAAAGAAACACATGAGTCTCTCAAAAGAAAACATTCGTGTTAGAACCAGAACCACTTAGAACAACGGTTCCTATAAGAATTGCCTTAGTTTCTGAAAGAAATGCTACCTGCCACGTAGGTTTTTCAAAGTGGAGATAGGCTTATTTTGTTCCAAGTAGGCCTCTTCAGCTGAGTTGAAGAAACACATGTATCTCTCAAAAGAAAACCTTTTGTGTCAGAAGCAAGAGCATCTACCACTTTGTTTTCCTGTGAGAATTGAGTTAGTGTTTAGAAGGAATATGTCCTGCAATGTGGGATTTTCAAGGTAAAAATGGGCTATTTTTCTTCCACATAGGCCTATTTAGCTGAGTTGAAGAAACACATGTATTGCACAATAGAAAAACACCTGTGTTAGAAGCAGGAGCATCTAGCACATTGTTTCACTGTGAGAATGACTTAGTTTGGGAAAGGAGTACTTCCTCCAAATCAGAGTTTGCAAGGTAAAGAAATGCTCACTTTTTTCGAAATAGGCCTATTAGGCTAGGTTGAGGACACACATCTATCTCTCAAAAGAAAATCATCTGTCTTAGAAGAGAGAGCATCTAGCACTTTGTTTTCCTGTGAGAACTGACTCAGTTTTTGTGAGGAATACACTCTGTAGCTAATGTTTTTCGAGTTGGAGAAAGGCTCTATTATTTCCAAATAGGCCTATTCAGCTGAGATGAAGAAACACAGGTTTCACTTCAAAGAAAACCCTCTATCTTAGAACCTTCAGCATCCACCACATTGTTTCCCAGTGAGAATTCAGTTAGTGTTTCAAAGGAATACTTCCTGTGAATCACAGTTTTCAAGGTGGAGGAATGTTCCTTTTGTTCCAAATTGGCCTCTTCAGCTGAGGTGAAGAAACACATATATCAGTCCATGAAAAACCATCTATGTTGGAAGCTGCAACATCTAGCATGTTGTTTCCCTGTGAATATTAGTTAGTTTTTGAAAGGAATACTTCCCACAATGTAAGTTTTTCCAGGTGGACATAGGCTCTCTTTGTTCCAAATAGGCCAATTCAGAAGACTTTGAATAAGCACTCATAACTCTCCAAAGGAAAACATGTATGTTACAGGCAGGATCAGTTAGCACGTTGTACCCCAGTGAGAACTCAGTTAGTTTTTGAAATGAGTCCTTCCTCCAAGTTATTTTTCTCCAAGTGGTGTTTGGCTCTCTTTGTTAAAAAGAGACCTATTCAGCTGAGTTCAAGAAAAACATGTGTCTCTCAAAAGGAAATCATCTATGTTAGAATTTGTAACATCAAGCACATGATGTCCCTGTGAGAATTGACTTAGTGTTTGACAGGAATACTACCTGCGATTAAGATTTTCTCTGTTCACATAGGCTCATATTGTTCCAAATAGGCCTATTCAGCTGAGATGAAGAAACACATTTCTCACTCCAAGACAACCATCTTTGTTGGAAGCTGACGCATCTACCACATTGTTTGCCTGTGAGAATTGTGTTAGTTTCTTACAGGAACACTTTCTGCAATTTATGTTTTTCGAGCTAGATATATGTTGTGTTTGTTCGAAAATAGGCCAATTCCGAAGAGTTCAAGAAACACTTGTATCTCTGCAAAAAAAAAATCTGTTACAAGCAGAAGGATCTAGCATTTTGTTTGAAGCTGAGAGTTGAGTTTGTTTTTGAGAGGAGTACTTCCTGCAACTTAAGTTTCTCCAAGTGGAATTGGGCTCTCTTTGTTCCAAACAGACCTGTTGAGGCAAGTTCAAGAAGCACGTGTGTCTCTTGAAAGAAAACCATCTGTATTAGAAGAGGAGCATCTTGAACATTGTTTCTTGTGAGAATTGGCTTTGTTTTGTCAGGAATACTTCCTGCAACTTAGGTTTCTCAAAGTAGAGATAGGCTCATTTTTTCCCAATAGTCCATTCAGCTGAGATGAAGAAACACATTTTTCACACTCAAGTAAATCATCCATGTTAGCAGCTGCAGCATCTAGAACATACTTTCCCAGTGAGAACTGAATAAGTGTTTGAAAGGAATACGTTCTGCAGACCAACGTTTTCAAGGTTGATGACAGCTCTTTTTGTTCCAAATTAACCTATTCAGCTGTATTGAAGAAACACATGTCACTCTAAAAAAAATCATCTATGCTAGAAGCAGAAGCATCTAGCACATTGTTTGCCTGTGAGAATAGAGTTAGTTTCTGAAAGGAATACTTCCTGCAAATTGGAATTTACAAGATGGAGACAGGCTCTGTTTGTTCCAAATAAGTCTGTTCAGCTGAGTTGAAGAAACACAAGTATCTTTCAAATGAAAATCACTTGTGTTAGAAACAGGGTCATCTAGCACCGTTTTCCTGGGAGAATTGAGTTAGTTTTTGGGAGGAACACTTCCGGCCATGTAGTTTTTTCAAAGTGAAGAAAGACTCTCATTGTTCCAAATAGGGCTGCACAGCTGAGTTGAAGAAACATATGTATCTTTCGAATGAACACCAACTGTGTTAGAAGAATTTGCATCTACCTCATTGGTTCCCTGTGAGAATTTGCTGCGTTTTTTAAAGGAATACTAGCTGCACCTAAGGTCTTTCAACATGGAGATAATCTCTGTTTTTTCCAAATAGTCCTATTCAGCTGAATTGAAGAAACACATGTATCTCTAGAAAGAAAATCATTTCTGTTAGGAGCAGGAGCATGTAGCCCATTGTTTCCCTGTGAGTATTGAGTTGGTTTTTGAATGGAATATGTCCTGCAACTTAGGTTTTTCAAGGTGGAGACAGGCTCTCTTTGTTCCAAATAGGCTTATTCAGCTGAGTTGAAGAAACACATGTATCTATCAAAAAAAAAAAACACCATTTGTGTTAGAAGCCATACCATCTCGCACATAGTTTTCCTGTGAAAATTTAGTAAGATTTTGGAAGGAATACTTCTGGCAATGTAGCTTTTTGAAAGTGGAGATAGGCTCTCTTTGTTCCAAATAGACATATTCAGTTAAGTTGAAGAAATACATTTATCATTTGGAAGAAAACCATTTGTGTTCAAAGCAGAAGAATCTAACACATTTTTTTCCTATGAGAATTGGTTTCTCTTTTTTTTTAATTTTTTTATCTTTTCTTTTCCGGGAAGATATACCTTTGCTTTATTATTATTTCTTTTTTTTTTCTTTTTTTCTCATATGTGCATACAATGTTTGGTTCATTGCTCCCCCTTTCACTCTCCACCTCCCCGGCTTCATTTATGGAAGGAATACTACCTTCAACATCAGTTTTTCAAGGTGGAGATAGTCTCTGTTTTTTCCAATTTGTCCTATTCAGCTGAATTGAAGAAACACATGTATCTCTTGAAAGAACACTATTTCTGGTAGAAGAAGGAGCATGTAGCACATTGTTTCCCTGTGAGTATTGAGTCGGTTTTTGAATGAAATACATCCTACAACTTAGGTGTTTCAAGGTGGAGACCGGCTCTCTTTGTTCCAAATAGGCCTATTCAGCTGAGTTAAAGAAACACATGAGTCTCTCAAAAGAAAACATTCGTGTTAGAACCAGAACCACTTAGAACAACGGTTCCTATAAGAATTGCCTTAGTTTCTGAAAGAAATGCTACCTGCCACTTAGGTTTTTCAAAGTGGAGATAGGCTTATTTTGTTCCAAGTAGGCCTCTTCAGCTGAGTTGAAGAAACACATGTATCTCTCAAAAGAAAACCTTTTGTGTCAGAAGCAAGAGCATCTACCACTTTGTTTTCCTGTGAGAATTGAGTTAGTGTTTAGAAGGAATATGTCCTGCAATGTGGGATTTTCAAGGTAAAAATGGGCTATTTTTCTTCCACATAGGCCTATTTAGCTGAGTTGAAGAAACACATGTATTGCACAATAGAAAAACACCTGTGTTAGAAGCAGGAGCATCTAGCACATTGTTTCACTGTGAGAATGACTTAGTTTGGGAAAGGAGTACTTCCTCCAAATCAGAGTTTGCAAGGTAAAGAAATGCTCACTTTTTTCGAAATAGGCCTATTAGGCTAGGTTGAGGACACACATCTATCTCTCAAAAGAAAATCATCTGTCTTAGAAGAGAGAGCATCTAGCACTTTGTTTTCCTGTGAGAACTGACTCAGTTTTTGTGAGGAATACACTCTGTAGCTAATGTTTTTCGAGTTGGAGAAAGGCTCTATTATTTCCAAATAGGCCTATTCAGCTGAGATGAAGAAACACAGGTTTCACTTCAAAGAAAACCCTCTATCTTAGAACCTTCAGCATCCACCACATTGTTTCCCAGTGAGAATTCAGTTAGTGTTTCAAAGGAATACTTCCTGTGAATCACAGTTTTCAAGGTGGAGGAATGTTCCTTTTGTTCCAAATTGGCCTCTTCAGCTGAGGTGAAGAAACACATATATCAGTCCATGAAAAACCATCTATGTTGGAAGCTGCAACATCTAGCATGTTGTTTCCCTGTGAATATTAGTTAGTTTTTGAAAGGAATACTTCCCACAATGTAAGTTTTTCCAGGTGGACATAGGCTCTCTTTGTTCCAAATAGGCCAATTCAGAAGACTTTGAATAAGCACTCATAACTCTCCAAAGGAAAACATGTATGTTACAGGCAGGATCAGTTAGCACGTTGTACCCCAGTGAGAACTCAGTTAGTTTTTGAAATGAGTCCTTCCTCCAAGTTATTTTTCTCCAAGTGGTGTTTGGCTCTCTTTGTTAAAAAGAGACCTATTCAGCTGAGTTCAAGAAAAACATGTGTCTCTCAAAAGGAAATCATCTATGTTAGAATTTGTAACATCAAGCACATGATGTCCCTGTGAGAATTGACTTAGTGTTTGACAGGAATACTACCTGCGATTAAGATTTTCTCTGTTCACATAGGCTCATATTGTTCCAAATAGGCCTATTCAGCTGAGATGAAGAAACACATTTCTCACTCCAAGACAACCATCTTTGTTGGAAGCTGACGCATCTACCACATTGTTTGCCTGTGAGAATTGTGTTAGTTTCTTACAGGAACACTTTCTGCAATTTATGTTTTTCGAGCTAGATATATGTTGTGTTTGTTCGAAAATAGGCCAATTCCGAAGAGTTCAAGAAACACTTGTATCTCTGCAAAAAAAAAATCTGTTACAAGCAGAAGGATCTAGCATTTTGTTTGAAGCTGAGAGTTGAGTTTGTTTTTGAGAGGAGTACTTCCTGCAACTTAAGTTTCTCCAAGTGGAATTGGGCTCTCTTTGTTCCAAACAGACCTGTTGAGGCAAGTTCAAGAAGCACGTGTGTCTCTTGAAAGAAAACCATCTGTATTAGAAGAGGAGCATCTTGAACATTGTTTCTTGTGAGAATTGGCTTTGTTTTGTCAGGAATACTTCCTGCAACTTAGGTTTCTCAAAGTAGAGATAGGCTCATTTTTTCCCAATAGTCCATTCAGCTGAGATGAAGAAACACATTTTTCACACTCAAGTAAATCATCCATGTTAGCAGCTGCAGCATCTAGAACATACTTTCCCAGTGAGAACTGAGTAAGTGTTTGAAAGGAATACGTTCTGCAGACCAACGTTTTCAAGGTTGATGACAGCTCTTTTTGTTCCAAATTAACCTATTCAGCTGTATTGAAGAAACACATGTCACTCTAAAAAAAATCATCTATGCTAGAAGCAGAAGCATCTAGCACATTGTTTGCCTGTGAGAATAGAGTTAGTTTCTGAAAGGAATACTTCCTGCAAATTGGAATTTACAAGATGGAGACAGGCTCTGTTTGTTCCAAATAAGTCTGTTCAGCTGAGTTGAAGAAACACAAGTATCTTTCAAATGAAAATCACTTGTGTTAGAAACAGGGTCATCTAGCACCGTTTTCCTGGGAGAATTGAGTTAGTTTTTGGGAGGAACACTTCCGGCCATGTAGTTTTTTCAAAGTGAAGAAAGACTCTCATTGTTCCAAATAGGGCTGCACAGCTGAGTTGAAGAAACATATGTATCTTTCGAATGAACACCAACTGTGTTAGAAGAATTTGCATCTACCTCATTGGTTCCCTGTGAGAATTTGCTGCGTTTTTTAAAGGAATACTAGCTGCACCTAAGGTCTTTCAACATGGAGATAATCTCTGTTTTTTCCAAATAGTCCTATTCAGCTGAATTGAAGAAACACATGTATCTCTAGAAAGAAAATCATTTCTGTTAGGAGCAGGAGCATGTAGCCCATTGTTTCCCTGTGAGTATTGAGTTGGTTTTTGAATGGAATATGTCCTGCAACTTAGGTTTTTCAAGGTGGAGACAGGCTCTCTTTGTTCCAAATAGGCTTATTCAGCTGAGTTGAAGAAACACATGTATCTATCAAAAAAAAAAAACACCATTTGTGTTAGAAGCCATACCATCTCGCACATAGTTTTCCTGTGAAAATTTAGTAAGATTTTGGAAGGAATACTTCTGGCAATGTAGCTTTTTGAAAGTGGAGATAGGCTCTCTTTGTTCCAAATAGACATATTCAGTTAAGTTGAAGAAATACATTTATCATTTGGAAGAAAACCATTTGTGTTCAAAGCAGAAGAATCTAACACATTTTTTTCCTATGAGAATTGGTTTCTCTTTTTTTTTAATTTTTTTATCTTTTCTTTTCCGGGAAGATATACCTTTGCTTTATTATTATTTCTTTTTTTTTCTTTTTTTCTCATATGTGCATACAATGTTTGGTTCATTGCTCCCCCTTTCACTCTCCACCTCCCCGGCTTCATTTATGGAAGGAATACTACCTTCAACATCAGTTTTTCAAGGTGGAGATAGTCTCTGTTTTTTCCAATTTGTCCTATTCAGCTGAATTGAAGAAACACATGTATCTCTTGAAAGAACACTATTTCTGGTAGAAGAAGGAGCATGTAGCACATTGTTTCCCTGTGAGTATTGAGTCGGTTTTTGAATGAAATACATCCTACAACTTAGGTGTTTCAAGGTGGAGACCGGCTCTCTTTGTTCCAAATAGGCCTATTCAGCTGAGTTAAAGAAACACATGAGTCTCTCAAAAGAAAACATTCGTGTTAGAACCAGAACCACTTAGAACAACGGTTCCTATAAGAATTGCCTTAGTTTCTGAAAGAAATGCTACCTGCCACTTAGGTTTTTCAAAGTGGAGATAGGCTTATTTTGTTCCAAGTAGGCCTCTTCAGCTGAGTTGAAGAAACACATGTATCTCTCAAAAGAAAACCTTTTGTGTCAGAAGCAAGAGCATCTACCACTTTGTTTTCCTGTGAGAATTGAGTTAGTGTTTAGAAGGAATATGTCCTGCAATGTGGGATTTTCAAGGTAAAAATGGGCTATTTTTCTTCCACATAGGCCTATTTAGCTGAGTTGAAGAAACACATGTATTGCACAATAGAAAAACACCTGTGTTAGAAGCAGGAGCATCTAGCACATTGTTTCACTGTGAGAATGACTTAGTTTGGGAAAGGAGTACTTCCTCCAAATCAGAGTTTGCAAGGTAAAGAAATGCTCACTTTTTTCGAAATAGGCCTATTAGGCTAGGTTGAGGACACACATCTATCTCTCAAAAGAAAATCATCTGTCTTAGAAGAGAGAGCATCTAGCACTTTGTTTTCCTGTGAGAACTGACTCAGTTTTTGTGAGGAATACACTCTGTAGCTAATGTTTTTCGAGTTGGAGAAAGGCTCTATTATTTCCAAATAGGCCTATTCAGCTGAGATGAAGAAACACAGGTTTCACTTCAAAGAAAACCCTCTATCTTAGAACCTTCAGCATCCACCACATTGTTTCCCAGTGAGAATTCAGTTAGTGTTTCAAAGGAATACTTCCTGTGAATCACAGTTTTCAAGGTGGAGGAATGTTCCTTTTGTTCCAAATTGGCCTCTTCAGCTGAGGTGAAGAAACACATATATCAGTCCATGAAAAACCATCTATGTTGGAAGCTGCAACATCTAGCATGTTGTTTCCCTGTGAATATTAGTTAGTTTTTGAAAGGAATACTTCCCACAATGTAAGTTTTTCCAGGTGGACATAGGCTCTCTTTGTTCCAAATAGGCCAATTCAGAAGACTTTGAATAAGCACTCATAACTCTCCAAAGGAAAACATGTATGTTACAGGCAGGATCAGTTAGCACGTTGTACCCCAGTGAGAACTCAGTTAGTTTTTGAAATGAGTCCTTCCTCCAAGTTATTTTTCTCCAAGTGGTGTTTGGCTCTCTTTGTTAAAAAGAGACCTATTCAGCTGAGTTCAAGAAAAACATGTGTCTCTCAAAAGGAAATCATCTATGTTAGAATTTGTAACATCAAGCACATGATGTCCCTGTGAGAATTGACTTAGTGTTTGACAGGAATACTACCTGCGATTAAGATTTTCTCTGTTCACATAGGCTCATATTGTTCCAAATAGGCCTATTCAGCTGAGATGAAGAAACACATTTCTCACTCCAAGACAACCATCTTTGTTGGAAGCTGACGCATCTACCACATTGTTTGCCTGTGAGAATTGTGTTAGTTTCTTACAGGAACACTTTCTGCAATTTATGTTTTTCGAGCTAGATATAGGTTGTGTTTGTTCGAAAATAGGCCAATTCCGAAGAGTTCAAGAAACACTTGTATCTCTGCAAAAAAAAAAATCTGTTACAAGCAGAAGGATCTAGCATTTTGTTTGAAGCTGAGAGTTGAGTTTGTTTTTGAGAGGAGTACTTCCTGCAACTTAAGTTTCTCCAAGTGGAATTGGGCTCTCTTTGTTCCAAACAGACCTGTTGAGGCAAGTTCAAGAAGCACGTGTGTCTCTTGAAAGAAAACCATCTGTATTAGAAGAGGAGCATCTTGAACATTGTTTCTTGTGAGAATTGGCTTTGTTTTGTCAGGAATACTTCCTGCAACTTAGGTTTCTCAAAGTAGAGATAGGCTCATTTTTTCCCAATAGTCCATTCAGCTGAGATGAAGAAACACATTTTTCACACTCAAGTAAATCATCCATGTTAGCAGCTGCAGCATCTAGAACATACTTTCCCAGTGAGAACTGAATAAGTGTTTGAAAGGAATACGTTCTGCAGACCAACGTTTTCAAGGTTGATGACAGCTCTTTTTGTTCCAAATTAACCTATTCAGCTGTATTGAAGAAACACATGTCACTCTAAAAAAAATCATCTATGCTAGAAGCAGAAGCATCTAGCACATTGTTTGCCTGTGAGAATAGAGTTAGTTTCTGAAAGGAATACTTCCTGCAAATTGGAATTTACAAGATGGAGACAGGCTCTGTTTGTTCCAAATAAGTCTGTTCAGCTGAGTTGAAGAAACACAAGTATCTTTCAAATGAAAATCACTTGTGTTAGAAACAGGGTCATCTAGCACCGTTTTCCTGGGAGAATTGAGTTAGTTTTTGGGAGTAACACTTCCGGCCATGTAGTTTTTTCAAAGTGAAGAAAGACTCTCATTGTTCCAAATAGGGCTGCACAGCTGAGTTGAAGAAACATATGTATCTTTCGAATGAACACCAACTGTGTTAGAAGAATTTGCATCTACCTCATTGGTTCCCTGTGAGAATTTGCTGCGTTTTTTAAAGGAATACTAGCTGCACCTAAGGTCTTTCAACATGGAGATAATCTCTGTTTTTTCCAAATAGTCCTATTCAGCTGAATTGAAGAAACACATGTATCTCTAGAAAGAAAATCATTTCTGTTAGGAGCAGGAGCATGTAGCCCATTGTTTCCCTGTGAGTATTGAGTTGGTTTTTGAATGGAATATGTCCTGCAACTTAGGTTTTTCAAGGTGGAGACAGGCTCTCTTTGTTCCAAATAGGCTTATTCAGCTGAGTTGAAGAAACACATGTATCTATCAAAAAAAAAAACACCATTTGTGTTAGAAGCCATACCATCTCGCACATAGTTTTCCTGTGAAAATTTAGTAAGATTTTGGAAGGAATACTTCTGGCAATGTAGCTTTTTGAAAGTGGAGATAGGCTCTCTTTGTTCCAAATAGACATATTCAGTTAAGTTGAAGAAATACATTTATCATTTGGAAGAAAACCATTTGTGTTCAAAGCAGAAGAATCTAACACATTTTTTTCCTATGAGAATTGGTTTCTCTTTTTTTTTAATTTTTTTATCTTTTCTTTTCCGGGAAGATATACCTTTGCTTTATTATTATTTCTTTTTTTTTCTTTTTTTCTCATATGTGCATACAATGTTTGGTTCATTGCTCCCCCTTTCACTCTCCACCTCCCCGGCTTCATTTATGGAAGGAATACTACCTTCAACATCAGTTTTTCAAGGTGGAGATAGTCTCTGTTTTTTCCAATTTGTCCTATTCAGCTGAATTGAAGAAACACATGTATCTCTTGAAAGAACACTATTTCTGGTAGAAGAAGGAGCATGTAGCACATTGTTTCCCTGTGAGTATTGAGTCGGTTTTTGAATGAAATACATCCTACAACTTAGGTGTTTCAAGGTGGAGACCGGCTCTCTTTGTTCCAAATAGGCCTATTCAGCTGAGTTAAAGAAACACATGAGTCTCTCAAAAGAAAACATTCGTGTTAGAACCAGAACCACTTAGAACAACGGTTCCTATAAGAATTGCCTTAGTTTCTGAAAGAAATGCTACCTGCCACTTAGGTTTTTCAAAGTGGAGATAGGCTTATTTTGTTCCAAGTAGGCCTCTTCAGCTGAGTTGAAGAAACACATGTATCTCTCAAAAGAAAACCTTTTGTGTCAGAAGCAAGAGCATCTACCACTTTGTTTTCCTGTGAGAATTGAGTTAGTGTTTAGAAGGAATATGTCCTGCAATGTGGGATTTTCAAGGTAAAAATGGGCTATTTTTCTTCCACATAGGCCTATTTAGCTGAGTTGAAGAAACACATGTATTGCACAATAGAAAAACACCTGTGTTAGAAGCAGGAGCATCTAGCACATTGTTTCACTGTGAGAATGACTTAGTTTGGGAAAGGAGTACTTCCTCCAAATCAGAGTTTGCAAGGTAAAGAAATGCTCACTTTTTTCGAAATAGGCCTATTAGGCTAGGTTGAGGACACACATCTATCTCTCAAAAGAAAATCATCTGTCTTAGAAGAGAGAGCATCTAGCACTTTGTTTTCCTGTGAGAACTGACTCAGTTTTTGTGAGGAATACACTCTGTAGCTAATGTTTTTCGAGTTGGAGAAAGGCTCTATTATTTCCAAATAGGCCTATTCAGCTGAGATGAAGAAACACAGGTTTCACTTCAAAGAAAACCCTCTATCTTAGAACCTTCAGCATCCACCACATTGTTTCCCAGTGAGAATTCAGTTAGTGTTTCAAAGGAATACTTCCTGTGAATCACAGTTTTCAAGGTGGAGGAATGTTCCTTTTGTTCCAAATTGGCCTCTTCAGCTGAGGTGAAGAAACACATATATCAGTCCATGAAAAACCATCTATGTTGGAAGCTGCAACATCTAGCATGTTGTTTCCCTGTGAATATTAGTTAGTTTTTGAAAGGAATACTTCCCACAATGTAAGTTTTTCCAGGTGGACATAGGCTCTCTTTGTTCCAAATAGGCCAATTCAGAAGACTTTGAATAAGCACTCATAACTCTCCAAAGGAAAACATGTATGTTACAGGCAGGATCAGTTAGCACGTTGTACCCCAGTGAGAACTCAGTTAGTTTTTGAAATGAGTCCTTCCTCCAAGTTATTTTTCTCCAAGTGGTGTTTGGCTCTCTTTGTTAAAAAGAGACCTATTCAGCTGAGTTCAAGAAAAACATGTGTCTCTCAAAAGGAAATCATCTATGTTAGAATTTGTAACATCAAGCACATGATGTCCCTGTGAGAATTGACTTAGTGTTTGACAGGAATACTACCTGCGATTAAGATTTTCTCTGTTCACATAGGCTCATATTGTTCCAAATAGGCCTATTCAGCTGAGATGAAGAAACACATTTCTCACTCCAAGACAACCATCTTTGTTGGAAGCTGACGCATCTACCACATTGTTTGCCTGTGAGAATTGTGTTAGTTTCTTACAGGAACACTTTCTGCAATTTATGTTTTTCGAGCTAGATATAGGTTGTGTTTGTTCGAAAATAGGCCAATTCCGAAGAGTTCAAGAAACACTTGTATCTCTGCAAAAAAAAAAATCTGTTACAAGCAGAAGGATCTAGCATTTTGTTTGAAGCTGAGAGTTGAGTTTGTTTTTGAGAGGAGTACTTCCTGCAACTTAAGTTTCTCCAAGTGGAATTGGGCTCTCTTTGTTCCAAACAGACCTGTTGAGGCAAGTTCAAGAAGCACGTGTGTCTCTTGAAAGAAAACCATCTGTATTAGAAGAGGAGCATCTGGAACATTGTTTCTTGTGAGAATTGGCTTTGTTTTGTCAGGAATACTTCCTGCAACTTAGGTTTCTCAAAGTAGAGATAGGCTCATTTTTTCCCAATAGTCCATTCAGCTGAGATGAAGAAACACATTTTTCACACTCAAGTAAATCATCCATGTTAGCAGCTGCAGCATCTAGAACATACTTTCCCAGTGAGAACTGAATAAGTGTTTGAAAGGAATAAGTTCTGCAGACCAACGTTTTCAAGGTTGATGACAGCTCTTTTTGTTCCAAATTAACCTATTCAGCTGTATTGAAGAAACACATGTCACTCTAAAAAAAATCATCTATGCTAGAAGCAGAAGCATCTAGCACATTGTTTGCCTGTGAGAATAGAGTTAGTTTTTGAAAGGAATACTTCCTGCAAATTGGAATTTACAAGATGGAGACAGGCTCTGTTTGTTCCAAATAAGTCTGTTCAGCTGAGTTGAAGAAACACAAGTATCTTTCAAATGAAAATCACTTGTGTTAGAAACAGGGTCATCTAGCACCGTTTTCCTGGGAGAATTGAGTTAGTTTTTGGGAGGAACACTTCCGGCCATGTAGTTTTTTCAAAGTGAAGAAAGACTCTCATTGTTCCAAATAGGGCTGCACAGCTGAGTTGAAGAAACATATGTATCTTTCGAATGAACACCAACTGTGTTAGAAGAATTTGCATCTACCTCATTGGTTCCCTGTGAGAATTTGCTGCGTTTTTTAAAGGAATACTAGCTGCACCTAAGTTCTTTCAAGATGGAGATAATCTCTGTTTTTTCCAAATAGTCCTATTCAGCTGAATTGAAGAAACACATGTATCTCTAGAAAGAAAATCATTTCTGTTAGGAGCAGGAGCATGTAGCCCATTGTTTCCCTGTGAGTATTGAGTTGGTTTTTGAATGGAATATGTCCTGCAACTTAGGTTTTTCAAGGTGGAGACAGGCTCTCTTTGTTCCAAATAGGCTTATTCAGCTGAGTTGAAGAAACACATGTATCTATCAAAAAAAAAAACACCATTTGTGTTAGAAGCCATACCATCTCGCACATAGTTTTCCTGTGAAAATTTAGTAAGATTTTGGAAGGAATACTTCTGGCAATGTAGCTTTTTGAAAGTGGAGATAGGCTCTCTTTGTTCCAAATAGACATATTCAGTTAAGTTGAAGAAATACATTTATCATTTGGAAGAAAACCATTTGTGTTCAAAGCAGAAGAATCTAACACATTTTTTTCCTATGAGAATTGGTTTCTCTTTTTTTTTAATTTTTTTATCTTTTCTTTTCCGGGAAGATATACCTTTGCTTTATTTTTATTTCTTTTTTTTTCTTTTTTTCTCATATGTGCATACAATGTTTGGGTCATTGCTCCCCCTTTCACTCTCCACCTCCCCGGCTTCATTTATGGAAGGAATACTACCTTCAACATCAGTTTTTCAAGGTGGAGATAGTCTCTGTTTTTTCCAATTTGTCCTATTCAGCTGAATTGAAGAAACACATGTATCTCTTGAAAGAACACTATTTCTGGTAGAAGAAGGAGCATGTAGCACATTGTTTCCCTGTGAGTATTGAGTCGGTTTTTGAATGAAATACATCCTACAACTTAGGTGTTTCAAGGTGGAGACCGGCTCTCTTTGTTCCAAATAGGCCTATTCAGCTGAGTTAAAGAAACACATGAGTCTCTCAAAAGAAAACATTCGTGTTAGAACCAGAACCACTTAGAACAACGGTTCCTATAAGAATTGCCTTAGTTTCTGAAAGAAATGCTACCTGCCACTTAGGTTTTTCAAAGTGGAGATAGGCTTATTTTGTTCCAAGTAGGCCTCTTCAGCTGAGTTGAAGAAACACATGTATCTCTCAAAAGAAAACCTTTTGTGTCAGAAGCAAGAGCATCTACCACTTTGTTTTCCTGTGAGAATTGAGTTAGTGTTTAGAAGGAATATGTCCTGCAATGTGGGATTTTCAAGGTAAAAATGGGCTATTTTTCTTCCACATAGGCCTATTTAGCTGAGTTGAAGAAACACATGTATTGCACAATAGAAAAACACCTGTGTTAGAAGCAGGAGCATCTAGCACATTGTTTCACTGTGAGAATGACTTAGTTTGGGAAAGGAGTACTTCCTCCAAATCAGAGTTTGCAAGGTAAAGAAATGCTCACTTTTTTCGAAATAGGCCTATTAGGCTAGGTTGAGGACACACATCTATCTCTCAAAAGAAAATCATCTGTCTTAGAAGAGAGAGCATCTAGCACTTTGTTTTCCTGTGAGAACTGACTCAGTTTTTGTGAGGAATACACTCTGTAGCTAATGTTTTTCGAGTTGGAGAAAGGCTCTATTATTTCCAAATAGGCCTATTCAGCTGAGATGAAGAAACACAGGTTTCACTTCAAAGAAAACCCTCTATCTTAGAACCTTCAGCATCCACCACATTGTTTCCCAGTGAGAATTCAGTTAGTGTTTCAAAGGAATACTTCCTGTGACTCACAGTTTTCAAGGTGGAGAAATGTTCCTTTTGTTCCAAATTGGCCTCTTCAGCTGAGGTGAAGAAACACATATATCAGTCCATGAAAAAGCATCTATGTTGGAAGCTGCAACATCTAGCATGTTGTTTCCCTGTGAATATTAGTTAGTTTTTGAAAGGAATACTTCCCACAATGTAAGTTTTTCCAGGTGGACATAGGCTCTCTTTGTTCCAAATAGGCCAATTCAGAAGACTTTGAATAAGCACTCATAACTCTCCAAAGGAAAACATGTATGTTACAGGCAGGATCAGTTAGCACGTTGTACCCCAGTGAGAACTCAGTTAGTTTTTGAAATGAGTCCTTCCTCCAAGTTATTTTTCTCCAAGTGGTGTTTGGCTCTCTTTGTTAAAAAGAGACCTATTCAGCTGAGTTCAAGAAAAACATGTGTCTCTCAAAAGGAAATCATCTATGTTAGAATTTGTAACATCAAGCACATGATGTCCCTGTGAGAATTGACTTAGTGTTTGACAGGAATACTACCTGCGATTAAGATTTTCTCTGTTCACATAGGCTCATATTGTTCCAAATAAGCCTATTCAGCTGAGATGAAGAAACACATTTCTCACTCCAAGACAACCATCTTTGTTGGAAGCTGACGCATCTACCACATTGTTTGCCTGTGAGAATTGTGTTAGTTTCTTACAGGAACACTTTCTGCAATTTATGTTTTTCGAGCTAGATATAGGTTGTGTTTGTTCGAAAATAGGCCAATTCCGAAGAGTTCAAGAAACACTTGTATCTCTGCAAAAAAAAAAAATCTGTTACAAGCAGAAGGATCTAGCATTTTGTTTGAAGCTGAGAGTTGAGTTTGTTTTTGAGAGGAGTACTTCCTGCAACTTAAGTTTCTCCAAGTGGAATTGGACTCTCTTTGTTCCAAACAGACCTGTTGAGGCAAGTTCAAGAAGTACGTGTGTCTCTTGAAAGAAAACCATCTGTATTAGAAGAGGAGCATCTTGAACATTGTTTCTTGTGAGAATTGGCTTTGTTTTGTCAGGAATACTTCCTGCAACTTAGGTTTCTCAAAGTAGAGATAGGCTCATTTTTTTCCCAATAGTCCATTCAGCTGAGATGAAGAAACACATTTTTCACACTCAAGTAAATCATCCATGTTAGCAGCTGCAGCATCTAGAACATACTTTCCCAGTGAGAACTGAGTAAGTGTTTGAAAGGAATACGTTCTGCAGACCAACGTTTTCAAGGTTGATGACAGCTCTTTTTGTTCCAAATTAACCTATTCAGCTGTATTGAAGAAACACATGTCACTCTAAAAAAAATCATCTATGCTAGAAGCAGAAGCATCTAGCACATTGTTTGCCTGTGAGAATAGAGTTAGTTTTTGAAAGGAATACTTCCTGCAAATTGGAATTTACAAGATGGAGACAGGCTCTGTTTGTTCCAAATAAGTCTGTTCAGCTGAGTTGAAGAAACACAAGTATCTTTCAAATGAAAATCACTTGTGTTAGAAACAGGGTCATCTAGCACCGTTTTCCTGGGAGAATTGAGTTAGTTTTTGGGAGGAACACTTCCGGCCATGTAGTTTTTTCAAAGTGAAGAAAGACTCTCATTGTTCCAAATAGGGCTGCACAGCTGAGTTGAAGAAACATATGTATCTTTCGAATGAACACCAACTGTGTTAGAAGAATTTGCATCTACCTCATTGGTTCCCTGTGAGAATTTGCTGCGTTTTTTAAAGGAATACTAGCTGCACCTAAGGTCTTTCAAGATGGAGATAATCTCTGTTTTTTCCAAATAGTCCTATTCAGCTGAATTGAAGAAACACATGTATCTCTAGAAAGAAAATCATTTCTGTTAGGAGCAGGAGCATGTAGCCCATTGTTTCCCTGTGAGTATTGAGTTGGTTTTTGAATGGAATATGTCCTGCAACTTAGGTTTTTCAAGGTGGAGACAGGCTCTCTTTGTTCCAAATAGGCTTATTCAGCTGAGTTGAAGAAACACATGTATCTATCAAAAAAAAAAACACCATTTGTGTTAGAAGCCATACCATCTCGCACATAGTTTTCCTGTGAAAATTTAGTAAGATTTTGGAAGGAATACTTCTGGCAATGTAGCTTTTTGAAAGTGGAGATAGGCTCTCTTTGTTCCAAATAGACATATTCAGTTCAGTTGAAGAAATACATTTATCATTTGGAAGAAAACCATTTGTGTTCAAAGCAGAAGAATCTAACACATTTTTTTCCTATGAGAATTGGTTTCTCTTTTTTTTTAATTTTTTTATCTTTTCTTTTCCGGGAAGATATACCTTTGCTTTATTTTTATTTCTTTTTTTTTCTTTTTTTCTCATATGTGCATACAATGTTTGGGTCATTGCTCCCCCTTTCACTCTCCACCTCCCCGGCTTCATTTATGGAAGGAATACTACCTTCAACATCAGTTTTTCAAGGTGGAGATAGTCTCTGTTTTTTCCAATTTGTCCTATTCAGCTGAATTGAAGAAACACATGTATCTCTTGAAAGAACACTATTTCTGGTAGAAGAAGGAGCATGTAGCACATTGTTTCCCTGTGAGTATTGAGTCGGTTTTTGAATGAAATACATCCTACAACTTAGGTGTTTCAAGGTGGAGACCGGCTCTCTTTGTTCCAAATAGGCCTATTCAGCTGAGTTAAAGAAACACATGAGTCTCTCAAAAGAAAACATTCGTGTTAGAACCAGAACCACTTAGAACAACGGTTCCTATAAGAATTGCCTTAGTTTCTGAAAGAAATGCTACCTGCCACTTAGGTTTTTCAAAGTGGAGATAGGCTTATTTTGTTCCAAGTAGGCCTCTTCAGCTGAGTTGAAGAAACACATGTATCTCTCAAAAGAAAACCTTTTGTGTCAGAAGCAAGAGCATCTACCACTTTGTTTTCCTGTGAGAATTGAGTTAGTGTTTAGAAGGAATATGTCCTGCAATGTGGGATTTTCAAGGTAAAAATGGGCTATTTTTCTTCCACATAGGCCTATTTAGCTGAGTTGAAGAAACACATGTATTGCACAATAGAAAAACACCTGTGTTAGAAGCAGGAGCATCTAGCACATTGTTTCACTGTGAGAATGACTTAGTTTGGGAAAGGAGTACTTCCTCCAAATCAGAGTTTGCAAGGTAAAGAAATGCTCACTTTTTTCGAAATAGGCCTATTAGGCTAGGTTGAGGACACACATCTATCTCTCAAAAGAAAATCATCTGTCTTAGAAGAGAGAGCATCTAGCACTTTGTTTTCCTGTGAGAACTGACTCAGTTTTTGTGAGGAATACACTCTGTAGCTAATGTTTTTCGAGTTGGAGAAAGGCTCTATTATTTCCAAATAGGCCTATTCAGCTGAGATGAAGAAACACAGGTTTCACTTCAAAGAAAACCCTCTATCTTAGAACCTTCAGCATCCACCACATTGTTTCCCAGTGAGAATTCAGTTAGTGTTTCAAAGGAATACTTCCTGTGACTCACAGTTTTCAAGGTGGAGAAATGTTCCTTTTGTTCCAAATTGGCCTCTTCAGCTGAGGTGAAGAAACACATATATCAGTCCATGAAAAAGCATCTATGTTGGAAGCTGCAACATCTAGCATGTTGTTTCCCTGTGAATATTAGTTAGTTTTTGAAAGGAATACTTCCCACAATGTAAGTTTTTCCAGGTGGACATAGGCTCTCTTTGTTCCAAATAGGCCAATTCAGAAGACTTTGAATAAGCACTCATAACTCTCCAAAGGAAAACATGTATGTTACAGGCAGGATCAGTTAGCACGTTGTACCCCAGTGAGAACTCAGTTAGTTTTTGAAATGAGTCCTTCCTCCAAGTTATTTTTCTCCAAGTGGTGTTTGGCTCTCTTTGTTAAAAAGAGACCTATTCAGCTGAGTTCAAGAAAAACATGTGTCTCTCAAAAGGAAATCATCTATGTTAGAATTTGTAACATCAAGCACATGATGTCCCTGTGAGAATTGACTTAGTGTTTGACAGGAATACTACCTGCGATTAAGATTTTCTCTGTTCACATAGGCTCATATTGTTCCAAATAAGCCTATTCAGCTGAGATGAAGAAACACATTTCTCACTCCAAGACAACCATCTTTGTTGGAAGCTGACGCATCTACCACATTGTTTGCCTGTGAGAATTGTGTTAGTTTCTTACAGGAACACTTTCTGCAATTTATGTTTTTCGAGCTAGATATAGGTTGTGTTTGTTCGAAAATAGGCCAATTCCGAAGAGTTCAAGAAACACTTGTATCTCTGCAAAAAAAAAAAATCTGTTACAAGCAGAAGGATCTAGCATTTTGTTTGAAGCTGAGAGTTGAGTTTGTTTTTGAGAGGAGTACTTCCTGCAACTTAAGTTTCTCCAAGTGGAATTGGACTCTCTTTGTTCCAAACAGACCTGTTGAGGCAAGTTCAAGAAGTACGTGTGTCTCTTGAAAGAAAACCATCTGTATTAGAAGAGGAGCATCTTGAACATTGTTTCTTGTGAGAATTGGCTTTGTTTTGTCAGGAATACTTCCTGCAACTTAGGTTTCTCAAAGTAGAGATAGGCTCATTTTTTTCCCAATAGTCCATTCAGCTGAGATGAAGAAACACATTTTTCACACTCAAGTAAATCATCCATGTTAGCAGCTGCAGCATCTAGAACATACTTTCCCAGTGAGAACTGAGTAAGTGTTTGAAAGGAATACGTTCTGCAGACCAACGTTTTCAAGGTTGATGACAGCTCTTTTTGTTCCAAATTAACCTATTCAGCTGTATTGAAGAAACACATGTCACTCTAAAAAAAATCATCTATGCTAGAAGCAGAAGCATCTAGCACATTGTTTGCCTGTGAGAATAGAGTTAGTTTTTGAAAGGAATACTTCCTGCAAATTGGAATTTACAAGATGGAGACAGGCTCTGTTTGTTCCAAATAAGTCTGTTCAGCTGAGTTGAAGAAACACAAGTATCTTTCAAATGAAAATCACTTGTGTTAGAAACAGGGTCATCTAGCACCGTTTTCCTGGGAGAATTGAGTTAGTTTTTGGGAGGAACACTTCCGGCCATGTAGTTTTTTCAAAGTGAAGAAAGACTCTCATTGTTCCAAATAGGGCTGCACAGCTGAGTTGAAGAAACATATGTATCTTTCGAATGAACACCAACTGTGTTAGAAGAATTTGCATCTACCTCATTGGTTCCCTGTGAGAATTTGCTGCGTTTTTTAAAGGAATACTAGCTGCACCTAAGGTCTTTCAAGATGGAGATAATCTCTGTTTTTTCCAAATAGTCCTATTCAGCTGAATTGAAGAAACACATGTATCTCTAGAAAGAAAATCATTTCTGTTAGGAGCAGGAGCATGTAGCCCATTGTTTCCCTGTGAGTATTGAGTTGGTTTTTGAATGGAATATGTCCTGCAACTTAGGTTTTTCAAGGTGGAGACAGGCTCTCTTTGTTCCAAATAGGCTTATTCAGCTGAGTTGAAGAAACACATGTATCTATCAAAAAAAAAAACACCATTTGTGTTAGAAGCCATACCATCTCGCACATAGTTTTCCTGTGAAAATTTAGTAAGATTTTGGAAGGAATACTTCTGGCAATGTAGCTTTTTGAAAGTGGAGATAGGCTCTCTTTGTTCCAAATAGACATATTCAGTTCAGTTGAAGAAATACATTTATCATTTGGAAGAAAACCATTTGTGTTCAAAGCAGAAGAATCTAACACATTTTTTTCCTATGAGAATTGGTTTCTCTTTTTTTTTAATTTTTTTATCTTTTCTTTTCCGGGAAGATATACCTTTGCTTTATTTTTATTTCTTTTTTTTTCTTTTTTTCTCATATGTGCATACAATGTTTGGGTCATTGCTCCCCCTTTCACTCTCCACCTCCCCGGCTTCATTTATGGAAGGAATACTACCTTCAACATCAGTTTTTCAAGGTGGAGATAGTCTCTGTTTTTTCCAATTTGTCCTATTCAGCTGAATTGAAGAAACACATGTATCTCTTGAAAGAACACTATTTCTGGTAGAAGAAGGAGCATGTAGCACATTGTTTCCCTGTGAGTATTGAGTCGGTTTTTGAATGAAATACATCCTACAACTTAGGTGTTTCAAGGTGGAGACCGGCTCTCTTTGTTCCAAATAGGCCTATTCAGCTGAGTTAAAGAAACACATGAGTCTCTCAAAAGAAAACATTCGTGTTAGAACCAGAACCACTTAGAACAACGGTTCCTATAAGAATTGCCTTAGTTTCTGAAAGAAATGCTACCTGCCACTTAGGTTTTTCAAAGTGGAGATAGGCTTATTTTGTTCCAAGTAGGCCTCTTCAGCTGAGTTGAAGAAACACATGTATCTCTCAAAAGAAAACCTTTTGTGTCAGAAGCAAGAGCATCTACCACTTTGTTTTCCTGTGAGAATTGAGTTAGTGTTTAGAAGGAATATGTCCTGCAATGTGGGATTTTCAAGGTAAAAATGGGCTATTTTTCTTCCACATAGGCCTATTTAGCTGAGTTGAAGAAACACATGTATTGCACAATAGAAAAACACCTGTGTTAGAAGCAGGAGCATCTAGCACATTGTTTCACTGTGAGAATGACTTAGTTTGGGAAAGGAGTACTTCCTCCAAATCAGAGTTTGCAAGGTAAAGAAATGCTCACTTTTTTCGAAATAGGCCTATTAGGGTAGGTTGAGGACACACATCTATCTCTCAAAAGAAAATCATCTGTCTTAGAAGAGAGAGCATCTAGCACTTTGTTTTCCTGTGAGAACTGACTCAGTTTTTGTGAGGAATACACTCTGTAGCTAATGTTTTTTCGAGTTGGAGAAAGGCTCTATTATTTCCAAATAGGCCTATTCAGCTGAGATGAAGAAACACAGGTTTGACTTCAAAGAAAACCCTCTATCTTAGAACCTTCAGCATCCACCACATTGTTTCCCAGTGAGAATTCAGTTAGTGTTTCAAAGGAATACTTCCTGTGAATCACAGTTTTCAAGGTGGAGGAATGTTCCTTTTGTTCCAAATTGGCCTCTTCAGCTGAGGTGAAGAAACACATATATCAGTCCATGAAAAACCATCTATGTTGGAAGCTGCAACATCAAGCATGTTGTTTCCCTGTGAATATTAGGTAGTTTTTGAAAGGAATACTTCCCACAATGTAAGTTTTTCCAGGTGGACATAGGCTCTCTTTGTTCCAAATAGGCCAATTCAGAAGACTTTGAATAAGCACTCATAACTCTCCAAAGGAAAACATGTATGTTACAGGCAGGATCAGTTAGCACGTTGTACCCCAGTGAGAACTCAGTTAGTTTTTGAAATGAGTCCTTCCTCCAAGTTATTTTTCTCCAAGTGGTGTTTGGCTCTCTTTGTTAAAAAGAGACCTATTCAGCTGAGTTCAAGAAAAACATGGGTCTCTCAAAAGGAAATCATCTATGTTAGAATTTGTAACATCAAGCACATGATGTCCCTGTGAGAATTGACTTAGTGTTTGACAGGAATACTACCTGCGATTAAGATTTTCTCTGTTCAGATAGGCTCATATTGTTCCAAATAGGCCTATTCAGCTGAGATGAAGAAACACATTTCTCACTCCAAGACAACCATCTTTGTTGGAAGCTGACGCATCTACCACATTGTTTGCCTGTGAGAATTGTGTTAGTTTCTGACCAGAACACTTTCTGCAATTTATGTTTTTCGAGCTAGATATAGGTTGTGTTTGTTCGAAAATAGGCCAATTCCGAAGAGTTCAAGAAACACTTGTATCTCTCCAAAAAAAAAATCTGTTACAAGCAGAAGGATCTAGCATTTTGTTTGAAGCTGAGAGTTGAGTTTGTTTTTGAGAGGAGTACTTCCTGCAACTTAAGTTTCTCCAAGTGGAATTGGGCTCTCTTTGTTCCAAACAGACCTGTTGAGGCAAGTTCAAGAAGCACGTGTGTCTCTTGAAAGAAAACCATCTGTATTAGAAGAGGAGCATCTTGAACATTGTTTCTTGTGAGAATTGGCTTTGTTTTGTCAGGAATACTTCCTGCAACTTAGGTTTCTCAAAGTAGAGATAGGCTCCTTTTTTCCCAATAGTCCATTCAGCTGAGATGAAGAAACACATTTTTCACACTCAAGTAAATCATCCATGTTAGCAGCTGCAGCATCTAGAACATACTTTCACAGTGAGAACTGAGTAAGTGTTTGAAAGGAATACGTTCTGCAGACCAACGTTTTCAAGGTTGATGACAGCTCTTTTTGTTCCAAATTAACCTATTCAGCTGTATTGAAGAAACACATGTCACTCTAAAAAAAATCATCTATGCTAGAAGCAGAAGCATCTAGCACATTGTTTGCCTGTGAGAATAGAGTTAGTTTTTGAAAGGAAAAGTTCCTGCAAATTGGAATTTACAAGATGGAGACAGGCTCTGTTTGGTCCAAATAAGTCTGTTCAGCTGAGTTGAAGAAACACAAGTATCTTTCAAATGAAAATCACTTGTGTTAGAAACAGGGTCATCTAGCACCGTTTTCCTGGGAGAATTGAGTTAGTTTTTGGGAGGAACACTTCCGGCCATGTAGTTTTTTCAAAGTGAAGAAAGACTCTCATTGTTCCAAATAGGGCTGCACAGCTGAGTTGAAGAAACATATGTATCTTTCGAATGAACACCAACTGTGTTAGAAGAATTTGCATCTACCTCATTGGTTCCCTGTGAGAATTTGCTGCGTTTTTTAAAGGAATACTAGCTGCACCTAAGGTCTTTCAAGATGGAGATAATCTCTGTTTTTTCCAAATAGTCCTATTCAGCTGAATTGAAGAAACACATGTATCTCTAGAAAGAAAATCATTTCTGTTAGGAGCAGGAGCATGTAGCCCATTGTTTCCCTGTGAGTATTGAGTTGGTTTTTGAATGGAATATGTCCTGCAACTTAGGTTTTTCAAGGTGGAGACAGGCTCTCTTTGTTCCAAATAGGCTTATTCAGCTGAGTTGAAGAAACACATGTATCTATCAAAAAAAGAAACACCATTTGTGTTAGAAGCCATACCATCTCGCACATAGTTTTACTGTGAAAATTTAGTAAGATTTTGGAAGGAATACTTCTGGCAATGTAGCTTTTTGAAAGTGGAGATAGGCTCTCTTTGTTCCAAATAGACATATTCAGTTAAGTTGAAGAAATACATTTATCATTGGGAAGAAAACCATTTGTGTTCAAAGCAGAAGAATCTAACACATTTTTTTCCTATGAGAATAGGTTTCTGTTTTTTTTAAATTTTTTTATCTTTTCTTTTCCGGGAAGATACACCTTTGCTTTATTATTATTTCTTTTTTTTTCTTTTTTTCTCATATGTGCATACAATGTTTGGGTCATTGCTCCCCCTTTCACTCTCCACCTCTCTGGCTTCATTTATGAAAGGAATACTACCTTCAACATCAGTTTTTCAAGGTGGAGATAGTCTCTGTTTTTTCCAATTTGTCCTATTCAGCTGAATTGAAGAAACACATAAATCTCCTGAAAGATCACTATTTCTGGTAGAAGAAGGAGCATGTAGCACATTGTTTCCCTGTGAGTATTGAGTTGGTTTTTGAATGAAATACATCCTACAACTTAGGTTTTTCAAGGTGGAGACCGGCTCTCTTTGTTCCAAATAGGCCTATTCAGCTGAGTTAAAGAAACACATGTGTCTCTCAAAAGAAAACATTCGTGTTAGAACCAGAACCACTTAGAACAACGGTTCCTATAAGAATTGCCTTAGTTTCTGAAAGAAATGCTACCTGCCACTTAGGTTTTTCAAAGTGGAGATAGGCTTATTTTGTTCCAAGTAGGCCTCTTCAGCTGAGTTGAAGAAACACATGTATCTCTCAAAAGAAAACCTTTTGTGTCAGAAGCAAGAGCATCTACCACTTTGTTTTCCTTTGAGAATTGAGTTAGTGTTTAGAAGGAATATGTCCTGCAATGTGGGATTTTCAAGGTAAAAATGGGCTATTTTTCTTCCACATAGGCCTATTTAGCTGAGTTGAAGAAACACATGTATTGCACAATAGAAAAACACCTGTGTTAGAAGCAGGAGCATCTAGCACATTGTTTCACTGTGAGAATGACTTAGTTTGGGAAAGGAATACTTCCTCCAAATCAGAGTTTGCAAGGTAAAGAAATGCTCACTTTTTTCGAAATAGGCCTATTAGGCTAGGTTGAGGACACACATCTATCTCTCAAAAGAAAATCATCTGTCTTAGAAGAGAGAGCATCTAGCACTTTGTTTTCCTGTGAGAACTGACTCAGTTTTTGTGAGGAATACACTCTGTAGCTAATGTTTTTCGAGTTGGAGAAAGGCTCTATTATTTCCAAATAGGCCTATTCAGCTGAGATGAAGAAACACAGGTTTCACTTCAAAGAAAACCCTCTATCTTAGAACCTTCAGCATCCACCACATTGTTTCCCAGTGAGAATTCAGTTAGTGTTTCAAAGGAATACTTCCTGTGAATCACAGTTTTCAAGGTGGAGGAATGTTCCTTTTGTTCCAAATTGGCCTCTTCAGCTGAGGTGAAGAAACACATATATCAGTCCATGAAAAACCATCTATGTTGGAAGCTGCAACATCAAGCATGTTGTTTCCCTGTGAATATTAGGTAGTTTTTGAAAGGAATACTTCCCACAATGTAAGTTTTTCCAGGTGGACATAGGCTCTCTTTGTTCCAAATAGGCCAATTCAGAAGACTTTGAATAAGCACTCATAACTCTCCAAAGGAAAACATGTATGTTACAGGCAGGATCAGTTAGCACGTTGTACCCCAGTGAGAACTCAGTTAGTTTTTGAAATGAGTCCTTCCTCCAAGTTATTTTTCTCCAAGTGGTGTTTGGCTCTCTTTGTTAAAAAGACACCTATTCAGCTGAGTTCAAGAAAAACATGGGTCTCTCAAAAGGAAATCATCTATGTTAGAATTTGTAACATCAAGCACATGATGTCCCTGTGAGAATTGACTTAGTGTTTGACAGGAATACTACCTGCGATTAAGATTTTCTCTGTTCAGATAGGCTCATATTGTTCCAAATAGGCCTATTCAGCTGAGATGAAGAAACACATTTCTCACTCCAAGAAAACCATCTTTGTTGGAACCTGACACATCTACCGCATTGTTTGCCTGTGAGAATTGTGTTAGTTTCTTACCGGAACACTTTCTGCAATTTATGTTTTTCGAGCTAGATATAGGTTGTGTTTGTTCGAAAATAGGCCAATTCCGAAGAGTTCAAGAAACACTTGTATCTCTCCAAAAAAAAAATCTGTTACAAGCAGAAGGATCTAGCATTTTGTTTGAAGCTGAGAGTTGAGTTTGTTTTTGAGAGGAGTACTTCCTGCAACTTAAGTTTCTCCAAGTGGAATTGGGCTCTCTTTGTTCCAAACAGACCTGTTGAGGCAAGTTCAAGAAGCACGTGTTTCTCTTGAAAGAAAACCATCTGTAATAGAAGAGGAGCATCTTGAACATTGTTTCTTGTGAGAATTGGCTTTGTTTTGTCAGGAATACTTCCTGCAACTTAGGTTTCTCAAAGTAGAGATAGGCTCCTTTTTTCCCAATAGTCCATTCAGCTGAGATGAAGAAACACATTTTTCACACTCAAGTAAATCATCCATGTTAGCAGCTGCAGCATCTAGAACATACTTTCCCAGTGAGAACTGAGTAAGTGTTTGAATGGAATACGTTCTGCAGACCAACGTTTTCAAGGTTGATGACAGCTCTTTTTGTTCCAAATTAACCTATTCAGCTGTATTGAAGAAACACATGTCACTCTAAAAAAAATCATCTATGCTAGAAGCAGAAGCATCTAGCACATTGTTTGCCTGTGAGAATAGAGTTAGTTTTTGAAAGGAATACTTCCTGCAAATTGGAATTTACAAGATGGAGACAGGCTCTGTTTGTTCCAAATAAGTCTGTTCAGCTGAGTTGAAGAAACACAAGTATCTTTCAAATGAAAATCACTTGTGTTAGAAACAGGGTCATCTAGCACCGTTTTCCTGGGAGAATTGAGTTAGTTTTTGGGAGGAACACTTCCGGCCATGTAGCTTTTTCAAAGTGAAGAAAGACTCTCATTGTTCCAAATAGGGCTGCACAGCTGAGTTGAAGAAACATATGTATCTTTCGAATGAACACCAACTGTGTTAGAAGAATTTGCATCTACCTCATTGGTTCCCTGTGAGAATTTGCTGCGTTTTTTAAAGGAATACTAGCTGCACCTAAGGTCTTTCAAGATGGAGATAATCTCTGTTTTTTCCAAATAGTCCTATTCAGCTGAATTGAAGAAACACATGTATCTCTAGAAAGAAAATCATTTCTGTTAGGAGCAGGAGCATGTAGCCCATTGTTTCCCTGTGAGTATTGAGTTGGTTTTTGAATGGAATATGTCCTGCAACTTAGGTTTTTCAAGGTGGACACAGGCTCGCTTTGTTCCAAATAGACTTATTCAGCTGAGTTGAAGAAACACATGTATCTATCAAAAAAAAAAACACCATTTGTGTTAGAAGCCATACCATCTCGCACATAGTTTTCCTGTGAAAATTTAGTAAGATTTTGGAAGGAATACTTCTGGCAATGTAGCTTTTTGAAAGTGGAGATAGGCTCTCTTTGTTCCAAATAGACATATTCAGTTCAGTTGAAGAAATACATTTATCATTTGGAAGAAAATCATTTGTGTTCAAAGCAGAAGAATCTAACACATTTTTTTCCTAAGAGAATTGCTTTCTCTTTTTTTTAAATTTTTTTATCTTTTCTTTTCCGGGAAGATATACCTTTGCTTTATTATTATTTCTTTTTTTTTCTTTTTTTCTCATATGTGCATACAATGTTTGGGTCATTGCTCCCCCTTTCACTCTCCACCTCCCCGGCTTCATTTATGAAAGGAATACTACCTTCAACATCAGTTTTTCAAGGTGGAGATAGTCTCTGTTTTTTCCAATTTGTCCTATTCAGCTGAATTGAAGAAACACATGTATCTCTTGAAAGAACACTATTTCTGGTAGAAGAAGGAGCATGTAGCACATTGTTTCCCTGTGAGTATTGAGTTGGTTTTTGAATGAAATACATCCTACAACTTAGGTTTTTCAAGGTGGAGACCGGCTCTCTTTGTTCCAAATAGGCCTATTCAGCTGAGTTAAAGAAACACATGTGTCTCTCAAAAGAAAACATTCGTGTTAGAACCAGAACCACTTAGAACAACGGTTCCTATAAGAATTGCCTTAGTTTCTGAAAGAAATGCTACCTGCCACTTAGGTTTTTCAAAGTGGAGATAGGCTTATTTTGTTCCAAGTAGGCCTCTTCAGCTGAGTTGAAGAAACACATGTATCTCTCAAAAGAAAACCTTTTGTGTCAGAAGCAAGAGCATCTACCACTTTGTTTTCCTTTGAGAATTGAGTTAGTGTTTAGAAGGAATATGTCCTGCAATGTGGGATTTTCAAGGTAAAAATGGGCTATTTTTCTTCCACATAGGCCTATTTAGCTGAGTTGAAGAAACACATGTATTGCACAATAGAAAAACACCTGTGTTAGAAGCAGGAGCATCTAGCACATTGTTTCACTGTGAGAATGACTTAGTTTGGGAAAGGAATACTTCCTCCAAATCAGAGTTTGCAAGGTAAAGAAATGCTCACTTTTTTTGAAATAGGCCTATTAGGCTAGGTTGAGGACACACATCTATCTCTCAAAAGAAAATCATCTGTCTTAGAAGAGAGAGCATCTAGCACTTTGTTTTCCTGTGAGAACTGACTCAGTTTTTGTGAGGAATACACTCTGTAGCTAATGTTTTTCGAGTTGGAGAAAGGCTCTATTATTTCCAAATAGGCCTATTCAGCTGAGATGAAGAAACACAGGTTTCACTTCAAAGAAAACCCTCTATCTTAGAACCTTCAGCATCCACCACATTGTTTCCCAGTGAGAATTCAGTTAGTGTTTCAAAGGAATACTTCCTGTGAATCACAGTTTTCAAGGTGGAGGAATGTTCCTTTTGTTCCAAATTGGCCTCTTCAGCTGAGGTGAAGAAACACATATATCAGTCCATGAAAAACCATCTATGTTGGAAGCTGCAACATCAAGCATGTTGTTTCCCTGTGAATATTAGGTAGTTTTTGAAAGGAATACTTCCCACAATGTAAGTTTTTCCAGGTGGACATAGGCTCTCTTTGTTCCAAATAGGCCAATTCAGAAGACTTTGAATAAGCACTCATAACTCTCCAAAGGAAAACATGTATGTTACAGGCAGGATCAGTTAGCACGTTGTACCCCAGTGAGAACTCAGTTAGTTTTTGAAATGAGTCCTTCCTCCAAGTTATTTTTCTCCAAGTGGTGTTTGGCTCTCTTTGTTAAAAAGACACCTATTCAGCTGAGTTCAAGAAAAACATGGGTCTCTCAAAAGGAAATCATCTATGTTAGAATTTGTAACATCAAGCACATGATGTCCCTGTGAGAATTGACTTAGTGTTTGACAGGAATACTACCTGCGATTAAGATTTTCTCTGTTCAGATAGGCTCATATTGTTCCAAATAGGCCTATTCAGCTGAGATGAAGAAACACATTTCTCACTCCAAGAAAACCATCTTTGTTGGAACCTGACACATCTACCGCATTGTTTGCCTGTGAGAATTGTGTTAGTTTCTTACCGGAACACTTTCTGCAATTTATGTTTTTCGAGCTAGATATAGGTTGTGTTTGTTCGAAAATAGGCCAATTCCGAAGAGTTCAAGAAACACTTGTATCTCTCCAAAAAAAAAATCTGTTACAAGCAGAAGGATCTAGCATTTTGTTTGAAGCTGAGAGTTGAGTTTGTTTTTGAGAGGAGTACTTCCTGCAACTTAAGTTTCTCCAAGTGGAATTGGGCTCTCTTTGTTCCAAACAGACCTGTTGAGGCAAGTTCAAGAAGCACGTGTTTCTCTTGAAAGAAAACCATCTGTAATAGAAGAGGAGCATCTTGAACATTGTTTCTTGTGAGAATTGGCTTTGTTTTGTCAGGAATACTTCCTGCAACTTAGGTTTCTCAAAGTAGAGATAGGCTCCTTTTTTCCCAATAGTCCATTCAGCTGAGATGAAGAAACACATTTTTCACACTCAAGTAAATCATCCATGTTAGCAGCTGCAGCATCTAGAACATACTTTCCCAGTGAGAACTGAGTAAGTGTTTGAATGGAATACGTTCTGCAGACCAATGTTTTCAAGGTTGATGACAGCTCTTTTTGTTCCAAATTAACCTATTCAGCTGTATTGAAGAAACACATGTCACTCTAAAAAAAATCATCTATGCTAGAAGCAGAAGCATCTAGCACATTGTTTGCCTGTGAGAATAGAGTTAGTTTTTGAAAGGAATACTTCCTGCAAATTGGAATTTACAAGATGGAGACAGGCTCTGTTTGTTCCAAATAAGTCTGTTCAGCTGAGTTGAAGAAACACAAGTATCTTTCAAATGAAAATCACTTGTGTTAGAAACAGGGTCATCTAGCACCGTTTTCCTGGGAGAATTGAGTTAGTTTTTGGGAGGAACACTTCCGGCCATGTAGCTTTTTCAAAGTGAAGAAAGACTCTCATTGTTCCAAATAGGGCTGCACAGCTGAGTTGAAGAAACATATGTATCTTTCGAATGAACACCAACTGTGTTAGAAGAATTTGCATCTACCTCATTGGTTCCCTGTGAGAATTTGCTGCGTTTTTTAAAGGAATACTAGCTGCACCTAAGGTCTTTCAAGATGGAGATAATCTCTGTTTTTTCCAAATAGTCCTATTCAGCTGAATTGAAGAAACACATGTATCTCTAGAAAGAAAATCATTTCTGTTAGGAGCAGGAGCATGTAGCCCATTGTTTCCCTGTGAGTATTGAGTTGGTTTTTGAATGGAATATGTCCTGCAACTTAGGTTTTTCAAGGTGGACACAGGCTCGCTTTGTTCCAAATAGACTTATTCAGCTGAGTTGAAGAAACACATGTATCTATCAAAAAAAAAAACACCATTTGTGTTAGAAGCCATACCATCTCGCACATAGTTTTCCTGTGAAAATTTAGTAAGATTTTGGAAGGAATACTTCTGGCAATGTAGCTTTTTGAAAGTGGAGATAGGCTCTCTTTGTTCCAAATAGACATATTCAGTTCAGTTGAAGAAATACATTTATCATTTGGAAGAAAATCATTTGTGTTCAAAGCAGAAGAATCTAACACATTTTTTTCCTAAGAGAATTGCTTTCTCTTTTTTTTAAATTTTTTTATCTTTTCTTTTCCGGGAAGATATACCTTTGCTTTATTATTATTTCTTTTTTTTTCTTTTTTTCTCATATGTGCATACAATGTTTGGGTCATTGCTCCCCCTTTCACTCTCCACCTCCCCGGCTTCATTTATGAAAGGAATACTACCTTCAACATCAGTTTTTCAAGGTGGAGATAGTCTCTGTTTTTTCCAATTTGTCCTATTCAGCTGAATTGAAGAAACACATGTATCTCTTGAAAGAACACTATTTCTGGTAGAAGAAGGAGCATGTAGCACATTGTTTCCCTGTGAGTATTGAGTTGGTTTTTGAATGAAATACATCCTACAACTTAGGTTTTTCAAGGTGGAGACCGGCTCTCTTTGTTCCAAATAGGCCTATTCAGCTGAGTTAAAGAAACACATGTGTCTCTCAAAAGAAAACATTCGTGTTAGAACCAGAACCACTTAGAACAACGGTTCCTATAAGAATTGCCTTAGTTTCTGAAAGAAATGCTACCTGCCACTTAGGTTTTTCAAAGTGGAGATAGGCTTATTTTGTTCCAAGTAGGCCTCTTCAGCTGAGTTGAAGAAACACATGTATCTCTCAAAAGAAAACCTTTTGTGTCAGAAGCAAGAGCATCTACCACTTTGTTTTCCTGTGAGAATTGAGTTAGTGTTTAGAAGGAATATGTCCTGCAATGTGGGATTTTCAAGGTAAAACTGGGCTATTTTTCTTCCACATAGGCCTATTTAGCTGAGTTGAAGAAACACATGTATTGCACAATAGAAAAACACCTGTGTTAGAAGCAGGAGCATCTAGCACATTGTTTCACTGTGAGAATGACTTAGTTTGGGAAAGGAATACTTCCTCCAAATCAGAGTTTGCAAGGTAAAGAAATGCTCACTTTTTTCGAAATAGGCCTATTAGGCTAGGTTGAGGACACACATCTATCTCTCAAAAGAAAATCATCTGTCTTAGAAGAGAGAGCATCTAGCACTTTGTTTTCCTGTGAGAACTGACTCAGTTTTTGTGAGGAATACACTCTGTAGCTAATGTTTTTCGAGTTGGAGAAAGGCTCTATTATTTCCAAATAGGCCTATTCAGCTGAGATGAAGAAACACAGGTTTCACTTCAAAGAAAACCCTCTATCTTAGAACCTTCAGCATCCACCACATTGTTTCCCAGTGAGAATTCAGTTAGTGTTTCAAAGGAATACTTCCTGTGAATCACTGTTTTCAAGGTGGAGGAATGTTCCTTTTGTTCCAAATTGGCCTCTTCAGCTGAGGTGAAGAAACACATATATCAGTCCATGAAAAACCATCTATGTTGGAAGCTGCAACATCAAGCATGTTGTTTCCCTGTGAATATTAGGTAGTTTTTGAAAGGAATACTTCCCACAATGTAAGTTTTTCCAGGTGGACATAGGCTCTCTTTGTTCCAAATAGGCCAATTCAGAAGACTTTGAATAAGCACTCATAACTCTCCAAAGGAAAACATGTATGTTACAGGCAGGATCAGTTAGCACGTTGTACCCCAGTGAGAACTCAGTTAGTTTTTGAAATGAGTCCTTCCTCCAAGTTATTTTTCTCCAAGTGGTGTTTGGCTCTGTTTGTTAAAAAGAGACCTATTCAGCTGAGTTCAAGAAAAACACGTGTCTCTCAAAAGGAAATCATCTATGTTAGAATTTGTAACATCAAGCACATGATGTCCCTGTGAGAATTGACTTAGTGTTTGACAGGAATACTACCTGTGATTAAGATTTTCTCTGTTCAGATAGGCTCATATTGTTCCAAATAGGCCTATTCAGCTGAGATGAAGAAACACATTTCTCACTCCAAGAAAACCATCTTTGTTGGAAGCTGACGCATCTACCACATTATTTGCCTGTGAGAATTGTGTTAGTTCCTTACAGGAACACTTTCTGCAATTTATGTTTTTCGAGCTAGATATAGGTTGTGTTTGTTCGAAAATAGGCCAATTCCGAAGAGTTCAAGAAACACTTGTATCTCTCCAAAAAAAAAATCTGTTACAAGCAGAAGGATCTAGCATTTTGTTTGAAGCTGAGAGTTGAGTTTGTTTTTGAGAGGAGTACTTCCTGCAACTTAAGTTTCTCCAAGTGGAATTGGGCTCTCTTTGTTCCAAACAGACCTGTTGAGGCAAGTTCAAGAAGCACGTGTGTCTCTTGAAAGAAAACCATCTGTAATAGAAGAGGAGCATCTTGAACATTGTTTCTTGTGAGAATTGGCTTTGTTTTGTCAGGAATACTTCCTGCAACTTAGGTTTCTCAAAGTAGAGATAGGCTCCTTTTTTCCCAATAGTCCATTCAGCTGAGATGAAGAAACACATTTTTCACACTCAAGTAAATCATTCATGTTAGCAGCTGCAGCATCTAGAACATACTTTCCCAGTGAGAACTGAGTAAGTGTTTGAATGGAATACGTTCTGCAGACCAACGTTTTCAAGGTTGATGACAGCTCTTTTTGTTCCAAATTAACCTATTCAGCTGTATTGAAGAAACACATGTCACTCTAAAAAAAATCATTTATGCTAGAAGCAGAAGCATCTAGCACATTGTTTGCCTGTGAGAATAGAGTTAGTTTTTGAAAGGAATACTTCCTGCAAATTGGAATTTACAAGATGGAGACAGGCTCTGTTTGTTCCAAATAAGTCTGTTCAGCTGAGTTGAAGAAACACAAGTATCTTTCAAATGAAAATCACTTGTGTTAGAAACAGGTTCATCTAGCACCGTTTTCCTGGGAGAATTGAGTTAGTTTTTGGGAGGAACACTTCTGGCCATGTAGCTTTTTCAAAGTGAAGAAAGACTCTCATTGTTCCAAATAGGGCTGCACAGCTGAGTTGAAGAAACATATGTATCTTTCGAATGAACACCAACTGTGTTAGAAAAATTTGCATCTACCTCATTGGTTCCCTGTGAGAATTTGCTGCGTTTTTTAAAGGAATACTAGCTGCACCTAAGGTCTTTCAACATGGAGATAATCTCTGTTTTTTCCAAATAGTCCTATTCAGCTGAATTGAAGAAACACATGTATCTCTAGAAAGAAAATCATTTCTGTTAGGAGCAGGAGCATGTAGCCCATTGTTTGCCTGTGAGTATTGAGTTGGTTTTTGAATGGAATATGTCCTGCAACTTAGGTTTTTCAAGGTGGAGACAGGCTCTCTTTGTTCCAAATAGGCTTATTCAGCTGAGTTGAAGAAACACATGTATCTAACAAAAAAAAAAAACACCATTTGTCTTAGAAGCCATACCATCTCGCACATAGTTTTCCTGTGAAAATTTAGTAAGATTTTGGAAGGAATACTTCTGGCAATGTAGCTTTTTGAAAGTGGAGATAGGCTCTCTTTGTTCCAAATAGACATATTCAGTTCAGTTCAAGAAATACATTTATCATTTGGAAGAAAACCATTTGTGTTCAAAGCAGAAGAATCTAACACATTTTTTTCCTAAGAGAATTGGTTTCTCTTTTTTTTAAATTTTTTTATCTTTTCTTTTCCGGGAAGATATACCTTTGCTTTATTATTATTTCTTTTTTTTTCTTTTTTTCTCATATGTGCATACAATGTTTGGGTCATTGCTCCCCCTTTCACTCTCCACCTCCCCGGCTTCATTTATGAAAGGAATACTACCTTCAACATCAGTTTTTCAAGGTGGAGATAGTCTCTGTTTTTTCCAATTTGTCCTATTCAGCTGAATTGAAGAAACACATGTATCTCTTGAAAGAACACTATTTCTGGTAGAAGAAGGAGCATGTAGCACATTGTTTCCCTGTGAGTATTGAGTTGGTTTTTGAATGAAATACATCCTACAACTTAGGTTTTTCAAGGTGGAGACCGGCTCTCTTTGTTCCAAATAGGCCTATTCAGCTGAGTTAAAGAAACACATGTGTCTCTCAAAAGAAAACATTCGTGTTAGAACCAGAACCACTTAGAACAACGGTTCCTATAAGAATTGCCTTAGTTTCTGAAAGAAATGCTACCTGCCACTTAGGATTTTCAAAGTGGAGATAGGCTTATTTTGTTCCAAGTAGGCCTCTTCAGCTGAGTTGAAGAAACACATGTATCTCTCAAAAGAAAACCTTTTGTGTCAGAAGCAAGAGCATCTACCACTTTGTTTTCCTGTGAGAATTGAGTTAGTGTTTAGAAGGAATATGTCCTGCAATGTGGGATTTTCAAGGTAAAAATGGGCTATTTTTCTTCCACATAGGCCTATTTAGCTGAGTTGAAGAAACACATGTATTGCACAATAGAAAAACACCTGTGTTAGAAGCAGGAGCATCTAGCACATTGTTTCACTGTGAGAATGACTTAGTTTGGGAAAGGAATACTTCCTCCAAATCAGAGTTTGCAAGGTAAAGAAATGCTCACTTTTTTCGAAATAGGCCTATTAGGCTAGGTTGAGGACACACATCTATCTCTCAAAAGAAAATCATCTGTCTTAGAAGAGAGAGCATCTAGCACTTTGTTTTCCTGTGAGAACTGACTCAGTTTTTGTGAGGAATACACTCTGTAGCTAATGTTTTTCGAGTTGGAGAAAGGCTCTATTATTTCCAAATAGGCCTATTCAGCTGAGATGAAGAAACACAGGTTTCACTTCAAAGAAAACCCTCTATCTTAGAACCTTCAGCATCCACCACATTGTTTCCCAGTGAGAATTCAGTTAGTGTTTCAAAGGAATACTTCCTGTGAATCACAGTTTTCAAGGTGGAGGAATGTTCCTTTTGTTCCAAATTGGCCTCTTCAGCTGAGGTGAAGAAACACATATATCAGTCCATGAAAAACCATCTATGTTGGAAGCTGCAACATCTAGCATGTTGTTTCCCTGTGAATATTAGTTAGTTTTTGAAAGGAATACTTCCCACAATGTAAGTTTTTCCAGGTGGACATAGGCTCTCTTTGTTCCAAATAGGCCAATTCAGAAGACTTTGAATAAGCACTCATAACTCTCCAAATTAAAACATGTATGTTACAGGCAGGATCAGTTAGCACGTTGTACCCCAGTGAGAACTCAGTTAGTTTTTGAAATGAGTCCTTCCTCCAAGTTATTTTTCTCCAAGTGGTGTTTGGCTCTGTTTGTTAAAAAGAGACCTATTCAGCTGAGTTCAAGAAAAACACGTGTCTCTCAAAAGGAAATCATCTATGTTAGAATTTGTAACATCAAGCACATGATGTCCCTGTGAGAATTGACTTAGTGTTTGACAGGAATACTACCTGTGATTAAGATTTTCTCTGTTCAGATAGGCTCATATTGTTCCAAATAGGCCTATTCAGCTGAGATGAAGAAACACATTTCTCACTCCAAGAAAACCATCTTTGTTGGAAGCTGACGCATCTACCGCATTGTTTGCCTGTGAGAATTGTGTTAGTTTCTTACCAGAACACTTTCTGCAATTTATGTTTTTCGAGCTAGATATAGGTTGTGTTTGTTCGAAAATAGGCCAATTCCGAAGAGTTCAAGAAACACTTGTATCTCTAAAAAAAAAAATCTGTTACAAGCAGCAGGATCTAGCATTTTGTTTGAAGCTGAGAGTTGAGTTTGTTTTTGAGAGGAGTACTTCCTGCAACTTACGTTTCTCCAAGTGGAATTGGGCTCTCTTTGTTCCAAACAGACCTGTTGAGGCAAGTTCAAGAAACACGTGTGTCTCTTGAAAGAAAACCATCTGTATTAGAAGAGAGGCATCTTGAACATTGTTTCTTGTGAGAATTGGCTTTGTTTTGTCAGTAATACTTCCTGCAACTTAGGTTTCTCAAAGTAGAGATAGGCTCCTTTTTTCCCAATAGTCCATTCAGCTGAGATGAAGAAACACATTTTTCACACTCAAGTAAATCATCCATGTTAGCAGCTGCAGCATCTAGAACATACTTTCCCAGTGAGAATTGAGTAAGTGTTTGAAAGGAATACGTTCTGCAGACCAACGTTTTCAAGGTTGATGACAACTCTTTTTGTTCCAAATTAACCTATTCAGCTGTATTGAAGAAACACATGTCACTCTGAAAAAAATCATCTATGCTAGAAGCAGAAGCATCTAGCACATTGTTTGCCTGTGAGAATAGAGTTAGTTTTTGAAAGGAATACTTCCTGCAAATTGGAATTTAAAAGATGGAGACAGGCTCTGTTTGGTCCAAATAAGTCTGTTCAGCTGAGTTGAAGAAACACGAGTATCTTTCAAATGAAAATCACTTGTGTTAGAAACAGGGTCATCTAGCACCGTTTTCCTGGGAGAATTGAGTTAGTTTTTGGCAGGAACACTTCCGGCCATGTAGCTTTTTCAAAGTGAAGAAAGACTCTCATTGTTCCAAATAGGGCTGCACAGCTGAGTTGAAGAAACATATGTATCTTTCGAATGAACACCAACTGTGTTAGAAGAATTTGCATCTACCTCATTGGTTCCCTGTGAGAATTTGCTGCGTTTTTTAAAGGAATACTAGCTGCACCTAAGGTCTTTCAAGATGGAGATAATCTCTGTTTTTTCCAAATAGTCCTATTCAGCTGAATTGAAGAAACACATGTATCTCTAGAAAGAAAATCATTTCTGTTAATAGCAGGAGCATGTAGCCCATTGTTTCCCTGTGAGTATTGAGTTGGTTTTTGAATGGAATATGTCTTGCAACGTAGGTTTTCCAAGGTGGACACAGGCTCGCTTTGTTCCAAATAGGCTTATTCAGCTGAGTTCAAGAAACACATGTATCTATCAAAAAAAAAAAAACACCATTTGTCTTAGAAGCCATACCATCTTGCACATAGTTTTCCTGTGAAAATTTAGTAAGATTTTGGAAGGAATACTTCTGGCAATGTAGCTTTTTGAAAGTGGAGATAGGCTCTCTTTGTTCCAAATAGACATATTCAGTTCAGTTGAAGAAATACATTTATCATTGGGAAGAAAACCATTTGTGTTCAAAGCAGAAGAATCTAACACATTTTTTTCCTATGAGAATTGGTTTCTCTTTTTTTTTAATTTTTTTATCTTTTCTTTTCCGGGAAGATACACCTTTGCTTTATTATTATTTCTTTTTTTTTCTTTTTTTCTCATATGTGCATACAATGTTTGGGTCATTGCTCCCCCTTTCACTCTCCACCTCTCCGGCTTCATTTATGGAAGGAATACTACCTTCAACATCAGTTTTTCAAGGTGGAGATAGTCTCTGTTTTTTCCAATTTGTCCTATTCAGCTGAATTGAAGAAACACATATATCTCTTGAAAGATCACTATTTCTGGTAGAAGAAGGAGCATGTAGCACATTGTTTCCCTGTGAGTATTGAGTTGGTTTTTGAATGAAATACATCCTACAACTTAGGTTTTTCAAGGTGGAGACCGGCTCTCTTTGTTCCAAATAGGCCTATTCAGCTGAGTTAAAGAAACACATGTGTCTCTCAAAAGAAAACATTCGTGTTAGAACCAGAACCACTTAGAACAACGGTCCCTATAACAATTGCCTTAGTTTCTGAAAGAAATGCTACCTGCCACTTAGGTTTTTCAAAGTGGAGATAGGCTTATTTTGTTCCAAGTAGGCCTCTTCAGCTGAGTTGAAGAAACACATGTATCTCTCAAAAGAAAACCTTTTGTGTCAGAAGCAAGAGCATCTACCACTTTGTTTTCCTGTGAGAATTGAGTTAGTGTTTAGAAGGAATATGTCCTGCAATGTGGGATTTTCAAGGTAAAAATGGGCTATTTTTCTTCCACATAGGCCTATTTAGCTGAGTTGAAGAAACACATGTATTGCACAATAGAAAAACACCTGTGTTAGAAGCAGGAGCATCTAGCACATTGTTTCACTGTGAGAATGACTTAGTTTGGGAAAGGAATACTTCCTCCAAATCAGAGTTTGCAAGGTAAAGAAATGCTCACTTTTTTTGAAATAGGCCTATTAGTCTAGGTTGAGGACACACATCTATCTCTCAAAAGAAAATCATCTGTCTTAGAAGAGAGAGCATCTAGCACTTTGTTTTCCTGTGAGAACTGACTCAGTTTTTGTGAGGAATACACTCTGTAGCTAATGTTTTTCGAGTTGGAGAAAGGCTCTATTATTTCCAAATAGGCCTATTCAGCTGAGATGAAGAAACACAGGTTTCACTTCAAAGAAAACCCTCTATCTTAGAAACTTCAGCATCCACCACATTGTTTCCCAGTGAGAATTCAGTTAGTGTTTCAAAGGAATACTTCCTGTGAATCACAGTTTTCAAGGTGGAGGAATGTTCCTTTTGTTCCAAATTGGACTCTTCAGCTGAGGTGAAGAAACACATATATCAGTCCATGAAAAACCATCTATGTTGGAAGCTGCAACATCAAGCATGTTGTTTCCCTGTGAATATTAGGTAGTTTTTGAAAGGAATACTTCCCACAATGTAAGTTTTTCCAGGTGGACATAGGCTCTCTTTGTTCCAAATAGGCCAATTCAGAAGACTTTGAATAAGCACTCATAACTCTCCAAAGGAAAACATGTATGTTACAGGCAGGATCAGTTAGCACGTTGTACCCCAGTGAGAACTCAGTTAGTTTTTGAAATGAGTCCTTCCTCCAAGTTATTTTTCTCCAAGTGGTGTTTGGCTCTCTTTGTTAAAAAGAGACCTATTCAGCTGAGTTCAAGAAAAACATGTGTCTCTCAAAAGGAAATCATCTATGTTAGAATTTGTAACATCAAGCACATGATGTCCCTGTGAGAATTGACTTAGTGTTTGACAGGAATACTACCTGCGATTAAGATTTTCTCTGTTCAGATAGGCTCATATTGTTCCAAATAGGCCTATTCAGCTGAGATGAAGAAACACATTTCTCACTCCAAGAAAACCATCTTTGTTAGAAGCTGACGCATCTACCGCATTGTTTGCCTGTGAGAATTGTGTTAGTTTCTTACCAGAACACTTTCTGCAATTTATGCTTTTCGAGCTAGATATAGGTTGTGTTTGTTCGAAAATAGGCCAATTCCGAAGAGTTCAAGAAACACTTGTATCTCTAAAAAAAAAAAATCTGTTACAAGCAGCAGGATCTAGCATTTTGTTTGAAGCTGAGAGTTTAGTTTGTTTTTGAGAGGAGTACTTCCTGCAACTTAAGTTTCTCCAAGTGGAATTGGGCTCTCTTTGTTCCAAACAGACCTGTTGAGGCAAGTTCAAGAAGCACGTGTGTCTCTTGAAAGAAAACCATCTGTATTAGAAGAGGAGCATCTTGAACATTGTTTCTTGTGAGAATTGGCTTTGTTTTGTCAGGAATACTTCCTGCAACTTAGGTTTCTCAAAGTAGAGATAGGCTCCTTTTTTCCCAATAGTCCATTCAGCTGAGATGAAGAAACACATTTTTCACACTCAAGTAAATCATCCATGTTAGCAGCTGCAGCAACTAGCACATACTTTCCCAGTGAGAACTGAGTAAGTGTTTGAAAGGAATACGTTCTGCAGACCAACGTTTTCAAGGTTGATGACAGCTCTTTTTGTTCCAAATTAACCTATTCAGCTGTATTGAAGAAACACATGTCACTCTAAAAAAAATCATCTATGCTAGAAGCAGAAGCATCTAGCACATTGTTTGCCTCTGAGAATAGAGTTAGTTTTTGAAAGGAAAAGTTCCTGCAAATTGGAATTTACAAGATGGAGACAGGCTCTGTTTGGTCCAAATAAGTCTGTTCAGCTGAGTTGAAGAAACACAAGTATCTTTCAAATGAAAATCACTTGTGTTAGAAACAGGGTCATCTAGCACCGTTTTCCTGGGAGAATTGAGTTAGTTTTTGGGAGGAACACTTCCGGCCATGTAGTTTTTTCAAAGTGAAGAAAGACTCTCATTGTTCCAAATAGGGCTGCACAGCTGAGTTGAAGAAACATATGTATCTTTCGAATGAACACCAACTGTGTTAGAAGAATTTGCATCTACCTCATTGGTTCCCTGTGAGAATTTGCTGCGTTTTTTAAAGGAATACTAGCTGCACCTAAGGTCTTTCAAGATGGAGATAATCTCTGTTTTTTCCAAATAGTCCTATTCAGCTGAATTGAAGAAACACATGTATCTCTAGAAAGAAAATCATTTCTGTTAATAGCAGGAGCATGTAGCCCATTGTTTCATTGTGAGTATTGAGTTGGTTTTTGAATGGAATATGTCCTGCAACGTAGGTTTTTCAAGGTGGACACAGGCTCGGTTTGTTCCAAATAGGCTTATTCAGCTGAGTTCAAGAAACACATGTATCTATCAAAAAAAAAAAAACACCATTTGTCTTAGAAGCCATACCATCTTGCACATAGTTTTCCTGTGAAAATTTAGTAAGATTTTGGAAGGAATACTTCTGGCAATGTAGCTTTTTGAAAGTGGAGATAGGCTCTCTTTGTTCCAAATAGACATATTCAGTTAAGTTGAAGAAATGCATTTATCATTGGGAAGAAAACCATTTGTGTTCAAAGCAGAAGAATCTAACACATTTTTTTCCTATGAGAATTGGTTTCTCTTTTTTTTTAATTTTTTTATCTTTTCTTTTCCGGGAAGATACACCTTTGCTTTATTATTATTTCTTTTTTTTTCTTTTTTTCTCATATGTGCATACAATGTTTGGGTCATTGCTCCCCCTTTCACTCTCCACCTCTCTGGCTTCATTTATGAAAGGAATACTACCTTCAACATCAGTTTTTCAAGGTGGAGATAGTCTCTGTTTTTTCCAATTTGTCCTATTCAGCTGAATTGAAGAAACACATATATCTCTTGAAAGATCACTATTTCTGGTAGAAGAAGGAGCATGTAGCACATTGTTTCCCTGTGAGTATTGAGTTGGTTTTTGAATGAAATACATCCTACAACTTAGGTTTTTCAAGGTGGAGACCGGCTCTCTTTGTTCCAAATAGGCCTATTCAGCTGAGTTAAAGAAACACATGTGTGTCTCAAAAGAAAACATTCGTGTTAGAACCAGAACCACTTAGAACAACGGTTCCTATAAGAATTGCCTTAGTTTCTGAAAGAAATGCTACCTGCCACTTAGGTTTTTCAAAGTGGAGATAGGCTTATTTTGTTCCAAGTAGGCCTGTTCAGCTGAGTTGAAGAAACACATGTATCTCTCAAAAGAAAACCTTTTGTGTCAGAAGCAAGAGCATCTACCACTTTGTTTTCCTGTGAGAATTGAGTTAGTGTTTAGAAGGAATATGTCCTGCAATGTGGGATTTTCAAGGTAAAAATGGGCTATTTTTCTTCCACATAGGCCTATTTAGCTGAGTTGAAGAAACACATGTATTGCACAATAGAAAAACACCTGTGTTAGAAGCAGGAGCATCTAGCACATTGCTTCACTGTGAGAATGACTTAGTTTGGGAAAGCAATACTTCCTCCAAATCAGAGTTTGCAAGGTAAAGAAATGCTCACTTTTTTCAAAATAGGCCTATTAGGCTAGGTTGAGGACACACATCTATCTCTCAAAAGAAAATCATCTGTCTTAGAAGAGAGAGCATCTAGCACTTTGTTTTCCTGTGAGAACTGACTCAGTTTTTGTGAGGAATACACTCTGTAGCTAATGTTTTTCGAGTTGGAGAAAGGCTCTATTATTTCCAAATAGGCCTATTCAGCTGAGATGAAGAAACACAGGTTTCACTTCAAAGAAAACCCTCTATCTTAGAACCTTCAGCATCCACCACATTGTTTCCCAGTGAGAATTCAGTTAGTGTTTCAAAGGAATACTTCCTGTGAATCACTGTTTTCAAGGTGGAGGAATGTTCCTTTTGTTCCAAATTGGCCTCTTCAGCTGATGTGAAGAAACACATATATCAGTCCATGAAAAACCATCTATGTTGGAAGCTGCAACATCAAGCATGTTGTTTCCCTGTGAATATTAGGTAGTTTTTGAAAGGAATACTTCCCACAATGTAAGTTTTTCCAGGTGGACATAGGCTCTCTTTGTTCCAAATAGGCCAATTCAGAAGACTTTGAATAAGCACTCATAACTCTCCAAAGGAAAACATGTATGTTACAGGCAGGATCAGTTAGCACGTTGTACCCCAGTGAGAACTCAGTTAGTTTTTGAAATGAGTCCTTCCTCCAAGTTATTTTTCTCCAAGTGGTGTTTGGCTCTCTTTGTTAAAAAGAGACCTATTCAGCTGAGTTCAAGAAAAACATGTGTCTCTCAAAAGGAAATCATCTATGTTAGAATTTGTAACATCAAGCACATGATGTCCCTGTGAGAATTGACTTAGTGTTTGACAGGAATACTACCTGCGTTTAAGATTTTCTCTGTTCAGATAGGCTCATATTGTTCCAAATAGGCCTATTCAGCTGAGATGAAGAAACACATTTCTCACTCCAAGAAAACCATCTTTGTTGGAACCTGACACACCTACCGCATTGTTTGCCTGTGAGAATTGTGTTAGTTTCTTACCGGAACACTTTCTGCAATTTATGTTTTTCGAGCTAGATATAGGTTGTGTTTGTTCGAAAATAGGCCAATTCCGAAGAGTTCAAGAAACACTTGTATCTCTCCAAAAAAAAAATCTGTTACAAGCAGCAGGATCTAGCATTTTGTTTGAAGCTGAGAGTTGAGTTTGTTTTTGAGAGGAGTACTTCCTGCAACTTAAGTTTCTCCAAGTGGAATTGGGCTGTCTTTGTTCGAAACAGACCTGTTGAGGCAAGTTCAAGAAACACGTGTGTCTCTTGAAAGAAAACCATCTGTATTAGAAGAGGAGCATCTTGAACATTGTTTCTTGTGAGAATTGGCTTTGTTTTGTCAGGAATACTTCCTGCAACTTAGGTTTCTCAAAGTAGAGATAGGCTCATTTTTTCCCAATAGTCCATTCAGCTGAGATGAAGAAACACATTTTTCACACTCAAGTAAATCACCCATGTTAGTAGCTGCAGCATCTAGAACATACTTTCCCAGTGAGAATTGAGTAAGTGTTTGAAAGGAATACGTTCTGCAGACCAACGTTTTCAAGGTTGATGACAACTCTTTTTGTTCCAAATTAACCTTTTCAGCTGTATTGAAGAAACACATGTCACTCTGAAAAAAATCATCTATGCTAGAAGCAGAAGCATCTAGCACATTGTTTGCCTGTGAGAATAGAGTTAGTTTTTGAAAGGAAAAGTTCCTGCAAATTGGAATTTACAAGATGGAGACAGGCTCTGTTTGTTCCAAATAAGTCTGTTCAGCTGAGTTGAAGAAACACAAGTATCTTTCAAATGAAAATCACTTGTGTTAGAAACAGGGTCATCTAGCACCGTTTTCCTGGGAGAATTGAGTTAGTTTTTGGGAGGAACACTTCCGGCCATGTAGTTTTTTCAAAGTGAAGAAAGACTCTCATTGTTCCAAATAGGGCTGCACAGCTGAGTTGAAGAAACATATGTATCTTTCGAATGAACACCAACTGTGTTAGAAGAATTTGCATCTACCTCATTGGTTCCCTGTGAGAATTTGCTGCGTTTTTTAAAGGAATACTAGCTGCACCTAAGGTCTTTCAAGATGGAGATAATCTCTGTTTTTTCCAAATAGTCCTATTCAGCTGAATTGAAGAAACACATGTATCTCTAGAAAGAAAATCATTTCTGTTAATAGCAGGAGCATGTAGCCCATTGTTTCATTGTGAGTATTGAGTTGGTTTTTGAATGGAATATGTCCTGCAACGTAGGTTTTTCAAGGTGGACACAGGCTCGGTTTGTTCCAAATAGGCTTATTCAGCTGAGTTCAAGAAACACATGTATCTATCAAAAAAAAAAAAACACCATTTGTCTTAGAAGCCATACCATCTTGCACATAGTTTTCCTGTGAAAATTTAGTAAGATTTTGGAAGGAATACTTCTGGCAATGTAGCTTTTTGAAAGTGGAGATAGGCTCTCTTTGTTCCAAATAGACATATTCAGTTAAGTTGAAGAAATGCATTTATCATTGGGAAGAAAACAATTTGTGTTCAAAGCAGAAGAATCTAACACATTTTTTTCCTATGAGAATTGGTTTCTCTTTTTTTTTAATTTTTTTATCTTTTCTTTTCCGGGAAGATACACCTTTGCTTTATTATTATTTCTTTTTTTTTCTTTTTTTCTCATATGTGCATACAATGTTTGGGTCATTGCTCCCCCTTTCACTCTCCACCTCTCCGGCTTCATTTATGAAAGGAATACTACCTTCAACATCAGTTTTTCAAGGTGGAGATAGTCTCTGTTTTTTCCAATTTGTCCTATTCAGCTGAATTGAAGAAACACATATATCTCTTGAAAGATCACTATTTCTGGTAGAAGAAGGAGCATGTAGCACATTGTTTCCCTGTGAGTATTGAGTTGGTTTTTGAATGAAATACATCCTACAACTTAGGTTTTTCAAGGTGGAGACCGGCTCTCTTTGTTCCAAATAGGCCTATTCAGCTGAGTTAAAGAAACACATGTGTCTCTCAAAAGAAAACATTCGTGTTAGAACCAGAACCACTTAGAACAACGGTTCCTATAAGAATTGCCTTAGTTTCTGAAAGAAATGCTACCTGCCACTTAGGTTTTTCAAAGCGGAGATAGGCTTATTTTGTTCCAAGTACGCCTCTTCAGCTGAGTTGAAGAAACACATGTATCTCTCAAAAGAAAACCTTTTGTGTCAGAAGCAAGAGCATCTACCACTTTGTTTTCCTGTGAGAATTGAGTTAGTGTTTAGAAGGAATATGTCCTGCAATGTGGGATTTTCAAGGTAAAAATGGGCTATTTTTCTTCCACATAGGCCTATTTAGCTGAGTTGAAGAAACACATGTATTGCACAATAGAAAAACACCTGTGTTAGAAGCAGGAGCATCTAGCACATTGTTTCACTGTGAGAATGACTTAGTTTGGGGAAGGAATACTTCCTCCAAATCAGAGTTTGCAAGGTAAAGAAATGCTCACTTTTTTTGAAATAGGCCTATTAGTCTAGGTTGAGGACACACATCTATCTCTCAAAAGAAAATCATCTGTCTTAGAAGAGAGAGCATCTAGCACTTTGTTTTCCTGTGAGAACTGACTCAGTTTTTGTGAGGAATACACTCTGTAGCTAATGTTTTTCGAGTTGGAGAAAGGCTCTATTATTTCCAAATAGGCCTATTCAGCTGAGATGAAGAAACACAGGTTTCACTTCAAAGAAAACCCTCTATCTTAGAACCTTCAGCATCCACCACATTGTTTCCCAGTGAGAATTCAGTTAGTGTTTCAAAGGAATACTTCCTGTGAATCACAGTTTTCAAGGTGGAGGAATGTTCCTTTTGTTCCAAATTGGACTCTTCAGCTGAGGTGAAGAAACACATATATCAGTCCATGAAAAACCATCTATGTTGGAAGCTGCAACATCAAGCATCTTGTTTCCCTGTGAATATTAGGTAGTTTTTGAAAGGAATACTTCCCACAATGTAAGTTTTCCCAGGTGGACATAGGCTCTCTTTGTTCCAAATAGGCCAATTCAGAAGACTTTGAATAAGCACTCATAACTCTCCAAAGGAAAACATGTATGTTACAGGCAGGATCAGTTAGCACGTTGTACCCCAGTGAGAACTCAGTTAGTTTTTGAAATGAGTCCTTCCTCCAAGTTATTTTTCTCCAAGTGGTGTTTGGCTCTCTTTGTTAAAAAGAGACCTATTCAGCTGAGTTCAAGAAAAACATGTGTCTCTCAAAAGGAAATCATCTATGTTAGAATTTGTAACATCAAGCACATGATGTCCCTGTGAGAATTGACTTAGTGTTTGACAGGAATACTACCTGCGATTAAGATTTTCTCTGTTCAGATAGGCTCATATTGTTCCAAATAGGCCTATTCAGCTGAGATGAAGAAACACATTTCTCACTCCAAGAAAACCATCTTTGTTAGAAGCTGACGCATCTACCGCATTGTTTGCCTGTGAGAATTGTGTTAGTTTCTTACCAGAACACTTTCTGCAATTTATGCTTTTCGAGCTAGATATAGGTTGTGTTTGTTCGAAAATAGGCCAATTCCGAAGAGTTCAAGAAACACTTGTATCTCTAAAAAAAAAAATCTGTTACAAGCAGCAGGATCTAGCATTTTGTTTGAAGCTGAGAGTTTAGTTTGTTTTTGAGAGGAGTACTTCCTGCAACTTAAGTTTCTCCAAGTGGAATTGGGCTCTCTTTGTTCCAAACAGACCTGTTGAGGCAAGTTCAAGAAGCACGTGTGTCTCTTGAAAGAAAACCATCTGTATTAGAAGAGGAGCATCTTGAACATTGTTTCTTGTGAGAATTGGCTTTGTTTTGTCAGGAATACTTCCTGCAACTTAGGTTTCTCAAAGTAGAGATAGGCTCCTTTTTTCCCAATAGTCCATTCAGCTGAGATGAAGAAACACATTTTTCACACTCAAGTAAATCATCCATGTTAGCAGCTGCAGCATCTAGAACATACTTTCCCAGTGAGAACTGAGTAAGTGTTTGAAAGGAATACGTTCTGCAGACCAACGTTTTCAAGGTTGATGACAGCTCTTTTTGTTCCAAATTAACCTATTCAGCTGTATTGAAGAAACACATGTCACTCTAAAAAAAATCATCTATGCTAGAAGCAGAAGCATCTAGCACATTGTTTGCCTGTGAGAATAGAGTTAGTTTTTGAAAGGAATACTTCCTGCAAATTGGAATTTACAAGATGGAGACAGGCTCTGTTTGTTCCAAATAAGTCTGTTCAGCTGAGTTGAAGAAACACAAGTATCTTTCAAATGAAAATCACTTGTGTTAGAAACAGGGTCATCTATCAACGTTTTCCTGGGAGAATTGAGTTAGTTTTTGGGAGGAACACTTCCGGCCATGTAGCTTTTTCAAAGTGAAGAAAGACTCTCATTGTTCCAAATAGGGCTGCACAGCTGAGTTGAAGAAACATATGTATCATTCGAATGAACACCAACTGTGTTAGAAGAATTTGCATCTACCTCATTGGTTCCCTGTGAGAATTTGCTGCGTTTTTTAAAGGAATACTAGCTGCACCTAAGGTCTTTCAAGATGGAGATAATCTCTGTTTTTTCCAAATAGTCCTATTCAGGTGAATTTAAGAAACACATGTATCTCTAGAAAGAAAATCATTTCTGTTAGGAGAAGGAGCATGTAGCCCATTGTTTCCCTGTGAGTATTGAGTTGGTTTTTGAATGGAATATGTCCTGCAACTTAGGTTTTTCAAGGTGGACACAGGCTCGCTTTGGTCCAAATAGGCTTATTCAGCTGAGTTGAAGAAACACATGTATCTATCAAAAAAAAAAAAACCATTTGTCTTAGAAGCCATACCATCTCGCACATAGTTTTCCTGTGAAAATTTAGTAAGATTTTGGAAGGAATACTTCTGGCAATGTAGCTTTTTGAAAGTGGAGATAGGCTCTCTTTGTTCCAAATAGACATATTCAGTTCAGTTGAAGAAATACATTTATCATTTGGAAGAAAACCATTTGTGTTCAAAGCAGAAGAATCTAACACATTTTTTTCCTATGAGAATTGGTTTCTCTTTTTTTTTAATTTTTTTATCTTTTCTTTTCCGGGAAGATACACCTTTGCTTTATTATTATTTCTTTTTTTTTCTTTTTTTCTCATATGTGCATACAATGTTTGGGTCATTGCTCCCCCTTTCACTCTCCACCTCCCCGGCTTCATTTATGAAAGGAATACTACCTTCAACATCAGTTTTTCAAGGTGGAGATAGTCTCTGTTTTTTCCAATTTGTCCTATTCAGCTGAATTGAAGAAACACATATATCTCTTGAAAGATCACTATTTCTGGTAGAAGAAGGAGCATGTAGCACATTGTTTCCCTGTGAGTATTGAGTTGGTTTTTGAATGAAATACATCCTACAACTTAGGTTTTTCAAGGTGGAGACCGGCTCTCTTTGTTCCAAATAGGCCTATTCAGCTGAGTTAAAGAAACACATGTGTCTCTCAAAAGAAAACATTCGTGTTAGAACCAGAACCACTTAGAACAACGGTTCCTATAAGAATTGCCTTAGTTTCTGAAAGAAATGCTACCTGCCACTTAGGTTTTTCAAAGTGGAGATAGGCTTATTTTGTTCCAAGTAGGCCTCTTCAGCTGAGTTGAAGAAACACATGTATCTCTCAAAAGAAAACCTTTTGTGTCAGAAGCAAGAGCATCTACCACTATTTTTCCTGTGAGAATTGAGTTAGTGTTTAGAAGGAATATGTCCTGCAATGTGGGATTTTCAAGGTAAAAATGGGCTATTTTTCTTCCACATAGGCCTATTTAGCTGAGTTGAAGAAACACATGTATTGCACAATAGAAAAACACCTGTGTTAGAAGCAGGAGCATCTAGCACATTGCTTCACTGTGAGAATGACTTAGTTTGGGAAAGCAATACTTCCTCCAAATCAGAGTTTGCAAGGTAAAGAAATGCTCACTTTTTTCGAAATAGGCCTATTAGGCTAGGTTGAGGACACACATCTATCTCTCAAAAGAAAATCATCTGTCTTAGAAGAGAGAGCATCTAGCACTTTGTTTTCCTGTGAGAACTGACTCAGTTTTTGTGAGGAATACACTCTGTAGCTAATGTTTTTCGAGTTGGAGAAAGGCTCTATTATTTCCAAATAGGCCTATTCAGCTGAGATGAAGAAACACAGGTTTCACTTCAAAGAAAACCCTCTATCTTAGAACCTTCAGCATCCACCACATTGTTTCCCAGTGAGAATTCAGTTAGTGTTTCAAAGGAATACTTCCTGTGAATCACTGTTTTCAAGGTGGAGGAATGTTCCTTTTGTTCCAAATTGGCCTCTTCAGCTGATGTGAAGAAACACATATATCAGTCCATGAAAAACCATCTATGTTGGAAGCTGCAACATCAAGCATGTTGTTTCCCTGTGAATATTAGGTAGTTTTTGAAAGGAATACTTCCCACAATGTAAGTTTTTCCAGGTGGACATAGGCTCTCTTTGTTCCAAATAGGCCAATTCAGAAGACTTTGAATAAGCACTCATAACTCTCCAAAGGAAAACATGTATGTTACAGGCAGGATCAGTTAGCACGTTGTACCCCAGTGAGAACTCAGTTAGTTTTTGAAATGAGTCCTTCCTCCAAGTTATTTTTCTCCAAGTGGTGTTTGGCTCTCTTTGTTAAAAAGAGACCTATTCAGCTGAGTTCAAGAAAAACATGTGTCTCTCAAAAGGAAATCATCTATGTTAGAATTTGTAACATCAAGCACATGATGTCCCTGTGAGAATTGACTTAGTGTTTGACAGGAATACTACCTGCGTTTAAGATTTTCTCTGTTCAGATAGGCTCATATTGTTCCAAATAGGCCTATTCAGCTGAGATGAAGAAACACATTTCTCACTCCAAGAAAACCATCTTTGTTGGAACCTGACACACCTACCGCATTGTTTGCCTGTGAGAATTGTGTTAGTTTCTTACCGGAACACTTTCTGCAATTTATGTTTTTCGAGCTAGATATAGGTTGTGTTTGTTCGAAAATAGGCCAATTCCGAAGAGTTCAAGAAACACTTGTATCTCTCCAAAAAAAAAATCTGTTACAAGCAGCAGGATCTAGCATTTTGTTTGAAGCTGAGAGTTGAGTTTGTTTTTGAGAGGAGTACTTCCTGCAACTTAAGTTTCTCCAAGTGGAATTGGGCTGTCTTTGTTCCAAACAGACCTGTTGAGGCAAGTTCAAGAAACACGTGTGTCTCTTGAAAGAAAACCATCTGTATTAGAAGAGGAGCATCTTGAACATTGTTTCTTGTGAGAATTGGCTTTGTTTTGTCAGGAATACTTCCTGCAACTTAGGTTTCTCAAAGTAGAGATAGGCTCATTTTTTCCCAATAGTCCATTCAGCTGAGATGAAGAAACACATTTTTCACACTCAAGTAAATCACCCATGTTAGTAGCTGCAGCATCTAGAACATACTTTCCCAGTGAGAATTGAGTAAGTGTTTGAAAGGAATACGTTCTGCAGACCAACGTTTTCAAGGTTGATGACAACTCTTTTTGTTCCAAATTAACCTTTTCAGCTGTATTGAAGAAACACATGTCACTCTGAAAAAAATCATCTATGCTAGAAGCAGAAGCATCTAGCACATTGTTTGCCTGTGAGAATAGAGTTAGTTTTTGAAAGGAAAAGTTCCTGCAAATTGGAATTTACAAGATGGAGACAGGCTCTGTTTGTTCCAAATAAGTCTGTTCAGCTGAGTTGAAGAAACACAAGTATCTTTCAAATGAAAATCACTTGTGTTAGAAACAGGGTCATCTAGCACCGTTTTCCTGGGAGAATTGAGTTAGTTTTTGGGAGGAACACTTCCGGCCATGTAGTTTTTTCAAAGTGAAGAAAGACTCTCATTGTTCCAAATAGGGCTGCACAGCTGAGTTGAAGAAACATATGTATCTTTCGAATGAACACCAACTGTGTTAGAAGAATTTGCATCTACCTCATTGGTTCCCTGTGAGAATTTGCTGCGTTTTTTAAAGGAATACTAGCTGCACCTAAGGTCTTTCAAGATGGAGATAATCTCTGTTTTTTCCAAATAGTCCTATTCAGCTGAATTGAAGAAACACATGTATCTCTAGAAAGAAAATCATTTCTGTTAGGAGCAGGAGCATGTAGCCCATTGTTTCCCTGTGAGTATTGAGTTGGTTTTTGAATGGAATATGTCCTGCAACTTAGGTTTTTCAAGGTGGAGACAGGCTCTCTTTGTTCCAAATAGGCTTATTCAGCTGAGTTGAAGAAACACATGTATCTATCAAAAAAAAAAAACACCATTTGTCTTAGAAGCCATACCATCTCGCACATAGTTTTCCTGTGAAAATTTAGTAAGATTTTGGAAGGAATACTTCTGGCAATGTAGCTTTTTGAAAGTGGAGATAGGCTCTCTTTGTTCCAAATAGACATATTCAGTTCAGTTGAAGAAATACATTTATCATTTGGAAGAAAACCATTTGTGTTCAAAGCAGAAGAATCTAACACATTTTTTTCCTATGAGAATTGGTTTCTCTTTTTTTTTAATTTTTTTATCTTTTCTTTTCCGGGAAGATACACCTTTGCTTTATTATTATTTCTTTTTTTTTCTTTTTTTCTCATATGTGCATACAATGTTTGGGTCATTGCTCCCCCTTTCACTCTCCACCTCTCCGGCTTCATTTATGAAAGGAATACTTCCTTCAACATCAGTTTTTCAAGGTGGAGATAGTCTCTGTTTTTTCCAATTTGTCCTATTCAGCTGAATTGAAGAAACACATATATCTCTTGAAAGATCACTATTTCTGGTAGAAGAAGGAGCATGTAGCACATTGTTTCCCTGTGAGTATTGAGTCGGTTTTTGAATGAAATACATCCTACAACTTAGGTTTTTCAAGGTGGAGACCGGCTCTCTTTGTTCCAAATAGGGCTATTCAGCTGAGTTAAAGAAACACATGTGTCTCTCAAAAGAAAACATTCGTGTTAGAACCAGAACCACTTAGAACAACGGTTCCTATAAGAATTGCCTTAGTTTCTGAAAGAAATGCTACCTGCCACTTAGGTTTTTCAAAGTGGAGATAGGCTTATTTTGTTCCAAGTAGGCCTCTTCAGCTGAGTTGAAGAAACACATGTATCTCTCAAAAGAAAACCTTTTGTGTCAGAAGCAAGAGCATCTACCACTTTGTTTTCCTGTGAGAATTGAGTTAGTGTTTAGAAGGAATATGTCCTGCAATGTGGGATTTTCAAGGTAAAAATGGGCTATTTTTCTTCCACATAGGCCTATTTAGCTGAGTTGAAGAAACACATGTATTGCACAATAGAAAAACACCTGTGTTAGAAGCAGGAGCATCTAGCACATTGCTTCACTGTGAGAATGACTTAGTTTGGGAAAGGAATACTTCCTCCAAATCAGAGTTTGCAAGGTAAAGAAATGCTCACTTTTTTCGAAATAGGCCTATTAGGCTAGGTTGAGGACACACATCTATCTCTCAAAAGAAAATCATCTGTCTTAGAAGAGAGAGCATCTAGCACTTTGTTTTCCTGTGAGAACTGACTCAGTTTTTGTGAGGAATACACTCTGTAGCTAATGTTTTTCGAGTTGGAGAAAGGCTCTATTATTTCCAAATAGGCCTATTCAGCTGAGATGAAGAAACACAGGTTTCACTTCAAAGAAAACCCTCTATCTTAGAACCTTCAGCATCCACCACATTGTTTCCCAGTGAGAATTCAGTTAGTGTTTCAAAGGAATACTTCCTGTGAATCACAGTTTTCAAGGTGGAGGAATGTTCCTTTTGTTCCAAATTGGCCTCTTCAGCTGAGGTGAAGAAACACATATATCAGTCCATGAAAAACCATCTATGTTGGAAGCTGCAACATCAAGCATGTTGTTTCCCTGTGAATATTAGGTAGTTTTTGAAAGGAATACTTCCCACAATGTAAGTTTTTCCAGGTGGACATAGGCTCTCTTTGTTCCAAATAGGCCAATTCAGAAGACTTTGAATAAGCACTCATAACTCTCCAAAGGAAAACATGTATGTTACAGGCAGGATCAGTTAGCACGTTGTACCCCAGTGAGAACTCAGTTAGTTTTTGAAATGAGTCCTTCCTCCAAGTTATTTTTCTCCAAGTGGTGTTTGGCTCTCTTTGTTAAAAAGAGACCTATTCAGCTGAGTTCAAGAAAAACATGTGTCTCTCAAAAGGAAATCATCTATGTTAGAATTTGTAACATCAAGCACATGATGTCCCTGTGAGAATTGACTTAGTGTTTGACAGGAATACTACCTGCGTTTAAGATTTTCTCTGTTCAGATAGGCTCATATTGTTCCAAATAGGCCTATTCAGCTGAGATGAAGAAACACATTTCTCACTCCAAGAAAACCATCTTTGTTGGAACCTGACACATCTACCGCATTGTTTGCCTGTGAGAATTGTGTTAGTTTCTTACCGGAACACTTTCTGCAATTTATGTTTTTCGAGCTAGATATAGGTTGTGTTTGTTCGAAAATAGGCCAATTCCGAAGAGTTCAAGAAACACTTGTATCTCTAAAAAAAAAAAATCTGTTACAAGCAGCAGGATCTAGCATTTTGTTTGAAGCTGAGAGTTGAGTTTGTTTTTGAGAGGAGTACTTCCTGCAACTTAAGTTTCTCCAAGTGGAATTGGGCTCTCTTTGTTCCAAACAGACCTGTTGAGGCAAGTTCAAGAAACACGTGTGTCTCTTGAAAGAAAACCATCTGTATTAGAAGAGGAGCATCTTGAACATTGTTTCTTGTGAGAATTGGCTTTGTTTTGTCAGGAATACTTCCTGCAACTTAGGTTTCTCAAAGTAGAGATACGCTCCTTTTTTCCCAATAGTCCATTCAGCTGAGATGAAGAAACACATTTTTCACACTCAAGTAAATCATCCATGTTAGTAGCTGCAGCATCTAGAACATACTTTACCAGTGAGAATTGAGTAAGTGTTTGAAAGGAATACGTTCTGCAGACCAACGTTTTCAAGGTTGATGACAACTCTTTTTGTTCCAAATTAACCTATTCAGCTGTACAGAAGAAACACATGTCACTCTGAAAAAAATCATCTATGCTAGAAGCAGAAGCATCTAGCACATTGTTTGCCTGTGAGAATAGAGTTAGTTTTTGAAAGGAAAAGTTCCTGCAAATTGGAATTTACAAGATGGAGACAGGCTCTGTTTGTTCCAAATAAGTCTGTTCAGCTGAGTTGAAGAAACACAAGTATCTTTCAAATGAAAATCACTTGTGTTAGAAACAGGGTCATCTAGCACCGTTTTCCTGGGAGAATTGAGTTAGTTTTTGGGAGGAACACTTCCGGCCATGTAGCTTTTTCAAAGTGAAGAAAGACTCTCATTGTTCCAAATAGGGCTGCACAGCTGAGTTGAAGAAACATATGTATCTTTCGAATGAACACCAACTGTGTTAGAAGAATTTGCATCTACCTCATTGGTTCCCTGTGAGAATTTGCTGCGTTTTTTAAAGGAATACTAGCTGCACCTAAGGTCTTTCAAGATGGAGATAATCTCTGTTTTTTCCAAATAGTCCTATTCAGCTGAATTGAAGAAACACATGTATCTCTAGAAAGAAAATCATTTCTGTTAGGAGCAGGAGCATGTAGCCCATTGTTTCCCTGTGAGTATTGAGTTGGTTTTTGAATGGAATATGTCCTGCAACTTAGGTTTTTCAAGGTGGACACAGGCTCGCTTTGTTCCAAATAGGCTTATTCAGCTGAGTTGAAGAAACACATGTATCTATCAAAAAAAAAAACACCATTTGTCTTAGAAGCCATACCATCTCGCACATAGTTTTCCTGTGAAAATTTAGTAAGATTTTGGAAGGAATACTTCTGGCAATGTAGCTTTTTGAAAGTGGAGATAGGCTCTCTTTGTTCCAAATAGACATATTCAGTTCAGTTGAAGAAATACATTTATCATTTGGAAGAAAACCATTTGTGTTCAAAGCAGAAGAATCTAACACATTTTTTTCCTATGAGAATTGGTTTCTCTTTTTTTTTAATTTTTTTATCTTTTCTTTTCCGGGAAGATACACCTTTGCTTTATTATTATTTCTTTTTTTTTCTTTTTTTCTCATATGTGCATACAATGTTTGGGTCATTGCTCCCCCTTTCACTCTCCACCTCTCCGGCTTCATTTATGAAAGGAATACTACCTTCAACATCAGTTTTTCAAGGTGGAGATAGTCTCTGTTTTTTCCAATTTGTCCTATTCAGCTGAATTGAAGAAACACATATATCTCTTGAAAGATCACTATTTCTGGTAGAAGAAGGAGCATGTAGCACATTGTTTCCCTGTGAGTATTGAGTTGGTTTTTGAATGAAATACATCCTACAACTTAGGTGTTTCAAGGTGGAGACCGGCTCTCTTTGTTCCAAATAGGCCTATTCAGCTGAGTTAAAGAAACACATGTGTCTCTCAAAAGAAAACATTCGTGTTAGAACCAGAACCACTTAGAACAACGGTTCCTATAAGAATTGCCTTAGTTTCTGAAAGAAATGCTACCTGCCACTTAGGTTTTTCAAAGTGGAGATAGGCTTATTTTGTTCCAAGTAGGCCTCTTCAGCTGAGTTGAAGAAACACATGTATCTCTCAAAAGAAAACCTTTTGTGTCAGAAGCAAGAGCATCTACCACTTTGTTTTCCTGTGAGAATTGAGTTAGTGTTTAGAAGGAATATGTCCTGCAATGTGGGATTTTCAAGGTAAAAATGGGCTATTTTTCTTCCACATAGGCCTATTTAGCTGAGTTGAAGAAACACATGTATTGCACAATAGAAAAACACCTGTGTTAGAAGCAGGAGCATCTAGCACATTGCTTCACTGTGAGAATGACTTAGTTTGGGAAAGGAATACTTCCTCCAAATCAGAGTTTGCAAGGTAAAGAAATGCTCACTTTTTTCGAAATAGGCCTATTAGGCTAGGTTGAGGACACACATCTATCTCTCAAAAGAAAATCATCTGTCTTAGAAGAGAGAGCATCTAGCACTTTGTTTTCCTGTGAGAACTGACTCAGTTTTTGTGAGGAATACACTCTGTAGCTAATGTTTTTTCGAGTTGGAGAAAGGCTCTATTATTTCCAAATAGGCCTATTCAGCTGAGATGAAGAAACACAGGTTTGACTTCAAAGAAAACCCTCTATCTTAGAACCTTCAGCATCCACCACATTGTTTCCCAGTGAGAATTCAGTTAGTGTTTCAAAGGAATACTTCCTGTGAATCACAGTTTTCAAGGTGGAGGAATGTTCCTTTTGTTCCAAATTGGCCTCTTCAGCTGAGGTGAAGAAACACATATATCAGTCCATGAAAAACCATCTATGTTGGAAGCTGCAACATCAAGCATGTTGTTTCCCTGTGAATATTAGGTAGTTTTTGAAAGGAATACTTCCCACAATGTAAGTTTTTCCAGGTGGACATAGGCTCTCTTTGTTCCAAATAGGCCAATTCAGAAGACTTTGAATAAGCACTCATAACTCTCCAAAGGAAAACATGTATGTTACAGGCAGGATCAGTTAGCACGTTGTACCCCAGTGAGAACTCAGTTAGTTTTTGAAATGAGTCCTTCCTCCAAGTTATTTTTCTCCAAGTGGTGTTTGGCTCTCTTTGTTAAAAAGAGACCTATTCAGCTGAGTTCAAGAAAAACATGGGTCTCTCAAAAGGAAATCATCTATGTTAGAATTTGTAACATCAAGCACATGATGTCCCTGTGAGAATTGACTTAGTGTTTGACAGGAATACTACCTGCGATTAAGATTTTCTCTGTTCACATAGGCTCATATTGTTCCAAATAGGCCTATTCAGCTGAGATGAAGAAACACATTTCTCACTCCAAGACAACCATCTTTGTTGGAAGCTGACGCATCTACCACATTGTTTGCCTGTGAGAATTGTGTTAGTTTCTGACCAGAACACTTTCTGCAATTTATGTTTTTCGAGCTAGATATAGGTTGTGTTTGTTCGAAAATAGGCCAATTCCGAAGAGTTCAAGAAACACTTGTATCTCTCCAAAAAAAAAATCTGTTACAAGCAGAAGGATCTAGCATTTTGTTTGAAGCTGAGAGTTGAGTTTGTTTTTGAGAGGAGTACTTCCTGCAACTTAAGTTTCTCCAAGTGGAATTGGGCTCTCTTTGTTCCAAACAGACCTGTTGAGGCAAGTTCAAGAAGCACGTGTGTCTCTTGAAAGAAAACCATCTGTATTAGAAGAGGAGCATCTTGAACATTGTTTCTTGTGAGAATTGGCTTTGTTTTGTCAGGAATACTTCCTGCAACTTAGGTTTCTCAAAGTAGAGATAGGCTCCTTTTTTCCCAATAGTCCATTCAGCTGAGATGAAGAAACACATTTTTCACACTCAAGTAAATCATCCATGTTAGCAGCTGCAGCATCTAGAACATACTTTCACAGTGAGAACTGAGTAAGTGTTTGAAAGGAATACGTTCTGCAGACCAACGTTTTCAAGGTTGATGACAGCTCTTTTTGTTCCAAATTAACCTATTCAGCTGTATTGAAGAAACACATGTCACTCTAAAAAAAATCATCTATGCTAGAAGCAGAAGCATCTAGCACATTGTTTGCCTGTGAGAATAGAGTTAGTTTTTGAAAGGAAAAGTTCCTGCAAATTGGAATTTACAAGATGGAGACAGGCTCTGTTTGGTCCAAATAAGTCTGTTCAGCTGAGTTGAAGAAACACAAGTATCTTTCAAATGAAAATCACTTGTGTTAGAAACAGGGTCATCTAGCACCGTTTTCCTGGGAGAATTGAGTTAGTTTTTGGGAGGAACACTTCCGGCCATGTAGTTTTTTCAAAGTGAAGAAAGACTCTCATTGTTCCAAATAGGGCTGCACAGCTGAGTTGAAGAAACATATGTATCTTTCGAATGAACACCAACTGTGTTAGAAGAATTTGCATCTACCTCATTGGTTCCCTGTGAGAATTTGCTGCGTTTTTTAAAGGAATACTAGCTGCACCTAAGGTCTTTCAAGATGGAGATAATCTCTGTTTTTTCCAAATAGTCCTATTCAGCTGAATTGAAGAAACACATGTATCTCTAGAAAGAAAATCATTTCTGTTAGGAGCAGGAGCATGTAGCCCATTGTTTCCCTGTGAGTATTGAGTTGGTTTTTGAATGGAATATGTCCTGCAACTTAGGTTTTTCAAGGTGGAGACAGGCTCTCTTTGTTCCAAATAGGCTTATTCAGCTGAGTTGAAGAAACACATGTATCTATCAAAAAAAGAAACACCATTTGTGTTAGAAGCCATACCATCTCGCACATAGTTTTACTGTGAAAATTTAGTAAGATTTTGGAAGGAATACTTCTGGCAATGTAGCTTTTTGAAAGTGGAGATAGGCTCTCTTTGTTCCAAATAGACATATTCAGTTAAGTTGAAGAAATACATTTATCATTGGGAAGAAAACCATTTGTGTTCAAAGCAGAAGAATCTAACACATTTTTTTCCTATGAGAATAGGTTTCTGTTTTTTTTAAATTTTTTTATCTTTTCTTTTCCGGGAAGATACACCTTTGCTTTATTATTATTTCTTTTTTTTTCTTTTTTTCTCATATGTGCATACAATGTTTGGGTCATTGCTCCCCCTTTCACTCTCCACCTCTCTGGCTTCATTTATGAAAGGAATACTACCTTCAACATCAGTTTTTCAAGGTGGAGATAGTCTCTGTTTTTTCCAATTTGTCCTATTCAGCTGAATTGAAGAAACACATAAATCTCCTGAAAGATCACTATTTCTGGTAGAAGAAGGAGCATGTAGCACATTGTTTCCCTGTGAGTATTGAGTTGGTTTTTGAATGAAATACATCCTACAACTTAGGTTTTTCAAGGTGGAGACCGGCTCTCTTTGTTCCAAATAGGCCTATTCAGCTGAGTTAAAGAAACACATGTGTCTCTCAAAAGAAAACATTCGTGTTAGAACCAGAACCACTTAGAACAACGGTTCCTATAAGAATTGCCTTAGTTTCTGAAAGAAATGCTACCTGCCACTTAGGTTTTTCAAAGTGGAGATAGGCTTATTTTGTTCCAAGTAGGCCTCTTCAGCTGAGTTGAAGAAACACATGTATCTCTCAAAAGAAAACCTTTTGTGTCAGAAGCAAGAGCATCTACCACTTTGTTTTCCTTTGAGAATTGAGTTAGTGTTTAGAAGGAATATGTCCTGCAATGTGGGATTTTCAAGGTAAAAATGGGCTATTTTTCTTCCACATAGGCCTATTTAGCTGAGTTGAAGAAACACATGTATTGCACAATAGAAAAACACCTGTGTTAGAAGCAGGAGCATCTAGCACATTGTTTCACTGTGAGAATGACTTAGTTTGGGAAAGGAATACTTCCTCCAAATCAGAGTTTGCAAGGTAAAGAAATGCTCACTTTTTTCGAAATAGGCCTATTAGGCTAGGTTGAGGACACACATCTATCTCTCAAAAGAAAATCATCTGTCTTAGAAGAGAGAGCATCTAGCACTTTGTTTTCCTGTGAGAACTGACTCAGTTTTTGTGAGGAATACACTCTGTAGCTAATGTTTTTCGAGTTGGAGAAAGGCTCTATTATTTCCAAATAGGCCTATTCAGCTGAGATGAAGAAACACAGGTTTCACTTCAAAGAAAACCCTCTATCTTAGAACCTTCAGCATCCACCACATTGTTTCCCAGTGAGAATTCAGTTAGTGTTTCAAAGGAATACTTCCTGTGAATCACAGTTTTCAAGGTGGAGGAATGTTCCTTTTGTTCCAAATTGGCCTCTTCAGCTGAGGTGAAGAAACACATATATCAGTCCATGAAAAACCATCTATGTTGGAAGCTGCAACATCAAGCATGTTGTTTCCCTGTGAATATTAGGTAGTTTTTGAAAGGAATACTTCCCACAATGTAAGTTTTTCCAGGTGGACATAGGCTCTCTTTGTTCCAAATAGGCCAATTCAGAAGACTTTGAATAAGCACTCATAACTCTCCAAAGGAAAACATGTATGTTACAGGCAGGATCAGTTAGCACGTTGTACCCCAGTGAGAACTCAGTTAGTTTTTGAAATGAGTCCTTCCTCCAAGTTATTTTTCTCCAAGTGGTGTTTGGCTCTCTTTGTTAAAAAGAGACCTATTCAGCTGAGTTCAAGAAAAACATGGGTCTCTCAAAAGGAAATCATCTATGTTAGAATTTGTAACATCAAGCACATGATGTCCCTGTGAGAATTGACTTAGTGTTTGACAGGAATACTACCTGCGATTAAGATTTTCTCTGTTCACATAGGCTCATATTGTTCCAAATAGGCCTATTCAGCTGAGATGAAGAAACACATTTCTCACTCCAAGACAACCATCTTTGTTGGAAGCTGACGCATCTACCACATTGTTTGCCTGTGAGAATTGTGTTAGTTTCTGACCGGAACACTTTCTGCAATTTATGTTATTCGAGCTAGATATAGGTTGTGTTTGTTCGAAAATAGGCCAATTCCGAAGAGTTCAAGAAACACTTGTATCTCTCCAAAAAAAAAATCTGTTACAAGCAGAAGGATCTAGCATTTTGTTTGAAGCTGAGAGTTGAGTTTGTTTTTGAGAGGAGTACTTCCTGCAACTTAAGTTTCTCCAAGTGGAATTGGGCTCTCTTTGTTCCAAACAGACCTGTTGAGGCAAGTTCAAGAAGCACGTGTGTCTCTTGAAAGAAAACCATCTGTATTAGAAGAGGAGCATCTTGAACATTGTTTCTTGTGAGAATTGGCTTTGTTTTGTCAGGAATACTTCCTGCAACTTAGGTTTCTCAAAGTAGAGATAGGCTCCTTTTTTCCCAATAGTCCATTCAGCTGAGATGAAGAAACACATTTTTCACACTCAAGTAAATCATCCATGTTAGCAGCTGCAGCATCTAGAACATACTTTCACAGTGAGAACTGAGTAAGTGTTTGAAAGGAATACGTTCTGCAGACCAACGTTTTCAAGGTTGATGACAGCTCTTTTTGTTCCAAATTAACCTATTCAGCTGTATTGAAGAAACACATGTCACTCTAAAAAAAATCATCTATGCTAGAAGCAGAAGCATCTAGCACATTGTTTGCCTGTGAGAATAGAGTTAGTTTTTGAAAGGAAAAGTTCCTGCAAATTGGAATTTACAAGATGGAGACAGGCTCTGTTTGGTCCAAATAAGTCTGTTCAGCTGAGTTGAAGAAACACAAGTATCTTTCAAATGAAAATCACTTGTGTTAGAAACAGGGTCATCTAGCACCGTTTTCCTGGGAGAATTGAGTTAGTTTTTGGGAGGAACACTTCCGGCCATGTAGTTTTTTCAAAGTGAAGAAAGACTCTCATTGTTCCAAATAGGGCTGCACAGCTGAGTTGAAGAAACATATGTATCTTTCGAATGAACACCAACTGTGTTAGAAGAATTTGCATCTACCTCATTGGTTCCCTGTGAGAATTTGCTGCGTTTTTTAAAGGAATACTAGCTGCACCTAAGGTCTTTCAAGATGGAGATAATCTCTGTTTTTTCCAAATAGTCCTATTCAGCTGAATTGAAGAAACACATGTATCTCTAGAAAGAAAATCATTTCTGTTAGGAGCAGGAGCATGTAGCCCATTGTTTCCCTGTGAGTATTGAGTTGGTTTTTGAATGGAATATGTCCTGCAACTTAGGTTTTTCAAGGTGGAGACAGGCTCTCTTTGTTCCAAATAGGCTTATTCAGCTGAGTTGAAGAAACACATGTATCTATCAAAAAAAGAAACACCATTTGTGTTAGAAGCCATACCATCTCGCACATAGTTTTACTGTGAAAATTTAGTAAGATTTTGGAAGGAATACTTCTGGCAATGTAGCTTTTTGAAAGTGGAGATAGGCTCTCTTTGTTCCAAATAGACATATTCAGTTAAGTTGAAGAAATACATTTATCATTGGGAAGAAAACCATTTGTGTTCAAAGCAGAAGAATCTAACACATTTTTTTCCTATGAGAATAGGTTTCTGTTTTTTTTTAATTTTTTTATCTTTTCTTTTCCGGGAAGATACACCTTTGCTTTATTATTATTTCTTTTTTTTTCTTTTTTTCTCATATGTGCATACAATGTTTGGGTCATTGCTCCCCCTTTCACTCTCCACCTCTCTGGCTTCATTTATGAAAGGAATACTACCTTCAACATCAGTTTTTCAAGGTGGAGATAGTCTCTGTTTTTTCCAATTTGTCCTATTCAGCTGAATTGAAGAAACACATAAATCTCCTGAAAGATCACTATTTCTGGTAGAAGAAGGAGCATGTAGCACATTGTTTCCCTGTGAGTATTGAGTTGGTTTTTGAATGAAATACATCCTACAACTTAGGTTTTTCAAGGTGGAGACCGGCTCTCTTTGTTCCAAATAGGCCTATTCAGCTGAGTTAAAGAAACACATGTGTCTCTCAAAAGAAAACATTCGTGTTAGAACCAGAACCACTTAGAACAACGGTTCCTATAAGAATTGCCTTAGTTTCTGAAAGAAATGCTACCTGCCACTTAGGTTTTTCAAAGTGGAGATAGGCTTATTTTGTTCCAAGTAGGCCTCTTCAGCTGAGTTGAAGAAACACATGTATCTCTCAAAAGAAAACCTTTTGTGTCAGAAGCAAGAGCATCTACCACTTTGTTTTCCTTTGAGAATTGAGTTAGTGTTTAGAAGGAATATGTCCTGCAATGTGGGATTTTCAAGGTAAAAATGGGCTATTTTTCTTCCACATAGGCCTATTTAGCTGAGTTGAAGAAACACATGTATTGCACAATAGAAAAACACCTGTGTTAGAAGCAGGAGCATCTAGCACATTGTTTCACTGTGAGAATGACTTAGTTTGGGAAAGGAATACTTCCTCCAAATCAGAGTTTGCAAGGTAAAGAAATGCTCACTTTTTTCGAAATAGGCCTATTAGGCTAGGTTGAGGACACACATCTATCTCTCAAAAGAAAATCATCTGTCTTAGAAGAGAGAGCATCTAGCACTTTGTTTTCCTGTGAGAACTGACTCAGTTTTTGTGAGGAATACACTCTGTAGCTAATGTTTTTCGAGTTGGAGAAAGGCTCTATTATTTCCAAATAGGCCTATTCAGCTGAGATGAAGAAACACAGGTTTCACTTCAAAGAAAACCCTCTATCTTAGAACCTTCAGCATCCACCACATTGTTTCCCAGTGAGAATTCAGTTAGTGTTTCAAAGGAATACTTCCTGTGAATCACAGTTTTCAAGGTGGAGGAATGTTCCTTTTGTTCCAAATTGGCCTCTTCAGCTGAGGTGAAGAAACACATATATCAGTCCATGAAAAACCATCTATGTTGGAAGCTGCAACATCAAGCATGTTGTTTCCCTGTGAATATTAGGTAGTTTTTGAAAGGAATACTTCCCACAATGTAAGTTTTTCCAGGTGGACATAGGCTCTCTTTGTTCCAAATAGGCCAATTCAGAAGACTTTGAATAAGCACTCATAACTCTCCAAAGGAAAACATGTATGTTACAGGCAGGATCAGTTAGCACGTTGTACCCCAGTGAGAACTCAGTTAGTTTTTGAAATGAGTCCTTCCTCCAAGTTATTTTTCTCCAAGTGGTGTTTGGCTCTCTTTGTTAAAAAGACACCTATTCAGCTGAGTTCAAGAAAAACATGGGTCTCTCAAAAGGAAATCATCTATGTTAGAATTTGTAACATCAAGCACATGATGTCCCTGTGAGAATTGACTTAGTGTTTGACAGGAATACTACCTGCGATTAAGATTTTCTCTGTTCAGATAGGCTCATATTGTTCCAAATAGGCCTATTCAGCTGAGATGAAGAAACACATTTCTCACTCCAAGAAAACCATCTTTGTTGGAACCTGACACATCTACCGCATTGTTTGCCTGTGAGAATTGTGTTAGTTTCTTACCGGAACACTTTCTGCAATTTATGTTTTTCGAGCTAGATATAGGTTGTGTTTGTTCGAAAATAGGCCAATTCCGAAGAGTTCAAGAAACACTTGTATCTCTCCAAAAAAAAAATCTGTTACAAGCAGAAGGATCTAGCATTTTGTTTGAAGCTGAGAGTTGAGTTTGTTTTTGAGAGGAGTACTTCCTGCAACTTAAGTTTCTCCAAGTGGAATTGGGCTCTCTTTGTTCCAAACAGACCTGTTGAGGCAAGTTCAAGAAGCACGTGTTTCTCTTGAAAGAAAACCATCTGTAATAGAAGAGGAGCATCTTGAACATTGTTTCTTGTGAGAATTGGCTTTGTTTTGTCAGGAATACTTCCTGCAACTTAGGTTTCTCAAAGTAGAGATAGGCTCCTTTTTTCCCAATAGTCCATTCAGCTGAGATGAAGAAACACATTTTTCACACTCAAGTAAATCATCCATGTTAGCAGCTGCAGCATCTAGAACATACTTTCCCAGTGAGAACTGAGTAAGTGTTTGAATGGAATACGTTCTGCAGACCAATGTTTTCAAGGTTGATGACAGCTCTTTTTGTTCCAAATTAACCTATTCAGCTGTATTGAAGAAACACATGTCACTCTAAAAAAAATCATCTATGCTAGAAGCAGAAGCATCTAGCACATTGTTTGCCTGTGAGAATAGAGTTAGTTTTTGAAAGGAATACTTCCTGCAAATTGGAATTTACAAGATGGAGACAGGCTCTGTTTGTTCCAAATAAGTCTGTTCAGCTGAGTTGAAGAAACACAAGTATCTTTCAAATGAAAATCACTTGTGTTAGAAACAGGGTCATCTAGCACCGTTTTCCTGGGAGAATTGAGTTAGTTTTTGGGAGGAACACTTCCGGCCATGTAGCTTTTTCAAAGTGAAGAAAGACTCTCATTGTTCCAAATAGGGCTGCACAGCTGAGTTGAAGAAACATATGTATCTTTCGAATGAACACCAACTGTGTTAGAAGAATTTGCATCTACCTCATTGGTTCCCTGTGAGAATTTGCTGCGTTTTTTAAAGGAATACTAGCTGCACCTAAGGTCTTTCAAGATGGAGATAATCTCTGTTTTTTCCAAATAGTCCTATTCAGCTGAATTGAAGAAACACATGTATCTCTAGAAAGAAAATCATTTCTGTTAGGAGCAGGAGCATGTAGCCCATTGTTTCCCTGTGAGTATTGAGTTGGTTTTTGAATGGAATATGTCCTGCAACTTAGGTTTTTCAAGGTGGACACAGGCTCGCTTTGTTCCAAATAGACTTATTCAGCTGAGTTGAAGAAACACATGTATCTATCAAAAAAAAAAACACCATTTGTGTTAGAAGCCATACCATCTCGCACATAGTTTTCCTGTGAAAATTTAGTAAGATTTTGGAAGGAATACTTCTGGCAATGTAGCTTTTTGAAAGTGGAGATAGGCTCTCTTTGTTCCAAATAGACATATTCAGTTCAGTTGAAGAAATACATTTATCATTTGGAAGAAAATCATTTGTGTTCAAAGCAGAAGAATCTAACACATTTTTTTCCTAAGAGAATTGCTTTCTCTTTTTTTTAAATTTTTTTATCTTTTCTTTTCCGGGAAGATATACCTTTGCTTTATTATTATTTCTTTTTTTTTCTTTTTTTCTCATATGTGCATACAATGTTTGGGTCATTGCTCCCCCTTTCACTCTCCACCTCCCCGGCTTCATTTATGAAAGGAATACTACCTTCAACATCAGTTTTTCAAGGTGGAGATAGTCTCTGTTTTTTCCAATTTGTCCTATTCAGCTGAATTGAAGAAACACATGTATCTCTTGAAAGAACACTATTTCTGGTAGAAGAAGGAGCATGTAGCACATTGTTTCCCTGTGAGTATTGAGTTGGTTTTTGAATGAAATACATCCTACAACTTAGGTTTTTCAAGGTGGAGACCGGCTCTCTTTGTTCCAAATAGGCCTATTCAGCTGAGTTAAAGAAACACATGTGTCTCTCAAAAGAAAACATTCGTGTTAGAACCAGAACCACTTAGAACAACGGTTCCTATAAGAATTGCCTTAGTTTCTGAAAGAAATGCTACCTGCCACTTAGGTTTTTCAAAGTGGAGATAGGCTTATTTTGTTCCAAGTAGGCCTCTTCAGCTGAGTTGAAGAAACACATGTATCTCTCAAAAGAAAACCTTTTGTGTCAGAAGCAAGAGCATCTACCACTTTGTTTTCCTGTGAGAATTGAGTTAGTGTTTAGAAGGAATATGTCCTGCAATGTGGGATTTTCAAGGTAAAACTGGGCTATTTTTCTTCCACATAGGCCTATTTAGCTGAGTTGAAGAAACACATGTATTGCACAATAGAAAAACACCTGTGTTAGAAGCAGGAGCATCTAGCACATTGTTTCACTGTGAGAATGACTTAGTTTGGGAAAGGAATACTTCCTCCAAATCAGAGTTTGCAAGGTAAAGAAATGCTCACTTTTTTCGAAATAGGCCTATTAGGCTAGGTTGAGGACACACATCTATCTCTCAAAAGAAAATCATCTGTCTTAGAAGAGAGAGCATCTAGCACTTTGTTTTCCTGTGAGAACTGACTCAGTTTTTGTGAGGAATACACTCTGTAGCTAATGTTTTTCGAGTTGGAGAAAGGCTCTATTATTTCCAAATAGGCCTATTCAGCTGAGATGAAGAAACACAGGTTTCACTTCAAAGAAAACCCTCTATCTTAGAACCTTCAGCATCCACCACATTGTTTCCCAGTGAGAATTCAGTTAGTGTTTCAAAGGAATACTTCCTGTGAATCACTGTTTTCAAGGTGGAGGAATGTTCCTTTTGTTCCAAATTGGCCTCTTCAGCTGAGGTGAAGAAACACATATATAAGTCCATGAAAAACCATCTATGTTGGAAGCTGCAACATCAAGCATGTTGTTTCCCTGTGAATATTAGGTAGTTTTTGAAAGGAATACTTCCCACAATGTAAGTTTTTCCAGGTGGACATAGGCTCTCTTTGTTCCAAATAGGCCAATTCAGAAGACTTTGAATAAGCACTCATAACTCTCCAAAGGAAAACATGTATGTTACAGGCAGGATCAGTTAGCACGTTGTACCCCAGTGAGAACTCAGTTAGTTTTTGAAATGAGTCCTTCCTCCAAGTTATTTTTCTCCAAGTGGTGTTTGGCTCTGTTTGTTAAAAAGAGACCTATTCAGCTGAGTTCAAGAAAAACACGTGTCTCTCAAAAGGAAATCATCTATGTTAGAATTTGTAACATCAAGCACATGATGTCCCTGTGAGAATTGACTTAGTGTTTGACAGGAATACTACCTGTGATTAAGATTTTCTCTGTTCAGATAGGCTCATATTGTTCCAAATAGGCCTATTCAGCTGAGATGAAGAAACACATTTCTCACTCCAAGAAAACCATCTTTGTTGGAAGCTGACGCATCTACCACATTATTTGCCTGTGAGAATTGTGTTAGTTCCTTACAGGAACACTTTCTGCAATTTATGTTTTTCGAGCTAGATATAGGTTGTGTTTGTTCGAAAATAGGCCAATTCCGAAGAGTTCAAGAAACACTTGTATCTCTCCAAAAAAAAAATCTGTTACAAGCAGAAGGATCTAGCATTTTGTTTGAAGCTGAGAGTTGAGTTTGTTTTTGAGAGGAGTACTTCCTGCAACTTAAGTTTCTCCAAGTGGAATTGGGCTCTCTTTGTTCCAAACAGACCTGTTGAGGCAAGTTCAAGAAGCACGTGTGTCTCTTGAAAGAAAACCATCTGTAATAAAAGAGGAGCATCTTGAACATTGTTTCTTGTGAGAATTGGCTTTGTTTTGTCAGGAATACTTCCTGCAACTTAGGTTTCTCAAAGTAGAGATAGGCTCCTTTTTTCCCAATAGTCCATTCAGCTGAGATGAAGAAACACATTTTTCACACTCAAGTAAATCATTCATGTTAGCAGCTGCAGCATCTAGAACATACTTTCCCAGTGAGAACTGAGTAAGTGTTTGAATGGAATACGTTCTGCAGACCAACGTTTTCAAGGTTGATGACAGCTCTTTTTGTTCCAAATTAACCTATTCAGCTGTATTGAAGAAACACATGTCACTCTAAAAAAAATCATTTATGCTAGAAGCAGAAGCATCTAGCACATTGTTTGCCTGTGAGAATAGAGTTAGTTTTTGAAAGGAATACTTCCTGCAAATTGGAATTTACAAGATGGAGACAGGCTCTGTTTGTTCCAAATAAGTCTGTTCAGCTGAGTTGAAGAAACACAAGTATCTTTCAAATGAAAATCACTTGTGTTAGAAACAGGGTCATCTAGCACCGTTTTCCTGGGAGAATTGAGTTAGTTTTTGGGAGGAACACTTCCGGCCATGTAGCTTTTTCAAAGTGAAGAAAGACTCTCATTGTTCCAAATAGGGCTGCACAGCTGAGTTGAAGAAACATATGTATCTTTCGAATGAACACCAACTGTGTTAGAAAAATTTGCATCTACCTCATTGGTTCCCTGTGAGAATTTGCTGCGTTTTTTAAAGGAATACTAGCTGCACCTAAGGTCTTTCAACATGGAGATAATCTCTGTTTTTTCCAAATAGTCCTATTCAGCTGAATTGAAGAAACACATGTATCTCTAGAAAGAAAATCATTTCTGTTAGGAGCAGGAGCATGTAGCCCATTGTTTGCCTGTGAGTATTGAGTTGGTTTTTGAATGGAATATGTCCTGCAACTTAGGTTTTTCAAGGTGGAGACAGGCTCTCTTTGTTCCAAATAGGCTTATTCAGCTGAGTTGAAGAAACACATGTATCTATCAAAAAAAAAAAACACCATTTGTCTTAGAAGCCATACCATCTCGCACATAGTTTTCCTGTGAAAATTTAGTAAGATTTTGGAAGGAATACTTCTGGCAATGTAGCTTTTTGAAAGTGGAGATAGGCTCTCTTTGTTCCAAATAGACATATTCAGTTCAGTTCAAGAAATACATTTGTCATTTGGAAGAAAACCATTTGTGTTCAAAGCAGAAGAATCTAACACATTTTTTTCCTAAGAGAATTGGTTTCTCTTTTTTTTAAATTTTTTTATCTTTTCTTTTCCGGGAAGATATACCTTTGCTTTATTATTATTTCTTTTTTTTTCTTTTTTTCTCATATGTGCATACAATGTTTGGGTCATTGCTCCCCCTTTCACTCTCCACCTCCCCGGCTTCATTTATGAAAGGAATACTACCTTCAACATCAGTTTTTCAAGGTGGAGATAGTCTCTGTTTTTTCCAATTTGTCCTATTCAGCTGAATTGAAGAAACACATGTATCTCTTGAAAGAACACTATTTCTGGTAGAAGAAGGAGCATGTAGCACATTGTTTCCCTGTGAGTATTGAGTTGGTTTTTGAATGAAATACATCCTACAACTTAGGTTTTTCAAGGTGGAGACCGGCTCTCTTTGTTCCAAATAGGCCTATTCAGCTGAGTTAAAGAAACACATGTGTCTCTCAAAAGAAAACATTCGTGTTAGAACCAGAACCACTTAGAACAATGGTTCCTATAAGAATTGCCTTAGTTTCTGAAAGAAATGCTACCTGCCACTTAGGATTTTCAAAGTGGAGATAGGCTTATTTTGTTCCAAGTAGGCCTCTTCAGCTGAGTTGAAGAAACACATGTATCTCTCAAAAGAAAACCTTTTGTGTCAGAAGCAAGAGCATCTACCACTTTGTTTTCCTGTGAGAATTGAGTTAGTGTTTAGAAGGAATATGTCCTGCAATGTGGGATTTTCAAGGTAAAACTGGGCTATTTTTCTTCCACATAGGCCTATTTAGCTGAGTTGAAGAAACACATGTATTGCACAATAGAAAAACACCTGTGTTAGAAGCAGGAGCATCTAGCACATTGTTTCACTGTGAGAATGACTTTGTTTGGGAAAGGAATACTTCCTCCAAATCAGAGTTTGCAAGGTAAAGAAATGCTCACTTTTTTCGAAATAGGCCTATTAGGCTAGGTTGAGGACACACATCTATCTCTCAAAAGAAAATCATCTGTCTTAGAAGAGAGAGCATCTAGCACTTTGTTTTCCTGTGAGAACTGACTCAGTTTTTGTGAGGAATACACTCTGTAGCTAATGTTTTTCGAGTTGGAGAAAGGCTCTATTATTTCCAAATAGGCCTATTCAGCTGAGATGAAGAAACACAGGTTTCACTTCAAAGAAAACCCTCTATCTTAGAACCTTCAGCATCCACCACATTGTTTCCCAGTGAGAATTCAGTTAGTGTTTCAAAGGAATACTTCCTGTGAATCACAGTTTTCAAGGTGGAGGAATGTTCCTTTTGTTCCAAATTGGCCTCTTCAGCTGAGGTGAAGAAACACATATATCAGTCCATGAAAAACCATCTATGTTGGAAGCTGCAACATCTAGCATGTTGTTTCCCTGTGAATATTAGTTAGTTTTTGAAAGGAATACTTCCCACAATGTAAGTTTTTCCAGGTGGACATAGGCTCTCTTTGTTCCAAATAGGCCAATTCAGAAGACTTTGAATAAGCACTCATAACTCTCCAAAGGAAAACATGTATGTTACAGGCAGGATCAGTTAGCACGTTGTACCCCAGTGAGAACTCAGTTAGTTTTTGAAATGCGTCCTTCCTCCAAGTTATTTTTCTCCAAGTGGTGTTTGGCTCTGTTTGTTAAAAAGAGACCTATTCAGCTGAGTTCAAGAAAAACACGTGTCTCTCAAAAGGAAATCATCTATGTTAGAATTTGTAACATCAAGCACATGATGTCCCTGTGAGAATTGACTTAGTGTTTGACAGGAATACTACCTGTGATTAAGATTTTCTCTGTTCAGATAGGCTCATATTGTTCCAAATAGGCCTATTCAGCTGAGATGAAGAAACACATTTCTCACTCCAAGAAAACCATCTTTGTTGGAAGCTGACGCATCTACCACATTGTTTGCCTGTGAGAATTGTGTTAGTTCCTTACAGGAACACTTTCTGCAATTTATGTTTTTCGAGCTAGATATAGGTTGTGTTTGTTCGAAAATAGGCCAATTCCGAAGAGTTCAAGAAACACTTGTATCTCTCCAAAAAAAAAATCTGTTACAAGCAGAAGGATCTAGCATTTTGTTTGAAGCTGAGAGTTGAGTTTGTTTTTGAGAGGAGTACTTCCTGCAACTTAAGTTTCTCCAAGTGGAATTGGGCTCTCTTTGTTCCAAACAGACCTGTTGAGGCAAGTTCAAGAAGCACGTGTGTCTCTTGAAAGAAAACCATCTGTATTAGAAGAGGAGCATCTTGAACATTGTTTCTTGTGAGAATTGGCTTTGTTTTGTCAGGAATACTTCCTGCAACTTAGGTTTCTCAAAGTAGAGATAGGCTCATTTTTTCCCAATAGTCCATTCAGCTGAGATGAAGAAACACATTTTTCACACTCAAGTAAATCATCCATGTTAGCAGCTGCAGCATCTAGAACATACTTTCCCAGTGAGAACTGAGTAAGTGTTTGAAAGGAATACGTTCTGCAGACCAACGTTTTCAAGGTTGATGACAGCTCTTTTTGTTCCAATTTAACCTATTCAGCTGTATTGAAGAAACACATGTCACTCTAAAAAAAATCATCTATGCTAGAAGCAGAAGCATCTAGCACATTGTTTGCCTGTGAGAATAGAGTTAGTTTTTGAAAGGAATACTTCCTGCAAATTGGAATTTAAAAGATGGAGACAGGCTCTGTTTGGTCCAAATAAGTCTGTTCAGCTGAGTTGAAGAAACACGAGTATCTTTCAAATGAAAATCACTTGTGTTAGAAACAGGGTCATCTAGCACCGTTTTCCTGGGAGAATTGAGTTAGTTTTTGGCAGGAACACTTCCGGCCATGTAGCTTTTTCAAAGTGAAGAAAGACTCTCATTGTTCCAAATAGGGCTGCACAGCTGAGTTGAAGAAACATATGTATCTTTCGAATGAACACCAACTGTGTTAGAAGAATTTGCATCTACCTCATTGGTTCCCTGTGAGAATTTGCTGCGTTTTTTAAAGGAATACTAGCTGCACCTAAGGTCTTTCAACATGGAGATAATCTCTGTTTTTTCCAAATAGTCCTATTCAGCTGAATTGAAGAAACACATGTATCTCTCGAAAGAAAAGCATTTGTGTTAGAAGCAGGAGCATGTAGCACATTGTTTCCCTGTGAGAATTGAGTTCCTTTTCAAAAGGAATATGTCATGCATTTTATGTTTTTCAAGGTAGAGACAGGCTCTCTTTGTTCCAAATAGGCCTATTCAGCTGAGTTGAAGAAACACATGTATCTTTCAAAAAAAAATATTTATGTTAGAAGCCATACCATCTCACACATTGTTTTTCTGTGAGAATTGAGTTAGATTTTGGAAGGAATACTTCTGGCAGTGTAGCTTTTAGAAAGTGGAGATAGCTCTTTTTGTACCAAATATGCCTATTCACCTAAATTGAAGACAAACCTCTATCATTTGGAAGAAAACCATTTGTGCTCAAAGCAGGAGAATCTGCCACATTGGTTCCCTATGAGAATTGGCTTTTGTTTTTTAATTTTTTTTAATCTTTTTTTTCCAGGAAGATATACCTTTGTTTTATTATTATTTCTTTTTTTTTTTTCTGATGTGTGCCTACAATCTTTGGGTCGTTGCTCCCCCTTTCACCCTCCACCTCCCTGGCTTCGATTATGAAAGGAATACTACCTGCAACTTCAGTTTTTCCAGGTGGAGATAGTATCTGTTTTTTCCAATTTGTCCTATTCAGTTGAATTGCAGAAACACATGTATCTCTTGAAAGAAAACCATTTCTGTTAGAAGCAGGAGCGTGTACCTCATTGTTTCACTGTGAGTATTGCATTGGTTTTTTAATGGAATACGTCCTGCAACTTAGGTTTTTCAAGGTGGAGACAGGCTCTCTTTGTTCCAAATAGGCTTATTCTGCTGAGTTGAAGAAACACACGTGTCTCTCGAAAGGAAACCATCTGTGTTAGAACTAGGAGCCTTAAGCACCCTGTTTCCTTGTGAGAATTGAGTTAGTTTTTGACAGGAATACTTCCTACAACATAATGTTTTCATGGTGGAGATATGCTGTCTTTGTTACAAATAGGCCTATTAGGCCAAGTTGAAGAAACACATGTATCTCTCCAAAGAAAACCATGTGTAGCATATCCACTTCCCATTGAACAGAGAAATGAGGAGGGCCCCCACTCTGCCGCCAGTCACCTGGGCCCAGACAACTTAGGAAGATGTGGACCACAAGGTGAACTAGGTAGTATGAAGTACTTCCCCAGACAATGCTGGACCAGATCAGCATAGCCCCCTGGACAGACCAACCCTCATCTGGGGAAAAAAGAGAAACTGAGTAATAAGCTATAAGAACAATAAAGACACATTGCAAAGAGGGTAGGGTGTCCTGAGTGCCAAAGAGGGGGGACGGGAATCCCTCCTGGAACTGTAAGTAAACAAGCTGGGCCTGGCTGGAGAGGGCAGGAGCAGGGGCATGCACCCAGCAACTAGAATCTGGAAAGCTTGTGAGAGTGGTGGAGGGAGGAAAACTCCATAGGTGGGGGGAAGACCCACTTACCACGTGAACAGTAAATAAACATGCAGGCCTGAAAAAGCGGGTGCAGTGTCACCTCCCCCTGTGTGCTCAGAAAGGGGAAAGCTTGTAGCTGTGGCATCACACACATAACTCTGAGTAAACAAAGCCAGAAAGGTCAGGTGAGTGCTAAACTCACCCCAGAGTTCTGCATAAATAACGCTGCCTGCAACAGCAGGTTGACAGCATCAGGTAGGAAGTCACAGCTGCAGATAGCCATTCACAGACCTGTCTCCAGACTTCCTTTTCTCTTCCCTACTTTGATGAGAAAACAACTGAACTACACCTAAATGCTGAAAAACTTACTGAACTGCATTGCATTTGAACTTGGGACACTTTGTGCAGTTTTTTTTCCTTTTCTTGTTTTGTGCAGTTTTGTTCCATTTTATGTTACCCCTTTGATGAGACAACTACAGAACAACATCTGAAGTACCATCTCCAAGATTGAAGGCTGAGGGACAAACACCAAAATTATTAAGGCTGAAACTTCATTGCATTTGAACTTGGAGGGTTTTTTTAAAATATTTTTTATATACATATTCTTTATTCATTTATTTTTTATTTTAATTCTCATCTTCATTCTTTTTGTTTTTTATTTTCATTGCTCTCTCTGTCTCTCTAATGCCTTTTCAGCTTATGTTGATTAGTACACTGTCTCTCCCTGTTTATATCTTTGAAACTTTTTTGTTTGTTTCTTTGTTTTGGTTTTTTTTGTTGTTGTTTTCTACTTGATTATTTGTTTTTCTCTTTTCCTTTAACTTCTTTGCTTTCCATTCCCTCTCAATCTTCCATTCTAAATATCACTAGTGCTATTATTACAGCCAGAAAATACTTAATTGCATACAATACAGAGACAATAACAACACCAAAGGCAATGATGGGAAAACAGAAAAAACAGGAAAACCAGTTTTCCCAAAGCAAAAAATTAGTACAGGAACCAGAGGTAAATGAAAACAGGTACTCAGATACACACTCCAACAAAATGAAGATAAACTATGCCAAGAACCCAATGAAGCCCACAACAATAATTTAAAAGAAGACATACTACAGGTACTCAATGAGAATTTTATAGAGATGATACAGGGTATGGTCAACAAAAATGTACAGCAGACATTCAAGAAATTCCAAGACAACAAAAATACAGAATTTGTTAAAGCAAAAGAAGAAATAAAGGAAACCATAGAAGCACTGTATAAACACCAAAGTGAAAGAGAGAACATGATTAATGAAGAGATAAAAAAATTCAACAAAAAGAGACAAAATTAAAGAGGAAAGAACTTAGGATATGGAAAACCTCAGAAAAAAGAATGAAACAGAATTGCAAAACAAAATGGAAGGCTAATCCAGCAGAACAGAACAAACAGAAGACAGAATATAGGAACTAAAGATGAAATGGTAATTAAAGGGAAAACCGAAGAACTATTAATTAAACAACTCAAGACTTGTGAAAAGACAGTGCAAGACTCACTGATTTCATCAAAAGACCAAACTTGAGAATCATGGGCATCGAAGAAGAAGAGGTGCAAGTGAAGGGAATGCTTCATATATTCAACAAAATAAAAACAGAAAATTTCCCAAATTGAGAGAAAGATTTTCCCATACAGATGCAAGAGGCCTCCAGAACACCAAACAGACCAGATCAAAATAGAATTACCCTACAACATATAATCTTAAGACAACAAGTTCAAAAACCAGGGAAACAATATTGAAGGCTGTAAGAGAGAAAAACAAATAAAATACAAAGGTAAACCCTTCAAAATCACAGCAGACTTCTCAACAGAAACATTAAAAGCAAGAAGAGTGTGTTGTGAGACCTTCCAGGCACTGAATGAAAATAACTTCAACCCCAGGATACTCTACCCGGCAAAACTACATACAAAATAGATGGAGCAATAAAAGTCTTCCATGATAAGCAGAAACAAAAACAATATGTGAACCAAAACCACCACTACAAAAGATTCTTCAAGGGATCCTACACACAGAAAATGAAACCCAACATAACCATGAAAGGACAGGCAGCACCAAACTACAGGAAAAGAAAAAGCAAGAAAGTAGAGAGTAACCTCAATTTAGGTACACACAATCAAACCTTCAAACAACAAAGACAACTAAATGACAGGAATCACCACATACCTACCAGTACTAACACTTAATGTTAATGGACTTAATTCACCCATCAAAAGACACTGTTAGACGAAATGGATTAAAAAGGAAGATCCAACAATTTGTTGCTTACAGGAGACCCACCTCACCAACAGAAATATGCCTAGGCTTAAGATGAAATGGTGGAAGAAGATTTATCAGCCAATGGCCCCTGAAAACAGGCAGGAGTAGCAATATTCATCTCTGACAAAGTAGACTTCAAACCTACGTTGATCAAACAAGAAAAGGACATTCCATACTAATAAAAGGGGAAATAGACCAAAAGGAAATAATAATTATCAACCTATATGCACACAATGTCAACGCAGCCAGTTTCTTCAAACATAACCTGAAAGACCTAAAAGCATATATTAACACCAACACAGTGGATGTCGGAGACCTTAACACCCCATTATCATCAATAGATAGGTCATCCAAACAAAAAAATCAATAAAGAAATTCAAGAACTAAAATATATAATAGATCAAATGGACCTACTTGGTGTCTACAGAACATTTCATCCAACCTCTACACAATATACATTCTTCTCAGCAGCCCATGGAAACTTCTTCAAAATAGATCATATCTTAGGGCACAAAGGAAGCCTCAGCAGATATAAGAAAATAGAAATTGTTCCATGCATACTATCTGATCACAATGCAATCAAACTAGAACTCAACAACAAAACTAAAGACAAAAAACATGCAAACAGCTGGAAACTGAATAACTCATTACTTAATGAACAATGGGTCATTGATGGAATAAAAGAAGAAATTTAAAAGTTCCTGGAAGTCAATGAAAATGAAAATACAACCTACCAGAACCTATGGGACACAGAAAACTCTGTCCTCAGAGGAAAGTTTATAGCCATGAGTGCATATATTAAAAAGACTGAAAGATCCGAAATCAATGACCTAATGATACATCTCAAACTCCTAGAAAAACAAGAACAAGCAAATCCCAAAACAAATAGAAGGAGAGAAATAATAAAAATAAGAGTGGAAATCAATGAAAGGACAGATTTCTAGATTTATATGATCATCCAAAATGGAATCAAGAGGAAATTAATCACCTGAATAGATCTATAACACAAAGTGAAATTGAAGCAGCAATCAAGAGTCTCCCCAAAAAGAAAAGTCCAGGACCTGATGGATTCTCTGCTGAATTCTATCAGACCTTTAAAGAAGAACTGATACCAACCCTCCTTAAACTGTTCCATGAAATAGAAACAGAAGGAAAACTGCCTAAAACATTTTATGAAGCCAGTATTACACTTATCCCAAAACTAGGCAAAGACATCTCCAAAAAGGAGAACTATAGGACAATCTCCTTAATGAAGATTGATGCAAAAATCTCAACAAAATAATGGCAAAGCAAATTCAACAACACATCAAAAAGATTATTCACCACAACCAAGTAGGCTTCATCCCAGGAGTGCAGGTAAGGTTCAACATATGAAAATCAATAAACATAATGAACCACATTAACAGAAGCAAAGACAAAAACCACTTGATCATCACAATAAATGCAGAGAAAGCCTTTGATAAGATCCAACATCATTTCATGATAAAAGCTCTAAGAAAACTAGGAATAGAAGGAAATTACCTCAACATTACAAAAGCTATATATGACAAACCTACAGCCAGCATTATACTTAACAGTGAAAAACTGAAACCATTCTCTCTAAAATCAGGAACTAGACAAGTATGCCCACTATCTCCACTGATATTCAACATAGTACTGAAATTCCTAGCCAGAGCAATTAGGCAAGAAGAAGGAATAAAAGGAATACAAATAGGTAAAGAAAGTGTCAAAATATCCCTATTTGCAGACGACATGATCCTATACCTTAAAGACCCAAAAAACTCTACTCAGAAGTTCCTAGACACCATCAATACCTACAGCAAGGTAGAAGGATATAAAATAAACATAGAAAAATGATTAGTATTTCTATACACTAATAATGAACAAACTGAAAAAGAATACATAAAAACAATTCCATTTAAAATAGCCTCAAAAAAAATCAAATACCTATGTGTAAACCAAACAAAGGATGTGAACGACCTCTACAAGGAAAACTATAAACTTCTGAAGAAAGAGATTGAGGAAGACTATAGAAAGTGGAGAGACATCCCATGCTCATGGATTGGTAGAATCAACATAGTAAAAATGTCTATACTCTGGAAAGTAATCTACATGTTTAATGCAATTCCCATCAAAATTTCAATGACATTCATTAAAGAGATTGAAAAATCTACCATTAAATTTATATGGAAATACAAGTGGCCACAAATAGCCAAGGCAACTCTCAGTCAAAAGAACAATGCTGGAGGCATCACGGTACCTGACTTCAAACTATATTACAAAGCAATAACAATAAAAACAGCATGGTACTGACACAAAAACAGACAGGAAGACCAAAGGAACAAAATAAGGACCCAGATATGAAGCCACACAATTATAACCAACTTGTCTTTGACATAGGAGCTAAAAATATACGATGGAGAAAAAGCATCCTCTTCAACAAAAACTGCTTTGAAAACTGGTTAGAAGTCTGCAAAACACTGAAACTACATCCATGTATATCACCCTAAACAAATATTAACTCAAAATGGATCAAGGATCTTAATATCAGACCCCAAAATCTAAAGTTTGTACAGGAAAGAGTAGGAAATACTCTGGAATTAATAGGTATAGGCAAGAACTTTCTCAGTGGAACCCCAGCAGCACAGCAACTAAGAGATAGCATAGATAAATGGGACCTCATTAAGCTAAAAAGCTTCTGTTCATCAAAAGAAATGGTCTCTAAACTGAAGGAACACCCACAGAATGGGAGAAAATATTTGCCAACTATATATCAGACAAAGGACTGATAACCAGAATATATAGGGAACTTAGAAAACTAAATTCTCCCTAAACTAATGAACCAATAAAGAAATGGGCAAGTGAATTAAACAGAACTTTCTCAAAAGAAGAAATTCAAATGGCCAGAAAACACATGAAAAAATGCTCACCATCTCTAGCAATAAAGGAAATGCAAATTAAAACCACACCAAGATTCCACCTCACCCCTGTTAGAATAGCGATCATTAGCAAAACCACCAACAGGTGTTGGTGGGGATGCTGGGAAAAATGAACCCTCTTACACTGCTGATGGGAATGTAAACTAGTACAACCATTCTGGGAAAAAATTTGGAGGCTACTTAAAAAGCTAAACATTGATCTACCATTTCATCCAGCAATACCACTCTTGGGGATATACCCAAATGAATGTGACACACTTACCCCAGAGGCACCTGCACATCCATGTTTACTGCAGCACTATTCACAATAGCCAAGTTATGGAAACAGCCAAGATGCCCCACCACTGACGAATGGATTAAGAAAATGTGGTATCTATACACAATGGAATTCTATTCAGCCATGAAGAAGAATGAAATGTTATCATTTGCTGGTAAATGGATAGAATTGGAAAGCATCATCCTGAGTGAGGTTAGCCTAGCCCAAAAGACCAAAAATCGTATGTTCTCCCTCATATGTGGACATTAGATCAAGGGCAAACACAACAAGGAGATTGAACTTTGATCACAAGATAAAAGTGAGAGCACACAAGGGAGATGTGATGATAGGTAAGACACCTAAAAAATTAGCTAGCATTTGTTGCCCTCAATGCATAGAAACTAAAGCAGACACCTTAAAAGCAACTGAGGCCAATAGAAGAAAGGGACCAGGAACTAGAGAAAAGGTTAGATCAAAAAGAATTAACCTAGAAGGTAACACAGGAAATTAATGTGAGTCAACTCCCTGTATAGGTATTCTTATCTCAACTAGCAAAAACCCTTGTTCCTTCCCATTATTGCTTATACTCTCTCTTCAACAAAATTAGAGATAAGGGCAAAATAGTTTCTGCCAGGTGTCCAGGGGGTTGGGGGAGTGGGGGGGTGGAGTAGATGGTAAGGGAGGTGGTGGGGGCAGGGGGGAGAAATGACCCAAGCATTGTATGCACATATGAATAATAATAAACAAAATAAAAATAAAAAAAGAAAAACATTAATGTTAGATGCAGTAGGGTCTAGCACATTATTATCTGTGAGAATTGAGTTAACTTTTAAAAAGAATACAGCCTGTCTCTCAGGGTTTTAAAGTGTGAGGAACATCATATTTGTGCAAAATTGCTCCTTTCAAGTGAATGGAAGAAGCACTGTATCTCTTGTAAGAAAACTATCAATGTCAGAATCAGGAGGGTCCTGCACATTGTTTCCCATGAGAATTGAGTTACCTTTTGAAAGGAATACTGCCTAGGTCTCAGGGTTTTCAAGTGTGAAGAACATCACCTTGTGGAAAATAGCTCCTTTCAAATGAATGGAAGAAGCACTATATCTCTTGGAAGAAAACCATCTCTGTTAGAAGCAGGAGGGTCTAGCACATTGTTTCCTAATGAGAATTGAATTAGCATGTGAAAGGAATACTTGCAATCTGAAAGCATTTTGAAGTAGGAGAATCATTCACTTTATGAGAAACACCTTCAGACGAAATGAAGAAACAGATGTATCTTATGGAACAATGCAATTTGTTAGAGGCAGGAGTGTCTTGCAAATTGTTTCCCTGTCAGAGTTGAGTTTCCCTTTGAATGGAATACTGCCTTCCTCTCAGGGTTTTCAAGTGTGAGTGATGCATGGAAGACACCCACAGAAATTTCAGGGTCGCAGGGTTCTTGAGCCTGCTCTGAGAGTGAAAGCTCAGATATACTCTAACAGCAGAGGGTGGAAAGGTGTTATTTGCAGAGAATTTTACTGTAGAGAAGAGAAGAGAAAATCTGCATATTGGGTAATGCAGTGGGATGGGAAAACCAGTTATTCAGTGGGCTGGGCTCAGGAGTGTATTTTAATGGTTTTTTTTGCATTGCCTTTGGGTACAGATGCTTTTAGGATGCAAATGGGCATTTTCCAGTGAGAAGCATAGTGTCCTTGACCTCCACCAGGCCTGTCCTTCACTAGAAAGATCACCTTTGTGCAAAATAACTCCATTCTTGTGAATTGAAGAAGCACTGTATCTCTTGTAAGAAAACTATCAATGTGAGATGCAGGAGGGTCTACCAGGTTTTTTCCCTGTGAGAAATGAGTTAGCGTGTGAAACAAATAAATGTGATCTGAAAGCGTTTTGAAGTGGGAGAATCATTCACTTCATGAAAATACCCTCTTCAGGCGAAAAAGAGAAGCACATATAGCTTATGGAACAATACAATGTGTTAGAGGCAGGAGTGTCTTGCACATTGTTTCCCAATGACAATTGAGTTACCTTTTGATAGGAGTACTGCCAACCTCTTAGGGTTCTCAAGTGTGAGGAACATCACCTTTGTGCCAAATACCTCCATTCAAGTGAATGGAAGAAGCACTGTTTCTTTTATAAGAAAACCACCTGTGTTACAAACACAAGGGTCTAGCACATTGTTTAGCTGTGAGAATTGAGGTAACCCATTGAGGTAACTTTCAATAGGAATACTGACAACCTCTCAGGGTTTTCAAGTGTGAGGAACATCAACTTTGTGCTAAATAAATCATTTCAAGTGAAGGGAAGAAGCACTGTTTTGAAATAGTTAACAACTTAGCTAGAGGAAAGCCATTAATCAGGTGCTATTTTTAATTTCCTTGCTGAGGGAGGTTTAGGAGGGAGTACGGTTCTCATGAAGTTAAAAGAACAGAAGGAACCAAACTAAGATATGGTCAAATGATTGTGTGGATTGTGTTGATTGTGTTCATTCATACTCATAGAAAATAACCATTGTCTCATTTCTGTACCTTAGCAAATAGCCATTGTCTCACTTCTGTACCCAGGCTTGCTTGCTTCACAAAGATTGCCATAGATTTTTGTCTTATAAACCCTGCTAAAGTTGGAACGGGGCTGCTCTCAGACTCAACAACCTGTTGGTCAGAGTAGTCACCAGCTGGCTAATAAAGACTCTCCTTTAAAATATTTCCTGGGTGGTTGTGCCTCCATTGACTCGTAACATTTGGAGGCCCCAGTGAGATTCTTTTAACAACCCCAAGACGCTGATAGAGTCTTGATCTCTTAGGATTCCATGGAGCCCAATAGGGTGGAGGCCCTAGGCAGCAGCCGCTGAGAGACAGTCCTCAACCCAGAACATATCTCTTTATCCTCATGGGTGACGAGTGGAGTCAACAGACATCAATCCTCAGAGCAGAGAGTCATCTGGTCAAGAAAACCACCAGAGGTAAGGGGGATTCAGGGGAAGGATGGATGCAGCATTACTTCCCAAATCCTGGGCAGTGGCGAGACGTTGCCCTAACCCTGTCTGATCTCATTCTGTGTGGTCACAAGTCATTGTCTTTGTTTTGTGTGTCTGTTTTGTCAATTCATGTTTAACATTTTTAGACCACCTCAGGGGACTGGAGAACAAAGGGAACTACAATCTGGGACAATCTTCGTCTACTCCAGTCCTTTGAAATATATGCTGTTTTCTTTCCAGCAGAAGGCTTTAGAACTGGGGGCCTCTTGTGATGCCTTTACACTGAGAAAATTCTGTGAATTAGATTAGCCCGCATTCAATGTGGGGTGGCCAGCTGAGGGGATCTTTGATTTGCCTACAGTCTGTCAGGTGGAACAGGTCATCATGGGATGGCCCAGCCACCCTGATCAGATTCCTTACGTCCTGACCTGGATTGAAGTCTTACCTGAAAAGCCTTCTTAGCTACAAAAGTGCATAAAGAAAAGCATAGGCTGCTCAAAGGTCCTCCTATCCACTAAGCCCCCAAAACTTTCACCATCTACACTTCCAGAGGATAAAAAGGCTGCCCTACAGGATGCTTCACTGGACGATGATTTCCCCCCACCGCCTCCTTACCCCTCTTCCAACTGCAGGACCCAAGTCCAGTTTTGAGTCCACCACACACCAGGAGTGGGTCTTCATATCAGCCCCCAGAGCTGAGACCCTTGGCAGAGGACCCATCATCTGGCCCCTCAGACCCTATTCTCCCATTACAACAAACTCCCAGAGATGGGGACCCTTTCATGATTCATGTGCCCTTTTCAACCACTGATCCCTATTACTGGAAGCAACAAAATCCATCTTTTTCTGACAAGTCCCAGGGGCTAATCTCTCTTCTTGAGACTGTGTTTTTCACTCACCAGCCTATTTGGGATGATTGCCAACACCTCTTACAGACTCTCTTCACAGCTGAAGAGTGAGACCGCATTCATCAGGAAGCCAGAAAAAAATCTCCTGGGCCTATACAGGACTCCTACAGGGAATCAGGACATTCTAGGGACTGTTTTTCCCTTGATCCATCCTAACTGGGATCCTAATTCTCACGCAGTTAAGGAGGCTCTGGCCAATTATCACAAGCTCCTTCTTATGGGAGTCCAAGCTGCAGCCCAGAAACCCACAAATTTGTCTAAGGTGAGTGAGGTTATACAAGGCCCAGATGAGTTCCCTGCAGCATTCCAGGAGGCATATAGGACATACAATCCTATAAACCCAGAGGTGGCAGAAAATAGAAAGGCAATAAATATTGCTTTCACTTCCCAGTTGGCTCCAGACATTAGAAAGAAATTACAAAAGCTGGAGGGATATGAAGGAAAATTATTATCGGAATTGGTAGAAATAACACAAGGTTTCTATAATAATAGGGACCCACCAGAAGATAGACAGGCAAAAAGACTTTCAAAGGTGATTGTGGCAGCTCTGCAAACTCCCACCTCCAGGCCTTCAAGAAGTTCTGGGCCTCCTGCCAACTGGCAACTCACAAGAAACCCCAGAGCCCCACTGGAAAAGGACCAATGTGCTTATTGTAAGGAAAAGGGACACTGGAAGAATGAATGCCCTAAGAGGAAAGGGGGTAACCAAAAGGTTCTCCAACTGGAGTGATGGGGCTGGGGCTCCCTGCCACCAACCCCCCAGAGCCCAAGGTTACCCTTCAACTGAGGGGCAAATCAAATTCTTATGTGATACTGGTGCAGCCTATTCAGTTATTAAAAGGCCAGAGGGCCCCCTATCCAAAGAAAAAGTATCTATTCAAGGGGCCACAGGAACTCAACAAGACTACACTGGTCAAAAGGCCGAATTACTAACCTAGGAGGAGGGACTATAACCCATTCTTTTCTGGTGATTCCTGATTGTCCCTACCCCTTGCTGGGCCAAGACCTCCTACACAAGTTACAAGCCACAATCTCCTTCCAGGAGGAGGGAGCTTATTTGGACACCCAAGGCCAACCTCCCATCAAATTGTTATTGACCTGTCCATTAAGTGAAGAATATCTTCTGTCTATGACAGAACAAAACCCTCCAGAGGCCCTACTTGTCTGAACTCAGAGAAAGGATTCCCCATGGATGGGCAGAATCTAACACACCAGGACTAGCTAATGATCATGCCCCAATAGTGGTCCAACTTATTTCACAGACAATGCCCAAACAAGTAAAACAGTAACCTATTAACATGGAGACAAAAAGAGGAATTGCCATCCACATCAAGAGGCTAAGGGGAGCGGGAATTTTGGTTCCATGTTACTCACCATGGAATACACCTCTCTTACCTGTCCAAAAGCCAGGCACTAATGACTATCATCCTGTCCAAGATCTAACAGAAATAAACAAGAGAGTAGAAACAATCCATCCCATGATCCTCAATCCTTACACTCTCCTCAGCCTCTTACCTCCTAGCCACCAAGTGTACACCATTTTGGACCTGAAAGATGCCTTCTTCAGTCTCATGCTGGCAGTGGTGAGTCAACCCATTTTTGCCTTTGAATGCACTGATCCAGAGGAGGGATTTTCTGGCCAATTAACCTGGACAAGACTGCCACAAGGGTTTAAGAACTCCCCTACCCTGTTTGGTGAAGCTCTTAGCTAGGATCTTGTAGCATTCAGAGCAGAACATCCAGAGATAGTCCTGTTACAATATGTAGATAATCTCTTATTGGCGGCTGGAAATGAGACTGATTGTAGGCAGTCCACCGAGGACCTGCTTAAAGATTTGGGAGACAAAAGGTACCGTGTTTCAGCTAAAAAGGCCCAATTGTGTACCCCCACAGCTACTTACTTGGGCTGTGATTTAACCCAGAGAAAGCAGACTCTCAGCAAGGGGCGTGTTGAGGCTATCCTCAAAATTCTGCCACCAAAAACTAAAAAACAAGTGCAAGAATTTTGGGGAGCTGTTGGATTCCTGGCTCTCAGAGGTAGCTAAGCCCTTATATGCAAGCACCAGAGGGAGAAATGCCCCCCTAGAGTGGACAGAGACAGAACAACTAGCATTTGAAAAGCTGACACAGGCATTGGTGTCAGCACTGGCTCTTGCCTTGCCAGATATCCAGAAGCCCTTCTACCTTTATGTAGCTGAAGTAAGGGGCATAGAAAAGGGGGTACTTGCTCAGACCTTAGGGCTATGGAAAACACCAATTGCATACCTTTCAAAGAGACTGGACCCGGTCACTGCAGGATGGCCAATATGCCTGAGAGCCATCACCACTATGGCCATACTGGTAAAAGAGGTTAATAAACTAACTCTGGGACAAGAGCTCCACCTAGTGGCTCCCCAAGCAGTGGAACCCCTTTTAAAAGCCTTGCCAGACAGATGGATGACAAATGCTGGTATAATTCAGTACCAGGCTCTGTTGATAGATGAAAACAGAGTAAAATTTTTAAAGATTGCTGCTCTTAACCCTGCTACGCTTCTTCTAGACAGCGGCCCTGAGGAACCCATTCATTTTTTTTAATTTTTACATTATTCATATGTGTATACAATGTTTGGGTCATTTCTCCCCCTTCTTAACCCCCCCACTCCCTCCCTTACCCACCTTAACCCTCGCTACCCTGCAGAAACTATTTTGCCCTTATCTCTAATTTTGTTGAAGAGAGAGTATAAACAATAGGAAGGACCAAGAGTTTTTACTAGTTGAGATAAGGATAGCTATACACAAGTTGACTCTCATTGATTTCCTTTGCATGTGTTACCTTCTAAGTAAATTCTTCTTGAACTAACCTTGTCTCTAGTTCCTGTTCCCCTTCTCCTATTGGTCTCAGTTGCTCTAAAGTATCTACTTTAATTTCTCTGTGTTGAGGGCAACAAATGCTATCTAGTTTTTTCGGTGTCTTACCTATCCTTATAACTTCCTTGTGTGCTCTTTCTTTATCATGTGATCAAAATCCAGTCCCCTTGTTGTGTTTGCCCTTGATCTAATGTCTGTATATTGGGAAGAACATACAATTTTTGGGCCAGGTTAACCTCACTCAGAATGATGTTCTCCAATTCCATCCATTTACCTGCCAGTGAAAACATTTCATTCTTCTTCATAGCTGCATAAAATTCCATTTTACTAGTTGAGATAAGGATAGCTATACACAAGTTGACTCTCATTGATTTCCTTTGCATGTGTGTTACCTTCTAAGTAAATTCTTCTTGAACTAACCTCACCTCAGTGGTGAGGTATCTTGGCTATTTCCATAACTTGGCTATTGTGAATAGTGCTGCAATAAACATGGGTGTGCAGGTGCCTCTGGAGTAACCTGTGTCACATTCTTTTGGGTATATCCCCAAGAGTGGTATTGCTGGATCATATGGTAGATCAAAGTTTAGCTTTTTCAGTATCCTCCAAATTTTTTTCCAGAATGGTTGTACTAGTTTACATTTCCACCAGCAGTGTAAGAGGGTTTCTTTTTCCCAGCATTCTCACCAACACCTGTTGTTAATGATGTTGGAATGATGGCTATTCTAACAGGGGTGAGGTGGAATCTTAGTGTGGTTTTAATTTGCATGTCCTTTATTGCTAGAGATGGTGATTTTGATAGGTTTACCTTTGTATGTTATTTGTTTTGTCTCTCTTACAGCCTTCAATATTCTTTCTCTAGTTTCTGTACTTGCTGTTTTAATGATGATATGCCGTGGAGTAGTTCTATTTTGATCTGGTCTGTTTGGTGTTCTGGAGGCCTCTTGCATCTGTATGGGAATATCTTTCTCTAGATTTGGGAAATTTTCTGTTATTATTTTGTTGCATATACTATGCATTCCCTTTGCTTGCACCTCTTCTCCTTCTTCACTGCCCATGATTCCCAAGTTTGGTCTTTTGACAGAGTCAGTGAGTTCTTGCATTATCTTTTCACAGGTCTTGAGTTGTTTAATTAACACTTCTTCAGTTGTTCCTTTAATTACCATTTCATCTTTTTTTATTATTCATAAGTGCATACAAAGCTGGGATCATTTCTCCCCCTTGCCCCCACCCCCTCCCTTATGCCCACGCCACCCCCTCCCTCTCCCCCCTACCCACTCAATACCCAGCAGAAACTATTTTGCTCCTAGTTGCTAGGTGTGTGCCACCACTCCTGCCTTCTCCGGCTGATTTCTTGTGAGGGATTTCCCCTTCCCCCTTCTTCTGCACTCTTTGATACGTGTCTTTCTTGTTGTTATTGCTTATTATTCTTTTTTTTTTCTTTTTTCCCTGGGTGGGGGTTGGTCTGTGCAGGGGACTATGCTGATCTGGCCCAGGGTTGTATGTGAGAGTACCGCATCCAGCTTAGCTCACCTTGTGGTCTGCGTCTTCCCAAGCCATCTGGGCATTGCAGTCTGGCGGCAGTTCTGGGGCCCTCCTGGTTTCTCCTTTTACATGAAGTGGAGATGCTATGCTCAGGGTGGAGGGGTGGAAGAGCCCAAGTTTTCCACTTCTCGGTGGTTTTTCCTGTAAGTGGTATTTCCAGCATCTCTCCAAGATTTTACTTTAGGAGGCATGCTTTCTGCTTCCTCCTTCTAGCTGCCATCTTAGAATCTACTTCTCAAAACGTTTTGAGGTGGGAGAATCATTCACTTTATGAATAATACCCTCTTTAGACTTAATGGAGAAACACATGTATGTTATGGAAAAAAGCAATGTGCTATAGGCAGGATGTTTTGCACATTGTTTTCCTGTGAGCATTTAGTTACCTTTTGAAAGGAGTACTGCCTAGCTCTCAGGATTTCAAGTGTGAGGAACATCACCATTGTGCAAAATAATTCCATTCAAGTGAATGGAAGAAGCATTGTATATCTTGGAAGAAAACTATCAATGTTAGAAGCAGGATGGTCTACCAGATTGTTTCGCTGTGAGAATTCAGTCAGCATGTGAAAGGAATACTTGCAATCTCAAAGGGTTTTGAAGTAGGAGAATCATTCACTTTAAGAAAAATGCATTCTTTGGGGGAAAAGGAGAAAGGCAGGTATCTTATGGAACCAAGCAATGTGTTGCAGGCAGAAGTGTCTTGCACATTGTTCTCCTTAGAGAGTTGTTACCTTTTTATAGGAATACTGCCAATGTCACAGCGTTTTAAAGCATGAGGAACATCACCTGTGTGATAAATAGCTCCACTCATGTGAATTGAAGAAGCATTGTCTCTGTTATAAGAAAACCATCTATGTTAAAGCTGGAGGGCCTAGGACATAATTTAGCTGTGAGAATTGGGTTAACTTCACTAGCAAACATGGCCTATCTCTTAGGGTTTTAAAGCGTGAGGAACTTCATCTATGCATAAAACAGCTCCAATCTACTGAAAGGAAGAAGCATGGTACATCTTGTAAGAAAACTATTAACTTTAGAAGCAGTAGGGTCTACCTTGTTGTTACTTGTGAGAATTGAGTTAGCATGTGAAAGGAATACTTGCAATCTGGAAGTGTCTTGAAGTGGGAGAATCATTCACTTTAGGTAAAATTCCTTCTTTAGACGAAATGGAGAAACACATGTATCTTACCGAACCAAGAGTATTGTTTGAGGCAGGAGTGTATTGCACATTGTTTCCCTGTGAGAATTTACTTACTTTTTGAAAGGAATACTGCCAACCTCTCAGGGTTTTCAAGTGTGAGGAACATCACCTTTGTGCAAAATGACTCCATCAAGTGTGTCGAAGATGTGCAGTATCTCTTGGACAAAAACCATTAATGTTAGAAGCAGGAGGGTCTAGCACGTTGTTTCCTATAGAATTGAGTTAGCATGTGAATGGAATACTTGCAATCTCAAAACGTTTTGAAGTGGGAGAATCATTCACTTTATGAATAATACCCTCTTTCAACGCAATGGAGAATCACATGTACGTTATGGAAAAAAGCAATGTGCTACAGGCAGAAGTGTCTTGCACATTGTTTCCCTGTGTTTAGTTACCTTTCAAAAGGAGTACTGCCTAGCTCTCAGGGTTTTCAAGTGTGAGGAACATCACCATTGTGCAAAGTAGCTCAATTCCAATAAATGCAAGAAGCACTGTATCTCTTGGAAGAAAACTATCAATGTTAGAAGCAGGAGAGTCCTGCAATTCGTTTTCCTGTGAGAACTGAGTTACCTTTTGAAAGCAATACAGCCTAGGTCAGGGTTTTCAACTGTGAAGAACATCACCTTTCTGCAAAAGTGCTCCATTCAAGTGATTCGAAGATTCGTGGTATCTCTGTATGAAAAGCATTAATGTTAGAAGCAGGAGGGTCTAGCATGTTGTTTCCCTGTGAGAAGTGAATTAGCTTGTGAAAGGAATACTTGTGATTTAAAAGTATTTTGAAGTGGGAGAATCATTCACTTTATGAAAAATACCCTTATCAGACAAAATGTACAAACACATATGTCTTATGGAACAATGCAATGTGTTAGAGGCAGGACTGTCCTGTACATTGCTTCCCTGTTAGAATTGAGTTTCCTTTTGAAAGGAATACTGCCTTCCTCTCAGGGTTTTCAAGTGTGCATGATGCAAGTAAGACATGCCCAGGAATGTCAGGTACTCAAGGTTTTTGAGGCTGTTCTGTGAGTGAAAGCACAGACATACTCTATCTAAAAGAGGGTCAAAGGTGTTATTTGCAGAGAATTTAACTGTTGAAAGAGAAGAGGAAGTCTGCATATTGGGGAGTGCAATGGGATGGGAAAACCAGTGATTCAGTGGGTGTTGGGGGTAGGGGGTTTTATAACCTTTTTTAAAATCACTTGAGGCTATCTCTCAGGCTTTTAAAGTATGAGGTTAAGAGCTTTGTGTAAAATATCTCTCCATTCAAGTGAAAGTAAAAAGCACAGTATCACGTGGAAGAAAAGTAGCAATGTCAGAAGAAGGAGTGTCCTGCACATTGTTTTCCTGTGAGAATTGGATTAGCTTGTGAAAGGAACACTGGCCATCTGAAAGCCTTTTGAAGTGGAAGAATCATTCACTTTATGAAAAATACCCTAATCAAATGAAAAGGAGAAACAAATGTATCTTATGGATCAATACAGTTTGTAAGAAGTATGAGTGTCTTGCATATTATATTCCAAAGAGAATTGACTGACCTTTCTACAGGAATACTGCCAATGTCTCAGGCTTTTGAAGTGTGAGGAACATCATGTTTGTGAAAAATAGAGCCCTTCAAGTGAAAGGAACAAGCACTGTATTCTTGTAAGAAAACCAACAATTTTAGAAGCAGGAGGGTCCTGCACATTGTTTCCTTCAGAGAACTGAGTTACCTATTGAAAGGAATACTGCTTAGGTCTCAGGGTTTTCAAGTGTGAACAACATCACCTTTGTGAAAAGTGCTCCATTCAACTGAATGGACGAAGAACTTTATCTCTTGGAAGAAAACTATCTTTGTTAGAAGAGGGAGGGTCCTGCACATTGTTTCCTTATCAGAATTGAGTTAGCATGTGAAGGGAATACTGGTTGACTCTCAGGCTTTTATTACATGAGTTACATCACCTTTGTGCAAAATAGCTCCATTCTTGTGAATGGAAGAAGCACTGTATCTCTAGTAAGAAAACCGTTTTGTTAGAAGCAGGAGGGTCTAGTGATGCACGGATGACACGTGCAGGAATTTCAGGTGCTCAGTGTTCTTGAGCTTGCTCTGAGAATGAAAGCACAGACAGACTCTAACAACAGAAGTCAGAGAGATTTTATTTGTAGAAAATTTAGTTGGAGAAAAGAGAAGAGAAAGACTGCATACTGGAGAATGCAGGGGGACCCAGAAGCCGGTGATCCCGTGGGTCAGTGTGAGGAGTGGGGTTTTATAGCCTATTTGCATTGCCTGATGGTGGAGATGCCTTTCAGATGCAAATGGATGTTTCCTAGGGAGGAGAAGTGTCTCCTTGACCACTTGCCGCCTTTTGGGACCTCTCTCAGTCCGTCCTTCAATCTTTCATTCCCCCTTCTCAATGGTTGCCCTAACTACTGTTAGGGATATGGACAACGAGGTCTATTCAGTAACTGCTTCCTTCCTGACAAGGGGCCCACAGTGTCAGGGCTAACCACAAGAGGGGTTGCCAAGGGGACGTGGTAGTAGGTCGTTTTCATCTCCACCAGAGGCATTTGTAGTTTAATGGATTCTAGGCAAGAAGAAACAAACTTGACAAGTAAGTTTAAAATGCAAGGCCCAAACACAAGCAAGAGAATAAGAGCAACTATAGGCCACAGAAAAGGTAAGAACCAAGTCCTGGAGGGGAGCCAGGATTTTATTTGTTCCCATACCTGAGTAGGAATCTGAGTTTCAAGAGATTGCTCCCGGAACCATTTAGCCTGTTGGAGAAAGTAATCTGCACATTCTTCTACAATGCCTGAAGTGTTTATATATGTGCAACCGGAAGCATTGGTGACGGCACATACTCCCCCTTGTTTGACCAAAAGAAAATCTAGGGCCAGGCAGTGGTCCATTACCATACAGGCAAGGGATGACATAGACCTTTGCATGTCCTTAATGGCTAGGCCTGACAGGTCTGAGGTGCCCTCTAACACTTTGGTTAGCTTTTTGCAGTTACATGTTTGGCAATCACCCCATAATTGATCACATCAAGGGCTGAAACTTATGCTGTTATCCCTAAAACTATTAATGTAAACTCCCTTTTATCCCTACGGGAATCTATTCCTCTTGTAGTTGGCATTTCTCTTTTCTTCCGAATAGCTGTATGAGAATGCAGGATAAGGAAGGCATGATAAGAATCTGTATAGATGTTGACTCTCTGTTCTTTTGACAGTCTTAGGGCTTCTGTTAGGGCCACTAATTCTGCAAATTGAGCACTTGTATTAAAGGAAGAGGACATGATTTGAGGGTGCCAAATTTTGTCTCAACTGCAAACCCTGCATGTCTGACACCATTCTTGACAAAAGAACTGTCATCAGTGTATAATTATAGATCTGGGTTTTTGAAGGGCCGATCAGTTAAGTCAGGTTGGGCAGCATAATTTTGCATAAGTATCTCCTCATATGAGTGGTCAGGATTTCCCTCTGTCTCTGGTAGAAGGGATGCAGGATTTATGCTCTGACAGGTCCTTAAAGTTATTTCTGTCCCTCCCAGAAGCTGGGCCTGATATTTAAGTAGACAGCTGTCAGATAGCCAAAGTTCTCCTTTTGAGTTTAAAATTCCTCTGAGGTAGTGTGGGGTATAAACCATTAGAGGGCAGTTTAGGATTAGTTTCTGAGCTTCAAGCACTAGAAGGCTTACTGTGGCCATTGCTCTGAGTCATTCTGGCCATCCCTTGGCTACCTGATCTAACTGTTTGTTTAAATAACCTGTTGGCTGGGGAGTGATTCCCTGGAGCTGAGTCACCACACCCAAGCCAGTCCTCCCTTTTCATAGACTTGTCTTGTATTGGAAGACCCAGGGCAGGAGCTTTCATAACAGCTTTCTTTAACCTGTGGAATGCAGTTTCTGACTTGTCATCCCACTCAATAAAGGGCTGGGTATCCTTCTGTGCTTCCTTAAGGATTTGATATAAAGGCCTGGCTAGATCTGCATATCCCAGGATCCAAATTCTACGGTATCCTGTGACCCCCAAAATGGCCCTCAATTGCTTTAGAGTTTTAGGTAGAAGAAATGTCAGGGTTGAAAAAATTCTATCTTCTCCTAGAGACCTCATTCTTTCTCCAGGACAAGACCTAAATATGTAACCCTAGACTGACACAATTGGGCTTTTTCTTTAGAGATCTTATAACCTCTATCTGCTAAGAAGTTTAGTAAGGACTCAGTGGCTCATGAAATGACAGGCTCATTTGATCCACAGAGCAGGAGGTCATCTACATAGTGTAGCAGAGTACCTTGTGGATATTGCCATTCTGTCAAGTCTTGGGTTAGAGCTAACCCAAAGAGGTGGGAGCTGTCTCTGAATCCCTGGGGGAGGACAGTTCAAGTGACCTGTCCAGACTTTCTTGTGGGATCCTCAAAGACAAAGATAGGTAGACATTTAGGGTGTAAGGGAATGCAAAAGAAGGCATCTTTTACATCCAGGACAGAGTAGTAAGTAGTACCCAGTGGTATTTGGGCTAAAAGAGTATAGGGACTTGGAACTACAGGGTGGAGAGACACTACTGCTTCATTGATCAAGCAGAGATCCTGGACTTGCCTCCATTTGTTAGGTCCCTTCCTGACACCGAGAATAGGAGTATTATATGGGCTGGAGCATTCTATTAGCAGTCCCTGTCTCTTTAAGCCTTTGATTATGGGAATTAGCCCCTCCTTAACTTCTGGCTTTGAAGGATATTGTTTTTGAGCATTCTATTAACAGTCCCTGTCTCTTTAAGTCTTTGATTATGGGAATTAGCCCCACCTTAACTTCTGGCTCTACAGGATATTGTTTTTGATGGGGAAACCAGGAGGGGGTCCTTGAGATGAATTAGAACTGGAACAGCTGTTCATGCCCGTTCCACAGTGAATCCATCCGTTCACACCGTGGGGTCTACTTGTTCCTCTCTTAGGGCCAAGCAAAAGTACTCTCCTGGGAGTGAAAGTATCTGTATCCCCAATTTGGATAGAAGGTCTCACCCAGGCAGAGGAGTAGGGGTTTCTGTGACAATTAAAAAGGAGTGACAGAAATGGAAATCTCTCCAGGAGCAGGCTAAAGGGTGAGTGAAATAACGATCTAGAGGCTGGCCTGATATGCCTCGAACAGTAATTTTCTTGGAGGACCTGTGTCCAGAAGAGAAAGGATTAGCTGAGATGCTGGCTCCAGTATCGATAAAGATGCTGACCTTGTGCTTTTCAATCGTGAGTAAAACTCGGTGTTCCTCTGCTTTCATGGTGGTCAGAGAAGCCTGTATGGGAGGCCCCAGGATCTGTATTGGGTGGGAGGCTTTGATCTCATTTTTCGTGGGAACAGGGGACAGTGTGCCTTCCAATGGTTTCCCCAACAAATGGGGCAGGGTCCTGGAGGTAGCTTTCTCCCGGGGCACTCCCTTTTAAAATGGCTGCCCTGACACATTAAAAGCATGTCCTCGGGTTTGGACTTTGCCCCGGGGGAGCCTCTGTGAGCACTGCAATCAGAGCCTCCTGCCACTTACCTTTTTTCTTTTTCTTTTCCAGGTCCTTCCTTTCTTTTTCTAAGTCCCTGTTATTGTATACAGATGTGGCTACATGGACCAATTGGTCCAGATCTCTGCTCCCTTCAGCCACCAATTTCTGAAGCTTTTTATGGATATCTGGTGCTGACTGTGTTAGAAATTTATCTTTTAGGATTATTTCCTCTTCCTGTGACTCTGGTATAATGTTGGTATGCTTTTGTAGAGCACCCTTAAGTCTCTGTAGGAAAGCTACTGGAGTTTCTAAGGGTCCTTGCTGCACAGCTGTGACTTGGGAGTAATTAAGAGGTTTTACCTTGGCTCTCCTTAGTCCCTCAAGAATGCAGTGGATGAAATGATTACAACTCCATTCATCCTTGTCATTTTCAGGGTCCCACTTAGGGTCATACCTAGGCATTGCCTGATCTCCTGTTGGAATTGGGAATTGAGGTTCCCTTCTAGGTATCCTATGTCTTTGTCTTTCTTCTTTCTCCCCCTCCTCCTCCTGTGAGGACCCAGTCTGAGACAGAACTGTAGCACTGCTTTTATCTAAGTGATAATTGTCTCCAGCTGTGACTGCCCAATCTAGAACCCACTGTTTCTCCAGAGAAGTGAGGGTCTGAAATAATAATAGCATTACATCTTTCCAGCTCAGTTCAAAGTTTTGGCTGACTTCTCTAAATGCCTGGATGTACTGATCTGGATTTTCTGTGTAGTTGCCTAAATCCTTTTTTATTTCTTTAAGTTCACTCACTCTAAGAGGATCATGAGCTCTGTCCCCCCCAGGAATTAACTGGAGTGGGTAGAGTCCTGTGGGATAGCATCTAGTGTATGAGGTAGCTGGGTAAGCGGGAAGAGAAGGAGCTGATGGAGCATTAGATGGGTTTATTTTGCTCAAGGGTGTTTGGGGTCTTTTTGCAAAGGGTTACCATGGTCTGGGTATCTAGCCTGCATTTGTTTAGCCATTCTGGGTGGTCTCTTAGGAAAAGAACAATTGAGTGTATGGAACTTCGGTCCATTTTCCCTCCTTCTTACAGAACATATCTAATTGAAGAATGGTATTATAAATAATGTTCCCTCCTTCTGGCCATCTTTCCTCATCTCCCATAGGATACTGTGGCCAAGCCTGGGTGTAGTAAAACTAGAGTTGCTTTTGCTGAAGACTTTCTGGATCAAGATCTTTCCAATGTTTCAATAAGTAGGCAAGGGGGGATCCCTCCTGGATCCTTGAGACTTGATTTCCCATATAAAAAGGGAAACAAGGGAAAATTGGTCACCTTAACAGAGGTTTCTCCTTTTATCTAAGCGTCCCCATATAAGGAGAAACTCTAGGGGGAGAGGGCGTCCCACTCTCCCTTGCTCCTTCCACTGCCACTCGTGGGTAGAGTCATGGAGGATTTACAGATAGATATCTCAGTTGCACCCAACCCCCTGAGATGATCTTTGACCAATCTTTCATCTATTTTGACTTGTCTATTTGCCCTGAGACCCAGGTAGGCCTAGTTCTCCTCTATCAGCTGAATGCTTGTAATTAAAAAATAACTGTATCAAAGTAACCAAGAAGGCTTGCATGGCCAGAAGGAGGACCCCATCAGAGGCATGGATGGGGACTCTTGATGATGTAGAATTTTTTCCCCCTATAAAACCTGTGAGGCATATATGCTTTCTATGAAAGGAGAGAGAGAGAGAGAGAGCATCTGAAGGCTTTTGCTCTGGTAAGGGGCAAAAAACGGAGACCTGAGGTTTTTGACTTTTAACTGTTTTTTTTTCTTTCCCTGAGGGCAGGCTGCAGAAACTGTTTAACCAGTTAATCTGATGTGTGACAAAGAGAGTTAAACCTAAATTGGAGACTAGTACTTTCTGATGCCTGTAGGGATTTTTCCCAAACTCCTTGAAGAAAGAAGCTCACTGCTATTTACAGCAAAGGTCTGGAGGGGGACATTCATCCTGAACTTCCTGAGAAAGGGGAAGAAGAGGCTGAGGGTTGGGGAAAAAGAGAGTTTCCAGGCTCAACGCATGAGGGATTATTGATCATCCCTGCTGTCCAGGTCAATCCTGCCCAAAGGCAGTACTGGAGCACTGGAAGCAAGAGGTGACCTCCACTCTTGGGCCATGGAAACCATGGAAAAAGCATGAGAGATCTGATTGTCTGTTTGCCACACACAGGGCTGGAGAGTGACAAGAGTTAGCCACCTTTGGGGCCTTAGGGTGGGTCAGAAAATTGTGTCTCCAGCCTTTGAGTGACACTGGGGAGTGCCCCGGCCAGAACACATTTTGCACCTTGAAGACAAACTTTCCTTTCCACTGGCTGTTTTCGGACCTGTCCTTAAGCTGGTCAGATCTTGAAAGAGAGTCTTAGCATTTAAGGAGAGGAAAAAAGAAAAAGCCTCAGTCCACTGAAGCCGAGTTCCACCCAAGTGACATTGGCAGCACAGTATAAACCCCTGCCTGGCCTCTGAGTTTCCTCAGATTGCCTGCCGTACAGCTGTAGTGTGCTCGGACCTTTTCCTCAGTTTCCCAAGAATAAGCCCTCCTTAACAAGACAGAGAGAGGTAGAAAAGGTCGACCTGACAGTTCCTCAGTAGTGAGGCAATGGTGTGTGTAGGGGTCTCTCCTGGAAAGCAGACCCCACAGGAGTGCTGGACACTCCTGGTCACATTCCTAGGCCGTCTTTCCCAGTTTGGCACACCTATACTGACCTCAGGTGAAGGTTGGTCCCTTCATGGTCACCAAATATGATGCACAGATGACACACGCAGGAATTTCATGTGCTCAGGGTTCTTGAGCCTGCTCTGAGAATGACAGCACAGACAGACTTTAACAGCAGAGGTCAGAAAGATTTTATTTGTAGCAAACTTAGTTGGAGAGAAGAGAAGAGAAAGACTGCATATTGGAGAATGCAGGGGGAGCCACTCCAGTTAATTCCTGGGGGGGACAGAGCTCATGATCCTCTTAGAGTGAGTGAACTTAAAGAAATAAAAAAGGATTTAGGCAACTACACAGAAAATCCAGATCAGTACATCCAGGCATTTAGAGAAGTCAGCCAAAACTTTGAACTGAGCTGGAAAGATGTAATGCTATTATTATTTCAGACCCTCACTTCTCTGGAGAAACAGTGGGTTCTAGATTGGGCAGTCACAGCTGGAGACAATTATCACTTAGATAAAAGCAGTGCTACAGTTCTGTCTCAGACTGGGTCCTCACAGGAGGAGGAGGGGGAGAAAGAAGAAAGACAAAGACATAGGATACCTAGAAGGGAACCTCAATTCCCAATTCCAACAGGAGATCAGGCAATGCCTAGGTATGACCCTAAGTGGGACCCTGAAAATGACAAGGATGAATGGAGTTGTAATCATTTCATCCACTGCATTCTTGAGGGACTAAGGAGAGCCAAGGTAAAACCTCTTAATTACTCCCAAGTCACAGCTGTGCAGCAAGGACCCTTAGAAACTCCAGTAGCTTTCCTACAGAGACTTAAGGGTGCTCTACAAAAGCATACCAACATTATACCAGAGTCACAGGAAGAGGAAATAATCCTAAAAGATAAATTTCTAACACAGTCAGCACCAGATATCCATAAAAAGCTTCAGAAATTGGTGGCTGAAGGGAGCAGAGATCTGGACCAATTGGTCCATGTAGCCACATCTGTATACAATAACAGGGACTTAGAAAAAGAAAGGAAGGACCTGGAAAAGAAAAAGAAAAAAGGTAAGTGGCAGGAGGCTCTGATTGCAGTGCTCACAGAGGCTCCCCCGGGGCAAAGTCCAAACCCGAGGACATGCTTTTAATGTGTCAGGGCAGCCATTTTAAAAGGGAGTGCCCCGGGAGAAAGCTACCTCCAGGACCCTGCCCCATTTGTTGGGGAAACCATTGGAAGGCACACTGTCCCCTGTTCCCACGAAAAATGAGATCAAAGCCTCCCACCCAATACAGATCCTGGGGCCTCCCATACAGGCTTCTCTGACCACCATGAAAGCAGAGGAACACCGAGTTTTACTCACGATTGAAAAGCACAAGGTCAGCATCTTTATCGATACTGGAGCCAGCATCTCAGCTAATCCTTTCTCTTCTGGACACAGGTCCTCCAAGAAAATTACTGTTCGAGGCATATCAGGCCAGCCTCTAGATTGTTATTTCACTCACCCTTTAGCCTGCTCCTGGAGAGATTTCCATTTCTGTCACTCCTTTTTAATTGTCACAGAAACCCCTACTCCTCTGCCTGGGTGAGACCTTCTATCCAAATTGGGGATACAGATACTTTCACTCCCAGGAGAGTACTTTTGCTTGGCCCTAAGAGAGGAACAAGTAGACCCCACGGTGTGAACGGATGGATTCACTGTGGAACGGGCATGAACAGCTGTTCCAGTTCTAATTCATCTCAAGGACCCCCTCCTGGTTTCCCCATCAAAAACAATATCCTGTAGAGCCAGAAGTTAAGGTGGGGCTAATTCCCATAATCAAAGACTTAAAGAGACAGGGACTGTTAATAGAATGCTCAAAAACAATATCCTTCAAAGCCAGAAGTTAAGGAGGGGCTAATTCCCATAATCAAAGGCTTAAAGAGACAGGGACTGCTAATAGAATGCTCCAGCCCATATAATACTCCTATTCTCGGTGTCAGGAAGGGACCTAACAAATGGAGGCAAGTCCAGGATCTCTGCTTGATCAATGAAGCAGTAGTGTCTCTCCACCCTGTAGTTCCAAGTCCCTATACTCTTTTAGCCCAAATACCACTGGGTACTACTTACTACTCTGTCCTGGATGTAAAAGATGCCTTCTTTTGCATTCCCTTACACCCTAAATGTCTACCTATCTTTGTCTTTGAGGATCCCACAAGAAAGTCTGGACAGGTCACTTGAACTGTCCTCCCCCAGGGATTCAGAGACAGCTCCCACCTCTTTGGGTTAGCTCTAACCCAAGACTTGACAGAATGGCAATATCCACAAGGTACTCTGCTACACTATGTAGATGACCTCCTGCTCTGTGGATCAAATGAGCCTGTCATTTCATGAGCCACTGAGTCCTTACTAAACTTCTTAGCAGATAGAGGTTATAAGATCTCTAAAGAAAAAGCCCAATTGTGTCAGTCTAGGGTTACATATTTAGGTCTTGTCCTGGAGAAAGAATGAGGTCTCTAGGAGAAGATAGAATTTTTTCAACCCTGACATTTCTTCTACCTAAAACTCTAAAGCAATTGAGGGCCATTTTGGGGGTCACAGGATACCGTAGAATTTGGATCCTGGGATATGCAGATCTAGCCAGGCCTTTATATCAAATCCTTAAGGAAGCACAGAAGGATACCCAGCCCTTTATTGAGTGGGATGACAAGTCAGAAACTGCATTCCACAGGTTAAAGAAAGCTGTTATGAAAGCTCCTGCCCTGGGTCTTCCAATACAAGACAAGTCTATGAAAAGGGAGGACTGGCTTGGGTGTGGTGACTCAGCTCCAGGGAATCACTCCCCAGCCAACAGGTTATTTAAACAAACAGTTAGATCAGGTAGCCAAGGGATGGCCAGAATGACTCAGAGCAATGGCCACAGTAAGCCTTCTAGTGCTTGAAGCTCAGAAACTAATCCTAAACTGCCCTCTAATGGTTTATACCCCACACTACCTCAGAGGAATTTTAAACTCAAAAGGAGAACTTTGGCTATCTGACAGCTGTCTACTTAAATATCAGGCCCAGCTTCTGGGAGGGACAGAAATAACTTTAAGGACCTGTCAGAGCATAAATCCTGCATCCCTTCTACCAGAGACAGAGGGAAATCCTGACCACTCATATGAGGAGATACTTATGCAAAATTATGCTGCCCAACCTGACTTAACTGATCGGCCCTTCAAAAACCCAGATCTATAATTATACACTGATGACAGTTCTTTTGTCAAGAATGGTGTCAGACATGCAGGGTTTGCAGTTGTGACAAAATTTGGCACCCTCAAATCATGTCCTCTTCCTTTAATACAAGTGCTCAATTTGCAGAATTAGTGGCCCTAACAGAAGCCCTAAGACTGTCAAAAGAACAGAGAGTCAACATCTATACAGATTCTTATCATGCCTTCCTTATCCTGCATTCTCATACAGCTATTCGGAAGAAAAGAGAAATGCCAACTACAAGAGGAATAGATTCCCGTAGGGATAAAAGGGAGTTTACATTAATAGTTTTAGGGATAACAGCATAAGTTTCAGCCCTTGATGTGATCAATTATGGGGTGATTGCCAAACATGTAACTGCAAAAAGCTAACCAAAGTGTTAGAGGGCACCTCAGACCTGTCAGGCCTAGCCATTAAGGACATGCAAAGGTCTATGTCATCCCTTGCCTGTATGGTAATGGACCACTGCCTGGCCCTAGATTTTCTTTTGGTCAAACAAGGGGGAGTATGTGCCGTCACCAATGCTTCCGGTTGCACATATATAAACACTTCAGGCATTGTAGAAGAATGTGCAGATTACTTTCTCCAACAGTCTAAATGACTCCAGGAGCAATCTCTTGAAACTCATGTTTCTACACATGTGTGGGAGCAAATAAAACCCTGGCTCCCCTCCAGGACTTGGTTACTACCCTTTCTGTGGACTATAGTTGCCATTATTCTCTTCCTTGTGTTTGGGCCTTGCATTTTAAACTTACTTGTCAAGTTTGTTTCTTCTTGCCTAGAATCCATCAAACTACAAATGCCTTCGGTGGAAATGAAAATGACCTACTACCATGAACCCCTTGACAAACCGTCTCGTGGTCAGCCCTGACGCAGCGGGGCCTCTTCATTACCCGCTGTCAGCAGGAAGCAGTTACTGAACATAATTCCTCATCCCTATCCCTAATAGCAGTTAGGGCGATCACTGAGAGGGGGGACTTGAAGGACAGACTGCAGGAGGTCAAGGAGACACTTCTAGTCCCTAGGAAATGCCTGTTTGCATCTGAAAGGCATTTCCTGCCATCAGGCAATGCAAATAGGCTATAAAACCCCACTCCCCACCCTGGCCCACAGGATCACCGATTTCCAGGTCACCCTGCATTCTCCAATGTGCAGTCTTTCTTTTCTCGTTTCTCCAACTAAATTCTCTACAAATAAAATCTTTCCAACCTCTGCTGTTAGAGTCTGTCTGTGCTTTCATTCTCAGTGCAGGCTCAAGAATCCTAAGCACCTGAATTCCTGCATGTGTCATCCATGCATCATTCATTCCTAATGAGAACTGAGTTAACATTTCAAAGGAACACTGACTAACTCTCAGGCTTTTAATATGAGAGAACATCCCCTTGTGAAAACTAGCTCCATTCAAGTAAATGGAAGAAGCAGTGTATCTCTTGTAAGAACACTGTTAATGTCAGAAGCAGAAGAGTCATGCACATTGTTTCCCTGTGAGAATTGAGTCACATTTGAAAGGAATACATCCTAGGTCTCAGGCTTTCAAGTGTGAAGAACATCACCTATGTTTAAAAGTGCTCCATTCAAGTGAATGGAAGAAGCACTATATCTCTTGGAAGAAAACTCTCTTTGTTAGAAGAGGGAGGGTCCTGCACGTTGTTTCCCTGTGAGAATTGAGTTGGCATGTGAAAGGGATACTTGATAACTTTCAGGCTTTTATTATGTGAGATACATTAACTTTGTGCAGAATAGCTGCATTGTAGTGAGTGGAAGAAGCATTGTATCTCTGGTAAGAAAACCGTTAGTGTTAGAAGCAGAAGGGTCTATAACCTTGTTTAGCTGTGAGAATTCTGTGAACTTTTTGAAAGCTATAATGCCTATCTCTCAGGGTTTTCAACTGTGAAGAACATCACCTTAGTGCAAAAGAGTTCCGCTCAAGTGAATGGAGGAAGGACTGTATCTCTTGTAAGAAAGGCATTGATGTTAGAAGCAGTAGGGTGCACCAAACTGTTTAGCTGTGAGAATTTAGTTAATTTTTAAAAAGATTACAAACTGTCTCTCAGGATTTGAAAGTGTGAGGAACATCATCTGTGCAAAATTACTCCATTCAAGTGAATGGAAGAAGCACTATATCTCTTCAAAGAAAATAATCTTTGGAGAAGAGGGAGGATCATTCACTTTATTTCCCTGTGAGAATTGAGTTAGCAAGTGAAAGGAATGCTTGCAAAAGAATAACGTTTGAAGTAGAAGAATCATTCACTTTATGAAAAATATCCTCTACAGACAAAATGCAGAAATACATGTATTTCATGGAATGATACAATGCGTTACAAGCAGGAGTGTCTTGCACATTGTTTCCCTGTGAGAATTTAGTTAACTTTGGAAGGAGTACTGCCTAGCTCTCACAGTTTTGAACTGTGAGGAACATCACCTTTGTGCAAAATAACTCCATTTAAGTGTGTCAAAGAGGCGTGGTATCTCTTGTACAAAAACCATTAATGTTAGAAGCAGGAGGGTCTAGCACGTTGTTTCCCTATAGAATTGAGTTAGTGTTGGTGTCCAAAGTAGACCACCCCTCAGAGGAACAAAAGACACTCACGATAATGGAAGCCACAAAGCGAGGTTTATTTCCAGCCAGCTAGGGCCCGGGTATCCGCCTGACGCAGTGGGTTTCAACGAGGACCCCGAATACAAAGTTCAGGCTGCTTTTATATTTTTTAGACATTAGACATGGTCACACAGCAATTTTTATGGTCCCTGGGGTCACATATTTCCGATATCACCCACATCTTGGTGGTGGGGCAAGATTACTTGAAGATTATTTATCAGGAATTTTGTAAACACCAGGTGCCTTAACTCATTGACTCATACCGTTCTAGCAAGATTAACCAGAAACAGTCCCTATTCCCAGAAACCGTGCCACCTCCCTTAGTTCCAGTAAGTGGTGGCTTGGGTCATGTTAGCTGGCTGGTTTCAGGCTGAGTGGGCTGCAAGCCTCAAAGGTACCCTAACATTTGTATCCTAACATTCCCCCCTTTAGTTGTTCATAATGAGGAATCATGCTCATCTGGGCGACAAGTGTAAACATCCTTAGGGCTAGGTAACTGTTCGTATTGCTGCCTCAGGACCATTAGTTGGACTGTACTAATTTGATCTTTCATGAAGATCACTAGCTTATTCAGAATACAAGGACCAAAGGTTAAGATAAGCAGTAGTATGACCAGAGGGCCCACGAGGGTAGAGACCAAGGTAGTGAACCAGGGGGACCTATTGAACCAAGCTTCAAACCGATTTTCTTGGGCTTCCCTTTCCCATTTCCTTTTTGCCAGTCCTTCCCTCACTTTAGATATAGACTCCCTAACTACCCCTGAATGGTCAGCATAAAAACAACATTCCTCCCCTAAGGCGGCACATATTCCCCCCTGCTGAAGGAACAATAAGTCTAGGCCCCATCGGTTCTGAAGCACTACCTCAGATAGGGAGGTAAGGGATTTTTCTAGGTGACTAATGGAGGCTTCTATCCTCTCTATATCCTCGTCTATGGCCACGCACAGCGAGGACATCCCTTTATGTTGAGTAGCCAGGGAGGCTATGCGAGTTCCTGCCCCAGCCACACCTAGGCTAAGTAGGGTAGCAATAGTTAATGCAGAAATAGGCTCTCTCTTCTTTCTCTCACCTGTTCCTGTATTCCAGTATGAATATAGGCTCTCCTCAGAATGACAGATGATGCAAGGCAGCACAGCCACTAGGACACAGAATTCTTTAGAGCCGTTAAACACATTAGTCGATAGGCAAGGGGTGATCCTGGACTGTGAGCATATCCACCGTCCTTTGCCATTTGGAATTACCCACTTAATACCATCGCCCCAGGTGGGGTTGTTATCTACAACAGAACATAGGTCCTGTTTTCCCACCAGCACCTTCCCTAAGCAGGTTCCTTGGCTGCCACTTGTTGTATGGTCAGACCTCTCTTATGGTCTCCCAGGAACATTGAGTGGGGTTTTCACTAGTCGAGATATTGTAGGTGACATTTAGCCCTATTGCCTCATAGAATGGGGGCCTCGCATCATAGCACAGCCAGCAAGAGGTAGTCATATTAGGGTTGGTGTGGTTCAATGTTAGGAATGCAGAATTTACCAAATTCCAGAGGGGGTCGTGGACCCGGTCATGAGACTGGACTTCACCAAGGGAGGGTTGGTGCCTAATGGTCCTGGAGTTTTAATACTAGCCTTTGTGTGAGGCCAGGTAGGGACTGGGGTTGTGTGAGGTCAGAGAGGTGGCTCTACATAGGGTGGCTTGAGTACTTTTTTGGGGCCTACCATTTTGGACATTGGCCCCATGGGCTCAACTTTTAATCTGATTACTACGGTCGAGCCAGAATGTCCACCATATTTATAAAACACAAGTCCCCACACCTTGCCATGTATCCACCCGGGGGTGTCCTCTTTGCCACTGTCAGTGAAGGTGACCTTGATTCTATCTGTATCTGTGGGCTGGCATTCATGGGTGGGTGACGGAATTCTGCACCCACAGGGTACCCCATTTAAAAAGGCAAATTTGACTAGGTCCGGTTTTGATATCCCCACTTCCATTCACCATCGTTGGATGTGACACATGCCCATAACTTACAGAAGGAGTATTGTATCCCCCCACAGTCCTTGTTCTTTTTGTGGCTGGGGCAAGCATAAAAACCATAATGTTGGGCTGATTCCGGGGCAGCAGACATGTACGCAGGATTGATGTCTCTAAAGCAGAATTGAAGCTCCGGCCACCAAGTTCCTATGGGGGCAGTGCGAGTAGTCTCATTAAGGGTGGTATGAGTCTCCCCATCGGTGAGTATCCAGGTTTGCTTATAGGGCTGGTGAGGGTTGGTTTCTGCGAGGCTCCTGCTCTGGGAGTTGAGCAAGATCAGAGTGACCAGCCAACCCATCCATGGCTGCTCCTGAAGACTCTGCATGTTCCCGGGGTCTCAAAAGCTTCAGCTTCAATGGGTTATCTGGGTGTCACCATGCAGTCCACTCTCTAGCCTCTTTCTGTTCCTACTCATTGGCTTGATGCACATGGGAGTGATGGACCCAAGGCCCGATGCCGTCAACCTTAAGAGCAGTGGGGGTAACCAGAATGACCAGGTAAGGGCCTTTCCATCTTTCTTCCAAAGTGCGGGTTCTGTGCCTCTTTACACATACCTAATCTCCTGGGACGATGCCATGTTCCAGGTTCAATGTGTCCTTTGTCTAATACAAGGTGCGCACTATGGGCCAGATTTCACATTGGACCTCCTGTAGGGCTTTTAAGCTGGCCAAGTAATTTGGGGCCATACTGGGGTCTTGGTCCAGTAGGGTTCAGACAACAATGGGGGGCAGAGCCCCGTGTAGAATTTCAAAAGGTGTCAATCCATGTACATACGGTGAATTTCGAACCCGGAAGATGGCATAGGGTAGGAGGGCCACCCAGTCTCCGCCAGTCTCAATGGCTAATTTAGATAAGGTCTCCTTCAGGGTCCGATTCATTCTTTCTACCTGCTCTGAGCTCTGGGGGTTATATTCACAATGCAGTTTCCAATTAGTCCCCACTGCCTGGGCCAGCCCTTGTAGGACATTACTGATGAAAGCAGAACCATTATCAGAGCCTAGAGTTTCAGGGATGCCATATATGGGTATGATTTCCTCCAGCAAAACCTTAGATACAACTTGGGTAGTCTCTCGTTTTGTAGGAAAGGATTCCACCCAGCCTGAGAAGGTGTCTGTCAGAACCAACAAATACTTATACCCATACCTTCCCAGCTTCCTTCAGTAAAATCCACTTCCTAGCTCCATCCCGGTGCCCTCCCCCGTACCCGTGTACCTGTATGTAGGAGCCCCCTTTTGCTGGGTTTCATAGCCTGGCACCCAACACATTGGTCCACAATCTTTTGAATCTGGGCTGTTTGATGCGGGAACCAGAGGCGGGCCAACTCGAGGAGGGTGAGTAGTTTCTTCTTGCTTAAATGGTTGGCTCAATGTAAATTGGAGAGGAGAAACAGTCCTAACTTTTCAGGAAGGATCAGCCGCCCTTCGATATCACAATACCAGCCTTGCTGATTGGGCTCTGGGCATCGGTGATCTTGGATCCACTGTTTGTCTTCCAGGGTGTACTTGGGTTGCAGTGGCAAGCATGGAAGCTCAGGCATGGGTAAGGTCAGCGCTAGGGTCATGGAGGCCAAAGCAGCATTTTGGGCCACTTTGTCCACACGTTGGTTCCCCATAGCTTCTGGAGTCTGGGCAGATTGGTGACCAGCAACATGTACTACCATAACAGCTTGGGGCTTCTGCACCACAATCAGTAGTCTCTGGATCTCCGGGAGGTTACGTAGCTCCTTTCCTTCTGCTGTAATGAAACCTCTTTCCCGGTAGATGGCACCATGTACATGGATGGTGCTGAAAGCATAATGGCTGTCGGTATAAACAGTCACTCGTTTTCCCTCAGCCCACTCGAGTGCCTCTGCCAGCGCGATCAGTTCGGCCTTCTGAGCTGAGGTCCCCAGGGGCAGCAGGGCACTCCAAATTATGTTCCCACCTTGCTCCACCACCACTGCACCCACCTTATGCACCCAATCCGAGACGAAGCTACTCCCATCTGTATACCATACCAGCTCACTGTTGGGTAGGACTGAGTCCTGGAGATTGGGGCGCACTTGGGTGATTTCAGGTATAATCTCCTGACAGTCATGTAGAGGAGCTTCCAGGTCCAGATTTGGCAGCAGGGTGGCCAGATTTAGAGAAACCAGTTCGGAGAAAAGGATTTGGGGAGTATCCAGCAAGAGCCCTTGATAATGAGTCAGTCGGACGTTGGTCATCCATCTACCTGGAGGGTGCTTTAGGACCCCCTCTACTGCATGGGGGTTACCACCTTCAGATGTTGCCCAAAAATGAGCTTATCTGCATCCTTTACCATTAGGGCAACTGCCACTATGATCCACAGGCATGGGGGCCAGCCCACTGCAACTGGGTCTAACCTTTTGGATAGATAAGCAACTGGCTGCTTCCAGGGCCCTAGGCGCTACATTAGTACCCCTTTCACTATCCCCCTTCTTTCATCTACAAAGAGGGTGAAGGGCTTTAGAGGGTCTGGCAGTGCCAGGGCGAGGGCTCTCAGGAGGGCAGTCTTGATCTCCTCAAAGGCCTTTTGTTGATCTGGCCCCCAGGCCCAAGGGGCCTTGTCCTTAGTTGCCTCGTATAAGGGTTTTGCCAGTTCAGCATACCCCAATATCCACAGCCGGCAGTAGCCCACTGTCCCGAGGAACTCACGGACTTCTCGAGCCAAGGTGGTGATGGGGAGTCTGAGAATAGTTTCTTTCATAGCATTCGTTAACCATCTGGTTCCCTCTTTTAGTTCATACCCCAGATAGGTGACTGTTTGTCTACAAATTTGAGCCTTCTTTGCACTGGCCCAATAGCCCAACTTCCCCAGCTCCTGGAGGAGGTCTCCAGTGGCTTGCCAGCACTCAGCTTCAGATGCAGCTGCCAGAAGCAAGTCATCTACATATTGCAAAAGTGTGACAGAACTGTGGCTCCGGCGATATGAGTCCAGATCCTGATTAAGAGCCTCATTGAACAGAGTAGGGGAGTTTTTGAAACCTTGTGGAAGTCTAGTCCATGTTAGCTGTCCAGGGGCTCCCATATTTTCATCATGCCATTTGAAGGCAAAAATGTGTTGACTATTGGGTGCCAGGGCTATGCCAAAAAAAGCATCTTTCAAGTCCAAAGTGGTATACCAAACATGGGAGGGGGTCAAATGGCTCAGCAAGGTATAGGGGTTGGGGACTGTGGGGTGGATGTCCTCGACCCTCTTGTTTACTTCCCTTAAATCTTGGACTGACCTATAGTCTTTTCCCCTGGGTTTCTTAATGGGGAGAAGTGGAGTGTTCCAAGCAGAATGGCAAGGCCGTAATATTCCGGCCTCCAGGAGATGGTTTATGTGAGGGGCAATCCACCTCTGTGCCTCGGAAGACATGGGATACTGATGGACTCAGATGAGCTGAGCTGAAGCCTTGATCTCTACTATTACCAGGGCTCAATGTTCTGCCAGCCTCACACCTGCTATTTCTGCCCAAGCCTGGGGGTAGGTTTGAATCCAATAAGCCATTTCAGGGGACCACTCAATAGGTTTCAGAGGAGGGTCCCGCAAGGAGAACAAGCAATGTTCATCCTTTAGAGACATGGTCAAGACTTGGAGGGGCTGTCCTTGTCCATCTGTCACTTTGATACTGTCTGGCTCAAAGTGAATGTGAGCCCTCACCTTAGTTAGCAGATCGTGTCCCAGAAGTGGGGAAGGGCACTCAAGAATGGCCAGAAAGGAATGGGTCACCTGATGTCAGCCCAAATCCACCTGACATTTGCTAGTCCATTGATATGCCTTGGATCCAGTGGCTCCCTGCATGAGGCTAATTTTCTGGGACAGTGGCTCAGTAGGTTTATTAAGGACTGAATATTGGGCCCCTGTGTCCACCATGCATCTCACGGGCTTCCCCTCCACATATATGGTTACCCAAGACTCGGGGAGGGAGTCTGAGTCCCGTGCCCTCTAGTCATGTCCATTCCGGCTAACAGGACCCGGGCGTCATAATTGGGCCTGCAATTTGGTCCCGGGCAACACTGGAGTTTGGGACATTCCTTCTTCCAGTGTCCATATTCCTTACAATAGGCACGTTGTCCCTGGTCTAGCCTGGGTCGATCTCTTCGGGGACGTGTGGGGCCGGTCCATCCAGAACTCGGTCCGGCCAGACCCTGGACTCCTGCTAGCAATATCTTAGCCATCTCTTTTTGCTGTTTCTTGTTTTCCTTACTCTGGTGTTCCCTGTCCTCCTTCCGAATCCTTTCTTGTAGTTCCTGATTCTCCTTCCTGATTCTATCCTCTCGTTCTTCTGGGATTTCTCAGGTGTTAAAAACCCTTTCAGCTACTTTCATCAGATCCCAGGTAGTTATCTCCCCAAGCCCTTCCTGCTTATATAGTTTCTTCCTAATATCAGGGGCAGCCTGATTTATGAAGGACATTATCATGGCTGACTGATTCACCTCCACTAGTGGGTCTAGGGGGGTATACTGTCTGTATGCATCGTAAAGACGCTCAAGGAATGGGGCCAGGCTTTCATTTTCCCCCTGTATTATTGCCTTTACCTTAGCCAAATTGGTAGGGTGGCAGGCTGCCGCCAGGAGGCCTGCCATAAGAGTCTGGTGGTAGACCCAGGGATGCTCCCTACCTTCTGCAGTCCCATAGTCCCAGTCGGGTCTGTTTAAAGGAAAACGATCATCAATCAGGTTTGGCAGGGTGGTCAGTTGCCCATTGTCACCAGGGACATTCTTTTTGGCTTCAGTGAGAATCCGCTCCCATTCCTCGGTGGTGAATAGTCTCAAGGAGCTGCTGACAGTCATCCCATGTGGGACTGTGAGTATGCAAAATGGACTCGAACAGATCAGTCAGGCTTCTAGGGTCATCAGAAAAAGGAGGATTCTGGGCTTTCCAGTTGTACAGGTCACTACATGAAAAAGGCTAATACTGATAGGTGCATCACCCATTGGGACCAGCACCACCCAGGGCCCGCACCAGGAGGATGGGGGGCCCGGTGGAAGTGGAGGAGGGCTCCTCCTCTGGGACTTCTTCTTGCTGCCTACAGGGCCTGACTCCCCTCGCCGGTCTGGAGATGGGGGCAGGGGGTTCAGACAGGGAGGCTGATGAGTGGGGAGGCTCAGGGGAGCCATCTGCCTCTGGCTGGAGTGGTGCAGCAGTGGCATATGGTGGGGGATTTGCTTCACAATCTAAGTCTATTAAGGATGGATGGAGAGTTGGGTCTCCCTGCAGACTAGGCTTCTTAGGAGCATTAATGGGAGTGGGGGTGTTCCCCGACATGGCCAGTATTGCGGGCCAGTCTGTAGGTGCCCCATGGATAAATGGCCACAGCCAGGAAGGGGGGTCTTCTACTAAAGTCTGCCACATAAGGACATAGGGATATTGATCAGGGTGGCCATGAAGACCGGGTATATTAATGACATCTCAGACCTTCTTAATCGTGTCCAAGGAGAAGGTACCTTGAGGAGGCCAGCCTACATTAAAGGTTGGCCATTCTACTGAGCAAAGGGTGTCAAACTTACCTTTCTTAATTTTCACACCATAATTGTGTCCCTTAGCGTGGATTTCTGAAAAATGACTCAGAAGAAGGTTCTTAGGAGTTACCTGAGCTGGTCCCATGATGATCAGGAGAGATGGACAGAGGAGATAGCAAACAACAAGAGAGACAATTCCAGCAGACAAACAAATTTGCACAGGACTCTCTAACATACACAAGTACCGGCTGGTCAACCAGACTACTCTCACAGGCACAATTCCATTCACACCAGACTCAGGATCCTTACCTAAAGACTGCCAAATGGCATCCACTGAGGATGCCAATGCGGTTCCTGAACAACAAGGATGTCTCTGACGACTTCCAATAGTGAAGCCTCCAGGGCTGTAACTCTTTCCTTCCACTCAATGAGAATTTTCAAACAAATTCAGATGGGGACTCTAAGTCCCTCCAAACGGAGGTGGCCAATCTTCCTTCCGCGGTCTTTCTCAACTAAACCTCGATATCGGAGGCCATTTCTTCTGCTCAGGGAGGGGCTGAGATCTTGGAGGGACCTCCAGATGTTGGGGTCCGAAGTTGACCACCCCTCAGAGGAAAAAAGACACTCACGATAATGTAAGCCACAAAGCAAGACTTATTATTTATTATTCAAGTGAATGGAAGATGCACTATATCTCTTGGAAGAAAACGCTCTTTGTTCAAAGAGGGAGAGTCCTGCACACTGTTTCCCTGTGAAAATTCAGTTAGCATGTGAAAGGAATGCTTGCAATCTCAAAGGGTTTTGAAGTGGGAGAGTCCTTCACTTTAAGAAAAATGTACGCTTCCTTGTAAAGGACAAAGGCAGGTATCTTAGGGAACAAAGCAATGTGTTATGGGCAGAAGTGCCTTGCACATTGTTCTCCTTAGAGAGTTGAGTTACCTTTTTATGGGAATACTGCCAATGTCACAGCATTTTCAAGCATGAGGGACATCACCTTTATTCAAAAGAGTTCCCTTCTAGGGAATGGAAGAAGCACTGTATGTCTGGTAAGAAAACCGTTAATGTAAGAAGCAGGAGGGACTAAGACATTGTGTAGTTGTGCGAATTGTGTGAACTTCTAAAAGAAATAATGGCTATCTCTCAGGGTATTCAACGGTGATGAACATTATCTTTGTGCAAAAGAGCTCCATTCAAGTGAATGGAAGATCACTATACTCTTGAAAGACATCCATCTGTGTTAATAGCAGGATGGTCTAGCACATTCATTCCTAATGATAATTGAGTTAACATTTCAAAGGAACACTGGCTAACTCTCAGGCTCTTATTATGTGAGGTACATCATCTTTCTGAAAACTAGCTCCACTCCAGGGAATGGAAGAAGCACTGTATCTCTTGAAAGAACATTACTAATGTTAGAAGCAGAAGGATCCTGCACATTGTTTCCCTGTGAGAATTGAGTCACTTTTTGAAAGGAATACTGCCTACATCTTGGGGTTTTCAAGTGTGAAGAACATCACCTAGGTTTAAAAGTGCTCCATTCAAGTGAAAGTAAGAAGCACTATATCTCTTGAAGAAAACTCTCTTTGTTAGAAGAGGGAGGGTCCTGCACATTGTTTCCCTGTGAGAATTGAGTTAGCAGGTGAAAGGGATACTTGCTAACTCTCAGGCTTTTAGTATGTGAGATACATCAACTTTGTGCAAAATAGCTCCATTCTAGAGAATGGAAGAAGCACAGTATCTCTGGGAAGAAAACCGTTAGTGTTAGAAGCAGTCGGGTCTAGGATCTTGTGTAGCTGTGAGAATTCTGTGAACTTTTAAAAGCGATAATGCCTATCTCGCAGAGTTTTCAAGTGTGAGGAACATCACCTTCGTGCTGTGCTGAAGTGTTCCGTTCAAGTGAATGGAAGAAGCACTGTATCTCTTGGAAGAAAAGCATTAATGTTAGAAGCAGTAGGGTGTAGCACACTGTGTAGCTGTGAGAATTTAGTTAATTTTTAGAAAGAGTACAGACTGTCTCTCAGGATTTGAAAGTGTGAGTGAAGAGGAAGATAGCCTTTGAACAGGGTTGTAAAACATGGTAAACTGTCAATTAAAAGCTGTATCCTTGGACAGAGCTGTGAGGAATTACCCATTAGAGCCCTACAAAAGCTCACGACTGAGATAAGAGGCACCAAGCAGAGATAAGCACCCCTTCCTGCCTTTCTTTGTCTCCACTTGTAATTAAACTTTCCAAAGCCGGTCTCCCCTGCTGTTCTTATCTAAACAACACTTGGTCCCTAGCTCACTACCAGCCCAATTAACCTAAACAATCTAAATCACTGGCTAGGACACCATGACCTGAGCACATCTTTGTAACCTGATGCCCTACACTACCTTTTAAATATCTTGTGAATCCTTTGTTCGGGGCTCAGACACAGGTACATGTCTGAGCCCCCTGGCATAAAAAAATAAAAACCTGAGCTCTCCACTCCTCTGAGTGTCGCTTGGTTTCTCCTCTGACTACCCTGCCACAACATCCTGGAGGCCCCAGTGAGATTCCAAACGACTGGCCCCTTGTGCCACCAGCTGGCAGCTGGGCTGCGTTGGAATAGGGAGGGACATGGGACTGAACAAGGTGGCGTGCCACCCGATGGTATACCAGGTCCTCCTTCGGCCCAGTGGCACTCCATCTCTCTGAGCATTCTTGGCTTGGCTTGGACTCCAAAGAGAAGTGGACAAACTCATCTGGCAGCCTCATCCAGACTCGGTAAGCACCAACCCCAGGAAATCAGTCCTAAGTCAGGTCTCGTCCCACTGGACGGAAAGGGAGCTTGATCCACTCCCAGGAACTTCCGAGAGGAGTTCCATAGGTCAGGGAATCCTCCAAGAAGCGGGGAAGGAAAACTGTAATAACTTCGGAGTGAATGTGTGAGTGAGTGAGCAGCCTGATTTGTCCTCACTTCAGGCTCGAGTTTGTGGCCCCACGGCTGAAAAGCTATGGGGTCCGAGTGGGTCTGTTCTGTAGTACCGTGGTGAACCTCATAGGGCTCAGGGTGGTGTCGGGGACATCCCCTGATTCAGAGTCACAAGGCTGACCCCGACATTAATGCTAAGAGGCACTGAAGTTCCTTCAGGATGCGGCCAGACATCTGATTGGTCTCTTCCCCTAAAGGAGCACGCACCCTTGTTTGTCTTTGTGCCACCGACACAGGGGGGGAATACATAGGGTGGAAGTAGGGCATACTTTTAATTGCCATGGGTGGAGGTTCTTCAAAACCTACTGTCCTGGAGTGTATGCTTAAACATTTTAAGAAGGGATTCGCAGGGGATTATGGGATTAAAATGTCTCCTGGAAGGCTGCACACACTGTGCAAGTCAGAATGGCCCACTTTTGGGGTCAACTGGCCCCCTGAAGGAACTCTAGATTTGCCTACGGTCAGAACCATTTATCAGATTGTAATAGGAAATCCTGGGTACCCCGACCAGTTTCCATATATTGACTCCTAGCTCCAGGTGGCTCAAACCATGCCCTCCTGGATCCGATTCTGTGCTAATAGAAAGGGACAGAGCAGAGTTTTCGTGGCCCAGGCAATAAAGCCTAAAGACCAGAATGTGACCAAACCTGTTCTGCAAGAGGATCCAGAAGATGAGCTGCCAGGGCCCCCGCCGTACATTCCCAGAGCACCCCCACCATCAGAGCAGCCAGTGCCACCTTTTCCAGACAGCCCGCCACCCTCAGTGAGCCCTTCTCTGCCCCGCCAACAGCCTCCTAGTCCCAATGATGTCCCACAACCATCCCCAGCTTGGAGCCTGAGTCCACAGTCCCTGAGCTGCCACCTTCACTCGTCTCAGGTACCAGCCCCTCAAGCCAGGGCCTTGCAGATGCCTCTCCGTGAGATGCAAGGGCCCCAGCAGGTTGATGCTAATGGCATGGTCCAGCCTGGAAGCTCAATCCTTTATTACCAGCACTTCAGTTCAACTGACCTCCTAAATTGGAGAAATCATACACCGTCATATTCAGAAAAACCTCAGGCTATGGTTGATCTCCTAGAATCCATATTCCAGACCCATCAACCCTCTTGGGATGACTGCTGGCAGATCCTCCTAACATTTTTCAATACAGAAGAATGGCAGTGAATTCTGACAGAGGCCCACCGCTGGCACCAAGGGCAAGCCCCAGCAGGAACCCTAGATGCAGAAGCATGGGCAAGAGAGGCAGTCCCTGATGCTCGACCCACTTGGGACTTCAATACAGCAGAAGGATGAGGTGACCTTACTCAATATCGTGCTGCCCTCTTACACGGGCTTAGGGATGGAGCTAAGAGACCTACCAACATGTCCAAAATTGCAGCAGTTATCCAGAAGCCAGAGGAAACCCCAACTGATTTTTATGAGAGACTCTATGAGGCCTTCCGAATATATACTCCCTTCGACCCAGAAGTGGCAGAAAACCAACAAATGGTCAATACGGCATTTGTGACTCAATCATATGCTGACATTTGCAGAAAACTTCAAGAACTTGAAGGTTTTGCTGGGATGAATGCCACCCAGCTGTTAGAAGTGGTGAACAAAGTCTTTGTAAACCGAGAAAATGAAGAAAAATGGGAAGCTGATAAAAGAATGAAAGCCAAGGTGTCCTTGTTGGCTACAGCACTGGGGAAGCCAGACCCAACTCAGCAGTCAGCTCCACCACGGAAGGGGAGATCCAATGGGAGAACCTCACTCCGGCGAGACCAATGTTCCTACTGCAAGGAGACTGGTCACTGGAAAAATGAATGTCCCCATCGCAAGAGGACAACATTGGAGCCTAACAGAATTGCTCCGGGAAAGAAGACAGGATGGCAGCCTGAACCAGAGGCTCAAGATCTCATTGGCCTAGCAGGAATTGGATCAGACTAGGAAAGACCAGTCTCCCTACTACTAGGCCCCCGAGAGCCCACGGTCGAAATGAAAGTGGGGGACCAACCAATAATCTTCATGGTGGACTCAGGCGCAGAGCATTCCATGGTCACTAAGCCAGTAGCCCCACTCACCCAGCACAGAGCAACAATAATCGAAGCCACTGGCACTCAGACCGCCCGGCAGTTCTGCCGACCCCAGACATGCCAACTCGGAGGGCATGAGGTGACTCATGAGTTCCTGTATTTGCCAGAATGCCCAATTCCTCTGCTGGGAAGGGACTTACTAACAAAGCTCAGAGCCCAAATCACCTTCAACCAGGGAGGGCGTGCAAACCTCACCACGAGGGGACCAAACACCCTCATCATGGCAGTGACCATGCCCACAGGAGACGAATGGCAACTCTACCACCAGTACAGGGGGACCTGGTGAAGCCCATCTGCCTGCTGGAAGAGTTACCTGATGTCTGGGCTGGGGGCCCCGGTCTGGCTCGCTATCATGCACCTCTTATGGTAGAACTCAAGCCTGGGGCTCTCCCTGTCAGACAGAGGCAGTATCTGGTACCACGTGAAGCACGCCTAGGAATTCAGACCCACCTACAGTGGCTGAAGGATACAGGAATATTAATCGACTGCCAATTGCCATGGAACACCCCGCTGTTGCCCATAAAGAAGGCAGGGGGAGAAGATTACCGGCCTGTCCAGGACCTGTGGGCAGTCAACAATGCCATTATCATGCTGCACTCAGTAGTCCCTAATCCCTACACTCTCCTGAGTCTCCTATCACCACAAGCCAGCTGGTTCACTTGCGTGGACCTAAAGGACGCTTTTTTCTGTCTTTGCTTGGCACCAGTTAGTCAGCCTTTGTTTGCTTTTGAATGGGAAGACCCCCATAGTGGAAGGAAAACACAAATGACTTGGACTAGAATTCCCCAAGGCTTCAAGAACTCCCCTACCCTGTTCGGGGAAGCCCTAGCAGCGGATTTGTCAACGTTTCCAGAAGAAAATCCAAGTTGCACCTTGCTTCAGTACTTGGACGATCTGCTCCTAGCAAGCCATGACCGGGAGAGGTGCTGGGAAGGGATGAAGGCTCTGCTAGCCAGACTCTCCGAAGCAGGCTACAAAGTATCCTGGAAAAAGGCCCAAATTTGCCAATGAGAGGTCCGATAACTCAGATTCATCATCTCAGAGGGACAGCGTGCCCTGGGTCCGGAAAGGAAGCAGGTTTTCTGCTCCATCCCTCAGTCAAAGACCAAGAAGGAGGTCCGAGAATTCTTGGGAGCGGCAGGATTCTGTCACATATGGATACCTGGATATTCAGACCTGGCCAAGCCACTTTATGAGGCCACAGCAGGCTCAGGAAAAGACCCTCTAAACTGGGGATTCGAACAAGAAAAGGCTTTCCAGGAAATAAAAAGGCTGTTGACCAGCGCCCCTGCATTAGGGCTGCCAGACGTAAAACAATCTTTCAATCTCTTCATCTGTGAGAAAAACCACACAGCTTTGGGGGTCCTCACCCAAACGGTGGGGCCCTGGCAACGTCCAGTGGCTTACCTGTCAAAACGCTTGGACCCAGTGGCCTCTGGGTGGCCCCCATGCCTCCGGGCCCTGGCGGCCACAGTAACCTTAATCAGGGAGGCTGACAAGCTCACTCTCAGACAGGACATTAATGTCAAAGTTCCTCGTGTGGTCATAGCTCTAATGAATGGACAGGGCCACAAATGGCTAACCAGCTCCAGAATGGCCCACTACCAAGGATTACTATGTGAAAATCCACAAGTCAGACTAGAGACTGTACGAACATTAAATCCTGCCACTTTCCTGCCAACGGAAGAAGGGCTCCCAGATCACAATTGCGAAGAAGTGATGGATGAAGTGTATTCTAGCAGGCCAGATCTGATGGATATTCCCCTCTCAGAACCGGAGCTCGAACTTTTCACAGATGGAAGTAGTTTCATTCAGAATGGATGATGAAAGGATGGATTCGCAGTCACCACTGCTGACAATGTTATACAGGCTGAAGCCCTACCACAAAGCTGGTCTGCACAAGGAGCAGAACTTTGGGCAATTGTTCAGGCATTATGATATGCAAAGGGAAAACGGGTAAACATCTATACAGACTCTAAGTATGCCTTTGCCACCTTGCACATGCATGGAGCAATATACAGAGAGGATTGCTGACAGCAGAGGGAAAGGAAATTAAAAACAAAGAAGAAATTCTCCAACTGCTAGAAGCAGTCTAGGAACCGTCTCAAGTGGCTGTCATGCACTGTAGAGGCCACCAAAGGGGCATGGACTGTATTAGTAGAGGAAACCGCCTCGGGGATCAGGCAGCAAAAAGGGCAGCAGAAGAACTGAGCTCCCCTGAAGTGCCAAAGAAGACTGCCAAGCTTCTGCTGGTTCCGGAACTGCCTCCCTCCCCAAACTACACCAAGGAGGAAGAACAATGGGCAAAAGATGAAAAGGGAGTGAAAGAGAAAGGGGGCTGGTGGAAGTTGCCTGACCAGAGACTCTTTGTTCCCAGTGCTGTAGCAGTCGCTCTGGTAAAACAACAGCACGAGCTAACACACTTGGAAAAAACAGCCCTGGAAAATCTACTGGACAGATACTATTTCATTCCCAAGCTCCCCACCCTGTGCCCCCAAGTGAGTGCTAGATGCATCAGTGTGATCAGTGTGCACGAAACAATGCAAGTCAAGGGCCTAAGCCAAGCCCTGGAATACAAACTACAGGCACCATGCCTTTTGAGGATTTGGAAGTGGACTTTACAGAGGTCAAGCCCTGTCGAGGGTACCGGTACCTCCTGGTCCTTGTTTGCACCTACTCAGGATGGGTTGAAGCTTATCGCACACACACAGAGAAGGCTCTCTTAAGAGAAGTTACCCCCAGATACGGACTTCCACTTTCTATTGGGTCAGATAATGGGCCAGCCTTCGTGGCAGAAATAGTTCAGAGCCTGGCCAAGATTTTAAAAATAAAATGGAAACTCCATACAGCGTACAGGCCCCAGAGTTCAGGGAAAGTAGAGTGCATGAATCGAACCCTTAAGATTACCTTAGCCAAACTCTGCCAAGAGACACAATCTCCCTGGGTAGACGTGCTACCTTTAGCCCTGCTCAGGGCACGCTGTACCCCTAGACCCTCTGGATACTCACCCTTTGAGATTCTCTATGGCAGACCCCCTCCCATAATAAACAGGCTCAGGGGGGACCTCAGGCAAATTGGGAGTCTGGACATGTCTCAACATTTCCAGGCCTTAGGAAAAACCCTGCGTCACATTTCCTGGCAAGTTTTAGAAAGGGCCCCAATCCCTATGGGTAACTGGGCCCATCCCCACCAACCGGGAGACATGGTATGGGTAAAGGATTGGAAAAAGGAACCGCTCCAACCTAGTTGGATGGGTCCCCACCTAGTCATATTAGCAACTCCTACAGCTGTTAAGGTTACAGGTTTCACTTCTTGGATTCATCACTCCCGGATAAAGAAGGCTGCCGCTCCCATGGACCCCAACAACTGGCAGGCAGTCCAAGATTCAACTAATCCCCTCAGATTAAGGCTCCAGAGGACGTCGCAGTGGAGCACCACTGCCTGAGAGACCTCCAGCCCTGCTCCAACCACACCCGGAAGCTGGTTGGTCAACACGCAGAGGAAGCCTGAGGATTTGCCCACCGGGACACAGATGCATCCCCTTTTCTGTCACCTGTACCCTATCCTGCTGATTAGTGTTGTTGCTATACTGTTTGCTCTAGGACTGGCTGTCACTGCTCCCCAGGATTGGAACTTAGGCCAGAGGTTACTATTAGCTTTCTGTTATCTCCTCATAGTTGGGAGTCTAACTGCTATCCAGTGTTGCCTGTGGCCTAGATTCCAACCTTGAGCATGAAGTCTTTGATGTGCTATTGTCTTCTAACTCTGCTACATTTTGAGGTTGTCCAAATGGGAGGCCAGGATGACTGTTCAGCCTGCATAAGGCCGCTCTCCTTCCAGGGAAAACTGAGGTATGCCTTCACCTTTTTTCAGTATCTGTCACCTGTGTGCAGCATATCAATCTCTGAATGCACCAGGAGAGGGACGATTTACTATAAAGGAAAGCTGACGGGTCTGACTGGATCATGCAAGAACAAGGGCACTATAGGACAGACAGTTTGCTGGAAGAAAAACGGGGACCCCCCTAAAGGCATGGAACGATGAAATGACTGGGGGAGGAAACAAACCCCATTATATATGGGCACCTTACCCTTCCACCCCCCCTCCACATCATTTTACTAAGGGGAGAGTCACAAAGCTGGAAGGGCCACCCACAGGTGATTACCTAGGCAGATACCAGCCTATAGAAGACATTGATCTGCCACCTCCACGGTCCCCGTTAAGGCTCCCCCCTGGGACAGGGGAACTTAACCTGCAACCTCAACTGTACAACCTGCTAAATGCAACCCACCGCCTCCTTAATTTTACAAACCCACCATTGACAGGTGATTGCTGGCTCTGCATGTCCTCGGGTCCTCTCCAATATGTAGCAACCGCAGTAAGCCTCCTCAAACAGAGAGGGCATGAAGCTCCTCTCAACTCTACCAGTACAAAACCCAGAGTAAGAAATATACAGCTATTCCAGAAAGCCCCCAGTTGTAGCTACAATTCAAAAGGATACTATTCGGTTGGGGAACTGACTGCTGACCAATGCGCTCAAGTTCAAAACTGTACAGCTACTGCCAATAGATGTACAGTTGACCAGCTATGGTGCAGCAGCCCGGGAATCGTTTTTGTCTGTGGGACCCTTGCTTATAAGTGCCTGCCAGCTACCTGGAAGGGCATTTGTACACTGGCATTCCTCACCCCCCAAATAAACATAGTGCCCAATAATCAGACCCTCCCTGTGCCTTTAATAGCTCATTCACGGTCAGAGAGAGCTATCCAATTTATACGCTTATTGATTGGACCGGGGATAACAGCTGGGATAGGAACAGGCATAGGAGGAATTGCTTCATCAGCCGCATACTATAATCAGTTATCTGCAGAGCTAACAAGTGACATAGAGCAAGTGGCAAAGTCCATAACAACTATGCAGGACCAACTGGACTCCCTAGCATCAGTGGTCCTCCAAAACCGGAGAGGGTTGGACTTACTCACTGCTGAAAAGGGAGGGCTTTGCCTTTTCTTAAACGAAGAATATTGCTTTTATGTAAATCAGTTGGGAATAGTCAGGGATATGGCTCAGCAATTGCAGGACAGACTCGCACTTAGAAGGCAGGAATTAGCAAATTCCTGGAACAGATGGAGCAATATCTGGAACTGGGCATCGTGGCTTGTTCCATTATCTGGCCCTATATTTATGCTTCTATTGGCACTGATATTTGGTCCCTGCATTCTTAACTCCATAACTCGCTTTATTAGCTCCCGGATGGAGGCAATAAAGTTGCAGCTCTTAGTAACACACAATATAGGACTTTGGGACAACAAGAATCCTATGGAATTTCTAAAGTCTAGTGTTGATGCTTATCCAAAAGTGGAAAAAGCATCAAAAGGGGGAAATGAAAAGGAAGATAGCCTTGCAACAGGGTTGTAAAACATGGTAAACTGTCAATTAAAAGCTGTAACCTCGGACAGAGCTCTGAGGAATTGCCCATTAGAGCCTTGCAAAAGCTCAGGACCGAGATAAGAGGCACCAAGCAGAGATAAGCATCCATTTCTGCCTTTCTTTGTCTCCACTTGTAATTAAACTTTCCACAGCAGGTCTCCATTGCTGTTCTTATCTAAACAACACTTGGTGCCTAGCTCACTACCAGCCAAATTAACCTAAACAATCTAAATCACTGGCTAGGACACCATGACTTGAGCACATCTTTGTAACCTGGTGCCCTACACTACTTTTTAAATATCTTGTGAATCCTTTCTTCAGGGCTCAGACACATGTACACGTATGAGCCCGATGGCATAAAAAAATAAAAACCTGAGTTCTCCAATCCTCTGAGTATCGCTTGGTTTCTCCTCTTACTACCCTGCCACAACATGAGGAACATCATCTTTGTGCAAAATAACTCCATTCAACTGAAGGGAAGAGGCACTATGTCTCTTCAAAGGACATCATCTTTGTACAAGAGGCAGGATCCTGCACATTGTCTCCCGGTAAGAATTGAGGTAGCATGTGAAAGGAATTCTTGTTAAAGGGTAGGGTTTTGAAGTAGGAGAATCATTCACTTTATGAAAAATATCCTCTACAGGCTACATAAAAAGCTAGACATTGATGTACCATTTGATCCAGCAATACCACTCTTGGGGATATACCCACAAGACTGTGACACAGGTTACTCCAGAGGCACCTGCACACCCATGTTTATTGTGGCACTATTCACAATAGCCAAGTTATGGAAACAGCCAAGATGCCCCACCACTGACGAATGGATTAAGAAAATGTGCTATATATACACAGTGGAATATTATGCAGCCACGAAGAAGAACAAAATGTTATCATTTGCTGGTAAATGGATGGAATTGGAGAACATCACTCTGAGTGAGCTTAGCCTGGCCCAAAAGACCAAATATCGTATGTTCTCCCTCATATGTGGACATTAGATCAAGGGCAAACACAACAATGGGATTGGACTTTGAGCACACAAGGGAGGGGTGAGGATAGGTAAGACACCTAAAAAACTAGCTAGCATTTGTTGCCCTTCACGCAGAGAAACAAAAGCAGATACCATAAAAGCAACTGAGCCAATAGGAAAAGGGGACCAGGAACTAGAGAAAAGGTTAGATGAAAAAGAATTAACCTAGAAGGTAACACACACGCACAGGAAAGCAATGTGAGTCAATGCCCCGTATAGCTATCCTTATCTTAACCAGCAAAAACACTTGTTCCTTCCTATTATAGCTTATAGTCTCTCTACCACAAAATTAGAAATAAGGGCAAAATAGTTTCTGCTGGGTATTGAGGGGGTGGGGGAGAGAGGCAGGGGGCGGAGTGGGTGGTAAGGGAGGGGGTGGGGGCAGGGGGGAGAAATGACCCAAGCCTTCTACGTACCTATGCATAATAAAAGAAAAAAAATATCCTCTACAGATGAAATGCAGAAATGCATGTATCTTATGGAACGATACAATGTGTTAGAGTGTCTTGCACATTGTTTCCCTGAGAGAATTTAGTTACCTTTGGAAGGAGTACTTCCTAGCTTTCACGGTTTTCAACTGTGAGGAACCTCACCTTTGTGCAAAATAACTCCATTTAAGTGTGTCGAAGAGGCGTGGGATCTCTTGTACAAAAACCATTAATGTTAGAAGCAGGAGGGTCTAGCACGTTGTTTCCTATAGAATTGAGCCAGCATGTAAAAGGAATACTTGCAACCTCAAAACGTTTTGACGTGGGAGAATCATTCACTTTATGAATAATACCCTCTTTAGAGTCAATGGAGAAACAGATGTATGTTATGGAAAAAAGCACTGTGCTACAGGCAGGAGTGTCTTGCACATTGTTCCCTGCACTTAGTTACCTGTTGAAAGGAGTACTCCCTAGATCTCAGGGTTTTCAAGTGTGAGGAAGATCACCATGGTTGAAAATAGCTCCATTCTAGTGAGTGGAAGAAGCACTGTATCTCTTGGAAGAAAACTATCAATGTCAGAAACAGGAGGGTCTACCAGGTTGTTTCCCTATGAGAATTCAGTTAGCATGTGAAAGGAATACTTGTGATCTCAAAGGGTTTTGAAGTGGGAGAATCATTCACTTTAAGAAAAATGCACTCTACGTCAAAAAGGAGAAATGCAACTACCTTATGGAACCAAGCAATGTGTTGAGGGCAGAAGTGTCTTGCACATTTTTCTCCTTAGAGAGTTGAGTTACCTTTTTGTAGGAATACTGCCAATATCGCAGCATTTTCAAGCTTTAGGAACATTACCTTTGTGGAAAAATAGCTCCATTCTAGGGAATGGAAGAAGCACTGTATCTCTGGTAAGAAAACAATCAACATTAGAAGCAGGAGGGTCATGTACATTGTTTCCACATGAGAATTGAGTTCCCTTTGGAAAGGAATAGTAGTTACTCTCAGTGATTTCAAGTGTGAAGAACATAACCTTTGTGCAAAGGTGCTCCATTCAAGTGAATGGAAGAAGCACTATATTTCTTGGAGGAAAAGTATCTTTGTTCAAAGATGGAGGGACATGCACATTGTTTCCCAGTCAGAATTGAGTTAGCATGTGAAAGGAATACTGACTTTCAGACTTTTATTATGTGAGATACATCATCTTTTTGCAAAATAGCTCCATTCTTGTGAATGAAAGAAGCACTGTATCTCTGCCAAGAAAACAGTTAGTGTTAGAAGCAGGATGGTTTATGACTTTGTGTAGGTGTGAGAATTTTGTTAACTTTTAAGAGGAATAATGCCTATCTCTCAGGGTTTTCAAGTGTGAAGAACTTCATTCACCTTTGGGCAAAAGAGCCCCATTCAAGTGAACTGAAGAAAGCTGTATCTCTTCTAAGAAAACATTTAGGTTAGAAGCAGTAGGGTGTGGCACATGGTTTAGCTGTGAGAATTCAATTAATTTTTAAAAGAATATAGCCTGTCTCTCAGGGTTTGAAAGTGTGAAGAACATCATCTTTGTGCAAAATTATTCCATTCAAGTGATTGGAAGAAGCACTGTATCTCTTGTAAGAAAACTGTCAATGTTAGAAGCAGAAGGGTTCCGCACACTGTTTCCCTGTGAGAATTGAGTTACCTTTTGAAAGGAATATTGCCTAGGTCAGGGTTTTCAAGTGTGAGGAACATCACCTTTGTGCAAAAGTGCTCCATTAAAGTGAATGGAGGAAGCACTGTATCTCTTGGAAGAAAATTTTCTTCTTAAAAGAAGGAGGGTTCTGCAAATTGTTTCCCTGTCAGAATTGAATTAGCATGTGAAAGAAATGCTGGCTAACTCTCAGGCTTTTATTATGTGAGATACATCACCTTTGTGGAAAACAGCTCCAGTCTAGTGAATGGAAGGTGCACTGTATCTCTGGTAAGAAAACCGTTAGTGTTAGAAGCAGGAGGGTCTAGGACATTGTGTAGCCATGAAAATTGTGTTAACTTTTAAAACCAATAATGCCTATCTCTCAGGGTTTTCAACTGTGAAGAACATCACCTTAGTGCAAAAGAGCTCCATTCAAGTGAAGGGAAGAAGCTCTGTATCTCTTGTAAGAAAAGCATTAATGTTAGAAGCAGTAGGGTGTAGCACACTGTTTAGCTGTGAGAATTAAGTTAATTTTTAGAGAGAGTACAGACTGTCTCTCAGGATTTGAAAGTGTGAGGAACATCATCTTTGTGCAAAACAACTCCATTCAAGTGAATGGAAGAATCACTGTATCTCTTTTAAGAAAACTATCAACGTTAGAAGCAAGAGGATCCTGCACACTGTTTCACTGTGCGAATTGACTTACCTTTTGAAAGGAATACTGCCTAGGTCTCAGGGTTTTCAAGTGTGAAGAATATCACTTTTGTGCAAAACTGCTCCTTTCGAGTGAATGGAAGAAGCACTATATCTTTTGGAAGAAATCTACCTTGTTAGAAGAGGGAGGTCCTGCACATTGCTTCCCTCTCAGAATTGAGTTAGCATGTGTAAGGAATACTGGCTGACTTTCAAGCTTTTATTAAGTGAGATACATCACCTTTGTGCAAAATAGCTTCATTCTTGTGAATGGAACAAGCCCTGTATCTCTGGAAAGAAAACCGTTAGTGTTAGAAGCAGGAGTGTCTAGGACATTGTGTAGCTGGGAGAATTTTGTTAACTTTTAGAGCAATAATGCCTATCTCTCAGTTTTTTCTAGTGTGAAGAACTTTACCTTTGAGCAAAAGCGCCCCGTTCAAGTGAATTGAAGAAGCACTGTATCTCTTCTAAGAAATGCATTAATGTTAGAAGCAGTAGGGTGTGGCACACGGTTTAGCTGTGAGAATTCAGTTAATTTTTAGAAAGAATAGAGCCTGTCTCTCAGGGTTTGAAATTGTGAGGAACATCATCTTTGTGCAAAATAATTAAAAACAAGTGAATCAAAGAAGCACTGTATCTCTTGTAAGAAAACTATCAATGTTAGAAGCAGGAGGTTTCTGCACACTGGTTCCCTGTGAGAATTGAGTTACCTTTTGAAAGGAATACTGCCTAGGTCAGGGTTTTCAAGTGTGAGGAACATCACTTTTATGCAAAAGTGCTCCATTAAAGTGAATGGAGGAAGCACTATGTCTCTTGGAAGAAAAGGTTCTTCTTAGAAGAAGGAGGGTCCTGAACACTGTTTCCCTGTCAGAATTGAGTTAGCATGTTAAAGGAATACTAGCTAACTCTCAGGTTTTTTTATGTGAGATACACCATCTTGTGCAAAACAGCTCCAGTCTAGTGAATGGAAGAAGCACTGTATCTCTGGTAAGAAAACCATTAGTGTTAGAAGCTGGAGGGTCTAGGACATTGTGTAGCTTTGAGAAGTGTGTTAATTTTTAAAGCAACAATACCTATCTCTCAGGGTTTTCAAGGTGAAGAATTTCACTTTAGTGTGAAAGTGCTCCCTTCAAGTGAATGTAAGAAACACTATTTCTCTTCAAAAGAAATCATCTTTGTTAGATGAGGGAGGGTACTGCACATTTTTTCCTAATGAGAATTGAGTTATGTGAAAGGAACACTTGTGAACAGATAGCATTTTGAAGTACCAGAATCATTCACTTTATCATAAGTACCCTCTTCAGACGAAATGCAAAACACATGTACCTTATGGAACAATACAATGTGTTAGTGGAAGGGATGTCTTGCACATTGTTCCCTGTGAGAATTTAGTTATCTTTGGGAGGAAAACTGCCAAGCTCTTATGGTTGCAGCTGTGAAGAACATCACCTTTGTGCAAAATAAGTACATTCAAGTGAGTTGAAAATTCATGATATCTCTGTATGAAAACCATTAATGTTAAAAGCAGGAGGGTCTAGCACATTGTTTCCCTGTGAGAATTGAGTTAGCTTGTGAAAGGAATACTTGCAATCTAAAAGCATTTTGACATGGGAGAATCATTCACTTTACGAAAAACACCATCTTCTGATGAAAGTAGAAACACATATGTCTTATGGAACAATACAATGTGTTAGAGGCAGCAGTGTCCTTCACATTGTTTCCCTGTTAGAATGCAGTTTCCTTTTGAAAGGAATACTGCCATCCTCTCGGGTTTTTGAAGAGTGCATGATGCACAGAAGACACGCCCAGGAATGTCAGGTGCTCAGGGTTTTTGAGCCTGTTCTGTGAGTGAATGCATAGACATACTCTATCTAACAGCAGAGGGTGCAAAGTTGTTATTTGCAGAGAATTTAACTTTTGAAAGAGAAGAGAAAGTCTGCATTTGGGGGAATGCAGTGGGATGGGGAAACCTGTGATTCGGTAGGTGGTGAGGGTAGGGGGCTTTATAGCCTTTTTTTGCATCACTTGAGGCTATCTCTCAGGCTTTTAAAGGGTGAGCTCATGAGCTTTGTGTAAAATAGTTCTCCATTCAAGGGAAAGTAAGAAGCACAGTATCACTTGGAAGAAAACTAGCAATATTAAAAGCAGGAGTGTCCCGCACATTGCTTTCCTGTGAGAAATGAGTTACCTTGTGAAAGGAACACTGGCCATCTGAAAGCGTTTTGGAGTGGGAGAATCATTCACTTTATGAAAATACTCTCTTCAAATGAAAAAGAGAAACACACCTATCTTACCATCAATACAGTGTGTTAGAGGTAAGGGTGTCTTGCATAGTGTATTCCACACAGAATTGATTTCCGTTTTCACAGGAATACTGCCAATGTCTCAGGCTTTTGAAGTGTGAGGAATATAATCTTTGTGAAAAATAGAACCCTTAAGGTGAAAGCAACAAGCACTGTATTCTTGTAAGAAAAAAATCAATGTTAGAAGCAGGAGGGTCCTGTACATTGTTTCTATTCAAACTGGTAAACAAAGTGCTAGACCCTCTTTCTTGTAACATTTGTGGTTCTCCTAAATGACATACAGTATTTCTTCCCTTCACTGAAAGGGGCAATTTTGCACAAAAGTGGTGTTCCTTACACTTTAAAACCATGAGAGACAGGTGGTATTCCTTTTAAAACTTCACAATATTCCCACTGATAAAAAAAGTGCTAGAACCTCTTGCTTCTAACATTACTGGTTCTATTACAAGAGACACAGTGCTTCTTCCATTCACTTAAATGGGGTTTTTGCACAAAGGTGATGTTCCTTACCCCCCCCCAAAAAGAAAAACACTGAGTGGTAGACAATATTCCTTTAAAGAAGTATCTCAATTCTCATTGGAAAACAAGGTGCTAGACCCTCCTGCTTCTAACATTCATAGTTTTCTTACAAGCAATGCAGTGCTTGTTCCATTAATTTGAAAAGGGCTACATGGTACAAAGGTGATGTTCCTCACCCATGAAAACACTGAGAGGTAGGCAGTATTCTTTAAAAAGCTAAATCAAGTCACACTGCTAAACAAGGTGCTAGACCCTCTGGCTTCTAACATTAATAATTCTCCTATAAGAGGTACAGTGCTTCTTCCATTCACTTGAAAGAGGCTATTTTCACAAAGTTGATGTTCCTCACCCATGAAAACACTGAAAGGTAAGCAGTATTCCTTTAAATAGCTAACTAAATTCACACTGCTAAACAAGGTGCTACACCCTCTTGCTTATAACATTAATGGTTCTTTTAAAAGAGGTACAGTGCTTCTTCCATTCACTTGAAAGGGGCTATTTTGCACAAAGTTGATGTTCTTCACCCATGAAAACACTGAGTGGTAGGCAGTATTCCTTTCAACAAGTTAATCAATTCTCATTGGAAAACAAGGTGCTAGACCCTCCTGCTTCTAACATTCATAGTTTTCTTACAACAGAGACATTGCTTCTTCCTTTCACTTGAATGGGGCTATTTTGAAAAAAGGTGATGTTCCTCCCACTGGAAAACACTGAGTGGTAGGCAGAATATCTTTCAATGGATAACTCAATTCTCATGGAGAAACAAGATGATTCTAACATTGATAGTTTTCTTCCAAGACATACAGTGCTTGTTCCAGTCACTTAAATCGATCTGTTTGGCACATAGGTGATCTTACTCACATTTGGAAACTCTGAGATGTAAGCATTCTTCCTCTCAAAAGTTAACTCTATTCTCTCTGGGAAACATTGTGCTAGACCCTCCTTCTTCTAACATTGGTAGATTTCTTTAAAACAGATAGAGGACTTCTTCCATTCACGTGAAAGTGGCTATTTTGCACAAAGATGATGTTCCTCACACTTTAAAACCCTGAGACATAGGCAGAATTCCTGTTACATACTAATTCAATTCTCACTGCTAAACAAGGTGCTAAATTCTCTTGCCTGTAACATTAATGTTTCTCTTACAACAGAGACAGTGCTTCTTCCATTCACTTGAAAAGGGCTATTTGGCACAAAGATAATGTTCTTCACACTTTAAAACCCTGAGAGATAGGCAATATTCCTTTTTAAAGTTAATTCAATTCTCATTGCTTAACAATGTGCTAGAGCCTCTTGCTGCTAACATTAATGGTTTTCTTAAATGAGAAACTGTTTTTTTTCCATTCACTTGAAGGCAGCTATTTGCCACTGATGTTCCTCACACATAAAAAACTCAGTGGTAGGCACTATTCCAACAGGTAACACAATGCTCATAGGGAGACAAGGTGCAAGACATTCCTGCCTCTCACACTTTGTATCATGCCATGAGATACAAGTGTTTCTTCACTTCGTCTGAAGCGAGTATTTTTCAGAGTGAATGTTTCTCCACTTTAAAATGCTTTCGGTTCATAAGCATTCCTTTCACATGCTAACTCTATTCTCACAGGGAAACAATGTGCTAGTACCTCCTGCTTCAAACCTTGATATTTGCCCAAAAGAGATAGAGTGCTTCTTGCATTCACTTGAAAGGGGATATTTGGCACAAAGCTGATGTTCCTCACCCATGAAAACACTGAGAGGTAGGCAGTATTCCATTAAACAGCTAACTCAATTCACAGTGCTAGGCAAGGTGCTAGACCGTCTTGCTTCTAACATTAATGATTCTCTTACAAGAGACACAGTGCTTCTTCCATTCACTTGATATTGTCTATTTTGCACAAAGATGGCATTCCTTACACTTTAAAACCCTGAGAGATAGACAGTATTCCTCTTAAAGGCTAACTCAATTCAAACTGCAAACAAAGTGCTAGATCCTCTTTCTTTTAACATTTGTGGTTCTCCTACAACACATACAATATTTCTTCCCTTCATTGAAAGGGGCAATTTTGCAAGAAAATGATGTTCCTCACAGTTTAAAACCCTGAGAGACAGGTGGTATTCCTTTTAAAACTTCACTGTATTCCCACTGCTAAACAAAGTGCTAGATCCTTTTGCTTCTAACATTAATGGTTCTATTACAACACTCACATTGCTTCTTCCATTCACTTTAATGGGGTAATTTTGCACAAAGGTGATTTTCCTCACCCAGGTAAACACTGAGTGGTAGGCAATATTCCTTTAAACTCAATTCTCATCCGAAAACAAGGTGCTAGACCCTCCCGCTCCAAACATACATAGTTTTCTTACAATAGATGCAGTACTTGTTCCATTCACTTAAAAGGGGCTATTTGGCACAAAGGTGATGCTCCTCACTCATGAAAACACTGAGAGGTAGGCAGTATTCCTTTAAACAGCTAACTCAATTAACACTGCTAAACAAGGTGCTAGACCCTCTTGCTTCTAACGTTAATGATCTCTTACAATAGATACAGTGCTTCTTCCATTCACTTGAAAGGGGCTATTTGGCCCAACGATAATGTTATTCACACTTTAAAAGCCTGAGAGGAAGGCAGTATTCCTTTAAAAGTTAACTCAATTCACACTGCTGAACAATGTGAGAGACCCTCTTGCTTCTTACATAAATGTTTTCCTTACAAGAGAGACAGTGTTTCTTCCTTACACTTGAGTGGGGCTATTTTGCAAAAATGTGATGTTCCTCCCACAGGAAAGCATTGAGTGGTAGTCAGTATATCTTTCAATTGTTATGAGTCAACTGAGGCAGAACCACCCAAGAAAGATTTATTTTTTATTTTTTTATTATTCATATGTGCATACAATTCTTGGGTCATTTCTCTCCCCTCTTCCAACCCCTTCCTTATCACCCACCCTGCCACCTCCTTCTACCCCCTCCCCCCTCCATACCCACCAGAATCTATTTAGCCCTTAACTCTAATTTTGTTGAAGAGACAGTATAAGCAATAATAGGAAGGAACAAGGGTTTTTGCTTATTGAGATAAGGATAGCTATACAGGGATTTGACTCACATTAATTTCTGGTACATGTGTGTTATCTTTAGGTTAATTCTTCTTGATCTAACTTTTTCTCTAGTTCCTGGTTCCCTTCTCCTATTGGCCTCTGATGCCATAAAGGTATCTGCTTTAGTTTCTCAGCATTGAGGGCAACAAATGCTAACAAATTTTTTAGGTGTCTTACCTATCCTCATATCTTCCTTGTGTGCTCTCACTTTTATCTTGTGATCAAACTTCAATCACCTTGTTGTGTTTGCCCTTGATCTAAAGTCCTCATGTGAGGGAGAATATATGATTTTTGGTCTTTTGGGCCAGGCTAACCTCACTCAGAATTATGTTCTCCAATTCCATCCATTTACCAGTGAATGATAACATTTTGTTCTTCTTCATGGCTGCATAAAATTCCATTGTGTATCAGTACTGCATTTTCTTGATCCATTCATCAGTAGTGGGGCATCTTGGCTCTTTCCATAACTTTGCTATTGTGAATAGTGCCGCAATAAACATGGGTGTGCAGGTGCCTCTGAAGTAACCTGTGTCACAGTGTTTTGGGTATATCCCCAAGAGTGGTATTGCTGGATCAAATGGTAGATCAATGTTTAGCTCTTTAAGTAGCCTCCAAATTTTTTCCAGAGTGGTTGTACTAGTTTACATTCCCACCAACAGTGTAAGTGGGTTCCTTTTTCCTCCCATCCTCGCCAACACCTGTTGTTGGTGGTATTGCTAATGATGGCTATTGTAACAGGGGTGAGGTGGAATCTTAGCGTGGTTTTAATTTGCATTTCCTTTATTGCTAGGGATGGTGAGCATTTCTTCATGTGTTTTTTGGCCATTTGAATTTCTTCTTTTGAGAAAGTTCTGTTTAGTTCACTTGCCCATTTCTTTATTGGTTCATTAGTTTTGAGAGAATTTAGTTTTTTAAGTTCCCTATATATTCTGGTTATCAGTCCTCTCTCTGATGTGTAGCTGGTAAATATTTTCTCCCACTCTGTTGGGTGGTCTCTTCAGTTTAGAGACCATTTCTTTTGTTGAGCAGAAGCTTTTTAGTTTTATGAGGTCCCATTTATCTATGCTATCTCTTAGTTGCTGTGCTGCTGGTGTTCCATTGAGAAAGTTCTTATCTATACCTACTAATTCCAGAGTATTTCCTACTCTTTCCTGTATGAACTTTAGAATTTGTGGTCTGATATTAAAATCCTTGATCCATTTTGAGTTAATATTGGTATAGGGTGATATACATGGACCTAGTTTCAGTTTTTTGCAGACTGCTAACCAGTTTTCCCAGCAGTTTTTGTTGAAGTGGCTGCTTTTTCTCCATCATGTATTTTTAGCACCTTTGTCAAAGACAAGTTGGTTATAGTTGTGTGGCTTCATTTCTTGGTCCTCTATTTTGTTCCACTGGTCTTCATGTCTGTTTTTGTGCCAGTACCATGCTGTTTTTATTGTTATTGCTTTGTAAAATAGTTTGAAGTTAGGTCCCATGATGCCTCCAGCATTGTTCTTTTGACTGAATAGCCTTGGCTATTCTTGACCTCATGTGTTTCCATATAAATTTAATGGTACATTTTTCAATCTCTTTAATGAATGTCATTGGAATTTTGATGGGAACTGCATTAAACATGTAGATTACTTTTGGAAGTATAGACATTTTTACTATGTTGAGTCTACCAATCCATGAGCATGGGAAATCTCTCCACTTTCTATAGTCTTCCTCAATCTCTTTCTTCAGAAGTTTATAGTTTTCCTTGTAGAGGTTGTTCACATCCTTTGTTAGGTTTACACCTAGGTATTTGATTTATTTGAGGCTATTGTAAATGGAATTGTTTTCATATATTCTTTTTCAGTTTGTTCATTATTAGTGTATAGAAATGCTATTGATTTTTCTATGCTGATTTTATATCCTGCTACCCTGCTATAGCTATTGATGGTGTCTAAGAGCTTCAGAGTAGTGTTTTGGCTCTTTAAGGTATGGATCATGTCATCTGCAAATAGGGATATTTTAGCAGTTTCTTTACCTATTTATATTCCTTTTATTCCTTCTTCTTACCTAATTGCTCTGGCTAGGAATTCCAGTACTATGTTGAACAGGAGTGGAGCTAGTGGGCATCCTTATCTAGTTCCTGATTTTAGAGGGAATGGTTTCAGTTTTACTCCATTAAGTATAATGCTGACTGTAGGTTTGTCATATATAGCTTTTATAATGTTGAGGTACTTTCCTTCTATTCCTAGTTTTCTTAGAGCTTTTATCATGAAATGGTGTTGGATATTATCAAAGGCTTTTTCTGCATCTATTGAGATGATCAAGTTGTTTTTGTTTTTCCTTCTGTTAATGTGGTTTATTATGTTTATTGATTTTTGTATGTTCAACAACCCCTGCACTCCTGTGATGAAGCCCACTTGGTTGTGGTGAATAATCTTTTTGATGTGTTGTTGAATTAGGTTTGCCATTATTTTGTTAAGGATTTTTGCATCAATCTTCATTAAGGAGATTTGCCTATAGTTCTCCTTTTTGTAGGTGTATTTGTCTGGTTTTGGGATAAGTGTAATACTGGCCTCATAAAATGTGTTAGGCAGTTTTCCTTCCCTCTCTATTTTGTGGAACAGTTTAAGAAGGGTTGGTATCAGTTCTTCTCTAAAAGTCTGATAGAATTCAGCAGAGAATCCATCAGGTCCTGGACTTTTCTTTTTGGGGAGACTCTTGATTGCTGCTTCAATTTCATTTTGTGTTATAGGTCTATTCAGGTGATTAATTTCCTCTTGGTTCAGCTTTTGATGATCATATGTATCTAGAAATCTGTCCATTTCATTCAGATTTTCAAATTTATTTGAAGATAGGTTCTTGAAGTAGTCTCTGATGATTTCCTGGACTTCCATGGTGTTTGTTGTTATCTCCCTTTTTGCATTTCTGGTTCTACTAATTTGGATTTTTTTTTCCTCATTTTAGTCAGATATGCCAGGAGTCTGTTGATCTTGTTTATTTTTTCATCGAACCAACTTTTTGTTTCATTAATTCTTTGTATGGTGTTTTTGGTTTCTATTTCAATGATTTTAGCTCTTATTTTTATTATTTCTCTCCTTCTATTTGTTTTGGGATTTGCTTGTTCTTGTTTTTCTAGGAGTTTGAGATGTATCATTAGGTCATTGACTTTGGATCCTTCAGTCTTTTTAATATATGCATTCATGGCTATAAACTTTCCTCTCAGGACTGCCTTTGCTGTGTACCATATGTTCCTATATCTTTCTCTAGATTTGGGAAATTTTCTGTTATTATTTTGTTGAATATATTATGCATTCCCTTTTCTTGCACCTCTTCCCCTTTTTCAATGCCCATGATTCTCAGGTTCAGTCTTTTGATGGAGTCAGTGAGTCCTTGCATTTTCTTTTCACAGGTCTTGCTTATGTAATTAATAGTTCATCTTTTTTTCCCTTAATTACCATTTCATCTTTGAGATCTGAGATTCTGTCTTCTGTTTGTTCTGTTCTGCAGGATTGACCTTCCGTTTTGTTTTGCAATTCTGTTTCATTCTTTTTTCTGAGGTTTTCCATATCCTGGGTCATTTCCTCTTTAATGTTGTCTATTTTTGTCCTGAGTTCATTTATCTCTTTATTAATAGTGTTCTTTGTTTCACATTGGTGTTTATACAGTTCTTCTATGGTTTCCTTTATTTCTTCTTTTGCTTTAACAAATTCACTATTTTTGTTGTCTTGGAATTTCTTGAGTGTCTCTTGTACATTTTGGTTGACCATATCCAGTATCATCTCTATAAAATTCTCATTGAGTACCTTTAGTATGTCTTCTTTTTAAATTATTCTTGTGGGCTTCATTGGGTTCTTTGGCATAGTTTATCTTCATTTTGTTGGAGTCTGGATCTCAGTATCTGTTTTCTTCATTTCCCTCTGGTTCCTGTACTAGTTTTTTTCTGTGGGGAGACTGATTTCCCTGTTTTTTCTGTCTTCCCGTCATTGCCCTTGGTGTTGTTATTGTCCCTGTACTGTGTGCAATGAAGTATTTTCTGGCTTGTAATAATAGCACTAGTGATATTTAGAATGGAAGGGTGACAGGAGATGAAAAGCAAAGTTAAAGGAAAAGGGAAAAACAAATAAACAAGTAGAAAAACAAAACAAAGAAACAAACAAAAAAAGTTTCAAAGATATAAACAGGGAGAGACAGTGTACTAATCAGCCATAAGCTGAAAAGGCATTAGAGAGACAGAGAGAGGATTGAAAATAAAAAAATAAATAAACGAAAAAATATATATGTATATAAATTAAAAGTAAATAAATAAATAAATAATAAAAATAAAAACATCTGCAAGTTCAAATGCAATAAAATTTCAGTCTTAATAATTTTGGTGCTCATCCCTCAGCCTCAAATCCTGGAGATGGTGCCTCAGATGTTGTTCTGTAGTTGTCTCATCAAAGGGGAAAAATAAAATAAAACAGAACCGCACAAAACAAAAAAACCCCACAAAGTGTCCCAAGTTCAAATGCAATACAGTTTCAGTAAGGTTTTCAGCATGCATGTGTAGTTCGGTTGTTGTCTCATCAAAGGTAGGGAGAAAGAAAAGAAAAAAAAGAGTCTCAAGACAGTTCTTTGAATGGCTATCTGTGGCTGGTGCTTGCCTTCCCGCTGCTGTCAGCCTGCTGTTGCTAGAGGCTTTATTTGTGCAGATTTCAGGGGGTGCTTAACACTCACATGGCCCCACAGGCTTTGTTTACTCAGAGTTTTCCTGTGCGTGAGCTGCTGCTATAAGCTTTCTCCTTTCCAAGCACACTGGGGGAGGTGACATTGCACCAGCTTTCTCAGGCCTGTGTGTTTATTTACAGTTCACGTGGGAAGTGGGTCTTACCCCCTCTCCTGTGGCGTTTTCCTCCCACCACCACTTTTACAAGCTTTCCTGTTCCTGATTGCTGGGCATGTGGTGCTACTCCTGCTGGCTGGCATGTTTGTTTACAGCTCACGTGGGAAGTGGGTTTTCCTCTCTCTCCTGTGGAGTTTTCCTCTCACCACTGCTTTTACAAGCTTTCCTGCTCCTGGTTGCTACATGTGTGCTGCCACTCCTGCCTTCTCTGGCCCGGCTTGTTTATTTACAGTTCTGTGAGGGATTCCCCTCCCCCCTTCAGCACTCAGGGTGCCCCACTCTCTTTGCTACATGTCTTTATTGTTGTTATTGCTTATTACTCAGTTTCTCTTTTTTCCTCTGGGTGGGGATTGGTCTGTCCAGGGGAATATGCTGATCTGGCCCAGGGTTGTCTGTGGGAGTACCACATACCCCTTAGCTCACCTTGTGGTGTGCATCTTCCCAAGCCGCCTGGGCACCGCTGTCTGGTGGTGGCCTGGGGGCCCTCCTGGTTTCTCTGTTTAACATTAAGTGGAGATGCTCTGCACAGCCTGGAGGTGTGGAGGGGTTAAAGTTTTGCCTCTTCTCAGTGGTTTTGCTTGTAAGGTGTATCTCCAATGTCTCTCCAAGATTTTACTTCAGGAGGCATGCTTTCTGCTTCCTCCCTCTAGCCACCATCTTGGAATCTCTCTCTTTAAGAAAGATTTTAAAGGAGAGTCTTTATTAGCCAGCTGGTGACTGCTCTGACCAACAGGTTGTTGAATCTCAGAGTGCAGCCCTGTTCCAACTTTTAGCAGGATTTATAAGGCAAAAATCCCTGGGCATCTTTGTAAAGCAAGCAAGCCTGGGTACAGAAGTGAGATAATGGCTATTTGTTAAGGTACAGAAATGAGACAATGGTAATTTTCTATGAGTGTGAAGGTATAAAATCAACACAGTCCACACAATCATTTGACTGTATCTGAGTTTGGTTCCTTCTGTTCTTTTAATGTTATGAGAACCAGACTCCCTCCTAAACCACCCTCAGCAAGGGAATTAAAAAAAAAAAACACCTGATTAATAGCTCCCCCCTACACCCGATTAATGGCTTTCCTCTACCTAAGTTGTTAGCCATTTCATTTGCCACTGCTTTTACTTACAGAGTCAAATCTTAGACTCTTCTGACTGGATAGGATTATATTTAGTTCTCAAGACCATCAGTTTCACTGAAGAAATGTGTTGGTGGATAAAGTTAAGTAAGACATTTAGAATACAGCATCCTACTGTTATGCTCAAGATAAGTAGAATTAGAGGTCCTGAGATTGCTGTTATTAGAGTAGTCAGCCAGGGGGGCCAAGAGAATAAATTTTCATACCAGTTTCCTGATGATTTCTGGAGCTCTTCTCTGTCCTTTAAATTTTTTCTCACTAAAGTTATGCTGTTTTTAATTACCCCTGATTGATTTGTATAGAAACAACATGTTTCTCACAGAGCCACACATAGTCCTCCTTGCTTTAAAAATAGGAGGTATAGTCCCCTTCAGTTTTGTAATACCATCTCAGCTAGGGAATCTAATGAACTCTCTAAATTGGGATAGATTGTCCTAACTCATGGAGATCTTGGTCAATTTGTTTATTTAGGGTTTTGAAGTTTAGATCTCCAGTCATTAATGCAGAAGCTCCTATGGCAGCCGACCCGGCTATGCTTAGTCCTGTAAAGACAGGTACCAGGATAGGAGCTGCTCGCCTAGTTCTATGATTAGGAAGAAGAGGGGGAATTTGTAGGTGTTGTCTGCCTGCTTCCCCTTCATATAGGAAAACCTGAAGAATGATATGGTTCAATATACAGAGTTCCTCATAATTTTGTCTGGTAAAAACATGAGCATTGATGCAAGGAGTTATTCCCATAGTGCAGGCAAACCAAGTGCTGGGTGGCCACTAGGAAGGAGGGGGCATCACCTGGATCTAAGAGGATGACCTCCTGGGCACATGAATTTTGATAAGGGGAGAGTTTAAGATTGTAGCCTGGAGTCCTAATACAGAGGCCTTGTCCCTGTAGGTCCCCAAGGGTGAGTTTGGGGTTAAATCACCATAGGCAGACAGATTTATTGTTTTCAATTTTAGTTTGGGTCAGATTTTTAATGTCCAGTTCTTCAGAGCCAAAGATGGCATCCACCCCTAGACCTACATAGTCAGATGGCTCAGGATTTAAGCAGAGCCAACAATCTTGTGTTAAATCAGGGTTAGTAGCATTTAAAGCTCTGAAAACTCTCCAAATAAGTCTCAATGTGGGAGGAGTTTGGGCAGGGGAAACTGTGGTTTTTCTTATTCTGGGGCCTCCAGGGGCAAGTGGGCCAGAAGGAATCTGATAGGGGTTGTAGGCATTTAGGCCAATAGAAACCTCTTCCCTTATTTCCTCCACTTGCTGAGTGGGGAACTCTGTCCCTGGATCTCTACCAGTCACATATAATTGAAAGTCCCATGTTTTCCCATTTCCTACATGGACTTTGACCAGGGTTGCCAGAACTTTAAGGTTATTTTTAGAGGGTTACAAGTTCCCCTTCCACATGTTTGTTCAGGGTGTCTCTGTGAGAATCTGTGGTGGAGATAAAGTGGTCATTATTTATCCAGGGGGCTTCAGTTACACAGCTCCAAGTGGCACAATGCTATTGGCCTGAGCCCTGGCAGCCAGGGGTATTGGCTGGACAAACATAATATTGTGTACTCTGCAGCCCTTCTTCTAAATTGTAGTGACCACATCTATATCGATTTCCCCTCTTGGTATACCTGTATAAATTCCAGTTTTTTCCAAAGAGGTCACATATATCTATAGAGAAAGTGGGCTGTTCTGAAGTCTTGAGCCTTTGTGTCACTTGCCCTGTAACAGAATCTCGAAGTTCCCAAATGACATTTCAGGGCTGGTGGGGGTTGGGGCATGCATGAGAGTTAGAAGTAACAAGAAATTTTAAGGGCAAACTCATTAAAACCAATTACAGGAATAACATCTTGGAGAAACAGAAAAAGACAATCAATTAGGGACACGTTTAAGTCTTATCTTGAGGGGATCCTGGTTAACCTTAGGTTTGATGACTGTCCAACGCTGGTCAGAGTTCTCTGTGAAGGCTCTCTTAAACTGAGTATGATGAATCCATGGGCATTTTCCAGTTACCTTGATGGCCGTGGGAGTGGACAGGATCATGGTGTAGGGACCTTGCCAGCAGGGCTCGAGGCTGTCAGGGTGGTGTCTTTTTACCCACACTAGGTCTCCTGGCTCATAAGGAGTCCCAAAGGGGCTGTCAGGTGTTGTTCTTCCTTGGGCTTGCCAGACAAGCTGAATGAATTTGTTTGAGAGTGTGTTGAAGATCCTGAAGGGACTGGAGAAGATTATGATTAGAAATTTTAGTCAGGGTTTCCTCCCCCAGCCTGGTGATTATGGGAGGTGGTCACCCATAGAAGATCTCAAATGGAGTGAAGCTCTGTCTATAAGGAGTACATCAAACTCTTATTAGGGCTGCAGGATGGAGGTTCACGCAGCCATCGCCTGTTTCCAAGGAGAGCTTAGTAAGCAGCTCTTTTAGAGTATGGTTCATCCTCTCTACCTGTCCTAAACTCTGGGGCCTATAAGCACAGTGTAATTTCCATTTGATCTGTAGTGTTTTGGCTATTAATTTAGATATTTTAGCTGTGAAAACTGGGCCATCGTTGGACCCCAGTACTATAGGGAGGTCAAATCAGGGAACTATTTCTTGTAGGAGTTTCTTCACAGTAATCTGGGCTGTTTCAGTTTTAGTGGGGAAAGCCTCAGTCCATCCAGAGAATGTATCAATCATTACCAGTAAATATTTATACCCATATAACCCTGGCTTGATCTCAGTGAAATCAATCTCCCATTGTTCTCCAGGGAAGGAACCTCGCATTCTTATTCCTGGCTCAACCAGGGGTGGTCCTTTTAGCAAAATTTCATGCCAGGTGTTCTAAGTTCTCGATAAAGAACCATTTTCTTAAAAGTTCAGTTAATTTTGTGGATCCTAAGTGAGTAGTGTCATGAAGGTCCTTTATGAGCGTATGTCCCAGAGAATGGGGAAGAAATATTTTTCCATCTGGCAATGTTCTCCATCCAGAGGGGCTTGTTTTTAGCTGGAGGGTCTCTCCTAATTGTAAGCCCTCTTTTGTATAGTTTGGTCATGAGGGCAGAGCTGGGGGTGTGTCAGTAGAAGCTCTAGAGGCCCCACTGCTTTTGTGGTGATTGTTCTTGCAGCTGCCCAGTTTCCCCTTGCTTCAGGGTGGTCCCTCCTTTGATGACCACGGCAGTGAATAGTGGCCACCTTTTTAGGAAGCCAGAGGGCCTCTAAGAGGGCTAAGATTTCTGGGGTATTTTTAATATTTTTACCCTCAGAGGTAAGGAAGCCTCTCTCTCTGTATAGGGCTCCGTGTACATGGGTTGTTGAAAATGCATACCGGCTGCATGTATATACATTGATAATTTTATCTCTCCCATACCTTGGACCTTGGGTTGGGGCAATTAGTTCAGCCTTTTGGGCTGAGGTTTAATGTCCAAGTGCCTGGGCCCAAATGGTCTGGTCCAGGGTGACTACTGCTGCCCCTGCATACCTTATTCCATTGGTCAAAAAACTTGAGCCATCAGTGAACACTACCTCATCTGGCTCATCCCAGGGGACATCAGGGATGTCAGGTCTGGCTGAAGGCTCTGGGTGTTCTCAAGAGTTTCTAGGCAGTCATGAATGGATTCCTCAGGGTCATCATCTGGAAGAAGTGTAGCAGGGTTAAGAGCAGCAGTCTTTAAAAATTTTATTCTGTTCTCATCTATCAACAGAGCTTGGTACTGAATTATATGAGCATTTGTCATCCATCTGTCTGGCGAGGCTTTTAAAAGGGCATCCACCGCATGAGGAGCCATGTGGTGGAGCTCTTGTCCCAAAGTTAGTTTATTAGCCTCTTTTACCAGTATAGCCATGGTGGCGATGGCTCTCAGGCATATTGGCCATCCCTCTGCGACCAGGTCCAATCTCTTTGAGAGGTATGCAACTGGTCTTTTCCAGGGCAGCAAGGTCTGAGCAAGTACCCCCTTTGCTATGCCCTTTACTTCAGCTACATAAAGGTAGAAGGGCTTCTGGATATCTGGCAGGGCAAGCACTGGTGTCAGCACCAGCTGTTTCAGCTTTTCAAATGCTTGTTCTGTCTCAGTCCACTCTAGGTGGGCATTTCCCCCACTGGTGATTGTATATAGGGGCTCAGCTATCTCTGAGAAGCCAGGAATCCAAAGCCGGCAGTGTCCAACAGCTCCCCAAAATTCTCACACTTGTTTTTTAGTTCTTGGTGGTGGAATTTTGAAGACAGCCTCAATACACCCCTTGCTGAGAGCCTGTTTTCCTGGGTTAATTCACAGTCCAAGTAAGTAGCCATGGGGGTACACGATTGGGCCTTTTTAGCTGAAACACATACCCTTTGTCTCCCAAATCTTTAAGCAGGTCCTCAGTGCCCCCCCTACAATCAGTCTCATTTTCAGCTGCCAATAAGAGATCATCTACATATTGTAATAGGACTATCTCTGGAAGTTCTGCTCTGAACGCTATAAGATCCTGGTTGAAGTCTTCATCAAACAGGGTAGGGGAATTCTTGAACCCTTGTGGCAATCTTGTCCAGGTTAATTGGCCAGAAAATCCCTCCTGCAGATCAGTCCATTCAAAGGCAAAAATGGGTTGACTCACCACTGCCAGCATAAGACTGAAGAAGGCATCTTTCAGGTCCAAGATGGTGTACACTAGGTGGCTGGGAGGCAAGAGGCTGAGGAGGGTGTAAGGACTGGGGACCGTGGGATGGAATGTTTCTATGCTCTTGTTTATTTCTCTTAGATGTTGGACAGGAAGATAGTCATTAGTGGCTGGCTTTTGGACAGGTAAGAGAGGTGTATTCCATGGTGAGTGACATGTAACCAAAATTCCCACTTCCCTTAGCCTCTTGATGTGGATGGCAATGCCTTTTTTGCCTCTATGTTAATAGGGTACTGTTTTACTTGTATGGGCATTGCCTGTGAAGTAAGTTGGACTACTATTGGGACATGATGGTTAGCTAGTCCTGGTGGGTTAGATTCTGCCCATACACGGGGAATCCTTTCTCTGACTTTAGACAAGTATGGGGTCTCTGGAGAGGTTTGTTTTGTCATAGACAAAAGATAATCCTTGCTTAAGGGACAGGTCAATAACAATTTGATGGGAGGTTGGCCTTGGGTGTTCAAATAAGTTCACTCCTCCTGGAAAGAGATGGTGGCTTGTAACTTGTGTAGGAGGTCTTGGCCCAGCAAGGGGTAGGGACAGTCAGGAATCACCAGAAAAGAATAGGTTATAGTCCCTCCTCCTAAGTTAGTAATTTGGTCTTCTGACCAGTGGTAGTCTTGTTGAGTTCCTATAGCTCCTTGGATAGATACTCTTCCTTCAGATAAGTGGCCCTCTGGCCTTTTAATAACTGAATAGGCTGTGCCATTATCACATAAGAATTTGACTGATTTGCCCCCCAGTTGAAGGGTAACCATGGGCTCCTGGGTTGGGTTGGTAGCAGGGAGCCCTGGCCCCGTCACTCCAGTTGGAGAACATTTTGGTTCCCCCCTTTCCTCTTAGGGCATTCATTTTTCCAGTGTCCCTTTTCCTCAGAATAAGCTCATTGGTCCCTTTCCAGTGGGGCTCTGGTGTTTCTTGCAAGTTGCTGGTTAACATGAGGCCTAGAACTTCTTGAGGGCCTGGAGGTGGGAGTTTGTGGAGTGCCACCATCACCTTTGAAAGTCTTTTTGCCTGTCTATCTTCTGGCATGTCTCTATTATTATAGACACGTTGTGCTATTTCCACTAATTTTCCTTCAAATCCCTCCAGCTTTTGTAATTTCTTTCTAATGTTTGGGGCTGACTGGGAAGTAAAAGCAATATTTATTGCCCTTCTGTTTTCTTCTGCCTCTGGGTTTATAGGAGTGTATGTCCTATATGCCTCCAGGAGGTGCTCCAGGAATGCTACAGGGGACTTATCTGGGCCTTGTATAACCTCACTCACCTTAGACAAATTTGTGGGTTCCCAGGCTAAACTCAGACTCCCATAAGAAAGAGCCAGCGATAGTTGGCAAGAGACTTCTTACCTGCATGAAAATTTGGATCCCAGTTAGGATGGACCAAGGGAAAAACAGTCCCCAGAATGTCCTGATTTCCCATAGGAGTCCTGTCTGGGCCCAGAACATTTTTTCTGGCTTCTTGCTGAATGTGGTCTCACTCTTCAGCTGTGAAGAGAGTCTGTAAGAGCTGTTGGCAATCATCCCAAGTAGGCTGGTGAGTGAAAAACACAGTCTCAAGAAGAGAGAATAGCCCCTGGGGCTTGTCAGAAAAAGATGGGCTTTATTGCTTCCAGTAATAGAGATCAATGGTTGAAAAGGGCACATAAATCATGAAAGGGCCCCCATCTCTGGGAGTTTGTCATAATGGAAGAATAGGGACTGAGGGGCCAGATGAGGGGTCCTCTGCTCTGAGTCTTGGCTCCAGGGGCTGATATGTACACCCACTCCTGGTGTGTAGTGGACTCAAAACTGGGCTTGTGTCCTGCAAGTTGGAAGGGGGCTAAGGAGGCGGTGGGGGAAAATCACCATATAGTGAGGCATCCTGTAGGACAGCCTTTTTATCCTCTGGATGTGTAGATGGTGAAAGTTTGGGGGGCTTATTGGATAGGAGGACCTTTGAGCAGCCTATGCTTTTCTTTATGCACTTTTGTAGCCAAGAAGGCTTTTCAGATAAGACTTCAATCCAGATCATGATGTAAGGAATCTGGTCAAGGTGGCCAGGTCATCCAATGATGACCCGTTCCACCCGATAGGCTGTAGGCAAATCAAAGGTCCCCTCAGCAGGCCATCCCACATCAAATGAAGGCCAATCTAATTCACAGAGTTTTCTCAGTGTGAAGGCATCACAAGAGGCTCCCAGATCTAAAGCCTTCTGCTGGAAAGAAGAAAAGTTAGTCAGCATACATTATAAAGGACTGGAGGTAGATGAAGATTGTCCCATATTGTAGTTCCAATTGTCCTCCAGTCGCCTGAGGTGGTCCAAAAATGTTAAACACAAAATGACAAAACAGACACTCAGAACAAAGACAATGACTTGTGGCCACACAGAACTAGACCAGACAGGGTCAGGGCAACGTCTCACCACCACCTGGGATTCAGAAAGTAATGCTGCATCCAGCCTTCCTCTGAATCCCCCTTACCTCTGGAGGTTTTCCTGACCAGATGATGTTCCATTGTGAGGATTGATGTCTTTTGACTCCACTCTTCACCTGTGAGGATAAGGAGGTATGCCCTGGGGCTGAGGAACATCTCTCAGAGAAGCACTTCCTAGGGCCTCCACCCTGTTGGGCTCCATGGACTCCTAAGAGATCAAGACTCTATCAGCGTCTTGGGGTCATTAAAAGGATCTCACTGGGACCTCAAAATGTGATGAGTCAACTGAGGCATGACAACCCAAGAAAGATTTTAAAGGAGAGTCTTTATTAGCCAGCTGGCGAGTGCTCTGACCAACAGGCTGTTGAGTCTCAGAGAGCAGCCCTGTTTCAACTTTTAGCAGGGTTTATAAGGGAAAAATCCGGGTAATCTTTGTAAAGGAAGCAAGCCTGGATACAGAAGAAAGACAATGGCTATTTGTTAGGATACAGAAATGACACAATGGTTATTTTCTATAAGTACGAATGAACACAATCAATACAATCCACACAATCATTTGACCCTGTCCTCACACTTTAAAACCCTGACTGAAAGCAGTATTCCTGTGACATACTAACTCAGTTCTCACTGGTAAACAAGGTGCTAAATTCTCTTGCTTATAACATCAATGGTTCTCTTACAAGAGATATAGTGCTTCTTCCATTCACTTGAAAAGAGCTATTTTGCACAAAGATAATGTTCTTCACACTTCAAAAACCTGAGAGAGAGGCAGTATTCCTTTTAAAAGTTAACTCAATTCTCACTGCTAAACAAAGTGCTAGAGCTTCTTGATGCTAACATTAATGGTTCTAATACAAGAAAATGAGTGGTAGGGAGTATTCCTTTAAACAAGTAACTCAATTTTCACCAGAAAACAAGGTGCAAGAACCTCCTGGTTCTAATATTAATGATTCTTAACAAGAGCAACAGTACTTCTTCCTTTCATTTGAAAGGGGCTATTTTGCACAAAGTTTATGTTCCTCACTCATGAAAACACTGAGAGGTAGGCAGTATTCCTTTAAACAGCTAATGCTATTCACACTGATAAACAAGATGGTAGACCCTCTAGCTTCTAACACTAATGATTCTCTTACAAGACATACAGTGCAACTTCCATTCACTTGATAGGGGATGTTTGCCACAAAGGTGATGTTTCTTACCAATGGAAACACTGAGAGGTAGGCAGTATTCCTATAAACAAATAACTCAATTCACACTGCTAAACAAGGTGCTAGACCCTCTAGTTTCTAACATTAATGATTCTCTTACAAGTGACACAGGGCTTCTTCCATTCACTTGAAAGGGGCTATTTTGCACAAAGATGATGTTCCTCACCCATGAAAACACTGAGAGGTAGGCAGTATTCTTTTTAAAAGCAAACTCAATTCACACTGCTAAACAAGGTGATAGACCCTCTAGCTTCTAACATTAATGATTCTCTTACAAGAAATAGAGTGCTTCATCCACTCACTTAAAAGGGGCTATTTTGCACAAAGGTGATGTTCTTCACTCATGAAAACACTGACAGGTAGGCAGTGTTCCTTTAAGTGGCTAACTCCTTCACACTGCTTAAAACGTGTATTCATCACACTTTAAAACACTGAGAGATAGGTAGTATTCCTCTTAAAAGCTAACTCAAATCAAACTGCTAAACAAAGTGCTACAACTTCTTTCTTGTAACATTTGTGGTTCTTCTACCAGAAGTACAGTATTTCATCTCTTCATTGAAAGGGGCAATTTTGCATGAAAATGATATTCCTCACATTTCAAAACCCTGAGAGACAGATGGTATTCCTTTTAAAACTTCACTCTGTTTCCACTGTTAAACAATGTGCTAAACCCTCTTGCTGTAACATTACTGGTTCTATTACAAGAGACACAGTGGTTCTTCCATTCACTTTAATGGTGTTATTTTGCACAAAGGTGATGTTCCTCACCCATGAAAACACTGAGTGGTAGGCCGTATTTCTTTAAACAAAAACAATACTCATTGGAAAATGAAGGACTAGATTCTCCTGCTTCTAACATTAATAGCTTTCTTACTTGAGATGCAATGCTTATTCCATTCACTTGAAAGGGGCTATTTGGCACAAAGGTGATGTACTTCACAATTTAAAACCCTGAGAGATAGGCAGTATCCTTGTTACATACTAACTCAATTCTCACTGCTTAACAAAGTGCTAAACTCTCTTCCTTGTAACATTAATGGTTCTTTTACAGGAAATACAATGCTTCTTCCATTCACTTGAAAATGGCTACTTTGCACAAAAATAATGTTCTTCACACTTAAAAAGCCTGAGAGATAAGCAGTATTCCTTTTAAAAGTTACTCAATTCTCACTGCTAAATAAAGTGCTAGATCCTCTTGCTTATAACATTCATGGTATTCTCACATGGTAAACTGGGCTTGTTCCATTCACTTAAATGCAGCTATTTGGCACAGTGGTGAAGTTCCTCACACATGAAAAAACTCAGTAGTAGGCAGGATTCCTCTCAACAGGTAACTCCCTTCTAATAGGGAATCAAGGTGCAAGACATTCCTGCCTCTCACACATTGTATCGTGCCATGAGATACAAGTGTTTGTCCATTTTGTCTGAAGCGGGTATTTTTCAGAGTAACTGATTCTCCACTTTAAAAGGCTTTCATTTCACAAGCATTCCTTTCACATGCTAACTCAAATCTCACAGGGAAACAATGTGCAAGAACCTCCTGCTTCAAACCTTGACATCTTCTTACAAGAGACAGAGTGCTTCTTCCATTCACTTGAGAGGGTCTACTTGGCACAAAGATGGTGTTCCTCTCACTTTAAAAGCCTGAGAGACAGGCAGTATTCCTTTTAAAAGCTAACTCAATTTAAACTGCTAAACAAAGTGCTAGACCTTCTCTCTTGTAACCTTTGTGGTTCTCCTCCAAGACATACAGTAATTCTTCCCTTCATTGAAAGGGGCAAATTTCGCACCAAACTGATGTTCCTCACACTTTAAATCCCTGACAGAAATGTGGTAATCCTTTTAAAACTTCACTCTGTTCACACTGCTGTACATGATGCTAGACCCTTTTGCTTCTATCATTAATGGTTCTATTAAAAGAGACACAGTGCTTCCTCCATTCACTTTAATTGGTTATTTTGCACAAAGTTGATATTCCACACCCATGAAAACACTGATAGGCAGTATTCCTTTAAACAAGTAACTCAATTCTCCTCGGAAAACAAGGTGCTAGACTCTCCTGCTTCTAACATTCATACTTTTCTTACAAGAGATGCAGTGCTTGTTCCATTCACTTGAAAGAGGCTATTTTGCACAAAGTTGATGTTCCTCGCCCATGAAAACACTGAGAGGTAGGAAGTATTCTTTTAATCAACTAACTCAATTCACAATGTGAAAGAAGGTCCTAGACCTTCTTGCTTCTAACATTAATGATTCTCTTACAAGAGTTAGAGTGCATCTTCCATTCACTTGTACGGGGTGATTTAGCACAAAGTTGATGTTCCTCACACTTTTAAACGCAGACAGATAGGCAGCATTCCCTTTGCATACTAGTGCAATTCTCACTTGGAAAGAATGTGCTAAATTATCTTGCTTGTAACATTCATGGTTCTCTTACAAGAGAAACAGTGCTTCTTCCATTCACTTGAAAAGGGCTATTTTGCACAAAGATAATGTCTTCACACTTTAAAAGCCTTGAGATAGGCAGTATTCCTTTTAAAGGTTAACTCAGTTCTCACTGCTAAACAAAGGGCTACAGCCTCTTGCTGCTAACATTAATGGTTTTCTTACCTGAGAAACTGGCCTTGTTCCATTCACCTACATGCAGCTATTTGGCACAATGCTGATGCTCCTCACACATTAAAAAACTCTGTAGTAGGCAGGATTCCTCTCAACAGGCAACTCACTTCTCATAGGGAATCAAGGTGCATGACCTTCCTGCCTCTCACACATCGTATCATGCCATGAGATACAAGTGCTTGTCCATTTTATCTGAGGCAGGTATTTTTTGAAGAGTAGCTGACTCTGTACTTTAAAAGGCTTTCATTTCACAAGCATTCCTTTCACATGCTAACTCAAATCTCACAGGGAAACAGTGTGCTAGTACCTTCTGCTTCAACCTTGATATCTGCTTACAAGAGACAGAGTGCTTCTTCCATTCACTTGAAAGGGTATATTTGGCACAAAGATGGTATTCCTCACACTTTAAAATGCTGACAGATAGGCAGTATTCCTACTCCCTGCTAATGCAATTCTCACTTGTAAACAATGTGCTAAATTGTCTTGCATTTAACATTAATGGTTCTTTTACAAGAGAAACAGTGCTTCTTCCATTTACATGAAAAAGGCTATATTGCACAAAGATAATGTTCTTCACACTTTAAAAGCCTGACAGATAGGGAGTATTCCTTTTAAAAGTAAACTCAATTCACACTGCTAAACAACATGCTAGACCCTCTTGCTTCTAACATTAATGGTTTTCTTAAAAGAGAAACAGTGCTTTTTCCTCTCCCTTGAATGGGGCTATTTTGCCAAAATGTGATGTGCAACCAACATGAAACACTGAGAGGAAGGCCGTATGTCTTTCAATGGGTACCTCAATTCTCATTGAGAAACAAGGGGCTAGGTCCTCCTGATTCTAACATTGATAATTTTCTTCCAACACATACAGAGCTTGTTCCATTCAGTTGAATTGAGCTCTTTGGCACAAATGGAATGTTACTCACATTTGGAAATATTGAAATGTAGGCATTCTTCCTTTCAAAACCTAACTCTATTCTATCAGAGAGGTTGTGCTAGACCCTCTTTGTTCTAACATTGACAGTTTTCCTAAAACAGATAGAGTGCTTCTTCCATTCACTTGGAAGGGGCTATTTTGCACAAAGTTGATGTTACTCACCCATGAAAATGCTGAGAGGTAAGCAGTATTCCTTTAAACACTTAACTCAATTCAAATGCTAAACAAGGTGCTAGACCCTCTTGCTTCTAATATTAATGATTCTACTTTAAGAGCTACAGTGCTTCTTCCATTCACTTTAAAGGGGATATTTTGCACAAAGTGATGTTCCTCACACTTTAAAACGCTGACAGATAAGCAGTATTCCTATTGCATACTAAAGCAATTCTCACTTGTAAACAATCTTCCTTGTAACATTAATGGTTCTCTTACAAGAGACAGGAAGTATTCCTTTTAAAAGTGAACTCAGTTCTCACACGTAAACAACAACTCAATTCTCATTGATAAACAAGGGGCTAGACCCTCCTGATTCTAACATTGATAGTTTTCTTCCAAGACATGCAGTGCTTGCTCCCTTCTGTTGAATTGATCTATTTGGCACAAAGGTGATGTTCCTCACACTTTAAAATCATTACAGATAGTCAGTATTCCTGTTACATACTAACTCAATACTCCCCGCTTAACAAGGTGCTAAAATCCCATGCTAGTAACATTAATGGTTCTATGTCAGGAGATTCACTTCAAAAAGACTATATTGCACAAAGATAATGTTCTTCATACTTTGCAAGCCTGACAGTATTCCTTTTAAAAGTAAACTCAATTCACATGGCTAAACAACATGCTACACCCTCATGCTTCTAATATTAATGGGTTTCTAAAAAGAGAAACAGTGCTTCTTCCTTTCCCTTGAATGGAGCTATTTTGCCAAAACGTAATGTACAACCAACATGAAACGCTAATAGGTAGGCAGTATGCATTTTCAGTTAACTTAGTTCACCACTCTAAACAAGATGCTAGAACCTCTTGCTTCTAACATTAATGATTCTCTTACAAGAGCTCCAGTACTTCTTCCTTTCACTTGTATGGAGCGATATAGCACAAAGGTGATGTTTCTCACCCATGAAAACACTGAGAGGCAGGCAGTATTCCTTTAAACAGTTAACTCAATTCACAATGCTGAATAAGGGTCCAGACCCTCTTGTTTCTAACATTAACGATTCTCTTACAAGAGCTCCAGTACTTCTTCCTTTCACTTGTATAGAGTGATTTAGCACAAAGGTGATGTTCCTCACACAAGAAAACACTGAGAGGTAGGCAGTATTCCTTTAGTCAGCTAACTCAAATCACAATACTAAACAAGGTCCTAGACCCTCTTGCTTCTAACATTAATGATTCTCTTACAAGAGCTACAGTGCTTCTTCCATTCACTTGAATGGGGGGATTTTGCACAAAAGTGATGTTCCTCACCCATGAAAACACTGAGAGGTAGGCAGTATTCCTTTAAACAATTAACTCAATTCACAATGCTAAACAGGGAGCTAGACCCTCTTGCTTCTAACATTAAAGATTCTCTTACAAGAGTTGCAGTGCTTCTTCCACTCAATCCTAAGGGGCAATTTACCACAAAGGTGATGTTCCTCACCCATGAAAACAATGAGAGTTAGGCAGTATTCCTTTAAACAATTAACTCAATTCACAATGCTAAACAAGCTGGTAGACCCTCCTGCTTCTTACATTAATGATTATCTTACAAGAGCTAGAGTGCTTCTTTCATTAACTTGAATGGGGCTATTTTGCACAATGGTGTGGTTCCTCACCCTTGAAAACACTGAGTCTAGGCTGTATTCCTTTAAACATGGAAGTAAAAACTCATCGGAAAGCAAAGTGCTAGATCAGTCTGCTTCTAATATTTATAATTTTCTTTCAGGAGACACAGTGCTTCTTCCATTCACATGAAAGAAATTGTTTAGCAGAAAGCTGAATTTCCTCAGTAGGACTGGTCAGGTGATGTAAAGGAGACACTCAGCCTCTCTGGGAAACACCCATTTTCATCAGAAAAGAATCTGTGACCTTAAGCAATGCACAAAAGTCTTAAAAATCACGCCCCACCTTGATCCACTAATTCACCAGTTTTCCCATCCCCCTGCATTCGCTAATATGCAGACTTTCTTTTCTCTTCTCTACAATTAAATTGTCAGCAAATAACACCTTTATGACATCTTCTGTTAGACAATGTCTCTATTTTCATATTCAGGGCAGACTCAAAACCCACAGCACATGAAATTCCTCTGCAGGTCTCCCATGCATCACTCACAATTAAAAACCCTGACAGAGGTCCAATTCCTTTCATGAGGAAACACAATTCTCATAGGGAAACAATGTGAAGGACACTTCTGCCTTTAGCACAGATTGTATTGTTCATAAGATACATGTGTTTGTCCATAGTTGAAATTCCTGAGAGGTGGGCCATATTCCCTTCAAAAACTAACTTAATACTCTCAGGGATACATTATGCTAGGCCCCCCTGCTTGTAATATACATAGTTTTATTACAAGAGATACAGTGTTTCTTCCATTCACATGAATGGAACGATATTGCCCAAAGATGATGTATCTCGCAATTGAAAAAGCTGAGAGATAGGATGTACTTTTAAAAGTTAACACAGTTCTCACCACTATACAACATGCTGGAACCTCTTGCTTCTAACATTGATGATTCTCTTAAAAGAGATATAGTGCTTCTTCCATTCACTTGAAAGGGGGGATTTTGCATAAAGATGATATTTCTCACTCATGGAAACACTGAGAGATAGGCAGTGTTCCTTTCAACAGGTAACTCAATTCACAGTGCTAAACAGGGTGATTGACCCGCTTGCTTATAACATTAAAGATGCTCTTAGAAGAGCTACAGTGCTTATTCCTTTCACTTGTAGGCGGGATTTAGCACACAGGTTATGTTTCTCACCCATGAAATCATTGAGAGGTAGGCAGTATTCCTTTGAACAGTTAACTCTGTTTCACCATGCTAAACAAGGTGCTAGACCCTCTTGCTTCTAACATTAATGATTGTTTTTCAACTGCTACAGTGCTTCTTCCATTCACTTTAAAGGGGTTATTTTACACCAACGTGATGTTCCTCACTCATGAAAGCACTGAGAGCTAGGCAGTATTCCTTTACTCAGCTAACTCAATTCACATTACTATACAAGGTCCTAGACCCTCTTGCTTCTAACATTAATGATTCTCTGACAAGAGCTTGACTGCTTCTTCCATTCACTAATGGTGGATTTTGCACAAAGTCGATATTCCTCACTCTTTAAAACGCTGACAGATAGACAGTTTTCCCTTTGCATACTAAGGCAATTCTCAGTTGTAAACAATGTGCTAAGTTGTCTTGCTTGTAACATTAATGGTTCTCTTACAAGAGCTACAATTCTTCTTCCATTCACTTTAATGTGGTTATTTTGCACAAAGGTAATATTCCACACCCATGAAAACACTGAGTGGTATGCAGTATTCCTTTAAAAAAGTAACTCCATTCTCCTTTAAAAACATGGTGCTTGACCTTCCAGCTTGTAACATGCATTCTTCTCTAACAAGAGTTGCAGTGCTTCTTCCATACTCTTGAAAGAGGCTATTTTGCACAAAGGTGAGGTTCTTCAACCATGAAAACACTGAGGTAGGCAGTATTCCTTTAAGCACCTATCTCAATTCTCAATGCTGAACAAAGAACTAGACCCTCGTTCTTGTAACTTTAATGATTATCTTTTTTTAATTTCCCATTAATTTTATTTATTTATTTATTTAATGATTATCTTACAAGACGTACAATGCTTCTTCCATTCACTTGATCGGGAGATTTTGTAAAAAGGTGATGTTCCTCTCACATTAAAATGCTGACAGATTGGCAGTGTTCCTATTACATAGTAACTCAATTCCCATTGATAAACAAGGTGCTAGGCACTCTTGCTTCTAACATTAAAGATTCTCTTAAAAGAGTTCCACTGCTTCTTCCTTTCACTTCTTTTTTTTATTGTTTTATTATTCGTATGTGCATACAAAGGCTTGAGTCATTTCTCCCCCTTGCCCCCACCCCCTCCTTTACCACCCACGCCACCCCCTACCTCTCCTCCCACCCCCTCAATACCCGGCAGAAACTATTCTGTCCTTATTGCTATTTTTGTTGAAGAGAGAATATAAGCAATAATAAGAAGGAACAAGTGATATTGCTGGTTGAGATAAGGACAGCCAAACAGGGTGTTGACTCACATTAATTTCCTGTGCATGTGTGTTACTTTCTAGGTTAATTCTTTTTGATCTAACCTCTTCTCTCGTTTGTGGTTCCTTTTACCTATTGGTCTCAGTTGCTTTTAAGGTATCTGCTTTAGTTTTCTGCATTAAGAGCAACAAATGCTAGCTAATTTTTTAGGTGTCTTACCTACCCTCACCCCTCCCTTGTGTGCTCTCACTTTTATCATGTGTTCAAAGTCCAATCACCTTGTTGTGTTTGCCCTTGATCTAATTTCCACAAATGAGGGAGAACATATGATTTTTCGTCTTTTGGGCCAAGCTAACCTCACTCAGAACAATGTTCTCCAATTCCATCCATTTACCAGTGAATGATAACAGTTTATCTTCAGGCCTGCATAAAATTCCATTGTATATAGATACCACATTTTCATGATCCATTCGTCAGTGGTGGGGCATCTTGGTTGTTTCCATAACTTGGCTATTGTGAATAGTGCTGCAATAAACATGGATGTGCAGGTGACTCTGGAGTAACCTGTGTCACAGTCTTGTGGGTATATCCCCAAGAGTGGTATTGCTGGATCAAGTGGTAGATCAATGTTTAGCTTTTTAAGTAGCCCCAAAATTTTTTTCCAGAGTGGTTGTACTAGTTTACATTCCCACCAACACTGTAAGAGGGTTCCTTTTTCCCTGCATCCTCACCAACACCTGTTGGTGGTGGTGTTGCTAAGGATGGCTATTCTGACAGGGGTGAGGTGGAATCTTAGTGAGGTTTTAATTTGCATTTCCTTTATTGCTAGAGATGGTGAGCATTTTTTCATGTGTTTTTTGGTCATTTGAATTTCTTCTTTTGAGAAAGTTCTGTTTAGTTCACTTGCCCATTTCTTTATTGGTTCATTAGTTTTGAGAGAATTTAGTTTTTTAAGTTCCCTATATATTCTGGTTATCAGTCCTTTCTCTGATGTGTAGCTGGCAAATATTTTCTCCCACTCTGAGGGTGTTCTCTTCAGTTTAGAGACCATTTCTTTTGATGAACAGAAGTTCTTTAGTTTAATGAGGTCCCATTTATCTATGCTATCTCTTAGTTGCTGTGTGCTGGGGTTTTGTTGAGAAATTTCTTACCTATACCTACTAACCCCAGAGTAGTTCCTACTCTTTCCTGTATCAACTTTAGAGTTTGCAGTCTGATATTAAGATCCTTCTTCCATTTTGAGTTAATATTGGTATAGGGAGATATACATGGACCTAGTTTCAGTTTTTTGCAGACTGCTAACCAGTTTTCCCAGCAGTTTTTGTTGAAGAGGCTGCTATTTCTCCATCGTATATTTTTAGCTCCTTTGTCAAAGACAAGTTGGTTATAGTTGTGTGGCTTCATATCTTGGTCCTCTATTCTGTTCCACTGGTCTTCATGTCTGTTTTTGTTCCAGTACCATGCTGTTTTTATCGTTACTGCTTTGGAATATAGCTTGAAGTCAGATATCGGGAAACCTTCAGCATTGTTCTTTTGACTGAGTATTGCCTTGGCTATTCGTGGCCTCTTGTGTTTCCATATAAATTTCACAGTAGATTTTTCAATCTCTTTAATGAATGTCATTGGAATTTTGATGGGAATTGCATTAAACATGTAGATTACTTTGGGGAGTATCGACATTTTTACTATGTTGATTCTACCAATCCATGAGCATGGGAGATCTCTCCACTTTCTATAGTCTTCCTCAATCTCTTTTTTAGAAGTTTATAGTTTTCCTTGTAGAGGTCATTCACATCTTTTGTTAGCTTTACACCTAGGTATTTGAATTTTTTTGAAGCTATTGTAAATGGAATTGTTTTCATACATTCTTTTTCAGTTTGCTCATTGCTAGTGTATAGAAATGCTAATGATTTTCCTATGTTGACTTTATATCCTGCTACCTTGCTGTAGCTACTGATGATGTCTAGAAGCTTCTGAGTAGAGTTTTTTGGGTCTTTAAGGTATAGGATCATGTCATCTGCAAATAGGGGTGTTTTGACAGTTTCCTTACCTATTTGTATTCCTTTTATTCCTTCTTCTTGCCTAATTGCTCTGGCTAGGAATTCCAGTACTATGTTGAATAGGAGTGGAGATAGTGGGCATCTTGTCTGGTTCCTGATTTCAGAGGGCATGGTTTCAGTTTTTCTCAGTTAAGTACAATGCTGACCGTAGGTTTTTCATATACAGCTTTTATAATGTTCAGGTACTTTCCTTCTATTCCTAGTTTTCTTAGAGCTTTTATCATGAAATGGTGTTGGATCTTATCAAAGGCTTTTTCTGCATCTATTGAGATGATCAAGTGGTTTTTGTCTTTGCTTCTGTTAATGTGGTTTTTCACCTTTATTGATTTTCATGTGTTGAACCACCCCTGCATTCCTGGGATGTAGTCTACTTGGTTGTGGTGAATGATATTTTTGATGTGTTGTTGAATTCAGTTTGCCATTATTTTGTTAAGGATTTTGGCATCAATGTTCATTAAGGAGATTAGCCTATAGTTCTCCTTTTTGGAGATGTCTTTGCCTGGTTTTGGGATAAGTGTAATACTGGCCTCATAAAATGTGTTAGGCAGTTTTCCTTCCCTTTCTATTTCATGGAACAGTTTAAGGAGGGTTGGTATCAGTTCTTCTTTAAAGGTCTGATAGAATTCAGCAGAGAATCCATCAGGTCCTGGACTTTTCTTTTTGGGGAGACTCTTGATTGCTGCTTCAATTTCATTTTGTGTTGCAGACCTATTCAGGTGATTAATTTCCTCTTGGTTCAGCTTTTGATGGTCATATGTATCTAGAAATCTGTCCATTTCATTCAGATTTTCAAATTTATTTGAAGATAGGTTCTCGAAGTAGTCTCTGATGATTTCCTGGACTTCCATGGTGTTTGTTGTTATCTCCCCTCTTGCATTCCTGATTCTACTAATTTTGGTTTTTTCTCTCCTCATTTTAGTCAGGTTTGCCAGGGGTTGTTGATCTTGTTAATTTTTTTAAAGAACCAACTTTTTGTTTCCTTAATTCTTTGTATGTTTTTTTGGTTTCTATTTCGTTGATTTCAGCTCTTATTTTTATTATTTCTCTCCTTCTATTTGTTTTGGGATTTGCTTGTTCTTGTTTTTCTAGGAGTTTGAGATGTATCATTAGGTCATTGATTTGGGATCTTTCGGTCTTTTTAATATATGTAGTCATGGCTATAAACTTTCCTCTAAGGACTGCCTTTGCTGTGTCCCATAGGTTACAGTAGGTTGTGTTTTCATTTTAATTGGCTTCCAGGAACTTTTTAATTTCCTCTTTTATTTCATCGATGATCCATGTTCATTAAGTAACTAGTTATTTAGTTTCCAGCTGTTTGCATGTTTTTTGTCTTTACTTTTGTTGTTGAGTTCTACTTTTACTGCATTGTGATCAGATAGTGTGCATAGTATAATTTCTATTTTCTTATATTTGCTGAGGCTTGCTTTGTGCCCTAGGATATGGCCTATTTTGGAGAAGGTTCCATGGGCTGCTGAGAAGAATGTATATTGTGTAGACGTTGGATGAACTGTTCTGTAGACATCAAGTATGTCCATTTGATCTATTGTATATTTTAGATCTTGGATATCTTTACTGATTTTTTTGTTTGGATGACCTATCTATTGATGATAAGGGGGTGTTAAAGTCTCCCCCAACCACTGCGTTGGCGTTAATATATGCTTTTAGGTCTTTCAGGGTATGTTTGATGAAATTGGGTGCGTTGACATTGGGTGCATACAGGTTGATAATTATTATTTCCTTTTGGTCTATTTCCCCTTTAATTAGTATGGAATGTCCTTCTTTATCTCGTTTGATCAATGTAGGTTTGAAGTCTACTTTGTCAGAGATAAGTATTGTTACTCCTGCCTATTTTTGTGAGTCATTGGCTTGTAAATCACCTTCCAGCCTTTCATCCTAAGCCTATGCTTATTTCTGTCAGTGAGATGGGTCTCCTGTAAGCAACAAATTGTTGGATCTTCCTTTTTAATCCATTTGGTCAAGTGGTGCCTTTTGATGGGTGAATTAAGTCCGTTAACATTAAACGTTGGTGCTGACAAGTATGTGGTGATTCCTGTCATTTAGTTGTCTTAGTTGTTTGAAGGTTTGATTGTGTGTACGTAAGTTGAGGTTACTCTCTACTGTCTTGCTTTTTCTTTTCCTGTGGTTTGGTGCTGCCTGTCTTTTCATGGGTAAGTTGGGTTTCACTATCTGTGTGCAGAATCCCTTGAAGAATCTTTTGTAGTGGTGGCTTTGTGGTCACATATTGTTTTAGTTTCTGCTTATCATGGAAGACTTTTATTGCTCCATCTATTTTGGATGACATTTTTGCTGGGTAGAGTATCCTGGGGTGGAAGTTATTTTCATTCAGTTCCCAGAAGATCTCACCCCACTCTCTTCTTGCTTTTAACATTTGTGTTGAGAGGTCCACTGTGATTTTGTTGGGTTTACCTTTGTATGTTATTTGTTTTTTCTCTGTTACAGTGTTCAATATTCTTTCCCTAGTTTCTGAACTTGTTGTTTTAATAATGATATGTCGTGGGGTAGTTCTATTTGATCTGGTCTGTTTGGTGTCCTGGAGGCCTCTTGCATCTGTATGGGAATATCTTTCTCTAGATTTGGGAAATTTTCCGTTATTTTTTTGTTGAATATATTATGCATTCCCTTCACTTGCAGCTCTTCTCCTTCCTCAATGCCCATGACTCTCAAGTTTTGTCTTTTGATGGAGTCAGTGAGTTCTTGCATTTTCTTTTTACAAGTCTTGAGTTGTTTGATTAATACTTCTTCAGTTTTTCCTTTAATTAACATTTCATCTTCAAGTTCTGAGATTCTGTCTTCTGTTTGTTCTGTTCTGCTGGATTGGCCCTCTGTTTTGTTTTGCAGTTCTGTTTCATTCTTTTTTCTGAGTTTTTCAATATCCTGGGTAGTTTCCTCTTTAATGTTGTCTATTTTTGTCCTGATCTCATTTATCTGTTTATTAATTGTGTTCTCTGTTTCACTTTTGAGTTTATACAGTGCTTCTATGGTCTCCTTTATTTCTTCTTTTGCTTTATCAAATTCTCCATTTTTGTTGTCTTGGAATTTCTAGAATGTCTCCTGTACATTTTGCTTGACCATATCCAGTATCATCTCCATAAAATTCTCGTTGAGTACCTGTAGTATGTCTTCTTTTAAATTATTCTTGTGGGCTTCATTGGGTTCTTTGGCAGAGTTTATCTTCATTTTGTTGGAGCCTGGATCTGAGTATCTGTTTTCTTCATTCTCTTCTGGTTCCTGTACTAATTTTTGCTGTGGGGAAACTGGTTTCCCTGTTTTTTCTGTCTTCCCTTCATTGTCTTCATGTTGCTACTATACCTGTACTGTGTGCAATTAAGTATTTTCTAGCATATAATAATAACAATAGTAATATTTAGAATGGAAGGTGAGAGGAGATGATGCTGACTCATAGGCAGTATTCCTACGGCATATTAATGCAATTCTCAATTTTAAACAATGTGCTGAGTTGTGTTGCTTGTAACATTAAGGGTTCTCTTAGAAGAGAAAAAGTGCTTCTTCCATTCACTTGAAAAAGTCTATTTTGCCCAAAGATACTGTTCTTCAGACTTTAAGAGCCTGAGAGACAGGCAGTACTCCTTTTCAAAGTTAACTCCAATCTTACTGCTAAACCACATGCTAGAGCCTCTTGCCTCTAACATTAATGGTTTTGTTAAAACAGAAACAGTGCTTCTTTCTTTTCCTTGAATTTTACAAGTTTGCAAAATGTTGATGTTCCCCCCACTGGAAAACAATGAGTGGTATGCAGTATGTCATTCAATGGGAAACTCAATTCTCATTGAGAAACAAGATATTAAGCCCTCCTGATCCTTACATTGATACTTTTATTCGAACACATACAGTGCTTCTTCCATTCAGATGAAGTGAGCTCTTTGGCACAAAGCTGATGTTACTCACCATTGCGAACATTGAATTGTAGGCATTCTTCCTTTCAAAACCTAACTCTATTCCCTCAGAGAAACATTGTGCTAGAATCTCCTTCTTCTAACATTGACAGTTTTCTTCCAACAGATAGCTTGCTTCTTCCATTCACTTGAATGGGGCTATTTTGCACATAAGTGGGGTTCCTCACCCTTGAAAACACTTAGTGGTAGTCTGTATTCCTTTAAACATGGAAGTAAAATCTCATTGGAAAACCAAGTGCTAGATTGTTCTACTTCTAACATTTATAATTTCCTTTCAGGACACACAGTGCTTCTTCCATTCATATTCAAGAAATTGTTAAACAGAAAGCTGATCTTCCTCAATCAGACTGGTCAGGTAAAGTGAAGGAGTCCCTCAGCCTCTCTGGGAAACACTCGTTTGCATCATAAAAGATTCTGTGTCCCAAGGCAATGCACAAAAGTCTTAAAAATCATGCCCCACCCGGATCCACTAATTCACTGGTTTTCCCATCCCCTGCATTTGCTATTATGCAGACTTTCTCTTCTCTTCTGTACAATTAAATTCTCAGCAAATTTCATCTTTATGACATCTTCTGTTAGAGAATGTCTCTGCTTTCATATTCAGGGCAGGCTCAAAACCCACAGCACATGAAAGTTTCTGAAGGTCTCCCGTGCATCACTCACAATTCAAAACCCTGACAGAGGCCCAATTCCTTTCAAGAGGAAACTCAATTCTCATAGGGAAACAATGTGAATGACACTTCTGCATTTAGCACAGATTGTGTTGTTCATAAGATACATGTGTTAGTACATAGCTGAAATCCCTCTGAGGAGAGTCATATTCCTTTCAAAAACTAACTCAATACTCTCAGGGACACATTATGCTAGGCTCCCCAAATTCGAATGTACATAGCTTTAATACAAGAGATACAATGTTTCTTCCATGCACTAGAATGGGACTCTTTGGCCCAAAGGTGATGTACCTCGCAATTGAAAATCCTGAGAGATAGGAAGTATTCCTTTGAAAAGTGAACACAGTTCTCAAAACTAAACAACGTGCTGGAAAATCTTCTTTCTAACATTAAAGATTCTCTGAAAAGAGCTGCAATGCTTCTTACAATCACATGTATAGAGCAATTTAGCACAAAGGTTTTGTTCCTCACCCATGAAAACACTGAGAGGTAGGCACAATTCCTTTCCACAGTTAACTAAGTTCACCACTCTAAACAAGATGCTAGTACCTCTTGCTTCTAACATTAACGATTCTCTTACATGAGCTCCAGTAATTCTTCCTTTCAGTTGCATAGAGCCATTTAGCATGAAGGTGATGTTCCTCACGAAAGAAAACACTGAGAGACAGGCAGTATTCCTTTAATTAGCTATCTCAAATCACACTACTAAACAAGGTCCTAGAACATCTTGCTTCTAATATTAATGATTCCCTTGCGAGAGTTGCAGGACTACTTCCATTCATTTCTAAGGGGCGATTTACCACAGAGGTGATGTTCTTCAAACATGAAAACGCTGAGTAACGCAGTATTCTTTTCAACAGATAACTGAATTCCCAATGCTAAACAAGGTACTAGATCCTCTGGCTTATAAAATGAAAGAATCTCTTACGAGAGCTCCAGTACTACTTCCTTTCACTTGTAGGGGCCATTTAGAACGAAGGTGATGTTTCTCACCCATGAAAACAATGAGAGATAGGCAGTATTCCCTTGCACAGTTAACTCTTTTTACCACGGTAAACAAGGTGCTAGACCCTCTTGCTGCTAACATTAAGGATTGTCTTTCAACTGCTACAGTGCTTCTTCCATTCACTTTAAAGGGGCTATTTTACACAAAGTTGATGTTCCGAACACTTTAAAACGCTGACAGATAGGCAGCACTGCCATCGCACACTTATGTAATTCCCACTTGCAAACAATGTTCTAAGTTCCCTAGTTTGTAACATTAATGGTTCTCTTACAAGAGCTACAGTTCATCTTCCTTTCACTTTAAATGGGTTATTGGGCACAAAGGTAATACTCAACATGCATGAGAACATTGAGTGGTAGGCAGTCTTCCTTTAAATAAGTAAATCAATTCTCCTTGCAAACCAAGGTTCTTGACCCTCCTGCTTCTACACTCATAGTTCTCTTATAAGAGATGCAGTGCTTCTTCCATTCACTTGAAAGGGGCTATTTTTCACAAAGATAAGGTGCTTTACAGTTCAAAAGTCTGAGAGATAGGTAGTATTCCTTTTAAAAGTTAACTCAATTCTCACTGTTAAACAAAGTGCTAGAACCTCTTGCTGCTACTATAAATAGTTTTGATCCATGATAAACTGGGTATGTTCCAGTTACCTAAAGGCAGCTATGTGGCACAATGTTGATGCTCCTCACACATAAAAAAAATCAGTAGTAGGCAGGATACCTCTCAACAGGAAACTCACTTCTCCTAGGGAATCAAGATGCAAGACATTCCAGCCTCTCACACACTGTATCATGCCATGAGATACAGGTATTTGCCTACTTCGTCTTAAGCGAGTATGTTTCAAAGAAAAGCTCATTCTGCACTTCAAAGGCTATTATTTCACAAGCATTCCTTTCACATGCTAACTCAAATCTCAAAGAGAAACAACGTGCAAGAACCTCCTGCTTCAGACTTTGCTTCTCCTGCATGAGATAGACTGATTCTTCCATTCTCGCGGACGGGGCTTTCTTGTACAAAGTTCGTGTTCCTCCACAATGAAAATGCTGAGAGGTAGGTAGTATTCCTTTAACCAGCTATCTCAATTCACAATACTAAGCAAAGTGCTAGACATGCTTGCTTCTGACATTAATGGTTCTCTTACAAGAATTCCAGTTCTTTTTCCTTTCACTTGTAGGGGCGACCAAGCACAAATGTGATTTTCCTCACCCATGAAAACGATGAGACAGGCAGTATTCCTTTAAACAGTTAACTCAATTCACCATGCTAAATAAGGGTCCACAACCTCTTGCTTCTACCATTAATGATTCTCTTACAAGAGCTCAAGCACTTCTTCCTTTCACTTGCATAGAGCCATTTAGCACAAAGTTGATTTTCCTCACACAAGAAAACAATGAGAGACAGGCAGTATTCCTTTCTTCAGCTCACCCAAATCACAATACTAAACCAGGCCCTAGGCCCTCTTGCTTCTCACATTAATGATTCTCTTGCAAGAGTTGCAGTGCTTCTTCCATTCTTTTGTGAGGGTCGATTTACCACAGAGCTGATGTTCTTCACCCATGAAAACACTGAGTTAGGCAGTATTCCTTTGCACAGTTAACTCTGTTCACCACGGTAAACAAGGTGCTAGACCCTCTTGCTGCTAACGTTAAGGATGGTCTTTCAACTGCTACAGTGCTTCTTCCATTCACTTTAAAGGGGCTGTTTTACAGAAAGTTGATGTTCCTCACACTTTAACACGCTGACAGATAGGCACTATTACTTTGGCACACTAATGTAATTCCCACTTGTAAACAATGTGCTAAGTTGTCTTGTTTGCAACATTAATAGTTCTCTTACAAGAGCTACAGTGTTTCTTCGTTGCACTTTAAAAGCGTTTTTGGGCACAGAGTAATATTCAACACACATGAAAACACTGAGTGATAGGCAGTATTCCTTTAAACAAGTAACTCCATTCTCCTTGGAAAACACGGTGCTTGACCTCCTGCTTCTAACATTCACAATTCTCTTAAAGGAGATGCAGTGGCAGTGCTTCTTCCATCCACTACTAAGGGGAGATTTAGTACAAAAGAGATATTGCTCACCCATGAAAATAATGAGACTTAGGCAGTATTCCTTTCAACAGGTAACTGAAATCCCAATTGTAAAGAAGGTGCCAGATCCTCTTGCTTCTAACCTTAAGGATTGTCTGTCCACTGCTACAGTGCTTCTTCCATTCACTTTAAAGGGGCTGTTTTACAGAAAGTTGATGTTCTTCACACTTTAACACGCTGACAGATAGGCACTATTGCTTTCGCACACTAATGTAATTCCCCCTTGTTAACAATGTGCTAAGTTGTCTTGTTTGCAGCATTAATGGTTCTCTTACAAGGGCTACAGTGTTTCTTCCTTGCACTTTAAATGCATTATTGGGCACAGAGTAATATTCAACACGCATGAAAACACTGAGTGATAGGCAGTATTCGTTTAAACAAGTACCACCATTATCCTTGGAAAACACGGTGCTTGACCCTCCTGCTTCTAACATTCACAATTCTCTTAAAGGAGATGCCGTGCTTCATCCATCCACTACTAAGATGAGATTTAGCACAAAATTGATGTTCCTCACCCATGAAAACAATGAGACTTAGGCAGTATTCCTTTCAACAGGTAACTGAAATCCCAATTTTAAAGAAGGTGCCAGATCCTCTTGCTAATAAAATGAAAGATTCTCTTCCAATATCTACAGTGTATCTTTCTTTCACTTGTGGGGGCAATTTAGCACCAAGTTGATGTTTCTCTCCCATGAAATCATTGAGAGGTAGGCAGTATTCCTTTGCACAGTTAACTCTGTTCACCACGGTAAACAAGGTGTTAGACCCTCTTGCTTCTAACATTAAGGATTGTCTGTCCACTGCTACAGTTCTTCTTCCATTCACTTTAAAGGGGCGATTTTATACAAAGCCGATGTTCCCCACACGTTAAAACGCTGACAGATAGGCAGTTCTGCTATCACACACTTATGTAATTCCCCCTTGTAAACAATGTGCTAAGTTGTCTTGTTTGTAACATTAATGGTTCCCTTACAAGGGAAGCAGTGCTTCTTCCTTCCACTTGAAAAGGGCTATTTTTCACAATGATAATGTTCTTCACACTTTAAAAGTCTGAGAGATAGGCAGTATTCCTTTAAAAAGTGAACTCTATTCTCACTGCTAAACAAAGTGCTAGAGCCTCTTGCTGCTGTTCTTCATGGTTTTGCTCCATGACAAACTGCCCTTGTTCAATTCACCTACATGCAGCTATTTGGCACAATGCTGATGCACCTCACCCATTCAAAAACTAAGTAGGAGGCAGGAATCCAGTCAACAGGTAACTCACTTCTAGGGAATCAAGGTGCAAGACATTCCTGCCTCTCACACATCGTGTAGTGCCAGGAGATACAAGTGTTTGCCTATTTGCTATGAAGCAGGTATGTGTCAAAGAGTAGCTGGTTCTGCACTTCAAAGGCTATCATTTCACAAGCATTCCTTTCACAGGCTAACTCAAATCTCAAGGAGAAACAACGTGCCGGAACCTCCTGCTTCACACCTTGATCTCCTGCAAGAGATAGAGTGATTCTTCCATTCTCTCGAATGGGGCTTTCTTGTACAAAGTTCGTGTTCCTCCACAATGAAAATGCTGAGAGGTAGGTAGTATTCCTTTAACCAGCTATCTCCATTCACAATGCTAAGCAAAGTGCTAGACCTGCTTGCCTCTGACATGAATGGTTCTCTTACAAGAGCTGCAGTACTTCTTCCTTTCACTTGTAGGGGCGACCTAGCACAAATGTGATTTTTTTCACCCATGAAAACGATGTGACAGGCAGTATTCCTTTAAACAGTTACCTCAATTCACTATGCTAAATAAGGGGCCACACCCTCTTGCTTCTACCATTAATGATTGTCTTACAAGTGCTCCAGCACTTCTTCCTTTCACTTGCATAGAGCCATTTAGCACAAAGTTGATTTTCCTCACACAAGAAAACAATGAGAGACAGGCAGTATTTCTTTCTTCAGCTCACTCAAATCACAATACTAAACCAGGCCCTAGGCCCTCTTGCTTCTCACATTAATGATACTCTTGCAAGAGTTGCAGTGCTTCTTCCATTCTCTTGTGAGGGTCGATTTACCACAGAGCTGATGTTCTTCACCCATGAAAACACTGAGTTAGGCAGTATTTCTTTGCACAGTTAACTCTGTTCACCACGGTAGACAAGGTGCTGGACCCTCTTGCTTCTAACATTGAGGATTGTCTGTCCACTGCTACAGTGCTCCTTCCATTCAGTTTAAAGGGGCGATTTTATACAAAGCTGATGTACTCCACACGTTAAAACGCTGACAGATAGGCAGTTCTGCTATCACACACTTATGTAATTCCCCCTTGTAAACAATGTGCTAAGTTGTCTTGTTTGTAACATTAATGGTTCCCTTACAAGGGAAGCAGTGCTTTTTCCTTCCACTTGAAAAGGGCTATTTTTCACAATGATAATGTTCTTCACACTTTAAAAGTCTGAGAGATAGGCAGTATTCCTTTAAAAAGTGAACTCTGTTCTCACTGCTAAACAAAGTGCTAGAGCCTCTTGCTGCTGCTCTTCATGGTTTTGCTCCATGACAAACTGCCCTTGTTCAATTCACCTACATGCAGCTATTTGGCACAATGCTGATGCACCTCACCCATTCAAAAACTCAGTAGTAGGCAGGATTCCACTCAACTGGTAACTCACTTTTTCTAGGGAAACAAGGTGCAAGGCATTCCTGCCTCTCACACATCGTGTAGTGCCATGAGATACAATTGTTTGCCTATTTCGTATGAAGCGGGTCTTGTCAAAGAGTAGCTGGTTCTGCACTTCAAAGGCTATCATTTCACAAGCCTTTCGTTCACATGCTAACTCAAATCTCAAAGAGAATCAATGTGCAAGAACCTCCTGCTTCAGACCTTGATTATCCTGCAAGAGATAGAGTGATTCTTCCATTCTCTCGGATGGGGCTTTCTCGTACAAAGTGTGTGTTCCTCCAGGATGAAAATGCTGGGAGGTAGGTAGTATTACTTTTACCAGTTATCTCCATTCACAAAGCTAAACAAAGTGCTAGACCTGCTTGCTTCTAACATTAAAGCTTCTCCTCCAAGCTTGCTTCTAACATTAAAGCTTCTCCTCCAAGAGCTCCAGCACTTCTTCCTTTCACTTGCATAGAGCCATTTAGCACAAAGTTGATTTTCCTCACACAAGAAAACAATGAGAGACAGGCAGTATTCCTTTCTTCAGCTCACCCAATTGACAATAGTAAACCAGGCCCTAGGCCGTCTTGCTTCGCACATTAATGATTCTCTTGCAACAGTTGCAGTGCTTCTTCCATTCTCTTGTGAGGGTCGATTTACCACAGAGCTGATGTTCTTCACCCATGAAAACACTGAGTTAGGCAGTATTCCTTTGCACAGGTAACTCTGTTCACCACGGTAAACAAGGTGCTAGATCCTCTTGCTTCTAACCTTAAGGATTGTCTGTCCACTGCTACAGTGCTTCTTCCATTCACTTTAAAGGGGCTGTTTTACAGAAAGTTGATGTTCTTCACACTTTAACACGCTGACAGATAGGCACTATTGCTTTCGCACACTAATGTAATTCCCCCTTGTTAACAATGTGCTAAGTTGTCTTGTTTGCAGCATTAATTGTTCTCTTACAAGGGCTACAGTGTTTCTTCCTTGCACTTTAAATGCATTATTGGGCACAGAGTAATATTCAACACGCATGAAAACACTGAGTGATAGGCAGTATTCGTTTAAACAAGTACCACCATTATCCTTGGAAAACACAGTGCTTGACCCTCCTGCTTCTAACATTCACAATTCTCTTAAAGGAGATGCCGTGCTTCATCCATCCACTACTAAGATGAGATTTAGCACAAAATTGATGTTCCTCACCCATGAAAACAATGAGACTTAGGCAGTATTCCTTTCAACAGGTAACTGAATTCCCAATTTTAAAGAAGGTGCCAGATCCTCTTGCTAATAAAATGAAAGATTCTCTTCCAATATCTACAGTGTATCTTCCTTTCACTTGTGGGGGCAATTTAGCACCAAGTTGATGTTTCTCTCCCATGAAATCATTGAGAGGTAGGCAGTATTCCTTTGCACAGTTAACTCTGTTCACCACGGTAAACAAGGTGTTAGACCCTCTTGCTTCTAACATTAAGGATTGTCTGTCCACTGCTACAGTGCTTCTTCCATTCACTTTAAAGGGGCGATTTTATACAAAGCCGATGTTCCCCACACGTTAAAACGCTGACAGATAGGCAGTTCTGCTATCACACACTTATGTAATTCCCCCTTGTAAACAATGTGCTAAGTTGTCTTGTTTGTAACATTAATGGTTCCCTTACAAGGGAAGCAGTGCTTCTTCCTTCCACTTGAAAAGGGCTATTTTTCACAATGATAATGTTCTTCACACTTTAAAAGTCTGAGAGATAGGCAGTATTCCTTTAAAAAGTGAACTCTATTCTCACTGCTAAACAAAGTGCTAGAGCCTCTTGCTGCTGCTCTTCATGGTTTTGCTCCATGACAAACTGCCCTTGTTCAATTCACCTACATGCAGCTATTTGGCACAATGCTGATGCACCTCACCCATTCAAAAACTAAGTAGGAGGCAGGAATCCAGTCAACAGGTAACTCACTTCTAGGGAATCAAGGTGCAAGACATTCCTGCCTCTCACACATCGTGTAGTGCCAGGAGATACAAGTGTTTGCCTATTTGCTATGAAGCAGGTATGTGTCAAAGAGTAGCTGGTTCTGCACTTCAAAGGCTATCATTTCACAAGCATTCCTTTCACAGGCTAACTCAAATCTCAAGGAGAAACAACGTGCCGGAACCTCCTGCTTCAGACCTTGATCTCCTGCAAGAGATAGAGTGATTCTTCCATTCTCTCGAATGGGGCTTTCTTGTACAAAGTTCGTGTTCCTCCACAATGAAAATGCTGAGAGGTAGGTAGTATTACTTTAACCAGCTATCTCCATTCACAATGCTAAGCAAAGTGCTAGACCTGCTTGCCTCTGACATGAATGGTTCTCTTACAAGAGCTGCAGTACTTCTTCCTTTCACTTGTAGGGGCGACCTAGCACAAATGTGATTTTTTTCACCCATGAAAACGATGTGACAGGCAGTATTCCTTTAAACAGTTAACTCAATTCACTATGCTAAATAAGGGGCCACACCCTCTTGCTTCTACCATTAATGATTGTCTTACAAGTGCTCCAGCACTTCTTCCTTTCACTTGCATAGAGCCATTTAGCACAAAGTTGATTTTCCTCACACACGAAAACAATGAGAGACAGGCAGTATTTCTTTCTTCAGCTCACTCAAATCACAATACTAAACCAGGCCCTAGGCCGTCTTGCTTCTCACATTAATGATACTCTTGCAAGAGTTGCAGTGCTTCTTCCATTCTCTTGTGAGGGTCGATTTACCACAGAGCTGATGTTCTTCACCCATGAAAACACTGAGTTAGGCAGTATTTCTTTGCACAGTTAACTCTGTTCACCACGGTAGACAAGGTGCTGGACCCTCTTGCTTCTAACATTAAGGATTGTCTGTCCACTGCTACAGTGCTTCTTCCATTCACTTTAAAGGGGCGATTTTATACAAAGCTGATGTACTCCACACGTTAAAACGCTGACAGATAGGCAGTTCTGCTATCACACACTTATGTAATTCCCCCTTGTAAACAATGTGCTAAGTTGTCTTGTTTGTAACATTAATGGTTCCCTTACAAGGGAAGCAGTGCTTCTTCCTTCCACTTGAAAAGGGCTATTTTTCACAATGATAATGTTCTTCACACTTTAAAAGTCTGAGAGATAGGCAGTATTCCTTTAAAAAGTGAACTCTATTCTCACTGCTAAACAAAGTGCTAGAGCCTCTTGCTGCTGCTCTTCATGGTTTTGCTCCATGACAAACTGCCCTTGTTCAATTCACCTACATGCAGCTATTTGGCACAATGCTGATGCACCTCACCCATTCAAAAACTCAGTAGTAGGCAGGATTCCACTCAACTGGTAACTCACTTTTTCTAGGGAAACAAGGTGCAAGGCATTCCTGCCTCTCACACATCGTGTAGTGCCATGAGATACAATTGTTTGCCTATTTCGTATGAAGCGGGTCTTGTCAAAGAGTAGCTGGTTCTGCACTTCAAAGGCTATCATTTCACAAGCCTTTCGTTCACATGCTAACTCAAATCTCAAAGAGAATCAATGTGCAAGAACCTCCTGCTTCAGACCTTGATTATCCTGCAAGAGATAGAGTGATTCTTCCATTCTCTCGGATGGGGCTTTCTCGTACAAAGTGTGTGTTCCTCCAGAATGAAAATGCTGGGAGGTAGGTAGTATTACTTTTACCAGTTATCTCCATTCACAAAGCTAAACAAAGTGCTAGACCTGCTTGCTTCTAACATTAAAGCTTCTCCTCCAAGCTTGCTTCTAACATTAAAGCTTCTCCTCCAAGAGCTCCAGCACTTCTTCCTTTCACTTGCATAGAGCCATTTAGCACAAAGTTGATTTTCCTCACAGAAGAAAACAATGGGAGACAGGCAATATTCCTTTCTTCAGCTCACCCAATTGACAATAGTAAACCAGGCCCTAGGCCGTCTTGCTTCGCACATTAATGATTCTCTTGCAACAGTTGCAGTGCTTCTTCCATTCTCTTGTGAGGGTCGATTTACCACAGAGCTGATGTTCTTCACCCATGAAAACACTGAGTTAGGCAGTATTCCTTTGCACAGGTAACTCTGTTCACCACGGTAAACAAGGTGCTAGATCCTCTTGCTTCTAACCTTAAGGATTGTCTGTCCACTGCTACAGTGCTTCTTCCATTCACTTTAAAGGGGCTGTTTTACAGAAAGTTGATGTTCTTCACACTTTAACACGCTGACAGATAGGCACTATTGCTTTCGCACACTAATGTAATTCCCCCTTGTTAACAATGTGCTAAGTTGTCTTGTTTGCAGCATTAATTGTTCTCTTACAAGGGCTACAGTGTTTCTTCCTTGCACTTTAAATGCATTATTGGGCACAGAGTAATATTCAACACGCATGAAAACACTGAGTGATAGGCAGTATTCGTTTAAACAAGTACCACCATTATCCTTGGAAAACACAGTGCTTGACCCTCCTGCTTCTAACATTCACAATTCTCTTAAAGGAGATGCCGTGCTTCATCCATCCACTACTAAGATGAGATTTAGCACAAAATTGATGTTCCTCACCCATGAAAACAATGAGACTTAGGCAGTATTCCTTTCAACAGGTAACTGAATTCCCAATTTTAAAGAAGGTGCCAGATCCTCTTGCTAATAAAATGAAAGATTCTCTTCCAATATCTACAGTGTATCTTCCTTTCACTTGTGGGGGCAATTTAGCACCAAGTTGATGTTTCTCTCCCATGAAATCATTGAGAGGTAGGCAGTATTCCTTTGCACAGTTAACTCTGTTCACCACGGTAAACAAGGTGTTAGACCCTCTTGCTTCTAACATTAAGGATTGTCTGTCCACTGCTACAGTGCTTCTTCCATTCACTTTAAAGGGGCGATTTTATACAAAGCCGATGTTCCCCACACGTTAAAACGCTGACAGATAGGCAGTTCTGCTATCACACACTTATGTAATTCCCCCTTGTAAACAATGTGCTAAGTTGTCTTGTTTGTAACATTAATGGTTCCCTTACAAGGGAAGCAGTGCTTCTTCCTTCCACTTGAAAAGGGCTATTTTTCACAATGATAACGTTCTTCACACTTTAAAAGTCTGAGAGATAGGCAGTATTCCTTTAAAAAGTGAACTCTATTCTCACTGCTAAACAAAGTGCTAGAGCCTCTTGCTGCTGCTCTTCATGGTTTTGCTCCATGACAAACTGCCCTTGTTCAATTCACCTACATGCAGCTATTTGGCACAATGCTGATGCACCTCACCCATTCAAAAACTAAGTAGGAGGCAGGAATCCAGTCAACAGGTAACTCACTTCTAGGGAATCAAGGTGCAAGACATTCCTGCCTCTCACACATCGTGTAGTGCCAGGAGATACAAGTGTTTGCCTATTTGCTATGAAGCAGGTATGTGTCAAAGAGTAGCTGGTTCTGCACTTCAAAGGCTATCATTTCACAAGCATTCCTTTCACAGGCTAACTCAAATCTCAAGGAGAAACAACGTGCCGGAACCTCCTGCTTCAGACCTTGATCTCCTGCAAGAGATAGAGTGATTCTTCCATTCTCTCGAATGGGGCTTTCTTGTACAAAGTTCGTGTTCCTCCACAATGAAAATGCTGAGAGGTAGGTAGTATTCCTTTAACCAGCTATCTCCATTCACAATGCTAAGCAAAGTGCTAGACCTGCTTGCTTCTGACATGAATGGTTCTCTTACAAGAGCTGCAGTACTTCTTCCTTTCACTTGTAGGGGCGACCTAGCACAAATGTGATTTTTTTCACCCATGAAAACGATGTGACAGGCAGTATTCCTTTAAACAGTTAACTCAATTCACTATGCTAAATAAGGGGCCACACCCTCTTGCTTCTACCATTAATGATTGTCTTACAAGTGCTCCAGCACTTCTTCCTTTCACTTGCATAGAGCCATTTAGCACAAAGTTGATTTTCCTCACACAAGAAAACAATGAGAGACAGGCAGTATTTCTTTCTTCAGCTCACTCAAATCACAATACTAAACCAGGCCCTAGGCCGTCTTGCTTCTCACATTAATGATACTCTTGCAAGAGTTGCAGTGCTTCTTCCATTCTTTTGAGGGTCGATTTACCACAGAGCTGATGTTCTTCACCCATGAAAACACTGAGTTAGGCAGTATTTCTTTGCACAGTTAACTCTGTTCACCACGGTAGACAAGGTGCTGGACCCTCTTGCTTCTAACATTAAGGATTGTCTGTCCACTGCTACAGTGCTTCTTCCATTCACTTTAAAGGTGCGATTTTATACAAAGCTGATGTCCTCCACACGTTAAAACGCTGACAGATAGGCAGTTCTGCTATCACACACTTATGTAATTCCCCCTTGTAAACAATGTGCTAAGTTGTCTTGTTTGTAACATTAATGGTTCCCTTACAAGGGAAGCAGTGCTTCTTCCTTCCACTTGAAAAGGGCTATTTTTCACAATGATAATGTTCTTCACACTTTAAAAGTCTGAGAGATAGGCAGTATTCCTTTAAAAAGTGAACTCTGTTCTCACTGCTAAACAAAGTGCTAGAGCCTCTTGCTGCTGCTCTTCATGGTTTTGCTCCATGACAAACTGCCCTTGTTCAATTCACCTACATGCAGCTATTTGGCACAATGCTGATGCACCTCACCCATTCAAAAACTCAGTAGTAGGCAGGATTCCACTCAACTGGTAACTCACTTTTTCTAGGGAAACAAGGTGCAAGGCATTCCTGCCTCTCACACATCGTGTAGTGCCATGAGATACAATTGTTTGCCTATTTCGTATGAAGCGGGTCTTGTCAAAGAGTAGCTGGTTCTGCACTTCAAAGGCTATCATTTCACAAGCCTTTCGTTCACATGCTAACTCAAATCTCAAAGAGAATCAATGTGCAAGAACCTCCTGCTTCAGACCTTGATTATCCTGCAAGAGATAGAGTGATTCTTCCATTCTCTCGGATGGGGCTTTCTCGTACAAAGTGTGTGTTCCTCCAGAATGAAAATGCTGGGAGGTAGGTAGTATTACTTTTACCAGTTATCTCCATTCACAAAGCTAAACAAAGTGCTAGACCTGCTTGCTTCTAACATTAAAGCTTCTCCTCCAAGCTTGCTTCTAACATTAAAGCTTCTCCTCCAAGAGCTCCAGCACTTCTTCCTTTCACTTGCATAGAGCCATTTAGCACAAAGTTGATTTTCCTCACACAAGAAAACAATGAGAGACAGGCAGTACTCCTTTCTTCAGCTCACCCAATTGACAATAGTAAACCAGGCCCTAGGCCGTCTTGCTTCGCACATTAATGATTCTCTTGCAACAGTTGCAGTGCTTCTTCCATTCTCTTGTGAGGGTCGATTTACCACAGAGCTGATGTTCTTCACCCATGAAAACACTGAGTTAGGCAGTATTCCTTTGCACAGGTAACTCTGTTCACCACGGTAAACAAGGTGCTAGATCCTCTTGCTTCTAACCTTAAGGATTGTCTGTCCACTGCTACAGTGCTTCTTCCATTCACTTTAAAGGGGCTGTTTTACAGAAAGTTGATGTTCTTCACACTTTAACACGCTGACAGATAGGCACTATTGCTTTCGCACACTAATGTAATTCCCCCTTGTTAACAATGTGCTAAGTTGTCTTGTTTGCAGCATTAATGGTTGTCTTACAAGGGCTACAGTGTTTCTTCCTTGCACTTTAAATGCATTATTGGGCACAGAGTAATATTCAACACGCATGAAAACACTGAGTGATAGGCAGTATTCGTTTAAACAAGTACCACCATTATCCTTGGAAAACACAGTGCTTGACCCTCCTGCTTCTAACATTCACAATTCTCTTAAAGGAGATGCCGTGCTTCATCCATCCACTACTAAGATGAGATTTAGCACAAAATTGATGTTCCTCACCCATGAAAACAATGAGACTTAGGCAGTATTCCTTTCAACAGGTAACTGAATTCCCAATTTTAAAGAAGGTGCCAGATCCTCTTGCTAATAAAATGAAAGATTCTCTTCCAATATCTACAGTGTATCTTCCTTTCACTTGTGGGGGCAATTTAGCACCAAGTTGATGTTTCTCTCCCATGAAATCATTGAGAGGTAGGCAGTATTCCTTTGCACAGTTAACTCTGTTCACCACGGTAAACAAGGTGTTAGACCCTCTTGCTTCTAACATTAAGGATTGTCTGTCCACTGCTACAGTGCTTCTTCCATTCACTTTAAAGGGGCGATTTTATACAAAGCCGATGTTCCCCACACGTTAAAACGCTGACAGATAGGCAGTTCTGCTATCACACACTTATGTAATTCCCCCTTGTAAACAATGTGCTAAGTTGTCTTGTTTGTAACATTAATGGTTCCCTTACAAGGGAAGCAGTGCTTCTTCCTTCCACTTGAAAAGGGCTATTTTTCACAATGATAACGTTCTTCACACTTTAAAAGTCTGAGAGATAGGCAGTATTCCTTTAAAAAGTGAACTCTATTCTCACTGCTAAACAAAGTGCTAGAGCCTCTTGCTGCTGCTCTTCATGGTTTTGCTCCATGACAAACTGCCCTTGTTCAATTCACCTACATGCAGCTATTTGGCACAATGCTGATGCACCTCACCCATTCAAAAACTAAGTAGGAGGCAGGAATCCAGTCAACAGGTAACTCACTTCTAGGGAATCAAGGTGCAAGACATTCCTGCCTCTCACACATCGTGTAGTGCCAGGAGATACAAGTGTTTGCCTATTTGCTATGAAGCAGGTATGTGTCAAAGAGTAGCTGGTTCTGCACTTCAAAGGCTATCATTTCACAAGCATTCCTTTCACAGGCTAACTCAAATCTCAAGGAGAAACAACGTGCCGGAACCTCCTGCTTCAGACCTTGATCTCCTGCAAGAGATAGAGTGATTCTTCCATTCTCTCGAATGGGGCTTTCTTGTACAAAGTTCGTGTTCCTCCACAATGAAAATGCTGAGAGGTAGGTAGTATTCCTTTAACCAGCTATCTCCATTCACAATGCTAAGCAAAGTGCTAGACCTGCTTGCTTCTGACATGAATGGTTCTCTTACAAGAGCTGCAGTACTTCTTCCTTTCACTTGTAGGGGCGACCTAGCACAAATGTGATTTTTTTCACCCATGAAAACGATGTGACAGGCAGTATTCCTTTAAACAGTTAACTCAATTCACTATGCTAAATAAGGGGCCACACCCTCTTGCTTCTACCATTAATGATTGTCTTACAAGTGCTCCAGCACTTCTTCCTTTCACTTGCATAGAGCCATTTAGCACAAAGTTGATTTTCCTCACACAAGAAAACAATGAGAGACAGGCAGTATTTCTTTCTTCAGCTCACTCAAATCACAATACTAAACCAGGCCCTAGGCCGTCTTGCTTCTCACATTAATGATACTCTTGCAAGAGTTGCAGTGCTTCTTCCATTCTTTTGAGGGTCGATTTACCACAGAGCTGATGTTCTTCACCCATGAAAACACTGAGTTAGGCAGTATTTCTTTGCACAGTTAACTCTGTTCACCACGGTAGACAAGGTGCTGGACCCTCTTGCTTCTAACATTAAGGATTGTCTGTCCACTGCTACAGTGCTTCTTCCATTCACTTTAAAGGTGCGATTTTATACAAAGCTGATGTCCTCCACACGTTAAAACGCTGACAGATAGGCAGTTCTGCTATCACACACTTATGTAATTCCCCCTTGTAAACAATGTGCTAAGTTGTCTTGTTTGTAACATTAATGGTTCCCTTACAAGGGAAGCAGTGCTTCTTCCTTCCACTTGAAAAGGGCTATTTTTCACAATGATAATGTTCTTCACACTTTAAAAGTCTGAGAGATAGGCAGTATTCCTTTAAAAAGTGAACTCTGTTCTCACTGCTAAACAAAGTGCTAGAGCCTCTTGCTGCTGCTCTTCATGGTTTTGCTCCATGACAAACTGCCCTTGTTCAATTCACCTACATGCAGCTATTTGGCACAATGCTGATGCACCTCACCCATTCAAAAACTCAGTAGTAGGCAGGATTCCACTCAACTGGTAACTCACTTTTTCTAGGGAAACAAGGTGCAAGGCATTCCTGCCTCTCACACATCGTGTAGTGCCATGAGATACAATTGTTTGCCTATTTCGTATGAAGCGGGTCTTGTCAAAGAGTAGCTGGTTCTGCACTTCAAAGGCTATCATTTCACAAGCCTTTCGTTCACATGCTAACTCAAATCTCAAAGAGAATCAATGTGCAAGAACCTCCTGCTTCAGACCTTGATTATCCTGCAAGAGATAGAGTGATTCTTCCATTCTCTCGGATGGGGCTTTCTCGTACAAAGTGTGTGTTCCTCCAGAATGAAAATGCTGGGAGGTAGGTAGTATTACTTTTACCAGTTATCTCCATTCACAAAGCTAAACAAAGTGCTAGACCTGCTTGCTTCTAACATTAAAGCTTCTCCTCCAAGCTTGCTTCTAACATTAAAGCTTCTCCTCCAAGAGCTCCAGCACTTCTTCCTTTCACTTGCATAGAGCCATTTAGCACAAAGTTGATTTTCCTCACACAAGAAAACAATGAGAGACAGGCAGTACTCCTTTCTTCAGCTCACCCAATTGACAATAGTAAACCAGGCCCTAGGCCGTCTTGCTTCGCACATTAATGATTCTCTTGCAACAGTTGCAGTGCTTCTTCCATTCTCTTGTGAGGGTCGATTTACCACAGAGCTGATGTTCTTCACCCATGAAAACACTGAGTTAGGCAGTATTCCTTTGCACAGGTAACTCTGTTCACCACGGTAAACAAGGTGCTAGATCCTCTTGCTTCTAACCTTAAGGATTGTCTGTCCACTGCTACAGTGCTTCTTCCATTCACTTTAAAGGGGCTGTTTTACAGAAAGTTGATGTTCTTCACACTTTAACACGCTGACAGATAGGCACTATTGCTTTCGCACACTAATGTAATTCCCCCTTGTTAACAATGTGCTAAGTTGTCTTGTTTGCAGCATTAATGGTTGTCTTACAAGGGCTACAGTGTTTCTTCCTTGCACTTTAAATGCATTATTGGGCACAGAGTAATATTCAACACGCATGAAAACACGGAGTAATAGGCAGTATTCGTTTAAACAAGTACCACCATTATCCTTGGAAAACACGGTGCTTGACCCTCCTGCTTCTAACATTCACAATTCTCTTAAAGGAGATGCCGTGCTTCATCCATCCACTACTAAGATGAGATTTAGCACAAAATTGATTTTCCTCACCCATGAAAACAATGAGACTTAGGCAGTATTCCTTTCAACAGGTAACTGAAATCCCAATTTTAAAGAAGGTGCCAGATCCTCTTGCTAATAAAATGAAAGATTCTCTTCCAATATCTACAGTGTATCTTCCTTACACTTGTGGGGGCAATTTAGCACCAAGTTGATGTTTCTCTCCCATGAAATCATTGAGAGGTAGGCAGTATTCCTTTGCACAGTTAACTCTGTTCACCACGGTAAACAAGGTGTTAGACCCTCTTGCTTCTAACATTAAGGATTGTCTGTCCACTGCTACAGTGCTTCTTCCATTCACTTTAAAGGGGCGATTTTATACAAAGCCGATGTTCCCCACACGTTAAAACGCTGACAGATAGGCAGTTCTGCTATCACACACTTATGTAATTCCCCCTTGTAAACAATGTGCTAAGTTGTCTTGTTTGTAACATTAATGGTTCCCTTACAAGGGAAGCAGTGCTTCTTCCTTCCACTTGAAAAGGGCTATTTTTCACAATGATAATGTTCTTCACACTTTAAAAGTCTGAGAGATAGGCAGTATTCCTTTAAAAAGTGAACTCTATTCTCACTGCTAAACAAAGTGCTAGAGCCTCTTGCTGCTGCTCTTCATGGTTTTGCTCCATGACAAACTGCCCTTGTTCAATTCACCTACATGCAGCTATTTGGCACAATGCTGATGCACCTCACCCATTCAAAAACTAAGTAGGAGGCAGGAATCCAGTCAACAGGTAACTCACTTCTAGGGAATCAAGGTGCAAGACATTCCTGCCTCTCACACATCGTGTAGTGCCAGGAGATACAAGTGTTTGCCTATTTGCTATGAAGCAGGTATGTGTCAAAGAGTAGCTGGTTCTGCACTTCAAAGGCTATCATTTCACAAGCATTCCTTTCACAGGCTAACTCAAATCTCAAGGAGAAACAACGTGCCGGAACCTCCTGCTTCAGACCTTGATCTCCTGCAAGAGATAGAGTGATTCTTCCATTCTCTCGAATGGGGCTTTCTTGTACAAAGTTCGTGTTCCTCCACAATGGAAATGCTGAGAGGTAGGTAGTATTCCTTTAACCAGCTATCTCCATTCACAATGCTAAGCAAAGTGCTAGACCTGCTTGCTTCTGACATGAATGGTTCTCTTACAAGAGCTGCAGTACTTCTTCCTTTCACTTGTAGGGGCGACCTAGCACAAATGTGATTTTTTTCACCCATGAAAACGATGTGACAGGCAGTATTCCTTTAAACAGTTAACTCAATTCACTATGCTAAATAAGGGGCCACACCCTCTTGCTTCTACCATTAATGATTGTCTTACAAGTGCTCCAGCACTTCTTCCTTTCACTTGCATAGAGCCATTTAGCACAAAGTTGATTTTCCTCACACAAGAAAACAATGAGAGACAGGCAGTATTTCTTTCTTCAGCTCACTCAAATCACAATACTAAACCAGGCCCTAGGCCGTCTTGCTTCTCACATTAATGATACTCTTGCAAGAGTTGCAGTGCTTCTTCCATTCTTTTGAGGGTCGATTTACCACAGAGCTGATGTTCTTCACCCATGAAAACACTGAGTTAGGCAGTATTTCTTTGCACAGTTAACTCTGTTCACCACGGTAGACAAGGTGCTGGACCCTCTTGCTTCTAACATTAAGGATTGTATGTCCACTGCTACAGTGCTTCTTCCATTCACTTTAAAGGGGCTGTTTTACAGAAAGTTGATGTTCTTCACACTTTAACACGCTGACAGATAGGCACTATTGCTTTCGCACACTAATGTAATTCCCCCTTGTTAACAATGTGCTAAGTTGTCTTGTTTGCAGCATTAATTGTTCTCTTACAAGGGCTACAGTGTTTCTTCCTTGCACTTTAAATGCATTATTGGGCACAGAGTAATATTCAACACGCATGAAAACACTGAGTGATAGGCAGTATTCGTTTAAACAAGTACCACCATTATCCTTGGAAAACACAGTGCTTGACCCTCCTGCTTCTAACATTCACAATTCTCTTAAAGGAGATGCCGTGCTTCATCCATCCACTACTAAGATGAGATTTAGCACAAAATTGATGTTCCTCACCCATGAAAACAATGAGACTTAGGCACTATTCCTTTCAACAGGTAACTGAATTCCCAATTTTAAAGAAGGTGCCAGATCCTCTTGCTAATAAAATGAAAGATTCTCTTCCAATATCTACAGTGTATCTTCCTTTCACTTGTGGGGGCAATTTAGCACCAAGTTGATGTTTCTCTCCCATGAAATCATTGAGAGGTAGGCAGTATTCCTTTGCACAGTTAACTCTGTTCACCACGGTAAACAAGGTGTTAGACCCTCTTGCTTCTAACATTAAGGATTGTCTGTCCACTGCTACAGTGCTTCTTCCATTCACTTTAAAGGGGCGATTTTATACAAAGCCGATGTTCCCCACACGTTAAAACGCTGACAGATAGGCAGTTCTGCTATCACACACTTATGTAATTCCCCCTTGTAAACAATGTGCTAAGTTGTCTTGTTTGTAACATTAATGGTTCCCTTACAAGGGAAGCAGTGCTTCTTCCTTCCACTTGAAAAGGGCTATTTTTCACAATGATAATGTTCTTCACACTTTAAAAGTCTGAGAGATAGGCAGTATTCCTTTAAAAAGTGAACTCTATTCTCACTGCTAAACAAAGTGCTAGAGCCTCTTGCTGCTGCTCTTCATGGTTTTGCTCCATGACAAACTGCCCTTGTTCAATTCACCTACATGCAGCTATTTGGCACAATGCTGATGCACCTCACCCATTCAAAAACTAAGTAGGAGGCAGGAATCCAGTCAACAGGTAACTCACTTCTAGGGAATCAAGGTGCAAGACATTCCTGCCTCTCACACATCGTGTAGTGCCAGGAGATACAAGTGTTTGCCTATTTGCTATGAAGCAGGTATGTGTCAAAGAGTAGCTGGTTCTGCACTTCAAAGGCTATCATTTCACAAGCATTCCTTTCACAGGCTAACTCAAATCTCAAGGAGAAACAACGTGCCGGAACCTCCTGCTTCAGACCTTGATCTCCTGCAAGAGATAGAGTGATTCTTCCATTCTCTCGAATGGGGCTTTCTTGTACAAAGTTCGTGTTCCTCCACAATGAAAATGCTGAGAGGTAGGTAGTATTCCTTTAACCAGCTATCTCCATTCACAATGCTAAGCAAAGTGCTAGACCTGCTTGCTTCTGACATGAATGGTTCTCTTACAAGAGCTGCAGTACTTCTTCCTTTCACTTGTAGGGGCGACCTAGCACAAATGTGATTTTTTTCACCCATGAAAACGATGTGACAGGCAGTATTCCTTTAAACAGTTAACTCAATTCACTATGCTAAATAAGGGGCCACACCCTCTTGCTTCTACCATTAATGATTGTCTTACAAGTGCTCCAGCACTTCTTCCTTTCACTTGCATAGAGCCATTTAGCACAAAGTTGATTTTCCTCACACAAGAAAACAATGAGAGACAGGCAGTATTTCTTTCTTCAGCTCACTCAAATCACAATACTAAACCAGGCCCTAGGCCGTCTTGCTTCTCACATTAATGATACTCTTGCAAGAGTTGCAGTGCTTCTTCCATTCTTTTGAGGGTCGATTTACCACAGAGCTGATGTTCTTCACCCATGAAAACACTGAGTTAGGCAGTATTTCTTTGCACAGTTAACTCTGTTCACCACGGTAGACAAGGTGCTGGACCCTCTTGCTTCTAACATTAAGGATTGTCTGTCCACTGCTACAGTGCTTCTTCCATTCACTTTAAAGGTGCGATTTTATACAAAGCTGATGTACTCCACACGTTAAAACGCTGACAGATAGGCAGTTCTGCTATCACACACTTATGTAATTCCCCCTTGTAAACAATGTGCTAAGTTGTCTTGTTTGTAACATTAATGGTTCCCTTACAAGGGAAGCAGTGCTTCTTCCTTCCACTTGAAAAGGGCTATTTTTCACAATGATAATGTTCTTCACACTTTAAAAGTCTGAGAGATAGGCAGTATTCCTTTAAAAAGTGAACTCTGTTCTCACTGCTAAACAAAGTGCTAGAGCCTCTTGCTGCTGCTCTTCATGGTTTTGCTCCATGACAAACTGCCCTTGTTCAATTCACCTACATGCAGCTATTTGGCACAATGCTGATGCACCTCACCCATTCAAAAACTCAGTAGTAGGCAGGATTCCACTCAACTGGTAACTCACTTTTTCTAGGGAAACAAGGTGCAAGGCATTCCTGCCTCTCACACATCGTGTAGTGCCATGAGATACAATTGTTTGCCTATTTCGTATGAAGCGGGTCTTGTCAAAGAGTAGCTGGTTCTGCACTTCAAAGGCTATCATTTCACAAGCCTTTCGTTCACATGCTAACTCAAATCTCAAAGAGAATCAATGTGCAAGAACCTCCTGCTTCAGACCTTGATTATCCTGCAAGAGATAGAGTGATTCTTCCATTCTCTCGGATGGGGCTTTCTCGTACAAAGTGTGTGTTCCTCCAGAATGAAAATGCTGGGAGGTAGGTAGTATTACTTTTACCAGTTATCTCCATTCACAAAGCTAAACAAAGTGCTAGACCTGCTTGCTTCTAACATTAAAGCTTCTCCTCCAAGCTTGCTTCTAACATTAAAGCTTCTCCTCCAAGAGCTCCAGCACTTCTTCCTTTCACTTGCATAGAGCCATTTAGCACAAAGTTGATTTTCCTCACACAAGAAAACAATGAGAGACAGGCAGTACTCCTTTCTTCAGCTCACCCAATTGACAATAGTAAACCAGGCCCTAGGCCGTCTTGCTTCGCACATTAATGATTCTCTTGCAACAGTTGCAGTGCTTCTTCCATTCTCTTGTGAGGGTCGATTTACCACAGAGCTGATGTTCTTCACCCATGAAAACACTGAGTTAGGCAGTATTCCTTTGCACAGGTAACTCTGTTCACCACGGTAAACAAGGTGCTAGATCCTCTTGCTTCTAACCTTAAGGATTGTCTGTCCACTGCTACAGTGCTTCTTCCATTCACTTTAAAGGGGCTGTTTTACAGAAAGTTGATGTTCTTCACACTTTAACACGCTGACAGATAGGCACTATTGCTTTCGCACACTAATGTAATTCCCCCTTGTTAACAATGTGCTAAGTTGTCTTGTTTGCAGCATTAATGGTTGTCTTACAAGGGCTACAGTGTTTCTTCCTTGCACTTTAAATGCATTATTGGGCACAGAGTAATATTCAACACGCATGAAAACACGGAGTAATAGGCAGTATTCGTTTAAACAAGTACCACCATTATCCTTGGAAAACACGGTGCTTGACCCTCCTGCTTCTAACATTCACAATTCTCTTAAAGGAGATGCCGTGCTTCATCCATCCACTACTAAGATGAGATTTAGCACAAAATTGATTTTCCTCACCCATGAAAACAATGAGACTTAGGCAGTATTCCTTTCAACAGGTAACTGAAATCCCAATTTTAAAGAAGGTGCCAGATCCTCTTGCTAATAAAATGAAAGATTCTCTTCCAATATCTACAGTGTATCTTCCTTACACTTGTGGGGGCAATTTAGCACCAAGTTGATGTTTCTCTCCCATGAAATCATTGAGAGGTAGGCAGTATTCCTTTGCACAGTTAACTCTGTTCACCACGGTAAACAAGGTGTTAGACCCTCTTGCTTCTAACATTAAGGATTGTCTGTCCACTGCTACAGTGCTTCTTCCATTCACTTTAAAGGGGCGATTTTATACAAAGCCGATGTTCCCCACACGTTAAAACGCTGACAGATAGGCAGTTCTGCTATCACACACTTATGTAATTCCCCCTTGTAAACAATGTGCTAAGTTGTCTTGTTTGTAACATTAATGGTTCCCTTACAAGGGAAGCAGTGCTTCTTCCTTCCACTTGAAAAGGGCTATTTTTCACAATGATAATGTTCTTCACACTTTAAAAGTCTGAGAGATAGGCAGTATTCCTTTAAAAAGTGAACTCTATTCTCACTGCTAAACAAAGTGCTAGAGCCTCTTGCTGCTGCTCTTCATGGTTTTGCTCCATGACAAACTGCCCTTGTTCAATTCACCTACATGCAGCTATTTGGCACAATGCTGATGCACCTCACCCATTCAAAAACTAAGTAGGAGGCAGGAATCCAGTCAACAGGTAACTCACTTCTAGGGAATCAAGGTGCAAGACATTCCTGCCTCTCACACATCGTGTAGTGCCAGGAGATACAAGTGTTTGCCTATTTGCTATGAAGCAGGTATGTGTCAAAGAGTAGCTGGTTCTGCACTTCAAAGGCTATCATTTCACAAGCATTCCTTTCACAGGCTAACTCAAATCTCAAGGAGAAACAACGTGCCGGAACCTCCTGCTTCAGACCTTGATCTCCTGCAAGAGATAGAGTGATTCTTCCATTCTCTCGAATGGGGCTTTCTTGTACAAAGTTCGTGTTCCTCCACAATGGAAATGCTGAGAGGTAGGTAGTATTCCTTTAACCAGCTATCTCCATTCACAATGCTAAGCAAAGTGCTAGACCTGCTTGCTTCTGACATGAATGGTTCTCTTACAAGAGCTGCAGTACTTCTTCCTTTCACTTGTAGGGGCGACCTAGCACAAATGTGATTTTTTTCACCCATGAAAACGATGTGACAGGCAGTATTCCTTTAAACAGTTAACTCAATTCACTATGCTAAATAAGGGGCCACACCCTCTTGCTTCTACCATTAATGATTGTCTTACAAGTGCTCCAGCACTTCTTCCTTTCACTTGCATAGAGCCATTTAGCACAAAGTTGATTTTCCTCACACAAGAAAACAATGAGAGACAGGCAGTATTTCTTTCTTCAGCTCACTCAAATCACAATACTAAACCAGGCCCTAGGCCGTCTTGCTTCTCACATTAATGATACTCTTGCAAGAGTTGCAGTGCTTCTTCCATTCTTTTGAGGGTCGATTTACCACAGAGCTGATGTTCTTCACCCATGAAAACACTGAGTTAGGCAGTATTTCTTTGCACAGTTAACTCTGTTCACCATGGTAGACAAGGTGCTGGACCCTCTTGCTTCTAACATTAAGGATTGTCTGTCCACTGCTACAGTGCTTCTTCCATTCACTTTAAAGGTGCGATTTTATACAAAGCTGATGTCCTCCACACGTTAAAACGCTGACAGATAGGCAGTTCTGCTATCACACACTTATGTAATTCCCCCTTGTAAACAATGTGCTAAATTGTCTTGTTTGTAACATTAATGGTTCCCTTACAAGGGAAGCAGTGCTTCTTCCTTCCACTTGAAAAGGGCTATTTTTCACAATGATAATGTTCTTCACACTTTAAAAGTCTGAGAGATAGGCAGTATTCCTTTAAAAAGTGAACTCTGTTCTCACTGCTAAACAAAGTGCTAGAGCCTCTTGCTGCTGCTCTTCATGGTTTTGCTCCATGACAAACTGCCCTTGTTCAATTCACCTACATGCAGCTATTTGGCACAATGCTGATGCACCTCACCCATTCAAAAACTCAGTAGTAGGCAGGATTCCACTCAACTGGTAACTCACTTTTTCTAGGGAAACAAGGTGCAAGGCATTCCTGCCTCTCACACATCGTGTAGTGCCATGAGATACAATTGTTTGCCTATTTCGTATGAAGCGGGTCTTGTCAAAGAGTAGCTGGTTCTGCACTTCAAAGGCTATCATTTCACAAGCCTTTCGTTCACATGCTAACTCAAATCTCAAAGAGAATCAATGTGCAAGAACCTCCTGCTTCAGACCTTGATTATCCTGCAAGAGATAGAGTGATTCTTCCATTCTCTCGGATGGGGCTTTCTCGTACAAAGTGTGTGTTCCTCCAGAATGAAAATGCTGGGAGGTAGGTAGTATTACTTTTACCAGTTATCTCCATTCACAAAGCTAAACAAAGTGCTAGACCTGCTTGCTTCTAACATTAAAGCTTCTCCTCCAAGCTTGCTTCTAACATTAAAGCTTCTCCTCCAAGAGCTCCAGCACTTCTTCCTTTCACTTGCATAGAGCCATTTAGCACAAAGTTGATTTTCCTCACACAAGAAAACAATGAGAGACAGGCAGTACTCCTTTCTTCAGCTCACCCAATTGACAATAGTAAACCAGGCCCTAGGCCGTCTTGCTTCGCACATTAATGATTCTCTTGCAACAGTTGCAGTGCTTCTTCCATTCTCTTGTGAGGGTCGATTTACCACAGAGCTGATGTTCTTCACCCATGAAAACACTGAGTTAGGCAGTATTCCTTTGCACAGGTAACTCTGTTCACCACGGTAAACAAGGTGCTAGATCCTCTTGCTTCTAACCTTAAGGATTGTCTGTCCACTGCTACAGTGCTTCTTCCATTCACTTTAAAGGGGCTGTTTTACAGAAAGTTGATGTTCTTCACACTTTAACACGCTGACAGATAGGCACTATTGCTTTCGCACACTAATGTAATTCCCCCTTGTTAACAATGTGCTAAGTTGTCTTGTTTGCAGCATTAATGGTTGTCTTACAAGGGCTACAGTGTTTCTTCCTTGCACTTTAAATGCATTATTGGGCACAGAGTAATATTCAACACGCATGAAAACACGGAGTAATAGGCAGTATTCGTTTAAACAAGTACCACCATTATCCTTGGAAAACACGGTGCTTGACCCTCCTGCTTCTAACATTCACAATTCTCTTAAAGGAGATGCCGTGCTTCATCCATCCACTACTAAGATGAGATTTAGCACAAAATTGATTTTCCTCACCCATGAAAACAATGAGACTTAGGCAGTATTCCTTTCAACAGGTAACTGAAATCCCAATTTTAAAGAAGGTGCCAGATCCTCTTGCTAATAAAATGAAAGATTCTCTTCCAATATCTACAGTGTATCTTCCTTACACTTGTGGGGGCAATTTAGCACCAAGTTGATGTTTCTCTCCCATGAAATCATTGAGAGGTAGGCAGTATTCCTTTGCACAGTTAACTCTGTTCACCACGGTAAACAAGGTGTTAGACCCTCTTGCTTCTAACATTAAGGATTGTCTGTCCACTGCTACAGTGCTTCTTCCATTCACTTTAAAGGGGCGATTTTATACAAAGCCGATGTTCCCCACACGTTAAAACGCTGACAGATAGGCAGTTCTGCTATCACACACTTATGTAATTCCCCCTTGTAAACAATGTGCTAAGTTGTCTTGTTTGTAACATTAATGGTTCCCTTACAAGGGAAGCAGTGCTTCTTCCTTCCACTTGAAAAGGGCTATTTTTCACAATGATAATGTTCTTCACACTTTAAAAGTCTGAGAGATAGGCAGTATTCCTTTAAAAAGTGAACTCTATTCTCACTGCTAAACAAAGTGCTAGAGCCTCTTGCTGCTGCTCTTCATGGTTTTGCTCCATGACAAACTGCCCTTGTTCAATTCACCTACATGCAGCTATTTGGCACAATGCTGATGCACCTCACCCATTCAAAAACTAAGTAGGAGGCAGGAATCCAGTCAACAGGTAACTCACTTCTAGGGAATCAAGGTGCAAGACATTCCTGCCTCTCACACATCGTGTAGTGCCAGGAGATACAAGTGTTTGCCTATTTGCTATGAAGCAGGTATGTGTCAAAGAGTAGCTGGTTCTGCACTTCAAAGGCTATCATTTCACAAGCATTCCTTTCACAGGCTAACTCAAATCTCAAGGAGAAACAACGTGCCGGAACCTCCTGCTTCAGACCTTGATCTCCTGCAAGAGATAGAGTGATTCTTCCATTCTCTCGAATGGGGCTTTCTTGTACAAAGTTCATGTTCCTCCACAATGGAAATGCTGAGAGGTAGGTAGTATTCCTTTAACCAGCTATCTCCATTCACAATGCTAAGCAAAGTGCTAGACCTGCTTGCTTCTGACATGAATGGTTCTCTTACAAGAGCTGCAGTACTTCTTCCTTTCACTTGTAGGGGCGACCTAGCACAAATGTGATTTTTTTCACCCATGAAAACGATGTGACAGGCAGTATTCCTTTAAACAGTTAACTCAATTCACTATGCTAAATAAGGGGCCACACCCTCTTGCTTCTACCATTAATGATTGTCTTACAAGTGCTCCAGCACTTCTTCCTTTCACTTGCATAGAGCCATTTAGCACAAAGTTGATTTTCCTCACACAAGAAAACAATGAGAGACAGGCAGTATTTCTTTCTTCAGCTCACTCAAATCACAATACTAAACCAGGCCCTAGGCCGTCTTGCTTCTCACATTAATGATACTCTTGCAAGAGTTGCAGTGCTTCTTCCATTCTTTTGAGGGTCGATTTACCACAGAGCTGATGTTCTTCACCCATGAAAACACTGAGTTAGGCAGTATTCCTTTGCACAGTTAACTCTGTTCACCACGGTAGACAAGGTGCTGGACCCTCTTGCTTCTAACATTAAGGATTGTCTGTCCACTGCTACAGTGCTTCTTCCATTCACTTTAAAGGGGCGATTTTATACAAAGCTGATGTCCTCCACACGTTAAAACGCTGACAGATAGGCAGTTCTGCTATCACACACTTATGTAATTCCCCCTTGTAAACAATGTGCTAAGTTGTCTTGTTTGTAACATTAATGGTTCCCTTACAAGGGAAGCAGTGCTTCTTCCTTCCACTTGAAAAGGGCTATTTTTCACAATGATAATGTTCTTCACACTTTAAAAGTCTGAGAGATAGGCAGTATTCCTTTAAAAAGTGAACTCTGTTCTCACTGCTAAACAAAGTGCTAGAGCCTCTTGCTGCTGCTCTTCATGGTCTTGCTCCATGACAAACTGCCCTTGTTCAATTCACCTACATGCAGCTATTTGGCACAATGCTGATGCACCTCACCCATTCAAAAACTCAGTAGTAGGCAGGATTCCACTCAACTGGTAACTCACTTTTTCTAGGGAAACAAGGTGCAAGGCATTCCTGCCTCTCACACATCGTGTAGTGCCATGAGATACAATTGTTTGCCTATTTCGTATGAAGCGGGTCTTGTCAAAGAGTAGCTGGTTCTGCACTTCAAAGGCTATCATTTCACAAGCCTTTCGTTCACATGCTAACTCAAATCTCAAAGAGAATCAATGTGCAAGAACCTCCTGCTTCAGACCTTGATTATCCTGCAAGAGATAGAGTGATTCTTCCATTCTCTCGGATGGGGCTTTCTCGTACAAAGTGTGTGTTCCTCCAGAATGAAAATGCTGGGAGGTAGGTAGTATTGCTTTTACCAGTTATCTCCATTCACAAAGCTAAACAAAGTGCTAGACCTGCTTGCTTCTAACATTAAAGCTTCTCCTCCAAGCTTGCTTCTAACATTAAAGCTTCTCCTCCAAGAGCTCCAGCACTTCTTCCTTTCACTTGCATAGAGCCATTTAGCACAAAGTTGATTTTCCTCACACAAGAAAACAATGAGAGACAGGCAGTACTCCTTTCTTCAGCTCACCCAATTGACAATAGTAAACCAGGCCCTAGGCCTTCTTGCTTCGCACATTAATGATTCTCTTGCAACAGTTGCAGTGCTTCTTCCATTCTCTTGTGAGGGTCGATTTACCACAGAGCTGATGTTCTTCACCCATGAAAACACTGAGTTAGGCAGTATTCCTTTGCACAGGTAACTCTGTTCACCACGGTAAACAAGGTGCTAGATCCTCTTGCTTCTAACCTTAAGGATTGTCTGTCCACTGCTACAGTGCTTCTTCCATTCACTTTAAAGGGGCTGTTTTACAGAAAGTTGATGTTCTTCACACTTTAACACGCTGACAGATAGGCACTATTGCTTTCGCACACTAATGTAATTCCCCCTTGTTAACAATGTGCTAAGTTGTCTTGTTTGCAGCATTAATGGTTCTCTTACAAGGGCTACAGTGTTTCTTCCTTGCACTTTAAATGCATTATTGGGCACAGAGTAATATTCAACACGCATGAAAACACTGAGTAATAGGCAGTATTCGTTTAAACAAGTACCACCATTATCCTTGGAAAACACGGTGCTTGACCCTCCTGCTTCTAACATTCACAATTCTCTTAAAGGAGATGCCGTACTTCATCCATCCACTACTAAGATGAGATTTAGCACAAAATTGATTTTCCTCACCCATGAAAACAATGAGACTTAGGCAGTATTCCTTTCAACAGGTAACTGAAATCCCAATTTTAAAGAAGGTGCCAGATCCTCTTGCTAATAAAATGAAAGATTCTCTTCCAATATCTACAGTGTATCTTCCTTTCACTTGTGGGGGCAATTTAGCACCAAGTTGATGTTTCTCTCCCATGAAATCATTGAGAGGTAGGCAGTATTCCTTTGCACAGTTAACTCTGTTCACCACGGTAAACAAGGTGTTAGACCCTCTTGCTTCTAACATTAAGGATTGTCTGTCCACTGCTACAGTGCTTCTTCCATTCACTTTAAAGGGGCGATTTTATACAAAGCCGATGTTCCCCACACGTTAAAACGCTGACAGATAGGCAGTTCTGCTATCACACAGTTATGTAATTCCCCCTTGTAAACAATGTGCTAAGTTGTCTTGTTTGTAACATTAATGGTTCCCTTACAAGGGAAGCAGTGCTTCTTCCTTCCACTTGAAAAGGGCTATTTTTCACAATGATAATGTTCTTCACACTTTAAAAGTCTGAGAGATAGGCAGTATTCCTTTAAAAAGTGAACTCTATTCTCACTGCTAAACAAAGTGCTAGAGCCTCTTGCTGCTGCTCTTCATGGTTTTGCTCCATGACAAACTGCCCTTGTTCAATTCACCTACATGCAGCTATTTGGCACAATGCTGATGCACCTCACCCATTCAAAAACTAAGTAGGAGGCAGGAATCCAGTCAACAGGTAACTCACTTCTAGGGAATCAAGGTGCAAGACATTCCTGCCTCTCACACATCGTGTAGTGCCAGGAGATACAAGTGTTTGCCTATTTGCTATGAAGCAGGTATGTGTCAAAGAGTAGCTGGTTCTGCACTTCAAAGGCTATCATTTCACAAGCATTCCTTTCACAGGCTAACTCAAATCTCAAGGAGAAACAACGTGCCGGAACCTCCTGCTTCAGACCTTGATCTCCTGCAAGAGATAGAGTGATTCTTCCATTCTCTCGAATGGGGCTTTCTTGTACAAAGTTCGTGTTCCTCCACAATGAAAATGCTGAGAGGTAGGTAGTATTCCTTTAACCAGCTATCTCCATTCACAATGCTAAGCAAAGTGCTAGACCTGCTTGCTTCTGACATGAATGGTTCTCTTACAAGAGCTGCAGTACTTCTTCCTTTCACTTGTAGGGGCGACCTAGCACAAATGTGATTTTTTTCACCCATGAAAACGATGTGACAGGCAGTATTCCTTTAAACAGTTAACTCAATTCACTATGCTAAATAAGGGGCCACACCCTCTTGCTTCTACCATTAATGATTGTCTTACAAGTGCTCCAGCACTTCTTCCTTTCACTTGCATAGAGCCATTTAGCACAAAGTTGATTTTCCTCACACAAGAAAACAATGAGAGACAGGCAGTATTTCTTTCTTCAGCTCACTCAAATCACAATACTAAACCAGGCCCTAGGCCGTCTTGCTTCTCACATTAATGATACTCTTGCAAGAGTTGCAGTGCTTCTTCCATTCTCTTGTGAGGGTCGATTTACCACAGAGCTGATGTTCTTCACCCATGAAAACACTGAGTTAGGCAGTATTTCTTTGCACAGTTAACTCTGTTCACCACAGTAGACAAGGTACTGGACCCTCTTGCTTCTAACATTAAGGATTGTCTGTCCACTGCTACAGTGCTTCTTCCATTCACTTTAAAGGGGCGATTTTATACAAAGCTGATGTCCTCCACACGTTAAAACGCTGACAGATAGGCAGTTCTGCTATCACACACTTATGTAATTCCCCCTTGTAAACAATGTGCTAAGTTGTCTTGTTTGTAACATTAATGGTTCCCTTACAAGGGAAGCAGTGCTTCTTCCTTCCACTTGAAAAGGGCTATTTTTCACAATGATAATGTTCTTCACACTTTAAAAGTCTGAGAGATAGGCAGTATTCCTTTAAAAAGTGAACTCTGTTCTCACTGCTAAACAAAGTGCTAGAGCCTCTTGCTGCTGCTCTTCATGGTTTTGCTCCATGACAAACTGCCCTTGTTCAATTCACTTACATGCAGCTATTTGGCACAATGCTGATGCACCTCACCCATTCAAAAACTCAGTAGTAGGCAGGATTCCACTCAACTGGTAACTCACTTTTTCTAGGGAAACAAGGTGCAAGGCATTCCTGCCTCTCACACATCGTGTAGTGCCATGAGATACAATTGTTTGCCTATTTCGTATGAAGCGGGTCTTGTCAAAGAGTAGCTGGTTCTGCACTTCAAAGGCTATCATTTCACAAGCCTTTCGTTCACATGCTAACTCAAATCTCAAAGAGAATCAATGTGCAAGAACCTCCTGCTTCAGACCTTGATTATCCTGCAAGAGATAGAGTGATTCTTCCATTCTCTCAGATGGGGCTTTCTCGTACAAAGTGTGTGTTCCTCCAGAATGAAAATGCTGGGAGGTAGGTAGTATTACTTTTACCAGTTATCTCCATTCACAAAGCTAAACAAAGTGCTAGACCTGCTTGCTTCTAACATTAAAGCTTCTCCTCCAAGCTTGCTTCTAACATTAAAGCTTCTCCTCCAAGAGCTCCAGCACTTCTTCCTTTCACTTGCATAGAGCCATTTAGCACAAAGTTGATTTTCCTCACACAAGAAAACAATGAGAGACAGGCAGTACTCCTTTCTTCAGCTCACCCAATTGACAATAGTAAACCAGGCCCTAGGCCGTCTTGCTTCGCACATTAATGATTCTCTTGCAACAGTTGCAGTGCTTCTTCCATTCTCTTGTGAGGGTCGATTTACCACAGAGCTGATGTTCTTCACCCATGAAAACACTGAGTTAGGCAGTATTCCTTTGCACAGGTAACTCTGTTCACCACGGTAAACAAGGTGCTAGATCCTCTTGCTTCTCACCTTAAGGATTGTCTGTCCACTGCTACAGTGCTTCTTCCATTCACTTTAAAGGGGCTGTTTTACAGAAAGTTGATGTTCTTCACACTTTAACACGCTGACAGATAGGCACTATTGCTTTCGCACACTAATGTAATTCCCCCTTGTTAACAATGTGCTAAGTTGTCTTGTTTGCAGCATTAATGGTTCTCTTACAAGGGCTACAGTGTTTCTTCCTTGCACTTTAAATGCATTATTGGGCACAGAGTAATATTCAACACGCATGAAAACACTGAGTGATAGGCAGTATTCGTTTAAACAAGTACCACCATTATCCTTGGAAAACACGGTGCTTGACCCTCCTGCTTCTAACATTCACAATTCTCTTAAAGGAGATGCCGTGCTTCATCCATCCACTACTAAGATGAGATTTAGCACAAAATTGATTTTCCTCACCCATGAAAACAATGAGACTTAGGCAGTATTCCTTTCAACAGGTAACTGAAATCCCAATTTTAAAGAAGGTGCCAGATCCTCTTGCTAATAAAATGAAAGATTCTCTTCCAATATCTACAGTGTATCTTCCTTTCACTTGTGGGGGCAATTTAGCACCAAGTTGATGTTTCTCTCCCATGAAATCATTGAGAGGTAGGCAGTATTCCTTTGCACAGTTAACTCTGTTCACCACGGTAAACAAGGTGTTAGACCCTCTTGCTTCTAACATTAAGGATTGTCTGTCCACTGCTACAGTGCTTCTTCCATTCACTTTAAAGGGGCGATTTTATACAAAGCCGATGTTCCCCACACGTTAAAACGCTGACAGATAGGCAGTTCTGCTATCACACACTTATGTAATTCCCCCTTGTAAACAATGTGCTAAGTTGTCTTGTTTGTAACGTTAATGGTTCCCTTACAAGGGAAGCAGTGCTTCTTCCTTCCACTTGAAAAGGGCTATTTTTCACAATGATAATGTTCTTCACACTTTAAAAGTCTGAGAGATGGGCAGTATTCCTTTAAAAAGTGAACTCTATTCTCACTGCTAAACAAAGTGCTAGAGCCTCTTGCTGCTGCTCTTCATGGTTTTGCTCCATGACAAACTGCCCTTGTTCAATTCACCTACATGCAGCTATTTGGCACAATGCTGATGCACCTCACCCATTCAAAAACTAAGTAGGAGGCAGGAATCCAGTCAACAGGTAACTCACTTCTAGGGAATCAAGGTGCAAGACATTCCTGCCTCTCACACATCGTGTAGTGCCAGGAGATACAAGTGTTTGCCTATTTGCTATGAAGCAGGTATGTGTCAAAGAGTAGCTGGTTCTGCATTTCAAAGGCTATCATTTCACAAGCATTCCTTTCACAGGCTAACTCAAATCTCAAGGAGAAACAACGTGCCGGAACCTGCTGCTTCACACCTTGATCTCCTGCAAGAGATAGAGTGATTCTTCCATTCTCTCGAATGGGGCTTTCTTGTACAAAGTTCGTGTTCCTCCACAATGAAAATGCTGAGAGGTAGGTAGTATTCCTTTAACCAGCTATCTCCATTCACAATGCTAAGCAAAGTGCTAGACCTGCTTGCTTCTGACATGAATGGTTCTCTTAGAAGAGCTGCAGTACTTCTTCCTTTCACTTGTAGGGGCGACCTAGCACAAATGTGATTTTTTTCACCCATGAAAACGATGTGACAGGCAGTATTCCTTTAAACAGTTAACTCAATTCACTATGCTAAATAAGGGGCCACACCCTCTTGCTTCTACCATTAATGATTGTCTTACAAGTGCTCCAGCACTTCTTCCTTTCACTTGCATAGAGCCATTTAGCACAAAGTTGATTTTCCTCCCACAAGAAAACAATGAGAGACAGGCAGTATTTCTTTCTTCAGCTCACTCAAATCACAATACTAAACCAGGCCCTAGGCCGTCTTGCTTCTCACATTAATGATACTCTTGCAAGAGTTGCAGTGCTTCTTCCATTCTCTTGTGAGGGTCGATTTACCACAGAGCTGATGTTCTTCACCCATGAAAACACTGAGTTAGGCAGTATTTCTTTGCACAGTTAACTCTGTTCACCACGGTAGACAAGGTGCTGGACCCTCTTGCTTCTAACATTAAGGATTGTCTGTCCACTGCTACAGTGCTTCTTCCATTCACTTTAAAGGGGCGATTTTATACAAAGCTGATGTACTCCACACGTTAAAACGCTGACAGATAGGCAGTTCTGCTATCACACACTTATGTAATTCCCCCTTGTAAACAATGTGCTAAGTTGTCTTGTTTGTAACATTAATGGTTCCCTTACAAGGGAAGCAGTGCTTCTTCCTTCCACTTGAAAAGGGCTATTTTTCACAATGATAATGTTCTTCACACTTTAAAAGTCTGAGAGATAGGCAGTATTCCTTTAAAAAGTGAACTCTGTTCTCACTGCTAAACAAAGTGCTAGAGCCTCTTGCTGCTGCTCTTCATGGTTTTGCTCCATGACAAACTGCCCTTGTTCAATTCACCTACATGCAGCTATTTGGCACAATGCTGATGCACCTCACCCATTCAAAAACTCAGTAGTAGGCAGGATTCCACTCAACTGGTAACTCACTTTTTCTAGGGAAACAAGGTGCAAGGCATTCCTGCCTCTCACACATCGTGTAGTGCCATGAGATACAATTGTTTGCCTATTTCGTATGAAGCGGGTCTTGTCAAAGAGTAGCTGGTTCTGCACTTCAAAGGCTATCATTTCACAAGCCTTTCGTTCACATGCTAACTCAAATCTCAAAGAGAATCAATGTGCAAGAACCTCCTGCTTCAGACCTTGATTATCCTGCAAGAGATAGAGTGATTCTTCCATTCTCTCGGATGGGGCTTTCTCGTATAAAGTGTGTGTTCCTCCAGAATGAAAATGCTGGGAGGTAGGTAGTATTACTTTTACCAGTTATCTCCATTCACAAAGCTAAACAAAGTGCTAGACCTGCTTGCTTCTAACATTAAAGCTTCTCCTCCAAGCTTGCTTCTAACATTAAAGCTTCTCCTCCAAGAGCTCCAGCACTTCTTCCTTTCACTTGCATAGAGCCATTTAGCACAAAGTTGATTTTCCTCACACAAGAAAACAATGAGAGACAGGCAGTATTCCTTTCTTCAGCTCACCCAATTGACAATAGTAAACCAGGCCCTAGGCCGTCTTGCTTCGCACATTAATGATTCTCTTGCAACAGTTGCAGTGCTTCTTCCATTCTCTTGTGAGGGTCGATTTACCACAGATCTGATGTTCTTCACCCATGAAAACACTGAGTTAAGCAGTATTCCTTTGCACAGGTAACTCTGTTCACCACGGTAAACAAGGTGCTAGATCCTCTTGCTTCTAACCTTAAGGATTGTCTGTCCACTGCTACAGTGCTTCTTCCATTCACTTTAAAGGGGCTGTTTTACAGAAAGTTGATGTTCTTCACACTTTAACACGCTGACAGATAGGCACTATTGCTTTCGCACACTAATGTAATTCCCCCTTGTTAACAATGCGCTAAGTTGTCTTGTTTGCAGCATTAATGGTTCTCTTACAAGGGCTACAGTGTTTCTTCCTTGCACTTTAAATGCATTATTGGGCACAGAGTAATATTCAACACGCATGAAAACACTGAGTGTTGGCAGTATTCGTTTAAACAAGTACCACCATTATCCTTGGAAAACACGGTGCTTGACCCTCCTGCTTCTAACATTCACAATTCTCTTAAAGGAGATGCCGTGCTTCATCCATCCACTACTAAGATGAGATTTAGCACAAAATTGATGTTCCTCACCCATGAAAACAATGAGACTTAGGCAGTATTCCTTTCAACAGGTAAATGAATTCCCAATTTTAAGAAGGTGCCAGATCCTCTTGCTAATAAAATGAAAGATTCTCTTCCAATATCTACAGTGTATCTTCTTTTCACTTGTGGGGGCAATTTAGCACCAAGTTGATGTTTCTCTCCCATGAAATCATTGAGAGGTAGGCAGTATTCCTTTGCACAGTTAACTCTGTTCACCACGGTAAACAAGGTGTTAGACCCTCTTGCTTCTAACATTAAGGATTGTCTGTCCACTGCTACAGTGCTTCTTCCATTCACTTTAAAGGGGCGATTTTATACAAAGCCGATGTTCCCCACACGTTAAAACGCTGACAGATAGGCAGTTCTGCTACCACACACTTATGTAATTCCCCCTTGTAAACAATGTGCTAAGTTGTCTTGTTTGTAACATTAATGGTTCCCTTACAAGGGAAGCAGTGCTTCTTCCTTCCACTTCAAAAGGGCTATTTTTCACAATGATAATGTTCTTCACACTTTAAAAGTCTGAGAGATAGGCAGTATTCCTTTAAAAAGCGAACTCTATTCTCACTGCTAAACAAAGTGCTAGAGCCTCTTGCTGCTGCTCTTCATGGTTTTGCTCCATGACAAACTGCCCTTGTTCAATTCACCTACATGCAGCTATTTGGCACAATGCTGATGCACCTCACCCATTCAAAAACTAAGTAGGAGGCAGGAATCCAGTCAACAGGTAACTCACTTCTAGGGAATCAAGGTGCAAGACATTCCTGCCTCTCACACATCGTGTAGTGCCAGGAGATACAAGTGTTTGCCTATTTGCTATGAAGCAGGTATGTGTCAAAGAGTAGCTGGTTCTGCACTTCAAAGGCTATCATTTCACAAGCATTCCTTTCACAGGCTAACTCAAATCTCAAGGAGAAACAACGTGCCGGAACCTCCTGCTTCAGACCTTGATCTCCTGCAAGAGATAGAGTGATTCTTCCATTCTCTCGAATGGGGCTTTCTTGTACAAAGTTCGTGTTCCTCCACAATGAAAATGCTGAGAGGTAGGTAGTATTCCTTTAACCAGCTATCTCCATTCACAATGCTAAGCAAAGTGCTAGACCTGCTTGCTTCTGACATGAATGGTTCTCTTACAAGAGCTGCAGTACTTCTTCCTTTCACTTGTAGGGGCGACCTAGCACAAATGTGATTTTTTTCACCCATGAAAACGATGTGACAGGCAGTATTCCTTTAAACAGTTAACTCAATTCACTATGCTAAATAAGGGGCCACACCCTCTTGCTTCTACCATTAATGATTGTCTTACAAGTGCTCCAGCACTTCTTCCTTTCACTTGCATAGAGCCATTTAGCACAAAGTTGATTTTCCTCCCACAAGAAAACAATGAGAGACAGGCAGTATTTCTTTCTTCAGCTCACTCAAATCACAATACTAAACCAGGTCCTAGGCCGTCTTGCTTCTCACATTAATGATACTCTTGCAAGAGTTGCAGTGCTTCTTCCATTCTCTTGTGAGGGTCGATTTACCACAGAGCTGATGTTCTTCACCCATGAAAACACTGAGTTAGGCAGTATTTCTTTGCACAGTTAACTCTGTTCACCACGGTAGACAAGGTGCTGGACCCTCTTGCTTCTAACATTAAGGATTGTCTGTCCACTGCTACAGTGCTTCTTCCATTCACTTTAAAGGGGCGATTTTATACAAAGCTGATGTACTCCACACGTGAAAACGCTGACAGATAGGCAGTTCTGCTATCACACACTTATGTAATTCCCCCTTGTAAACAATGTGCTAAGTTGTCTTGTTTGTAACATTAATGGTTCCCTTACAAGGGAAGCAGTGCTTCTTCCTTCCACTTGAAAAGGGCTATTTTTCACAATGATAATGTTCTTCACACTTTAAAAGTCTGAGAGATAGGCAGTATTCCTTTAAAAAGTGAACTCTGTTCTCACTGCTAAACAAAGTGCTAGAGCCTCTTGCTGCTGCTCTTCATGGTTTTGCTCCATGACAAACTGCCCTTGTTCAATTCACCTACATGCAGCTATTTGGCACAATGCTGATGCACCTCACCCATTCAAAAACTCAGTAGTAGGCAGGATTCCACTCAACTGGTAACTCACTTTTTCTAGGGAAAGAAGGTGCAAGGCATTCCTGCCTCTCACACATCGTGTAGTGCCATGAGATACAATTGTTTGCCTATTTCGTATGAAGCGGGTCTTGTCAAAGAGTAGCTGGTTCTGCACTTCAAAGGCTATCATTTCACAAGCCTTTCGTTCACATGCTAACTCAAATCTCAAAGAGAATCAATGTGCAAGAACCTCCTGCTTCAGACCTTGATTATCCTGCAAGAGATAGAGTGATTCTTCCATTCTCTCGGATGGGGCTTTCTCGTACAAAGTGTGTGTTCCTCCAGGATGAAAATGCTGGGAGGTAGGTAGTATTACTTTTACCAGTTATCTCCATTCACAAAGCTAAACAAAGTGCTAGACCTGCTTGCTTCTAACATTAAAGCTTCTCCTCCAAGCTTGCTTCTAACATTAAAGCTTCTCCTCCAAGAGCTCCAGCACTTCTTCCTTTCACTTGCATAGAGCCATTTAGCACAAAGTTGATTTTCCTCACACAAGAAAACAATGAGAGACAGGCAGTATTCCTTTCTTCAGCTCACCCAATTGACAATAGTAAACCAGGCCCTAGGCCGTCTTGCTTCGCACATTAATGATTCTCTTGCAACAGTTGCAGTGCTTCTTCCATTCTCTTGTGAGGGTCGATTTACCACAGAGCTGATGTTCTTCACCCATGAAAACACTGAGTTAGGCAGTATTCCTTTGCACAGGTAACTCTGTTCACCACGGTAAACAAGGTGCTAGATCCTCTTGCTTCTAACCTTAAGGATTGTCTGTCCACTGCTACAGTGCTTCTTCCATTCACTTTAAAGGGGCTGTTTTACAGAAAGTTGATGTTCTTCACACTTTAACACGCTGACAGATAGGCACTATTGCTTTCGCACACTAATGTAATTCCCCCTTGTTAACAATGCGCTAAGTTGTCTTGTTTGCAGCATTAATGGTTCTCTTACAAGGGCTACAGTGTTTCTTCCTTGCACTTTAAATGCATTATTGGGCACAGAGTAATATTCAACACGCATGAAAACACTGAGTGTTGGCAGTATTCATTTAAACAAGTACCACCATTATCCTTGGAAAACACGGTGCTTGACCCTCCTGCTTCTAACATTCACAATTCTCTTAAAGGAGATGCCGTGCTTCATCCATCCACTACTAAGATGAGATTTAGCACAAAATTGATGTTCCTCACCCATGAAAACAATGAGACTTAGGCAGTATTCCTTTCAACAGGTAAATGAATTCCCAATTTTAAGAAGGTGCCAGATCCTCTTGCTAATAAAATGAAAGATTCTCTTCCAATATCTACAGTGTATCTTCTTTTCACTTGTGGGGGCAATTTAGCACCAAGTTGATGTTTCTCTCCCATGAAATCATTGAGAGGTAGGCAGTATTCCTTTGCACAGTTAACTCTGTTCACCACGGTAAACAAGGTGTTAGACCCTCTTGCTTCTAACATTAAGGATTGTCTGTCCACTGCTACAGTGCTTCTTCCATTCACTTTAAAGGGGCGATTTTATACAAAGCCGATGTTCCCCACACGTTAAAACGCTGACAGATAGGCAGTTCTGCTACCACACACTTATGTAATTCCCCCTTGTAAACAATGTGCTAAGTTGTCTTGTTTGTAACATTAATGGTTCCCTTACAAGGGAAGCAGTGCTTCTTCCTTCCACTTCAAAAGGGCTATTTTTCACAATGATAATGTTCTTCACACTTTAAAAGTCTGAGAGATAGGCAGTATTCCTTTAAAAAGCGAACTCTATTCTCACTGCTAAACAAAGTGCTAGAGCCTCTTGCTGCTGCTCTTCATGGTTTTGCTCCATGACAAACTGCCCTTGTTCAATTCACCTACATGCAGCTATTTGGCACAATGCTGGTGCACCTCACCCATTCAAAAACTAAGTAGGAGGCAGGAATCCAGTCAACAGGTAACTCACTTCTAGGGAATCAAGGTGCAAGACATTCCTGCCTCTCACACATCGTGTAGTGCCAGGAGATACAAGTGTTTGCCTATTTGCTATGAAGCAGGTATGTGTCAAAGAGTAGCTGGTTCTGCACTTCAAAGGCTATCATTTCACAAGCATTCCTTTCACAGGCTAACTCAAATCTCAAGGAGAAACAACGTGCCGGAACCTCCTGCTTCACACCTTGATCTCCTGCAAGAGATAGAGTGATTCTTCCATTCTCTCGAATGGGGCTTTCTTGTACAAAGTTCGTGTTCCTCCACAATGAAAATGCTGAGAGGTAGGTAGTATTCCTTTAACCAGCTATCTCCATTCACAATGCTAAGCAAAGTGCTAGACCTGCTTGCTTCTGACATGAATGGTTCTCTTACAAGAGCTGCAGTACTTCTTCCTTTCACTTGTAGGGGCGACCTAGCACAAATGTGATTTTTTTCACCCATGAAAACGATGTGACAGGCAGTATTCCTTTAAACAGTTAACTCAATTCACTATGCTAAATAAGGGGCCACACCCTCTTGCTTCTACCATTAATGATTGTCTTACAAGTGCTCCAGCACTTCTTCCTTTCACTTGCATAGAGCCATTTAGCACAAAGTTGATTTTCCTCACACAAGAAAACAATGAGAGACAGGCAGTATTTCTTTCTTCAGCTCACTCAAATCACAATACTAAACCAGGCCCTAGGCCGTCTTGCTTCTCACATTAATGATACTCTTGCAAGAGTTGCAGTGCTTCTTCCATTCTCTTGTGAGGGTCGATTTACCACAGAGCTGATGTTCTTCACCCATGAAAACACTGAGTTAGGCAGTATTTCTTTGCACAGTTAACTCTGTTCACCACGGTAGACAAGGTGCTGGACCCTCTTGCTTCTAACATTAAGGATTGTCTGTCCACTGCTACAGTGCTTCTTCCATTCACTTTAAAGGGGCGATTTTATACAAAGCTGATGTACTCCACACGTTAAAACGCTGACAGATAGGCAGTTCTGCTATCACACACTTATGTAATTCCCCCTTGTAAACAATGTGCTAAGTTGTCTTGTTTGTAACATTAATGGTTCCCTTACAAGGGAAGCAGTGCTTCTTCCTTCCACTTGAAAAGGGCTATTTTTCACAATGATAATGTTCTTCACACTTTAAAAGTCTGAGAGATAGGCAGTATTCCTTTAAAAAGTGAACTCTGTTCTCACTGCTAAACAAAGTGCTAGAGCCTCTTGCTGCTGCTCTTCATGGTTTTGCTCCATGACAAACTGCCCTTGTTCAATTCACCTACATGCAGCTATTTGGCACAATGCTGATGCACCTCACCCATTCAAAAACTCAGTAGTAGGCAGGATTCCACTCAAGTGGTAACTCACTTTTTCTAGGGAAACAAGGTGCAAGGCATTCCTGCCTCTCACACATCGTGTAGTGCCATGAGATACAATTGTTTGCCTATTTCATATGAAGCGGGTCTTGTCAAAGAGTAGCTGGTTCTGCACTTCAAAGGCTATCATTTCACAAGCCTTTCGTTCACATGCTAACTCAAATCTCAAAGAGAATCAATGTGCAAGAACCTCCTGCTTCAGACCTTGATTATCCTGCAAGAGATAGAGTGATTCTTCCATTCTCTCGGATGGGGCTTTCTCGTACAAAGTGTGTGTTCCTCCAGGATGAAAATGCTGGGAGGTAGGTAGTATTACTTTTACCAGTTATCTCCATTCACAAAGCTAAACAAAGTGCTAGACCTGCTTGCTTCTAACATTAAAGCTTCTCCTCCAAGCTTGCTTCTAACATTAAAGCTTCTCCTCCAAGCTTGCTTCTAACATTAAAGCTTCTCCTCCAAGAGCTCCAGCACTTCTTCCTTTCACTTGCATAGAGCCATTTAGCACAAAGTTGATTTTCCTCACACAAGAAAACAATGAGAGACAGGCAGTATTCCTTTCTTCAGCTCACCCAATTGACAATAGTAAACCAGGCCCTAGGCCGTCTTGCTTCGCACATTAATGATTCTCTTGCAACAGTTGCAGTGCTTCTTCCATTCTCTTGTGAGGGTCGATTTACCACAGAGCTGATGTTCTTCACCCATGAAAACACTGAGTTAGGCAGTATTCCTTTGCACAGGTAACTCTGTTCACCATGGTAAACAAGGTGCTAGATCCTCTTGCTTCTAACCTTAAGGATTGTCTGTCCACTGCTACAGTGCTTCTTCCATTCACTTTAAAGGGGCTGTTTTACAGAAAGTTGATGTTCTTCACACTTTAACACGCTGACAGATAGGCACTATTGCTTTCGCACACTAATGTAATTCCCCCTTGTTAATAATGTGCTAAGTTGTCTTGTTTGCAGCATTAATGGTTCTCTTACAAGGGCTACAGTGTTTCTTCCTTGCACTTTAAATGCATTATTGGGCACAGAGTAATATTCAACACGCATGAAAACACTGAGTGTTGGCAGTATTCGTTTAAACAAGTACCACCATTATCCTTGGAAAACACGGTGCTTGACCCTCCTGCTTCTAACATTCACAATTCTCTTAAAGGAGATGCCGTGCTTCATCCATCCACTACTAAGATGAGATTTAGCACAAAATTGATGTTCCTCACCCATGAAAACAATGAGACTTAGGCAGTATTCCTTTCAACAGGTAAATGAATTCCCAATTTTAAGAAGGTGCCAGATCCTCTTGCTAATAAAATGAAAGATTCTCTTCCAATATCTACAGTGTATCTTCCTTTCACTTGTGGGGGCAATTTAGCACCAAGTTGATGTTTCTCTCCCATGAAATCATTGAGAGGTAGGCAGTATTCCTTTGCACAGTTAACTCTGTTCACCACGGTAAACAAGGTGTTAGACCCTCTTGCTTCTAACATTAAGGATTGTCTGTCCACTGCTACAGTGCTTCTTCCATTCACTTTAAAGGGGCGATTTTATACAAAGCCGATGTTCCCCACACGTTAAAACGCTGACAGATAGGCAGTTCTGCTACCACACACTTATGTAATTCCCCCTTGTAAACAATGTGCTAAGTTGTCTTGTTTGTAACATTAATGGTTCCCTTACAAGGGAAGCAGTGCTTCTTCCTTCCACTTCAAAAGGGCTATTTTTCACAATGATAATGTTCTTCACACTTTAAAAGTCTGAGAGATAGGCAGTATTCCTTTAAAAAGCGAACTCTATTCTCACTGCTAAACAAAGTGCTAGAGCCTCTTGCTGCTGCTCTTCATGGTTTTGCTCCATGACAAACTGCCCTTGTTCAATTCACCTACATGCAGCTATTTGGCACAATGCTGATGCACCTCACCCATTCAAAAACTAAGTAGGAGGCAGGAATCCAGTCAACAGGTAACTCACTTCTAGGGAATCAAGGTGCAAGACATTCCTGCCTCTCACACATCGTGTAGTGCCAGGAGATACAAGTGTTTGCCTATTTGCTATGAAGCAGGTATGTGTCAAAGAGTAGCTGGTTCTGCACTTCAAAGGCTATCATTTCACAAGCATTCCTTTCACAGGCTAACTCAAATCTCAAGGAGAAACAACGTGCCGGAACCTCCTGCTTCACACCTTGATCTCCTGCAAGAGATAGAGTGATTCTTCCATTCTCTCGAATGGGGCTTTCTTGTACAAAGTTCGTGTTCCTCCACAATGAAAATGCTGAGAGGTAGGTAGTATTCCTTTAACCAGCTATCTCCATTCACAATGCTAAGCAAAGTGCTAGACCTGCTTGCTTCTGACATGAATGGTTCTCTTACAAGAGCTGCAGTACTTCTTCCTTTCACTTGTAGGGGCGACCTAGCACAAATGTGATTTTTTTCACCCATGAAAACGATGTGACAGGCAGTATTCCTTTAAACAGTTAACTCAATTCACTATGCTAAATAAGGGGCCACACCCTCTTGCTTCTACCATTAATGATTGTCTTACAAGTGCTCCAGCACTTCTTCCTTTCACTTGCATAGAGCCATTTAGCACAAAGTTGATTTTCCTCCCACAAGAAAACAATGAGAGACAGGCAGTATTTCTTTCTTCAGCTCACTCAAATCACAATACTAAACCAGGCCCTAGGCCGTCTTGCTTCTCACATTAATGATACTCTTGCAAGAGTTGCAGTGCTTCTTCCATTCTCTTGTGAGGGTCGATTTACCACAGAGCTGATGTTCTTCACCCATGAAAACACTGAGTTAGGCAGTATTTCTTTGCACAGTTAATTCTGTTCACCACGGTAGACAAGGTGCTGGACCCTCTTGCTTCTAACATTAAGGATTGTCTGTCCACTGCTACAGTGCTTCTTCCATTCACTTTAAAGGGGCGATTTTATACAAAGCTGATGTACTCCACACGTTAAAACGCTGACAGATAGGCAGTTCTGCTATCACACACTTATGTAATTCCCCCTTGTAAACAATGTGCTAAGTTGTCTTGTTTGTAACATTAATGGTTCCCTTACAAGGGAAGCAGTGCTTCTTCCTTCCACTTGAAAAGGGCTATTTTTCACAATGATAATGTTCTTCACACTTTAAAAGTCTGAGAGATAGGCAGTATTCCTTTAAAAAGTGAACTCTGTTCTCACTGCTAAACAAAGTGCTAGAGCCTCTTGCTGCTGCTCTTCATGGTTTTGCTCCATGACAAACTGCCCTTGTTCAATTCACCTACATGCAGCTATTTGGCACAATGCTGATGCACCTCACCCATTCAAAAACTCAGTAGTAGGCAGGATTCCACTCAACTGGTAACTCACTTTTTCTAGGGAAACAAGGTGCAAGGCATTCCTGCCTCTCACACATCGTGTAGTGCCATGAGATACAATTGTTTGCCTATTTCGTATGAAGCGGGTCTTGTCAAAGAGTAGCTGGTTCTGCACTTCAAAGGCTATCATTTCACAAGCCTTTCGTTCACATGCTAACTCAAATCTCAAAGAGAATCAATGTGCAAGAACCTCCTGCTTCAGACCTTGATTATCCTGCAAGAGATAGAGTGATTCTTCCATTCTCTCGGATGGGGCTTTCTCGTACAAAGTGTGTGTTCCTCCAGAATGAAAATGCTGGGAGGTAGGTAGTATTACTTTTACCAGTTATCTCCATTCACAAAGCTAAACAAAGTGCTAGACCTGCTTGCTTCTAACATTAAAGCTTCTCCTCCAAGCTTGCTTCTAACATTAAAGCTTCTCCTCCAAGAGCTCCAGCACTTCTTCCTTTCACTTGCATAGAGCCACTAGCACAAAGTTGATTTTCCTCACACAAGAAAACAATGAGAGACAGGCAGTATTCCTTTCTTCAGCTCACCCAATTGACAATAGTAAACCAGGCCCTAGGCCGTCTTGCTTCGCACATTAATGATTCTCTTGCAACAGTTGCAGTGCTTCTTCCATTCTCTTGTGAGGGTCGATTTACCACAGAGCTGATGTTCTTCACCCATGAAAACACTGAGTTAGGCAGTATTCCTTTGCACAGGTAACTCTGTTCACCACGGTAAACAAGGTGCTAGATCCTCTTGCTTCTAACCTTAAGGATTGTCTGTCCACTGCTACAGTGCTTCTTCCATTCACTTTAAAGGGGCTGTTTTACAGAAAGTTGATGTTCTTCACACTTTAACACGCTGACAGATAGGCACTATTGCTTTCGCACACTAATGTAATTCCCCCTTGTTAACAATGCGCTAAGTTGTCTTGTTTGCAGCATTAATGGTTCTCTTACAAGGGCTACAGTGTTTCTTCCTTGCACTTTAAATGCATTATTGGGCACAGAGTAATATTCAACACGCATGAAAACACTGAGTGTTGGCAGTATTCGTTTAAACAAGTACCACCATTATCCTTGGAAAACACGGTGCTTGACCCTCCTGCTTCTAACATTCACAATTCTCTTAAAGGAGATGCCGTGCTTCATCCATCCACTACTAAGATGAGATTTAGCACAAAATTGATGTTCCTCACCCATGAAAACAATGAGACTTAGGCAGTATTCCTTTCAACAGGTAAATGAATTCCCAATTTTAAGAAGGTGCCAGATCCTCTTGCTAATAAAATGAAAGATTCTCTTCCAATATCTACAGTGTATCTTCTTTTCACTTGTGGGGGCAATTTAGCACCAAGTTGATGTTTCTCTCCCATGAAATCATTGAGAGGTAGGCAGTATTCCTTTGCACAGTTAACTCTGTTCACCACGGTAAACAAGGTGTTAGACCCTCTTGCTTCTAACATTAAGGATTGTCTGTCCACTGCTACAGTGCTTCTTCCATTCACTTTAAAGGGGCGATTTTATACAAAGCCGATGTTCCCCACACGTTAAAACGCTGACAGATAGGCAGTTCTGCTACCACACACTTATGTAATTCCCCCTTGTAAACAATGTGCTAAGTTGTCTTGTTTGTAACATTAATGGTTCCCTTACAAGGGAAGCAGTGCTTCTTCCTTCCACTTCAAAAGGGCTATTTTTCACAATGATAATGTTCTTCACACTTTAAAAGTCTGAGAGATAGGCAGTATTCCTTTAAAAAGCGAACTCTATTCTCACTGCTAAACAAAGTGCTAGAGCCTCTTGCTGCTGCTCTTCATGGTTTTGCTCCATGACAAACTGCCCTTGTTCAATTCACCTACATGCAGCTATTTGGCACAATGCTGATGCACCTCACCCATTCAAAAACTAAGTAGGAGGCAGGAATCCAGTCAACAGGTAACTCACTTCTAGGGAATCAAGGTGCAAGACATTCCTGCCTCTCACACATCGTGTAGTGCCAGGAGATACAAGTGTTTGCCTATTTGCTATGAAGCAGGTATGTGTCAAAGAGTAGCTGGTTCTGCACTTCAAAGGCTATCATTTCACAAGCATTCCTTTCACAGGCTAACTCAAATCTCAAGGAGAAACAACGTGCCGGAACCTCCTGCTTCACACCTTGATCTCCTGCAAGAGATAGAGTGATTCTTCCATTCTCTCGAATGGGGCTTTCTTGTACAAAGTTCGTGTTCCTCCACAATGAAAATGCTGAGAGGTAGGTAGTATTCCTTTAACCAGCTATCTCCATTCACAATGCTAAGCAAAGTGCTAGACCTGCTTGCTTCTGACATGAATGGTTCTCTTACAAGAGCTGCAGTACTTCTTCCTTTCACTTGTAGGGGCGACCTAGCACAAATGTGATTTTTTTCACCCATGAAAACGATGTGACAGGCAGTATTCCTTTAAACAGTTAACTCAATTCACTATGCTAAATAAGGGGCCACACCCTCTTGCTTCTACCATTAATGATTGTCTTACAAGTGCTCCAGCACTTCTTCCTTTCACTTGCATAGAGCCATTTAGCACAAAGTTGATTTTCCTCACACAAGAAAACAATGAGAGACAGGCAGTATTTCTTTCTTCAGCTCACTCAAATCACAATACTAAACCAGGCCCTAGGCCGTCTTGCTTCTCACATTAATGATACTCTTGCAAGAGTTGCAGTGCTTCTTCCATTCTCTTGTGAGGGTCGATTTACCACAGAGCTGATGTTCTTCACCCATGAAAACACTGAGTTAGGCAGTATTTCTTTGCACAGTTAACTCTGTTCACCACGGTAGACAAGGTGCTGGACCCTCTTGCTTCTAACATTAAGGATTGTCTGTCCACTGCTACAGTGCTTCTTCCATTCACTTTAAAGGGGCGATTTTATACAAAGCTGATGTACTCCACACGTTAAAACGCTGACAGATAGGCAGTTCTGCTATCACACACTTATGTAATTCCCCCTTGTAAACAATGTGCTAAGTTGTCTTGTTTGTAACATTAATGGTTCCCTTACAAGGGAAGCAGTGCTTCTTCCTTCCACTTGAAAAGGGCTATTTTTCACAATGATAATGTTCTTCACACTTTAAAAGTCTGAGAGATAGGCAGTATTCCTTTAAAAAGTGAACTCTGTTCTCACTGCTAAACAAAGTGCTAGAGCCTCTTGCTGCTGCTCTTCATGGTTTTGCTCCATGACAAACTGCCCTTGTTCAATTCACCTACATGCAGCTATTTGGCACAATGCTGATGCACCTCACCCATTCAAAAACTCAGTAGTAGGCAGGATTCCACTCAACTGGTAACTCACTTTTTCTAGGGAAACAAGGTGCAAGGCATTCCTGCCTCTCACACATCGTGTAGTGCCATGAGATACAATTGTTTGCCTATTTCGTATGAAGCGGGTCTTGTCAAAGAGTAGCTGGTTCTGCACTTCAAAGGCTATCATTTCACAAGCCTTTCGTTCACATGCTAACTCAAATCTCAAAGAGAATCAATGTGCAAGAACCTCCTGCTTCAGACCTTGATTATCCTGCAAGAGATAGAGTGATTCTTCCATTCTCTCGGATGGGGCTTTCTCGTACAAAGTGTGTGTTCCTCCAGAATGAAAATGCTGGGAGGTAGGTAGTATTACTTTTACCAGTTATCTCCATTCACAAAGCTAAACAAAGTGCTAGACCTGCTTGCTTCTAACATTAAAGCTTCTCCTCCAAGCTTGCTTCTAACATTAAAGCTTCTCCTCCAAGAGCTCCAGCACTTCTTCCTTTCACTTGCATAGAGCCACTAGCACAAAGTTGATTTTCCTCACACAAGAAAACAATGAGAGACAGGCAGTATTCCTTTCTTCAGCTCACCCAATTGACAATAGTAAACCAGGCCCTAGGCCGTCTTGCTTCGCACATTAATGATTCTCTTGCAACAGTTGCAGTGCTTCTTCCATTCTCTTGTGAGGGTCGATTTACCACAGAGCTGATGTTCTTCACCCATGAAAACACTGAGTTAGGCAGTATTCCTTTGCACAGGTAACTCTGTTCACCACGGTAAACAAGGTGCTGGATCCTCTTGCTTCTAACCTTAAGGATTGTCTGTCCACTGCTACAGTGCTTCTTCCATTCACTTTAAAGGGGCTGTTTTACAGAAAGTTGATGTTCTTCACACTTTAACACGCTGACAGATAGGCACTATTGCTTTCGCACACTAATGTAATTCCCCCTTGTTAACAATGCGCTAAGTTGTCTTGTTTGCAGCATTAATGGTTCTCTTACAAGGGCTACAGTGTTTCTTCCTTGCACTTTAAATGCATTATTGGGCACAGAGTAATATTCAACACGCATGAAAACACTGAGTGTTGGCAGTATTCGTTTAAACAAGTACCACCATTATCCTTGGAAAACACGGTGCTTGACCCTCCTGCTTCTAACATTCACAATTCTCTTAAAGGAGATGCCGTGCTTCATCCATCCACTACTAAGATGAGATTTAGCACAAAATTGATGTTCCTCACCCATGAAAACAATGAGACTTAGGCAGTATTCCTTTCAACAGGTAAATGAATTCCCAATTTTAAGAAGGTGCCAGATCCTCTTGCTAATAAAATGAAAGATTCTCTTCCAATATCTACAGTGTATCTTCTTTTCACTTGTGGGGGCAATTTAGCACCAAGTTGATGTTTCTCTCCCATGAAATCATTGAGAGGTAGGCAGTATTCCTTTGCACAGTTAACTCTGTTCACCACGGTAAACAAGGTGTTAGACCCTCTTGCTTCTAACATTAAGGATTGTCTGTCCACTGCTACAGTGCTTCTTCCATTCACTTTAAAGGGGCGATTTTATACAAAGCCGATGTTCCCCACACGTTAAAACGCTGACAGATAGGCAGTTCTGCTACCACACACTTATGTAATTCCCCCTTGTAAACAATGTGCTAAGTTGTCTTGTTTGTAACATTAATGGTTCCCTTACAAGGGAAGCAGTGCTTCTTCCTTCCACTTCAAAAGGGCTATTTTTCACAATGATAATGTTCTTCACACTTTAAAAGTCTGAGAGATAGGCAGTATTCCTTTAAAAAGCGAACTCTATTCTCACTGCTAAACAAAGTGCTAGAGCCTCTTGCTGCTGCTCTTCATGGTTTTGCTCCATGACAAACTGCCCTTGTTCAATTCACCTACATGCAGCTATTTGGCACAATGCTGATGCACCTCACCCATTCAAAAACTAAGTAGGAGGCAGGAATCCAGTCAACAGGTAACTCACTTCTAGGGAATCAAGGTGCAAGACATTCCTGCCTCTCACACATCGTGTAGTGCCAGGAGATACAAGTGTTTGCCTATTTGCTATGAAGCAGGTATGTGTCAAAGAGTAGCTGGTTCTGCACTTCAAAGGCTATCATTTCACAAGCATTCCTTTCACAGGCTAACTCAAATCTCAAGGAGAAACAACGTGCCGGAACCTCCTGCTTCACACCTTGATCTCCTGCAAGAGATAGAGTGATTCTTCCATTCTCTCGAATGGGGCTTTCTTGTACAAAGTTCGTGTTCCTCCACAATGAAAATGCTGAGAGGTAGGTAGTATTCCTTTAACCAGCTATCTCCATTCACAATGCTAAGCAAAGTGCTAGACCTGCTTGCTTCTGACATGAATGGTTCTCTTACAAGAGCTGCAGTACTTCTTCCTTTCACTTGTAGGGGCGACCTAGCACAAATGTGATTTTTTTCACCCATGAAAACGATGTGACAGGCAGTATTCCTTTAAACAGTTAACTCAATTCACTATGCTAAATAAGGGGCCACACCCTCTTGCTTCTACCATTAATGATTGTCTTACAAGTGCTCCAGCACTTCTTCCTTTCACTTGCATAGAGCCATTTAGCACAAAGTTGATTTTCCTCCCACAAGAAAACAATGAGAGACAGGCAGTATTTCTTTCTTCAGCTCACTCAAATCACAATACTAAACCAGGCCCTAGGCCGTCTTGCTTCTCACATTAATGATACTCTTGCAAGAGTTGCAGTGCTTCTTCCATTCTCTTGTGAGGGTCGATTTACCACAGAGCTGATGTTCTTCACCCATGAAAACACTGAGTTAGGCAGTATTTCTTTGCACAGTTAACTCTGTTCACCACGGTAGACAAGGTGCTGGACCCTCTTGCTTCTAACATTAAGGATTGTCTGTCCACTGCTACAGTGCTTCTTCCATTCACTTTAAAGGGGCGATTTTATACAAAGCTGATGTACTCCACACGTTAAAACGCTGACAGATAGGCAGTTCTGCTATCACACACTTATGTAATTCCCCCTTGTAAACAATGTGCTAAGTTGTCTTGTTTGTAACATTAATGGTTCCCTTACAAGGGAAGCAGTGCTTCTTCCTTCCACTTGAAAAGGGCTATTTTTCACAATGATAATGTTCTTCACACTTTAAAAGTCTGAGAGATAGGCAGTATTCCTTTAAAAAGTGAACTCTGTTCTCACTGCTAAACAAAGTGCTAGAGCCTCTTGCTGCTGCTCTTCATGGTTTTGCTCCATGACAAACTGCCCTTGTTCAATTCACCTACATGCAGCTATTTGGCACAATGCTGATGCACCTCACCCATTCAAAAACTCAGTAGTAGGCAGGATTCCACTCAACTGGTAACTCACTTTTTCTAGGGAAACAAGGTGCAAGGCATTCCTGCCTCTCACACATCGTGTAGTGTCATGAGATACAATTGTTTGCCTATTTCGTATGAAGCGGGTCTTGTCAAAGAGTAGCTGGTTCTGCACTTCAAAGGCTATCATTTCACAAGCCTTTCGTTCACATGCTAACTCAAATCTCAAAGAGAATCAATGTGCAAGAACCTCCTGCTTCAGACCTTGATTATCCTGCAAGAGATAGAGTGATTCTTCCATTCTCTCGGATGGGGCTTTCTCGTACAAAGTGTGTGTTCCTCCAGAATGAAAATGCTGGGAGGTAGGTAGTATTACTTTTACCAGTTATCTCCATTCACAAAGCTAAACAAAGTGCTAGACCTGCTTGCTTCTAACATTAAAGCTTCTCCTCCAAGCTTGCTTCTAACATTAAAGCTTCTCCTCCAAGAGCTCCAGCACTTCTTCCTTTCACTTGCATAGAGCCACTAGCACAAAGTTGATTTTCCTCACACAAGAAAACAATGAGAGACAGGCAGTATTCCTTTCTTCAGCTCACCCAATTGACAATAGTAAACCAGGCCCTAGGCCGTCTTGCTTCGCACATTAATGATTCTCTTGCAACAGTTGCAGTGCTTCTTCCATTCTCTTGTGAGGGTCGATTTACCACAGAGCTGATGTTCTTCACCCATGAAAACACTGAGTTAGGCAGTATTCCTTTGCACAGGTAACTCTGTTCACCACGGTAAACAAGGTGCTAGATCCTCTTGCTTCTAACCTTAAGGATTGTCTGTCCACTGCTACAGTGCTTCTTCCATTCACTTTAAAGGGGCTGTTTTACAGAAAGTTGATGTTCTTCACACTTTAACACGCTGACAGATAGGCACTATTGCTTTCGCACACTAATGTAATTCCCCCTTGTTAACAATGCGCTAAGTTGTCTTGTTTGCAGCATTAATGGTTCTCTTACAAGGGCTACAGTGTTTCTTCCTTGCACTTTAAATGCATTATTGGGCACAGAGTAATATTCAACACGCATGAAAACACTGAGTGTTGGCAGTATTCGTTTAAACAAGTACCACCATTATCCTTGGAAAACACGGTGCTTGACCCTCCTGCTTCTAACATTCACAATTCTCTTAAAGGAGATGCCGTGCTTCATCCATCCACTACTAAGATGAGATTTAGCACAAAATTGATGTTCCTCACCCATGAAAACAATGAGACTTAGGCAGTATTCCTTTCAACAGGTAAATGAATTCCCAATTTTAAGAAGGTGCCAGATCCTCTTGCTAATAAAATGAAAGATTCTCTTCCAATATCTACAGTGTATCTTCTTTTCACTTGTGGGGGCAATTTAGCACCAAGTTGATGTTTCTCTCCCATGAAATCATTGAGAGGTAGGCAGTATTCCTTTGCACAGTTAACTCTGTTCACCACGGTAAACAAGGTGTTAGACCCTCTTGCTTCTAACATTAAGGATTGTCTGTCCACTGCTACAGTGCTTCTTCCATTCACTTTAAAGGGGCGATTTTATACAAAGCCGATGTTCCCCACACGTTAAAACGCTGACAGATAGGCAGTTCTGCTACCACACACTTATGTAATTCCCCCTTGTAAACAATGTGCTAAGTTGTCTTGTTTGTAACATTAATGGTTCCCTTACAAGGGAAGCAGTGCTTCTTCCTTCCACTTCAAAAGGGCTATTTTTCACAATGATAATGTTCTTCACACTTTAAAAGTCTGAGAGATAGGCAGTATTCCTTTAAAAAGCGAACTCTATTCTCACTGCTAAACAAAGTGCTAGAGCCTCTTGCTGCTGCTCTTCATGGTTTTGCTCCATGACAAACTGCCCTTGTTCAATTCACCTACATGCAGCTATTTGGCACAATGCTGATGCACCTCACCCATTCAAAAACTAAGTAGGAGGCAGGAATCCAGTCAACAGGTAACTCACTTCTAGGGAATCAAGGTGCAAGACATTCCTGCCTCTCACACATCGTGTAGTGCCAGGAGATACAAGTGTTTGCCTATTTGCTATGAAGCAGGTATGTGTCAAAGAGTAGCTGGTTCTGCACTTCAAAGGCTATCATTTCACAAGCATTCCTTTCACAGGCTAACTCAAATCTCAAGGAGAAACAACGTGCCGGAACCTCCTGCTTCACACCTTGATCTCCTGCAAGAGATAGAGTGATTCTTCCATTCTCTCGAATGGGGCTTTCTTGTACAAAGTTCGTGTTCCTCCACAATGAAAATGCTGAGAGGTAGGTAGTATTCCTTTAACCAGCTATCTCCATTCACAATGCTAAGCAAAGTGCTAGACCTGCTTGCTTCTGACATGAATGGTTCTCTTACAAGAGCTGCAGTACTTCTTCCTTTCACTTGTAGGGGCGACCTAGCACAAATGTGATTTTTTTCACCCATGAAAACGATGTGACAGGCAGTATTCCTTTAAACAGTTAACTCAATTCACTATGCTAAATAAGGGGCCACACCCTCTTGCTTCTACCATTAATGATTGTCTTACAAGTGCTCCAGCACTTCTTCCTTTCACTTGCATAGAGCCATTTAGCACAAAGTTGATTTTCCTCCCACAAGAAAACAATGAGAGACAGGCAGTATTTCTTTCTTCAGCTCACTCAAATCACAATACTAAACCAGGCCCTAGGCCGTCTTGCTTCTCACATTAATGATACTCTTGCAAGAGTTGCAGTGCTTCTTCCATTCTCTTGTGAGGGTCGATTTACCACAGAGCTGATGTTCTTCACCCATGAAAACACTGAGTTAGGCAGTATTTCTTTGCACAGTTAACTCTGTTCACCACGGTAGACAAGGTGCTGGACCCTCTTGCTTCTAACATTAAGGATTGTCTGTCCACTGCTACAGTGCTTCTTCCATTCACTTTAAAGGGGCGATTTTATACAAAGCTGATGTACTCCACACGTTAAAACGCTGACAGATAGGCAGTTCTGCTATCACACACTTATGTAATTCCCCCTTGTAAACAATGTGCTAAGTTGTCTTGTTTGTAACATTAATGGTTCCCTTACAAGGGAAGCAGTGCTTCTTCCTTCCACTTGAAAAGGGCTATTTTTCACAATGATAATGTTCTTCACACTTTAAAAGTCTGAGAGATAGGCAGTATTCCTTTAAAAAGTGAACTCTGTTCTCACTGCTAAACAAAGTGCTAGAGCCTCTTGCTGCTGCTCTTCATGGTTTTGCTCCATGACAAACTGCCCTTGTTCAATTCACCTACATGCAGCTATTTGGCACAATGCTGATGCACCTCACCCATTCAAAAACTCAGTAGTAGGCAGGATTCCACTCAACTGGTAACTCACTTTTTCTAGGGAAACAAGGTGCAAGGCATTCCTGCCTCTCACACATCGTGTAGTGCCATGAGATACAATTGTTTGCCTATTTCGTATGAAGCGGGTCTTGTCAAAGAGTAGCTGGTTCTGCACTTCAAAGGCTATCATTTCACAAGCCTTTCGTTCACATGCTAACTCAAATCTCAAAGAGAATCAATGTGCAAGAACCTCCTGCTTCAGACCTTGATTATCCTGCAAGAGATAGAGTGATTCTTCCATTCTCTCGGATGGGGCTTTCTCGTACAAAGTGTGTGTTCCTCCAGAATGAAAATGCTGGGAGGTAGGTAGTATTACTTTTACCAGTTATCTCCATTCACAAAGCTAAACAAAGTGCTAGACCTGCTTGCTTCTAACATTAAAGCTTCTCCTCCAAGCTTGCTTCTAACATTAAAGCTTCTCCTCCAAGAGCTCCAGCACTTCTTCCTTTCACTTGCATAGAGCCACTAGCACAAAGTTGATTTTCCTCACACAAGAAAACAATGAGAGACAGGCAGTATTCCTTTCTTCAGCTCACCCAATTGACAATAGTAAACCAGGCCCTAGGCCGTCTTGCTTCGCACATTAATGATTCTCTTGCAACAGTTGCAGTGCTTCTTCCATTCTCTTGTGAGGGTCGATTTACCACAGAGCTGATGTTCTTCACCCATGAAAACACTGAGTTAGGCAGTATTCCTTTGCACAGGTAACTCTGTTCACCACGGTAAACAAGGTGCTAGATCCTCTTGCTTCTAACCTTAAGGATTGTCTGTCCACTGCTACAGTGCTTCTTCCATTCACTTTAAAGGGGCTGTTTTACAGAAAGTTGATGTTCTTCACACTTTAACACGCTGACAGATAGGCACTATTGCTTTCGCACACTAATGTAATTCCCCCTTGTTAACAATGCGCTAAGTTGTCTTGTTTGCAGCATTAATGGTTCTCTTACAAGGGCTACAGTGTTTCTTCCTTGCACTTTAAATGCATTATTGGGCACAGAGTAATATTCAACACGCATGAAAACACTGAGTGTTGGCAGTATTCGTTTAAACAAGTACCACCATTATCCTTGGAAAACACGGTGCTTGACCCTCCTGCTTCTAACATTCACAATTCTCTTAAAGGAGATGCCGTGCTTCATCCATCCACTACTAAGATGAGATTTAGCACAAAATTGATGTTCCTCACCCATGAAAACAATGAGACTTAGGCAGTATTCCTTTCAACAGGTAAATGAATTCCCAATTTTAAGAAGGTGCCAGATCCTCTTGCTAATAAAATGAAAGATTCTCTTCCAATATCTACAGTGTATCTTCTTTTCACTTGTGGGGGCAATTTAGCACCAAGTTGATGTTTCTCTCCCATGAAATCATTGAGAGGTAGGCAGTATTCCTTTGCACAGTTAACTCTGTTCACCACGGTAAACAAGGTGTTAGACCCTCTTGCTTCTAACATTAAGGATTGTCTGTCCACTGCTACAGTGCTTCTTCCATTCACTTTAAAGGGGCGATTTTATACAAAGCCGATGTTCCCCACACGTTAAAACGCTGACAGATAGGCAGTTCTGCTACCACACACTTATGTAATTCCCCCTTGTAAACAATGTGCTAAGTTGTCTTGTTTGTAACATTAATGGTTCCCTTACAAGGGAAGCAGTGCTTCTTCCTTCCACTTCAAAAGGGCTATTTTTCACAATGATAATGTTCTTCACACTTTAAAAGTCTGAGAGATAGGCAGTATTCCTTTAAAAAGCGAACTCTATTCTCACTGCTAAACAAAGTGCTAGAGCCTCTTGCTGCTGCTCTTCATGGTTTTGCTCCATGACAAACTGCCCTTGTTCAATTCACCTACATGCAGCTATTTGGCACAATGCTGATGCACCTCACCCATTCAAAAACTAAGTAGGAGGCAGGAATCCAGTCAACAGGTAACTCACTTCTAGGGAATCAAGGTGCAAGACATTCCTGCCTCTCACACATCGTGTAGTGCCAGGAGATACAAGTGTTTGCCTATTTGCTATGAAGCAGGTATGTGTCAAAGAGTAGCTGGTTCTGCACTTCAAAGGCTATCATTTCACAAGCATTCCTTTCACAGGCTAACTCAAATCTCAAGGAGAAACAACGTGCCGGAACCTCCTGCTTCACACCTTGATCTCCTGCAAGAGATAGAGTGATTCTTCCATTCTCTCGAATGGGGCTTTCTTGTACAAAGTTCGTGTTCCTCCACAATGAAAATGCTGAGAGGTAGGTAGTATTCCTTTAACCAGCTATCTCCATTCACAATGCTAAGCAAAGTGCTAGACCTGCTTGCTTCTGACATGAATGGTTCTCTTACAAGAGCTGCAGTACTTCTTCCTTTCACTTGTAGGGGCGACCTAGCACAAATGTGATTTTTTTCACCCATGAAAACGATGTGACAGGCAGTATTCCTTTAAACAGTTAACTCAATTCACTATGCTAAATAAGGGGCCACACCCTCTTGCTTCTACCATTAATGATTGTCTTACAAGTGCTCCAGCACTTCTTCCTTTCACTTGCATAGAGCCATTTAGCACAAAGTTGATTTTCCTCCCACAAGAAAACAATGAGAGACAGGCAGTATTTCTTTCTTCAGCTCACTCAAATCACAATACTAAACCAGGCCCTAGGCCGTCTTGCTTCTCACATTAATGATACTCTTGCAAGAGTTGCAGTGCTTCTTCCATTCTCTTGTGAGGGTCGATTTACCACAGAGCTGATGTTCTTCACCCATGAAAACACTGAGTTAGGCAGTATTTCTTTGCACAGTTAACTCTGTTCACCACGGTAGACAAGGTGCTGGACCCTCTTGCTTCTAACATTAAGGATTGTCTGTCCACTGCTACAGTGCTTCTTCCATTCACTTTAAAGGGGCGATTTTATACAAAGCTGATGTACTCCACACGTTAAAACGCTGACAGATAGGCAGTTCTGCTATCACACACTTATGTAATTCCCCCTTGTAAACAATGTGCTAAGTTGTCTTGTTTGTAACATTAATGGTTCCCTTACAAGGGAAGCAGTGCTTCTTCCTTCCACTTGAAAAGGGCTATTTTTCACAATGATAATGTTCTTCACACTTTAAAAGTCTGAGAGATAGGCAGTATTCCTTTAAAAAGTGAACTCTGTTCTCACTGCTAAACAAAGTGCTAGAGCCTCTTGCTGCTGCTCTTCATGGTTTTGCTCCATGACAAACTGCCCTTGTTCAATTCACCTACATGCAGCTATTTGGCACAATGCTGATGCACCTCACCCATTCAAAAACTCAGTAGTAGGCAGGATTCCACTCAACTGGTAACTCACTTTTTCTAGGGAAACAAGGTGCAAGGCATTCCTGCCTCTCACACATCGTGTAGTGCCATGAGATACAATTGTTTGCCTATTTCGTATGAAGCGGGTCTTGTCAAAGAGTAGCTGGTTCTGCACTTCAAAGGCTATCATTTCACAAGCCTTTCGTTCACATGCTAACTCAAATCTCAAAGAGAATCAATGTGCAAGAACCTCCTGCTTCAGACCTTGATTATCCTGCAAGAGATAGAGTGATTCTTCCATTCTCTCGGATGGGGCTTTCTCGTACAAAGTGTGTGTTCCTCCAGAATGAAAATGCTGGGAGGTAGGTAGTATTACTTTTACCAGTTATCTCCATTCACAAAGCTAAACAAAGTGCTAGACCTGCTTGCTTCTAACATTAAAGCTTCTCCTCCAAGCTTGCTTCTAACATTAAAGCTTCTCCTCCAAGAGCTCCAGCACTTCTTCCTTTCACTTGCATAGAGCCACTAGCACAAAGTTGATTTTCCTCACACAAGAAAACAATGAGAGACAGGCAGTATTCCTTTCTTCAGCTCACCCAATTGACAATAGTAAACCAGGCCCTAGGCCGTCTTGCTTCGCACATTAATGATTCTCTTGCAACAGTTGCAGTGCTTCTTCCATTCTCTTGTGAGGGTCGATTTACCACAGAGCTGATGTTCTTCACCCATGAAAACACTGAGTTAGGCAGTATTCCTTTGCACAGGTAACTCTGTTCACCACGGTAAACAAGGTGCTAGATCCTCTTGCTTCTAACCTTAAGGATTGTCTGTCCACTGCTACAGTGCTTCTTCCATTCACTTTAAAGGGGCTGTTTTACAGAAAGTTGATGTTCTTCACACTTTAACACGCTGACAGATAGGCACTATTGCTTTCGCACACTAATGTAATTCCCCCTTGTTAACAATGCGCTAAGTTGTCTTGTTTGCAGCATTAATGGTTCTCTTACAAGGGCTACAGTGTTTCTTCCTTGCACTTTAAATGCATTATTGGGCACAGAGTAATATTCAACACGCATGAAAACACTGAGTGTTGGCAGTATTCGTTTAAACAAGTACCACCATTATCCTTGGAAAACACGGTGCTTGACCCTCCTGCTTCTAACATTCACAATTCTCTTAAAGGAGATGCCGTGCTTCATCCATCCACTACTAAGATGAGATTTAGCACAAAATTGATGTTCCTCACCCATGAAAACAATGAGACTTAGGCAGTATTCCTTTCAACAGGTAAAGGAATTCCCAATTTTAAGAAGGTGCCAGATCCTCTTGCTAATAAAATGAAAGATTCTCTTCCAATATCTACAGTGTATCTTCTTTTCACTTGTGGGGGCAATTTAGCACCAAGTTGATGTTTCTCTCCCATGAAATCATTGAGAGGTAGGCAGTATTCCTTTGCACAGTTAACTCTGTTCACCACGGTAAACAAGGTGTTAGACCCTCTTGCTTCTAACATTAAGGATTGTCTGTCCACTGCTACAGTGCTTCTTCCATTCACTTTAAAGGGGCGATTTTATACAAAGCCGATGTTCCCCACACGTTAAAACGCTGACAGATAGGCAGTTCTGCTACCACACACTTATGTAATTCCCCCTTGTAAACAATGTGCTAAGTTGTCTTGTTTGTAACATTAATGGTTCCCTTACAAGGGAAGCAGTGCTTCTTCCTTCCACTTCAAAAGGGCTATTTTTCACAATGATAATGTTCTTCACACTTTAAAAGTCTGAGAGATAGGCAGTATTCCTTTAAAAAGCGAACTCTATTCTCACTGCTAAACAAAGTGCTAGAGCCTCTTGCTGCTGCTCTTCATGGTTTTGCTCCATGACAAACTGCCCTTGTTCAATTCACCTACATGCAGCTATTTGGCACAATGCTGATGCACCTCACCCATTCAAAAACTAAGTAGGAGGCAGGAATCCAGTCAACAGGTAACTCACTTCTAGGGAATCAAGGTGCAAGACATTCCTGCCTCTCACACATCGTGTAGTGCCAGGAGATACAAGTGTTTGCCTATTTGCTATGAAGCAGGTATGTGTCAAAGAGTAGCTGGTTCTGCACTTCAAAGGCTATCATTTCACAAGCATTCCTTTCACAGGCTAACTCAAATCTCAAGGAGAAACAACGTGCCGGAACCTCCTGCTTCACACCTTGATCTCCTGCAAGAGATAGAGTGATTCTTCCATTCTCTCGAATGGGGCTTTCTTGTACAAAGTTCGTGTTCCTCCACAATGAAAATGCTGAGAGGTAGGTAGTATTCCTTTAACCAGCTATCTCCATTCACAATGCTAAGCAAAGTGCTAGACCTGCTTGCTTCTGACATGAATGGTTCTCTTACAAGAGCTGCAGTACTTCTTCCTTTCACTTGTGGGGCGACCTAGCACAAATGTGATTTTTTTCACCCATGAAAACGATGTGACAGGCAGTATTCCTTTAAACAGTTAACTCAATTCACTATGCTAAATAAGGGGCCACACCCTCTTGCTTCTACCATTAATGATTGTCTTACAAGTGCTCCAGCACTTCTTCCTTTCACTTGCATAGAGCCATTTAGCACAAAGTTGATTTTCCTCCCACAAGAAAACAATGAGAGACAGGCAGTATTTCTTTCTTCAGCTCACTCAAATCACAATACTAAACCAGGCCCTAGGCCGTCTTGCTTCTCACATTAATGATACTCTTGCAAGAGTTGCAGTGCTTCTTCCATTCTTTTGAGGGTCGATTTACCACAGAGCTGATGTTCTTCACCCATGAAAACACTGAGTTAGGCAGTATTTCTTTGCACAGTTAACTCTGTTCACCACGGTAGACAAGGTGCTGGACCCTCTTGCTTCTAACATTAAGGATTGTCTGTCCACTGCTACAGTGCTTCTTCCATTCACTTTAAAGGGGCGATTTTATACAAAGCTGATGTACTCCACACGTTAAAACGCTGACAGATAGGCAGTTCTGCTATCACACACTTATGTAATTCCCCCTTGTAAACAATGTGCTAAGTTGTCTTGTTTGTAACATTAATGGTTCCCTTACAAGGGAAGCAGTGCTTCTTCCTTCCACTTGAAAAGGGCTATTTTTCACAATGATAATGTTCTTCACACTTTAAAAGTCTGAGAGATAGGCAGTATTCCTTTAAAAAGTGAACTCTGTTCTCACTGCTAAACAAAGTGCTAGAGCGTCTTGCTGCTGCTCTTCATTGTTTTGCTCCATGACAAACTGCCCTTGTTCAATTCACCTACATGCAGCTATTTGGCACAATGCTGATGCACCTCACCCATTCAAAAACTCAGTAGTAGGCAGGATTCCACTCAACTGGTAACTCACTTTTTCTAGGGAAACAAGGTGCAAGGCATTCCTGCCTCTCACACATCGTGTAGTGCCATGAGATACAATTGTTTGCCTATTTCGTATGAAGGGGGTCTTGTCAAAGAGTAGCTGGTTCTGCACTTCAAAGGCTATCATTTCACAAGCCTTTCGTTCACATGCTAACTCAAATCTCAAAGAGAATCAATGTGCAAGAACCTCCTGCTTCAGACCTTGATTATCCTGCAAGAGATAGAGTGATTCTTCCATTCTCTCGGATGGGGCTTTCTCGTACAAAGTGTGTGTTCCTCCAGAATGAAAATGCTGGGAGGTAGGTAGTATTACTTTTACCAGTTATCTCCATTCACAAAGCTAAACAAAGTGCTAGACCTGCTTGCTTCTAACATTAAAGCTTCTCCTCCAAGCTTGCTTCTAACATTAAAGCTTCTCCTCCAAGAGCTCCAGCACTTCTTCCTTTCACTTGCATAGAGCCATTTAGCACAAAGTTGATTTTCCTCACACAAGAAAACAATGAGAGACAGGCAGTATTCCTTTCTTCAGCTCACCCAATTGACAATAGTAAACCAGGCCCTAGGCCGTCTTGCTTCGCACATTAATGATTCTCTTGCAACAGTTGCAGTGCTTCTTCCACTCTCTTGTGAGGGTCGATTTACCACAGAGCTGATGTTCTTCACCCATGAAAACACTGAGTTAGGCAGTATTCCTTTGCACAGGTAACTCTGTTCACCACGGTAAACAAGGTGCTAGATCCTCTTGCTTCTAACCTTAAGGATTGTCTGTCCACTGCTACAGTGCTTCTTCCATTCACTTTAAAGGGGCTGTTTTACAGAAAGTTGATGTTCTTCACACTTTAACACGCTGACAGATAGGCACTATTGCTTTCGCACACTAATGTAATTCCCCCTTGTTAACAATGCGCTAAGTTGTCTTGTTTGCAGCATTAATGGTTCTCTTACAAGGGCTACAGTGTTTCTTCCTTGCACTTTAAATGCATTATTGGGCACAGAGTAATATTCAACACGCATGAAAACACTGAGTGATAGGCAGTATTCGTTTAAACAAGTACCACCATTATCCTTGGAAAACACGGTGCTTGACCCTCCTGCTTCTAACATTCACAATTCTCTTAAAGGAGATGCCGTGCTTCATCCATCCACTACTAAGATGAGATTTAGCACAAAATTGATGTTCCTCACCCATGAAAACAATGAGACTTAGGCAGTATTCCTGTCAACAGGTAACTGAATTCCCAATTTTAAAGAAGGTGCCAGATCCTCTTGCTAATAAAATGAAAGATTCTCTTCCAATATCTACAGTGTATCTTCTTTTCACTTGTGGGGGCAATTTAGCACCAAGTTGATGTTTCTCTCCCATGAAATCATTGAGAGGTAGGCAGTATTCCTTTGCACAGTTAACTCTGTTCACCACGGTAAACAAGGTGTTAGACCCTCTTGCTTCTAACATTAAGGATTGTCTGTCCACTGCTACAGTGCTTCTTCCATTCACTTTAAAGGGGCGATTTTATACAAAGCCGATGTTCCCCACACGTTAAAACGCTGACAGATAGGCATTTCTGCTATCACACTCTTATGTAATTCCCCCTTGTAAACAATGTGCTAAGTTGTCTTGTTTGTAACATTAATGGTTCCCTTACAAGGGAAGCAGTGCTTCTTCCTTCCACTTCAAAAGGGCTATTTTTCACAATGATAATGTTCTTCACACTTTAAAAGTCTGAGAGATAGGCAGTATTCCTTTAAAAAGCGAACTCTATTCTCACTGCTAAACAAAGTGCTAGAGCCTCTTGCTGCTGCTCTTCATGGTTTTGCTCCATGACAAACTGCCCTTGTTCAATTCACCTACATGCAGCTATTTGGCACAATGCTGATGCACCTCACCCATTCAAAAACTAAGTAGGAGGCAGGAATCCAGTCAACAGGTAACTCACTTCTAGGGAATCAAGGTGCAAGACATTCCTGCCTCTCACACATCGTGTAGTGCCAGGAGATACAAGTGTTTGCCTATTTGCTATGAAGCAGGTATGTGTCAAAGAGTAGCTGGTTCTGCACTTCAAAGGCTATCATTTCACAAGCATTCCTTTCACAGGCTAACTCAAATCTCAAGGAGAAACAACGTGCCGGAACCTCCTGCTTCACACCTTGATCTCCTGCAAGAGATAGAGTGATTCTTCCATTCTCTCGAATGGGGCTTTCTTGTACAAAGTTCGTGTTCCTCCACAATGAAAATGCTGAGAGGTAGGTAGTATTCCTTTAACCAGCTATCTCCATTCACAATGCTAAGCAAAGTGCTAGACCTGCTTGCCTCTGACATGAATGGTTCTCTTACAAGAGCTGCAGTACTTCTTCCTTTCACTTGTAGGGGCGACCTAGCACAAATGTGATTTTTTTCACCCATGAAAACGATGTGACAGGCAGTATTCCTTTAAACAGTTAACTCAATTCACTATGCTAAATAAGGGGCCACACCCTCTTGCTTCTACCATTAATGATTGTCTTACAAGTGCTCCAGCACTTCTTCCTTTCACTTGCATAGAGCCATTTAGCACAAAGTTGATTTTCCTCCCACAAGAAAACAATGAGAGACAGGCAGTATTTCTTTCTTCAGCTCACTCAAATCGCAATACTAAACCAGGCCCTAGGCCGTCTTGCTTCTCACATTAATGATACTCTTGCAAGAGTTGCAGTGCTTCTTCCATTCTCTTGTGAGGGTCGATTTACCACAGAGCTGATGTTCTTCACCCATGAAAACACTGAGTTAGGCAGTATTTCTTTGCACAGTTAACTCTGTTCACCACGGTAGACAAGGTGCTGGACCCTCTTGCTTCTAACATTAAGGATTGTCTGTCCACTGCTACAGTGCTTCTTCCATTCACTTTAAAGGGGCGATTTTATACAAAGCTGATGTACTCCACACGTTAAAACGCTGACAGATAGGCAGTTCTGCTATCACACACTTATGTAATTCCCCCTTGTAAACAATGTGCTAAGTTGTCTTGTTTGTAACATTAATGGTTCCCTTACAAGGGAAGCAGTGCTTCTTCCTTCCACTTGAAAAGGGCTATTTTTCACAATGATAATGTTCTTCACACTTTAAAAGTCTGAGAGATAGGCAGTATTCCTTTAAAAAGTGAACTCTGTTCTCACTGCTAAACAAAGTGCTAGAGCCTCTTGCTGCTGCTCTTCATGGTTTTGCTCCATGACAAACTGCCCTTGTTCAATTCACCTACATGCAGCTATTTGGCACAATGCTGATGCACCTCACCCATTCAAAAACTCAGTAGTAGGCAGGATTCCACTCAACTGGTAACTCACTTTTTCTAGGGAAACAAGGTGCAAGGCATTCCTGCCTCTCACACATCGTGTAGTGTCATGAGATACAATTGTTTGCCTATTTCGTATGAAGCGGGTCTTGTCAAAGAGTAGCTGGTTCTGCACTTCAAAGGCTATCATTTCACAAGCCTTTCGTTCACATGCTAACTCAAATCTCAAAGAGAATCAATGTGCAAGAACCTCCTGCTTCAGACCTTGATTATCCTGCAAGAGATAGAGTGATTCTTCCATTCTCTCGGATGGGGCTTTCTCGTACAAAGTGTGTGTTCCTCCAGAATGAAAATGCTGGGAGGTAGGTAGTATTACTTTTACCAGTTATCTCCATTCACAAAGCTAAACAAAGTGCTAGACCTGCTTGCTTCTAACATTAAAGCTTCTCCTCCAAGCTTGCTTCTAACATTAAAGCTTCTCCTCCAAGAGCTCCAGCACTTCTTCCTTTCACTTGCATAGAGCCACTAGCACAAAGTTGATTTTCCTCACACAAGAAAACAATGAGAGACAGGCAGTATTCCTTTCTTCAGCTCACCCAATTGACAATAGTAAACCAGGCCCTAGGCCGTCTTGCTTCGCACATTAATGATTCTCTTGCAACAGTTGCAGTGCTTCTTCCATTCTCTTGTGAGGGTCGATTTACCACAGAGCTGATGTTCTTCACCCATGAAAACACTGAGTTAGGCAGTATTCCTTTGCACAGGTAACTCTGTTCACCACGGTAAACAAGGTGCTGGATCCTCTTGCTTCTAACCTTAAGGATTGTCTGTCCACTGCTACAGTGCTTCTTCCATTCACTTTAAAGGGGCTGTTTTACAGAAAGTTGATGTTCTTCACACTTTAACACGCTGACAGATAGGCACTATTGCTTTCGCACACTAATGTAATTCCCCCTTGTTAACAATGCGCTAAGTTGTCTTGTTTGCAGCATTAATGGTTCTCTTACAAGGGCTACAGTGTTTCTTCCTTGCACTTTAAATGCATTATTGGGCACAGAGTAATATTCAACACGCATGAAAACACTGAGTGTTGGCAGTATTCGTTTAAACAAGTACCACCATTATCCTTGGAAAACACGGTGCTTGACCCTCCTGCTTCTAACATTCACAATTCTCTTAAAGGAGATGCCGTGCTTCATCCATCCACTACTAAGATGAGATTTAGCACAAAATTGATGTTCCTCACCCATGAAAACAATGAGACTTAGGCAGTATTCCTTTCAACAGGTAAATGAATTCCCAATTTTAAAGAAGGTGCCAGATCCTCTTGCTAATAAAATGAAAGATTCTCTTCCAATATCTACAGTGTATCTTCTTTTCACTTGTGGGGGCAATTTAGCACCAAGTTGATGTTTCTCTCCCATGAAATCATTGAGAGGTAGGCAGTATTCCTTTGCACAGTTAACTCTGTTCACCACGGTAAACAAGGTGTTAGACCCTCTTGCTTCTAACATTAAGGATTGTCTGTCCACTGCTACAGTGCTTCTTCCATTCACTTTAAAGGGGCGATTTTATACAAAGCCGATGTTCCCCACACGTTAAAACGCTGACAGATAGGCAGTTCTGCTACCACACACTTATGTAATTCCCCCTTGTAAACAATGTGCTAAGTTGTCTTGTTTGTAACATTAATGGTTCCCTTACAAGGGAAGCAGTGCTTCTTCCTTCCACTTCAAAAGGGCTATTTTTCACAATGATAATGTTCTTCACACTTTAAAAGTCTGAGAGATAGGCAGTATTCCTTTAAAAAGCGAACTCTATTCTCACTGCTAAACAAAGTGCTAGAGCCTCTTGCTGCTGCTCTTCATGGTTTTGCTCCATGACAAACTGCCCTTGTTCAATTCACCTACATGCAGGTATTTGGCACAATGCTGATGCACCTCACCCATTCAAAAACTAAGTAGGAGGCAGGAATCCAGTCAACAGGTAACTCACTTCTAGGGAATCAAGGTGCAAGACATTCCTGCCTCTCACACATCGTGTAGTGCCAGGAGATACAAGTGTTTGCCTATTTGCTATGAAGCAGGTATGTGTCAAAGAGTAGCTGGTTCTGCACTTCAAAGGCTATCATTTCACAAGCATTCCTTTCACAGGCTAACTCAAATCTCAAGGAGAAACAACGTGCCGGAACCTCCTGCTTCACACCTTGATCTCCTGCAAGAGATAGAGTGATTCTTCCATTCTCTCGAATGGGGCTTTCTTGTACAAAGTTCGTGTTCCTCCACAATGAAAATGCTGAGAGGTAGGTAGTATTCCTTTAACCAGATATCTCCATTCACAATGCTAAGCAAAGTGCTAGACCTGCTTGCTTCTGACATGAATGGTTCTCTTACAAGAGCTGCAGTACTTCTTCCTTTCACTTGTAGGGGCGACCTAGCACAAATGTGATTTTTTTCACCCATGAAAACGATGTGACAGGCAGTATTCCTTTAAACAGTTAACTCAATTCACTATGCTAAATAAGGGGCCACACCCTCTTGCTTCTACCATTAATGATTGTCTTACAAGTGCTCCAGCACTTCTTCCTTTCACTTGCATAGAGCCATTTAGCACAAAGTTGATTTTCCTCCCACAAGAAAACAATGAGAGACAGGCAGTATTTCTTTCTTCAGCTCACTCAAATCACAATACTAAACCAGGCCCTAGGCCGTCTTGCTTCTCACATTAATGATACTCTTGCAAGAGTTGCAGTGCTTCTTCCATTCTCTTGTGAGGGTCGATTTACCACAGAGCTGATGTTCTTCACCCATGAAAACACTGAGTTAGGCAGTATTTCTTTGCACAGTTAACTCTGTTCACCACGGTAGACAAGGTGCTGGACCCTCTTGCTTCTAACATTAAGGATTGTCTGTCCACTGCTACAGTGCTTCTTCCATTCACTTTAAAGGGGCGATTTTATACAAAGCTGATGTACTCCACACGTTAAAACGCTGACAGATAGGCAGTTCTGCTATCACACACTTATGTAATTCCCCCTTGTAAACAATGTGCTAAGTTGTCTTGTTTGTAACATTAATGGTTCCCTTACAAGGGAAGCAGTGCTTCTTCCTTCCACTTGAAAAGGGCTATTTTTCACAATGATAATGTTCTTCACACTTTAAAAGTCTGAGAGATAGGCAGTATTCCTTTAAAAAGTGAACTCTGTTCTCACTGCTAAACAAAGTGCTAGAGCCTCTTGCTGCTGCTCTTCATGGTTTTGCTCCATGACAAACTGCCCTTGTTCAATTCACCTACATGCAGCTATTTGGCACAATGCTGATGCACCTCACCCATTCAAAAACTCAGTAGTAGGCAGGATTCCACTCAACTGGTAACTCACTTTTTCTAGGGAAACAAGGTGCAAGGCATTCCTGCCTCTCACACATCGTGTAGTGTCATGAGATACAATTGTTTGCCTATTTCGTATGAAGCGGGTCTTGTCAAAGAGTAGCTGGTTCTGCACTTCAAAGGCTATCATTTCACAAGCCTTTCGTTCACATGCTAACTCAAATCTCAAAGAGAATCAATGTGCAAGAACCTCCTGCTTCAGACCTTGATTATCCTGCAAGAGATAGAGTGATTCTTCCATTCTCTCGGATGGGGCTTTCTCGTACAAAGTGTGTGTTCCTCCAGAATGAAAATGCTGGGAGGTAGGTAGTATTACTTTTACCAGTTATCTCCATTCACAAAGCTAAACAAAGTGCTAGACCTGCTTGCTTCTAACATTAAAGCTTCTCCTCCAAGCTTGCTTCTAACATTAAAGCTTCTCCTCCAAGAGCTCCAGCACTTCTTCCTTTCACTTGCATAGAGCCACTAGCACAAAGTTGATTTTCCTCACACAAGAAAACAATGAGAGACAGGCAGTATTCCTTTCTTCAGCTCACCCAATTGACAATAGTAAACCAGGCCCTAGGCCGTCTTGCTTCGCACATTAATGATTCTCTTGCAACAGTTGCAGTGCTTCTTCCATTCTCTTGTGAGGGTCGATTTACCACAGAGCTGATGTTCTTCACCCATGAAAACACTGAGTTAGGCAGTATTCCTTTGCACAGGTAACTCTGTTCACCACGGTAAACAAGGTGCTGGATCCTCTTGCTTCTAACCTTAAGGATTGTCTGTCCACTGCTACAGTGCTTCTTCCATTCACTTTAAAGGGGCTGTTTTACAGAAAGTTGATGTTCTTCACACTTTAACACGCTGACAGATAGGCACTATTGCTTTCGCACACTAATGTAATTCCCCCTTGTTAACAATGCGCTAAGTTGTCTTGTTTGCAGCATTAATGGTTCTCTTACAAGGGCTACAGTGTTTCTTCCTTGCACTTTAAATGCATTATTGGGCACAGAGTAATATTCAACACGCATGAAAACACTGAGTGTTGGCAGTATTCGTTTAAACAAGTACCACCATTATCCTTGGAAAACACGGTGCTTGACCCTCCTGCTTCTAACATTCACAATTCTCTTAAAGGAGATGCCGTGCTTCATCCATCCACTACTAAGATGAGATTTAGCACAAAATTGATGTTCCTCACCCATGAAAACAATGAGACTTAGGCAGTATTCCTTTCAACAGGTAAATGAATTCCCAATTTTAAAGAAGGTGCCAGATCCTCTTGCTAATAAAATGAAAGATTCTCTTCCAATATCTACAGTGTATCTTCTTTTCACTTGTGGGGGCAATTTAGCACCAAGTTGATGTTTCTCTCCCATGAAATCATTGAGAGGTAGGCAGTATTCCTTTGCACAGTTAACTCTGTTCACCACGGTAAACAAGGTGTTAGACCCTCTTGCTTCTAACATTAAGGATTGTCTGTCCACTGCTACAGTGCTTCTTCCATTCACTTTAAAGGGGCGATTTTATACAAAGCCGATGTTCCCCACACGTTAAAACGCTGACAGATAGGCAGTTCTGCTACCACACACTTATGTAATTCCCCCTTGTAAACAATGTGCTAAGTTGTCTTGTTTGTAACATTAATGGTTCCCTTACAAGGGAAGCAGTGCTTCTTCCTTCCACTTCAAAAGGGCTATTTTTCACAATGATAATGTTCTTCACACTTTAAAAGTCTGAGAGATAGGCAGTATTCCTTTAAAAAGCGAACTCTATTCTCACTGCTAAACAAAGTGCTAGAGCCTCTTGCTGCTGCTCTTCATGGTTTTGCTCCATGACAAACTGCCCTTGTTCAATTCACCTACATGCAGGTATTTGGCACAATGCTGATGCACCTCACCCATTCAAAAACTAAGTAGGAGGCAGGAATCCAGTCAACAGGTAACTCACTTCTAGGGAATCAAGGTGCAAGACATTCCTGCCTCTCACACATCGTGTAGTGCCAGGAGATACAAGTGTTTGCCTATTTGCTATGAAGCAGGTATGTGTCAAAGAGTAGCTGGTTCTGCACTTCAAAGGCTATCATTTCACAAGCATTCCTTTCACAGGCTAACTCAAATCTCAAGGAGAAACAACGTGCCGGAACCTCCTGCTTCACACCTTGATCTCCTGCAAGAGATAGAGTGATTCTTCCATTCTCTCGAATGGGGCTTTCTTGTACAAAGTTCGTGTTCCTCCACAATGAAAATGCTGAGAGGTAGGTAGTATTCCTTTAACCAGATATCTCCATTCACAATGCTAAGCAAAGTGCTAGACCTGCTTGCTTCTGACATGAATGGTTCTCTTACAAGAGCTGCAGTACTTCTTCCTTTCACTTGTAGGGGCGACCTAGCACAAATGTGATTTTTTTCACCCATGAAAACGATGTGACAGGCAGTATTCCTTTAAACAGTTAACTCAATTCACTATGCTAAATAAGGGGCCACACCCTCTTGCTTCTACCATTAATGATTGTCTTACAAGTGCTCCAGCACTTCTTCCTTTCACTTGCATAGAGCCATTTAGCACAAAGTTGATTTTCCTCCCACAAGAAAACAATGAGAGACAGGCAGTATTTCTTTCTTCAGCTCACTCAAATCACAATACTAAACCAGGCCCTAGGCCGTCTTGCTTCTCACATTAATGATACTCTTGCAAGAGTTGCAGTGCTTCTTCCATTCTCTTGTGAGGGTCGATTTACCACAGAGCTGATGTTCTTCACCCATGAAAACACTGAGTTAGGCAGTATTTCTTTGCACAGTTAACTCTGTTCACCACGGTAGACAAGGTGCTGGACCCTCTTGCTTCTAACATTAAGGATTGTCTGTCCACTGCTACAGTGCTTCTTCCATTCACTTTAAAGGGGCGATTTTATACAAAGCTGATGTACTCCACACGTTAAAACGCTGACAGATAGGCAGTTCTGCTATCACACACTTATGTAATTCCCCCTTGTAAACAATGTGCTAAGTTGTCTTGTTTGTAACATTAATGGTTCCCTTACAAGGGAAGCAGTGCTTCTTCCTTCCACTTGAAAAGGGCTATTTTTCACAATGATAATGTTCTTCACACTTTAAAAGTCTGAGAGATAGGCAGTATTCCTTTAAAAAGTGAACTCTGTTCTCACTGCTAAACAAAGTGCTAGAGCCTCTTGCTGCTGCTCTTCATGGTTTTGCTCCATGACAAACTGCCCTTGTTCAATTCACCTACATGCAGCTATTTGGCACAATGCTGATGCACCTCACCCATTCAAAAACTCAGTAGTAGGCAGGATTCCACTCAACTGGTAACTCACTTTTTCTAGGGAAACAAGGTGCAAGGCATTCCTGCCTCTCACACATCGTGTAGTGCCATGAGATACAATTGTTTGCCTATTTCGTATGAAGCGGGTCTTGTCAAAGAGTAGCTGGTTCTGCACTTCAAAGGCTATCATTTCACAAGCCTTTCGTTCACATGCTAACTCAAATCTCAAAGAGAATCAATGTGCAAGAACCTCCTGCTTCAGACCTTGATTATCCTGCAAGAGATAGAGTGATTCTTCCATTCTCTCGGATGGGGCTTTCTCGTACAAAGTGTGTGTTCCTCCAGAATGAAAATGCTGGGAGGTAGGTAGTATTACTTTTACCAGTTATCTCCATTCACAAAGCTAAACAAAGTGCTAGACCTGCTTGCTTCTAACATTAAAGCTTCTCCTCCAAGCTTGCTTCTAACATTAAAGCTTCTCCTCCAAGAGCTCCAGCACTTCTTCCTTTCACTTGCATAGAGCCACTAGCACAAAGTTGATTTTCCTCACACAAGAAAACAATGAGAGACAGGCAGTATTCCTTTCTTCAGCTCACCCAATTGACAATAGTAAACCAGGCCCTAGGCCGTCTTGCTTCGCACATTAATGATTCTCTTGCAACAGTTGCAGTGCTTCTTCCATTCTCTTGTGAGGGTCGATTTACCACAGAGCTGATGTTCTTCACCCATGAAAACACTGAGTTAGGCAGTATTCCTTTGCACAGGTAACTCTGTTCACCACGGTAAACAAGGTGCTAGATCCTCTTGCTTCTAACCTTAAGGATTGTCTGTCCACTGCTACAGTGCTTCTTCCATTCACTTTAAAGGGGCTGTTTTACAGAAAGTTGATGTTCTTCACACTTTAACACGCTGACAGATAGGCACTATTGCTTTCGCACACTAATGTAATTCCCCCTTGTTAACAATGCGCTAAGTTGTCTTGTTTGCAGCATTAATGGTTCTCTTACAAGGGCTACAGTGTTTCTTCCTTGCACTTTAAATGCATTATTGGGCACAGAGTAATATTCAACACGCATGAAAACACTGAGTGTTGGCAGTATTCGTTTAAACAAGTACCAACATTATCCTTGGAAAACACGGTGCTTGACCCTCCTGCTTCTAACATTCACAATTCTCTTAAAGGAGATGCCGTGCTTCATCCATCCACTACTAAGATGAGATTTAGCACAAAATTGATGTTCCTCACCCATGAAAACAATGAGACTTAGGCAGTATTCCTTTCAACAGGTAAATGAATTCCCAATTTTAAGAAGGTGCCAGATCCTCTTGCTAATAAAATGAAAGATTCTCTTCCAATATCTACAGTGTATCTTCTTTTCACTTGTGGGGGCAATTTAGCACCAAGTTGATGTTTCTCTCCCATGAAATCATTGAGAGGTAGGCAGTATTCCTTTGCACAGTTAACTCTGTTCACCACGGTAAACAAGGTGTTAGACCCTCTTGCTTCTAACATTAAGGATTGTCTGTCCACTGCTACAGTGCTTCTTCCATTCACTTTAAAGGGGCGATTTTATACAAAGCCGATGTTCCCCACACGTTAAAACGCTGACAGATAGGCAGTTCTGCTACCACACACTTATGTAATTCCCCCTTGTAAACAATGTGCTAAGTTGTCTTGTTTGTAACATTAATGGTTCCCTTACAAGGGAAGCAGTGCTTCTTCCTTCCACTTCAAAAGGGCTATTTTTCACAATGATAATGTTCTTCACACTTTAAAAGTCTGAGAGATAGGCAGTATTCCTTTAAAAAGCGAACTCTATTCTCACTGCTAAACAAAGTGCTAGAGCCTCTTGCTGCTGCTCTTCATGGTTTTGCTCCATGACAAACTGCCCTTGTTCAATTCACCTACATGCAGCTATTTGGCACAATGCTGATGCACCTCACCCATTCAAAAACTAAGTAGGAGGCAGGAATCCAGTCAACAGGTAACTCACTTCTAGGGAATCAAGGTGCAAGACATTCCTGCCTCTCACACATCGTGTAGTGCCAGGAGATACAAGTGTTTGCCTATTTGCTATGAAGCAGGTATGTGTCAAAGAGTAGCTGGTTCTGCACTTCAAAGGCTATCATTTCACAAGCATTCCTTTCACAGGCTAACTCAAATCTCAAGGAGAAACAACGTGCCGGAACCTCCTGCTTCACACCTTGATCTCCTGCAAGAGATAGAGTGATTCTTCCATTCTCTCGAATGGGGCTTTCTTGTACAAAGTTCGTGTTCCTCCACAATGAAAATGCTGAGAGGTAGGTAGTATTCCTTTAACCAGCTATCTCCATTCACAATGCTAAGCAAAGTGCTAGACCTGCTTGCTTCTGACATGAATGGTTCTCTTACAAGAGCTGCAGTACTTCTTCCTTTCACTTGTGGGGCGACCTAGCACAAATGTGATTTTTTTCACCCATGAAAACGATGTGACAGGCAGTATTCCTTTAAACAGTTAACTCAATTCACTATGCTAAATAAGGGGCCACACCCTCTTGCTTCTACCATTAATGATTGTCTTACAAGTGCTCCAGCACTTCTTCCTTTCACTTGCATAGAGCCATTTAGCACAAAGTTGATTTTCCTCCCACAAGAAAACAATGAGAGACAGGCAGTATTTCTTTCTTCAGCTCACTCAAATCACAATACTAAACCAGGCCCTAGGCCGTCTTGCTTCTCACATTAATGATACTCTTGCAAGAGTTGCAGTGCTTCTTCCATTCTTTTGAGGGTCGATTTACCACAGAGCTGATGTTCTTCACCCATGAAAACACTGAGTTAGGCAGTATTTCTTTGCACAGTTAACTCTGTTCACCACGGTAGATAAGGTGCTGGACCCTCTTGCTTCTAACATTAAGGATTGTCTGTCCACTGCTACAGTGCTTCTTCCATTCACTTTAAAGGGGCGATTTTATACAAAGCTGATGTACTCCACACGTTAAAACGCTGACAGATAGGCAGTTCTGCTATCACACACTTATGTAATTCCCCCTTGTAAACAATGTGCTAAGTTGTCTTGTTTGTAACATTAATGGTTCCCTTACAAGGGAAGCAGTGCTTCTTCCTTCCACTTGAAAAGGGCTATTTTTCACAATGATAATGTTCTTCACACTTTAAAAGTCTGAGAGATAGGCAGTATTCCTTTAAAAAGTGAACTCTGTTCTCACTGCTAAACAAAGTGCTAGAGCGTCTTGCTGCTGCTCTTCATTGTTTTGCTCCATGACAAACTGCCCTTGTTCAATTCACCTACATGCAGCTATTTGGCACAATGCTGATGCACCTCACCCATTCAAAAACTCAGTAGTAGGCAGGATTCCACTCAACTGGTAACTCACTTTTTCTAGGGAAACAAGGTGCAAGGCATTCCTGCCTCTCACACATCGTGTAGTGCCATGAGATACAATTGTTTGCCTATTTCGTATGAAGGGGGTCTTGTCAAAGAGTAGCTGGTTCTGCACTTCAAAGGCTATCATTTCACAAGCCTTTCGTTCACATGCTAACTCAAATCTCAAAGAGAATCAATGTGCAAGAACCTCCTGCTTCAGACCTTGATTATCCTGCAAGAGATAGAGTGATTCTTCCATTCTCTCGGATGGGGCTTTCTCGTACAAAGTGTGTGTTCCTCCAGAATGAAAATGCTGGGAGGTAGGTAGTATTACTTTTACCAGTTATCTCCATTCACAAAGCTAAACAAAGTGCTAGACCTGCTTGCTTCTAACATTAAAGCTTCTCCTCCAAGCTTGCTTCTAACATTAAAGCTTCTCCTCCAAGAGCTCCAGCACTTCTTCCTTTCACTTGCATAGAGCCATTTAGCACAAAGTTGATTTTCCTCACACAAGAAAACAATGAGAGACAGGCAGTATTCCTTTCTTCAGCTCACCCAATTGACAATAGTAAACCAGGCCCTAGGCCGTCTTGCTTCGCACATTAATGATTCTCTTGCAACAGTTGCAGTGCTTCTTCCACTCTCTTGTGAGGGTCGATTTACCACAGAGCTGATGTTCTTCACCCATGAAAACACTGAGTTAGGCAGTATTCCTTTGCACAGGTAACTCTGTTCACCACGGTAAACAAGGTGCTAGATCCTCTTGCTTCTAACCTTAAGGATTGTCTGTCCACTGCTACAGTGCTTCTTCCATTCACTTTAAAGGGGCTGTTTTACAGAAAGTTGATGTTCTTCACACTTTAACACGCTGACAGATAGGCACTATTGCTTTCGCACACTAATGTAATTCCCCCTTGTTAACAATGCGCTAAGTTGTCTTGTTTGCAGCATTAATGGTTCTCTTACAAGGGCTACAGTGTTTCTTCCTTGCACTTTAAATGCATTATTGGGCACAGAGTAATATTCAACACGCATGAAAACACTGAGTGATAGGCAGTATTCGTTTAAACAAGTACCACCATTATCCTTGGAAAACACGGTGCTTGACCCTCCTGCTTCTAACATTCACAATTCTCTTAAAGGAGATGCCGTGCTTCATCCATCCACTACTAAGATGAGATTTAGCACAAAATTGATGTTCCTCACCCATGAAAACAATGAGACTTAGGCAGTATTCCTGTCAACAGGTAACTGAATTCCCAATTTTAAAGAAGGTGCCAGATCCTCTTGCTAATAAAATGAAAGATTCTCTTCCAATATCTACAGTGTATCTTCTTTTCACTTGTGGGGGCAATTTAGCACCAAGTTGATGTTTCTCTCCCATGAAATCATTGAGAGGTAGGCAGTATTCCTTTGCACAGTTAACTCTGTTCACCACGGTAAACAAGGTGTTAGACCCTCTTGCTTCTAACATTAAGGATTGTCTGTCCACTGCTACAGTGCTTCTTCCATTCACTTTAAAGGGGCGATTTTATACAAAGCCGATGTTCCCCACACGTTAAAACGCTGACAGATAGGCATTTCTGCTATCACACTCTTATGTAATTCCCCCTTGTAAACAATGTGCTAAGTTGTCTTGTTTGTAACATTAATGGTTCCCTTACAAGGGAAGCAGTGCTTCTTCCTTCCACTTCAAAAGGGCTATTTTTCACAATGATAATGTTCTTCACACTTTAAAAGTCTGAGAGATAGGCAGTATTCCTTTAAAAAGCGAACTCTATTCTCACTGCTAAACAAAGTGCTAGAGCCTCTTGCTGCTGCTCTTCATGGTTTTGCTCCATGACAAACTGCCCTTGTTCAATTCACCTACATGCAGCTATTTGGCACAATGCTGATGCACCTCACCCATTCAAAAACTAAGTAGGAGGCAGGAATCCAGTCAACAGGTAACTCACTTCTAGGGAATCAAGGTGCAAGACATTCCTGCCTCTCACACATCGTGTAGTGCCAGGAGATACAAGTGTTTGCCTATTTGCTATGAAGCAGGTATGTGTCAAAGAGTAGCTGGTTCTGCACTTCAAAGGCTATCATTTCACAAGCATTCCTTTCACAGGCTAACTCAAATCTCAAGGAGAAACAACGTGCCGGAACCTCCTGCTTCACACCTTGATCTCCTGCAAGAGATAGAGTGATTCTTCCATTCTCTCGAATGGGGCTTTCTTGTACAAAGTTCGTGTTCCTCCACAATGAAAATGCTGAGAGGTAGGTAGTATTCCTTTAACCAGCTATCTCCATTCACAATGCTAAGCAAAGTGCTAGACCTGCTTGCCTCTGACATGAATGGTTCTCTTACAAGAGCTGCAGTACTTCTTCCTTTCACTTGTAGGGGCGACCTAGCACAAATGTGATTTTTTTCACCCATGAAAACGATGTGACAGGCAGTATTCCTTTAAACAGTTAACTCAATTCACTATGCTAAATAAGGGGCCACACCCTCTTGCTTCTACCATTAATGATTGTCTTACAAGTGCTCCAGCACTTCTTCCTTTCACTTGCATAGAGCCATTTAGCACAAAGTTGATTTTCCTCCCACAAGAAAACAATGAGAGACAGGCAGTATTTCTTTCTTCAGCTCACTCAAATCGCAATACTAAACCAGGCCCTAGGCCGTCTTGCTTCTCACATTAATGATACTCTTGCAAGAGTTGCAGTGCTTCTTCCATTCTCTTGTGAGGGTCGATTTACCACAGAGCTGATGTTCTTCACCCATGAAAACACTGAGTTAGGCAGTATTTCTTTGCACAGTTAAGTCTGTTCACCACGGTAGACAAGGTGCTGGACCCTCTTGCTTCTAACATTAAGGATTGTCTGTCCACTGCTACAGTGCTTCTTCCATTCACTTTAAAGGGGCGATTTTATACAAAGCTGATGTACTCCACACGTTAAAACGCTGACAGATAGGCAGTTCTGCTATCACACACTTATGTAATTCCCCCTTGTAAACAATGTGCTAAGTTGTCTTGTTTGTAACATTAATGGTTCCCTTACAAGGGAAGCAGTGCTTCTTCCTTCCACTTGAAAAGGGCTATTTTTCACAATGATAATGTTCTTCACACTTTAAAAGTCTGAGAGATAGGCAGTATTCCTTTAAAAAGTGAACTCTGTTCTCACTGCTAAACAAAGTGCTAGAGCCTCTTGCTGCTGCTCTTCATGGTTTTGCTCCATGACAAACTGCCCTTGTTCAATTCACCTACATGCAGCTATTTGGCACAATGCTGATGCACCTCACCCATTCAAAAACTCAGTAGTAGGCAGGATTCCACTCAACTGGTAACTCACTTTTTCTAGGGAAACAAGGTGCAAGGCATTCCTGCCTCTCACACATCGTGTAGTGTCATGAGATACAATTGTTTGCCTATTTCGTATGAAGCGGGTCTTGTCAAAGAGTAGCTGGTTCTGCACTTCAAAGGCTATCATTTCACAAGCCTTTCGTTCACATGCTAACTCAAATCTCAAAGAGAATCAATGTGCAAGAACCTCCTCCTTCAGACCTTGATTATCCTGCAAGAGATAGAGTGATTCTTCCATTCTCTCGGATGGGGCTTTCTCGTACAAAGTGTGTGTTCCTCCAGAATGAAAATGCTGGGAGGTAGGTAGTATTACTTTTACCAGTTATCTCCATTCACAAAGCTAAACAAAGTGCTAGACCTGCTTGCTTCTAACATTAAAGCTTCTCCTCCAAGCTTGCTTCTAACATTAAAGCTTCTCCTCCAAGAGCTCCAGCACTTCTTCCTTTCACTTGCATAGAGCCATTTAGCACAAAGTTGATTTTCCTCACACAAGAAAACAATGAGAGACAGGCAGTATTCCTTTCTTCAGCTCACCCAATTGACAATAGTAAACCAGGCCCTAGGCCGTCTTGCTTCGCACATTAATGATTCTCTTGCAACAGTTGCAGTGCTTCTTCCATTCTCTTGTGAGGGTCGATTTACCACAGAGCTGATGTTCTTCACCCATGAAAACACTGAGTTAGGCAGTATTCCTTTGCACAGGTAACTCTGTTCACCACGGTAAACAAGGTGCTAGATCCTCTTGCTTCTAACCTTAAGGATTGTCTGTCCACTGCTACAGTGCTTCTTCCATTCACTTTAAAGGGGCTGTTTTACAGAAAGTTGATGTTCTTCACACTTTAACACGCTGACAGATAGGCACTATTGCTTTCGCACACTAATGTAATTCCCCCTTGTTAACAATGTGCTAAGTTGTCTTGTTTACAGCATTAATTGTTCTCTTACAAGGGCTACAGTGTTTCTTCCTTGCACTTTAAATGCATTATTGGGCACAGAGTAATATTCAACACGCATGAAAACACGGAGTAATAGGCAGTATTCGTTTAAACAAGTACCACCATTATCCTTGGAAAACACGGTGCTTGACCCTCCTGCTTCTAACATTCACAATTCTCTTAAAGGAGATGCCGTGCTTCATCCATCCACTACTAAGATGAGATTTAGCACAAAATTGATGTTCCTCACCCATGAAAACAATGAGACTTAGGCAGTATTCCTTTCAACAGGTAACTGAAATCCCAATTTTAAAGAAGGTGCCAGATCCTCTTGCTAATAAAATGAAAGATTCTCTTCCAATATCTACTGTGTATCTTCCTTTCACTTGTGGGGGCAATTTAGCACCAAGTTGATGTTTCTCTCCCATGAAATCATTGAGAGGTAGGCAGTATTCCTTTGCACAGTTAACTCTGTTCACCACGGTAAACAAGGTGCTGGACCCTCTTGCTTCTAACATTAAGGATTGTCTGTCCACTGCTACAGTGCTGCTTCCATTCACTTTAAAGGGGCGATTTTATACAAAGCTGATGTTCTCCACACGTTAAAACGCTGACAGATAGGCAGTTCTGCTATCACACACTTATGTAATTCCCCCTTGTAAACAATGTGCTAAGTTGTCTTGTTTGTAACATTAATGGTTCCCTTGCAAGGGAAGCAGTGCTTCTTCCTTCCACTTGAAAAGGGCTATTTTTCACAATGATAATGTTCTTCACACTTTAAAAGTCTGAGAGATAGGCAGTATTCCTTTAAAAAGTGAACTCTGTTCTCACTGCTAAACAAAGTGCTAGAGCCTCTTGCTGCTGCTCTTCATGGTTTTGCTCCATGACAAACTGCCCTTGTTCAATTCACCTACATGCAGCTATTTGGCACAATGCTGATGCACCTCACCCATTCAAAAACTCAGTAGTAGGCAGGATTCCACTCAACTGGTAACTCACTTTTTCTAGGGAAACAAGGTGCAAGGCATTCCTGCCTCTCACACATCGTGTAGTGTCATGAGATACAATTGTTTGCCTATTTCGTATGAAGCGGGTCTTGTCAAAGAGTAGCTGGTTCTGCACTTCAAAGGCTATCATTTCACAAGCCTTTCGTTCACATGCTAACTCAAATCTCAAAGAGAATCAATGTGCAAGAACCTCCTGCTTCAGACCTTGATTATCCTGCAAGAGATAGAGTGATTCTTCCATTCTCTCGGATGGGGCTTTCTCGTACAAAGTGTGTGTTCCTCCAGAATGAAAATGCTGGGAGGTAGGTAGTATTACTTTTACCAGTTATCTCCATTCACAAAGCTAAACAAAGTGCTAGACCTGCTTGCTTCTAACATTAAAGCTTCTCCTCCAAGCTTGCTTCTAACATTAAGCTTCTCATCCAAGAGCTCCAGCACTTCTTCCTTTCACTTGCATAGAGCCATTTAGCACAAAGTTGATTTTCCTCACACAAGAAAACAATGAGAGACAGGCAGTATTCCTTTCTTCAGCTCACCCAATTGACAATAGTAAACCAGGCCCTAGGCCGTCTTGCTTCGCACATTAATGATTCTCTTGCAACAGTTGCAGTGCTTCTTCCATTCTCTTGTGAGGGTCGATTTACCACAGAGCTGATGTTCTTCACCCATGAAAACACTGAGTTAGGCAGTATTCCTTTGCACAGGTAACTCTGTTCACCACGGTAAACAAGGTGCTAGATCCTCTTGCTTCTAACCTTAAGGATTGTCTGTCCACTGCTACAGTGCTTCTTCCATTCACTTTAAAGGGGCTGTTTTACAGAAAGTTGATGTTCTTCACACTTTAACACGCTGACAGATAGGCACTATTGCTTTCGCACACTAATGTAATTCCCCCTTGTTAACAATGTGCTAAGTTGTCTTGTTTACAGCATTAATTGTTCTCTTACAAGGGCTACAGTGTTTCTTCCTTGCACTTTAAATGCATTATTGGGCACAGAGAAATATTCAACCCGCATGAAAACACTGAGTGATAGGCAGTATTCGTTTAAACAAGTACCACCATTATCCTTGGAAAACACGGTGCTTGACCCTCCTGCTTCTAACATTCACAATTCTCTTAAAGGAGATGCCGTGCTTCATCCATCCACTACTAAGATGAGATTTAGCACAAAATTGATGTTCCTCACCCATGAAAACAATGAGACTTAGGCAGTATTCCTTTCAACAGGTAACTGAAATCCCAATTTTAAAGAAGGTGCCAGATCCTCTTGCTAATAAAATGAAAGATTCTCTTCCAATATCTACAGTGTATCTTCCTTTCACTTGTGGGGGCAATTTAGCACCAAGTTGATGTTTCTCTCCCATGAAATCATTGAGAGGTAGGCAGTATTCCTTTGCACAGTTAACTCTGTTCACCACGGTAAACAAGGTGTTAGACCCTCTTGCTTCTAACATTAAGGATTGTCTGTCCACTGCTACAGTGCTTCTTCCATTCACTTTAAAGGGGCGATTTTATACAAAGCCTTGTTCCCCACACGTTAAAACGCTGACAGATAGGCAGTTCTGCTATCACACACTTATGTAATTCCCCCTTGTAAACAATGTGCTAAGTTGTCTTGTTTGTAACATTAATGGTTCCCTTACAAGGGAAGCAGTGCTTCTTCCTTCCACTTCAAAAGGGCTATTTTTCACAATGATAATGTTCTTCACACTTTAAAAGTCTGAGAGATAGGCAGTATTCCTTTAAAAAGTGAACTCTGTTCTCACTGCTAAACAAAGTGCTAGAGCCTCTTGCTGCTGCTCTTCATGGTTTTGCTCCATGACAAACTGCCCTTGTTCAATTCACCTACATGCAGCTATTTGGCACAATGCTGATGCACCTCACCCATTCAAAAACTAAGTAGGAGGCAGGAATCCAGTCAACAGGTAACTCACTTCTAGGGAATCAAGGTGCAAGACATTCCTGCCTCTCACACATCGTGTAGTGCCAGGAGATACAAGTGTTTGCCTATTTGCTATGAAGCAGGTATGTGTCAAAGAGTAGCTGGTTCTGCACTTCAAAGGCTATCATTTCACAAGCATTCCTTTCACAGGCTAACTCAAATCTCAAGGAGAAACAACGTGCCGGAACCTCCTGCTTCACACCTTGATCTCCTGCAAGAGATAGAGTGATTCTTCCATTCTCTCGAATGGGGATTTCTTGTACAAAGTTCGTGTTCCTCCACAATGAAAATGCTGAGAGGTAGGTAGTATTCCTTTAACCAGCTATCTCCATTCACAATGCTAAGCAAAGTGCTAGACCTGCTTGCTTCTGACATGAATGGTTCACTTACAAGAGCTGCAGTACTTCTTCCTTTCACTTGTAGGGGCGACCTAGCACAAATGTGATTTTTTTCACCCATGAAAACGATGTGACAGGCAGTATTCCTTTAAACAGTTAACTCAATTCACTATGCTAAATAAGGGGCCACACCCTCTTGCTTCTACCATTAATGATTGTCTTACAAGTGCTCCAGCACTTCTTCCTTTCACTTGCATAGAGCCATTTAGCACAAAGTTGATTTTCCTCCCACAAGAAAACAATGAGAGACAGGCAGTATTTCTTTCTTCAGCTCACTCAAATCACAATACTAAACCAGGCCCTAGGCCGTCTTGCTTCTCACATTAATGATACTCTTGCAAGAGTTGCAGTGCTTCTTCCATTCTCTTGTGAGGGTCAATTTACCACAGAGCTGATGTTCTTCACCCATGAAAACACTGAGTTAGGCAGTATTCCTTTGCACAGGTAACTCTGTTCACCACGGTAAACAAGGTGCTAGATCCTCTTGCTTCTAACCTTAAGGATTGTCTGTCCACTGCTACAGTGCTTCTTCCATTCACTTTAAAGGGGCGATTTTATACAAAGCTGATGTTCTCCACACGTTAAAACGCTGACAGATAGGCAGTTCTGCTATCACACACTTATGTAATTCCCCCTTGTAAACAATGTGCTAAGTTGTCTTGTTTGTAACATTAATGGTTCCCTTGCAAGGGAAGCAGTGCTTCTTCCTTCCACTTGAAAAGGGCTATTTTTCACAATGATAATGTTCTTCACACTTTAAAAGTCTGAGAGATAGGCAGTATTCCTTTAAAAAGTGAACTCTGTTCTCACTGCTAAACAAAGTGCTAGAGCCTCTTGCTGCTGCTCTTCATGGTTTTGCTCCATGACAAACTGCCCTTGTTCAATTCACCTACATGCAGCTATTTGGCACAATGCTGATGCACCTCACCCATTTAAAAACTCACTAGTAGGCAGGATTCCACTCAACTGGTAACTCACTTTTTCTAGGGAAACAAGGTGCAAGGCATTCCTGCCTCTCACACATCTTGTAGTGTCATGAGATACAATTGTTTGCCTATTTCGTATGAAGCGGGTCTTGTCAAAGAGTAGCTGGTTCTGCACTTCAAAGGCTATCATTTCACAAGCCTTTCGTTCACATGCTAACTCAAATCTCAAAGAGAATCAATGTGCAAGAACCTCCTGCTTCAGACCTTGATTATCCTGCAAGAGATAGAGTGATTCTTCCATTCTCTCGGATGGGGCTTTCTCGTACAAAGTGTGTGTTCCTCCAGAATGAAAATGCTGGGAGGTAGGTAGTATTACTTTTACCAGTTATCTCCATTCACAAAGCTAAACAAAGTGCTAGACCTGCTTGCTTCTAACATTAAAGCTTCTCCTCCAAGCTTGCTTCTAACATTAAAGCTTCTCCTCCAAGAGCTCCAGCACTTCTTCCTTTCACTTGCATAGAGCCATTTAGCACAAAGTTGATTTTCCTCACACAAGAAAACAATGAGAGACAGGCAGTATTCCTTTCTTCAGCTCACCCAATTGACAATAGTAAACCAGGCCCTAGGCCGTCTTGCTTCGCACATTAATGATTCTCTTGCAACAGTGGCAGTGCTTCTTCCATTTTCTTGTGAGGGTCGATTTACCACAGAGCTGATGTTCTTCACCCATGAAAACACTGAGTTAGGCAGTATTCCTTTGCACAGGTAACTCTGTTCACCACGGTAAACAAGGTGCTAGATCCTCTTGCTTCTAACCTTAAGGATTGTCTGTCCACTGCTACAGTGCTTCTTCCATTCACTTTAAAGGGGCTGTTTTACAGAAAGTTGATGTTCTTCACACTTTAACACGCTGACAGATAGGCACTATTGCTTTCGCACACTAATGTAATTCCCCCTTGTTAACAATGTGCTAAGTTGTCTTGTTTGCAGCATTAATTGTTCTCTTACAAGGGCTACAGTGTTTCTTCCTTGCACTTTAAATGCATTATTGGGCACAGAGTAATATTCAACACGCATGAAAACACTGAGTGATAGGCAGTATTCGTTTAAACAAGTACCACCATTATCCTTGGAAAACACGGTCCTTGACCCTCCTGCTTCTAACATTCACAATTCTCTTAAAGGAGATGCCGTGCTTCATCCATCCACTACTAAGATGAGATTTAGCACAAAATTGATGTTCCTCACCCATGAAAACAATGAGACTTAGGCAGTATTCCTTTCAACAGGTAACTGAAATCCCAATTTTAAAGAAGGTGCCAGATCCTCTTGCTAATAAAATGAAAGATTCTCTTCCAATATCTATAGTGTATCTTCCTTTCACTTGTGGGGGCAATTTAGCACCAAGTTGATGTTTCTCTCCCATGAAATCATTGAGAGGTAGGCAGTATTCCTTTGCACAGTTAACTCTGTTCACCACGGTAAACAAGGTGTTAGACCCTCTTGCTTCTAACATTAATTATTGTCTGTCCACTGCTACAGTGCTTCTTCCATTCACTTTAAAGGGGCGATTTTATACAAAGCCGATGTTCCCCACACGTTAAAACGCTGACAGATAGGCAGTTCTGCTATCACACACTTATGTAATTCCCCCTTGTAAACAATGTGCTAAGTTGTCTTGTTTGTAACATTAATGGTTCCCTTACAAGGGAAGCAGTGCTTCTTCCTTCCACTTGAAAAGGGCTATTTTTCACAATGATAATGTTCTTCACACTTTAAAAGTCTGAGAGATAGGCAGTATTCCTTTAAAAAGTGAACTCTATTCTCACTGCTAAACAAAGTGCTAGAGCCTCTTGCTGCTGCTCTTCATGGTTTTGCTCCATGACAAACTGCCCTTGTTCAATTCACCTACATGCAGCTATTTGGCACAATGCTGATGCACCTCACCCATTCAAAAACTAAGTAGGAGGCAGGAATCCAGTCAACAGGTAACTCACTTCTAGGGAATCAAGGTGCAAGACATTCCTGCCTCTCACACATCGTGTAGTGCCAGGAGATACAAGTGTTTGCCTATTTGCTATGAAGCAGGTATGTGTCAAAGAGTAGCTGGTTCTGCACTTCAAAGGCTATCATTTCACAAGCATTCCTTTCACAGGCTAACTCAAATCTCAAGGAGAAACAACGTGCCGGAACCTCCTGCTTCACACCTTGATCTCCTGCAAGAGATAGAGTGATTCTTCCATTCTCTCGAATGGGGCTTTCTTGTACAAAGTTCGTGTTCCTCCACAATGAAAATGCTGAGAGGTAGGTAGTATTCCTTTAACCAGCTATCTCCATTCACAATGCTAAGCAAAGTGCTAGACCTGCTTGCTTCTGACATGAATGGTTCTCTTACAAGAGCTGCAGTACTTCTTCCTTTCACTTGTAGGGGCGACCTAGCACAAATGTGATTTTTTTCACCCATGAAAACGATGTGACAGGCAGTATTCCTTTAAACAGTTAACTCAATTCACTATGCTTAATAAGAGGCCACACCCTCTTGCTTCTACCATTAATGATTGTCTTACAAGTGCTCCAGCACTTCTTCCTTTCACTTGCATAGAGCCATTTAGCACAAAGTTGATTTTCCTCACACAAGAAAACAATGAGAGACAGGCAGTATTTCTTTCTTCAGCTCACTCAAATCACAATACTAAACCAGGCCCTAGGCCGTCTTGCTTCTCACATTAATGATACTCTTGCAAGAGTTGCAGTGCTTCTTCCATTCTCTTGTGAGGGTCGATTTACCACAGAGCTGATGTTCTTCACCCATGAAAACACTGAGTTAGGCAGTATTTCTTTGCACAGTTAACTCTGTTCACCATGGTAGACAAGGTGCTGGACCCTCTTGCTTCTAACATTAAGGATTGTCTGTCCACTGCTACAGTGCTTCTTCCATTCACTTTAAAGGGGCGATTTTATACAAAGCTGATGTACTCCACACGTTAAAACGCTGACAGATAGGCAGTTCTGCTATCACACACTTATGTAATTCCCCCTTGTAAACAATGTGCTAAGTTGTCTTGTTTGTAACATTAATGGTTCCCTTACAAGGGAAGCAGTGCTTCTTCCTTCCACTTGAAAAGGGCTATTTTTCACAATGATAATGTTCTTCACACTTTAAAAGTCTGAGAGATAGGCAGTATTCCTTTAAAAAGTGAACTCTGTTCTCACTGCTAAACAAAGTGCTAGAGCCTCTTGCTGCTGCTCTTCATGGTTTTGCTCCATGACAAACTGCCCTTGTTCAATTCACCTACATGCAGCTATTTGGCACAATGCTGATGCACCTCACCCATTCAAAAACTCAGTAGTAGGCAGGATTCCACTCAACTGGTAACTCACTTTTTCTAGGGAAACAAGGTGCAAGGCATTCCTGCCTCTCACACATCGTGTAGTGCCATGAGATACAATTGTTTGCCTATTTCGTATGAAGCGGGTCTTGTCAAAGAGTAGCTGGTTCTGCACTTCAAAGGCTATCATTTCACAAGCCTTTCGTTCACATGCTAACTCAAATCTCAAAGAGAATCAATGTGCAAGAACCTCCTGCTTCAGACCTTGATTATCCTGCAAGAGATAGAGTGATTCTTCCATTCTCTCGGATGGGGCTTTCTCGTATAAAGTGTGTGTTCCTCCAGAATGAAAATGCTGGGAGGTAGGTAGTATTACTTTTACCAGTTATCTCCATTCACAAAGCTAAACAAAGTGCTAGACCTGCTTGCTTCTAACATTAAAGCTTCTCCTCCAAGCTTGCTTCTAACATTAAAGCTTCTCCTCCAAGAGCTCCAGCACTTCTTCCTTTCACTTGCATAGAGCCATTTAGCACAAAGTTGATTTTCCTCACACAAGAAAACAATGAGAGACAGGCAGTATTCCTTTCTTCAGCTCACCCAATTGACAATAGTAAACCAGGCCCTAGGCCGTCTTGCTTCGCACATTAATGATTCTCTTGCAACAGTTGCAGTGCTTCTTCCATTCTCTTGTGAGGGTCGATTTACCACAGAGCTGATGTTCTTCACCCATGAAAACACTGAGTTAGGCAGTATTCCTTTGCACAGGTAACTCTGTTCACCACGGTAAACAAGGTGCTAGATCCTCTTGCTTCTAACCTTAAGGATTGTCTGTCCACTGCTACAGTGCTTCTTCCATTCACTTTAAAGGGGCTGTTTTACAGAAAGTTGATGTTCTTCACACTTTAACACGCTGACAGATAGGCACTATTGCTTTCGCACACTAATGTAATTCCACCTTGTTAACAATGTGCTAAGTTGTCTTGTTTGCAGCATTAATGGTTCTCTTACAAGGGCTACAGTGTTTCTTCCTTGCACTTTAAATGCATTATTGGGCACAGAGTAATATTCAACACGCATGAAAACACTGAGTGATAGGCAGTATTCGTTTAAACAAGTACCACCATTATCCTTGGAAAACACGGTGCTTGACCCTCCTGCTTCTAACATTCACAATTCTCTTAAAGGAGATGCCGTGCTTCATCCATCCACTACTAAGATGAGATTTAGCACAAAATTGATGTTCCTCACCCATGAAAACAATGAGACTTAGGCAGTATTCCTTTCAACAGGTAACTGAATTCCCAATTTTAAAGAAGGTGCCAGATCCTCTTGCTAATAAAATGAAAGATTCTCTTCCAATATCTACAGTGTATCTTCCTTTCACTTGTGGGGGCAATTTAGCACCAAGTTGATGTTTCTCTCCCATGAAATCATTGAGAGGTAGGCAGTATTCCTTTGCACAGTTAACTCTGTTCACCACGGTAAACAAGGTGTTAGACCCTCTTGCTTCTAACATTAAGGATTGTCTGTCCACTGCTACAGTGCTTCTTCCATTCACTTTAAAGGGGCGATTTTATACAAAGCCGATGTTCCCCACACGTTAAAACGCTGACAGATAGGCAGTTCTGCTATCACACACTTATGTAATTCCCCCTTGTAAACAATGTGCTAAGTTGTCTTGTTTGTAACATTAATGGTTCCCTTACAAGGGAAGCAGTGCTTCTTCCTTCCACTTCAAAAGGGCTATTTTTCACAATGATAATGTTCTTCACACTTTAAAAGTCTGAGAGATAGGCAGTATTCCTTTAAAAAGTGAACTCTATTCTCACTGCTAAACAAAGTGCTAGAGCCTCTTGCTGCTGCTCTTCATGGTTTTGCTCCATGACAAACTGCCCTTGTTCAATTCACCTACATGCAGCTATTTGGCACAATGCTGATGCACCTCACCCATTCAAAAACTAAGTAGGAGGCAGGAATCCAGTCAACAGGTAACTCACTTCTAGGGAATCAAGGTGCAAGACATTCCTGCCTCTCACACATCGTGTAGTGCCAGGAGATACAAGTGTTTGCCTATTTGCTATGAAGCAGGTATGTGTCAAAGAGTAGCTGGTTCTGCACTTCAAAGGCTATCATTTCACAAGCATTCCTTTCACAGGCTAACTCAAATCTCAAGGAGAAACAACGTGCCGGAACCTCGTGCTTCACACCTTGATCTCCTGCAAGAGATAGAGTGATTCTTCCATTCTCTCGAATGGGGCTTTCTTGTACAAAGTTCGTGTTCCTCCACAATGAAAATGCTGAGAGGTAGGTAGTATTCCTTTAACCAGCTATCTCCATTCACAATGCTAAGCAAAGTGCTAGACCTGCTTGATTCTGACATGAATGGTTCTCTTACAAGAGCTGCAGTACTTCTTCCTTTCACTTGTAGGGGCGACCTAGCACAAATGTGATTTTTTTCACCCATGAAAACGATGTGACAGGCAGTATTCCTTTAAACAGTTAACTCAATTCACTATGCTAAATAAGGGGCCACACCCTCTTGCTTCTACCATTAATGATTTTCTTACAAGTGCTCCAGCACTTCTTCCTTTCACTTGCATAGAGCCATTTAGCACAAAGTTGATTTTCCTCACACAAGAAAACAATGAGAGACAGGCAGTATTTCTTTCTTCAGCTCACTCAAATCACAATACTAAACCAGGCCCTAGGCCGTCTTGCTTCTCACATTAATGATACTCTTGCAAGAGTTGCAGTGCTTCTTCCATTCTCTTGTGAGGGTCGATTTACCACAGAGCTGATGTTCTTCACCCATGAAAACACTGAGTTAGGCAGTATTTCTTTGCACAGTTAACTCTGTTCACCACGGTAGACAAGGTGCTGGACCCTCTTGCTTCTAACATTAAGGATTGTCTGTCCACTGCTACAGTGCTTCTTCCATTCACTTTAAAGGGGCGATTTTATACAAAGCTGATGTACTCCACACGTTAAAACGCTGACAGATAGGCAGTTCTGCTATCACACACTTATGTAATTCCCCCTTGTAAACAATGTGCTAAGTTGTCTTGTTTGTAACATTAATGGTTCCCTTACAAGGGAAGCAGTGCTTCTTCCTTCCACTTGAAAAGGGCTATTTTTCACAATGATAATGTTCTTCACACTTTAAAAGTCTGAGAGATAGGCAGTATTCCTTTAAAAAGTGAACTCTGTTCTCACTGCTAAACAAAGTGCTAGAGCCTCTTGCTGCTGCTCTTCATGGTTTTGCTCCATGACAAACTGCCCTTGTTCAATTCACCTACATGCAGCTATTTGGCACAATGCTGATGCACCTCACCCATTCAAAAACTCAGTAGTAGGCAGGATTCCACTCAACTGGTAACTCACTTTTTCTAGGGAAACAAGGTGCAAGGCATTCCTGCCTCTCACACATCGTGTAGTGCCATGAGATACAATTGTTTGCCTATTTCGTATGAAGCGGGTCTTGTCAAAGAGTAGCTGGTTCTGCACTTCAAAGGCTATCATTTCACAAGCCTTTCGTTCACATGCTAACTCAAATCTCAAAGAGAATCAATGTGCAAGAACCTCCTGCTTCAGACCTTGATTATCCTGCAAGAGATAGAGTGATTCTTCCATTCTCTCGGATGGGGCTTTCTCGTACAAAGTGTGTGTTCCTCCAGAATGAAAATGCTGGGAGGTAGGTAGTATTACTTTTACCAGTTATCTCCATTCACAAAGCTAAACAAAGTGCTAGACCTGCTTGCTTCTAACATTAAAGCTACTCCTCCAAGCTTGCTTCTAACATTAAAGCTTCTCCTCCAAGAGCTCCAGCACTTCTTCCTTTCACTTGCATAGAGCCATTTAGCACAAAGTTGATTTTCCTCACACAAGAAAACAATGAGAGACAGGCAGTATTCCTTTCTTCAGCTCACCCAATTGACAATAGTAAACCAGGCCATAGGCCGTCTTGTTCGCACATTAATGATTCTCTTGCAACAGTTGCAGTGCTTCTTCCATTCTCTTGTGAGGGTCAATTTACCACAGAGCTGATGTTCTTCACCCATGAAAACACTGAGTTAGGCAGTATTCCTTTGCACAGGTAACTCTGTTCACCACGGTAAACAAGGTGCTAGATCCTCTTGCTTCTAACCTTAAGGATTGTCTGTCCACTGCTACAGTGCTTCTTCCATTCACTTTAAAGGGGCTGTTTTACAGAAAGTTGATGTTCTTCACACTTTAACACGCTGACAGATAGGCACTATTGCTTTCGCACACGAATGTAATTCCCCCTTGTTAACAATGTGCTAAGTTGTCTTGTTTGCAGCATTAATGGTTCTCTTACAAGGGCTACAGTGTTTCTTCCTTGCACTTTAAATGCATTATTGGGCACAGAGTAATATTCAACACGCATGAAAACACTGAGTGATAGGCAGTATTCGTTTAAACAAGTACCACCATTATCCTTGGAAAACACGGTGCTTGACCCTCCTGCTTCTAACAATCACAATTCTCTTAAAGGAGATGCCGTGCTTCATCCATCCACTACTAAGATGAGATTTAGCACAAAATTGATGTTCCTCACCCATGAAAACAATGAGACTTAGGCAGTATTCCTTTCAACAGGTAACTGAAATCCCAATTTTAAAGAAGGTGCCAGATCCTCTTGCTAATAAAATGAAAGATTCTCTTCCAATATCTACAGTGTATCTTCCTTTCACTTGTGGGGGCAATTTAGCACCAAGTTGATGTTTCTCTCCCATGAAATCATTGAGAGGTAGGAAGTATTCCTTTGCACAGTTAACTCTGTTCACCACGGTAAACAAGGTGTTAGACCCTCTTGCTTCTAACATTAAGGATTGTCTGTCCACTGCTACAGTGCTTCTTCCATTCACTTTAAAGGGGCGATTTTATACAAAGCAGATGTTCCCCACACGTTAAAACGCTGACAGATAGGCAGTTCTGCTATCACACACTTATGTAATTCCCCCTTGTAAACAATGTGCTAAGTTGTCTTGTTTGTAACATTAATGGTTCCCTTACAAGGGAAGCAGTGCTTCTTCCTTCCACTTCAAAAGGGCTATTTTTCACAATGATAATGTTCTTCACACTTTAAAAGTCTGAGAGATAGGCAGTATTCCTTTAAAAAGTGAACTCTATTCTCACTGCTAAACAAAGTGCTAGAGCCTCTTGCTGCTGCTCTTCATGGTTTTGCTCCATGACAAACTGCCCTTGTTCAATTCACCTACATGCAGCTATTTGGCACAATGCTGATGCACCTCACCCATTCAAAAACTAAGTAGGAGGCAGGAATCCAGTCAACAGGTAACTCACTTCTAGGGAATCAAGGTGCAAGACATTCCTGCCTCTCACACATCGTGTAGTGCCAGGAGATACAAGTGTTTGCCTATTTGCTATGAAGCAGGTATGTGTCAAAGAGTAGCTGGTTCTGCACTTCAAAGGCTATCATTTCACAAGCATTCCTTTCACAGGCTAACTCAAATTTCAAGGAGAAACAACGTGCCGGAACCTCCTGCTTCACACCTTGATCTCCTGCAAGAGATAGAGTGATTCTTCCATTCTCTCGAATGGGGCTTTCTTGTACAAAGTTCGTGTTCCTCCACAATGAAAATGCTGAGAGGTAGGTAGTATTCCTTTAACCAGCTATCTCCATTCACAATGCTAAGCAAAGTGCTAGACCTGCTTGATTCTGACATGAATGGTTCTCTTACAAGAGCTGCAGTACTTCTTCCTTTCACTTGTAGGGGCGACCTAGCACAAATGTGATTTTTTTCACCCATGAAAACGATGTGACAGGCAGTATTCCTTTAAACAGTTAACTCAATTCACTATGCTAAATAAGGGGCCACACCCTCTTGCTTCTACCATTAATGATTGTCTTACAAGTGCTCCAGCACTTCTTCCTTTCACTTGCATAGAGCCATTTAGCACAAAGTTGATTTTCCTCACACAAGAAAACAATGAGAGACAGGCAGTATTTCTTTCTTCAGCTCACTCAAATCACAATACTAAACCAGGCCCTAGGCCGTCTTGCTTCTCACATTAATGATACTCTTGCAAGAGTTGCAGTGCTTCTTCCATTCTCTTGTGAGGGTCGATTTACCACAGAGCTGATGTTCTTCACCCATGAAAACACTGAGTTAGGCAGTATTTCTTTGCACAGTTAACTCTGTTCACCACGGTAGACAAGGTGCTGGACCCTCTTGCTTCTAACATTAAGGATTGTCTGTCCACTGCTACAGTGCTTCTTCCATTCACTTTAAAGGGGCGATTTTATACAAAGCTGATGTACTCCACACGTTAAAACGCTGACAGATAGGCAGTTCTGCTATCACACACTTATGTAATTCCCCCTTGTAAACAATGTGCTAAGTTGTCTTGTTTGTAACATTAATGGTTCCCTTACAAGAGAAGCAGTGCTTCTTCCTTCCACTTGAAAAGGGCTATTTTTCACAATGATAATGTTCTTCACACTTTAAAAGTCTGAGAGATAGGCAGTATTCCTTTAAAAAGTGAACTCTGTTCTCACTGCTAAACAAAGTGCTAGAGCCTCTTGCTGCTGCTCTTCATGGTTTTGCTCCATGACAAACTGCCCTCGTTCAATTCACCTACATGCAGCTATTTGGCACAATGCTGATGCACCTCACCCATTCAAAAACTCAGTAGTAGGCAGGATTCCACTCAACTGGTAACTCACTTTTTCTAGGGAAACAAGGTGCAAGGCATTCCTGCCTCTCACACATCGTGTAGTGCCATGAGATACAATTGTTTGCCTATTTCGTATGAAGCGGGTCTTGTCAAAGAGTAGCTGGTTCTGCACTTCAAAGGCTATCATTTCACAAGCCTTTCGTTCACATGCTAACTCAAATCTCAAAGAGAATCAATGTGCAAGAACCTCCTGCTTCAGACCTTGATTATCCTGCAAGAGATAGAGTGATTCTTCCATTCTCTCGGATGGGGCTTTCTCGTACAAAGTGTGTGTTCCTCCAGAATGAATATGCTGGGAGGTAGGAAGTATTACTTTTACCAGTTATCTCCATTCACAAAGCTAAACAAAGTGCTAGACCTGCTTGCTTCTAACATTAAAGCTTCTCCTCCAAGCTTGCTTCTAACATTAAAGCTTCTCCTCCAAGAGCTCCAGCACTTCTTCCTTTCACTTGCATAGAGCCATTTAGCACAAAGTTGATTTTCCTCACACAAGAAAACAATGAGAGACAGGCAGTATTCCTTTCTTCAGCTCACCCAATTGACAATAGTAAACCAGGCCCTAGGCCGTCTTGCTTCGCACATTAATGATTCTCTTGCAACAGTTGCAGTGCTTCTTCCATTCTCTTGTGAGGGTCGATTTACCACAGAGCTGATGTTCTTCACCCATGAAAACACTGAGTTAGGCAGTATTCCTTTGCACAGGTAACTCTGTTCACCACGGTAAACAAGGTGCTAGATCCTCTTGCTTCTAACCTTAAGGATTGTCTGTCCACTGCTACAGTGCTTCTTCCATTCACTTTAAAGGGGCTGTTTTACAGAAAGTTGATGTTCTTCACACTTTAACACGCTGACAGATAGGCACTATTGCTTTCGCACACTAATGTAATTCCCCCTTGTTAACAATGTGCTAAGTTGTCTTGTTTGCAGCATTAACGGTTCTCTTACAAGGGCTACAGTGTTTCTTCCTTGCACTTTAAATGCATTATTGGGCACAGAGTAATATTCAACACGCATGAAAACACTGAGTGATAGGCAGTATTCGTTTAAAAAAGTACCACCATTATCCTTGGAAAACACGGTGCTTGACCCTCCTGCTTCTAACATTCACAATTCTCTTAAAGGAGATGCCGTGCTTCATCCATCCACTACTAAGATGAGATTTAGCACAAAATTGATGTTCCTCACCCATGAAAACAATGAGACTTAGGCAGTATTCCTTTCAAAAGGTAACTGAAATCCCAATTTTAAAGAAGGTGCAAGATCCTCTTGCTAATAAAATGAAAGATTCTCTTCCAATATCTACAGTGTATCTTCCTTTCACTTGTGGGGGCAATTTAGCACCAAGTTGATGTTTCTCTCCCATGAAATCATTGAGAGGTAGGCAGTATTCCTTTGCACAGTTAACTCTGTTCACCACGGTAGACAAGGTGCTGGACCCTCTTGCTTCTAACATTAAGGATTGTCTGTCCACTGCTACAGTGCTTCTTCCATTCACTTTAAAGGGGCGATTTTATACAAAGCTGATGTACTCCACACGTTAAAACGCTGACAGATAGGCAGTTCTGCTATCACATACTTATGTAATTCCCCCTTGTAAACAATGTGCTAAGTTGTCTTGTTTGTAACATTAATGGTTCCCTTACAAGGGAAGCAGTGCTTCTTCCTTCCACTTGAAAAGGGCTATTTTTCACAATAATAATGTTCTTCACACTTTAAAAGTCTGAGAGATAGGCAGTATTCCTTTAAAAAGTGAACTCTGTTCTCACTGCTAAACAAAGTGCTAGAGCCTCTTGCTGCTGCTCTTCATGGTTTTGCTCCATGACAAACTGCCCTTGTTCAATTCACCTACATGCAGCTATTTGGCACAATGCTGATGCACCTCACCCATTCAAAAACTCAGTAGTAGGCAGGATTCCACTCAACTGGTAACTCACTTTTTCTAGGGAAACAAGGTGCAAGGCATTCCTGCCTCTCACACATCGTGTAGTGCCATGAGATACAATTGTTTGCCTATTTCGTATGAAGCGGGTCTTGTCAAAGAGTAGCTGGTTCTGCACTTCAAAGGCTATCATTTCACAAGCCTTTCGTTCACATGCTAACTCAAATCTCAAAGAGAATCAATGTGCAAGAACCTCCTGCTTCAGACCTTGATTATCCTGCAAGAGATAGAGTGATTCTTCCATTCTCTCGGATGGGGCTTTCTCGTACAAAGGGTGTGTTCCTCCAGAATGAATATGCTGGGAGGTAGGTAGTATTACTTTTACCAGTTATCTCCATTCACAAAGCTAAACAAAGTGCTAGACCTGCTTGCTTCTAACATTAAAGCTTCTCCTCCAAGCTTGCTTCTAACATTAAAGCTTCTCCTCCAAGAGCTCCAGCACTTCTTCCTTTCACTTGCATAGAGCCATTTAGCACAAAGTTGATTTTCCTCACACAAGAAAACAATGAGAGACAGGCAGTATTCCTTTCTTCAGCTCACCCAATTGACAATAGTAAACCAGGCCCTAGGCCGTCTTGCTTCGCACATTAATGATTCTCTTGCAACAGTTGCAGTGCTTCTTCCATTCTCTTGTGAGGGTTGATTTACCACAGAGCTGATGTTCTTCACCCATGAAAACACTGAGTTAGGCAGTATTCCTTTGTACAGGTAACTCTGTTCACCACGGAAAACAAGGTGCTAGATCCTCTTGCTTCTAACCTTAAGGATTGTCTGTCCACTGCTACAGTGCTTCTTCCATTCACTTTAAAGGGGCTGTTTTACAGAAAGTTGATGTTCTTCACACTTTAACACGCTGACAGATAGGCACTATTGCTTTCGCACACTAATGTAATTCCCCCTTGTTAACAATGTGCTAAGTTGTCTTGTTTGCAGCATTAATGGTTCTCTTACAAGGGCTACAGTGTTTCTTCCTTGCACTTTAAATGCATTATTGGGCACAGAGTAATATTCAACACGCATGAAAACACTGAGTGATAGGCAGTATTCGTTTAAACAAGTACCACCATTATCCTTGGAAAACACGGTGCTTGACCCTCCTGCTTCTAACATTCACAATTCTCTTAAAGGAGATGCCGTGCTTCATCCATCCACTACTAAGATGAGATTTAGCACAAAATTGATGTTCCTCACCCATGAAAACAATGAGACTTAGGCAGTATTCCTTTCAACAGGTAACTGAAATCCCAATTTTAAAGAAGGTGCAAGATCCTCTTGCTAATAAAATGAAAGATTCTCTTCCAATATCTACAGTGTATCTTCCTTTCACTTGTGGGGCAATTTAGCACCAAGTTGATGTTTCTCTCCCATGAAATCATTGAGAGGTAGGCAGTATTCCTTTCCACAGTTAACTCTGTTCACCACGGTAGACAAGGTGCTGGACCCTCTTGCTTCTAACATTAAGGATTGTCTGTCCACTGCTACAGTGCTTCTTCCATTCACTTTAAAGGGGCGACTTTATACAAAGCTGATGTACTCCACACGTTAAAACGCTGACAGATAGGCAGTTCTGCTATCACACACTTATGTAATTCCCCCTTGTAAACAATGTGCTAAGTTGTCTTGTTTGTAACATTAATGGTTCCCTTACAAGGGAAGCAGTGCTTCTTCCTTCCACTTGAAAAGGGCTATTTTTCACAATGATAATGTTCTTCACACTTTAAAAGTCTGAGAGATAGGCAGTATTCCTTTAAAAAGTGAACTCTGTTCTCACTGCTAAACAAAGTGCTAGAGCCTCTTGCTGCTGCTCTTCATGGTTTTGCTCCATGACAAACTGCCCTTGTTCAATTCACCTACATGCAGCTATTTGGCACAATGCTGATGCACCTCACCCATTCAAAAACTCAGTAGTAGGCAGGATTCCACTCAACTGGTAACTCACTTTTTCTAGGGAAACAAGGTGCAAGGCATTCCTGCCTCTCACACATCGTGTAGTGCCATGAGATACAATTGTTTGCCTATTTCGTATGAAGCGGGTCTTGTCAAAGAGTAGCTGGTTCTGCACTTCAAAGGCTATCATTTCACAAGCCTTTCGTTCACATGCTAACTCAAATCTCAAAGAGAATCAATGTGCAAGAACCTCCTGCTTCAGACCTTGATTATCCTGCAAGAGATAGAGTGATTCTTCCATTCTCTCGGATGGGGCTTTCTCGTACAAAGTGTGTGTTCCTCCAGAATGAATATGCTGGGAGGTAGGTAGTATTACTTTTACCAGTTATCTCCATTCACAAAGCTAAACAAAGTGCTAGACCTGCTTGCTTCTAACATTAAAGCTTCTCCTCCAAGAGCTCCAGTACTTCTTCCTTTCACTTGTAGGGGCGACCTAGCACAAATGTGGTTTTTCTCACCCATGAAAACGATGAGACAGGCAGTATTCCTTTAAACAGTTTACTCAATTCATCATGCTAAATTAGGGTCCACACCCTCTTGCTTCTACCATTAATGATTCTCTTACAAGAGCTCCAGCACTTCTTCCTTTCACTTGCATAGAGCCATTTAGCACAAAGTTGATTTTCCTCACAGAAGAAAACAATGAGAGACAGGCAGTATTCCTTTCTTCAGCTCACCCAATTGACAATACTAAACCAGGCCCTAGGCTGTCTTGCTTCACACATTAATGATTCTCTTGCAACAGTTGCAGTGCTTCTTCCATTCTCTTGTGAGGGTCGATTACCACAGAGCTGATGTTCTTCACCCATGAAAACACTGAGTTAGGCAGTATTCCTTTGCACAGGTAACTCTGTTCACCACGGTAAACAAGGTGCTAGATCCTCTTGCTTCTAACCTTAAGGATTGTCTGTCCACTGCTACAGTGCTTCTTCCATTCACTTTAAAGGGGCTGTTTTACAGAAAGTTGATGTTCTTCACACTTTAACACGCTGACAGATAGGCACTATTGCTTTCGCACACTAATGTAATTCCCCCTTGTTAACAATGTGCTAAGTTGTCTTGTTTGCAGCATTAATGGTTCTCTTACAAGGGCTACAGTGTTTCTTCCTTGCACTTTAAATGCATTATTGGGCACAGAGTAATATTCAACACGCATGAAAACACTGAGTGATAGGCAGTATTCGTTTAAACAAGTACCACCATTATCCTTGGAAAACACGGTGCTTGACCCTCCTGCTTCTAACATTCACAATTCTCTTAAAGGAGATGCCGTGCTTCATCCATCCACTACTAAGATGAGATTTAGCACAAAATTGATGTTCCTCACCCATGGAAACAATGAGACTTAGGCAGTATTCCTTTCAACAGGTAACTGAAATCCCAATTTTAAAGAAGGTGCCAGATCCTCTTGCTAATAAAATGAAAGATTCTCTTCCAATATCTACAGTGTATCTTCCTTTCTCTTGTGGGGGCAATTTAGCACCAAGTTGATGTTTCTCTCCCATGAAATCATTGAGAGGTAGGCAGTATTCCTTTGCACAGTTAACTCTGTTCACCACGGTAAACAAGGTGTTAGACCCTCTTGCTTCTAACATTAAGGATTGTCTGTCCACTGCTACAGTGCTTCTTCCATTCACTTTAAAGGGGCGATTTTATACAAAGCCGATGTTCCCCACACGTTAAAACGCTGACAGATAGGCAGTTCTGCTATCACACACTTATGTAATTCCCCCTTGTAAACAACGTGCTAAGTTGTCTTGTTTGTAACATTAATGGTTCCCTTACAAGGGAAGCAGTGCTTCTTCCTTCCACTTGAAAAGGGCTATTTTTCACAATGATAATGTTCTTCACACTTTAAAAGTCTGAGAGATAGGCAGTATTCCTTTAAAAAGTGAACTCTATTCTCACTGCTAAACAAAGTGCTAGAGCCTCTTGCTGCTGCTCTTCATGGTTTTGCTCCATGACAAACTGCCCTTGTTCAATTCACCTACATGCAGCTATTTGGCACAATGCTGATGCACCTCACCCATTCAAAAACTAAGTAGGAGGCAGGAATCCAGTCAACAGGTAACTCACTTCTAGGGAATCAAGGTGCAAGACATTCCTGCCTCTCACACATCGTGTAGTGCCAGGAGATACAAGTGTTTGCCTATTTGCTATGAAGCAGGTATGTGTCAAAGAGTAGCTGGTTCTGCACTTCAAAGGCTATCATTTCACAAGCATTCCTTTCACAGGCTAACTCAAATCTCAAGGAGAAACAACGTGCCGGAACCTCCTGCTTCAGACCTTGATCTCCTGCAAGAGATAGAGTGATTCTTCCATTCTCTCGAATGGGGCTTTCTTGTACAAAGTTCGTGTTCCTCCACAATGAAAATGCTGAGAGGTAGGTAGTATTCCTTTAACCAGCTATCTCCATTCACAATGCTAAGCAAAGTGCTAGACCTGCTTGCCTCTGACATGAATGGTTCTCTTACAAGAGCTGCAGTACTTCTTCCTTTCACTTGTAGGGGCGACCTAGCACAAATGTGATTTTTTTCACCCATGAAAACGATGTGACAGGCAGTATTCCTTTAAACAGTTAACTCAATTCACTATGCTAAATAAGGGGCCACACCCTCTTGCTTCTACCATTAATGATTGTCTTACAAGTGCTCCAGCACTTCTTCCTTTCACTTGCATAGAGCCATTTAGCACAAAGTTGATTTTCCTCCCACAAGAAAACAATGAGAGACAGGCAGTATTTCTTTCTTCAGCTCACTCAAATCACAATACTAAACCAGGCCCTAGGCCGTCTTGCTTCTCACATTAATGATACTCTTGCAAGAGTTGCAGTGCTTCTTCCATTCTCTTGTGAGGGTCGATTTACCACAGAGCTGATGTTCTTCACCCATGAAAACACTGAGTTAGGCAGTATTTCTTTGCACAGTTAACTCTGTTCACCACGGTAGACAAGGTGCTGGACCCTCTTGCTTCTAACATTAAGGATTGTCTGTCCACTGCTACAGTGCTTCTTCCATTCACTTTAAAGGGGCGATTTTATACAAAGCTGATGTACTCCACACGTTAAAACGCTGACAGATAGGCAGTTCTGCTATCACACACTTATGTAATTCCCCCTTGTAAACAATGTGCTAAGTTGTCTTGTTTGTAACATTAATGGTTCCCTTACAAGGGAAGCAGTGCTTCTTCCTTCCACTTGAAAAGGGCTATTTTTCACAATGATAATGTTCTTCACACTTTAAAAGTCTGAGAGATAGGCAGTATTCCTTTAAAAAGTGAACTCTGTTCTCACTGCTAAACAAAGTGCTAGAGCCTCTTGCTGCTGCTCTTCATGGTTTTGCTCCATGACAAACTGCCCTTGTTCAATTCACCTACATGCAGCTATTTGGCACAATGCTGATGCACCTCACCCATTCAAAAACTCAGTAGTAGGCAGGATTCCACTCAACTGGTAACTCACTTTTTCTAGGGAAACAAGGTGCAAGGCATTCCTGCCTCTCACACATCGTGTAGTGCCATGAGATACAATTGTTTGCCTATTTCGTATGAAGCGGGTCTTGTCAAAGAGTAGCTGGTTCTGCACTTCAAAGGCTATCATTTCCCAAGCCTTTCATTCACATGCTAACTCAAATCTCAAAGAGAATCAATGTGCAAGAACCTCCTGCTTCAGACCTTGATTATCCTGCAAGAGATAGAGTGATTCTTCCATTCTCTCAGATGGGGCTTTCTCGTACAAAGTGTGTGTTCCTCCAGGATGAAAATGCTGGGAGGTAGGTAGTATTACTTTTACCAGTTATCTCCATTCACAAAGCTAAACAAAGTGCTAGACCTGCTTGCTTCTAACATTAAAGCTTCTCCTCCAAGAGCTCCAGTACTTCTTCCTTTCACTTGTAGGGGCGACCTAGCACAAATGTGGTTTTTCTCACCCATGAAAACGATGAGACAGGCAGTATTCCTTTAAACAGTTTACTCAATTCATCATGCTAAATTAGGGTCCACACCCTCTTGCTTCTACCATTAATGATTCTCTTACAAGAGCTCCAGCACTTCTTCCTTTCACTTGCATAGAGCCATTTAGCACAAAGTTGATTTTCCTCACAGAAGAAAACAATGAGAGACAGGCAGTATTCCTTTCTTCAGCTCACCCAATTGACAATACTAAACCAGGCCCTAGGCCGTCTTGCTTCACACATTAATGATTCTCTTGCAACAGTTGCAGTGCTTCTTCCATTCTCTTGTGAGGGTCGATTACCACAGAGCTGATGTTCTTCACCCATGAAAACACTGAGTTAGGCAGTATTCCTTTGCACAGGTAACTCTGTTCACCACGGTAAACAAGGTGCTAGATCCTCTTGCTTCTAACCTTAAGGATTGTCTGTCCACTGCTACAGTGCTTCTTCCATTCACTTTAAAGGGGCTGTTTTACAGAAAGTTGATGTTCTTCACACTTTAACACGCTGACAGATAGGCACTATTGCTTTCGCACACTAATGTAATTCCCCCTTGTTAACAATGTGCTAAGTTGTCTTGTTTGCAGCATTAATGGTTCTCTTACAAGGGCTACAGTGTTTCTTCCTTGCACTTTAAATGCATTATTGGGCACAGAGTAATATTCAACACGCATGAAAACACTGAGTGATAGGCAGTATTCGTTTAAACAAGTACCACCATTATCCTTGGAAAACACGGTGCTTGACCCTCCTGCTTCTAACATTCACAATTCTCTTAAAGGAGATGCCGTGCTTCATCCATCCACTACTAAGATGAGATTTAGCACAAAATTGATGTTCCTCACCCATGAAAACAATGAGACTTAGGCAGTATTCCTTTCAACAGGTAACTGAAATCCCAATTTTAAAGAAGGTGCCAGATCCTCTTGCTAATAAAATGAAAGATTCTCTTCCAATATCTACAGTGTATCTTCCTTTCTCTTGTGGGGGCAATTTAGCACCAAGTTGATGTTTCTCTCCCATGAAATCATTGAGAGGTAGGCAGTATTCCTTTGCACAGTTAACTCTGTTCACCACGGTAAACAAGGTGTTAGACCCTCTTGCTTCTAACATTAAGGATTGTCTGTCCACTGCTACAGTGCTTCTTCCATTCACTTTAAAGGGGCGATTTTATACAAAGCCGATGTTCCCCACACGTTAAAACGCTGACAGATAGGCAGTTCTGCTATCACACACTTATGTAATTCCCCCTTGTAAACAACGTGCTAAGTTGTCTTGTTTGTAACATTAATGGTTCCCTTACAAGGGAAGCAGTGCTTCTTCCTTCCACTTGAAAAGGGCTATTTTTCACAATGATAATGTTCTTCACACTTTAAAAGTCTGAGAGATAGGCAGTATTCCTTTAAAAAGTGAACTCTATTCTCACTGCTAAACAAAGTGCTAGAGCCTCTTGCTGCTGCTCTTCATGGTTTTGCTCCATGACAAACTGCCCTTGTTCAATTCACCTACATGCAGCTATTTGGCACAATGCTGATGCACCTCACCCATTCAAAAACTAAGTAGGAGGCAGGAATCCAGTCAACATTTAACTCACTTCTATGGAATCAAGGTGCAAGACATTCCTGCCTCTCACACATCGTGTAGTGCCAGGAGATACAAGTGTTTGCCTATTTGCTATGAAGCAGGTATGTGTCAAAGAGTAGCTGGTTCTGCACTTCAAAGGCTATCATTTCACAAGCATTCCTTTCACAGGCTAACTCAAATCTCAAGGAGAAACAACGTGCCGGAACCTCCTGCTTCAGACCCTGATCTCCTGCAAGAGATACAGTGATTCTTCCATTCTCTCGAATGGGGCTTTCTTGTACAAAGTTCGTGTTCCTCCACAATGAAAATGCTGAGAGGTAGGTAGTATTCCTTTAACCAGCTATCTCCATTCACAATGCTAAGCAAAGTGCTAGACCTGCTTGCTTCTGACATGAATGGTTCTCTTAGAAGAGCTGCAGTACTTCTTCCTTTCACTTGTAGGGGCGACCTAGCACAAATGTGATTTTTTTCACCCATGAAAACGATGTGACAGGCAGTATTCCTTTAAACAGTTAACTCAATTCACTATGCTAAATAAGGGGCCACACCCTCTTGCTTCTACCATTAATGATTGTCTTACAAGTGCTCCAGCACTTCTTCCTTTCACTTGCATAGAGCCATTTAGCACAAAGTTGATTTTCCTCACACAAGAAAACAATGAGAGACAGGCAGTATTTCTTTCTTCAGCTCACCCAATTGACAATACTAAACCAGGCCCTAGGCCGTCTTGCTTCTCACATTAATGATACTCTTGCAAGAGTTGCAGTGCTTCCTCCATTCTCTTGTGAGGGTCGATTTACCACAGAGCTGATGTTCTTCACCCATGAAAACACTGAGTTAGGCAGTATTCCTTTGCACAGTTAACTCTGTTCACCACGGTAGACAAGGTGCTGGACCCTCTTGCTTCTAACTTTAAGGATTGTCTGTCCACTGCTACAGTGCTTCTTCCATTCACTTTAAAGGGGCGATTTTATACAAAGCTGATGTACTCCACACGTTAAAACGCTGACAGATAGGCAGTTCTGCTATCACACACTTATGTAATTCCCCCTTGTAAACAATGTGCTAAGTTGTCTTGTTTGTAACATTAATGGTTCCCTTACAAGGGAAGCAGTGCTTCTTCCTTCCACTTGAAAAGGGCTATTTTTCACAATGATAATGTTCTTCACACTTTAAAAGTCTGAGAGATAGGCAGTATTCCTTTAAAAAGTGAACTCTGTTCTCACTGCTAAACAAAGTGCTAGAGCCTCTTGCTGCTGCTCTTCATGGTTTTGCTCCATGACAAACTGCCCTTGTTCAATTCACCTACATGCAGCTATTTGGCACAATGCTGATGCACCTCACCCATTCAAAAACTCAGTAGTAGGCAGGATTCCACTCAACTGGTAACTCACTTTTTCTAGGGAAACAAGGTGCAAGGCATTCCTGCCTCTCACACATCGTGTAGTGCCATGAGATACAATTGTTTGCCTATTTCGTATGAAGCGGGTCTTGTCAAAGAGTAGCTGGTTCTGCACTTCAAAGGATATCATTTCCCAAGCCTTTCGTTCACATGCTAACTCAAATCTCAAAGAGAATCAATGTGCAAGAACCTCCTGCTTCAGACCTTGATTATCCTGCAAGAGATAGAGTGATTCTTCCATTTTCTCGGATGGGGCTTTCTCGCACAGAGTGTGTGTTCCTCCAGTATGAAAATGCTGGGAGGTAGGTAGTATTACTTTTACCAGTTATCTCCATTCACAAAGCTAAACAAAGTGCTAGACCTGCTTGCTTCTAACATTAAAGCTTCTCCTCCAAGAGCTCCAGTACTTCTTCCTTTCACTTGTAGGGGCGACCTAGCACAAATGTGGTTTTTCTCACCCATGAAAACGATGAGACAGGCAGTATTCCTTTAAACAGTTTACTCAATTCATCATGCTAAATTAGGGTCCACACCCTCTTGCTTCTACCATTAATGATTCTCTTACAAGAGCTCCAGCACTTCTTCCTTTCACTTGCATAGAGCCATTTAGCACAAAGTTGATTTTCCTCACAGAAGAAAACAATGAGAGACAGGCAGTATTCCTTTCTTCAGCTCACCCAATTGACAATACTAAACCAGGCCCTAGGCCGTCTTGCTTCACACATTAATGATTCTCTTGCAACAGTTGCAGTGCTTCTTCCATTCTCTTGTGAGGGTCGATTACCACAGAGCTGATGTTCTTCACCCATGAAAACACTGAGTTAGGCAGTATTCCTTTGCACAGGTAACTCTGTTCACCACGGTAAACAAGGTGCTAGATCCTCTTGCTTCTAACCTTAAGGATTGTCTGTCCACTGCTACAGTGCTTCTTCCATTCACTTTAAAGGGGCTGTTTTACAGAAAGTTGATGTTCTTCACACTTTAACACGCTGACAGATAGGCACTATTGCTTTCGCACACTAATGTAATTCCCCCTTGTTAACAATGTGCTAAGTTGTCTTGTTTGCAGCATTAATGGTTCTCTTACAAGGGCTACAGTGTTTCTTCCTTGCACTTTAAATGCATTATTGGGCACAGAGTAATATTCAACACGCATGAAAACACTGAGTGATAGGCAGTATTCGTTTAAACAAGTACCACCATTATCCTTGGAAAACACGGTGCTTGACCCTCCTGCTTCTAACATTCACAATTCTCTTAAAGGAGATGCCGTGCTTCATCCATCCACTACTAAGATGAGATTTAGCACAAAATTGATGTTCCTCACCCATGAAAACAATGAGACTTAGGCAGTATTCCTTTCAACAGGTAACTGAAATCCCAATTTTAAAGAAGGTGCCAGATCCTCTTGCTAATAAAATGAAAGATTCTCTTCCAATATCTACAGTGTATCTTCCTTTCTCTTGTGGGGGCAATTTAGCACCAAGTTGATGTTTCTCTCCCATGAAATCATTGAGAGGTAGGCAGTATTCCTTTGCACAGTTAACTCTGTTCACCACGGTAAACAAGGTGTTAGACCCTCTTGCTTCTAACATTAAGGATTGTCTGTCCACTGCTACAGTGCTTCTTCCATTCACTTTAAAGGGGCGATTTTATACAAAGCCGATGTTCCCCACACGTTAAAACGCTGACAGATAGGCAGTTCTGCTATCACACACTTATGTAATTCCCCCTTGTAAACAACGTGCTAAGTTGTCTTGTTTGTAACATTAATGGTTCCCTTACAAGGGAAGCAGTGCTTCTTCCTTCCACTTGAAAAGGGCTATTTTTCACAATGATAATGTTCTTCACACTTTAAAAGTCTGAGAGATAGGCAGTATTCCTTTAAAAAGTGAACTCTATTCTCACTGCTAAACAAAGTGCTAGAGCCTCTTGCTGCTGCTCTTCATGGTTTTGCTCCATGACAAACTGCCCTTGTTCAATTCACCTACATGCAGCTATTTGGCACAATGCTGATGCACCTCACCCATTCAAAAACTAAGTAGGAGGCAGGAATCCAGTCAACATTTAACTCACTTCTATGGAATCAAGGTGCAAGACATTCCTGCCTCTCACACATCGTGTAGTGCCAGGAGATACAAGTGTTTGCCTATTTGCTATGAAGCAGGTATGTGTCAAAGAGTAGCTGGTTCTGCACTTCAAAGGCTATCATTTCACAAGCATTCCTTTCACAGGCTAACTCAAATCTCAAGGAGAAACAACGTGCCGGAACCTCCTGCTTCAGACCCTGATCTCCTGCAAGAGATACAGTGATTCTTCCATTCTCTCGAATGGGGCTTTCTTGTACAAAGTTCGTGTTCCTCCACAATGAAAATGCTGAGAGGTAGGTAGTATTCCTTTAACCAGCTATCTCCATTCACAATGCTAAGCAAAGTGCTAGACCTGCTTGCTTCTGACATGAATGGTTCTCTTAGAAGAGCTGCAGTACTTCTTCCTTTCACTTGTAGGGGCGACCTAGCACAAATGTGATTTTTTTCACCCATGAAAACGATGTGACAGGCAGTATTCCTTTAAACAGTTAACTCAATTCACTATGCTAAATAAGGGGCCACACCCTCTTGCTTCTACCATTAATGATTGTCTTACAAGTGCTCCAGCACTTCTTCCTTTCACTTGCATAGAGCCATTTAGCACAAAGTTGATTTTCCTCACACAAGAAAACAATGAGAGACAGGCAGTATTTCTTTCTTCAGCTCACCCAATTGACAATACTAAACCAGGCCCTAGGCCGTCTTGCTTCTCACATTAATGATACTCTTGCAAGAGTTGCAGTGCTTCTTCCATTCTCTTGTGAGGGTCGATTTACCACAGAGCTGATGTTCTTCACCCATGAAAACACTGAGTTAGGCAGTATTCCTTTGCACAGTTAACTCTGTTCACCACGGTAGACAAGGTGCTGGACCCTCTTGCTTCTAACTTTAAGGATTGTCTGTCCACTGCTACAGTGCTTCTTCCATTCACTTTAAAGGGGCGATTTTATACAAAGCTGATGTACTCCACACGTTAAAACGCTGACAGATAGGCAGTTCTGCTATCACACACTTATGTAATTCCCCCTTGTAAACAATGTGCTAAGTTGTCTTGTTTGTAACATTAATGGTTCCCTTACAAGGGAAGCAGTGCTTCTTCCTTCCACTTGAAAAGGGCTATTTTTCACAATGATAATGTTCTTCACACTTTAAAAGTCTGAGAGATAGGCAGTATTCCTTTAAAAAGTGAACTCTGTTCTCACTGCTAAACAAAGTGCTAGAGCCTCTTGCTGCTGCTCTTCATGGTTTTGCTCCATGACAAACTGCCCTTGTTCAATTCACCTACATGCAGCTATTTGGCACAATGCTGATGCACCTCACCCATTCAAAAACTCAGTAGTAGGCAGGATTCCACTCAACTGGTAACTCACTTTTTCTAGGGAAACAAGGTGCAAGGCATTCCTGCCTCTCACACATCGTGTAGTGCCATGAGATACAATTGTTTGCCTATTTCGTATGAAGCGGGTCTTGTCAAAGAGTAGCTGGTTGTGCACTTCAAAGGATATCATTTCACAAGCCTTTCGTTCACATGCTAACTCAAATCTCAAAGAGAATCAATGTGCAAGAACCTCCTGCTTCAGACCTTGATTATCCTGCAAGAGATAGAGTGATTCTTCCATTCTCTCGGATGGGGCTTTCTCGTACAAAGTGTGTGTTCCTCCAGGATGAAAATGCTGGGAGGTAGGTAGTATTACTTTTACCAGTTATCTCCAATCACAAAGCTAAACAAAGTGCTAGACCTGCTTGCTTCTAACATTAAAGCTTCTCCTCCAAGAGCTCCAGTACTTCTTCCTTTCACTTGTAGGGGCGACCTAGCACAAATGTGGTTTTTCTCACCCATGAAAACGATGAGACAGGCAGTATTCCTTTAAACAGTTTACTCAATTCATCATGCTAAATTAGGGTCCACACCCTCTTGCTTCTACCATTAATGATTCTCTTACAAGAGCTCCAGCACTTCTTCCTTTCACTTGCATAGAGCCATTTAGCACAAAGTTGATTTTCCTCACAGAAGAAAACAATGAGAGACAGGCAGTATTCCTTTCTTCAGCTCACCCAATTGACAATACTAAACCAGGCCCTAGGCCGTCTTGCTTCACACATTAATGATTCTCTTGCAACAGTTGCAGTGCTTCTTCCATTCTCTTGTGAGGGTCGATTACCACAGAGCTGATGTTCTTCACCCATGAAAACACTGAGTTAGGCAGTATTCCTTTGCACAGGTAACTCTGTTCACCACGGTAAACAAGGTGCTAGATCCTCTTGTTTCTAACCTTAAGGATTGTCTGTCTACTGCTACAGTGCTTCTTCCATTCACTTTAAAGGGGCTGTTTTACAGAAAGTTGATGTTCTTCACACTTTAACACGCTGACAGATAGGCACTATTGCTTTCGCACACTAATGTAATTCCCCCTTGTTAACAATGTGCTAAGTTGTCTTGTTTGCAGCATTAATGGTTCTCTTACAAGGGCTACAGTGTTTCTTCCTTGCACTTTAAATGCATTATTGGGCACAGAGTAATATTCAACACGCATGAAAACACTGAGTGATAGGCAGTATTCGTTTAAACAAGTACCACCATTATCCTTGGAAAACACGGTGCTTGACCCTCCTGCTTCTAACATTCACAATTCTCTTAAAGGAGATGCCGTGCTTCATCCATCCACTACTAAGATGAGATTTACCACAAAATTGATGTTCCTCACCCATGAAAACAATGAGACTTAGGCAGTATTCCTTTCAACAGGTAACTGAAATCCCAATTTTAAAGAAGGTGCCAGATCCTCTTGCTAATAAAATGAAAGATTCTCTTCCAATATCTACAGTGTATCTTCCTTTCTCTTGTGGGGGCAATTTAGCACCAAGTTGATGTTTCTCTCCCATGAAATCATTGAGAGGTAGGCAGTATTCCTTTGCACAGTTAACTCTGTTCACCACGGTAAACAAGGTGTTAGACCCTCTTGCTTCTAACATTAAGGATTGTCTGTCCACTGCTACAGTGCTTCTTCCATTCACTTTAAAGGGGCGATTTTATACAAAGCCGATGTTCCCCACACGTTAAAACGCTGACAGATAGGCAGTTCTGCTATCACACACTTATGTAATTCCCCCTTGTAAACAACGTGCTAAGTTGTCTTGTTTGTAACATTAATGGTTCCCTTACAAGGGAAGCAGTGCTTCTTCCTTCCACTTGAAAAGGGCTATTTTTCACAATGATAATGTTCTTCACACTTTAAAAGTCTGAGAGATAGGCAGTATTCCTTTAAAAAGTGAACTCTATTCTCACTGCTAAACAAAGTGCTAGAGCCTCTTGCTGCTGCTCTTCATGGTTTTGCTCCATGACAAACTGCCCTTGTTCAATTCACCTACATGCAGCTATTTGGCACAATGCTGATGCACCTCACCCATTCAAAAACTAAGTAGGAGGCAGGAATCCAGTCAACATTTAACTCACTTCTAGGGAATCAAGGTGCAAGACATTCCTGCCTCTCACACATCGTGTAGTGCCAGGAGATACAAGTGTTTGCCTATTTGCTATGAAGCAGGTATGTGTCAAAGAGTAGCTGGTTCTGCACTTCAAAGGCTATCATTTCACAGAAATTCCTTTCACAGGCTAACTCAAATCTCAAGTAGAAACAACGTGCCGGAACCTCCTGCTTCAGACCCTGATCTCCTGCAAGAGATAGAGTGATTCTTCCATTCTCTCGAATGGGGCTTTCTTGTACAAAGTTCGTGTTCCTCCACAATGAAAATGCTGAGAGGTAGGTAGTATTCCTTTAACCAGCTATCTCCATTCACAATGCTAAGCAAAGTGCTAGACCTGCTTGCTTCTGACATGAATGGTTCTCTTACAAGAGCTGCAGTACTTCTTCCTTTCACTTGTAGGGGCGACCTAGCACAAATGTGATTTTTTTCACCCATGAAAACGATGTGACAGGCAGTATTCCTTTAAACAGTTAACTCAATTCACTATGCTAAATAAGGGGCCACACCCTCTTGCTTCTACCATTAATGATTGTCTTACAAGTGCTCCAGCACTTCTTCCTTTCACTTGCATAGAGCCATTTAGCACAAAGTTGATTTTCCTCACACAAGAAAACAATGAGAGACAGGCAGTATTTCTTTCTTCAGCTCACTCAAATCACAATACTAAACCAGGCCCTAGGCCGTCTTGCTTCTCACATTAATGATACTCTTGCAAGAGTTGCAGTGCTTCTTCCATTCTCTTGTGAGGGTCGATTTACCACAGAGCTGATGTTCTTCACCCATGAAAACACTGAGTTAGGCAGTATTCCTTTGCACAGTTAACTCTGTTCACCACGGTAGACAAGGTGCTGGACCATCTTGCTTCTAACATTAAGGATTGTCTGTCCACTGCTACAGTGCTTCTTCCATTCACTTTAAAGGGGCGATTTTATACAAAGCTGATGTACTCCACACGTTAAAACGCTGACAGATAGGCAGTTCTGCTATCACACACTTATGTAATTCCCCCTTGTAAACAATGTGCTAAGTTGTCTTGTTTGTAACATTAATGGTTCCCTTACAAGGGAAGCAGTGCTTCTTCCTTCCACTTGAAAAGGGCTATTTTTCACAATGATAATGTTCTTCACACTTTAAAAGTCTGAGAGATAGGCAGTATTCCTTTAAAAAGTGAACTCTATTCTCACTGCTAAACAAAGTGCTAGAGCCTCTTGCTGCTGCTCTTCGTGGTTTTGCTCCATGACAAACTGCCCTTGTTCAATTCACCTACATGCAGCTATTTGGCACAATGCTGATGCACCTCACCCTTTCAAAAACTCAGTAGTAGGCAGGATTCCACTCAACTGGTAACTCACTTTTTCTAGGGAAACAAGGTGCAAGGCATTCCTGCCTCTCACACATCGTGTAGTGCCATGAGATACAATTGTTTGCCTATTTCGTATGAAGCGGGTCTTGTCAAAGAGTAGCTGGTTCTGCACTTCAAAGGCTATCATTTCACAAGCCTTTCGTTCACATGCTAACTCAAATCTCAAAGAGAATCAATGTGCAAGAACCTCCTGCTTCAGACCTTGATTATCCTGCAAGAGATAGAGTGATTCTTCCATTCTCTCGGATGGGGCTTTCTCGTACAAAGTGTGTGTTCCTCCAGGATGAAAATGCTGGGAGGTAGGTAGTATTACTTTTACCAGTTATCTCCATTCACAAAGCTAAACAAAGTGCTAGACCTGCTTGCTTCTAACATTAAAGCTTCTCCTCCAAGAGCTCCAGTACTTCTTCCTTTCACTTGTAGGGGCGACCTAGCACAAATGTGGTTTTTCTCACCCATGAAAACGATGAGACAGGCAGTATTCCTTTAAACAGTTTACTCAATTCATCATGCTAAATTAGGGTCCACACCCTCTTGCTTCTACCATTAATGATTCTCTTACAAGAGCTCCAGTACTTCTTCCTTTCACTTGCATAGAGCCATTTAGCACAAAGTTGATTTTCCTCACAGAAGAAAACAATGAGAGACAGGCAGTATTCCTTTCTTCAGCTCACCCAATTGACAATACTAAACCAGGCCCTAGGCCGTCTTGCTTCGCACATTAATGATTCTCTTGCAACAGTTGCAGTGCTTCTTCCATTCTCTTGTGAGGGTCGATTACCACAGAGCTGATGTTCTTCACCCATGAAAACACTGAGTTAGGCAGTATTCCTTTGCACAGGTAACTCTGTTCACCACGGTAAACAAGGTGCTAGATCCTCTTGCTTCTAACCTTAAGGATTGTCTGTCCACTGCTACAGTGCTTCTTCCATTCACTTTAAAGGGGCTGTTTTACAGAAAGTTGATGTTCTTCACACTTTAACACGCTGACAGATAGGCACTATTGCTTTCGCACACTAATGTAATTCCCCCTTGTTAACAATGTGCTAAGTTGTCTTGTTTGCAGCATTAATGGTTCTCTTACAAGGGCTACAGTGTTTCTTCCTTGCACTTTAAATGCATTATTGGGCACAGAGTAATATTCAACACGCATGAAAACACTGAGTGATAGGCAGTATTCGTTTAAACAAGTACCACCATTATCCTTGGAAAACACGGTGCTTGACCCTCCTGCTTCTAACATTCACAATTCTCTTAAAGGAGATGCCGTGCTTCATCCATCCACTACGAAGATGAGATTTAGCACAAAATTGATGTTCCTCACCCATGAAAACAATGAGACTTAGGCTGTATTCCTTTCAACAGGTAACTGAAATCCCAATTTTAAAGAAGGTGCCAGATCCTCTTGCTAATAAAATGAAAGATTCTCTTCCAATATCTACAGTGTATCTTCCTTTCACTTGTGGGGGCAATTTAGCACCAAGTTGATGTTTCTCTCCCATGAAATCATTGAGAGGTAGGCAGTATTCCTTTGCACAGTTAACTCTGTTCACCACGGTAAACAAGGTGTTAGACCCTCTTGCTTCTAACATTAAGGATTGTCTGTCCACTGCTACAGTGCTTCTTCCATTCACTTTAAAGGGGCGATTTTATACAAAGCCGATGTTCCCCACACGTTAAAACGCTGACAGATAGGCAGTTCTGCTATCACACACTTATGTAATTCCCCCTTGTAAACAATGTGCTAAGTTGTCTTGTTTGTAACATTAATGGTTCCCTTACAAGGGAAGCAGTGCTTCTTCCTTCCACTTCAAAAGGGCTATTTTTCACAATGATAATGTTCTTCACACTTTAAAAGTCTGAGAGATAGGCAGTATTCCTTTAAAAAGTGAACTCTATTCTCACTGCTAAACAAAGTGCTAGAGCCTCTTGCTGCTGCTCTTCATGGTTTTGCTCCATGACAAACTGCCCTTGTTCAATTCACCTACATGCAGCTATTTGGCACAATGCTGATGCACCTCACCCATTCAAAAACTAAGTAGGAGGCAGGAATCCAGTCAACAGGTAACTCACTTCTAGGGAATCAAGGTGCAAGACATTCCTGCCTCTCACACATCGTGTAGTGCCAGGAGATACAAGTGTTTGCCTATTTGCTATGAAGCAGGTATGTGTCAAAGAGTAGCTGGTTCTGCACTTCAAAGGCTATCATTTCACAAGCATTCCTTTCACAGGCTAACTCAAATCTCAAGGAGAAACAACGTGCCGGAACCTCCTGCTTCAGACCTTGATCTCCTGCAAGAGATAGAGTGATTCTTCCATTCTCTCGAATGGGGCTTTCTTGTACAAAGTTCGTGTTCCTCCACAATGAAAATGCTGAGAGGTAGGTAGTATTCCTTTAACCAGCTATCTCCATTCACAATGCTAAGCAAAGTGCTAGACCTGCTTGCCTCTGACATGAATGGTTCTCTTACAAGAGCTGCAGTACTTCTTCCTTTCACTTGTAGGGGCGACCTAGCACAAATGTGATTTTTTTCACCCATGAAAACGATGTGACAGGCAGTATTCCTTTAAACAGTTAACTCAATTCACTATGCTAAATAAGGGGCCACACCCTCTTGCTTCTACCATTAATGATTGTCTTACAAGTGCTCCAGCACTTCTTCCTTTCACTTGCATAGAGCCATTTAGCACAAAGTTGATTTTCCTCACACAAGAAAACAATGAGAGACAGGCAGTATTTCTTTCTTCAGCTCACTCAAATCACAATACTAAACCAGGCCCTAGGCCGTCTTGCTTCTCACATTAATGATACTCTTGCAAGAGTTGCAGTGCTTCTTCCATTCTCTTGTGAGGGTCGATTTACCACAGAGCTGATGTTCTTCACCCATGAAAACACTGAGTTAGGCAGTATTTCTTTGCACAGTTAACTCTGTTCACCACGGTAGACAAGGTGCTGGACCATCTTGCTTCTAACATTAAGGATTGTCTGACCACTGCTACAGTGCTTCTTCCATTCACTTTAAAGGGGCGATTTTATACAAAGCTGATGTACTCCACTCGTTAAAACGCTGACAGATAGGCAGTTCTGCTATCACACACTTATGTAATTCCCCCTTGTAAACAATGTGCTAAGTTGTCTTGTTTGTAACATTAATGGTTCCCTTACAAGGGAAGCAGTGCTTCTTCCTTCCACTTGAAAAGGGCTATTTTTCACAATGATAATGTTCTTCACACTTTAAAAGTCTGAGAGATAGGCAGTATTCCTTTAAAAAGTGAACTCTATTCTCACTGCTAAACAAAGTGCTAGAGCCTCTTGCTGCTGCTCTTCATGGTTTTGCTCCATGACAAACTGCCCTTGTTCAATTCACCTACATGCAGCTATTTGGCACAATGCTGATGCACCTCACCCATTCAAAAACTCAGTAGTAGGCAGGATTCCACTCAACTGGTAACTCACTTTTTCTAGGGAAACAAGGTGCAAGGCATTCCTGCCTCTCACACATCGTGTAGTGCCATGAGATACAATTGTTTGCCTATTTCGTATGAAGCGGGTCTTGTCAAAGAGTAGCTGGTTCTGCACTTCAAAGGCTATCATTTCACAAGCCTTTCGTTCACATGCTAACTCAAATCTCAAAGAGAATCAATGTGCAAGAACCTCCTGCTTCAGACCTTGATTATCCTGCAAGAGATAGAGTGATTCTTCCATTCTCTCGGATGGGGCTTTCTCGTACAAAGTGTGTGTTCCTCCAGGATGAAAATGCTGGGAGGTAGGTAGTATTACTTTTACCAGTTATCTCCATTCACAAAGCTAAACAAAGTGCTAGACCTGCTTGCTTCTAACATTAAAGCTTCTCCTCCAAGAGCTCCAGTACTTCTTCCTTTCACTTGTAGGGGCGACCTAGCACAAATGTGGTTTTTCTCACCCATGAAAACGATGAGACAGGCAGTATTCCTTTAAACAGTTTACTCAATTCATCATGCTATATTAGGGTCCACACCCTCTTGCTTCTACCATTAATGATTCTCTTACAAGAGCTCCAGCACTTCTTCCTTTCACTTGCATAGAGCCATTTAGCACAAAGTTGATTTTCCTCACAGAAGAAAACAATGAGAGACAGGCAGTATTCCTTTCTTCAGCTCACCCAATTGACAATACTAAACCAGGCCCTAGGCCGTCTTGCTTCGCACATTAATGATTCTCTTGCAACAGTTGCAGTGCTTCTTCCATTCTCTTGTGAGGGTCGATTACCACAGAGCTGATGTTCTTCACCCATGAAAACACTGAGTTAGGCAGTATTCCTTTGCACAGGTAACTCTGTTCACCACGGTAAACAAGGTGCTAGATCCTCTTGCTTCTAACCTTAAGGATTGTCTGTCCACTGCTACAGTGCTTCTTCCATTCACTTTAAAGGGGCTGTTTTACAGAAAGTTGATGTTCTTCACACTTTAACACGCTGACAGATAGGCACTATTGCTTTCGCACACTAATGTAATTCCCCCTTGTTAACAATGTGCTAAGTTGTCTTGTTTGCAGCATTAATGGTTCTCTTACAAGGGCTACAGTGTTTCTTCCTTGCACTTTAAATGCATTATTGGGCACAGAGTAATATTCAACACGCATGAAAACACTGAGTGATAGGCAGTATTCGTTTAAACAAGTACCACCATTATCCTTGGAAAACACGGTGCTTGACCCTCCTGCTTCTAACATTCACAATTCTCTTAAAGGAGATGCCGTGCTTCATCCATCCACTACTAAGATGAGATTTAGCACAAAATTGATGTTCCTCACCCATGAAAACAATGAGACTTAGGCTGTATTCCTTTCAACAGGTAACTGAAATCCCAATTTTAAAGAAGGTGCCAGATCCTCTTGCTAATAAAATGAAAGATTCTCTTCCAATATCTACAGTGTATCTTCCTTTCACTTGTGGGGGCAATTTAGCACCAAGTTGATGTTTCTCTCCCATGAAATCATTGAGAGGTAGGCAGTATTCCTTTGCACAGTTAACTCTGTTCACCACGGTAAACAAGGTGTTAGACCCTCTTGCTTCTAACATTAAGGATTGTCTGTCCACTGCTACAGTGCTTCTTCCATTCACTTTAAAGGGGCGATTTTATACAAAGCAGATGTTCCCCACACGTTAAAACGCTGACAGATAGGCAGTTCTGCTATCACACACTTATGTAATTCCCCCTTGTAAACAATGTGCTAAGTTGTCTTGTTTGTAACATTAATGGTTCCCTTACAAGGGAAGCAGTGCTTCTTCCTTCCACTTCAAAAGGGCTATTTTTCACAATGATAATGTTCTTCACACTTTAAAAGTCTGAGAGATAGGCAGTATTCCTTTAAAAAGTGAACTCTATTCTCACTGCTAAACAAAGTGCTAGAGCCTCTTGCTGCTGCTCTTCATGGTTTTGCTCCATGACAAACTGCCCTTGTTCAATTCACCTACATGCAGCTATTTGGCACAATGCTGATGCACCTCACCCATTCAAAAACTAAGTAGGAGGCAGGAATCCAGTCAACAGGTAACTCACTTCTAGGGAATCAAGGTGCAAGACATTCCTGCCTCTCACACATCGTGTAGTGCCAGGAGATACAAGTGTTTGCCTATTTGCTATGAAGCAGGTATGTGTCAAAGAGTAGCTGGTTCTGCACTTCAAAGGCTATCATTTCACAAGCATTCCTTTCACAGGCTAACTCAAATCTCAAGGAGAAACAACGTGCCGGAACCTCCTGCTTCAGACCTTGATCTCCTGCAAGAGATAGAGTGATTCTTCCATTCTCTCGAATGGGGCTTTCTTGTACAAAGTTCGTGTTCCTCCACAATGAAAATGCTGAGAGGTAGGTAGTATTCCTTTAACCAGCTATCTCCATTCACAATGCTAAGCAAAGTGCTAGACCTGCTTGCCTCTGACATGAATGGTTCTCTTACAAGAGCTGCAGTACTTCTTCCTTTCACTTGTAGGGGCGACCTAGCACAAATGTGATTTTTTTCACCCATGAAAACGATGTGACAGGCAGTATTCCTTTAAACAGTTAACTCAATTCACTATGCTAAATAAGGGGCCACACCCTCTTGCTTCTACCATTAATGATTGTCTTACAAGTGCTCCAGCACTTCTTCTTTTCACTTGCATAGAGCCATTTAGCACAAAGTTGATTTTCCTCACACAAGAAAACAATGAGAGACAGGCAGTATTTCTTTCTTCAGCTCACTCAAATCACAATACTAAACCAGGCCCTAGGCCGTCTTGCTTCTCACATTAATGATACTCTTGCAAGAGTTGCAGTGCTTCTTCCATTCTCTTGTGAGGGTCGATTTACCACAGAGCTGATGTTCTTCACCCATGAAAACACTGAGTTAGGCAGTATTTCTTTGCACAGTTAACTCTGTTCACCACGGTAGACAAGGTGCTGGACCATCTTGCTTCTAACATTAAGGATTGTCTGACCACTGCTACAGTGCTTCTTCCATTCACTTTAAAGGGGCGATTTTATACAAAGCTGATGTACTCCACACGTTAAAACGCTGACAGATAGGCAGTTCTGCTATCACACACTTATGTAATTCCCCCTTGTAAACAATGTGCTAAGTTGTCTTGTTTGTAACATTAATGGTTCCCTTACAAGGGAAGCAGTGCTTCTTCCTTCCACTTGAAAAGGGCTATTTTTCACAATGATAATGTTCTTCACACTTTAAAAGTCTGAGAGATAGGCAGTATTCCTTTAAAAAGTGAACTCTATTCTCACTGCTAAACAAAGTGCTAGAGCCTCTTGCTGCTGCTCTTCATGGTTTTGCTCCATGACAAACTGCCCTTGTTCAATTCACCTACATGCAGCTATTTGGCACAATGCTGATGCACCTCACCCTTTCAAAAACTCAGTAGTAGGCAGGATTCCACTCAACTGGTAACTCACTTTTTCTAGGGAAACAAGGTGCAAGGCATTCCTGCCTCTCACACATCGTGTAGTGCCATGAGATACAATTGTTTGCCTATTTCGTATGAAGCGGGTCTTGTCAAAGAGTAGCTGGTTCTGCACTTCAAAGGCTATCATTTCACAAGCCTTTCGTTCACATGCTAACTCAAATCTCAAAGAGAATCAATGTGCAAGAACCTCCTGCTTCAGACCTTGATTATCCTGCAAGAGATAGAGTGATTCTTCCATTCTCTCGGATGGGGCTTTCTCGTACAAAGTGTGTGTTCCTCCAGGATGAAAATGCTGGGAGGTAGGTAGTATTACTTTTACCAGTTATCTCCATTCACAAAGCTAAACAAAGTGCTAGACCTGCTTGCTTCTAACATTAAAGCTTCTCCTCCAAGAGCTCCAGTACTTCTTCCTTTCACTTGTAGGGGCGACCTAGCACAAATGTGGTTTTTCTCACCCATGAAAACGATGAGACAGGCAGTATTCCTTTAAACAGTTTACTCAATTCATCATGCTAAATTAGGGTCCACACCCTCTTGCTTCTACCATTAATGATTCTCTTACAAGAGCTCCAGCACTTCTTCCTTTCACTTGCATAGAGCCATTTAGCACAAAGTTGATTTTCCTCACAGAAGAAAACAATGAGAGACAGGCAGTATTCCTTTCTTCAGCTCACCCAATTGACAATACTAAACCAGGCCCTAGGCCGTCTTGCTTCGCACATTAATGATTCTCTTGCAACAGTTGCAGTGCTTCTTCCATTCTCTTGTGAGGGTCGATTACCACAGAGCTGATGTTCTTCACCCATGAAAACACTGAGTTAGGCAGTATTCCTTTGCACAGGTAACTCTGTTCACCACGGTAAACAAGGTGCTAGATCCTCTTGCTTCTAACCTTAAGGATTGTCTGTCCACTGCTACAGTGCTTCTTCCATTCACTTTAAAGGGGCTGTTTTACAGAAAGTTGATGTTCTTCACACTTTAACACGCTGACAGATAGGCACTATTGCTTTCGCACACTAATGTAATTCCCCCTTGTTAACAATGTGCTAAGTTGTCTTGTTTGCAGCATTAATGGTTCTCTTACAAGGGCTACAGTGTTTCTTCCTTGCACTTTAAATGCATTATTGGGCACAGAGTAATATTCAACACGCATGAAAACACTGAGTGATAGGCAGTATTCGTTTAAACAAGTACCACCATTATCCTTGGAAAACACGGTGCTTGACCCTCCTGCTTCTAACATTCACAATTCTCTTAAAGGAGATGCCGTGCTTCATCCATCCACTACTAAGATGAGATTTAGCACAAAATTGATGTTCCTCACCCATGAAAACAATGAGACTTAGGCTGTATTCCTTTCAACAGGTAACTGAAATCCCAATTTTAAAGAAGGTGCCAGATCCTCTTGCTAATAAAATGAAAGATTCTCTTCCAATATCTACAGTGTATCTTCCTTTCACTTGTGGGGGCAATTTAGCACCAAGTTGATGTTTCTCTCCCATGAAATCATTGAGAGGTAGGCAGTATTCCTTTGCACAGTTAACTCTGTTCACCACGGTAAACAAGGTGTTAGACCCTCTTGCTTCTAACATTAAGGATTGTCTGTCCACTGCTACAGTGCTTCTTCCATTCACTTTAAAGGGGCGATTTTATACAAAGCCGATGTTCCCCACACGTTAAAACGCTGACAGATAGGCAGTTCTGCTATCACACACTTATGTAATTCCCCCTTGTAAACAATGTGCTAAGTTGTCTTGTTTGTAACATTAATGGTTCCCTTACAAGGGAAGCAGTGCTTCTTCCTTCCACTTGAAAAGGGCTATTTTTCACAATGATAATGTTCTTCACACTTTAAAAGTCTGAGAGATAGGCAGTATTCCTTTAAAAAGTGAACTCTATTCTCACTGCTAAACAAAGTGCTAGAGCCTCTTGCTGCTGCTCTTCATGGTTTTGCTCCATGACAAACTGCCCTTGTTCAATTCACCTACATGCAGCTATTTGGCACAATGCTGATGCACCTCACCCATTCAAAAACTAAGTAGGAGGCAGGAATCCAGTCAACAGGTAACTCACTTCTAGGGAATCAAGGTGCAAGACATTCCTGCCTCTCACACATCGTGTAGTGCCAGGAGATACAAGTGTTTGCCTATTTGCTATGAAGCAGGTATGTGTCAAAGAGTAGCTGGTTCTGCACTTCAAAGGCTATCATTTCACAAGCATTCCTTTCACAGGCTAACTCAAATCTCAAGGAGAAACAACGTGCCGGAACCTCCTGCTTCAGACCCTGATCTCCTGCAAGAGATACAGTGATTCTTCCATTCTCTCGAATGGGGCTTTCTTGTACAAAGTTCGTGTTCCTCCACAATGAAAATGCTGAGAGGTAGGTAGTATTCCTTTAACCAGCTATCTCCATTCACAATGCTAAGCAAAGTGCTAGACCTGCTTGCTTCTGACATGAATGGTTCTCTTAGAAGAGCTGCAGTACTTCTTCCTTTCACTTGTAGGGGCGACCTAGCACAAATGTGATTTTTTTCACCCATGAAAACGATGTGACAGGCAGTATTCCTTTAAACAGTTAACTCAATTCACTATGCTAAATAAGGGGCCACACCCTCTTGCTTCTACCATTAATGATTGTCTTACAAGTGCTCCAGCACTTCTTCCTTTCACTTGCATAGAGCCATTTAGCACAAAGTTGATTTTCCTCACACAAGAAAACAATGAGAGACAGGCAGTATTTCTTTCTTCAGCTCACCCAATTGACAATACTAAACCAGGCCCTAGGCCGTCTTGCTTCTCACATTAATGATACTCTTGCAAGAGTTGCAGTGCTTCTTCCATTCTCTTGTGAGGGTCGATTTACCACAGAGCTGATGTTCTTCACCCATGAAAACACTGAGTTAGGCAGTATTTCTTTGCACAGTTAACTCTGTTCACCACGGTAGACAAGGTGCTGGACCATCTTGCTTCTAACATTAAGGATTGTCTGACCACTGCTACAGTGCTTCTTCCATTCACTTTAAAGGGGCGATTTTATACAAAGCTGATGTACTCCACTCGTTAAAACGCTGACAGATAGGCAGTTCTGCTATCACACACTTATGTAATTCCCCCTTGTAAACAATGTGCTAAGTTGTCTTGTTTGTAACATTAATGGTTCCCTTACAAGGGAAGCAGTGCTTCTTCCTTCCACTTGAAAAGGGCTATTTTTCACAATGATAATGTTCTTCACACTTTAAAAGTCTGAGAGATAGGCAGTATTCCTTTAAAAAGTGAACTCTATTCTCACTGCTAAACAAAGTGCTAGAGCCTCTTGCTGCTGCTCTTCATGGTTTTGCTCCATGACAAACTGCCCTTGTTCAATTCACCTACATGCAGCTATTTGGCACAATGCTGATGCACCTCACCCATTCAAAAACTCAGTAGTAGGCAGGATTCCACTCAACTGGTAACTCACTTTTTCTAGGGAAACAAGGTGCAAGGCATTCCTGCCTCTCACACATCGTGTAGTGCCATGAGATACAATTGTTTGCCTATTTCGTATGAAGCGGGTCTTGTCAAAGAGTAGCTGGTTCTGCACTTCAAAGGCTATCATTTCACAAGCCTTTCGTTCACATGCTAACTCAAATCTCAAAGAGAATCAATGTGCAAGAACCTCCTGCTTCAGACCTTGATTATCCTGCAAGAGATAGAGTGATTCTTCCATTCTCTCGGATGGGGCTTTCTCGTACAAAGTGTGTGTTCCTCCAGGATGAAAATGCTGGGAGGTAGGTAGTATTACTTTTACCAGTTATCTCCATTCACAAAGCTAAACAAAGTGCTAGACCTGCTTGCTTCTAACATTAAAGCTTCTCCTCCAAGAGCTCCAGTACTTCTTCCTTTCACTTGTAGGGGCGACCTAGCACAAATGTGGTTTTTCTCACCCATGAAAACGATGAGACAGGCAGTATTCCTTTAAACAGTTTACTCAATTCATCATGCTATATTAGGGTCCACACCCTCTTGCTTCTACCATTAATGATTCTCTTACAAGAGCTCCAGCACTTCTTCCTTTCACTTGCATAGAGCCATTTAGCACAAAGTTGATTTTCCTCACAGAAGAAAACAATGAGAGACAGGCAGTATTCCTTTCTTCAGCTCACCCAATTGACAATACTAAACCAGGCCCTAGGCCGTCTTGCTTCGCACATTAATGATTCTCTTGCAACAGTTGCAGTGCTTCTTCCATTCTCTTGTGAGGGTCGATTACCACAGAGCTGATGTTCTTCACCCATGAAAACACTGAGTTAGGCAGTATTCCTTTGCACAGGTAACTCTGTTCACCACGGTAAACAAGGTGCTAGATCCTCTTGCTTCTAACCTTAAGGATTGTCTGTCCACTGCTACAGTGCTTCTTCCATTCACTTTAAAGGGGCTGTTTTACAGAAAGTTGATGTTCTTCACACTTTAACACGCTGACAGATAGGCACTATTGCTTTCGCACACTAATGTAATTCCCCCTTGTTAACAATGTGCTAAGTTGTCTTGTTTGCAGCATTAATGGTTCTCTTACAAGGGCTACAGTGTTTCTTCCTTGCACTTTAAATGCATTATTGGGCACAGAGTAATATTCAACACGCATGAAAACACTGAGTGATAGGCAGTATTCGTTTAAACAAGTACCACCATTATCCTTGGAAAACACGGTGCTTGACCCTCCTGCTTCTAACATTCACAATTCTCTTAAAGGAGATGCCGTGCTTCATCCATCCACTACTAAGATGAGATTTAGCACAAAATTGATGTTCCTCACCCATGAAAACAATGAGACTTAGGCTGTATTCCTTTCAACAGGTAACTGAAATCCCAATTTTAAAGAAGGTGCCAGATCCTCTTGCTAATAAAATGAAAGATTCTCTTCCAATATCTACAGTGTATCTTCCTTTCACTTGTGGGGGCAATTTAGCACCAAGTTGATGTTTCTCTCCCATGAAATCATTGAGAGGTAGGCAGTATTCCTTTGCACAGTTAACTCTGTTCACCACGGTAAACAAGGTGTTAGACCCTCTTGCTTCTAACATTAAGGATTGTCTGTCCACTGCTACAGTGCTTCTTCCATTCACTTTAAAGGGGCGATTTTATACAAAGCCGATGTTCCCCACACGTTAAAACGCTGACAGATAGGCAGTTCTGCTATCACACACTTATGTAATTCCCCCTTGTAAACAATGTGCTAAGTTGTCTTGTTTGTAACATTAATGGTTCCCTTACAAGGGAAGCAGTGCTTCTTCCTTCCACTTCAAAAGGGCTATTTTTCACAATGATAATGTTCTTCACACTTTAAAAGTCTGAGAGATAGGCAGTATTCCTTTAAAAAGTGAACTCTATTCTCACTGCTAAACAAAGTGCTAGAGCCTCTTGCTGCTGCTCTTCATGGTTTTGCTCCATGACAAACTGCCCTTGTTCAATTCACCTACATGCAGCTATTTGGCACAATGCTGATGCACCTCACCCATTCAAAAACTAAGTAGGAGGCAGGAATCCAGTCAACAGGTAACTCACTTCTAGGGAATCAAGGTGCAAGACATTCCTGCCTCTCACACATCGTGTAGTGCCAGGAGATACAAGTGTTTGCCTATTTGCTATGAAGCAGGTATGTGTCAAAGAGTAGCTGGTTCTGCACTTCAAAGGCTATCATTTCACAAGCATTCCTTTCACAGGCTAACTCAAATCTCAAGGAGAAACAACGTGCCGGAACCTCCTGCTTCAGACCTTGATCTCCTGCAAGAGATAGAGTGATTCTTCCATTCTCTCGAATGGGGCTTTCTTGTACAAAGTTCGTGTTCCTCCACAATGAAAATGCTGAGAGGTAGGTAGTATTCCTTTAACCAGCTATCTCCATTCACAATGCTAAGCAAAGTGCTAGACCTGCTTGCCTCTGACATGAATGGTTCTCTTACAAGAGCTGCAGTACTTCTTCCTTTCACTTGTAGGGGCGACCTAGCACAAATGTGATTTTTTTCACCCATGAAAACGATGTGACAGGCAGTATTCCTTTAAACAGTTAACTCAATTCACTATGCTAAATAAGGGGCCACACCCTCTTGCTTCTACCATTAATGATTGTCTTACAAGTGCTCCAGCACTTCTTCTTTTCACTTGCATAGAGCCATTTAGCACAAAGTTGATTTTCCTCACACAAGAAAACAATGAGAGACAGGCAGTATTTCTTTCTTCAGCTCACTCAAATCACAATACTAAACCAGGCCCTAGGCCGTCTTGCTTCTCACATTAATGATACTCTTGCAAGAGTTGCAGTGCTTCTTCCATTCTCTTGTGAGGGTCGATTTACCACAGAGCTGATGTTCTTCACCCATGAAAACACTGAGTTAGGCAGTATTTCTTTGCACAGTTAACTCTGTTCACCACGGTAGACAAGGTGCTGGACCATCTTGCTTCTAACATTAAGGATTGTCTGACCACTGCTACAGTGCTTCTTCCATTCACTTTAAAGGGGCGATTTTATACAAAGCTGATGTACTCCACACGTTAAAACGCTGACAGATAGGCAGTTCTGCTATCACACACTTATGTAATTCCCCCTTGTAAACAATGTGCTAAGTTGTCTTGTTTGTAACATTAATGGTTCCCTTACAAGGGAAGCAGTGCTTCTTCCTTCCACTTGAAAAGGGCTATTTTTCACAATGATAATGTTCTTCACACTTTAAAAGTCTGAGAGATAGGCAGTATTCCTTTAAAAAGTGAACTCTATTCTCACTGCTAAACAAAGTGCTAGAGCCTCTTGCTGCTGCTCTTCATGGTTTTGCTCCATGACAAACTGCCCTTGTTCAATTCACCTACATGCAGCTATTTGGCACAATGCTGATGCACCTCACCCTTTCAAAAACTCAGTAGTAGGCAGGATTCCACTCAACTGGTAACTCACTTTTTCTAGGGAAACAAGGTGCAAGGCATTCCTGCCTCTCACACATCGTGTAGTGCCATGAGATACAATTGTTTGCCTATTTCGTATGAAGCGGGTCTTGTCAAAGAGTAGCTGGTTCTGCACTTCAAAGGCTATCATTTCACAAGCCTTTCGTTCACATGCTAACTCAAATCTCAAAGAGAATCAATGTGCAAGAACCTCCTGCTTCAGACCTTGATTATCCTGCAAGAGATAGAGTGATTCTTCCATTCTCTCGGATGGGGCTTTCTCGTACAAAGTGTGTGTTCCTCCAGGATGAAAATGCTGGGAGGTAGGTAGTATTACTTTTACCAGTTATCTCCATTCACAAAGCTAAACAAAGTGCTAGACCTGCTTGCTTCTAACATTAAAGCTTCTCCTCCAAGAGCTCCAGTACTTCTTCCTTTCACTTGTAGGGGCGACCTAGCACAAATGTGGTTTTTCTCACCCATGAAAACGATGAGACAGGCAGTATTCCTTTAAACAGTTTACTCAATTCATCATGCTAAATTAGGGTCCACACCCTCTTGCTTCTACCATTAATGATTCTCTTACAAGAGCTCCAGCACTTCTTCCTTTCACTTGCATAGAGCCATTTAGCACAAAGTTGATTTTCCTCACAGAAGAAAACAATGAGAGACAGGCAGTATTCCTTTCTTCAGCTCACCCAATTGACAATACTAAACCAGGCCCTAGGCCGTCTTGCTTCGCACATTAATGATTCTCTTGCAACAGTTGCAGTGCTTCTTCCATTCTCTTGTGAGGGTCGATTACCACAGAGCTGATGTTCTTCACCCATGAAAACACTGAGTTAGGCAGTATTCCTTTGCACAGGTAACTCTGTTCACCACGGTAAACAAGGTGCTAGATCCTCTTGCTTCTAACCTTAAGGATTGTCTGTCCACTGCTACAGTGCTTCTTCCATTCACTTTAAATGGGCTGTTTTACAGAAAGTTGATGTTCTTCACACTTTAACACGCTGACAGATAGGCACTATTGCTTTCGCACACTAATGTAATTCCCCCTTGTTAACAATGTGCTAAGTTGTCTTGTTTGCAGCATTAATGGTTCTCTTACAAGGGCTACAGTGTTTCTTCCTTGCACTTTAAATGCATTATTGGGCACAGAGTAATATTCAACACGCATGAAAACACTGAGTGATAGGCAGTATTCGTTTAAACAAGTACCACCATTATCCTTGGAAAACACGGTGCTTGACCCTCCTGCTTCTAACATTCACAATTCTCTTAAAGGAGATGCCGTGCTTCATCCATCCACTACTAAGATGAGATTTAGCACAAAATTGATGTTCCTCACCCATGAAAACAATGAGACTTAGGCTGTATTCCTTTCAACAGGTAACTGAAATCCCAATTTTAAAGAAGGTGCCAGATCCTCTTGCTAATAAAATGAAAGATTCTCTTCCAATATCTACAGTGTATCTTCCTTTCACTTGTGGGGGCAATTTAGCACCAAGTTGATGTTTCTCTCCCATGAAATCATTGAGAGGTAGGCAGTATTCCTTTGCACAGTTAACTCTGTTCACCACGGTAAACAAGGTGTTAGACCCTCTTGCTTCTAACATTAAGGATTGTCTGTCCACTGCTACAGTGCTTCTTCCATTCACTTTAAAGGGGCGATTTTATACAAAGCCGATGTTCCCCACACGTTAAAACGCTGACAGATAGGCAGTTCTGCTATCACACACTTATGTAATTCCCCCTTGTAAACAATGTGCTAAGTTGTCTTGTTTGTAACATTAATGGTTCCCTTACAAGGGAAGCAGTGCTTCTTCCTTCCACTTGAAAAGGGCTATTTTTCACAATGATAATGTTCTTCACACTTTAAAAGTCTGAGAGATAGGCAGTATTCCTTTAAAAAGTGAACTCTATTCTCACTGCTAAACAAAGTGCTAGAGCCTCTTGCTGCTGCTCTTCATGGTTTTGCTCCATGACAAACTGCCCTTGTTCAATTCACCTACATGCAGCTATTTGGCACAATGCTGATGCACCTCACCCATTCAAAAACTAAGTAGGAGGCAGGAATCCAGTCAACAGGTAACTCACTTCTAGGGAATCAAGGTGCAAGACATTCCTGCCTCTCACACATCGTGTAGTGCCAGGAGATACAAGTGTTTGCCTATTTGCTATGAAGCAGGTATGTGTCAAAGAGTAGCTGGTTCTGCACTTCAAAGGCTATCATTTCACAAGCATTCCTTTCACAGGCTAACTCAAATCTCAAGGAGAAACAACGTGCCGGAACCTCCTGCTTCAGACCCTGATCTCCTGCAAGAGATACAGTGATTCTTCCATTCTCTCGAATGGGGCTTTCTTGTACAAAGTTCGTGTTCCTCCACAATGAAAATGCTGAGAGGTAGGTAGTATTCCTTTAACCAGCTATCTCCATTCACAATGCTAAGCAAAGTGCTAGACCTGCTTGCTTCTGACATGAATGGTTCTCTTAGAAGAGCTGCAGTACTTCTTCCTTTCACTTGTAGGGGCGACCTAGCACAAATGTGATTTTTTTCACCCATGAAAACGATGTGACAGGCAGTATTCCTTTAAACAGTTAACTCAATTCACTATGCTAAATAAGGGGCCACACCCTCTTGCTTCTACCATTAATGATTGTCTTACAAGTGCTCCAGCACTTCTTCCTTTCACTTGCATAGAGCCATTTAGCACAAAGTTGATTTTCCTCACACAAGAAAACAATGAGAGACAGGCAGTATTTCTTTCTTCAGCTCACCCAATTGACAATACTAAACCAGGCCCTAGGCCGTCTTGCTTCTCACATTAATGATACTCTTGCAAGAGTTGCAGTGCTTCTTCCATTCTCTTGTGAGGGTCGATTTACCACAGAGCTGATGTTCTTCACCCATGAAAACACTGAGTTAGGCAGTATTCCTTTGCACAGTTAACTCTGTTCACCACGGTAGACAAGGTGCTGGACCCTCTTGCTTCTAACTTTAAGGATTGTCTGTCCACTGCTACAGTGCTTCTTCCATTCACTTTAAAGGGGCGATTTTATACAAAGCTGATGTACTCCACACGTTAAAACGCTGACAGATAGGCAGTTCTGCTATCACACACTTATGTAATTCCCCCTTGTAAACAATGTGCTAAGTTGTCTTGTTTGTAACATTAATGGTTCCCTTACAAGGGAAGCAGTGCTTCTTCCTTCCACTTGAAAAGGGCTATTTTTCACAATGATAATGTTCTTCACACTTTAAAAGTCTGAGAGATAGGCAGTATTCCTTTAAAAAGTGAACTCTGTTCTCACTGCTAAACAAAGTGCTAGAGCCTCTTGCTGCTGCTCTTCATGGTTTTGCTCCATGACAAACTGCCCTTGTTCAATTCACCTACATGCAGCTATTTGGCACAATGCTGATGCACCTCACCCATTCAAAAACTCAGTAGTAGGCAGGATTCCACTCAACTGGTAACTCACTTTTTCTAGGGAAACAAGGTGCAAGGCATTCCTGCCTCTCACACATCGTGTAGTGCCATGAGATACAATTGTTTGCCTATTTCGTATGAAGCGGGTCTTGTCAAAGAGTAGCTGGTTCTGCACTTCAAAGGATATCATTTCCCAAGCCTTTCGTTCACATGCTAACTCAAATCTCAAAGAGAATCAATGTGCAAGAACCTCCTGCTTCAGACCTTGATTATCCTGCAAGAGATAGAGTGATTCTTCCATTTTCTCGGATGGGGCTTTCTCGTACAAAGTGTGTGTTCCTCCAGTATGAAAATGCTGGGAGGTAGGTAGTATTACTTTTACCAGTTATCTCCATTCACAAAGCTAAACAAAGTGCTAGACCTGCTTGCTTCTAACATTAAAGCTTCTCCTCCAAGAGCTCCAGTACTTCTTCCTTTCACTTGTAGGGGCGACCTAGCACAAATGTGGTTTTTCTCACCCATGAAAACGATGAGACAGGCAGTATTCCTTTAAACAGTTTACTCAATTCATCATGCTAAATTAGGGTCCACACCCTCTTGCTTCTACCATTAATGATTCTCTTACAAGAGCTCCAGCACTTCTTCCTTTCACTTGCATAGAGCCATTTAGCACAAAGTTGATTTTCCTCACAGAAGAAAACAATGAGAGACAGGCAGTATTCCTTTCTTCACCTCACCCAATTGACAATACTAAACCAGGCCCTAGGCCGTCTTGCTTCACACATTAATGATTCTCTTGCAACAGTTGCAGTGCTTCTTCCATTCTCTTGTGAGGGTCGATTACCACAGAGCTGATGTTCTTCACCCATGAAAACACTGAGTTAGGCAGTATTCCTTTGCACAGGTAACTCTGTTCACCACGGTAAACAAGGTGCTAGATCCTCTTGCTTCTAACCTTAAGGATTGTCTGTCCACTGCTACAGTGCTTCTTCCATTCACTTTAAAGGGGCTGTTTTACAGAAAGTTGATGTTCTTCACACTTTAACACGCTGACAGATAGGCACTATTGCTTTCGCACACTAATGTAATTCCCCCTTGTTAACAATGTGCTAAGTTGTCTTGTTTGCAGCATTAATGGTTCTCTTACAAGGGCTACAGTGTTTCTTCCTTGCACTTTAAATGCATTATTGGGCACAGAGTAATATTCAACACGCATGAAAACACTGAGTGATAGGCAGTATTCGTTTAAACAAGTACCACCATTATCCTTGGAAAACACGGTGCTTGACCCTCCTGCTTCTAACATTCACAATTCTCTTAAAGGAGATGCCGTGCTTCATCCATCCACTACTAAGATGAGATTTAGCACAAAATTGATGTTCCTCACCCATGAAAACAATGAGACTTAGGCAGTATTCCTTTCAACAGGTAACTGAAATCCCAATTTTAAAGAAGGTGCCAGATCCTCTTGCTAATAAAATGAAAGATTCTCTTCCAATATCTACAGTGTATCTTCCTTTCTCTTGTGGGGGCAATTTAGCACCAAGTTGATGTTTCTCTCCCATGAAATCATTGAGAGGTAGGCAGTATTCCTTTGCACAGTTAACTCTGTTCACCACGGTAAACAAGGTGTTAGACCCTCTTGCTTCTAACATTAAGGATTGTCTGTCCACTGCTACAGTGCTTCTTCCATTCACTTTAAAGGGGCGATTTTATACAAAGCCAATGTTCCCCACACGTTAAAACGCTGACAGATAGGCAGTTCTGCTATCACACACTTATGTAATTCCCCCTTGTAAACAACGTGCTAAGTTGTCTTGTTTGTAACATTAATGGTTCCCTTACAAGGGAAGCAGTGCTTCTTCCTTCCACTTGAAAAGGGCTATTTTTCACAATGATAATGTTCTTCACACTTTAAAAGTCTGAGAGATAGGCAGTATTCCTTTAAAAAGTGAACTCTATTCTCACTGCTAAACAAAGTGCTAGAGCCTCTTGCTGCTGCTCTTCATGGTTTTGCTCCATGACAAACTGCCCTTGTTCAATTCACCTACATGCAGCTATTTGGCACAATGCTGATGCACCTCACCCATTCAAAAACTAAGTAGGAGGCAGGAATCCAGTCAACATTTAACTCACTTCTATGGAATCAAGGTGCAAGACATTCCTGCCTCTCACACATCGTGTAGTGCCAGGAGATACAAGTGTTTGCCTATTTGCTATGAAGCAGGTATGTGTCAAAGAGTAGCTGGTTCTGCACTTCAAAGGCTATCATTTCACAAGCATTCCTTTCACAGGCTAACTCAAATCTCAAGGAGAAACAACGTGCCGGAACCTCCTGCTTCAGACCCTGATCTCCTGCAAGAGATACAGTGATTCTTCCATTCTCTCGAATGGGGCTTTCTTGTACAAAGTTCGTGTTCCTCCACAATGAAAATGCTGAGAGGTAGGTAGTATTCCTTTAACCAGCTATCTCCATTCACAATGCTAAGCAAAGTGCTAGACCTGCTTGCTTCTGACATGAATGGTTCTCTTACAAGAGCTGCAGTACTTCTTCCTTTCACTTGTAGGGGCGACCTAGCACAAATGTGATTTTTTTCACCCATGAAAACGATGTGACAGGCAGTATTCCTTTAAACAGTTAACTCAATTCACTATGCTAAATAAGGGGCCACACCCTCTTGCTTCTACCATTAATGATTGTCTTACAAGTGCTCCAGCACTTCTTCCTTTCACTTGCATAGAGCCATTTAGCACAAAGTTGATTTTCCTCACACAAGAAAACAATGAGAGACAGGCAGTATTTCTTTCTTCAGCTCACCCAATTGACAATACTAAACCAGGCCCTAGGCCGTCTTGCTTCTCACATTAATGATACTCTTGCAAGAGTTGCAGTGCTTCTTCCATTCTCTTGTGAGGGTCGATTTACCACAGAGCTGATGTTCTTCACCCATGAAAACACTGAGTTAGGCAGTATTCCTTTGCACAGTTAACTCTGTTCACCACGGTAGACAAGGTGCTGGACCCTCTTGCTTCTAACTTTAAGGATTGTCTGTCCACTGCTACAGTGCTTCTTCCATTCACTTTAAAGGGGCGATTTTATACAAAGCTGATGTACTCCACACGTTAAAACGCTGACAGATAGGCAGTTCTGCTATCACACACTTATGTAATTCCCCCTTGTAAACAATGTGCTAAGTTGTCTTGTTTGTAACATTAATGGTTCCCTTACAAGGGAAGCAGTGCTTCTTCCTTCCACTTGAAAAGGGCTATTTTTCACAATGATAATGTTCTTCACACTTTAAAAGTCTGAGAGATAGGCAGTATTCCTTTAAAAAGTGAACTCTGTTCTCACTGCTAAACAAAGTGCTAGAGCCTCTTGCTGCTGCTCTTCATGGTTTTGCTCCATGACAAACTGCCCTTGTTCAATTCACCTACATGCAGCTATTTGGCACAATGCTGATGCACCTCACCCATTCAAAAACTCAGTAGTAGGCAGGATTCCACTCAACTGGTAACTCACTTTTTCTAGGGAAACAAGGTGCAAGGCATTCCTGCCTCTCACACATCGTGTAGTGCCATGAGATACAATTGTTTGCCTATTTCGTATGAAGCGGGTCTTGTCAAAGAGTAGCTGGTTGTGCACTTCAAAGGATATCATTTCACAAGCCTTTCGTTCACATGCTAACTCAAATCTCAAAGAGAATCAATGTGCAAGAACCTCCTGCTTCAGACCTTGATTATCCTGCAAGAGATAGAGTGATTCTTCCATTCTCTCGGATGGGGCTTTCTCGTACAAAGTGTGTGTTCCTCCAGGATGAAAATGCTGGGAGGTAGGTAGTATTACTTTTACCAGTTATCTCCAATCACAAAGCTAAACAAAGTGCTAGACCTGCTTGCTTCTAACATTAAAGCTTCTCCTCCAAGAGCTCCAGTACTTCTTCCTTTCACTTGTAGGGGCGACCTAGCACAAATGTGGTTTTTCTCACCCATGAAAACGATGAGACAGGCAGTATTCCTTTAAACAGTTTACTCAATTCATCATGCTAAATTAGGGTCCACACCCTCTTGCTTCTACCATTAATGATTCTCTTACAAGAGCTCCAGCACTTCTTCCTTTCACTTGCATAGAGCCATTTAGCACAAAGTTGATTTTCCTCACAGAAGAAAACAATGAGAGACAGGCAGTATTCCTTTCTTCAGCTCACCCAATTGACAATACTAAACCAGGCCCTAGGCCGTCTTGCTTCACACATTAATGATTCTCTTGCAACAGTTGCAGTGCTTCTTCCATTCTCTTGTGAGGGTCGATTACCACAGAGCTGATGTTCTTCACCCATGAAAACACTGAGTTAGGCAGTATTCCTTTGCACAGGTAACTCTGTTCACCACGGTAAACAAGGTGCTAGATCCTCTTGTTTCTAACCTTAAGGATTGTCTGTCCACTGCTACAGTGCTTCTTCCATTCACTTTAAAGGGGCTGTTTTACAGAAAGTTGATGTTCTTCACACTTTAACACGCTGACAGATAGGCACTATTGCTTTCGCACACTAATGTAATTCCCCCTTGTTAACAATGTGCTAAGTTGTCTTGTTTGCAGCATTAATGGTTCTCTTACAAGGGCTACAGTGTTTCTTCCTTGCACTTTAAATGCATTATTGGGCACAGAGTAATATTCAACACGCATGAAAACACTGAGTGATAGGCAGTATTCGTTTAAACAAGTACCACCATTATCCTTGGAAAACACGGTGCTTGACCCTCCTGCTTCTAACATTCACAATTCTCTTAAAGGAGATGCCGTGCTTCATCCATCCACTACTAAGATGAGATTTACCACAAAATTGATGTTCCTCACCCATGAAAACAATGAGACTTAGGCAGTATTCCTTTCAACAGGTAACTGAAATCCCAATTTTAAAGAAGGTGCCAGATCCTCTTGCTAATAAAATGAAAGATTCTCTTCCAATATCTACAGTGTATCTTCCTTTCTCTTGTGGGGGCAATTTAGCACCAAGTTGATGTTTCTCTCCCATGAAATCATTGAGAGGTAGGCAGTATTCCTTTGCACAGTTAACTCTGTTCACCACGGTAAACAAGGTGTTAGACCCTCTTGCTTCTAACATTAAGGATTGTCTGTCCACTGCTACAGTGCTTCTTCCATTCACTTTAAAGGGGCGATTTTATACAAAGCCGATGTTCCCCACACGTTAAAACGCTGACAGATAGGCAGTTCTGCTATCACACACTTATGTAATTCCCCCTTGTAAACAACGTGCTAAGTTGTCTTGTTTGTAACATTAATGGTTCCCTTACAAGGGAAGCAGTGCTTCTTCCTTCCACTTGAAAAGGGCTATTTTTCACAATGATAATGTTCTTCACACTTTAAAAGTCTGAGAGATAGGCAGTATTCCTTTAAAAAGTGAACTCTATTCTCACTGCTAAACAAAGTGCTAGAGCCTCTTGCTGCTGCTCTTCATGGTTTTGCTCCATGACAAACTGCCCTTGTTCAATTCACCTACATGCAGCTATTTGGCACAATGCTGATGCACCTCACCCATTCAAAAACTAAGTAGGAGGCAGGAATCCAGTCAACATTTAACTCACTTCTAGGGAATCAAGGTGCAAGACATTCCTGCCTCTCACACATCGTGTAGTGCCAGGAGATACAAGTGTTTGCCTATTTGCTATGAAGCAGGTATGTGTCAAAGAGTAGCTGGTTCTGCACTTCAAAGGCTATCATTTCACAGAAATTCCTTTCACAGGCTAACTCAAATCTCAAGTAGAAACAACGTGCCGGAACCTCCTGCTTCAGACCCTGATCTCCTGCAAGAGATAGAGTGATTCTTCCATTCTCTCGAATGGGGCTTTCTTGTACAAAGTTCGTGTTCCTCCACAATGAAAATGCTGAGAGGTAGGTAGTATTCCTTTAACCAGCTATCTCCATTCACAATGCTAAGCAAAGTGCTAGACCTGCTTGCTTCTGACATGAATGGTTCTCTTACAAGAGCTGCAGTACTTCTTCCTTTCACTTGTAGGGGCGACCTAGCACAAATGTGATTTTTTTCACCCATGAAAACGATGTGACAGGCAGTATTCCTTTAAACAGTTAACTCAATTCACTATGCTAAATAAGGGGCCACACCCTCTTGCTTCTACCATTAATGATTGTCTTACAAGTGCTCCAGCACTTCTTCCTTTCACTTGCATAGAGCCATTTAGCACAAAGTTGATTTTCCTCACACAAGAAAACAATGAGAGACAGGCAGTATTTCTTTCTTCAGCTCACTCAAATCACAATACTAAACCAGGCCCTAGGCCGTCTTGCTTCTCACATTAATGATACTCTTGCAAGAGTTGCAGTGCTTCTTCCATTCTCTTGTGAGGGTCGATTTACCACAGAGCTGATGTTCTTCACCCATGAAAACACTGAGTTAGGCAGTATTCCTTTGCACAGTTAACTCTGTTCACCACGGTAGACAAGGTGCTGGACCCTCTTGCTTCTAACATTAAGGATTGTCTGTCCACTGCTACAGTGCTTCTTCCATTCACTTTAAAGGGGCGATTTTATACAAAGCTGATGTACTCCACACGTTAAAACGCTGACAGATAGGCAGTTCTGCTATCACACACTTATGTAATTCCCCCTTGTAAACAATGTGCTAAGTTGTCTTGTTTGTAACATTAATGGTTCCCTTACAAGGGAAGCAGTGCTTCTTCCTTCCACTTGAAAAGGGCTATTTTTCACAATGATAATGTTCTTCACACTTTAAAAGTCTGAGAGATAGGCAGTATTCCTTTAAAAAGTGAACTCTATTCTCACTGCTAAACAAAGTGCTAGAGCCTCTTGCTGCTGCTCTTCGTGGTTTTGCTCCATGACAAACTGCCCTTGTTCAATTCACCTACATGCAGCTATTTGGCACAATGCTGATGCACCTCACCCTTTCAAAAACTCAGTAGTAGGCAGGATTCCACTCAACTGGTAACTCACTTTTTCTAGGGAAACAAGGTGCAAGGCATTCCTGCCTCTCACACATCGTGTAGTGCCATGAGATACAATTGTTTGCCTATTTCGTATGAAGCGGGTCTTGTCAAAGAGTAGCTGGTTCTGCACTTCAAAGGCTATCATTTCACAAGCCTTTCGTTCACATGCTAACTCAAATCTCAAAGAGAATCAATGTGCAAGAACCTCCTGCTTCAGACCTTGATTATCCTGCAAGAGATAGAGTGATTCTTCCATTCTCTCGGATGGGGCTTTCTCGTACAAAGTGTGTGTTCCTCCAGGATGAAAATGCTGGGAGGTAGGTAGTATTACTTTTACCAGTTATCTCCATTCACAAAGCTAAACAAAGTGCTAGACCTGCTTGCTTCTAACATTAAAGCTTCTCCTCCAAGAGCTCCAGTACTTCTTCCTTTCACTTGTAGGGGCGACCTAGCACAAATGTGGTTTTTCTCACCCATGAAAACGATGAGACAGGCAGTATTCCTTTAAACAGTTTACTCAATTCATCATGCTAAATTAGGGTCCACACCCTCTTGCTTCTACCATTAATGATTCTCTTACAAGAGCTCCAGTACTTCTTCCTTTCACTTGCATAGAGCCATTTAGCACAAAGTTGATTTTCCTCACAGAAGAAAACAATGAGAGACAGGCAGTATTCCTTTCTTCAGCTCACCCAATTGACAATACTAAACCAGGCCCTAGGCCGTCTTGCTTCGCACATTAATGATTCTCTTGCAACAGTTGCAGTGCTTCTTCCATTCTCTTGTGAGGGTCGATTACCACAGAGCTGATGTTCTTCACCCATGAAAACACTGAGTTAGGCAGTATTCCTTTGCACAGGTAACTCTGTTCACCACGGTAAACAAGGTGCTAGATCCTCTTGCTTCTAACCTTAAGGATTGTCTGTCCACTGCTACAGTGCTTCTTCCATTCACTTTAAAGGGGCTGTTTTACAGAAAGTTGATGTTCTTCACACTTTAACACGCTGACAGATAGGCACTATTGCTTTCGCACACTAATGTAATTCCCCCTTGTTAACAATGTGCTAAGTTGTCTTGTTTGCAGCATTAATGGTTCTCTTACAAGGGCTACAGTGTTTCTTCCTTGCACTTTAAATGCATTATTGGGCACAGAGTAATATTCAACACGCATGAAAACACTGAGTGATAGGCAGTATTCGTTTAAACAAGTACCACCATTATCCTTGGAAAACACGGTGCTTGACCCTCCTGCTTCTAACATTCACAATTCTCTTAAAGGAGATGCCGTGCTTCATCCATCCACTACTAAGATGAGATTTAGCACAAAATTGATGTTCCTCACCCATGAAAACAATGAGACTTAGGCTGTATTCCTTTCAACAGGTAACTGAAATCCCAATTTTAAAGAAGGTGCCAGATCCTCTTGCTAATAAAATGAAAGATTCTCTTCCAATATCTACAGTGTATCTTCCTTTCACTTGTGGGGGCAATTTAGCACCAAGTTGATGTTTCTCTCCCATGAAATCATTGAGAGGTAGGCAGTATTCCTTTGCACAGTTAACTCTGTTCACCACGGTAAACAAGGTGTTAGACCCTCTTGCTTCTAACATTAAGGATTGTCTGTCCACTGCTACAGTGCTTCTTCCATTCACTTTAAAGGGGCGATTTTATACAAAGCCGATGTTCCCCACACGTTAAAACGCTGACAGATAGGCAGTTCTGCTATCACACACTTATGTAATTCCCCCTTGTAAACAATGTGCTAAGTTGTCTTGTTTGTAACATTAATGGTTCCCTTACAAGGGAAGCAGTGCTTCTTCCTTCCACTTCAAAAGGGCTATTTTTCACAATGATAATGTTCTTCACACTTTAAAAGTCTGAGAGATAGGCAGTATTCCTTTAAAAAGTGAACTCTATTCTCACTGCTAAACAAAGTGCTAGAGCCTCTTGCTGCTGCTCTTCATGGTTTTGCTCCATGACAAACTGCCCTTGTTCAATTCACCTACATGCAGCTATTTGGCACAATGCTGATGCACCTCACCCATTCAAAAACTAAGTAGGAGGCAGGAATCCAGTCAACAGGTAACTCACTTCTAGGGAATCAAGGTGCAAGACATTCCTGCCTCTCACACATCGTGTAGTGCCAGGAGATACAAGTGTTTGCCTATTTGCTATGAAGCAGGTATGTGTCAAAGAGTAGCTGGTTCTGCACTTCAAAGGCTATCATTTCACAAGCATTCCTTTCACAGGCTAACTCAAATCTCAAGGAGAAACAACGTGCCGGAACCTCCTGCTTCAGACCTTGATCTCCTGCAAGAGATAGAGTGATTCTTCCATTCTCTCGAATGGGGCTTTCTTGTACAAAGTTCGTGTTCCTCCACAATGAAAATGCTGAGAGGTAGGTAGTATTCCTTTAACCAGCTATCTCCATTCACAATGCTAAGCAAAGTGCTAGACCTGCTTGACTCTGACATGAATGGTTCTCTTACAAGAGCTGCAGTACTTCTTCCTTTCACTTGTAGGGGCGACCTAGCACAAATGTGATTTTTTTCACCCATGAAAACGATGTGACAGGCAGTATTCCTTTAAACAGTTAACTCAATTCACTATGCTAAATAAGGGGCCACACCCTCTTGCTTCTACCATTAATGATTGTCTTACAAGTGCTCCAGCACTTCTTCCTTTCACTTGCATAGAGCCATTTAGCACAAAGTTGATTTTCCTCACACAAGAAAACAATGAGAGACAGGCAGTATTTCTTTCTTCAGCTCACTCAAATCACAATACTAAACCAGGCCCTAGGCCGTCTTGCTTCTCACATTAATGATACTCTTGCAAGAGTTGCAGTGCTTCTTCCATTCTCTTGTGAGGGTCGATTTACCACAGAGCTGATGTTCTTCACCCATGAAAACACTGAGTTAGGCAGTATTTCTTTGCACAGTTAACTCTGTTCACCACGGTAGACAAGGTGCTGGACCATCTTGCTTCTAACATTAAGGATTGTCTGACCACTGCTACAGTGCTTCTTCCATTCACTTTAAAGGGGCGATTTTATACAAAGCTGATGTACTCCACACGTTAAAACGCTGACAGATAGGCAGTTCTGCTATCACACACTTATGTAATTCCCCCTTGTAAACAATGTGCTAAGTTGTCTTGTTTGTAACATTAATGGTTCCCTTACAAGGGAAGCAGTGCTTCTTCCTTCCACTTGAAAAGGGCTATTTTTCACAATGATAATGTTCTTCACACTTTAAAAGTCTGAGAGATAGGCAGTATTCCTTTAAAAAGTGAACTCTATTCTCACTGCTAAACAAAGTGCTAGAGCCTCTTGCTGCTGCTCTTCATGGTTTTGCTCCATGACAAACTGCCCTTGTTCAATTCACCTACATGCAGCTATTTGGCACAATGCTGATGCACCTCACCCATTCAAAAACTCAGTAGTAGGCAGGATTCCACTCAACTGGTAACTCACTTTTTCTAGGGAAACAAGGTGCAAGGCATTCCTGCCTCTCACACATCGTGTAGTGCCATGAGATACAATTGTTTGCCTATTTCGTATGAAGCGGGTCTTGTCAAAGAGTAGCTGGTTCTGCACTTCAAAGGCTATCATTTCACAAGCCTTTCGTTCACATGCTAACTCAAATCTCAAAGAGAATCAATGTGCAAGAACCTCCTGCTTCAGACCTTGATTATCCTGCAAGAGATAGAGTGATTCTTCCATTCTCTCGGATGGGGCTTTCTCGTACAAAGTGTGTGTTCCTCCAGGATGAAAATGCTGGGAGGTAGGTAGTATTACTTTTACCAGTTATCTCCATTCACAAAGCTAAACAAAGTGCTAGACCTGCTTGCTTCTAACATTAAAGCTTCTCCTCCAAGAGCTCCAGTACTTCTTCCTTTCACTTGTAGGGGCGACCTAGCACAAATGTGGTTTTTCTCACCCATGAAAACGATGAGACAGGCAGTATTCCTTTAAACAGTTTACTCAATTCATCATGCTAAATTAGGGTCCACACCCTCTTGCTTCTACCATTAATGATTCTCTTACAAGAGCTCCAGCACTTCTTCCTTTCACTTGCATAGAGCCATTTAGCACAAAGTTGATTTTCCTCACAGAAGAAAACAATGAGAGACAGGCAGTATTCCTTTCTTCAGCTCACCCAATTGACAATACTAAACCAGGCCCTAGGCCGTCTTGCTTCGCACATTAATGATTCTCTTGCAACAGTTGCAGTGCTTCTTCCATTCTCTTGTGAGGGTCGATTACCACAGAGCTGATGTTCTTCACCCATGAAAACACTGAGTTAGGCAGTATTCCTTTGCACAGGTAACTCTGTTCACCACGGTAAACAAGGTGCTAGATCCTCTTGCTTCTAACCTTAAGGATTGTCTGTCCACTGCTACAGTGCTTCTTCCATTCACTTTAAAGGGGCTGTTTTACAGAAAGTTGATGTTCTTCACACTTTAACACGCTGACAGATAGGCACTATTGCTTTCGCACACTAATGTAATTCCCCCTTGTTAACAATGTGCTAAGTTGTCTTGTTTGCAGCATTAATGGTTCTCTTACAAGGGCTACAGTGTTTCTTCCTTGCACTTTAAATGCATTATTGGGCACAGAGTAATATTCAACACGCATGAAAACACTGAGTGATAGGCAGTATTCGTTTAAACAAGTACCACCATTATCCTTGGAAAACATGGTGCTTGACCCTCCTGCTTCTAACATTCACAATTCTCTTAAAGGAGATGCCGTGCTTCATCCATCCACTACTAAGATGAGATTTAGCACAAAATTGATGTTCCTCACCCATGAAAACAATGAGACTTAGGCTGTATTCCTTTCAACAGGTAACTGAAATCCCAATTTTAAAGAAGGTGCCAGATCCTCTTGCTAATAAAATGAAAGATTCTCTTCCAATATCTACAGTGTATCTTCCTTTCACTTGTGGGGGCAATTTAGCACCAAGTTGATGTTTCTCTCCCATGAAATCATTGAGAGGTAGGCAGTATTCCTTTGCACAGTTAACTCTGTTCACCACGGTAAACAAGGTGTTAGACCCTCTTGCTTCTAACATTAAGGATTGTCTGTCCACTGCTACAGTGCTTCTTCCATTCACTTTAAAGGGGCGATTTTATACAAAGCCGATGTTCCCCACACGTTAAAACGCTGACAGATAGGCAGTTCTGCTATCACACACTTATGTAATTCCCCCTTGTAAACAATGTGCTAAGTTGTCTTGTTTGTAACATTAATGGTTCCCTTACAAGGGAAGCAGTGCTTCTTCCTTCCACTTGAAAAGGGCTATTTTTCACAATGATAATGTTCTTCACACTTTAAAAGTCTGAGAGATAGGCAGTATTCCTTTAAAAAGTGAACTCTATTCTCACTGCTAAACAAAGTGCTAGAGCCTCTTGCTGCTGCTCTTCATGGTTTTGCTCCATGACAAACTGCCCTTGTTCAATTCACCTACATGCAGCTATTTGGCACAATGCTGATGCACCTCACCCATTCAAAAACTAAGTAGGAGGCAGGAATCCAGTCAACAGGTAACTCACTTCTAGGGAATCAAGGTGCAAGACATTCCTGCCTCTCACACATCGTGTAGTGCCAGGAGATACAAGTGTTTGCCTATTTGCTATGAAGCAGGTATGTGTCAAAGAGTAGCTGGTTCTGCACTTCAAAGGCTATCATTTCACAAGCATTCCTTTCACAGGCTAACTCAAATCTCAAGGAGAAACAACGTGCCGGAACCTCCTGCTTCAGACCTTGATCTCCTGCAAGAGATAGAGTGATTCTTCCATTCTCTCGAATGGGGCTTTCTTGTACAAAGTTCGTGTTCCTCCACAATGAAAATGCTGAGAGGTAGGTAGTATTCCTTTAACCAGCTATCTCCATTCACAATGCTAAGCAAAGTGCTAGACCTGCTTGCCTCTGACATGAATGGTTCTCTTACAAGAGCTGCAGTACTTCTTCCTTTCACTTGTAGGGGCGACCTAGCACAAATGTGATTTTTTTCACCCATGAAAACGATGTGACAGGCAGTATTCCTTTAAACAGTTAACTCAATTCACTATGCTAAATAAGGGGCCACACCCTCTTGCTTCTACCATTAATGATTGTCTTACAAGTGCTCCAGCACTTCTTCTTTTCACTTGCATAGAGCCATTTAGCACAAAGTTGATTTTCCTCACACAAGAAAACAATGAGAGACAGGCAGTATTTCTTTCTTCAGCTCACTCAAATCACAATACTAAACCAGGCCCTAGGCCGTCTTGCTTCTCACATTAATGATACTCTTGCAAGAGTTGCAGTGCTTCTTCCATTCTCTTGTGAGGGTCGATTTACCACAGAGCTGATGTTCTTCACCCATGAAAACACTGAGTTAGGCAGTATTTCTTTGCACAGTTAACTCTGTTCACCACGGTAGACAAGGTGCTGGACCATCTTGCTTCTAACATTAAGGATTGTCTGACCACTGCTACAGTGCTTCTTCCATTCACTTTAAAGGGGCGATTTTATACAAAGCTGATGTACTCCACACGTTAAAACGCTGACAGATGGGCAGTTCTGCTATCACACACTTATGTAATTCCCCCTTGTAAACAATGTGCTAAGTTGTCTTGTTTGTAACATTAATGGTTCCCTTACAAGGGAAGCAGTGCTTCTTCCTTCCACTTGAAAAGGGCTATTTTTCACAATGATAATGTTCTTCACACTTTAAAAGTCTGAGAGATAGGCAGTATTCCTTTAAAAAGTGAACTCTATTCTCACTGCTAAACAAAGTGCTAGAGCCTCTTGCTGCTGCTCTTCATGGTTTTGCTCCATGACAAACTGCCCTTGTTCAATTCACCTACATGCAGCTATTTGGCACAATGCTGATGCACCTCACCCTTTCAAAAACTCAGTAGTAGGCAGGATTCCACTCAACTGGTAACTCACTTTTTCTAGGGAAACAAGGTGCAAGGCATTCCTGCCTCTCACACATCGTGTAGTGCCATGAGATACAATTGTTTGCCTATTTCGTATGAAGCGGGTCTTGTCAAAGAGTAGCTGGTTCTGCACTTCAAAGGCTATCATTTCACAAGCCTTTCGTTCACATGCTAACTCAAATCTCAAAGAGAATCAATGTGCAAGAACCTCCTGCTTCAGACCTTGATTATCCTGCAAGAGATAGAGTGATTCTTCCATTCTCTCGGATGGGGCTTTCTCGTACAAAGTGTGTGTTCCTCCAGGATGAAAATGCTGGGAGGTAGGTAGTATTACTTTTACCAGTTATCTCCATTCACAAAGCTAAACAAAGTGCTAGACCTGCTTGCTTCTAACATTAAAGCTTCTCCTCCAAGAGCTCCAGTACTTCTTCCTTTCACTTGTAGGGGCGACCTAGCACAAATGTGGTTTTTCTCACCCATGAAAACGATGAGACAGGCAGTATTCCTTTAAACAGTTTACTCAATTCATCATGCTAAATTAGGGTCCACACCCTCTTGCTTCTACCATTAATGATTCTCTTACAAGAGCTCCAGCACTTCTTCCTTTCACTTGCATAGAGCCATTTAGCACAAAGTTGATTTTCCTCACAGAAGAAAACAATGAGAGACAGGCAGTATTCCTTTCTTCAGCTCACCCAATTGACAATACTAAACCAGGCCCTAGGCCGTCTTGCTTCGCACATTAATGATTCTCTTGCAACAGTTGCAGTGCTTCTTCCATTCTCTTGTGAGGGTCGATTACCACAGAGCTGATGTTCTTCACCCATGAAAACACTGAGTTAGGCAGTATTCCTTTGCACAGGTAACTCTGTTCACCACGGTAAACAAGGTGCTAGATCCTCTTGCTTCTAACCTTAAGGATTGTCTGTCCACTGCTACAGTGCTTCTTCCATTCACTTTAAAGGGGCTGTTTTACAGAAAGTTGATGTTCTTCACACTTTAACACGCTGACAGATAGGCACTATTGCTTTCGCACACTAATGTAATTCCCCCTTGTTAACAATGTGCTAAGTTGTCTTGTTTGCAGCATTAATGGTTCTCTTACAAGGGCTACAGTGTTTCTTCCTTGCACTTTAAATGCATTATTGGGCACAGAGTAATATTCAACACGCATGAAAACACTGAGTGATAGGCAGTATTCGTTTAAACAAGTACCACCATTATCCTTGGAAAACACGGTGCTTGACCCTCCTGCTTCTAACATTCACAATTCTCTTAAAGGAGATGCCGTGCTTCATCCATCCACTACTAAGATGAGATTTAGCACAAAATTGATGTTCCTCACCCATGAAAACAATGAGACTTAGGCTGTATTCCTTTCAACAGGTAACTGAAATCCCAATTTTAAAGAAGGTGCCAGATCCTCTTGCTAATAAAATGAAAGATTCTCTTCCAATATCTACAGTGTATCTTCCTTTCACTTGTGGGGGCAATTTAGCACCAAGTTGATGTTTCTCTCCCATGAAATCATTGAGAGGTAGGCAGTATTCCTTTGCACAGTTAACTCTGTTCACCACGGTAAACAAGGTGTTAGACCCTCTTGCTTCTAACATTAAGGATTGTCTGTCCACTGCTACAGTGCTTCTTCCATTCACTTTAAAGGGGCGATTTTATACAAAGCCGATGTTCCCCACACGTTAAAACGCTGACAGATAGGCAGTTCTGCTATCACACACTTATGTAATTCCCCCTTGTAAACAATGTGCTAAGTTGTCTTGTTTGTAACATTAATGGTTCCCTTACAAGGGAAACAGTGCTTCTTCCTTCCACTTGAAAAGGGCTATTTTTCACAATGATAATGTTCTTCACACTTTAAAAGTCTGAGAGATAGGCAGTATTCCTTTAAAAAGTGAACTCTATTCTCACTGCTAAACAAAGTGCTAGAGCCTCTTGCTGCTGCTCTTCATGGTTTTGCTCCATGACAAACTGCCCTTGTTCAATTCACCTACATGCAGCTATTTGGCACAATGCTGATGCACCTCACCCATTCAAAAACTAAGTAGGAGGCAGGAATCCAGTCAACAGGTAACTCACTTCTAGGGAATCAAGGTGCAAGACATTCCTGCCTCTCACACATCGTGTAGTGCCAGGAGATACAAGTGTTTGCCTATTTGCTATGAAGCAGGTATGTGTCAAAGAGTAGCTGGTTCTGCACTTCAAAGGCTATCATTTCACAAGCATTCCTTTCACAGGCTAACTCAAATCTCAAGGAGAAACAACGTGCCGGAACCTCCTGCTTCAGACCTTGATCTCCTGCAAGAGATAGAGTGATTCTTCCATTCTCTCGAATGGGGCTTTCTTGTACAAAGTTCGTGTTCCTCCACAATGAAAATGCTGAGAGGTAGGTAGTATTCCTTTAACCAGCTATCTCCATTCACAATGCTAAGCAAAGTGCTAGACCTGCTTGCCTCTGACATGAATGGTTCTCTTACAAGAGCTGCAGTACTTCTTCCTTTCACTTGTAGGGGCGACCTAGCACAAATGTGATTTTTTTCACCCATGAAAACGATGTGACAGGCAGTATTCCTTTAAACAGTTAACTCAATTCACTATGCTAAATAAGGGGCCACACCCTCTTGCTTCTACCATTAATGATTGTCTTACAAGTGCTCCAGCACTTCTTCCTTTCACTTGCATAGAGCCATTTAGCACAAAGTTGATTTTCCTCACACAAGAAAACAATGAGAGACAGGCAGTATTTCTTTCTTCAGCTCACCCAATTGACAATACTAAACCAGGCCCTAGGCCGTCTTGCTTCTCACATTAATGATACTCTTGCAAGAGTTGCAGTGCTTCTTCCATTCTCTTGTGAGGGTCGATTTACCACAGAGCTGATGTTCTTCACCCATGAAAACACTGAGTTAGGCAGTATTTCTTTGCACAGTTAACTCTGTTCACCACGGTAGACAAGGTGCTGGACCATCTTGCTTCTAACATTAAGGATTGTCTGACCACTGCTACAGTGCTTCTTCCATTCACTTTAAAGGGGCGATTTTATACAAAGCTGATGTACTCCACACGTTAAAACGCTGACAGATGGGCAGTTCTGCTATCACACACTTATGTAATTCCCCCTTGTAAACAATGTGCTAAGTTGTCTTGTTTGTAACATTAATGGTTCCCTTACAAGGGAAGCAGTGCTTCTTCCTTCCACTTGAAAAGGGCTATTTTTCACAATGATAATGTTCTTCACACTTTAAAAGTCTGAGAGATAGGCAGTATTCCTTTAAAAAGTGAACTCTATTCTCACTGCTAAACAAAGTGCTAGAGCCTCTTGCTGCTGCTCTTCATGGTTTTGCTCCATGACAAACTGCCCTTGTTCAATTCACCTACATGCAGCTATTTGGCACAATGCTGATGCACCTCACCCTTTCAAAAACTCAGTAGTAGGCAGGATTCCACTCAACTGGTAACTCACTTTTTCTAGGGAAACAAGGTGCAAGGCATTCCTGCCTCTCACACATCGTGTAGTGCCATGAGATACAATTGTTTGCCTATTTCGTATGAAGCGGGTCTTGTCAAAGAGTAGCTGGTTCTGCACTTCAAAGGCTATCATTTCACAAGCCTTTCGTTCACATGCTAACTCAAATCTCAAAGAGAATCAATGTGCAAGAACCTCCTGCTTCAGACCTTGATTATCCTGCAAGAGATAGAGTGATTCTTCCATTCTCTCGGATGGGGCTTTCTCGTACAAAGTGTGTGTTCCTCCAGGATGAAAATGCTGGGAGGTAGGTAGTATTACTTTTACCAGTTATCTCCATTCACAAAGCTAAACAAAGTGCTAGACCTGCTTGCTTCTAACATTAAAGCTTCTCCTCCAAGAGCTCCAGTACTTCTTCCTTTCACTTGTAGGGGCGACCTAGCACAAATGTGGTTTTTCTCACCCATGAAAACGATGAGACAGGCAGTATTCCTTTAAACAGTTTACTCAATTCATCATGCTAAATTAGGGTCCACACCCTCTTGCTTCTACCATTAATGATTCTCTTACAAGAGCTCCAGCACTTCTTCCTTTCACTTGCATAGAGCCATTTAGCACAAAGTTGATTTTCCTCACAGAAGAAAACAATGAGAGACAGGCAGTATTCCTTTCTTCAGCTCACCCAATTGACAATACTAAACCAGGCCCTAGGCCGTCTTGCTTCGCACATTAATGATTCTCTTGCAACAGTTGCAGTGCTTCTTCCATTCTCTTGTGAGGGTCGATTACCACAGAGCTGATGTTCTTCACCCATGAAAACACTGAGTTAGGCAGTATTCCTTTGCACAGGTAACTCTGTTCACCACGGTAAACAAGGTGCTAGATCCTCTTGCTTCTAACCTTAAGGATTGTCTGTCCACTGCTACAGTGCTTCTTCCATTCACTTTAAATGGGTTGTTTTACAGAAAGTTGATGTTCTTCACACTTTAACACGCTGACAGATAGGCACTATTGCTTTCGCACACTAATGTAATTCCCCCTTGTTAACAATGTGCTAAGTTGTCTTGTTTGCAGCATTAATGGTTCTCTTACAAGGGCTACAGTGTTTCTTCCTTGCACTTTAAATGCATTATTGGGCACAGAGTAATATTCAACACGCATGAAAACACTGAGTGATAGGCAGTATTCGTTTAAACAAGTACCACCATTATCCTTGGAAAACACGGTGCTTGACCCTCCTGCTTCTAACATTCACAATTCTCTTAAAGGAGATGCCGTGCTTCATCCATCCACTACTAAGATGAGATTTAGCACAAAATTGATGTTCCTCACCCATGAAAACAATGAGACTTAGGCTGTATTCCTTTCAACAGGTAACTGAAATCCCAATTTTAAAGAAGGTGCCAGATCCTCTTGCTAATAAAATGAAAGATTCTCTTCCAATATCTACAGTGTATCTTCCTTTCACTTGTGGGGGCAATTTAGCACCAAGTTGATGTTTCTCTCCCATGAAATCATTGAGAGGTAGGCAGTATTCCTTTGCACAGTTAACTCTGTTCACCACGGTAAACAAGGTGTTAGACCCTCTTGCTTCTAACATTAAGGATTGTCTGTCCACTGCTACAGTGCTTCTTCCATTCACTTTAAAGGGGCGATTTTATACAAAGCCGATGTTCCCCACACGTTAAAACGCTGACAGATAGGCAGTTCTGCTATCACACACTTATGTAATTCCCCCTTGTAAACAATGTGCTAAGTTGTCTTGTTTGTAACATTAATGGTTCCCTTACAAGGGAAGCAGTGCTTCTTCCTTCCACTTGAAAAGGGCTATTTTTCACAATGATAATGTTCTTCACACTTTAAAAGTCTGAGAGATAGGCAGTATTCCTTTAAAAAGTGAACTCTATTCTCACTGCTAAACAAAGTGCTAGAGCCTCTTGCTGCTGCTCTTCATGGTTTTGCTCCATGACAAACTGCCCTTGTTCAATTCACCTACATGCAGCTATTTGGCACAATGCTGATGCACCTCACCCATTCAAAAACTAAGTAGGAGGCAGGAATCCAGTCAACAGGTAACTCACTTCTAGGGAATCAAGGTGCAAGACATTCCTGCCTCTCACACATCGTGTAGTGCCAGGAGATACAAGTGTTTGCCTATTTGCTATGAAGCAGGTATGTGTCAAAGAGTAGCTGGTTCTGCACTTCAAAGGCTATCATTTCACAAGCATTCCTTTCACAGGCTAACTCAAATCTCAAGGAGAAACAACGTGCCGGAACCTCCTGCTTCAGACCTTGATCTCCTGCAAGAGATAGAGTGATTCTTCCATTCTCTCGAATGGGGCTTTCTTGTACAAAGTTCGTGTTCCTCCACAATGAAAATGCTGAGAGGTAGGTAGTATTCCTTTAACCAGCTATCTCCATTCACAATGCTAAGCAAAGTGCTAGACCTGCTTGCCTCTGACATGAATGGTTCTCTTACAAGAGCTGCAGTACTTCTTCCTTTCACTTGTAGGGGCAACCTAGCACAAATGTGATTTTTTTCACCCATGAAAACGATGTGACAGGCAGTATTCCTTTAAACAGTTAACTCAATTCACTATGCTAAATAAGGGGCCACACCCTCTTGCTTCTACCATTAATGATTGTCTTACAAGTGCTCCAGCACTTCTTCCTTTCACTTGCATAGAGCCATTTAGCACAAAGTTGATTTTCCTCACACAAGAAAACAATGAGAGACAGGCAGTATTTCTTTCTTCAGCTCACTCAAATCACAATACTAAACCAGGCCCTAGGCCGTCTTGCTTCTCACATTAATGATACTCTTGCAAGAGTTGCAGTGCTTCTTCCATTCTCTTGTGAGGGTCGATTTACCACAGAGCTGATGTTCTTCACCCATGAAAACACTGAGTTAGGCAGTATTTCTTTGCACAGTTAACTCTGTTCACCACGGTAGACAAGGTGCTGGACCATCTTGCTTCTAACATTAAGGATTGTCTGACCACTGCTACAGTGCTTCTTCCATTCACTTTAAAGGGGCGATTTTATACAAAGCTGATGTACTCCACACGTTAAAACGCTGACAGATGGGCAGTTCTGCTATCACACACTTATGTAATTCCCCCTTGTAAACAATGTGCTAAGTTGTCTTGTTTGTAACATTAATGGTTCCCTTACAAGGGAAGCAGTGCTTCTTCCTTCCACTTGAAAAGGGCTATTTTTCACAATGATAATGTTCTTCACACTTTAAAAGTCTGAGAGATAGGCAGTATTCCTTTAAAAAGTGAACTCTATTCTCACTGCTAAACAAAGTGCTAGAGCCTCTTGCTGCTGCTCTTCATGGTTTTGCTCCATGACAAACTGCCCTTGTTCAATTCACCTACATGCAGCTATTTGGCACAATGCTGATGCACCTCACCCTTTCAAAAACTCAGTAGTAGGCAGGATTCCACTCAACTGGTAACTCACTTTTTCTAGGGAAACAAGGTGCAAGGCATTCCTGCCTCTCACACATCGTGTAGTGCCATGAGATACAATTGTTTGCCTATTTCGTATGAAGCGGGTCTTGTCAAAGAGTAGCTGGTTCTGCACTTCAAAGGCTATCATTTCACAAGCCTTTCGTTCACATGCTAACTCAAATCTCAAAGAGAATCAATGTGCAAGAACCTCCTGCTTCAGACCTTGATTATCCTGCAAGAGATAGAGTGATTCTTCCATTCTCTCGGATGGGGCTTTCTCGTACAAAGTGTGTGTTCCTCCAGGATGAAAATGCTGGGAGGTAGGTAGTATTACTTTTACCAGTTATCTCCATTCACAAAGCTAAACAAAGTGCTAGACCTGCTTGCTTCTAACATTAAAGCTTCTCCTCCAAGAGCTCCAGTACTTCTTCCTTTCACTTGTAGGGGCGACCTAGCACAAATGTGGTTTTTCTCACCCATGAAAACGATGAGACAGGCAGTATTCCTTTAAACAGTTTACTCAATTCATCATGCTAAATTAGGGTCCACACCCTCTTGCTTCTACCATTAATGATTCTCTTACAAGAGCTCCAGTACTTCTTCCTTTCACTTGCATAGATCCATTTAGCACAAAGTTGATTTTCCTCACAGAAGAAAACAATGAGAGACAGGCAGTATTCCTTTCTTCAGCTCACCCAATTGACAATACTAAACCAGGCCCTAGGCCGTCTTGCTTCGCACATTAATGATTCTCTTGCAACAGTTGCAGTGCTTCTTCCATTCTCTTGTGAGGGTCGATTACCACAGAGCTGATGTTCTTCACCCATGAAAACACTGAGTTAGGCAGTATTCCTTTGCACAGGTAACTCTGTTCACCACGGTAAACAAGGTGCTAGATCCTCTTGCTTCTAACCTTAAGGATTGTCTGTCCACTGCTACAGTGCTTCTTCCATTCACTTTAAAGGGGCTGTTTTACAGAAAGTTGATGTTCTTCACACTTTAACACGCTGACAGATAGGCACTATTGCTTTCGCACACTAATGTAATTCCCCCTTGTTAACAATGTGCTAAGTTGTCTTGTTTGCAGCATTAATGGTTCTCTTACAAGGGCTACAGTGTTTCTTCCTTGCACTTTAAATGCATTATTGGGCACAGAGTAATATTCAACACGCATGAAAACACTGAGTGATAGGCAGTATTCGTTTAAACAAGTACCACCATTATCCTTGGAAAACACGGTGCTTGACCCTCCTGCTTCTAACATTCACAATTCTCTTAAAGGAGATGCCGTGCTTCATCCATCCACTACTAAGATGAGATTTAGCACAAAATTGATGTTCCTCACCCATGAAAACAATGAGACTTAGGCTGTATTCCTTTCAACAGGTAACTGAAATCCCAATTTTAAAGAAGGTGCCAGATCCTCTTGCTAATAAAATGAAAGATTCTCTTCCAATATCTACAGTGTATCTTCCTTTCACTTGTGGGGGCAATTTAGCACCAAGTTGATGTTTCTCTCCCATGAAATCATTAAGAGGTAGGCAGTATTCCTTTGCACAGTTAACTCTGTTCACCACGGTAAACAAGGTGTTAGACCCTCTTGCTTCTAACATTAAGGATTGTCTGTCCACTGCTACAGTGCTTCTTCCATTCACTTTAAAGGGGCGATTTTATACAAAGCCGATGTTCCCCACACGTTAAAACGCTGACAGATAGGCAGTTCTGCTATCACACACTTATGTAATTCCCCCTTGTAAACAATGTGCTAAGTTGTCTTGTTTGTAACATTAATGGTTCCCTTACAAGGGAAGCAGTGCTTCTTCCTTCCACTTGAAAAGGGCTATTTTTCACAATGATAATGTTCTTCACACTTTAAAAGTCTGAGAGATAGGCAGTATTCCTTTAAAAAGTGAACTCTATTCTCACTGCTAAACAAAGTGCTAGAGCCTCTTGCTGCTGCTCTTCATGGTTTTGCTCCATGACAAACTGCCCTTGTTCAATTCACCTACATGCAGCTATTTGGCACAATGCTGATGCACCTCACCCATTCAAAAACTAAGTAGGAGGCAGGAATCCAGTCAACAGGTAACTCACTTCTAGGGAATCAAGGTGCAAGACATTCCTGCCTCTCACACATCGTGTAGTGCCAGGAGATACAAGTGTTTGCCTATTTGCTATGAAGCAGGTATGTGTCAAAGAGTAGCTGGTTCTGCACTTCAAAGGCTATCATTTCACAAGCATTCCTTTCACAGGCTAACTCAAATCTCAAGGAGAAACAACGTGCCGGAACCTCCTGCTTCAGACCTTGATCTCCTGCAAGAGATAGAGTGATTCTTCCATTCTCTCGAATGGGGCTTTCTTGTACAAAGTTCGTGTTCCTCCACAATGAAAATGCTGAGAGGTAGGTAGTATTCCTTGAACCAGCTATCTCCATTCACAATGCTAAGCAAAGTGCTAGACCTGCTTGCCTCTGACATGAATGGTTCTCTTACAAGAGCTGCAGTACTTCTTCCTTTCACTTGTAGGGGCGACCTAGCACAAATGTGATTTTTTTCACCCATGAAAACGATGTGACAGGCAGTATTCCTTTAAACAGTTAACTCAATTCACTATGCTAAATAAGGGGCCACACCCTCTTGCTTCTACCATTAATGATTGTCTTACAAGTGCTCCAGCACTTCTTCCTTTCACTTGCATAGAGCCATTTAGCACAAAGTTGATTTTCCTCACACAAGAAAACAATGAGAGACAGGCAGTATTTCTTTCTTCAGCTCACTCAAATCACAATACTAAACCAGGCCCTAGGCCGTCTTGCTTCTCACATTAATGATACTCTTGCAAGAGTTGCAGTGCTTCTTCCATTCTCTTGTGAGGGTCGATTTACCACAGAGCTGATGTTCTTCACCCATGAAAACACTGAGTTAGGCAGTATTTCTTTGCACAGTTAACTCTGTTCACCACGGTAGACAAGGTGCTGGACCCTCTTGCTTCTAACATTAAGGATTGTCTGTCCACTGCTACAGTGCTTCTTCCATTCACTTTAAAGGGGCGATTTTATACAAAGCTGATGTACTCCACACGTTAAAACGCTGACAGATAGGCAGTTCTGCTATCACACACTTATGTAATTCCCCCTTGTAAACAATGTGCTAAGTTGTCTTGTTTGTAACATTAATGGTTCCCTTACAAGGGAAGCAGTGCTTCTTCCTTCCACTTGAAAAGGGCTATTTTTCACAATGATAATGTTCTTCACACTTTAAAAGTCTGAGAGATAGGCAGTATTCCTTTAAAAAGTGAACTCTATTCTCACTGCTAAACAAAGTGCTAGAGCCTCTTGCTGCTGCTCTTCATGGTTTTGCTCCATGACAAACTGCCCTTGTTCAATTCACCTACATGCAGCTATTTGGCACAATGCTGATGCTCCTCACCCATTCAAAAACTCAGTAGTAGGCAGGATTCCACTCAACTGGTAACTCACTTTTTCTAGGGAAACAAGGTGCAAGGCATTCCTGCCTCTCACACATCGTGTAGTGCCATGAGATACAATTGTTTGCCTATTTCGTATGAAGCGGGTCTTGTCAAAGAGTAGCTGGTTCTGCACTTCAAAGGCTATCATTTCACAAGCCTTTCGTTCACATGCTAACTCAAATCTCAAAGAGAATCAATGTGCAAGAACCTCCTGCTTCAGACCTTGATTATCCTGCAAGAGATAGAGTGATTCTTCCATTCTCTCGGATGGGGCTTTCTCGTACAAAGTGTGTGTTCCTCCAGGATGAAAATGCTGGGAGGTAGGTAGTATTACTTTTACCAGTTATCTCCATTCACAAAGCTAAACAAAGTGCTAGACCTGCTTGCTTCTAACATTAAAGCTTCTCCTCCAAGAGCTCCAGTACTTCTTCCTTTCACTTGTAGGGGCGACCTAGCACAAATGTGGTTTTTCTCACCCATGAAAACGATGAGACAGGCAGTATTCCTTTAAACAGTTTACTCAATTCATCATGCTAAATTAGGGTCCACACCCTCTTGCTTCTACCATTAATGATTCTCTTACAAGAGCTCCAGCACTTCTTCCTTTCACTTGCATAGAGCCATTTAGCACAAAGTTGATTTTCCTCACAGAAGAAAACAATGAGAGACAGGCAGTATTCCTTTCTTCAGCTCACCCAATTGACAATACTAAACCAGGCCCTAGGCCGTCTTGCTTCGCACATTAATGATTCTCTTGCAACAGTTGCAGTGCTTCTTCCATTCTCTTGTGAGGGTCGATTACCACAGAGCTGATGTTCTTCACCCATGAAAACACTGAGTTAGGCAGTATTCCTTTGCACAGGTAACTCTGTTCACCACGGTAAACAAGGTGCTAGATCCTCTTGCTTCTAACCTTAAGGATTGTCTGTCCACTGCTACAGTGCTTCTTCCATTCACTTTAAAGGGGCTGTTTTACAGAAAGTTGATGTTCTTCACACTTTAACACGCTGACAGATAGGCACTATTGCTTTCGCACACTAATGTAATTCCCCCTTGTTAACAATGTGCTAAGTTGTCTTGTTTGCAGCATTAATGGTTCTCTTACAAGGGCTACAGTGTTTCTTCCTTGCACTTTAAATGCATTATTGGGCACACAGTAATATTCAACACGCATGAAAACACTGAGTGATAGGCAGTATTCGTTTAAACAAGTACCACCATTATCCTTGGAAAACACGGTGCTTGACCCTCCTGCTTCGAACATTCACAATTCTCTTAAAGGAGATGCCGTGCTTCATCCATCCACTACTAAGATGAGATTTAGCACAAAATTGATGTTCCTCACCCATGAAAACAATGAGACTTAGGCAGTATTCCTTTCAACAGGTAACTGAAATCCCAATTTTAAAGAAGGTGCCAGATCCTCTTGCTAATAAAATGAAAGATTCTCTTCCAATATCTACAGTGTATCTTCCTTTCACTTGTGGGGGCAATTTAGCACCAAGTTGATGTTTCTCTCCCATGAAATCATTGAGAGGTAGGCAGTATTCCTTTGCACAGTTAACTCTGTTCACCACGGTAGACAAGGTGCTGGACCCTCTTGCTTCTAACATTAAGGATTGTCTGTCCACTGCTACAGTGCTTCTTCCATTCACTTTAAAGGGGCGATTTTATACAAAGCCGATGTTCCCCACACGTTAAAACGCTGACAGATAGGCAGTTCTGCTATCACACACTTATGTAATTCCCCCTTGTAAACAATGTGCTAAGTTGTCTTGTTTGTAACATTAATGGTTCCCTTACAAGGGAAGCAGTGCTTCTTCCTTCCACTTGAAAAGGGCTATTTTTCACAATGATAATGTTCTTCACACTTTAAAAGTCTGAGAGATAGGCAGTATTCCTTTAAAAAGTGAACTCTATTCTCACTGCTAAACAAAGTGCTAGAGCCTCTTGCTGCTGCTCTTCATGGTTTTGCTCCATGACAAACTGCCCTTGTTCAATTCACCTACATGCAGCTATTTGGCACAATGCTGATGCACCTCACCCATTCAAAAACTAAGTAGGAGGCAGGAATCCAGTCAACAAGTAACTCACTTCTAGGGAATCAAGGTGCTAGACATTCCTGCCTCTCTCACATCGTGTAGTGCCAGGAGATACAAGTGTTTGCCTATTTGCTATGAAGCAAGTATGTGTCAAAGAGTAGCTGGTTCTGCACTTCAAAGGCTATCATTTCACAAGCATTCCTTTCACAGGCTAACTCAAATCTCAAGGAGAAACAACGTGCCGGAACCTCCTGCTTCAGACCTTGATCTCCTGCAAGAGATAGAGTGATTCTTCCATTCTCTCGAATGGGGCTTTCTTGTACAAAGTTCGTGTTCCTCCACAATGAAAATGCTGAGAGGTAGGTAGTATTCCTTTAACCAGCTATCTCCATTCACAATGCTAAGCAAAGTGCTAGACCTGCTTGCTTCTGACATGAATGGTTGTCTTACAAGAGCTGCAGTACTTCTTCCTTTAACTTGTAGGGGCGACCTAGCACAAATGTGATTTTTTTCACCCATGAAAACGATGTGACAGGCAGTATTCCTTTAAACAGTTAACTCAATTCACTATGCTAAATAAGGGGCCACACCCTCTTGCTTCTACCATTAGTAATTGTCTTACAAGTGCTCCAGCACTTCTTCCTTTCACTTGCATAGAGCCATTTAGCACAAAGTTGATTTTCCTCACACAAGAAAACAATGAGAGACAGGCAGTATTTCTTTCTTCAGCTCACTCAAATCACAATACTAAACCAGGCCCTAGGCCGTCTTGCTTCTCACATTAATGATACTCTTGCAAGAGTTGCAGTGCTTCTTCCATTCTCTTGTGAGGGTCGATTTACCACAGAGCTGATGTTCTTCACCCATGAAAACACTGAGTTAGGCAGTATTTCTTTGCACAGTTAACTCTGTTCACCACGGTAGACAAGGTGCTGGACCCTCTTGCTTCTAACATTAAGGATTGTCTGTCCACTGCTACAGTGCTTCTTCCATTCACTTTAAAGGGGCGATTTTATACAAAGCTGATGTACTCCACACATTAAAACGCTGACAGATAGGCAGTTCTGCTATCACACACTTATGTAATTCCCCCTTGTAAACAATGTGCTAAGTTGTCTTGTTTGTAACATTAATGGTTCCCTTACAAGGGAAGCAGTGCTTCTTCCTTCCACTTGAAAAGGGCTATTTTTCACAATGATAATGTTCTTCACACTTTAAAAGTCTGAGAGATAGGCAGTATTCCTTTAAAAAGTGAACTCTATTCTCACTGCTAAACAAAGTGCTAGAGCCTCTTGCTGCTGCTCTTCATGGTTTTGCTCCATGACAAACTGCCCTTGTTCAATTCACCTACATGCAGCTATTTGGCACAATGCTGATGCACCTCACCCATTCAAAAACTAAGTAGGAGGCAGGAATCCAGTCAACAGGTAACTCACTTCTAGGGAATCAAGGTGCAAGACATTCCTGCCTCTCACACATCGTGTAGTGCCAGGAGATACAAGTGTTTGCCTATTTGCTATGAAGCAGGTATGTGTCAAAGAGTAGCTGGTTCTGCACTTCAAAGGCTATCATTTCACAAGCATTCCTTTCACAGGCTAACTCAAATCTCAAGGAGAAACAACGTGCCGGAACCTCCTGCTTCAGACCTTGATCTCCTGCAAGAGATAGAGTGATTCTTCCATTCTCTCGAATGGGGCTTTCTTGTACAAAGTTCGTGTTCCTCCACAATGAAAATGCTGAGAGGTAGGTAGTATTCCTTGAACCAGCTATCTCCATTCACAATGCTAAGCAAAGTGCTAGACCTGCTTGCCTCTGACATGAATGGTTCTCTTACAAGAGCTGCAGTACTTCTTCCTTTCACTTGTAGGGGCGACCTAGCACAAATGTGATTTTTTTCACCCATGAAAACGATGTGACAGGCAGTATTCCTTTAAACAGTTAACTCAATTCACTATGCTAAATAAGGGGCCACACCCTCTTGCTTCTACCATTAATGATTGTCTTACAAGTGCTCCAGCACTTCTTCCTTTCACTTGCATAGAGCCATTTAGCACAAAGTTGATTTTCCTCACACAAGAAAACAATGAGAGACAGGCAGTATTTCTTTCTTCAGCTCACTCAAATCACAATACTAAACCAGGCCCTAGGCCGTCTTGCTTCTCACATTAATGATACTCTTGCAAGAGTTGCAGTGCTTCTTCCATTCTCTTGTGAGGGTCGATTTACCACAGAGCTGATGTTCTTCACCCATGAAAACACTGAGTTAGGCAGTATTTCTTTGCACAGTTAACTCTGTTCACCACGGTAGACAAGGTGCTGGACCCTCTTGCTTCTAACATTAAGGATTGTCTGTCCACTGCTACAGTGCTTCTTCCATTCACTTTAAAGGGGCGATTTTATACAAAGCTGATGTACTCCACACGTTAAAACGCTGACAGATAGGCAGTTCTGCTATCACACACTTATGTAATTCCCCCTTGTAAACAATGTGCTAAGTTGTCTTGTTTGTAACATTAATGGTTCCCTTACAAGGGAAGCAGTGCTTCTTCCTTCCACTTGAAAAGGGCTATTTTTCACAATGATAATGTTCTTCACACTTTAAAAGTCTGAGAGATAGGCAGTATTCCTTTAAAAAGTGAACTCTATTCTCACTGCTAAACAAAGTGCTAGAGCCTCTTGCTGCTGCTCTTCATGGTTTTGCTCCATGACAAACTGCCCTTGTTCAATTCACCTACATGCAGCTATTTGGCACAATGCTGATGCTCCTCACCCATTCAAAAACTCAGTAGTAGGCAGGATTCCACTCAACTGGTAACTCACTTTTTCTAGGGAAACAAGGTGCAAGGCATTCCTGCCTCTCACACATCGTGTAGTGCCATGAGATACAATTGTTTGCCTATTTCGTATGAAGCGGGTCTTGTCAAAGAGTAGCTGGTTCTGCACTTCAAAGGCTATCATTTCACAAGCCTTTCGTTCACATGCTAACTCAAATCTCAAAGAGAATCAATGTGCAAGAACCTCCTGCTTCAGACCTTGATTATCCTGCAAGAGATAGAGTGATTCTTCCATTCTCTCGGATGGGGCTTTCTCGTACAAAGTGTGTGTTCCTCCAGGATGAAAATGCTGGGAGGTAGGTAGTATTACTTTTACCAGTTATCTCCATTCACAAAGCTAAACAAAGTGCTAGACCTGCTTGCTTCTAACATTAAAGCTTCTCCTCCAAGAGCTCCAGTACTTCTTCCTTTCACTTGTAGGGGCGACCTAGCACAAATGTGGTTTTTCTCACCCATGAAAACGATGAGACAGGCAGTATTCCTTTAAACAGTTTACTCAATTCATCATGCTAAATTAGGGTCCACACCCTCTTGCTTCTACCATTAATGATTCTCTTACAAGAGCTCCAGCACTTCTTCCTTTCACTTGCATAGAGCCATTTAGCGCAAAGTTGATTTTCCTCACAGAAGAAAACAATGAGAGACAGGCAGTATTCCTTTCTTCAGCTCACCCAATTGACAATACTAAACCAGGCCCTAGGCCGTCTTGCTTCGCACATTAATGATTCTCTTGCAACAGTTGCAGTGCTTCTTCCATTCTCTTGTGAGGGTCGATTTACCACAGAGCTGATGTTCTTCACCCATGAAAACACTGAGTTAGGCAGTATTCCTTTGCACAGGTAACTCTGTTCACCACGGTAAACAAGGTGCTAGATCCTCTTGCTTCTAACCTTAAGGATTGTCTGTCCACTGCTACAGTGCTTCTTCCATTCACTTTAAAGGGGCTGTTTTACAGAAAGTTGATGTTCTTCACACTTTAACACGCTGACAGATAGGCACTATTGCTTTCGCACACTAATGTAATTCCCCCTTGTTAACAATGTGCTAAGTTGTCTTGTTTGCAGCATTAATGGTTCTCTTACAAGGGCTACAGTGTTTCTTCCTTGCACTTTAAATGCATTATTGGGCACAGAGTAATATTCAACACGCATGAAAACACTGAGTGATAGGCAGTATTCGTTTAAACAAGTACCACCATTATCCTTGGAAAACACGGTGCTTGACCCTCCTGCTTCTAACATTCACAATTCTCTTAAAGGAGATGCCGTGCTTCATCCATCCACTACTAAGATGAGATTTACCACAAAATTGATGTTCCTCACCCATGAACACAATGAGACTTAGGCAGTATTCCTTTCAACAGGTAACTGAAATCCCAATTTTAAAGAAGGTGCCAGATCCTCTTGCTAATAAAATGAAAGATTCTCTTCCAATATCTACAGTGTATCTTCCTTTCACTTGTGGGGGCAATTTAGCACCAAGTTGATGTTTCTCTCCCATGAAATCATTGAGATGTAGGCAGTATTCCTTTGCACAGTTAACTCTGTTCACCACGGTAAACAAGGTGCTAGACCCTCTTGCTTCTAACATTAAGGATTGTCTGTCCACTGCTACAGTGCTTCTTCCATTCACTTTAAAGGGGCGATTTTATACAAAGCCGATGTTCCCCACACGTTAAAACGCTGACAGATAGGCAGTTCTGCTATCACACACTTATGTAATTCCCCCTTGTAAACAATGTGCTAAGTTGTCTTGTTTGTAACATTAATGGTTCCCTTACAAGGGAAGCAGTGCTTCTTCCTTCCACTTGAAAAGGGCTATTTTTCACAATGATAATGTTCTTCACACTTTAAAAGTCTGAGAGATAGGCAGTATTCCTTTAAAAAGTGAACTCTATTCTCACTGCTAAACAAAGTGCTAGAGCCTCTTGCTGCTGCTCTTCATGGTTTTGCTCCATGACAAACTGCCCTTGTTCAATTCACCTACATGCAGCTATTTGGCACAATGCTGATGCACCTCACCCATTCAAAAACTAAGTAGGAGGCAGGAATCCAGTCAACAGGTAACTCACTTCTAGGGAATCAAGGTGCAAGACATTCCTGCCTCTCACACATCGTGTAGTGCCAGGAGATACAAGTGTTTGCCTATTTGCTATGAAGCAGGTATGTGTCAAAGAGTAGCTGGTTCTGCACTTCAAAGGCTATCATTTCACAAGCATTCCTTTCACAGGCTAACTCAAATCTCAAGGAGAAACAACGTGCCGGAACCTCCTGCTTCAGACCTTGATCTCCTGCAAGAGATAGAGTGATTCTTCCATTCTCTCGAATGGGGCTTTCTTGTACAAAGTTCGTGTTCCTCCACAATGAAAATGCTGAGAGGTAGGTAGTATTCCTTGAACCAGCTATCTCCATTCACAATGCTAAGCAAAGTGCTAGACCTGCTTGCCTCTGACATGAATGGTTCTCTTACAAGAGCTGCAGTACTTCTTCCTTTCACTTGTAGGGGCGACCTAGCACAAATGTGATTTTTTTCACCCATGAAAACGATGTGACAGGCAGTATTCCTTTAAACAGTTAACTCAATTCACTATGCTAAATAAGGGGCCACACCCTCTTGCTTCTACCATTAATGATTGTCTTACAAGTGCTCCAGCACTTCTTCCTTTCACTTGCATAGAGCCATTTAGCACAAAGTTGATTTTCCTCACACAAGAAAACAATGAGAGACAGGCAGTATTTCTTTCTTCAGCTCACTCAAATCACAATACTAAACCAGGCCCTAGGCCGTCTTGCTTCTCACATTAATGATACTCTTGCAAGAGTTGCAGTGCTTCTTCCATTCTCTTGTGAGGGTCGATTTACCACAGAGCTGATGTTCTTCACCCATGAAAACACTGAGTTAGGCAGTATTTCTTTGCACAGTTAACTCTGTTCACCACGGTAGACAAGGTGCTGGACCCTCTTGCTTCTAACATTAAGGATTGTCTGTCCACTGCTACAGTGCTTCTTCCATTCACTTTAAAGGGGCGATTTTATACAAAGCTGATGTACTGCACACGTTAAAACGCTGACAGATAGGCAGTTCTGCTATCACACACTTATGTAATTCCCCCTTGTAAACAATGTGCTAAGTTGTCTTGTTTGTAACATTAATGGTTCCCTTACAAGGGAAGCAGTGCTTCTTCCTTCCACTTGAAAAGGGCTATTTTTCACAATGATAATGTTCTTCACACTTTAAAAGTCTGAGAGATAGGCAGTATTCCTTTAAAAAGTGAACTCTATTCTCACTGCTAAACAAAGTGCTAGAGCCTCTTGCTGCTGCTCTTCATGGTTTTGCTCCATGACAAACTGCCCTTGTTCAATTCACCTACATGCAGCTATTTGGCACAATGCTGATGCTCCTCACCCATTCAAAAACTCAGTAGTAGGCAGGATTCCACTCAACTGGTAACTCACTTTTTCTAGGGAAACAAGGTGCAAGGCATTCCTGCCTCTCACACATCGTGTAGTGCCATGAGATACAATTGTTTGCCTATTTCGTATGAAGCGGGTCTTGTCAAAGAGTAGCTGGTTCTGCACTTCAAAGGCTATCATTTCACAAGCCTTTCGTTCACATGCTAACTCAAATCTCAAAGAGAATCAATGTGCAAGAACCTCCTGCTTCAGACCTTGATTATCCTGCAAGAGATAGAGTGATTCTTCCATTCTCTCGGATGGGGCTTTCTCGTACAAAGTGTGTGTTCCTCCAGGATGAAAATGCTGGGAGGTAGGTAGTATTACTTTTACCAGTTATCTCCATTCACAAAGCTAAACAAAGTGCTAGACCTGCTTGCTTCTAACATTAAAGCTTCTCCTCCAAGAGCTCCAGTACTTCTTCCTTTCACTTGTAGGGGCGACCTAGCACAAATGTGGTTTTTCTCACCCATGAAAACGATGAGACAGGCAGTATTCCTTTAAACAGTTTACTCAATTCATCATGCTAAATTAGGGTCCACACCCTCTTGCTTCTACCATTAATGATTCTCTTACAAGAGCTCCAGCACTTCTTCCTTTCACTTGCATAGAGCCATTTAGCACAAAGTTGATTTTCCTCACAGAAGAAAACAATGAGAGACAGGCAGTATTCCTTTCTTCAGCTCACCCAATTGACAATACTAAACCAGGCCCTAGGCCGTCTTGCTTCGCACATTAATGATTCTCTTGCAACAGTTGCAGTGCTTCTTCCATTCTCTTGTGAGGGTCGATTACCACAGAGCTGATGTTCTTCACCCATGAAAACACTGAGTTAGGCAGTATTCCTTTGCACAGGTAACTCTGTTCACCACGGTAAACAAGGTGCTAGATCCTCTTGCTTCTAACCTTAAGGATTGTCTGTCCACTGCTACAGTGCTTCTTCCATTCACTTTAAAGGGGCTGTTTTACAGAAAGTTGATGTTCTTCACACTTTAACACGCTGACAGATAGGCACTATTGCTTTCGCACACTAATGTAATTCCCCCTTGTTAACAATGTGCTAAGTTGTCTTGTTTGCAGCATTAATGGTTCTCTTACAAGGGCTACAGTGTTTCTTCCTTGCACTTTAAATGCATTATTGGGCACACAGTAATATTCAACACGCATGAAAACACTGAGTGATAGGCAGTATTCGTTTAAACAAGTACCACCATTATCCTTGGAAAACACGGTGCTTGACCCTCCTGCTTCGAACATTCACAATTCTCTTAAAGGAGATGCCGTGCTTCATCCATCCACTACTAAGATGAGATTTAGCACAAAATTGATGTTCCTCACCCATGAAAACAATGAGACTTAGGCAGTATTCCTTTCAACAGGTAACTGAAATCCCAATTTTAAAGAAGGTGCCAGATCCTCTTGCTAATAAAATGAAAGATTCTCTTCCAATATCTACAGTGTATCTTCCTTTCACTTGTGGGGGCAATTTAGCACCAAGTTGATGTTTCTCTCCCATGAAATCATTGAGAGGTAGGCAGTATTCCTTTGCACAGTTAACTCTGTTCACCACGGTAGACAAGGTGCTGGACCCTCTTGCTTCTAACATTAAGGATTGTCTGTCCACTGCTACAGTGCTTCTTCCATTCACTTTAAAGGGGCGATTTTATACAAAGCCGATGTTCCCCACACGTTAAAACGCTGACAGATAGGCAGTTCTGCTATCACACACTTATGTAATTCCCCCTTGTAAACAATGTGCTAAGTTGTCTTGTTTGTAACATTAATGGTTCCCTTACAAGGGAAGCAGTGCTTCTTCCTTCCACTTGAAAAGGGCTATTTTTCACAATGATAATGTTCTTCACACTTTAAAAGTCTGAGAGATAGGCAGTATTCCTTTAAAAAGTGAACTCTATTCTCACTGCTAAACAAAGTGCTAGAGCCTCTTGCTGCTGCTCTTCATGGTTTTGCTCCATGACAAACTGCCCTTGTTCAATTCACCTACATGCAGCTATTTGGCACAATGCTGATGCACCTCACCCATTCAAAAACTAAGTAGGAGGCAGGAATCCAGTCAACAAGTAACTCACTTCTAGGGAATCAAGGTGCTAGACATTCCTGCCTCTCTCACATCGTGTAGTGCCAGGAGATACAAGTGTTTGCCTATTTGCTATGAAGCAAGTATGTGTCAAAGAGTAGCTGGTTCTGCACTTCAAAGGCTATCATTTCACAAGCATTCCTTTCACAGGCTAACTCAAATCTCAAGGAGAAACAACGTGCCGGAACCTCCTGCTTCAGACCTTGATCTCCTGCAAGAGATAGAGTGATTCTTCCATTCTCTCGAATGGGGCTTTCTTGTACAAAGTTCGTGTTCCTCCACAATGAAAATGCTGAGAGGTAGGTAGTATTCCTTTAACCAGCTATCTCCATTCACAATGCTAAGCAAAGTGCTAGACCTGCTTGCTTCTGACATGAATGGTTGTCTTACAAGAGCTGCAGTACTTCTTCCTTTAACTTGTAGGGGCGACCTAGCACAAATGTGATTTTTTTCACCCATGAAAACGATGTGACAGGCAGTATTCCTTTAAACAGTTAACTCAATTCACTATGCTAAATAAGGGGCCACACCCTCTTGCTTCTACCATTAGTAATTGTCTTACAAGTGCTCCAGCACTTCTTCCTTTCACTTGCATAGAGCCATTTAGCACAAAGTTGATTTTCCTCACACAAGAAAACAATGAGAGACAGGCAGTATTTCTTTCTTCAGCTCACTCAAATCACAATACTAAACCAGGCCCTAGGCCGTCTTGCTTCTCACATTAATGATACTCTTGCAAGAGTTGCAGTGCTTCTTCCATTCTCTTGTGAGGGTCGATTTACCACAGAGCTGATGTTCTTCACCCATGAAAACACTGAGTTAGGCAGTATTTCTTTGCACAGTTAACTCTGTTCACCACGGTAGACAAGGTGCTGGACCCTCTTGCTTCTAACATTAAGGATTGTCTGTCCACTGCTACAGTGCTTCTTCCATTCACTTTAAAGGGGCGATTTTATACAAAGCTGATGTACTCCACACATTAAAACGCTGACAGATAGGCAGTTCTGCTATCACACACTTATGTAATTCCCCCTTGTAAACAATGTGCTAAGTTGTCTTGTTTGTAACATTAATGGTTCCCTTACAAGGGAAGCAGTGCTTCTTCCTTCCACTTGAAAAGGGCTATTTTTCACAATGATAATGTTCTTCACACTTTAAAAGTCTGAGAGATAGGCAGTATTCCTTTAAAAAGTGAACTCTATTCTCACTGCTAAACAAAGTGCTAGAGCCTCTTGCTGCTGCTCTTCATGGTTTTGCTCCATGACAAACTGCCCTTGTTCAATTCACCTACATGCAGCTATTTGGCACAATGCTGATGCACCTCACCCATTCAAAAACTAAGTAGGAGGCAGGAATCCAGTCAACAGGTAACTCACTTCTAGGGAATCAAGGTGCAAGACATTCCTGCCTCTCACACATCGTGTAGTGCCAGGAGATACAAGTGTTTGCCTATTTGCTATGAAGCAGGTATGTGTCAAAGAGTAGCTGGTTCTGCACTTCAAAGGCTATCATTTCACAAGCATTCCTTTCACAGGCTAACTCAAATCTCAAGGAGAAACAACGTGCCGGAACCTCCTGCTTCAGACCTTGATCTCCTGCAAGAGATAGAGTGATTCTTCCATTCTCTCGAATGGGGCTTTCTTGTACAAAGTTCGTGTTCCTCCACAATGAAAATGCTGAGAGGTAGGTAGTATTCCTTGAACCAGCTATCTCCATTCACAATGCTAAGCAAAGTGCTAGACCTGCTTGCCTCTGACATGAATGGTTCTCTTACAAGAGCTGCAGTACTTCTTCCTTTCACTTGTAGGGGCGACCTAGCACAAATGTGATTTTTTTCACCCATGAAAACGATGTGACAGGCAGTATTCCTTTAAACAGTTAACTCAATTCACTATGCTAAATAAGGGGCCACACCCTCTTGCTTCTACCATTAATGATTGTCTTACAAGTGCTCCAGCACTTCTTCCTTTCACTTGCATAGAGCCATTTAGCACAAAGTTGATTTTCCTCACACAAGAAAACAATGAGAGACAGGCAGTATTTCTTTCTTCAGCTCACTCAAATCACAATACTAAACCAGGCCCTAGGCCGTCTTGCTTCTCACATTAATGATACTCTTGCAAGAGTTGCAGTGCTTCTTCCATTCTCTTGTGAGGGTCGATTTACCACAGAGCTGATGTTCTTCACCCATGAAAACACTGAGTTAGGCAGTATTTCTTTGCACAGTTAACTCTGTTCACCACGGTAGACAAGGTGCTGGACCCTCTTGCTTCTAACATTAAGGATTGTCTGTCCACTGCTACAGTGCTTCTTCCATTCACTTTAAAGGGGCGATTTTATACAAAGCTGATGTACTCCACACGTTAAAACGCTGACAGATAGGCAGTTCTGCTATCACACACTTATGTAATTCCCCCTTGTAAACAATGTGCTAAGTTGTCTTGTTTGTAACATTAATGGTTCCCTTACAAGGGAAGCAGTGCTTCTTCCTTCCACTTGAAAAGGGCTATTTTTCACAATGATAATGTTCTTCACACTTTAAAAGTCTGAGAGATAGGCAGTATTCCTTTAAAAAGTGAACTCTATTCTCACTGCTAAACAAAGTGCTAGAGCCTCTTGCTGCTGCTCTTCATGGTTTTGCTCCATGACAAACTGCCCTTGTTCAATTCACCTACATGCAGCTATTTGGCACAATGCTGATGCTCCTCACCCATTCAAAAACTCAGTAGTAGGCAGGATTCCACTCAACTGGTAACTCACTTTTTCTAGGGAAACAAGGTGCAAGGCATTCCTGCCTCTCACACATCGTGTAGTGCCATGAGATACAATTGTTTGCCTATTTCGTATGAAGCGGGTCTTGTCAAAGAGTAGCTGGTTCTGCACTTCAAAGGCTATCATTTCACAAGCCTTTCGTTCACATGCTAACTCAAATCTCAAAGAGAATCAATGTGCAAGAACCTCCTGCTTCAGACCTTGATTATCCTGCAAGAGATAGAGTGATTCTTCCATTCTCTCGGATGGGGCTTTCTCGTACAAAGTGTGTGTTCCTCCAGGATGAAAATGCTGGGAGGTAGGTAGTATTACTTTTACCAGTTATCTCCATTCACAAAGCTAAACAAAGTGCTAGACCTGCTTGCTTCTAACATTAAAGCTTCTCCTCCAAGAGCTCCAGTACTTCTTCCTTTCACTTGTAGGGGCGACCTAGCACAAATGTGGTTTTTCTCACCCATGAAAACGATGAGACAGGCAGTATTCCTTTAAACAGTTTACTCAATTCATCATGCTAAATTAGGGTCCACACCCTCTTGCTTCTACCATTAATGATTCTCTTACAAGAGCTCCAGCACTTCTTCCTTTCACTTGCATAGAGCCATTTAGCACAAAGTTGATTTTCCTCACAGAAGAAAACAATGAGAGACAGGCAGTATTCCTTTCTTCAGCTCACCCAATTGACAATACTAAACCAGGCCCTAGGCCGTCTTGCTTCGCACATTAATGATTCTCTTGCAACAGTTGCAGTGCTTCTTCCATTCTCTTGTGAGGGTCGATTACCACAGAGCTGATGTTCTTCACCCATGAAAACACTGAGTTAGGCAGTATTCCTTTGCACAGGTAACTCTGTTCACCACGGTAAACAAGGTGCTAGATCCTCTTGCTTCTAACCTTAAGGATTGTCTGTCCACTGCTACAGTGCTTCTTCCATTCACTTTAAAGGGGCTGTTTTACAGAAAGTTGATGTTCTTCACACTTTAACACGCTGACAGATAGGCACTATTGCTTTCGCACACTAATGTAATTCCCCCTTGTTAACAATGTGCTAAGTTGTCTTGTTTGCAGCATTAATGGTTCTCTTACAAGGGCTACAGTGTTTCTTCCTTGCACTTTAAATGCATTATTGGGCACACAGTAATATTCAACACGCATGAAAACACTGAGTGATAGGCAGTATTCGTTTAAACAAGTACCACCATTATCCTTGGAAAACACGGTGCTTGACCCTCCTGCTTCGAACATTCACAATTCTCTTAAAGGAGATGCCGTGCTTCATCCATCCACTACTAAGATGAGATTTAGCACAAAATTGATGTTCCTCACCCATGAAAACAATGAGACTTAGGCAGTATTCCTTTCAACAGGTAACTGAAATCCCAATTTTAAAGAAGGTGCCAGATCCTCTTGCTAATAAAATGAAAGATTCTCTTCCAATATCTACAGTGTATCTTCCTTTCACTTGTGGGGGCAATTTAGCACCAAGTTGATGTTTCTCTCCCATGAAATCATTGAGAGGTAGGCAGTATTCCTTTGCACAGTTAACTCTGTTCACCACGGTAGACAAGGTGCTGGACCCTCTTGCTTCTAACATTAAGGATTGTCTGTCCACTGCTACAGTGCTTCTTCCATTCACTTTAAAGGGGCGATTTTATACAAAGCCGATGTTCCCCACACGTTAAAACGCTGACAGATAGGCAGTTCTGCTATCACACACTTATGTAATTCCCCCTTGTAAACAATGTGCTAAGTTGTCTTGTTTGTAACATTAATGGTTCCCTTACAAGGGAAGCAGTGCTTCTTCCTTCCACTTGAAAAGGGCTATTTTTCACAATGATAATGTTCTTCACACTTTAAAAGTCTGAGAGATAGGCAGTATTCCTTTAAAAAGTGAACTCTATTCTCACTGCTAAACAAAGTGCTAGAGCCTCTTGCTGCTGCTCTTCATGGTTTTGCTCCATGACAAACTGCCCTTGTTCAATTCACCTACATGCAGCTATTTGGCACAATGCTGATGCACCTCACCCATTCAAAAACTAAGTAGGAGGCAGGAATCCAGTCAACAAGTAACTCACTTCTAGGGAATCAAGGTGCTAGACATTCCTGCCTCTCTCACATCGTGTAGTGCCAGGAGATACAAGTGTTTGCCTATTTGCTATGAAGCAAGTATGTGTCAAAGAGTAGCTGGTTCTGCACTTCAAAGGCTATCATTTCACAAGCATTCCTTTCACAGGCTAACTCAAATCTCAAGGAGAAACAACGTGCCGGAACCTCCTGCTTCAGACCTTGATCTCCTGCAAGAGATAGAGTGATTCTTCCATTCTCTCGAATGGGGCTTTCTTGTACAAAGTTCGTGTTCCTCCACAATGAAAATGCTGAGAGGTAGGTAGTATTCCTTTAACCAGCTATCTCCATTCACAATGCTAAGCAAAGTGCTAGACCTGCTTGCTTCTGACATGAATGGTTGTCTTACAAGAGCTGCAGTACTTCTTCCTTTAACTTGTAGGGGCGACCTAGCACAAATGTGATTTTTTTCACCCATGAAAACGATGTGACAGGCAGTATTCCTTTAAACAGTTAACTCAATTCACTATGCTAAATAAGGGGCCACACCCTCTTGCTTCTACCATTAGTAATTGTCTTACAAGTGCTCCAGCACTTCTTCCTTTCACTTGCATAGAGCCATTTAGCACAAAGTTGATTTTCCTCACACAAGAAAACAATGAGAGACAGGCAGTATTTCTTTCTTCAGCTCACTCAAATCACAATACTAAACCAGGCCCTAGGCCGTCTTGCTTCTCACATTAATGATACTCTTGCAAGAGTTGCAGTGCTTCTTCCATTCTCTTGTGAGGGTCGATTTACCACAGAGCTGATGTTCTTCACCCATGAAAACACTGAGTTAGGCAGTATTTCTTTGCACAGTTAACTCTGTTCACCACGGTAGACAAGGTGCTGGACCCTCTTGCTTCTAACATTAAGGATTGTCTGTCCACTGCTACAGTGCTTCTTCCATTCACTTTAAAGGGGCGATTTTATACAAAGCTGATGTACTCCACACATTAAAACGCTGACAGATAGGCAGTTCTGCTATCACACACTTATGTAATTCCCCCTTGTAAACAATGTGCTAAGTTGTCTTGTTTGTAACATTAATGGTTCCCTTACAAGGGAAGCAGTGCTTCTTCCTTCCACTTGAAAAGGGCTATTTTTCACAATGATAATGTTCTTCACACTTTAAAAGTCTGAGAGATAGGCAGTATTCCTTTAAAAAGTGAACTCTATTCTCACTGCTAAACAAAGTGCTAGAGCCTCTTGCTGCTGCTCTTCATGGTTTTGCTCCATGACAAACTGCCCTTGTTCAATTCACCTACATGCAGCTATTTGGCACAATGCTGATGCACCTCACCCTTTCAAAAACTCAGTAGTAGGCAGGATTCCACTCAACTGGTAACTCACTTTTTCTAGGGAAACAAGGTGCAAGGCATTCCTGCCTCTCACACATCGTGTAGTGCCATGAGATACAATTGTTTGCCTATTTCGTATGAAGCGGGTCTTGTCATAGAGTAGCTGGTTCTGCACTTCAAAGGCTATCATTTCACAAGCCTTTCATTCACATGCTAACTCAAATCTCAAAGAGAATCAATGTGCAAGAACCTCCTGCTTCAGACCTTGATTATCCTGCAAGAGATAGAGTGATTCTTCCATTCTCTCGGATGGGGCTTTCTCGTACAAAGTGTGTGTTCCTCCAGGATGAAAATGCTGGGAGGTAGGTAGTATTACTTTTACCAGTTATCTCCATTCACAAAGCTAAACAAAGTGCTAGACCTGCTTGCTTCTAACATTAAAGCTTCTCCTCCAAGAGCTCCAGTACTTCTTCCTTTCACTTGTAGGGGCGACCTAGCACAAATGTGGTTTTTCTCACCCATGAAAACGATGAGACAGGCAGTATTCCTTTAAACAGTTTACTCAATTCATCATGCTAAATTAGGGTCCACACCCTCTTGCTTCTACCATTAATGATTCTCTTACAAGAGCTCCAGCACTTCTTCCTTTCACTTGCATAGAGCCATTTAGCACAAAGTTGATTTTCCTCACAGAAGAAAACAATGAGAGACAGGCAGTATTCCTTTCTTCAGCTCACCCAATTGACAATACTAAACCAGGCCCTAGGCCGTCTTGCTTCGCACATTAATGATTCTCTTGCAACAGTTGCAGTGCTTCTTCCATTCTCTTGTGAGGGTCGATTACCACAGAGCTGATGTTCTTCACCCATGAAAACACTGAGTTAGGCAGTATTCCTTTGCACAGGTAACTCTGTTCACCACGGTAAACAAGGTGCTAGATCCTCTTGCTTCTAACCTTAAGGATTGTCTGTCCACTGCTACAGTGCTTCTTCCATTCACTTTAAAGGGGCTGTTTTACAGAAAGTTGATGTTCTTCACACTTTAACACGCTGACAGATAGGCACTATTGCTTTCGCACACTAATGTAATTCCCCCTTGTTAACAATGTGCTAAGTTGTCTTGTTTGCAGCATTAATGGTTCTCTTACAAGGGCTACAGTGTTTCTTCCTTGCACTTTAAATGCATTATTGGGCACAGAGTAATATTCAACACGCATGAAAACACTGAGTGATAGGCAGTATTCGTTTAAACAAGTACCACCATTATCCTTGGAAAACACGGTGCTTGACCCTCCTGCTTCTAACATTCACAATTCTCTTAAAGGAGATGCCGTGCTTCATCCATCCACTACTAAGATGAGATTTAGCACAAAATTGATGTTCCTCACCCATGAAAACAATGAGACTTAGGCAGTATTCCTTTCAACAGGTAACTGAAATCCCAATTTTAAAGAAGGTGCCAGATCCTCTTGCTAATAAAATGAAAGATTCTCTTCCAATATCTACAGTGTATCTTCCTTTCACTTGTGGGGGCAATTTAGCACCAAGTTGATGTTTCTCTCCCATGAAATCATTGAGAGGTAGGCAGTATTCCTTTGCACAGTTAACTCTGTTCACCACGGTAAACAAGGTGTTAGACCCTCTTGCTTCTAACATTAAGGATTGTCTGTCCACTGCTACAGTGCTTCTTCCATTCACTTTAAAGGGGCGATTTTATACAAAGCCGATGTTCCCCACACGTTAAAACGCTGACAGATAGGCAGTTCTGCTACCACACACTTATGTAATTCCCCCTTGTAAACAATGTGCTAAGTTGTCTTGTTTGTAACATTAATGGTTCCCTTACAAGGGAAGCAGTGCTTCTTCCTTCCACTTCAAAAGGGCTATTTTTCACAATGATAATATTCTTCACACTTTAAAAGTCTGAGAGATAGGCAGTATTCCTTTAAAAAGCGAACTCTATTCTCACTGCTAAACAAAGTGCTAGAGCCTCTTGCTGCTGCTCTTCATGGTTTTGCTCCATGACAAACTGCCCTTGTTCAATTCACCTACATGCAGCTATTTGGCACAATGCTGATGCACCTCACCCATTCAAAAACTAAGTAGGAGGCAGGAATCCAGTCAACAGGTAACTCACTTCTAGGGAATCAAGGTGCAAGACATTCCTGCCTCTCACACATCGTGTAGTGCCAGGAGATACAAGTGTTTGCCTATTTGCTATGAAGCAGGTATGTGTCAAAGAGTAGCTGGTTCTGCACTTCAAAGGCTATCATTTCACAAGCATTCCTTTCACAGGCTAACTCAAATCTCAAGGAGAAACAACGTGCCGGAACCTCCTGCTTCACACCTTGATCTCCTGCAAGAGATAGATTGATTCTTCCATTCTCTCGAATGGGGCTTTCTTGTACAAAGTTCGTGTTCCTCCACAATGAAAATGCTGAGAGGTAGGTAGTATTCCTTTAACCAGCTATCTCCATTCACAATGCTAAGCAAAGTGCTAGACCTGCTTGCTTCTGACATGAATGGTTGTCTTACAAGAGCTGCAGTATTTCTTCCTTTAACTTGTAGGGGCGACCTAGCACAAATGTGATTTTTTTCACCCATGAAAGCGATGTGACAGGCAGTATTCCTTTAAACAGTTAACTCAATTCACTATGCTAAATAAGGGGCCACACCCTCTTGCTTCTACCATTAATGATTGTCTTACAAGTGCTCCAGCACTTCTTCCTTTCACTTGCATAGAGCCATTTAGCACAAAGTTGATTTTCCTCACACAAGAAAACAATGAGAGACAGGCAGTATTTCTTTCTTCAGCTCACTCAAATCACAATACTAAACCAGGCCCTAGGCCGTCTTGCTTCTCACATTAATGATACTCTTGCAAGAGTTGCAGTGCTTCTTCCATTCTCTTGTGAGGGTCGATTTACCACAGAGCTGATGTTCTTCACCCATGAAAACACTGAGTTAGGCAGTATTTCTTTGCACAGTTAACTCTGTTCACCACGGTAGACAAGGTGCTGGACCCTCTTGCTTCTAACATTAAGGATTGTCTGTCCACTGCTACAGTGCTTCTTCCATTCACTTTAAAGGGGCGATTTTATACAAAGCTGATGTACTCCACACGTTAAAACGCTGACAGATAGGCAGTTCTGCTATCACACACTTATGTAATTCCCCCTTGTAAACAATGTGCTAAGTTGTCTTGTTTGTAACATTAATGGTTCCCTTACAAGGGAAGCAGTGCTTCTTCCTTCCACTTGAAAAGGGCCATTTTTCACAATGATAATGTTCTTCACACTTTAAAAGTCTGAGAGATAGGCAGTATTCCTTTAAAAAGTGAACTCTATTCTCACTGCTAAACAAAGTGCTAGAGCCTCTTGCTGCTGCTCTTCATGGTTTTGCTCCATGACAAACTGCCCTTGTTCAATTCACCTACATGCAGCTATTTGGCACAATGCTGATGCACCTCACCCTTTCAAAAACTCAGTAGTAGGCAGGATTCCACTCAACTGGTAACTCACTTTTTCTAGGGAAACAAGGGGCAAGGCATTCCTGCCTCTCACACATCGTGTAGTGCCATGAGATACAATTGTTTGCCTATTTCGTATGAAGCGGGTCTTGTCAAAGAGTAGCTGGTTCTGCACTTCAAAGGCTATCATTTCACAAGCCTTTCATTCACATGCTAACTCAAATCTCAAAGACAATCAATGTGCAAGAACCTCCTGCTTCAGACCTTGATTATCCTGCAAGAGATAGAGTGATTCTTCCATTCTCTCGGATGGGGCTTTCTCATACAAAGTGTGTGTTCCTCCAGGATGAAAATGCTGGGAGGTAGGTAGTATTACTTTTACCAGTTATCTCCATTCACAAAGCTAAACAAAGTGCTAGACCTGCTTGCTTCTAACATTAAAGCTTCTCCTCCAAGAGCTCCAGTACTTCTTCCTTTCACTTGTAGGGGCGACCTAGCACAAATGTGGTTTTTCTCACCCATGAAAACGATGAGACAGGCAGTATTCCTTTAAACAGTTTACTCAATTCATCATGCTAAATTAGGGTCCACACCCTCTTGCTTCTACCATTAATGATTCTCTTACAAGAGCTCCAGCACTTCTTCCTTTCACTTGCATAGAGCCATTTAGCACAAAGTTGATTTTCCTCACAGAAGAAAACAATGAGAGACAGGCAGTATTCCTTTCTTCAGCTCACCCAATTGACAATACTAAACCAGGCCCTAGGCCGTCTTGCTTCGCACATTAATGATTCTCTTGCAACAGTTGCAGTGCTTCTTCCATTCTCTTGTGAGGGTCGATTACCACAGAGCTGATGTTCTTCACCCATGAAAACACTGAGTTAGGCAGTATTCCTTTGCACAGGTAACTCTGTTCACCACGGTAAACAAGGTGCTAGATCCTCTTGCTTCTAACCTTAAGGATTGTCTGTCCACTGCTACAGTGCTTCTTCCATTCACTTTAAAGGGGCTGTTTTACAGAAAGTTGATGTTCTTCACACTTTAACACGGTGACAGATAGGCACTATTGCTTTCGCACACTAATGTAATTCCCCCTTGTTAACAATGTGCTAAGTTGTCTTGTTTGCAGCATTAATGGTTCTCTTACAAGGGCTACAGTGTTTCTTCCTTGCACTTTAAATGCATTATTGGGCACAAAGTAATATTCAACACGCATGAAAACACTGAGTGATAGGCAGTATTCGTTTAAACAAGTACCACCATTATCCTTGGAAAACACGGTGCTTGACCCTCCTGCTTCGAACATTCACAATTCTCTTAAAGGAGATGCCGTGCTTCATCCATCCACTACTAAGATGAGATTTAGCACAAAATTGATGTTCCTCACCCATGAAAACAATGAGACTTAGGCAGTATTCCTTTCAACAGGTAACTGAAATCCCAATTTTAAAGAAGGTGCCAGATCCTCTTGCTAATAAAATGAAAGATTCTCTTCCAATATCTACAGTGTATCTTCCTTTCACTTGTGGGGGCAATTTAGCACCAAGTTGATGTTTCTCTCCCATGAAATCATTGAGAGGTAGGGAGTATTCCTTTGCACAGTTAACTCTGTTCACCACGGTAAACAAGGTGTTAGACCCTCTTGCTTCTAACATTAAGGATTGTCTGTCCACTGCTACAGTGCTTCTTCCATTCACTTTAAAGGGGCGATTTTATACAAAGCCGATGTTCCCCACACGTTAAAACGCTGACAGATAGGCAGTTCTGCTATCACACACTTATGTAATTCCCCCTTGTAAACAATGTGCTAAGTTGTCTTGTTTGTAACATTAATGGTTCCCTTACAAGGGAAGCAGTGCTTCTTCCTTCCACTTGAAAAGGGCTATTTTTCACAATGATAATGTTCTTCACACTTTAAAAGTCTGAGAGATAGGCAGTATTCCTTTAAAAAGTGAACTCTATTCTCACTGCTAAACAAAGTGCTAGAGCCTCTTGCTGCTGCTCTTCATGGTTTTGCTCCATGACAAACTGCCCTTGTTCAATTCACCTACATGCAGCTATTTGGCACAATGCTGATGCACCTCACCCATTCAAAAACTAAGTAGGAGGCAGGAATCCAGTCAACAGGTAACTCACTTCTAGGGAATCAAGGTGCAAGACATTCCTGCCTCTCACACATCGTGTAGTGCCAGGAGATACAAGTGTTTGCCTATTTGCTATGAAGCAGGTATGTGTCAAAGAGTAGCTGGTTCTGCACTTCAAAGGCTATCATTTCACAAGCATTCCTTTCACAGGCTAACTCAAATCTCAAGGAGAAACAACGTGCCGGAACCTCCTGCTTCAGACCTTGATCTCCTGCAAGAGATAGAGTGATTCTTCCATTCTCTCGAATGGGGCTTTCTTGTACAAAGTTCGTGTTCCTCCACAATGAAAATGCTGAGAGGTAGGTAGTATTCCTTTAACCAGCTATCTCCATTCACAATGCTAAGCAAAGTGCTAGACCTGCTTGCTTCTGACATGAATGGTTCTCTTACAAGAGCTGCAGTACTTCTTCCTTTCACTTGTAGGGGCGACCTAGCACAAATGTGATTTTTTTCACCCATGAACACGATGTGACAGGCAGTATTCCTTTAAACATTTAACTCAATTCACTATGCTAAATAAGGGGCCACACCCTCTTGCTTCTACCATTAATGATTGTCTTACAAGTGCTCCAGCACTTCTTCCTTTCACTTGCATAGAGCCATTTAGCACAAAGTTGATTTTCCTCACACAAGAAAACAATGAGAGACAGGCAGTATTTCTTTCTTCAGCTCACTCAAATCACAATACTAAACCAGGCCCTAGGCCGTCTTGCTTCTCACATTAATGATACTCTTGCAAGAGTTGCAGTGCTTCTTCCATTCTTTTGAGGGTCGATTTACCACAGAGCTGATGTTCTTCACCCATGAAAACACTGAGTTAGGCAGTATTTCTTTGCACAGTTAACTCTGTTCACCACGGTAGACAAGGTGCTGGACCCTCTTGCTTCTAACATTAAGGATTGTCTGTCCACTGCTACAGTGCTTCTTCCATTCACTTTGAAGGGGCGATTTTATACAAAGCTGATGTACTCCACACGTTAAAACGCTGACAGATAGGCAGTTCTGCTATCACACACTTATGTAATTCCCCCTTGTAAACAATGTGCTAAGTTGTCTTGTTTGTAACATTAATGGTTCCCTTACAAGGGAAGCAGTGCTTCTTCCTTCCACTTGAAAAGGGCTATTTTTCACAATGATAATGTTCTTCACACTTTAAAAGTCTGAGAGATAGGCAGTATTCCTTTAAAAAGTGAACTCTATTCTCACTGCTAAACAAAGTGCTAGAGCCTCTTGCTGCTGCTCTTCATGGTTTTGCTCCATGACAAACTGCCCTTGTTCAATTCACCTACATGCAGCTATTTGGCACAATGCTGATGCACCTCACCCATTCAAAAACTCAGTAGTAGGCAGGATTCCACTCAACTGGTAACTCACTTTTTCTAGGGAAACAAGGTGCAAGGCATTCCTGCCTCTCACACATCGTGTAGTGCCATGAGATACAATTGTTTGCCTATTTCGTATGAAGCGGGTCTAGTCAAAGAATAGCTGGTTCTGCACTTCAAAGGCTATCATTTCACAAGCCTTTCGTTCACATGCTAACTCAAATCTCAAAGAGAATCAATGTGCAAGAACCTCCTGCTTCAGACCTTGATTATCCTGCAAGAGATAGAGTGATTCTTCCCTTCTCTCGGATGGGGCTTTCTCGTACAAAGTGTGTGTTCCTCCAGAATGAAAATGCTGGGAGGTAGGTAGTATTACTTTTACCAGTTATCTCCATTCACAAAGCTAAATAAAGTGCTAGACCTGCTTGCTTCTAACATTAAAGCTTCTCCTCCAAGCTTGCTTCTAACATTAAAGCTTCTCCTCCAAGAGCTCCAGCACTTCTTCCTTTCACTTGCATAGAGCCATTTAGCACAAAGTTGATTTTCCTCACACAAGGAAACAATGAGAGACAGGCAGTATTCTTTTCTTCAGCTCACCCAATTGACAATAGTAAACCAGGCCCTAGGCCGTCTTGCTTCGCACATTAATGATTCTCTTGCAACAGTTGCAGTGCTTCTTCCATTCTCTTGTGAGGGTCGATTTACCACAGAGCTGATGTTCTTCACCCATGAAAACACTGAGTTAGGCAGTATTCCTTTGCACAGGTAACTCTGTTCACCAAGGTAAACAAGGTGCTAGATCCTCTTGCTTCTAACCTTAAGGATTGTCTGTCCACTGCTACAGTGCTTCTTCCATTCACTTTAAAGGGGCTGTTTTACAGAAAGTTGATGTTCTTCACACTTTAACACGCTGACAGATAGGCACTATTGCTTTCGCACACTAATGTAATTCCCCCTTGTTAACAATGTGCTAAGTTGTCTTCTTTGCAGCATTAATGGTTCTCTTACAAGGGCTACAGTGTTTCTTCCTTGCACTTTAAATGCATTATTGGGCACAGAGTAATATTCAACACGCATGAAAACACTGAGTGATAGGCAGTATTCGTTTAAACAAGTACCACCATTATCCTTGGAAAACACGGTGCTTGACCCTCCTGCTTCTAACATTCACAATTCTCTTAAAGGAGATGCCGTGCTTCATCCATCCACTACTAAGATGAGATTTAGCACAAAATTGATGTTCCTCACCCATGAAAACAATGAGACTTAGGCAGTATTCCTTTCAACAGGTAACTGAATTCCCAATTTTAAAGGAGGTGCCAGATCCTCTTGCTAATAAAATGAAAGATTCTCTTCCAATATCTACAGTGTATCTTCCTTTCACTTGTGGGGGCAATTTAGCACCAAGTTGATGTTTCTCTCCCATGAAATCATTGAGAGGTAGGCAGTATTCCTTTGCACAGTTAGCTCTGTTCACCACGGTATACAAGGTGTTAGACCCTCTTGCTTCTAACATTAAGGATTGTCTGTCCACTGCTACAGTGCTTCTTCCATTCACTTTAAAGGGGTGATTTTATACAAAGCCGATGTTCCCCACACGTTAAAACGCTGACAGATAGGCAGTTCTGCTATCACACACTTATGTAATTCCCCCTTGTAAACAATGTGCTAAGTTGTCTTGTTTGTAACATTAATGGTTCCCTTACAAGGGAAGCAGTGCTTGTTCCTTCCACTTGAAAAGGGCTATTTTTCACAATGATAATGTTCTTCACACTTTAAAAGTCTGAGTGATAGGCAGTATTCCTTTAAAAAGTGAACTCTATTCTCACTGATAAACAAAGTGCTAGAGCCTCTTGCTGCTGCTCTTCATGGTTTTGCTCCATGACAAACTGCCCTTGTTCAATTCACCTACATGCAGCTATTTGGCACAATGCTGATGCACCTCATCCATTCAAAAACTCAGTAGTAGGCAGGATTCCAGTCAACAGGTAACTCAATTCTAGGGAATCAAGGTGCAAGACATTCCTGCCTCTCACACATCGTGTAGTGCCAGGAGATACAAGTGTTTGCCTATTTGCTATGAAGCAGGTATGTGTCAAAGAGTAGCTGGTTCTGCACTTCAAAGGCTATCATTTCACAAGCATTCCTTTTGAAAGGAATAGGAGGTCTCAGCGGGCCCCAACCCCCTTGTTGGAGAAACCAGTACCAAACATCCCATGTAGATAAGATAAGCAATGCGGTAGGGCTCAGTTAGGGCATATAGAATGTGATGAATGTGAGTGGGGGGTACATGCAAGATGTGAAGTACGTGCAAGAGGTGAGGTACGCGCAAGATGTGCTCTGCCTGCTTGCCCAATGTTGATAACGAAAATATGCATGCCACCGCAGTCTATATAAGATTTCCCCTAAAGAGGCTCAGGGTCGTGTTTTCCTAACCGGTCCTGCGTGTCCGTGTGGGAGCTCGACCCTGGCTAGCCAGCCCCATAAACTCTGCTTTGTTGATTGTATTCTCACCTGGCTCTCTGTCTCTCGGGGGAATAGGATTCCGGGTCCTAACATTTGGAGGTCCCACCGAGATTTCATTTTCTCGAGAGACAGAACCTGCCTGTGAGAAAGCAGGGGCGATCCCAAGTCCTAGGCGTTGGGAGGGGATCCCAGACCCTCATTTGGAGGAACTTGAGTGTTCCATTTGGGCCGCGGCGGGGATTCGGCCAATCCCCAGGGAGATTCATTCTGGGAATCTCGCAAGGAGGACCACAGGGTCCTATTGGGAGAGGCTTTCCTCTCATTTGGGCTCGAGCATTTTAGGAACCCTGGCGCCAGGTGAAGAACTAATTGAGCTAGTCGAACGACCACCCGTCAAGTGGACCCCTTTCGGCCTGATATCCCAGTTGGACGGTGAGGAGGTTGAATGGGGTGCGCACCAGTGTGAGAGAAGGACCGGTCCGAGCGAGTGCTGGAGAGTGTTGTGTGTGTGTGGAATTATTGTTGCCTTTACCCTTTTTGTTCTATCTCTCTTGGTGTTTGAGTCTCCTTCCACAATGGGACAGGGACAAACAACCCCAAAGTCTCTGATCCTTTCTCACTTTCCAGAAGTTAAAGAAAGGGCCTTAAATGCGGGTCTGGTCATCAAGAAAGGTAAGTTCGACACCTTTTGTTCTGCAGAGTGGCCCACCTTTGGAGTCGGGTGGCCCATTCAAGGTTCCCTCTCCCTAGACCTGATCACTAAGGTTAAAGCAGTCATTTTTCAGCCAGACAATCGAGGCCATCCAGACCAAGTTCCTTACATTTTGGTTTGGGAGGATCTGGTGAGGAACCCTCCCCCTTGGTTAACAGTTTTTCTGACCCACCCCTCCAGTTCGGCCCCCGGGGCTAAAACCCCAGTCACGCCCGCCTTGGTCATAAAGGAGGAGGAAAAACTTCCTCTTCCCACCTTGACCGGTCCTCAAATTAGGGCATCTCCTTCACCATCTCTGGTCTTACCAGAGAGTTCCCCCCTTTACCCATCCCTCGCAGGGGCAGAGGAAGATCAGCTGCCTCCATACGTGACTCCCCCTGGCCAAGCCAGTGCCCCGGAGGAGGAAATTTCCTCATCCTCCTCAACAGGACTGGCAGCAGGAGGAGGAATGGGTCGAAGACTTCGCCCCCGAGGGATCCGGGAAAGGGAGGGGGAAGACGGGCCCCCCTCATCAACACAGGGGGAGGAAACTGTCCCTATACTTCCAGTCCGGATGGTGGGCCAAGGGGGACCGGGAGGAGGGCAACAGTTTCAGTACTGGCCCTTCTCCTCCAGTGATCTATATAACTGGAGGACGCAGAACCCGCCCTTTTCTGAAGACCCCAAGTGTCTCATAGATCTCCTGGAGTCCATCATGCATACACACCGTCCCACTTGGGATGACTGTCATCAGCTGCTCAATACTCTTTTTACGACGGAGGAACGAGAGCACATCCTCAACGAAGCGAGGAAGAACGTCTTGGGGGATAATGGGAGACCCACAACTCTCCAACCGGCCATAGATGAGGCTTTTCCCCTACGCAGCCCTAATTGGGATTTCGGGACTGCAGAAGGTAGGGAGCGTCTTCGGATCTACTGCCAGACTCTTATGGCCGGTCTCCGAGCGGCCGCCAGAAGGCCCACCAATTTTGCAAAAGTGAAAGCAGTCGTTCAAAGGGAAAACGAAAGCCCAGCCGGTTTCTTAGAGTGCCTCTATGAAGCATACCGTCAGTACACCCCTATTGACCCTGAGGCGGACCTCCACCGGTCTGCTGTGGTACTCTCATTCATTAATCAGGCAGCTCCAGACATTAGGAGAAAACTCAATAAACAGGAAAACTTAGGGGAGATGACTATAAGGGAAATGCTGCAGGTAGCAGAAAAGGTCTTTACCGCTAGGGAAACTCCAGAAGAAAGGGAGGAAAGACAGAGAAAGGAAGACAGGGAGGCCCAGGAGAAATTGAGAAAGGAGGACCGGGAGTTCCAGGCTAAGGAAAACCGAAAGCAACAGAGAGAAATGGCTCGTATTTTCCTAGCGGGTGTCCGGGACCAACCCAGGGGAGGGGGCCACGCCAGGACCCCGGATAAGGAACACTGTTTTTACTGTAAGGAAACGGGGCATTGGAAGAGAGAATGTCCTAAGTTAAAGGGAAGAAGAGGGTTTGGAAGGAGACCGGGGGAAAACAGGGAAAGGGAACGAGCAGTAGAGCAGGCCAGAGCCCTCCTAGCCGGAGAAGAGGACTGAAGGAGACGGGGCTCAGACCCCCTCCCCGAGTCCTGGGTAACAATGCATGTGGAGGGGAAGCCGATGGGGTTCATGGTGGATACCGGCGCCCAATATTCGGTTTTAAACAAGGCACATGGACCTTTGAACAAGGCACGAACAAGTGTTGTTCAGGGGGCCACCGGTACGCAGTTATGTACATGGACTACCAAAAGAAAGGTGAACTTAGGAAAACACCAGGTCACACACTCCTTCTTGGTCGTCCCTGAGAGCCCCGCTCCCCTGCTCGGACGGGACCTACTCACCAAAATAGGGGCCCATATCCATTTTGAACCAGATGGAATAATTGTGACTGATCGAGAAGGGAGCCCGATTCATGTCTTGTCCCTATCATTGGCTGACGAGCATCGTCTGTTTGAGAGTCAACAGGAACCAGGAGGGGACATGACTCATTGGGTAAAAAGATTTCCCACGGCCTGGGCGGAGACTGCGGGAACCGGCCTCACCAAACACCTCCCGCCCGTAGTTATACAATTGAAGGCTTCTGCTCTCCCCATTCGGGTGAAACAGTATCCTATGCCTGAGGAGGCCCGAAGAGGCATAGCCCCTCATATCCACAGGCTAATAAAGGAAGGAGTACTGCGACCTTGTCAGTCTGCCTGGAATACTCCTCTGCTCCCCGTCCGAAAGCCGGGAAGCGGGGACTATAGGTCTGTGCAAGACCTACGAAAGGTAAACGAGCGGACGGAGGACATTCATCCCACCGTTCCGAATCCCTATACCTTGCTCAGCCACCTACCCCCCTCGCAAGTATGGTATACAACCCTTGATTTGAAAGATGCTTTCTTCAGCATTCCATTGTCAGAAATTAGTCAGCCGCTATTTGCTTTCGAATGGCAAGAAGATGGGGGCCAATCTGGACAGCTCACTTGGACCAGACTGCCGCAAGGATTTAAAAACTCTCCCACCCTGTTTAATGAGGCCCTGAGCCAGGACCTGGAACCTTTTCGTCGGAGCCACCCACGAGTCACTCTATTACAGTATGTTGATGACTTACTGTTAGCGGCAGAAACCCGAGAGGAGTGCATCAAGGCTACTGAACACCTGCTAACGGAATTAGGTGAGCTGGGGTATCGGGCAAGTGCCAAGAAAACTCACATCTGTAAAAGGTCAGTGACATATTTGGGTTATCGGATTGCAGATGGGGCAAGATGGCTGACTGATGCCATGAAACAGACTATTCTGGCTATCCCATCCCCGACATCCACTAGGGGGGTGAGAGAATTCCTGGGCTCCGCGGGGTTCTGTAGACTCTGGATTCCAGGATTTGCGGAAATAGCCAGACCCCTATATGAGGCCACCAAAGAAGCTCCAGATTGGAGTTGGGGAGAGAGAGAACAACAGGCCTTTGATCAGCTAAAAGACGCTCTTTTGCAGGCCCCTGCCTTAGCCTTGCCAGATCCTACAAGACCATTCACTCTGTTTGTAGATGAGAAAAAGGGGGTAGCCAAAGGAGTCTTGACCCAACAGCTAGGTCCCTGGAAGAGACCAGTGGCATACTTTTCCAAGAAATTAGATGCAGTAGCGGCAGGATGGCCCCCCTGCCTCCGCATCATAGCGGCCATTGCCGTGCTGGTGAGAGAAGCCGATAAACTAACCTTTGGACAGGCCCTCTGGGTAACGGCCCCTCACCCGGTGGAGGGAATCCTTAAACAACCCCCTGGGAAATGGATGATGAATGCCAGGCTCACCCACTACCAGGGGCTCTTGTTGGATTCCCCTCGGATCACATTCACAGATCCCGTAATCCTGAACCCTGCCACCTTGTTGCCTAACCCGGAACTGCAGACACCTGTCCATAACTGCAAAGAATTCCTCTCCGAAGTTACACAGGTACGGGCTGACCTAAAGGATACCCCCCTGTCCGCCTGCAAATTAAACTGGTACCCGGATGGAAGCAGTTTTTTCCAAGATGGAGCCTGAAGGGCAGGGGCAGCTGTAGTCGACCAAGAAGGAAATACGGTATGGAGCAGCGCCCTCCCACCCAGAACATCAGCCCAAAAAGCGGAATTAATTGCCTTGGCAGAGGCCCTGGAGAGGGCAAAAGAAAAGTGAGTCAATATCTACACCGATAGCCGCTATGCTTTCGGTACCATCCATGTCCACGGGGCCATCTATCGCGAAAGAGGATTCCGCACAGCAGAAGGAAAACATCTAAAGAACCTAGCCAAAGTCCAGCGTCTATTAATGGCAGTGGAAAAACCAAAGGCAGTGGCAGTGATGTATGTCCCAGGCCACCAGTCTGCCAAGACGCCGGAAGCTGTCGGTAACAACAGAGCAGATCAAGAAGCAAAGAGAGTAGCAATGGTGAGTCCTCCCATGGAGACAGGGCAACCTTCCACGGTTGCGGCGATAGACGTGCCGGTCCCAGAGCTCCCTCCGCTACCCCCCCGACCAGAATACTCCACAGAGGATTTCACTTGGATGAGAGCCCACTCCCCCTTTAGAGAAGGGGAAGACGGATGGAAAAGCGACTTGGAAGGCAAGTTAATTCTGCCTGAAAAACTCGGACGATTCCTGTTGGCTAACTTACATAAGTCCACCCATTTGGGGCGGAGAAAATTACTAGACTTGTTGACATCTGCGCAGCTCCGATTTCCGAACCAGACCATAACAGTCCGCCAAATTGTGGAAGATTGTGCCAGCTGCACAATCATGAAACCAGGACGAAGGGAGGGGCACCATACAGGTACTCGGGAACGGGAGAGGGCTCCGGGAAGAAGTTGGGAAGTGGATTTTACTGAGGTAAAACCGGGAAAGTTTGGGTACAAATATTTGCTGGTATTCATAGATACCTTTTCAGGCTGGGTGGAGGCTTTTCCTACAAAGAAGGAGACGAGTCAGGTAGTGGCAAAGGCTTTGCTAGAGGAAATCATACCCAGATATGGGGTGCCCGAGGCAATTGGGTCAGATAACGGTCCGGCTTTTGTTAGTAAAGTCCTGCAGGGACTAGCCCAGACTATGGGGGCCAATTGGAAGCTACATTGTGAATATAACCCCCAGAGCTCAGGGCAAGTAGAAAGGATGAATAGGACACTAAAGGAGACTTTAGCCAAATTGGCCCTGGAGACTGGCGGTGATTGGGTGACGCTCCTTCCCTTGGCCATCTTCCGAGTCCGGAACTCCCCCTATGTCCATGGGCTAACTCCCTTTGAGATCCTGTATGGGGCTCCACCCCCCATCATTCAGAGGACCTTAAGCCCAGAACTAGGTGATCTGGCCCCAAATTACCTGACCATGTTGCAGGCTTTAGCTAAAGTGCAACAACGGATTTGGCCCTTAATTCAAGCATACCACGCTGTTAAGAGGGACCCGGCTCCGGAACATGGCATAGTCCCAGGTGACATGGTATGGGTTAAAAGGCATCAGTCCAAAACCCTAGAGCCTAGATGGAAAGGACCTTATGTTGTACTGTTTACTACCCCTACCGCCCTCAAGGTCGACGGGATTGCAGCATGGGTACACCATTCCCATGTAAGACGGGCTCACCCTCCAGAGAAAAAACAGGAAAATTGGTCCGCACGGAAGCATCCAACAAACCCACTCAAGCTCCGGCTGATATGGGATGCTCCGAAAAACGAGAACACTCCAGATGCTCCGCAGCCCTCCTAGAATGGGATTATCACCTGGGTCCACTACACCCACATCAGACCGGCAGATCCGGTAGCTATGAAGAAAGGCTTCCTGCCAACAAGAAGGGTGTCCCACCACAAGGAAAATTTTTTCAAACTCAAACTTCATACTGGACCTCGGTAACTTTATTCCTTTTTCTAACCCTGTCCACCACTTGCTGGGGGCATACAAATCCACATCAACCTTTTAACCTGACCTGGATGATTGTAGATGTGTCCACAGGAGACATTCTTAACCAGACCTCCAAGGTGACCCCTCCCAGCACCTGGTTCCCAAAATTATACTTTGACTTAAGGGCCTTATTCACTGGCAGGGGACAATGGGATTTGCGCCAAAGTTACTTCTATGTCTGCCCCGCTCCCCAACCCAACCACAGAAAAAAATGTGGAGGAATCGCAGACTATTATTGTAAGTCATGGGGTTGTGAGAGCTCAGGGGATATATGGTGGCCACCCCCCGAACAGGGGGACCTTATTCAATTAAGTAGAGTCTCTCAATCTGGCATTACATACCACCAACCTAGACCTATAAATAAGGGATGCCCAACTCCCCCCAATTGTAATCCCATTATGATAAATTTCACTGATTTAGGAAAAAAGGCAACGAATTGGGAATTGGGTAAATCCTGGGGAGTCAGACTCTACAAAACAAATCATCCAGGAGCCCTTTTTACTTTGCGGCGTGTGCAACAACCAGTCTCTACTCTAACAATAGGCCCTAATAAGGTACTTAGGCCACCCTATGTAAAGCCACCTCCCCAACCTCCCACAGCTCATCACCTTCCCTCAACCATAGCCCGGGCTAATGTTACAACTCCAAGACCATCAGAAACCAGCCCTCCCCTGGTGAGGCCCAGTCTCATGACCGCATCTAAAGACCCCCTCTGGGAGCTAGTGGGTGCTGCCTTCCTGACGTTAAACCACACCAACCCTAACATGACTAACTCCTGTTGGTTATGTTATGATGTGAGGCCCCCATTCTATGAGGCAATAGGGCTAAACACCACTCACGATACCTCATGTGAAGAAAACCCTACTCAATGTTCCTGGGGAGACCGTAAGAGAGGTCTGACCATACAGCAGGTAAGCGGACAAGGAACCTGCTTAGGAAAAGTGCCAAAGAACAGACGGGACTTATGTACTGTTATTAACGCCAGTTCTACCTGGGAAAATGCTATTAAATGGGTAATTCCAAAGGACAATGGGTGGTGGCTATGCTCGCGGTCTGGACTCACCCCGTGCCTATCAACTAAGGTGTTTAACAGCTCTAAAGAATTCTGTGTTATAGTGACTGTGCTGCCCCGCATCCTCTATCATTCGGAAGAGAGTCTATATTAATACTGGAATACAAAAATGGTTGAAAAAAGGAAAAAGAGAGAACCTATTTCCACAGTAACTATTGCTACCCTACTCAGCCTAGGGTTAGCGGGAGCAGGAACCGGCATAGTTTCTTTGGCCACCCAGCAGAAAGGGATGTCTTCGTTGCGTGCAGCCATAGACGAAGATATAGAGAGAATAGAAAACTCCATTAGCCACATAGAAAAATCCCTCACTTCAATGTCTGAGGTAGTACTTCAAAACCGACGAGGTCTGGACTTGTTGTTCCTCCAAAAGGGGGGAGTATGTGTTGCTCTAGGAAGAATGTTGTTTTTACTCTGACCATACCGGAGCTGTTCGTGACTCCATGTCTAAACTTCGAAAGAGCCTGGAACAAAGAAAACGAGAAAGAGAGGCCGGGGAAAGCTGGTTCGAGTCTTGGTTTAACCAGTCCCCATGGTTGGCTACCCTTTTATCTGCATTGGCAGGGCCAATAATAATCATCCTATTACTTGTTACCATAGGACCCTGGATTCTAAACCGACTTATGACTTTTGTCAAAAGTCGAATTAATACTATCCAACTTCTGGTCCTCCGCCAACAATATCAGGCTGTTCATCCCCTTGAGAATGATTCCTCAATTTAGGCTGTAAGAAAAGGGGGGAATGAAAGGAATAGGAGGTCTCAGCGGGCCCCAACCCCCTTGTTGGAGAAACCAGTACCAAACATCCCATGTAGATAAGATAAGCAATGCGGCAGGGCTCAGTTAGGGCATATAGAATGTGGGGAATGTGAGCGGGGGGTACATGCAAGATGTGAAGTACGTGCAAGATGTGAGGTACGCGCAAGATGTGCTCTGCCTGCTTGCCCAATGTTGATAACGAAAATATGCATGCCACCGCAGTCTATATAAGATTTCCCCTAAAGAGGCTCAGGGTCGTGTTTTCCTAACCGGTCCTGCGTGTCCGTGTGGGAGCTCGACCCTGGCTAGCCAGCCCAATAAACTCTGCTTTGTTGATTGCATTCTCGCCTGGCACTCTGTCTCTCGGGGGAATAGGATTCCGGGTCCTAACACTTTCACATGCTAACTCAAATCTCAAGGAGAAACAACGTGCCGGAACCTCCTGCTTCAGACCTTGATCTCCTGCAAGAGATAGAGTGATTCTTCCATTCTCTCGAATGGGGCTTTCTTGTACAAAGTTCGTGTTCCTCGACAATGAAAATGCTGAGAGGTAGGTAGTATTCCTTTAACCAGCTATCTCCATTCACAATGCTAAGCAAAGTGCTAGACCTGCTTGCTTCTGACATGAATGGTTCTCTTACAAGAGCTGCAGTACTTCTTCCTTTCACTTGTAGGGGCGACCTAGCACAAATGTGATTTTTTTCACCCATGAAAACGATGTGACAGGCAGTATTCCTTTAAACAGTTAACTCAATTCACTATGCTAAATAAGGGGCCACACCCTCTTGCTTCTACCATTAATGATTGTCTTACAAGTGCTCCAGCACTTCTTCCTTTCACTTGCATAGAGCCATTTAGCACAAAGTTGATTTTCCTCACACAAGAAAACAATGAGAGACAGGCAGTATTTCTTTCTTCAGCTCACTCAAATCACAATACTAAACCAGGCCCTAGGCCCTCTTGCTTCTCACATTAATGATACTCTTGCAAGACTTGCAGTGCTTCTTCCATTCTCTTGTGAGGGTCGATTTACCACAGAGCTGATGTTCTTCACCCATGAAAACACTGAGTTAGGCAGTATTTCTTTGCACAGTTAACTCTGTTCACCACGGTAGACAAGGTGCTGGACCCTCTTGCTTCTAACATTAAGGATTGTCTGTCCACTGCTACAGTGCTTCTTCCATTCACTTTAAAGGGGCGATTTTATACAAAGCTGATGTACTCCACACGTTAAAACGCTGACAGATAGGCAGTTCTGCTATCACACACTTATGTAATTCCCCCTTGTAAACAATGTGCTAAGTTGTCTTGTTTGTAACATTAATGGTTCCCTTACAAGGGAAGCAGTGCTTCTTCCTTCCACTTGAAAAGGGCTATTTTTCACAATGATAATGTTCTTCACACTTTAAAAGTCTGAGAGATAGGCAGTATTCCTTTAAAAAGTGAACTCTATTCTCACTGCTAAACAAAGTGCTAGAGCCTCTTGCTGCTGCTCTTCATGGTTTTGCTCCATGACAAACTGCCCTTGTTCAATTCACCTACATGCAGCTATTTGGCACAATGCTGATGCACCTCACCCATTCAAAAACTCAGTAGTAGGCAGGATTCCACTCAACTGGTAACTCACTTTTTCTAGGGAAACAAGGTGCAAGGCATTCCTGCCTCTCACACATCGTGTAGTGCCATGAGATACAATTGTTTGCCTATTTCGTATGAAGCGGGTCTTGTCAAAGAGTAGCTGGTTCTGCACTTCAAAGGCTATCATTTCACAAGCCTTTCGTTCACATGCTAACTCAAATCTCAAAGAGAATCAATGTGCAAGAACCTCCTGCTTCAGACCTTGATTATCCTGCAAGAGATAGAGTGATTCTTCCCTTCTCTCGGATGGGGCTTTCTCGTACAAAGTGTGTGTTCCTCAAGAATGAAAATGCTGGGAGGTAGGTAGTATTACTTTTACCAGTTATCTCCATTCACAAAGCTAAATAAAGTGCTAGACCTGCTTGCTTCTAACATTAAAGCTTCTCCTCCAAACTTGCTTCTAACATTAAAGCTTCTCCTCCAAGAGCTCCAGCACTTCTTCCTTTCACTTGCATAGAGCCATTTAGCACAAAGTTGATTTTCCTCACACAAGGAAACAATGAGAGACAGGCAGTATTCCTTTCTTCAGCTCACCCAATTGACAATAGTAAACCAGGCCCTAGGCCGTCTTGCTTCGCACATTAATGATTCTCTTGCAACAGTTGCAGTGCTTCTTCCATTCTCTTGTGAGGGTCGATTTACCACAGAGCTGATGTTCTTCACCCATGAAAACACTGAGTTAGGCAGTATTCCTTTGCACAGGTAACTCTGTTCACCACGGTAAACAAGGTGCTAGATCCTCTTGCTTCTAACCTTAAGGATTGTCTGTCCACTGCTACAGTGCTTCTTCCATTCACTTTAAAGGGGCTGTTTTACAGAAAGTTGATGTTCTTCACACTTTAACACGCTGACAGATAGGCACTATTGCTTTCGCACACTAATGTAATTCCCCCTTGTTAACAATGTGCTAAGTTGTCTTGTTTGCAGCATTAATGGTTCTCTTACAAGGGCTACAGTGTTTCTTCCTTGCACTTTAAATGCATTATTGGGCACAGAGTAATATTCAACACGCATGAAAACACTGAGTGATAGGCAGTATTCGTTTAAACAAGTACCACCATTATCCTTGGAAAACACGGTGCTTGACCCTCCTGCTTTTAACATTCACAATTCTCTTAAAGGAGATGCCGTGCTTCATCCATCCACTACTAAGATGAGATTTAGCACAAAATTGATGTTCCTCACCCATGAAAACAATGAGACTTAGGCAGTATTCCTTTCAACAGGTAACTGAATTCCCAATTTTAAAGAAGGTGCCAGATCCTCTTGCTAATAAAATGAAAGATTCTCTTCCAATATCTACAGTGTATCTTCCTTTCACTTGTGGGGGCAATTTAGCACCAAGTTGATGTTTCTCTCCCACGAAATCATTGAGAGGTAGGCAGTATTCCTTTGCACAGTTAACTCTGTTCACCACGGTAAACAAGGTGTTAGACCCTCTTGCTTCTAACATTAAGGATTGTCTGTCCACTGCTACAGTGCTTCTTCCATTCACTTTAAAGGGGCGATTTTATACAAAGCCGATGTTCCCCACACGTTAAAACGCTGACAGATAGGCAGTTCTGCTATCACACACTTATGTAATTCCCCCTTGTAAACAATGTGCTAAGTTGTCTTGTTTGTAACATTAATGGTTCCCTTACAAGGGAAGCAGTGCTTCTTCCTTCCACTTGAAAAGGGCTATTTTTCACAATGATAATGTTCTTCACACTTTAAAAGTCTGAGAGATAGGCAGTATTCCTTTAAAAAGTGAACTCTATTCTCACTGCTAAACAAAGTGCTAGAGCCTCTTGCTGCTGCTCTTCATGGTTTTGCTCCATGACAAACTGCCCTTGTTCAATTCACCTACATGCAGCTATTTGGCACAATGCTGATGCACCTCACCCATTCAAAAACTCAGTAGTAGGCAGGATTCCACTCAACTGGTAACTCACTTTTTCTAGGGAAACAAGGTGCAAGGCATTCCTGCCTCTCACACATCGTGTAGTGCCATGAGATACAATTGTTTGCCTATTTCGTATGAAGCGGGTCTTGTCAAAGAGTAGCTGGTTCTGCACTTCAAAGGCTATCATTTCACAAGCCTTTCGTTCACATGCTAACTCAAATCTCAAAGAGAATCAATGTGCAAGAACCTCCTGCTTCAGACCTTGATTATCCTGCAAGAGATAGAGTGATTCTTCCCTTCTCTCGGATGGGGCTTTCTCGTACAAAGTGTGTGTTCCTCCAGAATGAAAATGCTGGGAGGTAGGTAGTATTACTTTTACCAGTTATCTCCATTCACAAAGCTAAATAAAGTGCTAGACCTGCTTGCTTCTAACATTAAAGCTTCTCCTCCAAGCTTGCTTCTAACATTAAAGCTTCTCCTCCAAGAGCTCCAGCACTTCTTCCTTTCACTTGCATAGAGCCATTTAGCACAAAGTTGATTTTCCTCACACAAGGAAACAATGAGAGACAGGCAGTATTCCTTTCTTCAGCTCACCCAATTGACAATAGTAAACCAGGCCCTAGGCCGTCTTGCTTCGCACATTAATGATTCTCTTGCAACAGTTGCAGTGCTTCTTCCATTCTCTTGTGAGGGTCGATTTACCACAGAGCTGATGTTCTTCACCCATGAAAACACTGAGTTAGGCAGTATTCCTTTGCACAGGTAACTCTGTTCACCACGGTAAACAAGGTGCTAGATCCTCTTGCTTCTAACCTTAAGGATTGTCTGTCCACTGCTACAGTGCTTCTTCCATTCACTTTAAAGGGGCTGTTTTACAGAAAGTTGATGTTCTTCACACTTTAACACGCTGACAGATAGGCACTATTGCTTTCGCACACTAATGTAATTCCCCCTTGTTAACAATGTGCTAAGTTGTCTTGTTTGCAGCATTAATGGTTCTCTTACAAGGGCTACAGTGTTTCTTCCTTGCACTTTAAATGCATTATTGGGCACAGAGTAATATTCAACACGCATGAAAACACTGAGTGATAGGCAGTATTCGTTTAAACAAGTACCACCATTATCCTTGGAAAACACGGTGCTTGACCCTCCTGCTTCTAACATTCACAATTCTCTTAAAGGAGATGCCGTGCTTCATCCATCCACTACTAAGATGAGATTTAGCACAAAATTGATGTTCCTCACCCATGAAAACAATGAGACTTAGGCAGTATTCCTTTCAACAGGTAACTGAATTCCCAATTTTAAAGAAGGTGCCAGATCCTCTTGCTAATAAAATGAAAGATTCTCTTCCAATATCTACAGTGTATCTTCCTTTCACTTGTGGGGGCAATTTAGCACCAAGTTGATGTTTCTCTCCCACGAAATCATTGAGAGGTAGGCAGTATTCCTTTGCACAGTTAACTCTGTTCACCACGGTAAACAAGGTGTTAGACCCTCTTGCTTCTAACATTAAGGATTGTCTGTCCACTGCTACAGTGCTTCTTCCATTCACTTTAAAGGGGCGATTTTATACAAAGCCGATGTTCCCCACACGTTAAAACGCTGACAGATAGGCAGTTCTGCTATCACACACTTATGTAATTCCCCCTTGTAAACAATGTGCTAAGTTGTCTTGTTTGTAACATTAATGGTTCCCTTACAAGGGAAGCAGTGCTTCTTCCTTCCACTTGAAAAGGGCTATTTTTCACAATGATAATGTTCTTCACACTTTAAAAGTCTGAGAGATAGGCAGTATTCCTTTAAAAAGTGAACTCTATTCTCACTGCTAAACAAAGTGCTAGAGCCTCTTGCTGCTGCTCTTCATGGTTTTGCTCCATGACAAACTGCCCTTGTTCAATTCACCTACATGCAGCTATTTGGCACAATGCTGATGCACCTCACCCATTCAAAAACTCAGTAGTAGGCAGGATTCCACTCAACTGGTAACTCACTTTTTCTAGGGAAACAAGGTGCAAGGCATTCCTGCCTCTCACACATCGTGTAGTGCCATGAGATACAATTGTTTGCCTATTTCGTATGAAGCGGGTCTTGTCAAAGAGTAGCTGGTTCTGCACTTCAAAGGCTATCATTTCACAAGCCTTTCGTTCACATGCTAACTCAAATCTCAAAGAGAATCAATGTGCAAGAACCTCCTGCTTCAGACCTTGATTATCCTGCAAGAGATAGAGTGATTCTTCCCTTCTCTCGGATGGGGCTTTCTCGTACAAAGTGTGTGTTCCTCCAGAATGAAAATGCTGGGAGGTAGGTAGTATTACTTTTACCAGTTATCTCCATTCACAAAGCTAAATAAAGTGCTAGACCTGCTTGCTTCTAACATTAAAGCTTCTCCTCCAAGCTTGCTTCTAACATTAAAGCTTCTCCTCCAAGAGCTCCAGCACTTCTTCCTTTCACTTGCATAGAGCCATTTAGCACAAAGTTGATTTTCCTCACACAAGGAAACAATGAGAGACAGGCAGTATTCCTTTCTTCAGCTCACCCAATTGACAATAGTAAACCAGGCCCTAGGCCGTCTTGCTTCGCACATTAATGATTCTCTTGCAACAGTTGCAGTGCTTCTTCCATTCTCTTGTGAGGGTCGATTTACCACAGAGCTGATGTTCTTCACCCATGAAAACACTGAGTTAGGCAGTATTCCTTTGCACAGGTAACTCTGTTCACCACGGTAAACAAGGTGCTAGATCCTCTTGCTTCTAACCTTAAGGATTGTCTGTCCACTGCTACAGTGCTTCTTCCATTCACTTTAAAGGGGCTGTTTTACAGAAAGTTGATGTTCTTCACACTTTAACACGCTGACAGATAGGCACTATTGCTTTCGCACACTAATGTAATTCCCCCTTGTTAACAATGTGCTAAGTTGTCTTGTTTGCAGCATTAATGGTTCTCTTACAAGGGCTACAGTGTTTCTTCCTTGCACTTTAAATGCATTATTGGGCACAGAGTAATATTCAACACGCATGAAAACACTGAGTGATAGGCAGTATTCGTTTAAACAAGTACCACCATTATCCTTGGAAAACACGGTGCTTGACCCTCCTGCTTCTAACATTCACAATTCTCTTAAAGGAGATGCCGTGCTTCATCCATCCACTACTAAGATGAGATTTAGCACAAAATTGATGTTCCTCACCCATGAAAACAATGAGACTTAGGCAGTATTCCTTTCAACAGGTAACTGAATTCCCAATTTTAAAGAAGGTGCCAGATCCTCTTGCTAATAAAATGAAAGATTCTCTTCCAATATCTACAGTGTATCTTCCTTTCACTTGTGGGGGCAATTTAGCACCAAGTTGATGTTTCTCTCCCACGAAATCATTGAGAGGTAGGCAGTATTCCTTTGCACAGTTAACTCTGTTCACCACGGTAAACAAGGTGTTAGACCCTCTTGCTTCTAACATTAAGGATTGTCTGTCCACTGCTACAGTGCTTCTTCCATTCACTTTAAAGGGGCGATTTTATACAAAGCCGATGTTCCCCACACGTTAAAACGCTGACAGATAGGCAGTTCTGCTATCACACACTTATGTAATTCCCCCTTGTAAACAATGTGCTAAGTTGTCTTGTTTGTAACATTAATGGTTCCCTTACAAGGGAAGCAGTGCTTCTTCCTTCCACTTGAAAAGGGCTATTTTTCACAATGATAATGTTCTTCACACTTTAAAAGTCTGAGAGATAGGCAGTATTCCTTTAAAAAGTGAACTCTATTCTCACTGCTAAACAAAGTGCTAGAGCCTCTTGCTGCTGCTCTTCATGGTTTTGCTCCATGACAAACTGCCCTTGTTCAATTCACCTACATGCAGCTATTTGGCACAATGCTGATGCACCTCACCCATTCAAAAACTCAGTAGTAGGCAGGATTCCACTCAACTGGTAACTCACTTTTTCTAGGGAAACAAGGTGCAAGGCATTCCTGCCTCTCACACATCGTGTAGTGCCATGAGATACAATTGTTTGCCTATTTCGTATGAAGCGGGTCTTGTCAAAGAGTAGCTGGTTCTGCACTTCAAAGGCTATCATTTCACAAGCCTTTCGTTCACATGCTAACTCAAATCTCAAAGAGAATCAATGTGCAAGAACCTCCTGCTTCAGACCTTGATTATCCTGCAAGAGATAGAGTGATTCTTCCCTTCTCTCGGATGGGGCTTTCTCGTACAAAGTGTGTGTTCCTCCAGAATGAAAATGCTGGGAGGTAGGTAGTATTACTTTTACCAGTTATCTCCATTCACAAAGCTAAATAAAGTGCTAGACCTGCTTGCTTCTAACATTAAAGCTTCTCCTCCAAGCTTGCTTCTAACATTAAAGCTTCTCCTCCAAGAGCTCCAGCACTTCTTCCTTTCACTTGCATAGAGCCATTTAGCACAAAGTTGATTTTCCTCACACAAGGAAACAATGAGAGACAGGCAGTATTCCTTTCTTCAGCTCACCCAATTGACAATAGTAAACCAGGCCCTAGGCCGTCTTGCTTCGCACATTAATGATTCTCTTGCAACAGTTGCAGTGCTTCTTCCATTCTCTTGTGAGGGTCGATTTACCACAGAGCTGATGTTCTTCACCCATGAAAACACTGAGTTAGGCAGTATTCCTTTGCACAGGTAACTCTGTTCACCACGGTAAACAAGGTGCTAGATCCTCTTGCTTCTAACCTTAAGGATTGTCTGTCCACTGCTACAGTGCTTCTTCCATTCACTTTAAAGGGGCTGTTTTACAGAAAGTTGATGTTCTTCACACTTTAACACGCTGACAGATAGGCACTATTGCTTTCGCACACTAATGTAATTCCCCCTTGTTAACAATGTGCTAAGTTGTCTTGTTTGCAGCATTAATGGTTCTCTTACAAGGGCTACAGTGTTTCTTCCTTGCACTTTAAATGCATTATTGGGCACAGAGTAATATTCAACACGCATGAAAACACTGAGTGATAGGCAGTATTCGTTTAAACAAGTACCACCATTATCCTTGGAAAACACGGTGCTTGACCCTCCTGCTTCTAACATTCACAATTCTCTTAAAGGAGATGCCGTGCTTCATCCATCCACTACTAAGATGAGATTTAGCACAAAATTGATGTTCCTCACCCATGAAAACAATGAGACTTAGGCAGTATTCCTTTCAACAGGTAACTGAATTCCCAATTTTAAAGAAGGTTCCAGATCCTCTTGCTAATAAAATGAAAGATTCTCTTCCAATATCTACAGTGTATCTTCCTTTCACTTGTGGGGGCAATTTAGCACCAAGTTGATGTTTCTCTCCCACGAAATCATTGAGAGGTAGGCAGTATTCCTTTGCACAGTTAACTCTGTTCACCACGGTAAACAAGGTGTTAGACCCTCTTGCTTCTAACATTAAGGATTGTCTGTCCACTGCTACAGTGCTTCTTCCATTCACTTTAAAGGGGCGATTTTATACAAAGCCGATGTTCCCCACACGTTAAAACGCTGACAGATAGGCAGTTCTGCTATCACACACTTATGTAATTCCCCCTTGTAAACAATGTGCTAAGTTGTCTTGTTTGTAACATTAATGGTTCCCTTACAAGGGAAGCAGTGCTTCTTCCTTCCACTTGAAAAGGGCTATTTTTCACAATGATAATGTTCTTCACACTTTAAAAGTCTGAGAGATAGGCAGTATTCCTTTAAAAAGTGAACTCTGTTCTCACTACTAAACAAAGTGCTAGAGCCTCTTGCTGCTGCTCTTCATGGTTTTGCTCCATGACAAACTGCCCTTGTTCAATTCACCTACATGCAGCTATTTGGCACAATGCTGATGCACCTCACCCATTCAAAAACTAAGTAGGAGGCAGGAATCCAGTCAACAGGTAACTCACTTCTCGGGAATCAAGGTGCAAGACATTCCTGCCTCTCACACATCGTGTAGTGCCAGGAGATACAAGTGTTTGCCCATTTGCTATGAAGCAGGTATGTGTCAAAGAGTAGCTGGTTCTGCACTTCAAAGGCTATCATTTCACAAGCATTCCTTTCACAGGCTAACTCAAATCTCAAGGAGAAACAACGTGCCGGAACCTCCTGCTTCAGACCTTGATCTCCTGCAAGAGATAGAGTGATTCTTCCATTCTCTCGAATGGGGCTTTCTTGTACAAAGTTCGTGTTCCTCCACAATGAAAATGCTGAGAGGTAGGTAGTATTCCTTTAACCAGCTATCTTCATTCACAATGCTAAGCAAAGTGCTTGACCTGCTTGCTTCTGACATGAATGGTTGTCTTACAAGAGCTGCAGTACTTCTTCCTTTAACTTGTAGGGGCGACCTAGCACAAATGTGATTTTTTTCACCCATGAAAACGATGTGACAGGCAGTATTCCTTTAAACAGTTAACTCAATTCACTATGCTAAATAAGGGGCCACACCCTCTTGCTTCTACCATTAATGATTGTCTTACAAGTGCTCCAGCACTTCTTCCTTTCACTTGCATAGAGCCATTTAGCACAAAGTTGATTTTCCTCACACAAGAAAACAATGAGAGACAGGCAGTATTTCTTTCTTCAGCTCACTCAAATCACAATACTAAACCAGGCCCTAGGCCCTCTTGCTTCTCACATTAATGATACTCTTGCAAGAGTTGCAGTGCTTCTTCCATTCTCTTGTGAGGGTCGATTTACCACAGAGCTGATGTTCTTCACCCATGAAAACACTGAGTTAGGCAGTATTTCTTTGCACAGTTAACTCTGTTCACCACGGTAGACAAGGTGCTGGACCCTCTTGCTTCTAACATTAAGGATTGTCTGTCCACTGCTACAGTGCTTCTTCCATTCACTTTAAAGGGGCGATTTTATACAAAGCTGATGTACTCCACACGTTAAAACGCTGACAGATAGGCAGTTCTGCTATCACACACTTATGTAATTCCCCCTTGTAAACAATGTGCTAAGTTGTCTTGTTTGTAACATTAATGGTTCCCTTACAAGGGAAGCAGTGCTTCTTCCTTCCACTTGAAAAGGGCTATTTTTCACAATGATAATGTTCTTCACACTTTAAAAGTCTGAGAGATAGGCAGTATTCCTTTAAAAAGTGAACTCTATTCTCACTGCTAAACAAAGTGCTAGAGCCTCTTGCTGCTGCTCTTCATGGTTTTGCTCCATGACAAACTGCCCTTGTTCAATTCACCTACATGCAGCTATTTGGCACAATGCTGATGCACCTCACCCATTCAAAAACTCAGTAGTAGGCAGGATTCCACTCAACTGGTAACTCACTTTTTCTAGGGAAACAAGGTGCAAGGCATTCCTGCCTCTCACACATCGTGTAGTGCCATGAGATACAATTGTTTGCCTATTTCGTATGAAGCGGGTCTTGTCAAAGAGTAGCTGGTTCTGCACTTCAAAGGCTATCATTTCACAAGCCTTTCGTTCACATGCTAACTCAAATCTCAAAGAGAATCAATGTGCAAGAACCTCCTGCTTCAGACCTTGATTATCCTGCAAGAGATAGAGTGATTCTTCCCTTCTCTCGGATGGGGCTTTCTCGTACAAAGTGTGTGTTCCTCAAGAATGAAAATGCTGGGAGGTAGGTAGTATTACTTTTACCAGTTATCTCCATTCACAAAGCTAAATAAAGTGCTAGACCTGCTTGCTTCTAACATTAAAGCTTCTCCTCCAAGCTTGCTTCTAACATTAAAGCTTCTCCTCCAAGAGCTCCAGCACTTCTTCCTTTCACTTGCATAGAGCCATTTAGCACAAAGTTGATTTTCCTCACACAAGGAAACAATGAGAGACAGGCAGTATTCCTTTCTTCAGCTCACCCAATTGACAATAGTAAACCAGGCCCTAGGCCGTCTTGCTTCGCACATTAATGATTCTCTTGCAACAGTTGCAGTGCTTCTTCCATTCTCTTGTGAGGGTCGATTTACCACAGAGCTGATGTTCTTCACCCATGAAAACACTGAGTTAGGCAGTATTCCTTTGCACAGGTAACTCTGTTCACCACGGTAAACAAGGTGCTAGATCCTCTTGCTTCTAACCTTAAGGATTGTCTGTCCACTGCTACAGTGCTTCTTCCATTCACTTTAAAGGGGCTGTTTTACAGAAAGTTGATGTTCTTCACACTTTAACACGCTGACAGATAGGCACTATTGCTTTCGCACACTAATGTAATTCCCCCTTGTTAACAATGTGCTAAGTTGTCTTGTTTGCAGCATTAATGGTTCTCTTACAAGGGCTACAGTGTTTCTTCCTTGCACTTTAAATGCATTATTGGGCACAGAGTAATATTCAACACGCATGAAAACACTGAGTGATAGGCAGTATTCGTTTAAACAAGTACCACCATTATCCTTGGAAAACACGGTGCTTGACCCTCCTGCTTCGAACATTCACAATTCTCTTAAAGGAGATGCCGTGCTTCATCCATCCACTACTAAGATGAGATTTAGCACAAAATTGATGTTCCTCACCCATGAAAACAATGAGACTTAGGCAGTATTCCTTTCAACAGGTAACTGAATTCCCAATTTTAAAGAAGGTGCCAGATCCTCTTGCTAATAAAATGAAAGATTCTCTTCCAATATCTACAGTGTATCTTCCTTTCACTTGTGGGGGCAATTTAGCACCAAGTTGATGTTTCTCTCCCACGAAATCATTGAGAGGTAGGCAGTATTCCTTTGCACAGTTAACTCTGTTCACCACGGTAAACAAGGTGTTAGACCCTCTTGCTTCTAACATTAAGGATTGTCTGTCCACTGCTACAGTGCTTCTTCCATTCACTTTAAAGGGGCGATTTTATACAAAGCCGATGTTCCCCACACGTTAAAACGCTGACAGATAGGCAGTTCTGCTATCACACACTTATGTAATTCCCCCTTGTAAACAATGTGCTAAGTTGTCTTGTTTGTAACATTAATGGTTCCCTTACAAGGGAAGCAGTGCTTCTTCCTTCCACTTGAAAAGGGCTATTTTTCACAATGATAATGTTCTTCACACTTTAAAAGTCTGAGAGATAGGCAGTATTCCTTTAAAAAGTGAACTCTATTCTCACTGCTAAACAAAGTGCTAGAGCCTCTTGCTGCTGCTCTTCATGGTTTTGCTCCATGACAAACTGCCCTTGTTCAATTCACCTACATGCAGCTATTTGGCACAATGCTGATGCACCTCACCCATTCAAAAACTAAGTAGGAGGCAGGAATCCAGTCAACAGGTAACTCACTTCTAGGGAATCAAGGTGCAAGACATTCCTGCCTCTCACACATCGTGTAGTGCCAGGAGATACAAGTGTTTGCCCATTTGCTATGAAGCAGGTATGTGTCAAAGAGTAGCTGGTTCTGCACTTCAAAGGCTATCATTTCACAAGCATTCCTTTCACAGGCTAACTCAAATCTCAAGGAGAAACAACGTGCCGGAACCTCCTGCTTCAGACCTTGATCTCCTGCAAGAGATAGAGTGATTCTTCCATTCTCTCGAATGGGGCTTTCTTGTACAAAGTTCGTGTTCCTCCACAATGAAAATGCTGAGAGGTAGGTAGTATTCCTTTAACCAGCTATCTTCATTCACAATGCTAAGCAAAGTGCTTGACCTGCTTGCTTCTGACATGAATGGTTGTCTTACAAGAGCTGCAGTACTTCTTCCTTTAACTTGTAGGGGCGACCTAGCACAAATGTGATTTTTTTCACCCATGAAAACGATGTGACAGGCAGTATTCCTTTAAACAGTTAACTCAATTCACTATGCTAAATAAGGGGCCACACCCTCTTGCTTCTACCATTAATGATTGTCTTACAAGTGCTCCAGCACTTCTTCCTTTCACTTGCATAGAGCCATTTAGCACAAAGTTGATTTTCCTCACACAAGAAAACAATGAGAGACAGGCAGTATTTCTTTCTTCAGCTCACTCAAATCACAATACTAAACCAGGCCCTAGGCCCTCTTGCTTCTCACATTAATGATACTCTTGCAAGAGTTGCAGTGCTTCTTCCATTCTCTTGTGAGGGTCGATTTACCACAGAGCTGATGTTCTTCACCCATGAAAACACTGAGTTAGGCAGTATTTCTTTGCACAGTTAATTCTGTTCACCACGGTAGACAAGGTGCTGGACCCTCTTGCTTCTAACATTAAGGATTGTCTGTCCACTGCTACAGTGCTTCTTCCATTCACTTTAAAGGGGCGATTTTATACAAAGCTGATGTACTAAACACGTTAAAACGCTGACAGATAGGCAGTTCTGCTATCACACACTTATGTAATTCCCCCTTGTAAACAATGTGCTAAGTTGTCTTGTTTGTAACATTAATGGTTCCCTTACAAGGGAAGCAGTGCTTCTTCCTTCCACTTGAAAAGGGCTATTTTTCACAATGATAATGTTCTTCACACTTTAAAAGTCTGAGAGATAGGCAGTATTCCTTTAAAAAGTGAACTCTATTCTCACTGCTAAACAAAGTGCTAGAGCCTCTTGCTGCTGCTCTTCATGGTTTTGCTCCATGACAAACTGCCCTTGTTCAATTCACCTACATGCAGCTATTTGGCACAATGCTGATGCACCTCACCCATTCAAAAACTCAGTAGTAGGCAGGATTCCACTCAACTGGTAACTCACTTTTTCTAGGGAAACAAGGTGCAAGGCATTCCTGCCTCTCACACATCGTGTAGTGCCATGAGATACAATTGTTTGCCTATTTCGTATGAAGCGGGTCTTGTCAAAGAGTAGCTGGTTCTGCACTTCAAAGGCTATCATTTCACAAGCCTTTCGTTCACATGCTAACTCAAATCTCAAAGAGAATCAATGTGCAAGAACCTCCTGCTTCAGACCTTGATTATCCTGCAAGAGATAGAGTGATTCTTCCCTTCTCTCGGATGGGGCTTTCTCGTACAAAGTGTGTGTTCCTCAAGAATGAAAATGCTGGGAGGTAGGTAGTATTACTTTTACCAGTTATCTCCATTCACAAAGCTAAATAAAGTGCTAGACCTGCTTGCTTCTAACATTAAAGCTTCTCCTCCAAGCTTGCTTCTAACATTAAAGCTTCTCCTCCAAGAGCTCCAGCACTTCTTCCTTTCACTTGCATAGAGCCATTTAGCACAAAGTTGATTTTCCTCACACAAGGAAACAATGAGAGACAGGCAGTATTCCTTTCTTCAGCTCACCCAATTGACAATAGTAAACCAGGCCCTAGGCCGTCTTGCTTCGCACATTAATGATTCTCTTGCAACAGTTGCAGTGCTTCTTCCATTCTCTTGTGAGGGTCGATTTACCACAGAGCTGATGTTCTTCACCCATGAAAACACTGAGTTAGGCAGTATTCCTTTGCACAGGTAACTCTGTTCACCACGGTAAACAGGTGCTAGATCCTCTTGCTTCTAACCTTAAGGATTGTCTGTCCACTGCTACAGTGCTTCTTCCATTCACTTTAAAGGGGCTGTTTTACAGAAAGTTGATGTTCTTCACACTTTAACACGCTGACAGATAGGCACTATTGCTTTCGCACACTAATGTAATTCCCCCTTGTTAACAATGTGCTAAGTTGTCTTCTTTGCAGCATTAATGGTTCTCTTACAAGGGCTACAGTGTTTCTTCCTTGCACTTTAAATGCATTATTGGGCACAGAGTAATATTCAACACGCATGAAAACACTGAGTGATAGGCAGTATTCGTTTAAACAAGTACCACCATTATCCTTGGAAAACACGGTGCTTGACCCTCCTGCTTCTAACATTCACAATTCTCTTAACGGAGATGCCGTGCTTCATCCATCCACTACTAAGATGAGATTTAGCACAAAATTGATGTTCCTCACCCATGAAAACAATGAGACTTAGGCAGTATTCCTTTCAACAGGTAACTGAATTCCCAATTTTAAAGAAGGTGCCAGATCCTCTTGCTAATAAAATGAAAGATTCTCTTCCAATATCTACAGTGTATCTTCCTTTCACTTGTGGGGGCAATTTAGCACCAAGTTGATGTTTCTCTCCCACGAAATCATTGAGAGGTAGGCAGTATTCCTTTGCACAGTTAACTCTGTTCACCACGGTAAACAAGGTGTTAGACCCTCTTGCTTCTAACATTAAGGATTGTCTGTCCACTGCTACAGTGCTTCTTCCATTCACTTTAAAGGGGCGATTTTATACAAAGCCGATGTTCCCCACACGTTAAAACGCTGACAGATAGGCAGTTCTGCTATCACACACTTATGTAATTCCCCCTTGTAAACAATGTGCTAAGTTGTCTTGTTTGTAACATTAATGGTTCCCTTACAAGGGAAGCAGTGCTTCTTCCTTCCACTTGAAAAGGGCTATTTTTCACAATGATAATGTTCTTCACACTTTAAAAGTCTGAGAGATAGGCAGTATTCCTTTAAAAAGTGAACTCTATTCTCACTGCTAAACAAAGTGCTAGAGCCTCTTGCTGCTGCTCTTCATGGTTTTGCTCCATGACAAACTGCCCTTGTTCAATTCACCTACATGCAGCTATTTGGCACAATGCTGATGCACCTCACCCATTCAAAAACTAAGTAGGAGGCAGGAATCCAGTCAACAGGTAACTCACTTCTAGGGAATCAAGGTGCAAGACATTCCTGCCTCTCACACATCGTGTAGTGCCAGGAGATACAAGTGTTTGCCTATTTGCTATGAAGCAGGTATGTGTCAAAGAGTAGCTGGTTCTGCACTTCAAAGGCTATCATTTCACAAGCATTCCTTTCACAGGCTAACTCAAATCTCAAGGAGAAACAACGTGCCGGAACCTCCTGCTTCAGACCTTGATCTCCTGCAAGAGATAGAGTGATTCTTCCATTCTCTCGAATGGGGCTTTCTTGTACAAAGTTCGTGTTCCTCCACAATGAAAATGCTGAGAGGTAGGTAGTATTCCTTTAACCAGCTATCTCCATTCACAATGCTAAGCAAAGTGCTAGACCTGCTTGCTTCTGACATGAATGGTTCTCTTACAAGAGCTGCAGTACTTCTTCCTTTCACTTGTAGGGGCGACCTAGCACAAATGTGATTTTTTTCACCCATGAAAACGATGTGACAGGCAGTATTCCTTTAAACAGTTAACTCAATTCACTATGCTAAATAAGGGGCCACACCCTCTTGCTTCTACCATTAATGATTGTCTTACAAGTGCTCCAGCACTTCTTCCTTTCACTTGCATAGAGCCATTTAGCACAAAGTTGATTTTCCTCACACAAGAAAACAATGAGAGACAGGCAGTATTTCTTTCTTCAGCTCACTCAAATCACAATACTAAACCAGGCCCTAGGCCCTCTTGCTTCTCACATTAATGATACTCTTGCAAGAGTTGCAGTGCTTCTTTCATTCTCTTGTGAGGGTCAATTTACCACAGAGCTGATGTTCTTCACCCATGAAAACACTGAGTTAGGCAGTATTTCTTTGCACAGTTAACTCTGTTCACCACGGTAGACAAGGTGCTGGACCCTCTTGCTTCTAACATTAAGGATTGTCTGTCCACTGCTACAGTGCTTCTTCCATTCACTTTAAAGGGGCGATTTTATACAAAGCTGATGTACTCCACACGTTAAAACGCTGACAGATAGGCAGTTCTGCTATCACACACTTATGTAATTCCCCCTTGTAAACAATGTGCTAAGTTGTCTTGTTTGTAACATTAATGGTTCCCTTACAAGGGAAGCAGTGCTTCTTCCTTCCACTTGAAAAGGGCTATTTTTCACAATGATAATGTTCTTCACACTTTAAAAGTCTGAGAGATAGGCAGCATTCCTTTAAAAAGTGAACTCTATTCTCACTGCTAAACAAAGTGCTAGAGCCTCTTGCTGCTGCTCTTCATGGTTTTGCTCCATGACAAACTGCCCTTGTTCAATTCACCTACATGCAGCTATTTGGCACAATGCTGATGCACCTCACCCATTCAAAAACTCAGTAGTAGGCAGGATTCCACTCAACTGGTAACTCACTTTTTCTAGGGAAACAAGGTGCAAGGCATTCCTGCCTCTCACACATCGTGTAGTGCCATGAGATACAATTGTTTGCCTATTTCGTATGAAGCGGGTCTTGTCAAAGAGTAGCTGGTTCTGCACTTCAAAGGCTATCATTTCACAAGCCTTTCGTTCACATGCTAACTCAAATCTCAAAGAGAATCAATGTGCAAGAACCTCCTGCTTCAGACCTTCATTATCCTGCAAGAGATAGAGTGATTCTTCCCTTCTCTCGGATGGGGCTTTCTCGTACAAAGTGTGTGTTCCTCAAGAATGAAAATGCTGGGAGGTAGGTAGTATTACTTTTACCAGTTATCTCCATTCACAAAGCTAAATAAAATGCTAGACCTGCTTGCTTCTAACATTAAAGCTTCTCCTCCAAGCTTGCTTCTAACATTAAAGCTTCTCCTCCAAGAGCTCCAGCACTTCTTCCTTTCACTTGCATAGAGCCATTTAGCACAAAGTTGATTTTCCTCACACAAGGAAACAATGAGAGACAGGCAGTATTCCTTTCTTCAGCTCACCCAATTGACAATAGTAAACCAGGCCCTAGGCCGTCTTGCTTCGCACATTAATGATTCTCTTGCAACAGTTGCAGTGCTTCTTCCATTCTCTTGTGAGGGTCGATTTACCACAGAGCTGATGTTCTTCACCCATAAAAAAACACTGAGTTAGGCAGTATTCCTTTGCACAGGTAACTCTGTTCACCACGGTAAACAAGGTGCTAGATCCTCTTGCTTCTAACCTTAAGGATTGTCTGTCCACTGCTACAGTGCTTCTTCCATTCACTTTAAAGGGGCTGTTTTACAGAAAGTTGATGTTCTTCACACTTTAACACGCTGACAGATAGGCACTATTGCTTTCGCACACTAATGTAATTCCCCCTTGTTAACAATGTGCTAAGTTGTCTTGTTTGCAGCATTAATGGTTCTCTTACAAGGGCTACAGTGTTTCTTCCTTGCACTTTAAATGCATTATTGGGCACAGAGTAATATTCAACACGCATGAAAACACTGAGTGATAGGCAGTATTCGTTTAAACAAGTACCACCATTATCCTTGGAAAACACGGTGCTTGACCCTCCTGCTTCTAACATTCACAATTCTCTTAAAGGAGATGCCGTGCTTCATCCATCCACTACTAAGATGAGATTTAGCACAAAATTGATGTTCCTCACCCATGAAAACAATGAGACTTAGGCAGTATTCCTTTCACCAGGTAACTGAATTCCCAATTTTAAAGAAGGTGCCAGATCCTCTTGCTAATAAAATGAAAGATTCTCTTCCAATATCTACAGTGTATCTTCCTTTCACTTGTGGGGGCAATTTAGCACCAAGTTGATGTTTCTCTCCCACGAAATCATTGAGAGGTAGGCAGTATTCCTTTGCACAGTTAACTCTGTTCACCACGGTAAACAAGGTGTTAGACCCTCTTGCTTCTAACATTAAGGATTGTCTGTCCACTGCTACAGTGCTTCTTCCATTCACTTTAAAGGGGCGATTTTATACAAAGCCGATGTTCCCCACACGTTAAAACGCTGACAGATAGGCAGTTCTGCTATCACACACTTATGTAATTCCCCCTTGTAAACAATGTGCTAAGTTGTCTTGTTTGTAACATTAATGGTTCCCTTACAAGGGAAGCAGTGCTTCTTCCTTCCACTTGAAAAGGGCTATTTTTCACAATGATAATGTTCTTCACACTTTAAAAGTCTGAGAGATAGGCAGTATTCCTTTAAAAAGTGAACTCTATTCTCACTGCTAAACAAAGTGCTAGAGCCTCTTGCTGCTGCTCTTCATGGTTTTGCTCCATGACAAACTGCCCTTGTTCAATTCACCTACATGCAGCTATTTGGCACAATGCTGATGCACCTCACCCATTCAAAAACTAAGTAGGAGGCAGGAATCCAGTCAACAGGTAACTCACTTCTAGGGAATCAAGGTGCAAGACATTCCTGCCTCTCACACATCGTGTAGTGCCAGGAGATACAAGTGTTTGCCTATTTGCTATGAAGCAGGTATGTGTCAAAGAGTAGCTGGTTCTGCACTTCAAAGGCTATCATTTCACAAGCATTCCTTTCACAGGCTAACTCAAATCTCAAGGAGAAACAACGTGCCGGAACCTCCTGCTTCAGACCTTGATCTCCTGCAAGAGATAGAGTGATTCTTCCATTCTCTCGAATGGGGCTTTCTTGTACAAAGTTCGTGTTCCTCCACAATGAAAATGCTGAGAGGTAGGTAGTATTCCTTTAACCAGCTATCTCCATTCACAATGCTAAGCAAAGTGCTAGACCTGCTTGCTTCTGACATGAATGGTTCTCTTACAAGAGCTGCAGTACTTCTTCCTTTCACTTGTAGGGGCGACCTAGCACAAATGTGATTTTTTTCACCCATGAAAACGATGTGACAGGCAGTATTCCTTTAAACAGTTAACTCAATTCACTATGCTAAATAAGGGGCCACACCCTCTTGCTTCTACCATTAATGATTGTCTTACAAGTGCTCCAGCACTTCTTCCTTTCACTTGCATAGAGCCATTTAGCACAAAGTTGATTTTCCTCACACAAGAAAACAATGAGAGACAGGCAGTATTTCTTTCTTCAGCTCACTCAAATCACAATACTAAACCAGGCCCTAGGCCCTCTTGCTTCTCACATTAATGATACTCTTGCAAGAGTTGCAGTGCTTCTTCCATTCTCTTGTGAGGGTCGATTTACCACAGAGCTGATGTTCTTCACCCATGAAAACACTGAGTTAGGCAGTATTTCTTTGCACAGTTAACTCTGTTCACCACGGTAGACAAGGTGCTGGACCCTCTTGCTTCTAACATTAAGGATTGTCTGTCCATTGCTACAGTGCTTCTTCCATTCACTTTAAAGGGGCGATTTTATACAAAGCTGATGTACTCCACACGTTAAAACGCTGACAGATAGGCAGTTCTGCTATCACACACTTATGTAATTCCCCCTTGTAAACAATGTGCTAAGTTGTCTTGTTTGTAACATTAATGGTTCCCTTACAAGGGAAGCAGTGCTTCTTCCTTCCACTTGAAAAGGGCTATTTTTCACAATGATAATGTTCTTCACACTTTAAAAGTCTGAGAGATAGGCAGTATTCTTTTAAAAAGTGAACTCTATTCTCACTGCTAAACAAAGTGCTAGAGCCTCTTGCTGCTGCTCTTCATGGTTTTGCTCCATGACAAACTGCCCTTGTTCAATTCACCTACATGCAGCTATTTGGCACAATGCTGATGCACCTCACCCATTCAAAAACTCAGTAGTAGGCAGGATTCCACTCAACTGGTAACTCACTTTTTCTAGGGAAACAAGGTGCAAGGCATTCCTGCCTCTCACACATCGTGTAGTGCCATGAGATACAATTGTTTGCCTATTTCGCATGAAGCGGGTCTTGTCAAAGAGTAGCTGGTTCTGCACTTCAAAGGCTATCATTTCACAAGCCTTTCGTTCACATGCTAACTCAAATCTCAAAGAGAATCAATGTGCAAGAACCTCCTGCTTCAGACCTTGATTATCCTGCAAGAGATAGAGTGATTCTTCCCTTCTCTCGGATGGGGCTTTCTCGTACAAAGTGTGTGTTCCTCCAGAATGAAAATGCTGGGAGGTAGGTAGTATTACTTTTACCAGTTATCTCCATTCACAAAGCTAAATAAAGTGCTAGACCTGCTTGCTTCTAACATTAAAGCTTCTCCTCCAAGCTTGCTTCTAACATTAAAGCTTCTCCTCCAAGAGCTCCAGCACTTCTTCCTTTCACTTGCATAGAGCCATTTAGCACAAAGTTGATTTTCCTCACACAAGGAAACAATGAGAGACAGGCAGTATTCCTTTCTTCAGCTCACCCAATTGACAATAGTAAACCAGGCCCTAGGCCGTCTTGCTTCGCACATTAATGATTCTCTTGCAACAGTTGCAGTGCTTCTTCCATTGTCTTGTGAGGGTCGATTTACCACAGAGCTGATGTTCTTCACCCATGAAAACACTGAGTTAGGCAGTATTCCTTTGCACAGGTAACTCTGTTCACCACGGTAAACAAGGTGCTAGATCCTCTTGCTTCTAACCTTAAGGATTGTCTGTCCACTGCTACAGTGCTTCTTCCATTCACTTTAAAGGGGCTGTTTTACAGAAAGTTGATGTTCTTCACACTTTAACACGCTGACAGATAGGCACTATTGCTTTCGCACATTAATGTAATTCCCCCTTGTTAACAATGTGCTAAGTTGTCTTGTTTGCAGCATTAATGGTTCTCTTACAAGGGCTACAGTGTTTCTTCCTTGCACTTTAAATGCATTATTGGGCACAGAGTAATATTCAACACGCATGAAAACACTGAGTGATAGGCAGTATTCGTTTAAACAAGTACCACCATTATCCTTGGAAAACACGGTGCTTGACCCTCCTGCTTCTAACATTCACAATTCTCTTAAAGGAGATGCCGTGCTTCATCCATCCACTACTAAGATGAGATTTAGCACAAAATTGATGTTCCTCACCCATGAAAACAATGAGACTTAGGCAGTATTCCTTTCACCAGGTAACTGAATTCCCAATTTTAAAGAAGGTGCCAGATCCTCTTGCTAATAAAATGAAAGATTCTCTTCCAATATCTACAGTGTATCTTCCTTTCACTTGTGGGGGCAATTTAGCACCAAGTTGATGTTTCTCTCCCACGAAATCATTGAGAGGTAGGCAGTATTCCTTTGCACAGTTAACTCTGTTCACCACGGTAAACAAGGTGTTAGACCCTCTTGCTTCTAACATTAAGGATTGTCTGTCCACTGCTACAGTGCTTCTTCCATTCACTTTAAAGGGGCGATTTTATACAAAGCCGATGTTCCCCACACGTTAAAACGCTGACAGATAGGCAGTTCTGCTATCACACACTTATGTAATTCCCCCTTGTAAACAATGTGCTAAGTTGTCTTGTTTGTAACATTAATGGTTCCCTTACAAGGGAAGCAGTGCTTCTTCCTTCCACTTGAAAAGGGCTATTTTTCACAATGATAATGTTCTTCACACTTTAAAAGTCTGAGAGATAGGCAGTATTCCTTTAAAAAGTGAACTCTATTCTCACTGCTAAACAAAGTGCTAGAGCCTCTTGCTGCTGCTCTTCATGGTTTTGCTCCATGACAAACTGCCCTTGTTCAATTCACCTACATGCAGCTATTTGGCACAATGCTGATGCACCTCACCCATTCAAAAACTAAGTAGGAGGCAGGAATCCAGTCAACAGGTAACTCACTTCTAGGGAATCAAGGTGCAAGACATTCCTGCCTCTCACACATCGTGTAGTGCCAGGAGATACAAGTGTTTGCCTATTTGCTATGAAGCAGGTATGTGTCAAAGAGTAGCTGGTTCTGCACTTCAAAGGCTATAATTTCACAAGCATTCCTTTCACAGGCTAACTCAAATCTCAAGGAGAAACAACGTGCCGGAACCTCCTGCTTCAGACCTTGATCTCCTGCAAGAGATAGAGTGATTCTTCCATTCTCTCGAATGGGGCTTTCTTGTACAAAGTTCGTGTTCCTCCACAATGAAAATGCTGAGAGGTAGGTAGTATTCCTTTAACCAGCTATCTCCATTCACAATGCTAAGCAAAGTGCTAGACCTGCTTGCCTCTGACATGAATGGTTCTCTTACAAGAGCTGCAGTACTTCTTCCTTTCACTTGTAGGGGCGACCTAGCACAAATGTGATTTTTTTCACCCATGAAAACGATGTGACAGGCAGTATTCCTTTAAACAGTTAACTCAATTCACTATGCTAAATAAGGGGCCACACTCTCTTGCTTCTACCATTAATGATTTTCTTACAAGTGCTCCAGCACTTCTTCCTTTCACTTGCATAGAGCCATTTAGCACAAAGTTGATTTTCCTCACACAAGAAAACAATGAGAGACAGGCAGTATTTCTTTCTCAGCTCACTCAAATCACAATACTAAACCAGGCCCTAGGCCCTCTTGCTTCTCACATTAATGATACTCTTGCAAGAGTTGCAGTGCTTCTTCCATTCTCTTGTGAGGGTCGATTTACCACAGAGCTGATGTTCTTCACCCATGAAAACACTGAGTTAGGCAGTATTTCTTTGCACAGTTAACTCTGTTCACCACGGTAGACAAGGTGCTGGACCCTCTTGCTTCTAACATTAAGGATTGTCTGTCCACTGCTACAGTGCTTCTTCCATTCACTTTAAAGGGGCGATTTTATACAAAGCTGATGTACTCCACACGTTAAAACGCTGACAGATAGGCAGTTCTGCTATCACACACTTATGTAATTCCCCCTTGTAAACAATGTGCTAAGTTGTCTTGTTGGTAACATTAATGGTTCCCTTACAAGGGAAGCAGTGCTTCTTCCTTCCACTTGAAAAGGGCTATTTTTCACAATGATAATGTTCTTCACACTTTAAAAGTCTGAGAGATAGGCAGTATTCCTTTAAAAAGTGAACTCTATTCTCACTGCTAAACAAAGTGCTAGAGCCTCTTGCTGCTGCTCTTCATGGTTTTGCTCCATGACAAACTGCCCTTGTTCAATTCACCTACATGCAGCTATTTGGCACAATGCTGATGCACCTCACCCATTCAAAAACTCAGTAGTAGGCAGGATTCCACTCAACTGGTAACTCACTTTTTCTAGGGAAACAAGGTGCAAGGCATTCCTGCCTCTCACACATCGTGTAGTGCCATGAGATACAATTGTTTGCCTATTTCGCATGAAGCGGGTCTTGTCAAAGAGTAGCTGGTTCTGCACTTCAAAGGCTATCATTTCACAAGCCTTTCGTTCACATGCTAACTCAAATCTCAAAGAGAATCAATGTGCAAGAACCTCCTGCTTCAGACCTTGATTATCCTGCAAGAGATAGAGTGATTCTTCCCTTCTCTCGGATGGGGCTTTCTCATACAAAGTGTGTGCTCCTCCAGAATGAAAATGCTGGGAGGTAGGTAGTATTACTTTTACCAGTTATCTCCATTCACAAAGCTAAATAAAGTGCTAGACCTGCTTGCTTCTAACATTAAAGCTTCTCCTCCAAGCTTGCTTCTAACATTAAAGCTTCTCCTCCAAGAGCTCCAGCACTTCTTCCTTTCACTTGCATAGAGCCATTTAGCACAAAGTTGATTTTCCTCACACAAGGAAACAATGAGAGACAGGCAGTATTCCTTTCTTCAGCTCACCCAATTGACAATAGTAAACCAGGCCCTAGGCCGTATTGCTTCGCACATTAATGATTCTCTTGCAACGGTTGCAGTGCTTCTTCAATTCTCTTGTGAGGGTCGAATTACCACAGAGCTGATGTTCTTCACCCATGAAAACACTGAGTTAGGCAGTATTCCTTTGCACAGGTAACTCTGTTCACCACGGTAAACAAGGTGCTAGATCCTCTTGCTTCTAACCTTAAGGATTGTCTGTCCACTGCTACAGTGCTTCTTCCATTCACTTTAAAGGGGCTGTTTTACAGAAAGTTGATGTTCTTCACACTTTAACACGCTGACAGATAGGCACTATTGCTTTCGCACACTAATGTAATTCCCCCTTGTTAACAATGTGCTAAGTTGTCTTGTTTGCAGCATTAATGGTTCTCTTACAAGGGCTACAGTGTTTCTTCCTTGCACTTTAAATGCATTATTGGGCACAGAGTAATATTCAACACGCATGAAAACACTGAGTGATAGGCAGTATTCGTTTAAACAAGTACCACCATTATCCTTGGAAAACACGGTGCTTGACCCTCCTGCTTCTAACATTCACAATTCTCTTAAAGGAGATGCCGTGCTTCATCCATCCACTACTAAGATGAGATTTAGCACAAAATTGATGTTCCTCACCCATGAAAACAATGAGACTTAGGCAGTATTCCTTTCAACAGGTAACTGAATTCCCAATTTTAAAGAAGGTGCCAGATACTCTTGCTAATAAAATGAAAGATTCTCTTCCAATATCTACAGTGTATCTTCCTTTCACTTGTGGGGGCAATTTAGCACCAAGTTGATGTTTCTCTCCCATGAAATCATTGAGAGGTAGGCAGTATTCCTTTGCACAGTTAACTCTGTTCACCACGGTAAACAAGGTGTTAGACCCTCTTGCTTCTAACATTAAGGATTGTCTGTCCACTGCTACAGTGCTTCTTCCATTCACTTTAAAGGGGCGATTTTATACAAAGCCGATGTTCCCCACACGTTAAAACGCTGAAAGATAGGCAGTTCTGCTATCACACACTTATGTAATTCCCCCTTGTAAACAATGTGCTAAGTTGTCTTGTTTGTAACATTAATGGTTCCCTTACAAGGGAAGCAGTGCTTCTTCCTTCCACTTGAAAAGGGCTATTTTTCACAATGATAATGTTCTTCACACTTTAAAAGTCTGAGAGATAGGCAGTATTCCTTTAAAAAGTGAACTCTATTCTCACTGCTAAACAAAGTGCTAGAGCCTCTTGCTGCTGCTCTTCATGGTTTTGCTCCATGACAAACTGCCCTTGTTCAATTCACCTACATGCAGCTATTTGGCACAATGCTGATGCACCTCACCCATTCAAAAACTAAGTAGGAGGCAGGAATCCAGTCAACAGGTAACTCACTTCTAGGGAATCAAGGTGCAAGACATTCCTGCCTCTCACACATCGTGTAGTGCCAGGAGATACAAGTGTTTGCCTATTTGCTATGAAGCAGGTATGTGTCAAAGAGTAGCTGGTTCTGCACTTCAAAGGCTATCATTTCACAAGCATTCCTTTCACAGGCTAACTCAAATCTCAAGGAGAAACAACGTGCCGGAACCTCCTGCTTCAGACCTTGATCTCCTGCAAGAGATAGAGTGATTCTTCCATTCTCTCGAATGGGGCTTTCTTGTACAAAGTTCGTGTTCCTCCACAATGAAAATGCTGAGAGGTAGGTAGTATTCCTTTAACCAGCTATCTCCATTCACAATGCTAAGCAAAGTGCTAGACCTGCTTGCTTCTGACATGAATGGTTCTCTTACAAGAGCTGCAGTACTTCTTCCTTTCACTTGTAGGGGCGACCTAGCACAAATGTGATTTTTTTCACCCATGAAAACGATGTGACAGGCAGTATTCCTTTAAACAGTTAACTCAATTCACTATGCTAAATAAGGGGCCACACCCTCTTGCTTCTACCATTAATGATTTTCTTACAAGTGCTCCAGCACTTCTTCCTTTCACTTGCATAGAGCCATTTAGCACAAAGTTGATTTTCCTCACACAAGAAAACAATGAGAGACAGGCAGTATTCCTTTCTTCAGCTCACTCAAATCACAATACTAAACCAGGCCCTAGGCCCTCTTGCTTCTCACATTAATGATACTCTTGCAAGAGTTGCAGTGCTTCTTCCATTCTCTTGTGAGGGTCGATTTACCACAGAGCTGATGTTCTTCACCCATGAAAACACTGAGTTAGGCAGTATTTCTTTGCAGAGTTAACTCTGTTCACCACGGTAGACAAGGTGCTGGACCCTCTTGCTTCTAACATTAAGGATTGTCTGTCCACTGCTACAGTGCTTCTTCCATTCACTTTAAAGGGGCGATTTTATACAAAGCTGATGTACTCCACACGTTAAAACGCTGACAGATAGGCAGTTCTGCTATCACACACTTATGTAATTCCCCCTTGTAAACAATGTGCTAAGTTGTCTTGTTTGTAACATTAATGGTTCCCTTACAAGGGAAGCAGTGCTTCTTCCTTCCACTTGAAAAGGGCTATTTTTCACAATGATAATGTTCTTCACACTTTAAAAGTCTGAGAGATAGGCAGTATTCCTTTAAAAAGTGAACTCTATTCTCACTGCTAAACAAAGTGCTAGAGCCTCTTGCTGCTGCTCTTCATGGTTTTGCTCCATGACAAACTGCCCTTGTTCAATTCACCTACATGCAGCTATTTGGCACAATGCTGATGCACCTCACCCATTCAAAAACTCAGTAGTAGGCAGGATTCCACTCAACTGGTAACTCACTTTTTCTAGGGAAACAAGGTGCAAGGCATTCCTGCCTCTCACACATCGTGTAGTGCCATGAGATACAATTGTTTGCCTATTTTGTATGAAGCGGGTCTTGTCAAAGAGTAGCTGGTTCTGCACTTCAAAGGCTATCATTTCACAAGCCTTTCGTTCACATGCTAACTCAAATCTCAAAGAGAATCAATGTGCAAGAACCTCCTGCTTCAGACCTTGATTATCCTGCAAGAGATAGAGTGATTCTTCCATTCTCTCGGATGGGGCTTTCTCGTACAAAGTGTGTGTTCCTCCAGAATGAAAATGCTGGGAGGTAGGTAGTATTACTTTTACCAGTTATCTCCATTCACAAAGCTAAACAAAGTGCTAGACCTGCTTGCTTCTAACATTAAAGCTTCTCCTCCAAGCTTGCTTCTAACATTAAAGCTTCTCCTCCAAGAGCTCCAGCACTTCTTCCTTTCACTTGCATAGAGCCATTTAGCACAAAGTTGATTTTCCTCACACAAGAAAACAATGAGAGACAGGCAGTATTCCTTTCTTCAGCTCACCCAATTGACAATAGTAAACCAGGCCCTAGGCCGTCTTGCTTCGCACATTAATGATTCTCTTGCAACGGTTGCAGTGCTTCTTCCATTCTCTTGTGAGGGTCGATTTACCACAGAGCTGATGTTCTTCACCCATGAAAACACTGAGTTAGGCAGTATTCCTTTGCACAGGTAACTCTGTTCACCATGGTAAACAAGGTGCTAGATACTCTTGCTTCTAACCTTAAGGATTGTCTGTCCACTGCTACAGTGCTTCTTCCATCCACTTTAAAGGGGCTGTTTTACAGAAAGTTGATGTTCTTCACACTTTAACACGCTGACAGATAGGCACTATTGCTTTCGCACACTAATGTAATTCCCCCTTGTTAACAATGTGCTAAGTTGTCTTGTTTGCAGCATTAATGGTTCTCTTACAAGGGCTACAGTGTTTCTTCCTTGCACTTTAAATGCATTATTGGGCACAGAGTAATATTCAACACGCATGAAAACACTGAGTGATAGGCAGTATTCGTTTAAACAAGTACCACCATTATCTTTGGAAAACACGGTGCTTGACCCTCCTGCTTCTAACATTCACAATTCTCTTAAAGGAGATGCCGTGCTTCATCCATCCACTACTAAGATGAGATTTAGCACAAAATTGATGTTCCTCACCCATGAAAACAATGAGACTTAGGCAGTATTCCTTTCAACAGGTAACTGAATTCCCAATTTTAAAGAAGGTGCCAGATCCTCTTGCTAATAAAATGAAAGATTCTCTTCCAATATCTACAGTGTATCTTCCTTTCACTTGTGGGGGCAATTTAGCACCAAGTTGATGTTTCTCTCCCATGAAATCATTGAGAGGTAGGCAGTATTCCTTTGCACAGTTAACTCTGTTCACCACGGTAAACAAGGTGTTAGACCCTCTTGCTTCTAACATTAAGGATTGTCTGTCCACTGCTACAGTGCTTCTTCCATTCACTTTAAAGGGGCGATTTTATACAAAGCCGATGTTCCCCACACGTTAAAACGCTGAAAGATAGGCAGTTCTGCTATCACACACTTATGTAATTCCCCCTTGTAAACAATGTGCTAAGTTGTCTTGTTTGTAACATTAATGGTTCCCTTACAAGGGAAGCAGTGCTTCTTCCTTCCACTTGAAAAGGGCTATTTTTCACAATGATAATGTTCTTCACACTTTAAAAGTCTGAGAGATAGGCAGTATTCCTTTAAAAAGTGAACTCTATTCTCACTGCTAAACAAAGTGCTAGAGCCTCTTGCTGCTGCTCTTCATGGTTTTGCTCCATGACAAACTGCCCTTGTTCAATTCACCTATATGCAGCTATTTGGCACAATGCTGATGCACCTCACCCATTCAAAAACTAAGTAGGAGGCAGGAATCCAGTCAACAGGTAACTCACTTCTCGGGAATCAAGGTGCAAGACATTCCTGCCTCTCACACATCGTGTAGTGCCAGGAGATACAAGTGTTTGCCTATTTGCTATGAAGCAGGTATGTGTCAAAGAGTAGCTGGTTCTGCACTTCAAAGGCTATCATTTCAGAAGCATTCCTTTCACAGGCTAACTCAAATCTCAAGGAGAAACAACGTGCCGGAACCTCCTGCTTCAGACCTTGATCTCCTGCAAGAGATAGAGTGATTCTTCCATTCTCTCGAATGGGGCTTTCTTGTACAAAGTTCGTGTTCCTCCACAATGAAAATGCTGAGAGGTAGGTAGTATTCCTTTAACCAGCTATCTCCATTCACAATGCTAAGCAAAGTGCTAGACCTGCTTGATTCTGACATGAATGGTTCTCTTACAAGAGCTGCAGTACTTCTTCCTTTCACTTGTAGGGGCGACCTAGCACAAATGTGATTTTTTTCACCCATGAAAACGATGTGACAGGCAGTATTCCTTTAAACAGTTAACTCAATTCACTATGCTAAATAAGGGGCCACACTCTCTTGCTTCTACCATTAATGATTGTCTTACAAGTGCTCCAGCACTTCTTCCTTTCACTTGCATAGAGCCATTTAGCACAAAGTTGATTTTCCTCACACAAGAAAACAATGAGAGACAGGCAGTATTTCTTTCTCAGCTCACTCAAATCACAATACTAAACCAGGCCCTAGGCCCTCTTGCTTCTCACATTAATGATACTCTTGCAAGAGTTGCAGTGCTTCTTCCATTCTCTTGTGAGGGTCGATTTACCACAGAGCTGATGTTCTTCACCCACGAAAACACTGAGTTAGGCAGTATTTCTTTGCACAGTTAACTCTGTTCACCACTGTAGACAAGGTGCTGGACCCTCTTGCTTTTAACATTAAGGATTGTCTGTCCACTGCTACAGTGCTTCTTCCATTCACTTTAAAGGGGCGATTTTATACAAAGCTGATGTACTCCACACGTTAAAACGCTGACAGATAGGCAGTTCTGCTATCACACACTTATGTAATTCCCCCTTGTAAACAATGTGCTAAGTTGTCTTGTTTGTAACATTAATGGTTCCCTTACAAGGGAAGCAGTGCTTCTTCCTTCCACTTGAAAAGGGCTATTTTTCACAATGATAATGTTCTTCACACTTTAAAAGTCTGAGAGATAGGCAGTATTCCTTTAAAAAGTGAACTCTATTCTCACTGCTAAACAAAGTGCTAGAGCCTCTTGCTGCTGCTCTTCATGGTTTTGCTCCATGACAAACTGCCCTTGTTCAATTCACCTACATGCAGCTATTTGGCACAATGCTGATGCACCTCACCCATTCAAAAACTCAGTAGTAGGCAGGATTCCACTCAACTGGTAACTCACTTTTTCTAGGGAAACAAGGTGCAAGGCATTCCTGCCTCTCACACATCGTGTAGTGCCATGAGATACAATTGTTTGCCTATTTCGCATGAAGCGGGTCTTGTCAAAGAGTAGCTGGTTCTGCACTTCAAAGGCTATCATTTCACAAGCCTTTCGTTCACATGCTAACTCAAATCTCAAAGAGAATCAATGTGCAAGAACCTCCTGCTTCAGACCTTGATTATCCTGCAAGAGATAGAGTGATTCTTCCCTTCTCTCGGATGGGGCTTTCTCATACAAAGTGTGTGCTCCTCCAGAATGAAAATGCTGGGAGGTAGGTAGTATTACTTTTACCAGTTATCTCCATTCACAAAGCTAAATAAAGTGCTAGACCTGCTTGCTTCTAACATTAAAGCTTCTCCTCCAAGCTTGCTTCTAACATTAAAGCTTCTCCTCCAAGAGCTCCAGCACTTCTTCCTTTCACTTGCATAGAGCCATTTAGCACAAAGTTGATTTTCCTCACACAAGGAAACAATGAGAGACAGGCAGTATTCCTTTCTTCAGCTCACCCAATTGACAATAGTAAACCAGGCCCTAGGCCGTCTTGCTTCGCACATTAATGATTCTCTTGCAACGGTTGCAGTGCTTCTTCAATTCTCTTGTGAGGGTCGAATTACCACAGAGCTGATGTTCTTCACCCATGAAAACACTGAGTTAGGCAGTATTCCTTTGCACAGGTAACTCTGTTCACCACGGTAAACAAGGTGCTAGATCCTCTTGCTTCTAACCTTAAGGATTGTCTGTCCACTGCTACAGTGCTTCTTCCATTCACTTTAAAGGGGCTGTTTTACAGAAAGTTGATGTTCTTCACACTTTAACACGCTGACAGATAGGCACTATTGCTTTCGCACACTAATGTAATTCCCCCTTGTTAACAATGTGCTAAGTTGTCTTGTTTGCAGCATTAATGGTTCTCTTACAAGGGCTACAGTGTTTCTTCCTTGCACTTTAAATGCATTATTGGGCACAGAGTAATATTCAACACGCATGAAAACACTGAGTGATAGGCAGTATTCGTTTAAACAAGTACCACCATTATCCTTGGAAAACACGGTGCTTGACCCTCCTGCTTCTAACATTCACAATTCTCTTAAAGGAGATGCCGTGCTTCATCCATCCACTACTAAGATGAGATTTAGCACAAAATTGATGTTCCTCACCCATGAAAACAATGAGACTTAGGCAGTATTCCTTTCAACAGGTAACTGAATTCCCAATTTTAAAGAAGGTGCCAGATCCTCTTGCTAATAAAATGAAAGATTCTCTTCCAATATCTACAGTGTATCTTCCTTTCACTTGTGGGGGCAATTTAGCACCAAGTTGATGTTTCTCTCCCATGAAATCATTGAGAGGTAGGCAGTATTCCTTTGCACAGTTAACTCTGTTCACCACGGTAAACAAGGTGTTAGACCCTCTTGCTTCTAACATTAAGGATTGTCTGTCCACTGCTACAGTGCTTCTTCCATTCACTTTAAAGGGGCGATTTTATACAAAGCCGATGTTCCCCACACGTTAAAACGCTGAAAGATAGGCAGTTCTGCTATCACACACTTATGTAATTCCCCCTTGTAAACAATGTGCTAAGTTGTCTTGTTTGTAACATTAATGGTTCCCTTACAAGGGAAGCAGTGCTTCTTCCTTCCACTTGAAAAGGGCTATTTTTCACAATGATAATGTTCTTCACACTTTAAAAGTCTGAGAGATAGGCAGTATTCCTTTAAAAAGTGAACTCTATTCTCACTGCTAAACAAAGTGCTAGAGCCTCTTGCTGCTGCTCTTCATGGTTTTGCTCCATGACAAACTGCCCTTGTTCAATTCACCTACATGCAGCTATTTGGCACAATGCTGATGCACCTCACCCATTCAAAAACTAAGTAGGAGGCAGGAATCCAGTCAACAGGTAACTCACTTCTAGGGAATCAAGGTGCAAGACATTCCTGCCTCTCACACATCGTGTAGTGCCAGGAGATACAAGTGTTTGCCTATTTGCTATGAAGCAGGTATGTGTCAAAGAGTAGCTGGTTCTGCACTTCAAAGGCTATCATTTCACAAGCATTCCTTTCACAGGCTAACTCAAATCTCAAGGAGAAACAACGTGCCGGAACCTCCTGCTTCAGACCTTGATCTCCTGCAAGAGATAGAGTGATTCTTCCATTCTCTCGAATGGGGCTTTCTTGTACAAAGTTCGTGTTCCTCCACAATGAAAATGCTGAGAGGTAGGTAGTATTCCTTTAACCAGCTATCTCCATTCACAATGCTAAGCAAAGTGCTAGACCTGCTTGCTTCTGACATGAATGGTTCTCTTACAAGAGCTGCAGTACTTCTTCCTTTCACTTGTAGGGGCGACCTAGCACAAATGTGATTTTTTTCACCCATGAAAACGATGTGACAGGCAGTATTCCTTTAAACAGTTAACTCAATTCACTATGCTAAATAAGGGGCCACACCCTCTTGCTTCTACCATTAATGATTTTCTTACAAGTGCTCCAGCACTTCTTCCTTTCACTTGCATAGAGCCATTTAGCACAAAGTTGATTTTCCTCACACAAGAAAACAATGAGAGACAGGCAGTATTCCTTTCTTCAGCTCACTCAAATCACAATACTAAACCAGGCCCTAGGCCCTCTTGCTTCTCACATTAATGATACTCTTGCAAGAGTTGCAGTGCTTCTTCCATTCTCTTGTGAGGGTCGATTTACCACAGAGCTGATGTTCTTCACCCATGAAAACACTGAGTTAGGCAGTATTTCTTTGCAGAGTTAACTCTGTTCACCACGGTAGACAAGGTGCTGGACCCTCTTGCTTCTAACATTAAGGATTGTCTGTCCACTGCTACAGTGCTTCTTCCATTCACTTTAAAGGGGCGATTTTATACAAAGCTGATGTACTCCACACGTTAAAACGCTGACAGATAGGCAGTTCTGCTATCACACACTTATGTAATTCCCCCTTGTAAACAATGTGCTAAGTTGTCTTGTTTGTAACATTAATGGTTCCCTTACAAGGGAAGCAGTGCTTCTTCCTTCCACTTGAAAAGGGCTATTTTTCACAATGATAATGTTCTTCACACTTTAAAAGTCTGAGAGATAGGCAGTATTCCTTTAAAAAGTGAACTCTATTCTCACTGCTAAACAAAGTGCTAGAGCCTCTTGCTGCTGCTCTTCATGGTTTTGCTCCATGACAAACTGCCCTTGTTCAATTCACCTACATGCAGCTATTTGGCACAATGCTGATGCACCTCACCCATTCAAAAACTCAGTAGTAGGCAGGATTCCACTCAACTGGTAACTCACTTTTTCTAGGGAAACAAGGTGCAAGGCATTCCTGCCTCTCACACATCGTGTAGTGCCATGAGATACAATTGTTTGCCTATTTCGTATGAAGCGGGTCTTGTCAAAGAGTAGCTGGTTCTGCACTTCAAAGGCTATCATTTCACAAGCCTTTCGTTCACATGCTAACTCAAATCTCAAAGAGAATCAATGTGCAAGAACCTCCTGCTTCAGACCTTGATTATCCTGCAAGAGATAGAGTGATTCTTCCATTCTCTCGGATGGGGCTTTCTCGTACAAAGTGTGTGTTCCTCCAGAATGAAAATGCTGGGAGGTAGGTAGTATTACTTTTACCAGTTATCTCCATTCACAAAGCTAAACAAAGTGCTAGACCTGCTTGCTTCTAACATTAAAGCTTCTCCTCCAAGCTTGCTTCTAACATTAAAGCTTCTCCTCCAAGAGCTCCAGCACTTCTTCCTTTCACTTGCATAGAGCCATTTAGCACAAAGTTGATTTTCCTCACACAAGAAAACAATGAGAGACAGGCAGTATTCCTTTCTTCAGCTCACCCAATTGACAATAGTAAACCAGGCCCTAGGCCGTCTTGCTTCGCACATTAATGATTCTCTTGCAACAGTTGCAGTGCTTCTTCCATTCTCTTGTGAGGGTCGATTTACCACAGAGCTGATGTTCTTCACCCATGAAAACACTGAGTTATGCAGTATTCCTTTGCACAGGTAACTCTGTTCACCACGGTAAACAAGGTGCTAGATCCTCTTGCTTCTAACCTTAAGGATTGTCTGTCCACTGCTACAGTGCTTCTTCCATTCACTTTAAAGGGGCTGTTTTACAGAAAGTTGATGTTCTTCACACTTTAACACGCTGACAGATAGGCACTATTGCTTTCGCACACTAATGTAATTCCCCCTTGTTAACAATGTGCTAAGTTGTCTTGTTTGCAGCATTAATGGTTCTCTTACAAGGGCTACAGTGTTTCTTCCTTGCACTTTAAATGCATTATTGGGCACAGAGTAATATTCAACACGCATGAAAACACTGAGTGATAGGCAGTATTCGTTTAAACAAGTACCACCATTATCCTTGGAAAACACGGTGCTTGACCCTCCTGCTTCTAACATTCACAATTCTCTTAAAGGAGATGCCGTGCTTCATCCATCCACTACTAAGATGAGATTTAGCACAAAATTGATGTTCCTCACCCATGAAAACAATGAGACTTAGGCAGTATTCCTTTCAACAGGTAACTGAATTCCCAATTTTAAAGAAGGTGCCAGATCCTCTTGCTAATAAAATGAAAGATTCTCTTCCAATATCTACAGTGTATCTTCCTTTCTCTTGTGGGGGCAATTTAGCACCAAGTTGATGTTTCTCTCCCATGAAATCATTGAGAGGTAGGCAGTATTCCTTTGCAGAGTTAACTCTGTTCACCACGGTAAACAAGGTGTTAGACCCTCTTGCTTCTAACATTAAGGATTGTCTGTCCACTGCTACAGTGCTTCTTCCATTCACTTTAAAGGGGCGATTTTATACAAAGCCGATGTTCCCCACACGTTAAAACGCTGACAGATAGGCAGTTCTGCTATCACACACTTATGTAATTCCCCCTTGTAAACAATGTGCTAAGTTGTCTTGTTTGTAACATTAATGGTTCCCTTACAAGGGAAGCAGTGCTTCTTCCTTCCACTTGAAAAGGGCTATTTTTCACAATGATAATGTTCTTCACACTTTAAAAGTCTGAGAGATAGGCAGTATTCCTTTAAAAAGTGAACTCTATTCTCACTGCTAAACAAAGTGCTAGAGCCTCTTGCTGCTGCTCTTCATGGTTTTGCTCCATGACAAACTGCCCTTGTTCAATTCACCTACATGCAGCTATTTGGCACAATGCTGATGCACCTCACCCATTCAAAAACTAAGTAGGAGGCAGGAATCCAGTCAACAGGTAACTCACTTCTAGGGAATCAAGGTGCAAGACATTCCTGCCTCTCACACATCGTGTAGTGCCAGGAGATACAAGTGTTTGCCTATTTGCTATGAAGCAGGTATGTGTCAAAGAGTAGCTGGTTCTGCACTTCAAAGGCTATCATTTCACAAGCATTCCTTTCACAGGCTAACTCAAATCTCAAGGAGAAACAACGTGCCGGAACCTCCTGCTTCAGACCTTGATCTCCTGCAAGAGATAGAGTGATTCTTCCATTCTCTCGAATGGGGCTTTCTTGTACAAAGTTCGTGTTCCTCCACAATGAAAATGCTGAGAGGTAGGTAGTATTCCTTTAACCAGCTATCTCCATTCACAATGCTAAGCAAAGTGCTAGACCTGCTTGCTTCTGACATGAATGGTTCTCTTACAAGAGCTGCAGTACTTCTTCCTTTCACTTGTAGGGGCGACCTAGCACAAATGTGATTTTTTTCACCCATGAAAACGATGTGACAGGCAGTATTCCTTTAAACAGTTAACTCAATTCACTATGCTAAATAAGGGGCCACACCCTCTTGCTTCTACCATTAATGATTGTCTTACAAGTGCTCCAGCACTTCTTCCTTTCACTTGCATAGAGCCATTTAGCACAAAGTTGATTTTCCTCACACAAGAAAACAATGAGAGACAGGCAGTATTTCTTTCTTCAGCTCACTCAAATCACAATACTAAACCAGGCCCTAGGCCGTCTTGCTTCTCACATTAATGATACTCTTGCAAGAGTTGCAGTGCTTCTTCCATTCTCTTGTGAGGGTCGATTTACCACAGAGCTGATGTTCTTCACCCATGAAAACACTGAGTTAGGCAGTATTTCTTTGCACAGTTAACTCTGTTCACCACGGTAGACAAGGTGCTGGACCCTCTTGCTTCTAACATTAAGGATTGTCTGTCCACTTCTACAGTGCTTCTTCCATTCACTTTAAAGGGGCGATTTTATACAAAGCTGATGTACTCCACACGTTAAAACGCTGACAGATAGGCAGTTCTGCTATCACACACTTATGTAATTCCCCCTTGTAAACAATGTGCTAAGTTGTCTTGTTTGTAACATTAATGGTTCCCTTACAAGGGAAGCAGTGCTTCTTCCTTCCACTTGAAAAGGGCTATTTTTCACAATGATAATGTTCTTCACACTTTAAAAGTCTGAGAGATAGGCAGTATTCCTTTAAAAAGTGAACTCTATTCTCACTGCTAAACAAAGTGCTAGAGCCTCTTGCTGCTGCTCTTCATGGTCTTGCTCCATGACAAACTGCCCTTGTTCAATTCACCTACATGCAGCTATTTGGCACAATGCTGATGCACCTCACCCATTCAAAAACTCAGTAGTAGGCAGGATTCCACTCAACTGGTAACTCACTTTTTCTAGGGAAACAAGGTGCAAGGCATTCCTGCCTCTCACACATCGTGTAGTGCCATGAGATACAATTGTTTGCCTATTTCGTATGAAGCGGGTCTTGTCAAAGAGTAGCTGGTTCTGCACTTCAAAGGCTATCATTTCACAAGCCTTTCGTTCACATGCTAACTCAAATCTCAAAGAGAATCAATGTGCAAGAACCTCCTCCTTCAGACCTTGATTATCCTGCAAGAGATAGAGTGATTCTTCCATTCTCTCGGATGGGGCTTTCTCGTACAAAGTGTGTGTTCCTCCAGAATGAAAATGCTGGGAGGTAGGTAGTATTACTTTTACCAGTTATCTCCATTCACAAAGCTAAATAAAGTGCTAGACCTGCTTGCTTCTAACATTAAAGCTTCTCCTCCAAGCTTGCTTCTAACATTAAAGCTTCTCCTCCAAGAGCTCCAGCACTTCTTCCTTTCACTTGCATAGAGCCATTTAGCACAAAGTTGATTTTCCTCACACAAGAAAACAATGAGAGACAGGCAGTATTCCTTTCTTCAGCTCACCCAATTGACAATAGTAAACCAGGCCCTAGGCCGTCTTGCTTCGCACATTAATGATTCTCTTGCAACAGTTGCAGTGCTTCTTCCATTCTCTTGTGAGGGTCGATTTACCACAGAGCTGATGTTCTTCACCCATGAAAACACTGAGTTATGCAGTATTCCTTTGCACAGGTAACTCTGTTCACCACGGTAAACAAGGTGCTAGATCCTCTTGCTTCTAACCTTAAGGATTGTCTGTCCACTGCTACAGTGCTTCTTCCATTCACTTTAAAGGGGCTGTTTTACAGAAAGTTGATGTTCTTCACACTTTAACACGCTGACAGATAGGCACTATTGCTTTCGCACACTAATGTAATTCCCCCTTGTTAACAATGTGCTAAGTTGTCTTGTTTGCAGCATTAATGGTTCTCTTACAAGGGCTACAGTGTTTCTTCCTTGCACTTTAAATGCATTATTGGGCACAGAGTAATATTCAACACGCATGAAAACACTGAGTGATAGGCAGTATTCGTTTAAACAAGTACCACCATTATCCTTGGAAAACACGGTGCTTGACCCTCCTGCTTCTAACATTCACAATTCTCTTAAAGGAGATGCCGTGCTTCATCCATCCACTACTAAGATGAGATTTAGCACAAAATTGATGTTCCTCACCCATGAAAACAATGAGACTTAGGCAGTATTCCTTTCAACAGGTAACTGAATTCCCAATTTTAAAGAAGGTGCCAGATCCTCTTGCTAATAAAATGAAAGATTCTCTTCCAATATCTACAGTGTATCTTCCTTTCTCTTGTGGGGGCAATTTAGCACCAAGTTGATGTTTCTCTCCCATGAAATCATTGAGAGGTAGGCAGTATTCCTTTGCAGAGTTAACTCTGTTCACCACGGTAAACAAGGTGTTAGACCCTCTTGCTTCTAACATTAAGGATTGTCTGTCCACTGCTACAGTGCTTCTTCCATTCACTTTAAAGGGGCGATTTTATACAAAGCCGATGTTCCCCACACGTTAAAACGCTGACAGATAGGCAGTTCTGCTATCACACACTTATGTAATTCCCCCTTGTAAACAATGTGCTAAGTTGTCTTGTTTGTAACATTAATGGTTCCCTTACAAGGGAAGCAGTGCTTCTTCCTTCCACTTGAAAAGGGCTATTTTTCACAATGATAATGTTCTTCACACTTTAAAAGTCTGAGAGATAGGCAGTATTCCTTTAAAAAGTGAACTCTATTCTCACTGCTAAACAAAGTGCTAGAGCCTCTTGCTGCTGCTCTTCATGGTTTTGCTCCATGACAAACTGCCCTTGTTCAATTCACCTACATGCAGCTATTTGGCACAATGCTGATGCACCTCACCCATTCAAAAACTAAGTAGGAGGCAGGAATCCAGTCAACAGGTAACTCACTTCTAGGGAATCAAGGTGCAAGACATTCCTGCCTCTCACACATCGTGTAGTGCCAGGAGATACAAGTGTTTGCCTATTTGCTATGAAGCAGGTATGTGTCAAAGAGTAGCTGGTTCTGCACTTCAAAGGCTATCATTTCACAAGCATTCCTTTCACAGGCTAACTCAAATCTCAAGGAGAAACAACGTGCCGGAACCTCCTGCTTCAGACCTTGATCTCCTGCAAGAGATAGAGTGATTCTTCCATTCTCTCGAATGGGGCTTTCTTGTACAAAGTTCGTGTTCCTCCACAATGAAAATGCTGAGAGGTAGGTAGTATTCCTTTAACCAGCTATCTCCATTCACAATGCTAAGCAAAGTGCTAGACCTGCTTGCTTCTGACATGAATGGTTCTCTTACAAGAGCTGCAGTACTTCTTCCTTTCACTTGTAGGGGCGACCTAGCACAAATGTGATTTTTTTCACCCATGAAAACGATGTGACAGGCAGTATTCCTTTAAACAGTTAACTCAATTCACTATGCTAAATAAGGGGCCACACCCTCTTGCTTCTACCATTAATGATTGTCTTACAAGTGCTCCAGCACTTCTTCCTTTCACTTGCATAGAGCCATTTAGCACAAAGTTGATTTTCCTCACACAAGAAAACAATGAGAGACAGGCAGTATTTCTTTCTTCAGCTCACTCAAATCACAATACTAAACCAGGCCCTAGGCCGTCTTGCTTCTCACATTAATGATACTCTTGCAAGAGTTGCAGTGCTTCTTCCATTCTCTTGTGAGGGTCGATTTACCACAGAGCTGATGTTCTTCACCCATGAAAACACTGAGTTAGGCAGTATTTCTTTGCACAGTTAACTCTGTTCACCACGGTAGACAAGGTGCTGGACCCTCTTGCTTCTAACATTAAGGATTGTCTGTCCACTTCTACAGTGCTTCTTCCATTCACTTTAAAGGGGCGATTTTATACAAAGCTGATGTACTCCACACGTTAAAACGCTGACAGATAGGCAGTTCTGCTATCACACACTTATGTAATTCCCCCTTGTAAACAATGTGCTAAGTTGTCTTGTTTGTAACATTAATGGTTCCCTTACAAGGGAAGCAGTGCTTCTTCCTTCCACTTGAAAAGGGCTATTTTTCACAATGATAATGTTCTTCACACTTTAAAAGTCTGAGAGATAGGCAGTATTCCTTTAAAAAGTGAACTCTATTCTCACTGCTAAACAAAGTGCTAGAGCCTCTTGCTGCTGCTCTTCATGGTCTTGCTCCATGACAAACTGCCCTTGTTCAATTCACCTACATGCAGCTATTTGGCACAATGCTGATGCACCTCACCCATTCAAAAACTCAGTAGTAGGCAGGATTCCACTCAACTGGTAACTCACTTTTTCTAGGGAAACAAGGTGCAAGGCATTCCTGCCTCTCACACATCGTGTAGTGCCATGAGATACAATTGTTTGCCTATTTCGTATGAAGCGGGTCTTGTCAAAGAGTAGCTGGTTCTGCACTTCAAAGGCTATCATTTCACAAGCCTTTCGTTCACATGCTAACTCAAATCTCAAAGAGAATCAATGTGCAAGAACCTCCTCCTTCAGACCTTGATTATCCTGCAAGAGATAGAGTGATTCTTCCATTCTCTCGGATGGGGCTTTCTCGTACAAAGTGTGTGTTCCTCCAGAATGAAAATGCTGGGAGGTAGGTAGTATTACTTTTACCAGTTATCTCCATTCACAAAGCTAAATAAAGTGCTAGACCTGCTTGCTTCTAACATTAAAGCTTCTCCTCCAAGCTTGCTTCTAACATTAAAGCTTCTCCTCCAAGAGCTCCAGCACTTCTTCCTTTCACTTGCATAGAGCCATTTAGCACAAAGTTGATTTTCCTCACACAAGAAAACAATGAGAGACAATCAGTATTCCTTTCTTCAGCTCACCCAATTGACAATAGTAAACCAGGCCCTAGGCCGTCTTGCTTTGCACATTAATGATTCTCTTGCAACAGTTGCAGTGCTTCTTCCATTCTCTTGTGAGGGTCGATTTACCACAGAGCTGATGTTCTTCACCCATGAAAACACTGAGTTAGGCAGTATTCCTTTGCACAGGTAACTCTGTTCACCACGGTAAACAAGGTGCTAGATCCTCTTGCTTCTAACCTTAAGGATTGTCTGTCCACTGCTACAGTGCTTCTTCCATTCACTTTAAAGGGGCTGTTTTACAGAAAGTTGATGTTCTTCACTCTTTAACACGCTGACAGATAGGCACTATTGCTTTCGCACACTAATGTAATTCCCCCTTGTTAACAATGTGCTAAGTTGTCTTGTTTGCAGCATTAATGGTTCTCTTACAAGGGCTACAGTGTTTCTTCCTTGCACTTTAAATGCATTATTGGGCACAGAGTAATATTCAACACGCATGAAAACACTGAGTGATAGGCAGTATTCGTTTAAACAAGTCCCACCATTATCCTTGGAAAACACGGTGCTTGACCCTCCTGCTTCTAACATTCACAATTCTCTTAAAGGAGATGCCGTGCTTCATCCATCCACTACTAAGATGAGATTTAGCACAAAATTGATGTTCCTCACCCATGAAAACAATGAGACTTAGGCAGTATTCCTTTCAACAGGTAACTGAATTCCCAATTTTAAAGAAGGTGCCAGATCCTCTTGCTAATAAAATGAAAGATTCTCTTCCAATATCTACAGTGTATCTTCCTTTCTCTTGTGGGGGCAATTTAGCACCAAGTTGATGTTTCTCTCCCATGAAATCATTGAGAGGTAGGCAGTATTCCTTTGCAGAGTTAACTCTGTTCACCACGGTAAACAAGGTGTTAGACCCTCTTGCTTCTAACATTAAGGATTGTCTGTCCACTGCTACAGTGCTTCTTCCATTCACTTTAAAGGGGCGATTTTATACAAAGCCGATGTTCCCCACACGTTAAAACGCTGACAGATAGGCAGTTCTGCTATCACACACTTATGTAATTCCCCCTTGTAAACAATGTGCTAAGTTGTCTTGTTTGTAACATTAATGGTTCCCTTACAAGGGAAGCAGTGCTTCTTCCTTCCACTTGAAAAGGGCTATTTTTCACAATGATAATGTTCTTCACACTTTAAAAGTCTGAGAGATAGGCAGTATTCCTTTAAAAAGTGAACTCTATTCTCACTGCTAAACAAAGTGCTAGAGCCTCTTGCTGCTGCTCTTCATGGTTTTGCTCCATGACAAACTGCCCTTGTTCAATTCACCTACATGCAGCTATTTGGCACAATGCTGATGCACCTCACCCATTCAAAAACTAAGTAGGAGGCAGGAATCCAGTCAACAGGTAACTCACTTCTAGGGAATCAAGGTGCAAGACATTCCTGCCTCTCACACATCGTGTAGTGCCAGGAGATACAAGTGTTTGCCTATTTGCTATGAAGCAGGTATGTGTCAAATAGTAGCTGGTTCTGCACTTCAAAGGCTATCATTTCACAAGCATTCCTTTCACAGGCTAACTCAAATCTCAAGGAGAAACAACGTGCCGGAACCTCCTGCTTCAGACCTTGATCTCCTGCAAGAGATAGAGTGATTCTTCCATTCTCTCGAATGGGGCTTTCTTGTACAAAGTTCGTGTTCCTCCACAATGAAAATGCTGAGAGGTAGGTAGTATTCCTTTAACCAGCTATCTCCATTCACAATGCTAAGCAAAGTGCTAGACCTGCTTGCTTCTGACATGAATGGTTCTCTTACAAGAGCTGCAGTACTTCTTCCTTTCACTTGTAGGGGCGACCTAGCACAAATGTGATTTTTTTCACCCATGAAAACGATGTGACAGGCAGTATTCCTTTAAACAGTTAACTCAATTCACTATGCTAAATAAGGGGCCACACCCTCTTGCTTCTACCATTAATGATTTTCTTACAAGTGCTCCAGCACTTCTTCCTTTCACTTGCATAGAGCCATTTAGCACAAAGTTGATTTTCCTCACACAAGGAAACAATGAGAGACAGGCAGTATTTCTTTCTTCAGCTCACTCAAATCACAATACTAAACCAGGCCCTAGGCCGTCTTGCTTCTCACATTAATGATACTCTTGCAAGAGTTGCAGTGCTTCTTCCATTCTCTTGTGAGGGTCGATTTACCACAGAGCTGATGTTCTTCACCCATGAAAACACTGAGTTAGGCAGTATTTCTTTGCACAGTTAACTCTGTTCACCACGGTAGACAAGGTGCTGGACCCTCTTGCTTCTAACATTAAGGATTGTCTGTCCACTGCTACAGTGCTTCTTCCATTCACTTTAAAGGGGCGATTTTATACAAAGCTGATGTACTCCACACGTTAAAACGCTGACAGATAGGCAGTTCTGCTATCACACACTTATGTAATTCCCCCTTGTAAACAATGTGCTAAGTTGTCTTGTTTGTAACATTAATGGTTTTCTTACAAGGGAAGCAGTGCTTCTTCCTTCCACTTGAAAAGGGCTATTTTTCACAATGATAATGTTCTTCACACTTTAAAAGTCTGAGAGATAGGCAGTATTCCTTTAAAAAGTGAACTCTATTCTCACTGCTAAACAAAGTGCTAGAGCCTCTTGCTGCTGCTCTTCATGGTTTTGCTCCATGACAAACTGCCCTTGTTCAATTCACCTACATGCAGCTATTTGGCACAATGCTGATGCACCTCACCCATTCAAAAACTCAGTAGTAGGCAGGATTCCACTCAACTGGTAACTCACTTTTTCTAGGGAAACAAGGTGCAAGGCATTCCTGCCTCTCACACATCGTGTAGTGCCATGAGATACAATTGTTTGCCTATTTCGCATGAAGCGGGTCTTGTCAAAGAGTAGCTGGTTCTGCACTTCAAAGGCTATCATTTCACAAGCCTTTCGTTCACATGCTAACTCAAATCTCAAAGAGAATCAATGTGCAAGAACCTCCTGCTTCAGACCTTGATTATCCTGCAAGAGATAGAGTGATTCTTCCATTCTCTCGGATGGGGCTTTCTCGTACAAAGTGTGTGTTCCTCCAGAATGAAAATGCTGGGAGGTAGGTAGCATTACTTTTACCAGTTATCTCCATTCACAAAGCTAAATAAAGTGCTAGACCTGCTTGCTTCTAACATTAAAGCTTCTCCTCCAAGCTTGCTTCTAACATTAAAGCTTCTCCTCCAAGAGCTCCAGCACTTCTTCCTTTCACTTGCATAGAGCCATTTAGCACAAAGTTGATTTTCCTCACACAAGGAAACAATGAGAGACAGGCAGTATTCCTTTCTTCAGCTCACCCAATTGACAATAGTAAACCAGGCCCTAGGCCGTCTTGCTTCGCACATTAATGATTCTCTTGCAACAGTTGCAGTGCTTCTTCCATTGTCTTGTGAGGGTCGATTTACCACAGAGCTGATGTTCTTCACCCATGAAAACACTGAGTTAGGCAGTATTCCTTTGCACAGGTAACTCTGTTCACCACGGTAAACAAGGTGCTAGATCCTCTTGCTTCTAACCTTAAGGATTGTCTGTCCACTGCTACAGTGCTTCTTCCATTCACTTTAAAGGGGCTGTTTTACAGAAAGTTGATGTTCTTCACACTTTAACACGCTGACAGATAGGCACTATTGCTTTCGCACACTAATGTAATTCCCCCTTGTTAACAATGTGCTAAGTTGTCTTGTTTGCAGCATTAATGGTTCTCTTACAAGGGCTACAGTGTTTCTTCCTTGCACTTTAAATGCATTATTGGGCACAGAGTAATATTCAACACGCATGAAAACACTGAGTGATAGGCAGTATTCGTTTAAACAAGTACCACCATTATCCTTGGAAAACACGGTGCTTGACCCTCCTGCTTCTAACATTCACAATTCTCTTAAAGGAGATGCCGTGCTTCATCCATCCACTACTAAGATGAGATTTAGCACAAAATTGATGTTCCTCACCCATGAAAACAATGAGACTTAGGCAGTATTCCTTTCAACAGGTAACTGAATTCCCAATTTTAAAGAAGGTGCCAGATCCTCTTGCTAATAAAATGAAAGATTCTCTTCCAATATCTACAGTGTATCTTCCTTTCTCTTGTGGGGGCAATTTAGCACCAAGTTGATGTTTCTCTCCCATGAAATCATTGAGAGGTAGGCAGTATTCCTTTGCAGAGTTAACTCTGTTCACCACGGTAAACAAGGTGTTAGACCCTCTTGCTTCTAACATTAAGGATTGTCTGTCCACTGCTACAGTGCTTCTTCCATTCACTTTAAAGGGGCGATTTTATACAAAGCCGATGTTCCCCACACGTTAAAACGCTGACAGATAGGCAGTTCTGCTATCACACACTTATGTAATCCCCCTTGTAAACAATGTGCTAAGTTGTCTTGTTTGTAGCATTAATGGTTCCCTTACAAGGGAAGCAGTGCTTCTTCCTTCCACTTGAAAAGGGCTATTTTTCACAATGATAATGTTCTTCACACTTTAAAAGTCTGAGAGATAGGCAGTATTCCTTTAAAAAGTGAACTCTATTCTCACTGCTAAACAAAGTGCTAGAGCCTCTTGCTGCTGCTCTTCATGGTTTTGCTCCATGACAAACTGCCCTTGTTCAATTCACCTACATGCAGCTATTTGGCACAATGCTGATGCACCTCACCCATTCAAAAACTAAGTAGGAGGCAGGAATCCAGTCAACAGGTAACTCACTTCTAGGGAATCAAGGTGCAAGACATTCCTGCCTCTCACACATCGTGTAGTGCCAGGAGATACAAGTGTTTGCCTATTTGCTATGAAGCAGGTATGTGTCAAAGAGTAGCTGGTTCTGCACTTCAAAGGCTATCATTTCACAAGCATTCCTTTCACAGGCTAACTCAAATCTCAAGGAGAAACAACGTGCCGGAACCTCCTGCTTCAGACCTTGATCTCCTGCAAGAGATAGAGTGATTCTTCCATTCTCTCGAATGGGGCTTTCTTGTACAAAGTTCGTGTTCCTCCACAATGAAAATGCTGAGAGGTAGGTAGTATTCCTTTAACCAGCTATCTCCATTCACAATGCTAAGCAAAGTGCTAGACCTGCTTGCTTCTGACATGAATGGTTCTCTTACAAGAGCTGCAGTACTTCTTCCTTTCACTTGTAGGGGCGACCTAGCACAAATGTGATTTTTTTCACCCATGAAAACGATGTGACAGGCAGTATTCCTTTAAACAGTTAACTCAATTCACTATGCTAAATAAGGGGCCACACCCTCTTGCTTCTACCATTAATGATTGTCTTACAAGTGCTCCAGCACTTCTTCCTTTCACTTGCATAGAGCCATTTAGCACAAAGTTGATTTTCCTCACACAAGAAAACAATGAGAGACAGGCAGTATTTCTTTCTTCAGCTCACTCAAATCACAATACTAAACCAGGCCCTAGGCCGTCTTGCTTCTCACATTAATGATACTCTTGCAAGAGTTGCAGTGCTTCTTCCATTCTCTTGTGAGGGTCGATTTACCACAGAGCTGATGTTCTTCACCCATGAAAACACTGAGTTAGGCAGTATTTCTTTGCACAGTTAACTCTGTTCACCACGGTAGACAAGGTGCTGGACCCTCTTGCTTCTAACATTAAGGATTGTCTGTCCACTGCTACAGTGCTTCTTCCATTCACTTTAAAGGGGCGATTTTATACAAAGCTGATGTACTCCACACGTTAAAACGCTGACAGATAGGCAGTTCTGCTATCACACACTTATGTAATTCCCCCTTGTAAACAATGTGCTAAGTTGTCTTGTTTGTAACATTAATGGTTTTCTTACAAGGGAAGCAGTGCTTCTTCCTTCCACTTGAAAAGGGCTATTTTTCACAATGATAATGTTCTTCACACTTTAAAAGTCTGAGAGATAGGCAGTATTCCTTTAAAAAGTGAACTCTATTCTCACTGCTAAACAAAGTGCTAGAGCCTCTTGCTGCTGCTCTTCATGGTTTTGCTCCATGACAAACTGCCCTTGTTCAATTCACCTACATGCAGCTATTTGGCACAATGCTGATGCACCTCACCCATTCAAAAACTCAGTAGTAGGCAGAATTCCACTCAACTGGTAACTCACTTTTTCTAGGGAAACAAGGTGCAAGGCATTCCTGCCTCTCACACATCGTGTAGTGCCATGAGATACAATTGTTTGCCTCTTTCGTATGAAGCGGGTCTTGTCAAAGAGTAGCTGGTTCTGCACTTCAAAGGCTATCATTTCACAAGCCTTTCGTTCACATGCTAACTCAAATCTCAAAGAGAATCAATGTGCAAGAACCTCCTGCTTCAGACCTTGATTATCCTGCAAGAGATAGAGTGATTCTTCCATTCTCTCGGATGGGGCTTTCTCGTACAAAGTGTGTGTTCCTCCAGCATGAAAATGCTGGGAGGTAGGTAGTATTACTTTTACCAGTTATCTCCATTCACAAAGCTAAATAAAGTGCTAGACCTGCTTGCTTCTAACATTAAAGCTTCTCCTCCAAGCTTGCTTCTAACATTAAAGCTTCTCCTCCAAGAGCTCCAGCACTTCTTCCTTTCACTTGCATAGAACCATTTAGCACAAAGTTGATTTTCCTCACACAAGAAAACAATGAGAGACAGGCAGTATTCCTTTCTTCAGCTCACCCAATTGACAATAGTAAACCAGGCCCTAGGCCGTCTTGCTTCGCACATTAATGATTCTCTTGCAACAGTTGCAGTGCTTCTTCCATTCTCTTGTGAGGGTCGATTTACCACAGAGCTGATGTTCTTCACCCATGAAAACACTGAGTTAGGCAGTATTCCTTTGCACAGGTAACTCTGTTCACCACGGTAAACAAGGTGCTAGATCCTCTTGCTTCTAACCTTAAGGATTGTCTGTCCACTGCTACAGTGCTTCTTCCATTCACTTTAAAGGGGCTGTTTTACAGAAAGTTGATGTTCTTCACACTTTAACACGCTGACAGATAGGCACTATTGCTTTCGCACACTAATGTAATTCCCCCTTGTTAACAATGTGCTAAGTTGTCTTGTTTGCAGCATTAATGGTTCTCTTACAAGGCCTACAGTGTTTCTTCCTTGCACTTTAAATGCATTATTGGGCACAGAGTAATATTCAACACGCATGAAAACACTGAGTGATAGGCAGTATTCGTTTAAACAAGTACCACCATTATCCTTGGAAAACACGGTGCTTGACCCTCCTGCTTCTAACATTCACAATTCTCTTAAAGGAGATGCCGTGCTTCATCCATCCACTACTAAGATGAGATTTAGCACAAAATTGATGTTCCTCACCCATGAAAACAATGAGACTTAGGCAGTATTCCTTTCAACAGGTAACTGAATTCCCAATTTTAAAGAAGGTGCCAGATCCTCTTGCTAATAAAATGAAAGATTCTCTTCCAATATCTACAGTGTATCTTCCTTTCTCTTGTGGGGGCAATTTAGCACCAAGTTGATGTTTCTCTCCCACGAAATCATTGAGAGGTAGGCAGTATTCCTTTGCAGAGTTAACTCTGTTCACCACGGTAAACAAGGTGTTAGACCCTCTTGCTTCTAACATTAAGGATTGTCTGTCCACTGCTACAGTGCTTCTTCCATTCACTTTAAAGGGGCGATTTTATACAAAGCCGATGTTCCCCACACGTTAAAACGCTGACAGATAGGCAGTTCTGCTATCACACACTTATGTAATTCCCCCTTGTAAACAATGTGCTAAGTTGTCTTGTTTGTAACATTAATGGTTCCCTTACAAGGGAAGCAGTGCTTCTTCCTTCCACTTGAAAAGGGCTATTTTTCACAATGATAATGTTCTTCACACTTTAAAAGTCTGAGAGATAGGCAGTATTCCTTTAAAAAGTGAACTCTATTCTCACTGCTAAACAAAGTGCTAGAGCCTCTTGCTGCTGCTCTTCATGGTTTTGCTCCATGACAAACTGCCCTTGTTCAATTCACCTACATGCAGCTATTTGGCACAATGCTGATGCACCTCACCCATTCAAAAACTAAGTAGGAGGCAGGAATCCAGTCAACAGGTAACTCACTTCTAGGGAATCAAGGTGCAAGACATTCCTGCCTCTCACACATCGTGTAGTGCCAGGAGATACAAGTGTTTGCCTATTTGCTATGAAGCAGGTATGTGTCAAATAGTAGCTGGTTCTGCACTTCAAAGGCTATCATTTCACAAGCATTCCTTTCACAGGCTAACTCAAATCTCAAGGAGAAACAACGTGCCGGAACCTCCTGCTTCAGACCTTGATCTCCTGCAAGAGATAGAGTGATTCTTCCATTCTCTCGAATGGGGCTTTCTTGTACAAAGTTCGTGTTCCTCCACAATGAAAATGCTGAGAGGTAGGTAGTATTCCTTTAACCAGCTATCTCCATTCACAATGCTAAGCAAAGTGCTAGACCTGCTTGCTTCTGACATGAATGGTTCTCTTACAAGAGCTGCAGTACTTCTTCCTTTCACTTGTAGGGGCGACCTAGCACAAATGTGATTTTTTTCACCCATGAAAACGATGTGACAGGCAGTATTCCTTTAAACAGTTAACTCAATTCACTATGCTAAATAAGGGGCCACACCCTCTTGCTTCTACCATTAATGATTTTCTTACAAGTGCTCCAGCACTTCTTCCTTTCACTTGCATAGAGCCATTTAGCACAAAGTTGATTTTCCTCACACAAGGAAACAATGAGAGACAGGCAGTATTTCTTTCTTCAGCTCACTCAAATCACAATACTAAACCAGGCCCTAGGCCGTCTTGCTTCTCACATTAATGATACTCTTGCAAGAGTTGCAGTGCTTCTTCCATTCTCTTGTGAGGGTCGATTTACCACAGAGCTGATGTTCTTCACCCATGAAAACACTGAGTTAGGCAGTATTTCTTTGCACAGTTAACTCTGTTCACCACGGTAGACAAGGTGCTGGACCCTCTTGCTTCTAACATTAAGGATTGTCTGTCCACTGCTACAGTGCTTCTTCCATTCACTTTAAAGGGGCGATTTTATACAAAGCTGATGTACTCCACACGTTAAAACGCTGACAGATAGGCAGTTCTGCTATCACACACTTATGTAATTCCCCCTTGTAAACAATGTGCTAAGTTGTCTTGTTTGTAACATTAATGGTTTTCTTACAAGGGAAGCAGTGCTTCTTCCTTCCACTTGAAAAGGGCTATTTTTCACAATGATAATGTTCTTCACACTTTAAAAGTCTGAGAGATAGGCAGTATTCCTTTAAAAAGTGAACTCTATTCTCACTGCTAAACAAAGTGCTAGAGCCTCTTGCTGCTGCTCTTCATGGTTTTGCTCCATGACAAACTGCCCTTGTTCAATTCACCTACATGCAGCTATTTGGCACAATGCTGATGCACCTCACCCATTCAAAAACTCAGTAGTAGGCAGGATTCCACTCAACTGGTAACTCACTTTTTCTAGGGAAACAAGGTGCAAGGCATTCCTGCCTCTCACACATCGTGTAGTGCCATGAGATACAATTGTTTGCCTATTTCGTATGAAGCGGGTCTTGTCAAAGAGTAGCTGGTTCTGCACTTCAAAGGCTATCATTTCACAAGCCTTTCGTTCACATGCTAACTCAAATCTCAAAGAGAATCAATGTGCAAGAACCTCCTGCTTCAGACCTTGATTATCCTGCAAGAGATAGAGTGATTCTTCCATTCTCTCGGATGGGGCTTTCTCGTACAAAGTGTGTGTTCCTCCAGAATGAAAATGCTGGGAGGTAGGTAGCATTACTTTTACCAGTTATCTCCATTCACAAAGCTAAATAAAGTGCTAGACCTGCTTGCTTCTAACATTAAAGCTTCTCCTCCAAGCTTGCTTCTAACATTAAAGCTTCTCCTCCAAGAGCTCCAGCACTTCTTCCTTTCACTTGCATAGAGCCATTTAGCACAAAGTTGATTTTCCTCACACAAGGAAACAATGAGAGACAGGCAGTATTCCTTTCTTCAGCTCACCCAATTGACAATAGTAAACCAGGCCCTAGGCCGTCTTGCTTTGCACATTAATGATTCTCTTGCAACAGTTGCAGTGCTTCTTCCATTGTCTTGTGAGGGTCGATTTACCACAGAGCTGATGTTCTTCACCCATGAAAACACTGAGTTAGGCAGTATTCCTTTGCACAGGTAACTCTGTTCACCACGGTAAACAAGGTGCTAGATCCTCTTGCTTCTAACCTTAAGGATTGTCTGTCCACTGCTACAGTGCTTCTTCCATTCACTTTAAAGGGGCTGTTTTACAGAAAGTTGATGTTCTTCACACTTTAACACGCTGACAGATAGGCACTATTGCTTTCGCACACTAATGTAATTCCCCCTTGTTAACAATGTGCTAAGTTGTCTTGTTTGCAGCATTAATGGTTCTCTTACAAGGGCTACAGTGTTTCTTCCTTGCACTTTAAATGCATTATTGGGCACAGAGTAATATTCAACACGCATGAAAACACTGAGTGATAGGCAGTATTCGTTTAAACAAGTACCACCATTATCCTTGGAAAACACGGTGCTTGACCCTCCTGCTTCTAACATTCACAATTCTCTTAAAGGAGATGCCGTGCTTCATCCATCCACTACTAAGATGAGATTTAGCACAAAATTGATGTTCCTCACCCATGAAAACAATGAGACTTAGGCAGTATTCCTTTCAACAGGTAACTGAATTCCCAATTTTAAAGAAGGTGCCAGATCCTCTTGCTAATAAAATGAAAGATTCTCTTCCAATATCTACAGTGTATCTTCCTTTCTCTTGTGGGGGCAATTTAGCACCAAGTTGATGTTTCTCTCCCATGAAATCATTGAGAGGTAGGCAGTATTCCTTTGCAGAGTTAACTCTGTTCACCACGGTAAACAAGGTGTTAGACCCTCTTGCTTCTAACATTAAGGATTGTCTGTCCACTGCTACAGTGCTTCTTCCATTCACTTTAAAGGGGCGATTTTATACAAAGCCGATGTTCCCCACACGTTAAAACGCTGACAGATAGGCAGTTCTGCTATCACACACTTATGTAATCCCCCTTGTAAACAATGTGCTAAGTTGTCTTGTTTGTAGCATTAATGGTTCCCTTACAAGGGAAGCAGTGCTTCTTCCTTCCACTTGAAAAGGGCTATTTTTCACAATGATAATGTTCTTCACACTTTAAAAGTCTGAGAGATAGGCAGTATTCCTTTAAAAAGTGAACTCTATTCTCACTGCTAAACAAAGTGCTAGAGCCTCTTGCTGCTGCTCTTCATGGTTTTGCTCCATGACAAACTGCCCTTGTTCAATTCACCTACATGCAGCTATTTGGCACAATGCTGATGCACCTCACCCATTCAAAAACTAAGTAGGAGGCAGGAATCCAGTCAACAGGTAACTCACTTCTAGGGAATCAAGGTGCAAGACATTCCTGCCTCTCACACATCGTGTAGTGCCAGGAGATACAAGTGTTTGCCTATTTGCTATGAAGCAGGTATGTGTCAAAGAGTAGCTGGTTCTGCACTTCAAAGGCTATCATTTCACAAGCATTCCTTTCACAGGCTAACTCAAATCTCAAGGAGAAACAACGTGCCGGAACCTCCTGCTTCAGACCTTGATCTCCTGCAAGAGATAGAGTGATTCTTCCATTCTCTCGAATGGGGCTTTCTTGTACAAAGTTCGTGTTCCTCCACAATGAAAATGCTGAGAGGTAGGTAGTATTCCTTTAACCAGCTATCTCCATTCACAATGCTAAGCAAAGTGCTAGACCTGCTTGCTTCTGACATGAATGGTTCTCTTACAAGAGCTGCAGTACTTCTTCCTTTCACTTGTAGGGGCGACCTAGCACAAATGTGATTTTTTTCACCCATGAAAACGATGTGACAGGCAGTATTCCTTTAAACAGTTAACTCAATTCACTATGCTAAATAAGGGGCCACACCCTCTTGCTTCTACCATTAATGATTTTCTTACAAGTGCTCCAGCACTTCTTCCTTTCACTTGCATAGAGCCATTTAGCACAAAGTTGATTTTCCTCACACAAGAAAACAATGAGAGACAGGCAGTATTTCTTTCTTCAGCTCACTCAAATCACAATACTAAACCAGGCCCTAGGCCGTCTTGCTTCTCACATTAATGATACTCTTGCAAGAGTTGCAGTGCTTCTTCCATTCTCTTGTGAGGGTCGATTTACCACAGAGCTGATGTTCTTCACCCATGAAAACACTGAGTTAGGCAGTATTTCTTTGCACAGTTAACTCTGTTCACCACGGTAGACAAGGTGCTGGACCCTCTTGCTTCTAACATTAAGGATTGTCTGTCCACTGCTACAGTGCTTCTTCCATTCACTTTAAAGGGGCGATTTTATACAAAGCTGATGTACTCCACACGTTAAAACGCTGACAGATAGGCAGTTCTGCTATCACACACTTATGTAATTCCCCCTTGTAAACAATGTGCTAAGTTGTCTTGTTTGTAACATTAATGGTTTTCTTACAAGGGAAGCAGTGCTTCTTCCTTCCACTTGAAAAGGGCTATTTTTCACAATGATAATGTTCTTCACACTTTAAAAGTCTGAGAGATAGGCAGTATTCCTTTAAAAAGTGAACTCTATTCTCACTGCTAAACAAAGTGCTAGAGCCTCTTGCTGCTGCTCTTCATGGTTTTGCTCCATGACAAACTGCCCTTGTTCAATTCACCTACATGCAGCTATTTGGCACAATGCTGATGCACCTCACCCATTCAAAAACTCAGTAGTAGGCAGAATTCCACTCAACTGGTAACTCACTTTTTCTAGGGAAACAAGGTGCAAGGCATTCCTGCCTCTCACACATCGTGTAGTGCCATGAGATACAATTGTTTGCCTATTTCGTATGAAGCGGGTCTTGTCAAAGAGTAGCTGGTTCTGCACTTCAAAGGCTATCATTTCACAAGCCTTTCGTTCACATGCTAACTCAAATCTCAAAGAGAATCAATGTGCAAGAACCTCCTGCTTCAGACCTTGATTATCCTGCAAGAGATAGAGTGATTCTTCCATTCTCTCGGATGGGGCTTTCTCGTACAAAGTGTGTGTTCCTCCAGCATGAAAATGCTGGGAGGTAGGTAGTATTACTTTTACCAGTTATCTCCATTCACAAAGCTAAATAAAGTGCTAGACCTGCTTGCTTCTAACATTAAAGCTTCTCCTCCAAGCTTGCTTCTAACATTAAAGCTTCTCCTCCAAGAGCTCCAGCACTTCTTCCTTTCACTTGCATAGAGCCATTTAGCACAAAGTTGATTTTCCTCACACAAGAAAACAATGAGAGACAGGCAGTATTCCTTTCTTCAGCTCACCCAATTGACAATAGTAAACCAGGCCCTAGGCCGTCTTGCTTCGCACATTAATGATTCTCTTGCAACAGTTGCAGTGCTTCTTCCATTCTCTTGTGAGGGTCGATTTACCACAGAGCTGATGTTCTTCACCCATGAAAACACTGAGTTAGGCAGTATTCCTTTGCACAGGTAACTCTGTTCACCACGGTAAACAAGGTGCTAGATCCTCTTGCTTCTAACCTTAAGGATTGTCTGTCCACTGCTACAGTGCTTCTTCCATTCACTTTAAAGGGGCTGTTTTACAGAAAGTTGATGTTCTTCACACTTTAACACGCTGACAGATAGGCACTATTGCTTTCGCACACTAATGTAATTCCCCCTTGTTAACAATGTGCTAAGTTGTCTTGTTTGCAGCATTAATGGTTCTCTTACAAGGGCTACAGTGTTTCTTCCTTGCACTTTAAATGCATTATTGGGCACAGAGTAATATTCAACACGCATGAAAACACTGAGTGATAGGCAGTATTCGTTTAAACAAGTACCACCATTATCCTTGGAAAACACGGTGCTTGACCCTCCTGCTTCTAACATTCACAATTCTCTTAAAGGAGATGCCGTGCTTCATCCATCCACTACTAAGATGAGATTTAGCACAAAATTGATGTTCCTCACCCATGAAAACAATGAGACTTAGGCAGTATTCCTTTCAACAGGTAACTGAATTCCCAATTTTAAAGAAGGTGCCAGATCCTCTTGCTAATAAAATGAAAGATTCTCTTCCAATATCTACAGTGTATCTTCCTTTCACTTGTGGGGGCAATTTAGCACCAAGTTGATGTTTCTCTCCCATGAAATCATTGAGAGGTAGGCAGTATTCCTTTGCACAGTTAACTCTGTTCACCACGGTAAACAAGGTGTTAGACCCTCTTGCTTCTAACATTAAGGATTGTCTGTCCACTGCTACAGTGCTTCTTCCATTCACTTTAAAGGGGCGATTTTATACAAAGCCGATGTTCCCCACACGTTAAAACGCTGACAGATAGGCAGTTCTGCTATCACACACTTATGTAATTCCCCCTTGTAAACAATGTGCTAAGTTGTCTTGTTTGTAACATTAATGGTTCCCTTACAAGGGAAGCAGTGCTTCTTCCTTCCACTTGAAAAGGGCTATTTTTCACAATGATAATGTTCTTCACACTTTAAAAGTCTGAGAGATAGGCAGTATTCCTTTAAAAAGTGAACTCTATTCTCACTGCTAAACAAAGTGCTAGAGCCTCTTGCTGCTGCTCTTCATGGTTTTGCTCCATGACAAACTGCCCTTGTTCAATTCACCTACATGCAGCTATTTGGCACAATGCTGATGCACCTCACCCATTCAAAAACTAAGTAGGAGGCAGGAATCCAGTCAACAGGTAACTCACTTCTAGGGAATCAAGGTGCAAGACATTCCTGCCTCTCACACATCGTGTAGTGCCAGGAGATACAAGTGTTTGCCTATTTGCTATGAAGCAGGTATGTGTCAAAGAGTAGCTGGTTCTGCACTTCAAAGGCTATCATTTCACAAGCATTCCTTTCACAGGCTAACTCAAATCTCAAGGAGAAACAACGTGCCGGAACCTCCTGCTTCAGACCTTGATCTCCTGCAAGAGATAGAGTGATTCTTCCATTCTCTCAAATGGGGCTTTCTTGTACAAAGTTCGTGTTCCTCCACAATGAAAATGCTGAGAGGTAGGTAGTATTCCTTTAACCAGCTATCTCCATTCACAATGCTAAGCAAAGTGCTAGACCTGCTTGCTTCTGACATGAATGGTTCTCTTACAAGAGCTGCAGTACTTCTTCCTTTCACTTGTAGGGGCGACCTAGCACAAATGTGATTTTTTTCACCCATGAAAACGATGTGACAGGCAGTATTCCTTTAAACAGTTAACTCAATTCACTATGCTAAATAAGGGGCCACACCCTCTTGCTTCTACCATTAATGATTTTCTTACAAGTGCTCCAGCACTTCTTCCTTTCACTTGCATAGAGCCATTTAGCACAAAGTTGATTTTCCTCACACAAGAAAACAATGAGAGACAGGCAGTATTTCTTTCTTCAGCTCACTCAAATCACAATACTAAACCAGGCCCTAGGCCGTCTTGCTTCTCACATTAATGATACTCTTGCAAGAGTTGCAGTGCTTCTTCCATTCTCTTGTGAGGGTCGATTTACCACAGAGCTGATGTTCTTCACCCATGAAAACACTGAGTTAGGCAGTATTTCTTTGCACAGTTAACTCTGTTCACCACGGTAGACAAGGTGCTGGACCCTCTTGCTTCTAACATTAAGGATTGTCTGTCCACTGCTACAGTGCTTCTTCCATTCACTTTAAAGGGGCGATTTTATACAAAGCTGATGTACTCCACACGTTAAAACGCTGACAGATAGGCAGTTCTGCTATCACACACTTATGTAATTCCCCCTTGTAAACAATGTGCTAAGTTGTCTTGTTTGTAACATTAATGGTTTTCTTACAAGGGAAGCAGTGCTTCTTCCTTCCACTTGAAAAGGGCTATTTTTCACAATGATAATGTTCTTCACACTTTAAAAGTCTGAGAGATAGGCAGTATTCCTTTAAAAAGTGAACTCTATTCTCACTGCTAAACAAAGTGCTAGAGCCTCTTGCTGCTGCTCTTCATGGTTTTGCTCCATGACAAACTGCCCTTGTTCAATTCACCTACATGCAGCTATTTGGCACAATGCTGATGCACCTCACCCATTCAAAAACTCAGTAGTAGGCAGAATTCCACTCAACTGGTAACTCACTTTTTCTAGGGAAACAAGGTGCAAGGCATTCCTGCCTCTCACACATCGTGTAGTGCCATGAGATACAATTGTTTGCCTATTTCGTATGAAGCGGGTCTTGTCAAAGAGTAGCTGGTTCTGCACTTCAAAGGCTATCATTTCACAAGCCTTTCGTTCACATGCTAACTCAAATCTCAAAGAGAATCAATGTGCAAGAACCTCCTGCTTCAGACCTTGATTATCCTGCAAGAGATAGAGTGATTCTTCCATTCTCTCGGATGGGGCTTTCTCGTACAAAGTGTGTGTTCCTCCAGCATGAAAATGCTGGGAGGTAGGTAGTATTACTTTTACCAGTTATCTCCATTCACAAAGCTAAATAAAGTGCTAGACCTGCTTGCTTCTAACATTAAAGCTTCTCCTCCAAGCTTGCTTCTAACATTAAAGCTTCTCCTCCAAGAGCTCCAGCACTTCTTCCTTTCACTTGCATAGAGCCATTTAGCACAAAGTTGATTTTCCTCACACAAGAAAACAATGAGAGACAGGCAGTATTCCTTTCTTCAGCTCACCCAATTGACAATAGTAAACCAGGCCCTAGGCCGTCTTGCTTCGCACATTAATGATTCTCTTGCAACAGTTGCAGTGCTTCTTCCATTCTCTTGTGAGGGTCGATTTACCACAGAGCTGATGTTCTTCACCCATGAAAACACTGAGTTAGGCAGTATTCCTTTGCACAGGTAACTCTGTTCACCACGGTAAACAAGGTGCTAGATCCTCTTGCTTCTAACCTTAAGGATTGTCTGTCCACTGCTACAGTGCTTCTTCCATTCACTTTAAAGGGGCTGTTTTACAGAAAGTTGATGTTCTTCACACTTTAACACGCTGACAGATAGGCACTATTGCTTTCGCACACTAATGTAATTCCCCCTTGTTAACAATGTGCTAAGTTGTCTTGTTTGCAGCATTAATGGTTCTCTTACAAGGGCTACAGTGTTTCTTCCTTGCACTTTAAATGCATTATTGGGCACAGAGTAATATTCAACACGCATGAAAACACTGAGTGATAGGCAGTATTCGTTTAAACAAGTACCACCATTATCCTTGGAAAACACGGTGCTTGACCCTCCTGCTTCTAACATTCACAATTCTCTTAAAGGAGATGCCGTGCTTCATCCATCCACTACTAAGATGAGATTTAGCACAAAATTGATGTTCCTCACCCATGAAAACAATGAGACTTAGGCAGTATTCCTTTCAACAGGTAACTGAATTCCCAATTTTAAAGAAGGTGCCAGATCCTCTTGCTAATAAAATGAAAGATTCTCTTCCAATATCTACAGTGTATCTTCCTTTCACTTGTGGGGGCAATTTAGCACCAAGTTGATGTTTCTCTCCCATGAAATCATTGAGAGGTAGGCAGTATTCCTTTGCACAGTTAACTCTGTTCACCACGGTAAACAAGGTGTTAGACCCTCTTGCTTCTAACATTAAGGATTGTCTGTCCACTGCTACAGTGCTTCTTCCATTCACTTTAAAGGGGCGATTTTATACAAAGCCGATGTTCCCCACACGTTAAAACGCTGACAGATAGGCAGTTCTGCTATCACACACTTATGTAATTCCCCCTTGTAAACAATGTGCTAAGTTGTCTTGTTTGTAACATTAATGGTTCCCTTACAAGGGAAGCAGTGCTTCTTCCTTCCACTTGAAAAGGGCTATTTTTCACAATGATAATGTTCTTCACACTTTAAAAGTCTGAGAGATAGGCAGTATTCCTTTAAAAAGTGAACTCTATTCTCACTGCTAAACAAAGTGCTAGAGCCTCTTGCTGCTGCTCTTCATGGTTTTGCTCCATGACAAACTGCCCTTGTTCAATTCACCTACATGCAGCTATTTGGCACAATGCTGATGCACCTCACCCATTCAAAAACTAAGTAGGAGGCAGGAATCCAGTCAACAGGTAACTCACTTCTAGGGAATCAAGGTGCAAGACATTCCTGCCTCTCACACATCGTGTAGTGCCAGGAGATACAAGTGTTTGCCTATTTGCTATGAAGCAGGTATGTGTCAAAGAGTAGCTGGTTCTGCACTTCAAAGGCTATCATTTCACAAGCATTCCTTTCACAGGCTAACTCAAATCTCAAGGAGAAACAACGTGCCGGAACCTCCTGCTTCAGACCTTGATCTCCTGCAAGAGATAGAGTGATTCTTCCATTCTCTCAAATGGGGCTTTCTTGTACAAAGTTCGTGTTCCTCCACAATGAAAATGCTGAGAGGTAGGTAGTATTCCTTTAACCAGCTATCTCCATTCACAATGCTAAGCAAAGTGCTAGACCTGCTTGCTTCTGACATGAATGGTTCTCTTACAAGAGCTGCAGTACTTCTTCCTTTCACTTGTAGGGGCGACCTAGCACAAATGTGATTTTTTTCACCCATGAAAACGATGTGACAGGCAGTATTCCTTTAAACAGTTAACTCAATTCACTATGCTAAATAAGGGGCCACACCCTCTTGCTTCTACCATTAATGATTGTCTTACAAGTGCTCCAGCACTTCTTCCTTTCACTTGCATAGAGCCATTTAGCACAAAGTTGATTTTCCTCACACAAGAAAACAATGAGAGACAGGCAGTATTTCTTTCTTCAGCTCACTCAAATCACAATACTAAACCAGGCCCTAGGCCGTCTTGCTTCTCACATTAATGATACTCTTGCAAGAGTTGCAGTGCTTCTTCCATTCTCTTGTGAGGGTCGATTTACCACAGAGCTGATGTTCTTCACCCATGAAAACACTGAGTTAGGCAGTATTTCTTTGCACAGTTAACTCTGTTCACCACGGTAGACAAGGTGCTGGACCCTCTTGCTTCTAACATTAAGGATTGTCTGTCCACTGCTACAGTGCTTCTTCCATTCACTTTAAAGGGGTGATTTTATACAAAGCTGATGTACTCCACACGTTAAAACGCTGACAGATAGGCAGTTCTGCTATCACACACTTATGTAATTCCCCCTTGTAAACAATGTGCTAAGTTGTCTTGTTTGTAACATTAATGGTTCCCTTACAAGGGAAGCAGTGCTTCTTCCTTCCACTTGAAAAGGGCTATTTTTCACAATGATAATGTTCTTCACACTTTAAAAGTCTGAGAGATAGGCAGTATTCCTTTAAAAAGTGAACTCTATTCTCACTGCTAAACAAAGTGCTAGAGCCTCTTGCTGCTGCTCTTCATGGTTTTGCTCCATGACAAACTGCCCTTGTTCAATTCACCTACATGCAGCTATTTGGCACAATGCTGATGCACCTCACCCATTCAAAAACTCAGTAGTAGGCAGGATTCCACTCAACTGGTAACTCACTTTTTCTAGGGAAACAAGGTGCAAGGCATTCCTGCCTCTCACACATCGTGTAGTGCCATGAGATACAATTGTTTGCCTATTTCGTATGAAGCGGGTCTTGTCAAAGAGTAGCTGGTTCTGCACTTCAAAGGCTATCATTTCACAAGCCTTTCGTTCACATGCTAACTCAAATCTCAAAGAGAATCAATGTGCAAGAACCTCCTGCTTCAGACCTTGATTATCCTGCAAGAGATAGAGTGATTCTTCCATTCTCTCGGATGGGGCTTTCTCGTACAAAGTGTGTGTTCCTCCAGCATGAAAATGCTGGGAGGTAGGTAGTATTACTTTTACCAGTTATCTCCATTCACAAAGCTAAATAAAGTGCTAGACCTGCTTGCTTCTAACATTAAAGCTTCTCCTCCAAGCTTGCTTCTAACATTAAAGCTTCTCCTCCAAGAGCTCCAGCACTTCTTCCTTTCACTTGCATAGAGCCATTTAGCACAAAGTTGATTTTCCTCACACAAGAAAACAATGAGAGACAGGCAGTATTCCTTTCTTCAGCTCACCCAATTGACAATAGTAAACCAGGCCCTAGGCCGTCTTGCTTCGCACATTAATGATTCTCTTGCAACAGTTGCAGTGCTTCTTCCATTCTCTTGTGAGGGTCGATTTACACAGAGCTGATGTTCTTCACCCATGAAAACACTGAGTTAGGCAGTATTCCTTTGCACAGGTAACTCTGTTCACCACGGTAAACAAGGTGCTAGATCCTCTTGCTTCTAACCTTAAGGATTGTCTGTCCACTGCTACAGTGCTTCTTCCATTCACTTTAAATGGGCTGTTTTACAGAAAGTTGATGTTCTTCACACTTTAACACGCTGACAGATAGGCACTATTGCTTTCGCACACTAATGTAATTCCCCCTTGTTAACAATGTGCTAAGTTGTCTTGTTTGCAGCATTAATGGTTCTCTTACAAGGGCTACAGTGTTTCTTCCTTGCACTTTAAATGCATTATTGGGCACAGAGTAATATTCAACACGCATGAAAACACTGAGTGATAGGCAGTATTCGTTTAAACAAGTACCACCATTATCCTTGGAAAACACGGTGCTTGACCCTCCTGCTTCTAACATTCACAATTCTCTTAAAGGAGATGCCGTGCTTCATCCATCCACTACTAAGATGAGATTTAGCACAAAATTGATGTTCCTCACCCATGAAAACAATGAGACTTAGGCAGTATTCCTTTCAACAGGTAACTGAATTCCCAATTTTAAAGAAGGTGCCAGATCCTCTTGCTAATAAAATGAAAGATTCTCTTCCAATATCTACAGTGTATCTTCCTTTCACTTGTGGGGGCAATTTAGCACCAAGTTGATGTTTCTCTCCCATGAAATCATTGAGAGGTAGGCAGTATTCCTTTGCACAGTTAACTCTGTTCACCACGGTAAACAAGGTGTTAGACCCTCTTGCTTCTAACATTAAGGATTGTCTGTCCACTGCTACAGTGCTTCTTCCATTCACTTTAAAGGGGCGATTTTATACAAAGCCGATGTTCCCCACACGTTAAAACGCTGACAGATAGGCAGTTCTGCTATCACACACTTATGTAATTCCCCCTTGTAAACAATGTGCTAAGTTGTCTTGTTTGTAACATTAATGGTTCCCTTACAAGGGAAGCAGTGCTTCTTCCTTCCACTTGAAAAGGGCTATTTTTCACAATGATAATGTTCTTCACACTTTAAAAGTCTGAGAGATAGGCAGTATTCCTTTAAAAAGTGAACTCTATTCTCACTGCTAAACAAAGTGCTAGAGCCTCTTGCTGCTGCTCTTCATGGTTTTGCTCCATGACAAACTGCCCTTGTTCAATTCACCTACATGCAGCTATTTGGCACAATGCTGATGCACCTCACCCATTCAAAAACTAAGTAGGAGGCAGGAATCCAGTCAACAGGTAACTCACTTCTAGGGAATCAAGGTGCAAGACATTCCTGCCTCTCACACATCGTGTAGTGCCAGGAGATACAAGTGTTTGCCTATTTGCTATGAAGCAGGTATGTGTCAAAGAGTAGCTGGTTCTGCACTTCAAAGGCTATCATTTCACAAGCATTCCTTTCACAGGCTAACTCAAATCTCAAGGAGAAACAACGTGCCGGAACCTCCTGCTTCAGACCTTGATCTCCTGCAAGAGATAGAGTGATTCTTCCATTCTCTCGAATGGGGCTTTCTTGTACAAAGTTCGTGTTCCTCCACAATGAAAATGCTGAGAGGTAGGTAGTATTCCTTTAACCAGCTATCTCCATTCACAATGCTAAGCAAAGTGCTAGACCTGCTTGCTTCTGACATGAATGGTTCTCTTACAAGAGCTGCAGTACTTCTTCCTTTCACTTGTAGGGGCGACCTAGCACAAATGTGATTTTTTTCACCCATGAAAACGATGTGACAGGCAGTATTCCTTTAAACAGTTAACTCAATTCACTATGCTAAATAAGGGGCCACACCCTCTTGCTTCTCCCATTAATGATTTTCTTACAAGTGCTCCAGCACTTCTTCCTTTCACTTGCATAGAGCCATTTAGCACAAAGTTGATTTTCCTCACACAAGAAAACAATGAGAGACAGGCAGTATTTCTTTCTTCAGCTCACTCGAATCACAATACTAAACCAGGCCCTAGGCCGTCTTGCTTCTCACATTAATGATACTCTTGCAAGAGTTGCAGTGCTTCTTCCATTCTCTTGTGAGGGTCGATTTACCACAGAGCTGATGTTCTTCACCCATGAAAACACTGAGTTAGGCAGTATTTCTTTGCACAGTTAACTCTGTTCACCACGGTAGACAAGGTGCTGGACCCTCTTGCTTCTAACATTAAGGATTGTCTGTCCACTGCTACAGTGCTTCTTCCATTCACTTTAAAGGGGCGATTTTATACAAAGCTGATGTACTCCACACGTTAAAACGCTGACAGATAGGCAGTTCTGCTATCACACACTTATGTAATTCCCCCTTGTAAACAATGTGCTAAGTTGTCTTGTTTGTAACATTAATGGTTTTCTTACAAGGGAAGCAGTGCTTCTTCCTTCCACTTGAAAAGGGCTATTTTTCACAATGATAATGTTCTTCACACTTTAAAAGTCTGAGAGATAGGCAGTATTCCTTTAAAAAGTGAACTCTATTCTCACTGCTAAACAAAGTGCTAGAGCCTCTTGCTGCTGCTCTTCATGGTTTTGCTCCATGACAAACTGCCCTTGTTCAATTCACCTACATGCAGCTATTTGGCACAATGCTGATGCACCTCACCCATTCAAAAACTCAGTAGTAGGCAGAATTCCACTCAACTGGTAACTCACTTTTTCTAGGGAAACAAGGTGCAAGGCATTCCTGCCTCTCACACATCGTGTAGTGCCATGAGATACAATTGTTTGCCTATTTCGTATGAAGCGGGTCTTGTCAAAGAGTAGCTGGTTCTGCACTTCAAAGGCTATCATTTCACAAGCCTTTCGTTCACATGCTAACTCAAATCTCAAAGAGAATCAATGTGCAAGAACCTCCTGCTTCAGACCTTGATTATCCTGCAAGAGATAGAGTGATTCTTCCATTCTCTCGGATGGGGCTTTCTCGTACAAAGTGTGTGTTCCTCCAGCATGAAAATGCTGGGAGGTAGGTAGTATTACTTTTACCAGTTATCTCCATTCACAAAGCTAAATAAAGTGCTAGACCTGCTTGCTTCTAACATTAAAGCTTCTCCTCCAAGCTTGCTTCTCACATTAAAGCTTCTCCTCCAAGAGCTCCAGCACTTCTTCCTTTCACTTGCATAGAGCCATTTAGCACAAAGTTGATTTTCCTCACACAAGAAAACAATGAGAGACAGGCAGTATTCCTTTCTTCAGCTCACCCAATTGACAATAGTAAACCAGGCCCTAGGCCGTCTTGCTTCGCACATTAATGATTCTCTTGCAACAGTTGCAGTGCTTCTTCCATTCTCTTGTGAGGGTCGATTTACCACAGAGCTGATGTTCTTCACCCATGAAAACACTGAGTTAGGCAGTATTCCTTTGCACAGGTAACTCTGTTCACCACGGTAAACAAGGTGCTAGATCCTCTTGCTTCTAACCTTAAGGATTGTCTGTCCACTGCTACAGTGCTTCTTCCATTCACTTTAAAGGGGCTGTTTTACAGAAAGTTGATGTTCTTCACACTTTAACACGCTGACAGATAGGCACTATTGCTTTCGCACACTAATGTAATTCCCCCTTGTTAACAATGTGCTAAGTTGTCTTGTTTGCAGCATTAATGGTTCTCTTACAAGGCCTACAGTGTTTCTTCCTTGCACTTTAAATGCATTATTGGGCACAGAGTAATATTCAACACGCATGAAAACACTGAGTGATAGGCAGTATTCGTTTAAACAAGTACCACCATTATCCTTGGAAAACACGGTGCTTGACCCTCCTGCTTCTAACATTCACAATTCTCTTAAAGGAGATGCCGTGCTTCATCCATCCACTACTAAGATGAGATTTAGCACAAAATTGATGTTCCTCACCCATGAAAACAATGAGACTTAGGCAGTATTCCTTTCAACAGGTAACTGAATTCCCAATTTTAAAGAAGGTGCCAGATCCTCTTGCTAATAAAATGAAAGATTCTCTTCCAATATCTACAGTGTATCTTCCTTTCACTTGTGGGGGCAATTTAGCACCAAGTTGATGTTTCTCTCCCATGAAATCATTGAGAGGTAGGCAGTATTCCTTTGCACAGTTAACTCTGTTCACCACGGTAAACAAGGTGTTAGACCCTCTTGCTTCTAACATTAAGGATTGTCTGTCCACTGCTACAGTGCTTCTTCCATTCACTTTAAAGGGGCGATTTTATACAAAGCCGATGTTCCCCACACGTTAAAACGCTGACAGATAGGCAGTTCTGCTATCACACACTTATGTAATTCCCCCTTGTAAACAATGTGCTAAGTTGTCTTGTTTGTAACATTAATGGTTCCCTTACAAGGGAAGCAGTGCTTCTTCCTTCCACTTGAAAAGGGCTATTTTTCACAATGATAATGTTCTTCACACTTTAAAAGTCTGAGAGATAGGCAGTATTCCTTTAAAAAGTGAACTCTATTCTCACTGCTAAACAAAGTGCTAGAGCCTCTTGCTGCTGCTCTTCATGGTTTTGCTCCATGACAAACTGCCCTTGTTCAATTCACCTACATGCAGCTATTTGGCACAATGCTGATGCACCTCACCCATTCAAAAACTAAGTAGGAGGCAGGAATCCAGTCAACAGGTAACTCACTTCTAGGGAATCAAGGTGCAAGACATTCCTGCCTCTCACACATCGTGTAGTGCCAGGAGATACAAGTGTTTGCCTATTTGCTATGAAGCAGGTATGTGTCAAAGAGTAGCTGGTTCTGCACTTCAAAGGCTATCATTTCACAAGCATTCCTTTCACAGGCTAACTCAAATCTCAAGGAGAAACAACGTGCCGGAACCTCCTGCTTCAGACCTTGATCTCCTGCAAGAGATAGAGTGATTCTTCCATTCTCTCGAATGGGGCTTTCTTGTACAATGTTCGTGTTCCTCCACAATGAAAATGCTGAGAGGTAGGTAGTATTCCTTTAACCAGCTATCTCCATTCACAATGCTAAGCAAAGTGCTAGACCTGCTTGCTTCTGACATGAATGGTTCTCTTACAAGAGCTGCAGTACTTCTTCCTTTCACTTGTAGGGGCGACCTAGCACAAATGTGATTTTTTTCACCCATGAAAACGATGTGACAGGCAGTATTCCTTTAAACAGTTAACTCAATTCACTATGCTAAATAAGGGGCCACACCCTCTTGCTTCTACCATTAATGATTGTCTTACAAGTGCTCCAGCACTTCTTCCTTTCACTTGCATAGAGCCATTTAGCACAAAGTTGATTTTCCTCACACAAGAAAACAATGAGAGACAGGCAGTATTTCTTTCTTCAGCTCACTCAAATCACAATACTAAACCAGGCCCTAGGCCGTCTTGCTTCTCACATTAATGATACTCTTGCAAGAGTTGCAGTGCTTCTTCCATTCTCTTGTGAGGGTCGATTTACCACAGAGCTGATGTTCTTCACCCATGAAAACACTGAGTTAGGCAGTATTTCTTTGCACAGTTAACTCTGTTCACCACGGTAGACAAGGTGCTGGACCCTCTTGCTTCTAACATTAAGGATTGTCTGTCCACTGCTACAGTGCTTCTTCCATTCACTTTAAAGGGGCGATTTTATACAAAGCTGATGTACTCCACACGTTAAAACGCTGACAGATAGGCAGTTCTGCTATCACACACTTATGTAATTCCCCCTTGTAAACAATGTGCTAAGTTGTCTTGTTTGTAACATTAATGGTTCCCTTACAAGGGAAGCAGTGCTTCTTCCTTCCACTTGAAAAGGGCTATTTTTCACAATGATAATGTTCTTCACACTTTAAAAGTCTGAGAGATAGGCAGTATTCCTTTAAAAAGTGAACTCTATTCTCACTGCTAAACAAAGTGCTAGAGCCTCTTGCTGCTGCTCTTCATGGTTTTGCTCCATGACAAACTGCCCTTGTTCAATTCACCTACATGCAGCTATTTGGCACAATGCTGATGCACCTCACCCATTCAAAAACTCAGTAGTAGGCAGGATTCCACTCAACTGGTAACTCACTTTTTCTAGGGAAACAAGGTGCAAGGCATTCCTGCCTCTCACACATCGTGTAGTGCCATGAGATACAATTGTTTGCCTATTTCGTATGAAGCGGGTCTTGTCAAAGAGTAGCTGGTTCTGCACTTCAAAGGCTATCATTTCACAAGCCTTTCGTTCACATGCTAACTCAAATCTCAAAGAGAATCAATGTGCAAGAACCTCCTGCTTCAGACCTTGATTATCCTGCAAGAGATAGAGTGATTCTTCCATTCTCTCGGATGGGGCTTTCTCGTACAAAGTGTGTGTTCCTCCAGCATGAAAATGCTGGGAGGTAGGTAGTATTACTTTTACCAGTTATCTCCATTCACAAAGCTAAATAAAGTGCTAGACCTGCTTGCTTCTAACATTAAAGCTTCTCCTCCAAGCTTGCTTCTAACATTAAAGCTTCTCCTCCAAGAGCTCCAGCACTTCTTCCTTTCACTTGCATAGAGCCATTTAGCACAAAGTTGATTTTCCTCACACAAGAAAACAATGAGAGACAGGCAGTATTCCTTTCTTCAGCTCACCCAATTGACAATAGTAAACCAGGCCCTAGGCCGTCTTGCTTCGCACATTAATGATTCTCTTGCAACAGTTGCAGTGCTTCTTCCATTCTCTTGTGAGGGTCGATTTACCACAGAGCTGATGTTCTTCACCCATGAAAACACTGAGTTAGGCAGTATTCCTTTGCACAGGTAACTCTGTTCACCACGGTAAACAAGGTGCTAGATCCTCTTGCTTCTAACCTTAAGGATTGTCTGTCCACTGCTACAGTGCTTCTTCCATTCACTTTAAATGGGCTGTTTTACAGAAAGTTGATGTTCTTCACACTTTAACACGCTGACAGATAGGCACTATTGCTTTCGCACACTAATGTAATTCCCCCTTGTTAACAATGTGCTAAGTTGTCTTGTTTGCAGCATTAATGGTTCTCTTACAAGGGCTACAGTGTTTCTTCCTTGCACTTTAAATGCATTATTGGGCACAGAGTAATATTCAACACGCATGAAAACACTGAGTGATAGGCAGTATTCGTTTAAACAAGTACCACCATTATCCTTGGAAAACACGGTGCTTGACCCTCCTGCTTCTAACATTCACAATTCTCTTAAAGGAGATGCCGTGCTTCATCCATCCACTACTAAGATGAGATTTAGCACAAAATTGATGTTCCTCACCCATGAAAACAATGAGACTTAGGCAGTATTCCTTTCAACAGGTAACTGAATTCCCAATTTTAAAGAAGGTGCCAGATCCTCTTGCTAATAAAATGAAAGATTCTCTTCCAATATCTACAGTGTATCTTCCTTTCACTTGTGGGGGCAATTTAGCACCAAGTTGATGTTTCTCTCCCATGAAATCATTGAGAGGTAGGCAGTATTCCTTTGCACAGTTAACTCTGTTCACCACGGTAAACAAGGTGTTAGACCCTCTTGCTTCTAACATTAAGGATTGTCTGTCCACTGCTACAGTGCTTCTTCCATTCACTTTAAAGGGGCGATTTTATACAAAGCCGATGTTCCCCACACGTTAAAACGCTGACAGATAGGCAGTTCTGCTATCACACACTTATGTAATTCCCCCTTGTAAACAATGTGCTAAGTTGTCTTGTTTGTAACATTAATGGTTCCCTTACAAGGGAAGCAGTGCTTCTTCCTTCCACTTGAAAAGGGCTATTTTTCACAATGATAATGTTCTTCACACTTTAAAAGTCTGAGAGATAGGCAGTATTCCTTTAAAAAGTGAACTCTATTCTCACTGCTAAACAAAGTGCTAGAGCCTCTTGCTGCTGCTCTTCATGGTTTTGCTCCATGACAAACTGCCCTTGTTCAATTCACCTACATGCAGCTATTTGGCACAATGCTGATGCACCTCACCCATTCAAAAACTAAGTAGGAGGCAGGAATCCAGTCAACAGGTAACTCACTTCTAGGGAATCAAGGTGCAAGACATTCCTGCCTCTCACACATCGTGTAGTGCCAGGAGATACAAGTGTTTGCCTATTTGCTATGAAGCAGGTATGTGTCAAAGAGTAGCTGGTTCTGCACTTCAAAGGCTATCATTTCACAAGCATTCCTTTCACAGGCTAACTCAAATCTCAAGGAGAAACAACGTGCCGGAACCTCCTGCTTCAGACCTTGATCTCCTGCAAGAGATAGAGTGATTCTTCCATTCTCTCGAATGGGGCTTTCTTGTACAAAGTTCGTGTTCCTCCACAATGAAAATGCTGAGAGGTAGGTAGTATTCCTTTAACCAGCTATCTCCATTCACAATGCTAAGCAAAGTGCTAGACCTGCTTGTTTCTGACATGAATGGTTCTCTTACAAGAGCTGCAGTACTTCTTCCTTTCACTTGTAGGGGCGACCTAGCACAAATGTGATTTTTTTCACCCATGAAAACGATGTGACAGGCAGTATTCCTTTAAACAGTTAACTCAATTCACTATGCTAAATAAGGGGCCACACCCTCTTGCTTCTCCCATTAATGATTTTCTTACAAGTGCTCCAGCACTTCTTCCTTTCACTTGCATAGAGCCATTTAGCACAAAGTTGATTTTCCTCACACAAGAAAACAATGAGAGACAGGCAGTATTTCTTTCTTCAGCTCACTCAAATCACAATACTAAACCAGGCCCTAGGCCGTCTTGCTTCTCACCTTAATGATACTCTTGCAAGAGTTGCAGTGCTTCTTCCATTCTCTTGTGAGGGTCGATTTACCACAGAGCTGATGTTCTTTACCCATGAAAACACTGAGTTAGGCAGTATTTCTTTGCACAGTTAACTCTGTTCACCACGGTAGACAAGGTGCTGGACCCTCTTGCTTCTAACATTAAGGATTGTCTGTCCACTGCTACAGTGCTTCTTCCATTCACTTTAAAGGGGCGATTTTATACAAAGCTGATGTACTCCACACGTTAAAACGCTGACAGATAGGCAGTTCTGCTATCACACACTTATGTAATTCCCCCTTGTAAACAATGTGCTAAGTTGTCTTGTTTGTAACATTAATGGTTCCCTTACAAGGGAAGCAGTGCTTCTTCCTTCCACTTGAAAAGGGCTATTTTTCACAATGATAATGTTCTTCACACTTTAAAAGTCTGAGAGATAGGCAGTATTCCTTTAAAAAGTGAACTCTATTCTCACTGCTAAACAAAGTGCTAGAGCCTCTTGCTGCTGCTCTTCATGGTTTTGCTCCATGACAAACTGCCCTTGTTCAATTCACCTACATGCAGCTATTTGGCACAATGCTGATGCACCTCACCCATTCAAAAACTCAGTAGTAGGCAGGATTCCACTCAACTGGTAACTCACTTTTTCTAGGGAAACAAGGTGCAAGGCATTCCTGCCTCTCACACATCGTGTAGTGCCATGAGATACAATTGTTTGCCTATTTCGTATGAAGCGGGTCTTGTCAAAGAGTAGCTGGTTCTGCACTTCAAAGGCTATCATTTCACAAGCCTTTCGTTCACATGCTAACTCAAATCTCAAAGAGAATCAATGTGCAAGAACCTCCTGCTTCAGACCTTGATTATCCTGCAAGAGATAGAGTGATTCTTCCATTCTCTCGGATGGGGCTTTCTCGTACAAAGTGTGTGTTCCTCCAGCATGAAAATGCTGGGAGGTAGGTAGTATTACTTTTACCAGTTATCTCCATTCACAAAGCTAAATAAAGTGCTAGACCTGCTTGCTTCTAACATTAAAGCTTCTCCTCCAAGCTTGCTTCTAACATTAAAGCTTCTCCTCCAAGAGCTCCAGCACTTCTTCCTTTCACTTGCATAGAGCCATTTAGCACAAAGTTGATTTTCCTCACACAAGAAAACAATGAGAGACAGGCAGTATTCCTTTCTTCAGCTCACCCAATTGACAATAGTAAACCAGGCCCTAGGCCGTCTTGCTTCGCACATTAATGATTCTCTTGCAACAGTTGCAGTGCTTCTTCCATTCTCTTGTGAGGGTCGATTTACCACAGAGCTGATGTTCTTCACCCATGAATACACTGAGTTAGGCAGTATTCCTTTGCACAGGTAACTCTGTTCACCACGGTAAACAAGGTGCTAGATCCTCTTGCTTCTAACCTTAAGGATTGTCTGTCCACTGCTACAGTGCTTCTTCCATTCACTTTAAAGGGGCTGTTTTACAGAAAGTTGATGTTCTTCACACTTTAACACGCTGACAGATAGGCACTATTGCTTTCGCACATTAATGTAATTCCCCCTTGTTAACAATGTGCTAAGTTGTCTTGTTTGCAGCATTAATGGTTCTCTTACAAGGGCTACAGTGTTTCTTCCTTGCACTTTAAATGCATTATTGGGCACAGAGTAATATTCAACACGCATGAAAACACTGAGTGATAGGCAGTATTCGTTTAAACAAGTACCACCATTATCCTTGGAAAACACGGTGCTTGACCCTCCTGCTTCTAACATTCACAATTCTAAGAGAATCTTAAAGGAGATGCCGTGCTTCATCCATCCACTACTAAGATGAGATTTAGCACAAAATTGATGTTCCTCACCCATGAAAACAATGAGACTTAGGCAGTATTCCTTTCAACAGGTAACTGAATTCCCAATTTTAAAGAAGGTGCCAGATCCTCTTGCTAATAAGATGAAAGATTCTCTTCCAATATCTACAGTGTATCTTCCTTTCACTTGTGGGGGCAATTTAGCACCAAGTTGATGTTTCTCTCCCATGAAATCATTGAGAGGTAGGCAGTATTCCCTTGCACAGTTAACTCTGTTCACCACGGTAAACAAGGTGTTAGACCCTCTTGCTTCTAACATTAAGGATTGTCTGTCCACTGCTACAGTGCTTCTTCCATTCACTTTAAAGGGGCGATTTTATACAAAGCTGATGTACTCCACACGTTAAAACGCTGACAGATAGGCAGTTCTGCTATCACACACTTATGTAATTCCCCCTTGTAAACAATGTGCTAAGTTGTCTTGTTTGTAACATTAATGGTTCCCTTACAAGGGAAGCAGTGCTTCTTCCTTCCACTTGAAAAGGGCTATTTTTCACAATGATAATGTTCTTCACACTTTAAAAGTCTGAGAGATAGGCAGTATTCCTTTAAAAAGTGAACTCTATTCTCACTGCTAAACAAAGTGCTAGAGCCTCTTGCTGCTGCTCTTCATGGTTTTGCTCCATGACAAACTGCCCTTGTTCAATTCACCTACATGCAGCTATTTGGCACAATGCTGATGCACCTCACCCATTCAAAAACTAAGTAGGAGGCAGGAATCCAGTCAACAGGTAACTCACTTCTAGGGAATCAAGGTGCAAGACATTCCTGCCTCTCACACATCGTGTAGTGCCAGGAGATACAAGTGTTTGCCTATTTGCTATGAAGCAGGTATGTGTCAAAGAGTAGCTGGTTCTGCACTTCAAAGGCTATCATTTCACAAGCATTCCTTTCACAGGCTAACTCAAATCTCAAGGAGAAACAACGTGCCGGAACCTCCTGCTTCAGACCTTGATCTCCTGCAAGAGATAGAGTGATTCTTCCATTCTCTCGAATGGGGCTTTCTTGTACAAAGTTCGTGTTCCTCCACAATGAAAATGCTGAGAGGTAGGTAGTATTACTTTAACCAGCTATCTCCATTCACAATGCTAAGCAAAGTGCTAGACCTGCTTGCCTCTGACATGAATGGTTCTCTTACAAGAGCTGCAGTACTTCTTCCTTTCACTTGTAGGGGCGACCTAGCACAAATGTGATTTTTTTCACCCATGAAAACGATGTGACAGGCAGTATTCCTTTAAACAGTTAACTCAATTCACTATGCTAAATAAGGGGCCACACCCTCTTGCTTCTACCATTAATGATTGTCTTACCAGTGCTCCAGCACTTCTTCCTTTCACTTGCATAGAGCCATTTAGCACAAAGTTGATTTTCCTCACACAAGAAAACAATGAGAGACAGGCAGTATTTCTTTCTTCAGCTCACTCAAATCACAATACTAAACCAGGCCCTAGGCCCTCTTGCTTCTCACATTAATGATACTCTTGCAAGAGTTGCAGTGCTTCTTCCATTCTCTTGTGAGGGTCGATTTACCACAGAGCTGATGTTCTTCACCCATGAAAACACTGAGTTAGGCAGTATTTCTTTGCAGAGTTAACTCTGTTCACCACGGTAGACAAGGTGCTGGACCCTCTTGCTTCTAACATTAAGGATTGTCTGTCCACTGCTACAGTGCTTCTTCAATTCACTTTAAAGGGGCGATTTTATACAAAGCTGATGTACTCCACACGTTAAAACGCTGACAGATAGGCAGTTCTGCTATCACACACTTATGTAATTCCCCCTTGTAAACAATGTGCTAAGTTGTCTTGTTTGTAACATTAATGGTTCCCTTACAAGGGAAGCAGTGCTTCTTCCTTCCACTTGAAAAGGGCTATTTTTCACAATGATAATGTTCTTCACACTTTAAAAGTCTGAGAGATAGGCAGTATTCCTTTAAAAAGTGAACTCTATTCTCACTGCTAAACAAAGTGCTAGAGCCTCTTGCTGCTGCTCTTCATGGTTTTGCTCCATGACAAACTGCCCTTGTTCAATTCACCTACATGCAGCTATTTGGCACAATGCTGATGCACCTCACCCATTCAAAAACTCAGTAGTAGGCAGGATTCCACTCAACTGGTAACTCACTTTTTCTAGGGAAACAAGGTGCAAGGCATTCCTGCCTCTCACACATCGTGTAGTGCCATGAGATACAATTGTTTGCCTATTTCGTATGAAGCGGGTCTTGTCAAAGAGTAGCTGGTTCTGCACTTCAAAGGCTATCATTTCACAAGCCTTTCGTTCACATGCTAACTCAAATCTCAAAGAGAATCAATGTGCAAGAACCTCCTGCTTCAGACCTTGATTATCCTGCAAGAGATAGAGTGATTCTTCCATTCTCTCGGATGGGGCTTTCTCGTACAAAGTGTGTGTTCCTCCAGAATGAAAATGCTGGGAGGTGGGTAGTATTACTTTTACCAGTTATCTCCATTCACAAAGCTAAATAAAGTGCTAGACCTGCTTGCTTCTAACATTAAAGCTTCTCCTCCAAGCTTGCTTCTAACATTAAAGCTTCTCCTCCAAGAGCTCCAGCACTTCTTCCTTTCACTTGCATAGAGCCATTTAGCACAAAGTTGATTTTCCTCACACAAGAAAACAATGAGAGACAGGCAGTATTCCTTTCTTCAGCTCACCCAATTGACAATAGTAAACCAGGCCCTAGGCCGTCTTGCTTCGCACATTAATGATTCTCTTGCAACAGTTGCAGTGCTTCTTCCATTCTCTTGTGAGGGTCGATTTACCACAGAGCTGATGTTCTTCACCCATGAAAACACTGAGTTAGGCAGTATTCCTTTGCACAGGTAACTCTGTTCACCACGGTAAACAAGGTGCTAGATCCTCTTGCTTCTAACCTTAAGGATTGTCTGTCCACTGCTACAGTGCTTCTTCCATTCACTTTAAAGGGGCTGTTTTACAGAAAGTTGATGTTCTTCACACTTTAACACGCTGACAGATAGGCACTATTGCTTTCGCACATTAATGTAATTCCCCCTTGTTAACAATGTGCTAAGTTGTCTTGTTTGCAGCATTAATGGTTCTCTTACAAGGGCTACAGTGTTTCTTCCTTGCACTTTAAATGCATTATTGGGCACAGAGTAATATTCAACACGCATGAAAACACTGAGTGATAGGCAGTATTCGTTTAAACAAGTACCACCATTATCCTTGGAAAACACGGTGCTTGACCCTCCTGCTTCTAACATTCACAATTCTAAGAGAATCTTAAAGGAGATGCCGTGCTTCATCCATCCACTACTAAGATGAGATTTAGCACAAAATTGATGTTCCTCACCCATGAAAACAATGAGACTTAGGCAGTATTCCTTTCAACAGGTAACTGAATTCCCAATTTTAAAGAAGGTGCCAGATCCTCTTGCTAATAAGATGAAAGATTCTCTTCCAATATCTACAGTGTATCTTCCTTTCACTTGTGGGGGCAATTTAGCACCAAGTTGATGTTTCTCTCCCATGAAATCATTGAGAGGTAGGCAGTATTCCCTTGCACAGTTAACTCTGTTCACCACGGTAAACAAGGTGTTAGACCCTCTTGCTTCTAACATTAAGGATTGTCTGTCCACTGCTACAGTGCTTCTTCCATTCACTTTAAAGGGGCGATTTTATACAAAGCTGATGTACTCCACACGTTAAAACGCTGACAGATAGGCAGTTCTGCTATCACACACTTATGTAATTCCCCCTTGTAAACAATGTGCTAAGTTGTCTTGTTTGTAACATTAATGGTTCCCTTACAAGGGAAGCAGTGCTTCTTCCTTCCACTTGAAAAGGGCTATTTTTCACAATGATAATGTTCTTCACACTTTAAAAGTCTGAGAGATAGGCAGTATTCCTTTAAAAAGTGAACTCTATTCTCACTGCTAAACAAAGTGCTAGAGCCTCTTGCTGCTGCTCTTCATGGTTTTGCTCCATGACAAACTGCCCTTGTTCAATTCACCTACATGCAGCTATTTGGCACAATGCTGATGCACCTCACCCATTCAAAAACTAAGTAGGAGGCAGGAATCCAGTCAACAGGTAACTCACTTCTAGGGAATCAAGGTGCAAGACATTCCTGCCTCTCACACATCGTGTAGTGCCAGGAGATACAAGTGTTTGCCTATTTGCTATGAAGCAGGTATGTGTCAAAGAGTAGCTGGTTCTGCACTTCAAAGGCTATCATTTCACAAGCATTCCTTTCACAGGCTAACTCAAATCTCAAGGAGAAACAACGTGCCGGAACCTCCTGCTTCAGACCTTGATCTCCTGCAAGAGATAGAGTGATTCTTCCATTCTCTCGAATGGGGCTTTCTTGTACAAAGTTCGTGTTCCTCCACAATGAAAATGCTGAGAGGTAGGTAGTATTACTTTAACCAGCTATCTCCATTCACAATGCTAAGCAAAGTGCTAGACCTGCTTGCCTCTGACATGAATGGTTCTCTTACAAGAGCTGCAGTACTTCTTCCTTTCACTTGTAGGGGCGACCTAGCACAAATGTGATTTTTTTCACCCATGAAAACGATGTGACAGGCAGTATTCCTTTAAACAGTTAACTCAATTCACTATGCTAAATAAGGGGCCACACCCTCTTGCTTCTACCATTAATGATTGTCTTACCAGTGCTCCAGCACTTCTTCCTTTCACTTGCATAGAGCCATTTAGCACAAAGTTGATTTTCCTCACACAAGAAAACAATGAGAGACAGGCAGTATTTCTTTCTTCAGCTCACTCAAATCACAATACTAAACCAGGCCCTAGGCCCTCTTGCTTCTCACATTAATGATACTCTTGCAAGAGTTGCAGTGCTTCTTCCATTCTCTTGTGAGGTTCGATTTACCACAGAGCTGATGTTCTTCACCCATGAAAACACTGAGTTAGGCAGTATTTCTTTGCAGAGTTAACTCTGTTCACCACGGTAGACAAGGTGCTGGACCCTCTTGCTTCTAACATTAAGGATTGTCTGTCCACTGCTACAGTGCTTCTTCAATTCACTTTAAAGGGGCGATTTTATACAAAGCTGATGTACTCCACACGTTAAAACGCTGACAGATAGGCAGTTCTGCTATCACACACTTATGTAATTCCCCCTTGTAAACAATGTGCTAAGTTGTCTTGTTTGTAACATTAATGGTTCCCTTACAAGGGAAGCAGTGCTTCTTCCTTCCACTTGAAAAGGGCTATTTTTCACAATGATAATGTTCTTCACACTTTAAAAGTCTGAGAGATAGGCAGTATTCCTTTAAAAAGTGAACTCTATTCTCACTGCTAAACAAAGTGCTAGAGCCTCTTGCTGCTGCTCTTCATGGTTTTGCTCCATGACAAACTGCCCTTGTTCAATTCACCTACATGCAGCTATTTGGCACAATGCTGATGCACCTCACCCATTCAAAAACTCAGTAGTAGGCAGGATTCCACTCAACTGGTAACTCACTTTTTCTAGGGAAACAAGGTGCAAGGCATTCCTGCCTCTCACACATCGTGTAGTGCCATGAGATACAATTGTTTGCCTATTTCGTATGAAGCGGGTCTTGTCAAAGAGTAGCTGGTTCTGCACTTCAAAGGCTATCATTTCACAAGCCTTTCGTTCACATGCTAACTCAAATCTCAAAGAGAATCAATGTGCAAGAACCTCCTGCTTCAGACCTTGATTATCCTGCAAGAGATAGAGTGATTCTTCCATTCTCTCGGATGGGGCTTTCTCGTACAAAGTGTGTGTTCCTCCAGAATGAAAATGCTGGGAGGTGGGTAGTATTACTTTTACCAGTTATCTCCATTCACAAAGCTAAATAAAGTGCTAGACCTGCTTGCTTCTAACATTAAAGCTTCTCCTCCAAGCTTGCTTCTAACATTAAAGCTTCTCCTCCAAGAGCTCCAGCACTTCTTCCTTTCACTTGCATAGAGCCATTTAGCACAAAGTTGATTTTCCTCACACAAGAAAACAATGAGAGACAGGCAGTATTCCTTTCTTCAGCTCACCCAATTGACAATAGTAAACCAGGCCCTAGGCCGTCTTGCTTCGCACATTAATGATTCTCTTGCAACAGTTGCAGTGCTTCTTCCATTCTCTTGTGAGGGTCGATTTACCACAGAGCTGATGTTCTTCACCCATGAAAACACTGAGTTAGGCAGTATTCCTTTGCACAGGTAACTCTGTTCACCATGGTAAACAAGGTGCTAGATCCTCTTGCTTCTAACCTTAAGGATTGTCTGTCCACTGCTACAGTGCTTCTTCCATTCACTTTAAAGGGGCTGTTTTACAGAAAGTTGATGTTCTTCACACTTTAACACGCTGACAGATAGGCACTATTGCTTTCGCACACTAATGTAATTCCCCCTTGTTAACAATGTGCTAAGTTGTCTTGTTTGCAGCATTAATGGTTCTCTTACAAGGGCTACAGTGTTTCTTCCTTGCACTTTAAATGCATTATTGGGCACAGAGTAATATTCAACACGCATGAAAACACTGAGTGATAGGCAGTATTCGTTTAAACAAGTACCACCATTATCCTTGGAAAACACGGTGCTTGACCCTCCTGCTTCTAACATTCACAATTCTCTTAAAGGAGATGCCATGCTTCATCCATCCACTACTAAGATGAGATTTAGCACAAAATTGATGTTCCTCACCCATGAAAACAATGAGACTTAGGCAGTATTCCTTTCAACAGGTAACTGAATTCCCAATTTTAAAGAAGGTGCCAGATCCTCTTGCTAATAAGATGAAAGATTCTCTTCCAATATCTACAGTGTATCTTCCTTTCACTTGTGGGGGCAATTTAGCACCAAGTTGATGTTTCTCTCCCATGAAATCATTGAGAGGTAGGCAGTATTCCCTTGCACAGTTAACTCTGTTCACCATGGTAAACAAGGTGTTAGACCCTCTTGCTTCTAACATTAAGGATTGTCTGTCCACTGCTACAGTGCTTCTTCCATTCACTTTAAAGGGGCGATTTTATACAAAGCTGATGTACTCCACACGTTAAAACGCTGACAGATAGGCAGTTCTGCTATCACACACTTATGTAATTCCCCCTTGTAAACAATGTGCTAAGTTGTCTTGTTTGTAACATTAATGGTTCCCTTACAAGGGAAGCAGTGCTTCTTCCTTCCACTTGAAAAGGGCTATTTTTCACAATGATAATGTTCTTCACACTTTAAAAGTCTGAGAGATAGGCAGTATTCCTTTAAAAAGTGAACTCTATTCTCACTGCTAAACAAAGTGCTAGAGCCTCTTGCTGCTGCTCTTCATGGTTTTGCTCCATGACAAACTGCCCTTGTTCAATTCACCTACATGCAGCTATTTGGCACAATGCTGATGCACCTCACCCATTCAAAAACTAAGTAGGAGGCAGGAATCCAGTCAACAGGTAACTCACTTCTAGGGAATCAAGGTGCAAGACATTCCTGCCTCTCACACATCGTGTAGTGCCAGGAGATACAAGTGTTTGCCTATTTGCTATGAAGCAGGTATGTGTCAAAGAGTAGCTGGTTCTGCACTTCAAAGGCTATCATTTCACAAGCATTCCTTTCACAGGCTAACTCAAATCTCAAGGAGAAACAACGTGCCGGAACCTCCTGCTTCAGACCTTGATCTCCTGCAAGAGATAGAGTGATTCTTCCATTCTCTCGAATGGGGCTTTCTTGTACAAAGTTCGTGTTCCTCCACAATGAAAATGCTGAGAGGTAGGTAGTATTCCTTTAACCAGCTATCTCCATTCACAATGCTAAGCAAAGTGCTAGACCTGCTTGATTCTGACATGAATGGTTCTCTTACAAGAGCTGCAGTACTTCTTCCTTTCACTTGTAGGGGCGACCTAGCACAAATGTGATTTTTTTCACCCATGAAAACGATGTGACAGGCAGTATTCCTTTAAACAGTTAACTCAATTCACTATGCTAAATAAGGGGCCACACCCTCTTGCTTCTACCATTAATGATTGTCTTACCAGTGCTCCAGCACTTCTTCCTTTCACTTGCATAGAGCCATTTAGCACAAAGTTGATTTTCCTCACACAAGAAAACAATGAGAGACAGGCAGTATTTCTTTCTTCAGCTCACTCAAATCACAATACTAAACCAGGCCCTAGGCCCTCTTGCTTCTCACATTAATGATACTCTTGCAAGAGTTGCAGTGCTTCTTCCATTCTCTTGTGAGGGTCGATTTACCACAGAGCTGATGTTCTTCACCCATGAAAACACTGAGTTAGGCAGTATTTCTTTGCAGAGTTAACTCTGTTCACCACGGTAGACAAGGTGCTGGACCCTCTTGCTTCTAACATTAAGGATTGTCTGTCCACTGCTACAGTGCTTCTTCCATTCACTTTAAAGGGGCGATTTTATACAAAGCTGATGTACTCCACACGTTAAAACGCTGACAGATAGGCAGTTCTGCTATCACACACTTATGTAATTCCCCCTTGTAAACAATGTGCTAAGTTGTCTTGTTTGTAACATTAATGGTTCCCTTACAAGGGAAGCAGTGCTTCTTCCTTCCACTTGAAAAGGGCTATTTTTCACAATGATAATGTTCTTCACACTTTAAAAGTCTGAGAGATAGGCAGTATTCCTTTAAAAAGTGAACTCTATTCTCACTGCTAAACAAAGTGCTAGAGCCTCTTGCTGCTGCTCTTCATGGTTTTGCTCCATGACAAACTGCCCTTGTTCAATTCACCTACATGCAGCTATTTGGCACAATGCTGATGCACCTCACCCATTCAAAAACTCAGTAGTAGGCAGGATTCCACTCAACTGGTAACTCACTTTTTCTAGGGAAACAAGGTGCAAGGCATTCCTGCCTCTCACACATCGTGTAGTGCCATGAGATACAATTGTTTGCCTATTTCGTATGAAGCGGGTCTTGTCAAAGAGTAGCTGGTTCTGCACTTCAAAGGCTATCATTTCACAAGCCTTTCGTTCACATGCTAACTCAAATCTCAAAGAGAATCAATGTGCAAGAACCTCCTGCTTCAGACCTTGATTATCCTGCAAGAGATAGAGTGATTCTTCCATTCTCTCGGATGGGGCTTTCTCGTACAAAGTGTGTGTTCCTCCAGAATGAAAATGCTGGGAGGTGGGTAGTATTACTTTTACCAGTTATCTCCATTCACAAAGCTAAATAAAGTGCTAGACCTGCTTGCTTCTAACATTAAAGCTTCTCCTCCAAGCTTGCTTCTAACATTAAAGCTTCTCCTCCAAGAGCTCCAGCACTTCTTCCTTTCACTTGCATAGAGCCATTTAGCACAAAGTTGATTTTCCTCACACAAGAAAACAATGAGAGACAGGCAGTATTCCTTTCTTCAGCTCACCCAATTGACAATAGTAAACCAGGCCCTAGGCCGTCTTGCTTCGCACATTAATGATTCTCTTGCAACAGTTGCAGTGCTTCTTCCATTCTCTTGTGAGGGTCGATTTACCACAGAGCTGATGTTCTTCACCCATGAAAACACTGAGTTAGGCAGTATTCCTTTGCACAGGTAACTCTGTTCACCACGGTAAACAAGGTGCTAGATCCTCTTGCTTCTAACCTTAAGGATTGTCTGTCCACTGCTACAGTGCTTCTTCCATTCACTTTAAAGGGGCTGTTTTACAGAAAGTTGATGTTCTTCACACTTTAACACGCTGACAGATAGGCACTATTGCTTTCGCACACTAATGTAATTCCCCCTTGTTAACAATGTGCTAAGTTGTCTTGTTTGCAGCATTAATGGTTCTCTTACAAGGGCTACAGTGTTTCTTCCTTGCACTTTAAATGCATTATTGGGCACAGAGTAATATTCAACACGCATGAAAACACTGAGTGATAGGCAGTACTCGTTTAAACAAGTACCACCATTATCCTTGGAAAACACGGTGCTTGACCCTCCTGCTTCTAACATTCACAATTCTCTTAAAGGAGATGCCGTGCTTCATCCATCCACTACTAAGATGAGATTTAGCACAAAATTGATGTTCCTCACCCATGAAAACAATGAGACTTAGGCAGTATTCCTTTCAACAGGTAACTGAATTCCCAATTTTAAAGAAGGTGCCAGATCCTCTTGCTAATAAGATGAAAGATTCTCTTCCAATATCTACAGTGTATCTTCCTTTCACTTGTGGGGGCAATTTAGCACCAAGTTGATATTTCTCTCCCATGAAATCATTGAGAGGTAGGCAGTATTCCTTTGCACAGTTAACTCTGTTCACCACGGTAAACAAGGTGTTAGACCCTCTTGTTTCTAACATTAAGGATTGTCTGTCCACTGCTACAGTGCTTCTTCCATTCACTTTAAAGGGGCGATTTTATACAAAGCCGATGTTCCCCACACGTTAAAACGCTGACAGATAGGCAGTTCTGCTATCACACACTTATGTAATTCCCCCTTGTAAACAATGTGCTAAGTTGTCTTGTTTGTAACATTAATGGTTCCCTTACAAGGGAAGCAGTGCTTCTTCCTTCCACTTGAAAAGGGCTATTTTTCACAATGATAATGTTCTTCACACTTTAAAAGTCTGAGAGATAGGCAGTATTCCTTTAAAAAGTGAACTCTATTCTCACTGCTAAACAAAGTGCTAGAGCCTCTTGCTGCTGCTCTTCATGGTTTTGCTCCATGACAAACTGCCCTTGTTCAATTCACCTACATGCAGCTATTTGGCACAATGCTGATGCACCTCACCCATTCAAAAACTAAGTAGGAGGCAGGAATCCAGTCAACAGGTAACTCACTTCTAGGGAATCAAGGTGCAAGACATTCCTGCCTCTCACACATCGTGTAGTGCCAGGAGATACAAGTGTTTGCCTATTTGCTATGAAGCAGGTATGTGTCAAAGAGTAGCTGGTTCTGCACTTCAAAGGCTATCATTTCACAAGCATTCCTTTCACAGGCTAACTCAAATCTCAAGGAGAAACAACGTGCCGGAACCTCCTGCTTCAGACCTTGATCTCCTGCAAGAGATAGAGTGATTCTTCCATTCTCTCGAATGGGGCTTTCTTGTACAAAGTTCGTGTTCCTCCACAATGAAAATGCTGAGAGGTAGGTAGTATTACTTTAACCAGCTATCTCCATTCACAATGCTAAGCAAAGTGCTAGACCTGCTTGCCTCTGACATGAATGGTTCTCTTACAAGAGCTGCAGTACTTCTTCCTTTCACTTGTAGGGGCGACCTAGCACAAATGTGATTTTTTTCACCCATGAAAACGATGTGACAGGCAGTATTCCTTTAAACAGTTAACTCAATTCACTATGCTAAATAAGGGGCCACACCCTCTTGCTTCTACCATTAATGATTGTCTTACAAGTGCTCCAGCACTTCTTCCTTTCACTTGCATAGAGCCATTTAGCACAAAGTTGATTTTCCTCACACAAGAGAACAATGAGAGACAGGCAGTATTTCTTTCTTCAGCTCACTCAAATCACAATACTAAACCAGGCCCTAGGCCCTCTTGCTTCTCACATTAATGATACTCTTGCAAGAGTTGCAGTGCTTCTTCCATTCTCTTGTGAGGGTCGATTTACCACAGAGCTGATATTCTTCACCCATGAAAACACTGAGTTAGGCAGTATTTCTTTGCACAGTTAACTCTGTTCACCACGGTAGGCAAGGTGCTGGACCCTCTTGCTTCTAACATTAAGGATTGTCTGTCCACTGCTACAGTGCTTCTTCCATTCACTTTAAAGGGGCGATTTTATACAAAGCTGATGTACTCCACACGTTAAAACGCTGACAGATAGGCAGTTCTGCTATCACACACTTATGTAATTCCCCCTTGTAAACAATGTGCTAAGTTGTCTTGTTTGTAACATTAATGGTTCCCTTACAAGGGAAGCAGTGCTTCTTCCTTCCACTTGAAAAGGGCTATTTTTCACAATGATAATGTTCTTCACACTTTAAAAGTCTGAGAGATAGGCAGTATTCCTTTAAAAAGTGAACTCTATTCTCACTGCTAAACAAAGTGCTAGAGCCTCTTGCTGCTGCTCTTCATGGTTTTGCTCCATGACAAACTGCCCTTGTTCAATTCACCTACATGCAGCTATTTGGCACAATGCTGATGCACCTCACCCATTCAAAAACTCAGTAGTAGGCAGGATTCCACTCAACTGGTAACTCACTTTTTCTAGGGAAACAAGGTGCAAGGCATTCCTGCCTCTCACACATCGTGTAGTGCCATGAGATACAATTGTTTGCCTATTTCGTATGAAGCGGGTCTTGTCAAAGAGTAGCTGGTTCTGCACTTCAAAGGCTATCATTTCACAAGCCTTTCGTTCACATGCTAACTCAAATCTCAAAGAGAATCAATGTGCAAGAACCTCCTGCTTCAGACCTTGATTATCCTGCAAGAGATAGAGTGATTCTTCCATTCTCTCGGATGGGGCTTTCTCGTACAAAGTGTGTGTTCCTCCAGCATGAAAATGCTGGGAGGTAGGTAGTATTACTTTTACCAGTTATCTCCATTCACAAAGCTAAATAAAGTGCTAGACCTGCTTGCTTCTAACATTAAAGCTTCTCCTCCAAGCTTGCTTCTAACATTAAAGCTTCTCCTCCAAGAGCTCCAGCACTTCTTCCTTTCACTTGCATAGAGCCATTTAGCACAAAGTTGATTTTCCTCACACAAGAAAACAATGAGAGACAGGCAGTATTCCTTTCTTCAGCTCACCCAATTGACAATAGTAAACCAGGCCCTAGGCCGTCTTGCTTCGCACATTAATGATTCTCTTGCAACAGTTGCAGTGCTTCTTCCATTCTCTTGTGAGGGTCGATTTACCACAGAGCTGATGTTCTTCACCCATGAAAACACTGAGTTAGGCAGTATTCCTTTGTACAGGTAACTCTGTTCACCACGGTAAACAAGGTGCTAGATCCTCTTGCTTCTAACCTTAAGGATTGTCTGTCCACTGCTACAGTGCTTCTTCCATTCACTTTAAAGGGGCTGTTTTACAGAAAGTTGATGTTCTTCACACTTTAACACGCTGACAGATAGGCACTATTGCTTTTGCACACTAATGTAATTCCCCCTTGTTAACAATGTGCTAAGTTGTCTTGTTTGCAGCATTAATGGTTCTCTTACAAGGGCTACAGTGTTTCTTCCTTGCACTTTAAATGCATTATTGGGCACAGAGTAATATTCAACACGCATGAAAACACTGAGTGATAGGCAGTATTCGTTTAAACAAGTACCACCATTATCCTTGGAAAACACGGTGCTTGACCCTCCTGCTTCTAACATTCACAATTCTCTTAAAGGAGATGCCGTGCTTCATCCATCCACTACTAAGATGAGATTTAGCACAAAATTGATGTTCCTCACCCATGAAAACAATGAGACTTAGGCAGTATTCCTTTCAACAGGTAACTGAATTCCCAATTTTAAAGAAGGTGCCAGATCCTCTTGCTAATAAAATGAAAGATTCTCTTCCAATATCTACAGTGTATCTTCCTTTCACTTGTGGGGGCAATTTAGAACCAAGTTGATGTTTCTCTCCCATGAAATCATTGAGAGGTAGGCAGTATTCCTTTGCACAGTTAACTCTGTTCACCACGGTAAACAAGGTGTTAGACCCTCTTGCTTCTAACATTAAGGATTGTCTGTCCACTGCTACAGTGCTTCTTCCATTCACTTTAAAGGGGCGATTTTATACAAAGCCGATGTTCCCCACACGTTAAAACGCTGACAGATAGGCAGTTCTGCTATCACACACTTATGTAATTCCCCCTTGTAAACAATGTGCTAAGTTGTCTTGTTTGTAACATTAATGGTTCCCTTACAAGGGAAGCAGTGCTTCTTCCTTCCACTTGAAAAGGGCTATTTTTCACAATGATAATGTTCTTCACACTTTAAAAGTCTGAGAGATAGGCAGTATTCCTTTAAAAAGTGAACTCTATTCTCACTGCTAAACAAAGTGCTAGAGCCTCTTGCTGCTGCTCTTCATGGTTTTGCTCCATGACAAACTGCCCTTGTTCAATTCACCTACATGCAGCTATTTGGCACAATGCTGATGCACCTCACCCATTCAAAAACTAAGTAGGAGGCAGGAATCCAGTCAACAGGTAACTCACTTCTAGGGAATCAAGGTGCAAGACATTCCTGCCTCTCACACATCGTGTAGTGCCAGGAGATACAAGTGTTTGCCTATTTGCTATGAAGCAGGTATGTGTCAAAGAGTAGCTGGTTCTGCACTTCAAAGGCTATCATTTCACAAGCATTCCTTTCACAGGCTAACTCAAATCTCAAGGAGAAACAACGTGCCGGAACCTCCTGCTTCAGACCTTGATCTCCTGCAAGAGATAGAGTGATTCTTCCATTCTCTCGAATGGGGCTTTCTTGTACAAAGTTCGTGTTCCTCCACAATGAAAATGCTGAGAGGTAGGTAGTATTCCTTTAACCAGCTATCTCCATTCACAATGCTAAGCAAAGTGCTAGACCTGCTTGCTTCTGACATGAATGGTTCTCTTACAAGAGCTGCAGTACTTCTTCCTTTCACTTGTAGGGGCGACCTAGCACAAATGTGATTTTTTTCACCCATGAAAACGATGTGACAGGCAGTATTCCTTTAAACAGTTAACTCAATTCACTATGCTAAATAAGTTGCCACACCCTCTTGCTTCTACCATTAATGATTGTCTTACAAGTGCTCCAGCACTTCTTCCTTTCACTTGCATAGAGCCATTTAGCACAAAGTTGATTTTCCTCACACAAGAAAACAATGAGAGACAGGCAGTATTTCTTTCTTCAGCTCACTCAAATCACAATACTAAACCAGGCCCTAGGCCCTCTTGCTTCTCAAATTAATGATACTCTTGCAAGAGTTGCAGTGCTTCTTCCATTCTCTTGTGAGGGTCGATTTACCACAGAGCTGATGTTCTTCACCCATGAAAACACTGAGTTAGGCAGTATTTCTTTGCACAGTTAACTCTGTTCACCACGGTAGACAAGGTGCTGGACCCTCTTGCTTCTCACATTAAGGATTGTCTGTCCACTGCTACAGTGCTTCTTCCATTCACTTTAAAGGGGCGATTTTATACAAAGCTGATGTACTCCACACGTTAAAACGCTGACAGATAGGCAGTTCTGCTATCACACACTTATGTAATTCCCCCTTGTAAACAATGTGCTAAGTTGTCTTGTTTGTAACATTAATGGTTCCCTTACAAGGGAAGCAGTGCTTTTTCCTTCCACTTGAAAAGGGCTATTTTTCACAATGATAATGTTCTTCACACTTTAAAAGTCTGAGAGATAGGCAGTATTCCTTTAAAAAGTGAACTCTATTCTCACTGCTAAACAAAGTGCTAGAGCCTCTTGCTGCTGCTCTTCATGGTTTTGCTCCATGACAAACTGCCCTTGTTCAATTCACCTACATGCAGCTATTTGGCACAATGCTGATGCACCTCACCCATTCAAAAACTCAGTAGTAGGCAGGATTCCACTGAACTGGTAACTCACTTTTTCTAGGGAAACAAGGTGCAAGGCATTCCTGCCTCTCACACATCGTGTAGTGCCATGAGATACAATTGTTTGCCTATTTCGTATGAAGCGGGTCTTGTCAAAGAGTAGCTGGTTCTGCACTTCAAAGGCTATCATTTCACAAGCCTTTCGTTCACATGCTAACTCAAATCTCAAAGAGAATCAATGTGCAAGAACCTCCTGCTTCAGACCTTGATTATCCTGCAAGAGATAGAGTGATTCTTCCATTCTCTCGGATGGGGCTTTCTCGTACAAAGTGTGTGTTCCTCCAGCATGAAAATGCTGGGAGGTAGGTAGTATTACTTTTACCAGTTATCTCCATTCACAAAGCTAAATAAAGTGCTAGACCTGCTTGCTTCTAACATTAAAGCTTCTCCTCCAAGCTTGCTTCTAACATTAAAGCTTCTCCTCCAAGAGCTCCAGCACTTCTTCCTTTCACTTGCATAGAGCCATTTAGCACAAAGTTGATTTTCCTCACACAAGAAAACAATGAGAGACAGGCAGTATTCCTTTCTTCAGCTCACCCAATTGACAATAGTAAACCAGGCCCTAGGCCGTCTTGCTTCGCACATTAATGATTCTCTTGCAACAGTTGCAGTGCTTCTTCCATTCTCTTGTGAGGGTCGATTTACCACAGAGCTGATGTTCTTCACCCATGAAAACACTGAGTTAGGCAGTATTCCTTTGCACAGGTAACTCTGTTCACCACGGTAAACAAGGTGCTAGATCCTCTTGCTTCTAACCTTAAGGATTGTCTGTCCACTGCTACAGTGCTTCTTCCATTCACTTTAAAGGGGCTGTTTTACAGAAAGTTGATGTTCTTCACACTTTAACACGCTGACAGATAGGCACTATTGCTTTCGCACACTAATGTAATTCCCCCTTGTTAACAATGTGCTAAGTTGTCTTGTTTGCAGCATTAATGGTTCTCTTACAAGGGCTACAGTGTTTCTTCCTTGCACTTTAAATGCATTATTGGGCACAGAGTAATATTCAACACGCATGAAAACACTGAGTGATAGGCAGTATTCGTTTAAACAAGTACGACCATTATCCTTGGAAAACACGGTGCTTGACCCTCCTGCTTCTAACATTCACAATTCTCTTAAAGGAGATGCCGTGCTTCATCCATCCACTACTAAGATGAGATTTAGCACAAAATTGATGTTCCTCACCCATGAAAACAATGAGACTTAGGCAGTATTCCTTTCAACAGGTAACTGAATTCCCAATTTTAAAGAAGGTGCCAGATCCTCTTGCTAATAAAATGAAAGATTCTCTTCCAATATCTACAGTGTATCTTCCTTTCACTTGTGGGGGCAATTTAGCACCAAGTTGATGTTTCTCTCCCATGAAATCATTGAGAGGTAGGCAGTATTCCTTTGCACAGTTAACTCTGTTCACCACGGTAAACAAGGTGTTAGACCCTCTTGCTTCTAACATTAAGGATTGTCTGTCCACTGCTACAGTGCTTCTTCCATTCACTTTAAAGGGGCGATTTTATACAAAGCCGATGTTCCCCACACGTTAAAACGCTGACAGATAGGCAGTTCTGCTATCACACACTTATGTAATTCCCCCTTGTAAACAATGTGGTAAGTTGTCTTGTTTGTAACATTAATGGTTCCCTTACAAGGGAAGCAGTGCTTCTTCCTTCCACTTGAAAAGGGCTATTTTTCACAATGATAATGTTCTTCACACTTTAAAAGTCTGAGAGATAGGCAGTATTCCTTTAAAAAGTGAACTCTATTCTCACTGCTAAACAAAGTGCTAGAGCCTCTTGCTGCTGCTCTTCATGGTTTTGCTCCATGACAAACTGCCCTTGTTCAATTCACCTACATGCAGCTATTTGGCACAATGCTGATGCACCTCACCCATTCAAAAACTCAGTAGTAGGCAGGATTCCACTCAACTGGTAACTCACTTTTTCTAGGGAAACAAGGTGCAAGGCATTCCTGCCTCTCACACATCGTGTAGTGCCATGAGATACAATTGTTTGCCTATTTCGTATGAAGCGGGTCTTGTCAAAGAGTAGCTGGTTCTGCACTTCAAAGGCTATCATTTCACAAGCCTTTCGTTCACATGCTAACTCAAATCTCAAAGAGAATCAATGTGCAAGAACCTCCTGCTTCAGACCTTGATTATCCTGCAAGAGATAGAGTGATTCTTCCATTCTCTCGGATGGGGCTTTCTCGTACAAAGTGTGTGTTCCTCCAGCATGAAAATGCTGGGAGGTAGGTAGTATTACTTTTACCAGTTATCTCCATTCACAAAGCTAAATAAAGTGCTAGACCTGCTTGCTTCTAACATTAAAGCTTCTCCTCCAAGCTTGCTTCTAACATTAAAGCTTCTCCTCCAAGAGCTCCAGCACTTCTTCCTTTCACTTGCATAGAGCCATTTAGCACAAAGTTGATTTTCCTCACACAAGAAAACAATGAGAGACAGGCAGTATTCCTTTCTTCAGCTCACCCAATTGACAATAGTAAACCAGGCCCTAGGCCGTCTTGCTTTGCACATTAATGATTCTCTTGCAACAGTTGCAGTGCTTCTTCCATTCTCTTGTGAGGGTCGATTTACCATAGAGCTGATGTTCTTCACCCATGAAAACACTGAGTTAGGCAGTATTCCTTTGCACAGGTAACTCTGTTCACCACGGTAAACAAGGTGCTAGATCCTCTTGCTTCTAACCTTAAGGATTGTCTGTCCACTGCTACAGTGCTTCTTCCATTCACTTTAAAGGGGCTGTTTTACAGAAAGTTGATGTTCTTCACACTTTAACACGCTGACAGATAGGCACTATTGCTTTCGCACACTAATGTAATTCCCCCTTGTTAACAATGTGCTAAGTTGTCTTGTTTGCAGCATTAATGGTTCTCTTACAAGGGCTACAGTGTTTCTTCCTTGCACTTTAAATGCATTATTGGGCACAGAGTAATATTCAACACGCATGAAAACACTGAGTGATAGGCAGTATTCGTTTAAACAAGTACCACCATTATCCTTGGAAAACACGGTGCTTGACCCTCCTGCTTCTAACATTCACAATTCTCTTAAAGGAGATGCCGTGCTTCATCCATCCACTACTAAGATGAGATTTAGCACAAAATTGATGTTCCTCACCCATGAAAACAATGAGACTTAGGCAGTATTCCTTTCAACAGGTAACTGAATTCCCAATTTTAAAGAAGGTGCCAGATCCTCTTGCTAATAAAATGAAAGATTCTCTTCCAATATCTACAGTGTATCTTCCTTTCACTTGTGGGGGCAATTTAGCACCAAGTTGATGTTTCTCTCCCATGAAATCATTGAGAGGTAGGCAGTATTCCTTTGCACAGTTAACTCTGTTCACCACGGTAAACAAGGTGTTAGACCCTCTTGCTTCTAACATTAAGGATTGTCTGTCCACTGCTACAGTGCTTCTTCCAGTCACTTTAAAGGGGCGATTTTATACAAAGCCGATGTTCCCCACACGTTAAAACGCTGACAGATAGGCAGTTCTGCTATCACACACTTATGTAATTCCCCCTTGTAAACAATGTGCTAAGTTGTCTTGTTTGTAACATTAATGGTTCCCTTACAAGGGAAGCAGTGCTTCTTCCTTCCACTTGAAAAGGGCTATTTTTCACAATGATAATGTTCTTCACACTTTAAAAGTCTGAGAGATAGGCAGTATTCCTTTAAAAAGTGAACTCTATTCTCACTGCTAAACAAAGTGCTAGAGCCTCTTGCTGCTGCTCTTCATGGTTTTGCTCCATGACAAACTGCCCTTGTTCAATTCACCTACATGCAGCTATTTGGCACAATGCTGATGCACCTCACCCATTCAAAAACTAAGTAGGAGGCAGGAATCCAGTCAACAGGTAACTCACTTCTAGGGAATCAAGGTGCAAGACATTCCTGCCTCTCACACATCGTGTAGTGCCAGGAGATACAAGTGTTTGCCTATTTGCTATGAAGCAGGTATGTGTCAAAGAGTAGCTGGTTCTGCACTTCAAAGACTATCATTTCACAAGCATTCCTTTCACAGGCTAACTCAAATCTCAAGGAGAAACAACGTGCCGGAACCTCCTGCTTCAGACCTTGATCTCCTGCAAGAGATAGAGTGATTCTTCCATTCTCTCGAATGGGGCTTTCTTGTACAAAGTTCGTGTTCCTCCACAATGAAAATGCTGAGAGGTAGGTAGTATTCCTTTAACCAGCTATCTCCATTCACAATGCTAAGCAAAGTGCTAGACCTGCTTGCTTCTGACATGAATGGTTCTCTTACAAGAGCTGCAGTACTTCTTCCTTTCACTTGTAGGGGCGACCTAGCACAAATGTGATTTTTTTCACCCATGAAAACGATGTGACAGGCAGTATTCCTTTAAACAGTTAACTCAATTCACTATGCTAAATAAGGGGCCACACCCTCTTGCTTCTACCATTAATGATTGTCTTACAAGTGCTCCAGCACTTCTTCCTTTCACTTGCATAGAGCCATTTAGCACAAAGTTGATTTTCCTCACACAAGAAAACAATGAGAGACAGGCAGTATTTCTTTCTTCAGCTCACTCAAATCACAATACTAAACCAGGCCCTAGGCCCTCTTGCTTCTCACTTTAATGATACTCTTGCAAGAGTTGCAGTGCTTCTTCCATTCTCTTGTGAGGGTCGATTTACCACAGAGCTGATGTTCTTCACCCATGAAAACACTGAGTTAGGCAGTATTTCTTTGCACAGTTAACTCTGTTCACCACGGTAGACAAGGTGCTGGACCCTCTTGCTTCTAACATTAAGGATTGTCTGTCCACTGCTACAGTGCTTCTTCCATTCACTTTAAAGGGTCGATTTTATACAAAGCTGATGTATTCCACACGTTAAAACGCTGACAGATAGGCAGTTCTGCTATCACACACTTATGTAATTCCCCCTTGTAAACAATGTGCTAAGTTGTCTTGTTTGTAACATTAATGGTTCCCTTACAAGGGAAGCAGTGCTTCTTCCTTCCACTTGAAAAGGGCTATTTTTCACAATGATAATGTTCTTCACACTTTAAAAGTCTGAGAGATAGGCAGTATTCCTTTAAAAAGTGAACTCTATTCTCACTGCTAAACAAAGTGCTAGAGCCTCTTGCTGCTGCTCTTCATGGTTTTGCTCCATGACAAACTGCCCTTGTTCAATTCACCTACATGCAGCTATTTGGCACAATGCTGATGCACCTCACCCATTCAAAAACTCAGTAGTAGGCAGGATTCCACTCAACTGGTAACTCACTTTTTCTAGGGAAACAAGGTGCAAGGCATTCCTGCCTCTCACACATCGTGTAGTGCCATGAGATACAATTGTTTGCCTATTTCGTATGAAGCGGGTCTTGTCAAAGAGTAGCTGGTTCTGCACTTCAAAGGCTATCATTTCACAAGCCTTTCGTTCACATGCTAACTCAAATCTCAAAGAGAATCAATGTGCAAGAACCTCCTGCTTCAGACCTTGATTATCCTGCAAGAGATAGAGTGATTCTTCCATTCTCTCGGATGGGGCTTTCTCGTACAAAGTGTGTGTTCCTCCAGAATGAAAATGCTGGGAGGTAGGTAGTATTACTTTTACCAGTTATCTCCATTCACAAAGCTAAATAAAGTGCTAGACCTGCTTGCTTCTAACATTAAAGCTTCTCCTCCAAGCTTGCTTCTAACATTAAAGCTTCTCCTCCAAGAGCTCCAGCACTTCTTCCTTTCACTTGCATAGAGCCATTTAGCACAAAGTTGATTTTCCTCACACAAGAAAACAATGAGAGACAGGCAGTATTCCTTTCTTCAGCTCACCCAATTGACAATAGTAACCCAGGCCCTAGGCCGTCTTGCTTTGCACATTAATGATTCTCTTGCAACAGTTGCAGTGCTTCTTCCATTCTCTTGTGAGGGTCGATTTACCATAGAGCTGATGTTCTTCACCCATGAAAACACTGAGTTAGGCAGTATTCCTTTGCACAGGTAACTCTGTTCACCACGGTAAACAAGGTGCTAGATCCTCTTGCTTCTAACCTTAAGGATTGTCTGTCCACTGCTACAGTGCTTCTTCCATTCACTTTAAAGGGGCTGTTTTACAGAAAGTTGATGTTCTTCACACTTTAACACGCTGACAGATAGGCACTATTGCTTTCGCACACTAATGTAATTCCCCCTTGTTAACAATGTGCTAAGTTGTCTTGTTTGCAGCATTAATGGTTCTCTTACAAGGGCTACAGTGTTTCTTCCTTGCACTTTAAATGCATTATTGGGCACAGAGTAATATTCAACACGCATGAAAACACTGAGTGATAGGCAGTATTCGTTTAAACAAGTACCACCATTATCCTTGGAAAACACGGTGCTTGACCCTCCTGCTTCTAACATTCACAATTCTCTTAAAGGAGATGCCGTGCTTCATCCATCCACTACTAAGATGAGATTTAGCACAAAATTGATGTTCCTCACCCATGAAAACAATGAGACTTAGGCAGTATTCCTTTCAACAGGTAACTGAATTCCCAATTTTAAAGAAGGTGCCAGATCCTCTTGCTAATAAAATGAAAGATTCTCTTCCAATATCTACAGTGTATCTTCCTTTCACTTGTGGGGGCAATTTAGCACCAAGTTGATGTTTCTCTCCCATGAAATCATTGAGAGGTAGGCAGTATTCCTTTGCACAGTTAACTCTGTTCACCACGGTAAACAAGGTGTTAGACCCTCTTGCTTCTAACATTAAGGATTGTCTGTCCACTGCTACAGTGCTTCTTCCATTCACTTTAAAGGGGCGATTTTATACAAAGCCGATGTTCCCCACACGTTAAAACGCTGACAGATAGGCAGTTCTGCTATCACACACTTATGTAATTCCCCCTTGTAAACAATGTGCTAAGTTGTCTTGTTTGTAACATTAATGGTTCCCTTACAAGGGAAGCAGTGCTTCTTCCTTCCACTTGAAAAGGGCTATTTTTCACAATGATAATGTTCTTCACACTTTAAAAGTCTGAGAGATAGGCAGTATTCCTTTAAAAAGTGAACTCTATTCTCACTGCTAAACAAAGTGCTAGAGCCTCTTGCTGCTGCTCTTCATGGTTTTGCTCCATGACAAACTGCCCTTGTTCAATTCACCTACATGCAGCTATTTGGCACAATGCTGATGCACCTCACCCATTCAAAAACTAAGTAGGAGGCAGGAATCCAGTCAACAGGTAACTCACTTCTAGGGAATCAAGGTGCAAGACATTCCTGCCTCTCACACATCGTGTAGTGCCAGGAGATACAAGTGTTTGCCTATTTGCTATGAAGCAGGTATGTGTCAAAGAGTAGCTGGTTCTGCACTTCAAAGACTATCATTTCACAAGCATTCCTTTCACAGGCTAACTCAAATCTCAAGGAGAAACAACGTGCCGGAACCTCCTGCTTCAGACCTTGATCTCCTGCAAGAGATAGAGTGATTCTTCCATTCTCTCGAATGGGGCTTTCTTGTACAAAGTTCGTGTTCCTCCACAATGAAAATGCTGAGAGGTAGGTAGTATTCCTTTAACCAGCTATCTCCATTCACAATGCTAAGCAAAGTGCTAGACCTGCTTGCTTCTGACATGAATGGTTCTCTTACAAGAGCTGCAGTACTTCTTCCTTTCACTTGTAGGGGCGACCTAGCACAAATGTGATTTTTTTCACCCATGAAAACGATGTGACAGGCAGTATTCCTTTAAACAGTTAACTCAATTCACTATGCTAAATAAGTTGCCACACCCTCTTGCTTCTACCATTAATGATTGTCTTACAAGTGCTCCAGCACTTCTTCCTTTCACTTGCATAGAGCCATTTAGCACAAAGTTGATTTTCCTCACACAAGAAAACAATGAGAGACAGGCAGTATTTCTTTCTTCAGCTCACTCAAATCACAATACTAAACCAGGCCCTAGGCCCTCTTGCTTCTCACATTAATGATACTCTTGCAAGAGTTGCAGTGCTTCTTCCATTCTCTTGTGAGGGTCGATTTACCACAGAGCTGATGTTCTTCACCCATGAAAACACTGAGTTAGGCAGTATTTCTTTGCACAGTTAACTCTGTTCACCACGGTAGACAAGGTGCTGGACCCTCTTGCTTCTAACATTAAGGATTGTATGTCCACTGCTACAGTGCTTCTTCCATTCACTTTAAAGGGGCGATTTTATACAAAGCTGATGTATTCCACACGTTAAAACGCTGACAGATAGGCAGTTCTGCTATCACACACTTATGTAATTCCCCCTTGTAAACAATGTGCTAAGTTGTCTTGTTTGTAACATTAATGGTTCCCTTACAAGGGAAGCAGTGCTTCTTCCTTCCACTTGAAAAGGGCTATTTTTCACAATGATAATGTTCTTCACACTTTAAAAGTCTGATAGGCAGTATTCCTTTAAAAAGTGAACTCTATTCTCACTGCTAAACAAAGTGCTAGAGCCTCTTGCTGCTGCTCTTCATGGTTTTGCTCCATGACAAACTGCCCTTGTTCAATTCACCTACATGCAGCTATTTGGCACAATGCTGATGCACCTCACCCATTCAAAAACTCAGTAGTAGGCAGGATTCCACTCAACTGGTAACTCACTTTTTCTAGGGAAACAAGGTGCAAGGCATTCCTGCCTCTCACACATCGTGTAGTGCCATGAGATACAATTGTTTGCCTATTTCGTATGAAGCGGGTCTTGTCAAAGAGTAGCTGGTTCTGCACTTCAAAGGCTATCATTTCACAAGCCTTTCGTTCACATGCTAACTCAAATCTCAAAGAGAATCAATGTGCAAGAACCTCCTGCTTCAGACCTTGATTATCCTGCAAGAGATAGAGTGATTCTTCCATTCTCTCAGATGGGGCTTTCTCGTACAAAGTGTGTGTTCCTCCAGAATGAAAATGCTGGGAGGTAGGTAGTATTACTTTTACCAGTTATCTCCATTCACAAAGCTAAATAAAGTGCTAGACCTGCTTGCTTCTAACATTAAAGCTTCTCCTCCAAGCTTGCTTCTAACATTAAAGCTTCTCCTCCAAGAGCTCCAGCACTTCTTCCTTTCACTTGCATAGAGCCATTTAGCACAAAGTTGATTTTCCTCACACAAGAAAACAATGAGAGACAGGCAGTATTCCTTTCTTCAGCTCACCCAATTGACAATAGTAAACCAGGCCCTAGGCCGTCTTGCTTCGCACATTAATGATTCTCTTGCAACAGTTGCAGTGCTTCTTCCATTCTCTTGTGAGGGTCGATTTACCACAGAGCTGATGTTCTTCACCCATGAAAACACTGAGTTAGGCAGTATTCCTTTGCACAGGTAACTCTGTTCACCACGGTAAACAAGGTGCTAGATCCTCTTGCTTCTAACCTTAAGGATTGTCTGTCCACTGCTACAGTGCTTCTTCCATTCACTTTAAAGGGGCTGTTTTACAGAAAGTTGATGTTCTTCACACTTTAACACGCTGACAGATAGGCACTATTGCTTTCGCACACTAATGTAATTCCCCCTTGTTAACAATGTGCTAAGTTGTCTTGTTTGCAGCATTAATGGTTCTCTTACAAGGGCTACAGTGTTTCTTCCTTGCACTTTAAATGCATTATTGGGCACAGAGTAATATTCAACACGCATGAAAACACTGAGTGATAGGCAGTATTCGTTTAAACAAGTACCACCATTATCCTTGGAAAACACGGTGCTTGACCCTCCTGCTTCTAACATTCACAATTCTCTTAAAGGAGATGCCGTGCTTCATCCATCCACTACTAAGATGAGATTTAGCACAAAATTGATGTTCCTCACCCATGAAAACAATGAGACTTAGGCAGTATTCCTTTCAACAGGTAACTGAATTCCCAATTTTAAAGAAGGTGCCAGATCCTCTTGCTAATAAAATGAAAGATTCTCTTCCAATATCTACAGTGTATCTTCCTTTCACTTGTGGGGGCAATTTAGCACCAAGTTGATGTTTCTCTCCCATGAAATCATTGAGAGGTAGGCAGTATTCCTTTGCACAGTTAACTCTGTTCACCACGGTAAACAAGGTGTTAGACCCTCTTGCTTCTAACATTAAGGATTGTCTGTCCACTGCTACAGTGCTTCTTCCATTCACTTTAAAGGGGCGATTTTATACAAAGCCGATGTTCCCCACACGTTAAAACGCTGACAGATAGGCAGTTCTGCTATCACACACTTATGTAATTCCCCCTTGTAAACAATGTGGTAAGTTGTCTTGTTTGTAACATTAATGGTTCCCTTACAAGGGAAGCAGTGCTTCTTCCTTCCACTTGAAAAGGGCTATTTTTCACAATGATAATGTTCTTCACACTTTAAAAGTCTGAGAGATAGGCAGTATTCCTTTAAAAAGTGAACTCTATTCTCACTGCTAAACAAAGTGCTAGAGCCTCTTGCTGCTGCTCTTCATGGTTTTGCTCCATGACAAACTGCCCTTGTTCAATTCACCTACATGCAGCTATTTGGCACAATGCTGATGCACCTCACCCATTCAAAAACTAAGTAGGAGGCAGGAATCCAGTCAACAGGTAACTCACTTCTAGGGAATCAAGGTGCAAGACATTCCTGCCTCTCACACATCGTGTAGTGCCAGGAGATACAAGTGTTTGCCTATTTGCTATGAAGCAGGTATGTGTCAAAGAGTAGCTGGTTCTGCACTTCAAAGGCTATCATTTCACAAGCATTCCTTTCACAGGCTAACTCAAATCTCAAGGAGAAACAACGTGCCGGAACCTCCTGCTTCAGACCTTGATCTCCTGCAAGAGATAGAGTGATTCTTCCATTCTCTCGAATGGGGCTTTCTTGTACAAAGTTCGTGTTCCTCCACAATGAAAATGCTGAGAGGTAGGTAGTATTCCTTTAACCAGCTATCTCCATTCACAATGCTAAGCAAAGTGCTAGACCTGCTTGCTTCTGACATGAATGGTTCTCTTACAAGAGCTGCAGTACTTCTTCCTTTCACTTGTAGGGGCGACCTAGCACAAATGTGATTTTTTTCACCCATGAAAACGATGTGACAGGCAGTATTCCTTTAAACAGTTAACTCAATTCACTATGCTAAATAAGGGGCCACACCCTCTTGCTTCTACCATTAATGATTGTCTTACAAGTGCTCCAGCACTTCTTCCTTTCACTTGCATAGAGCCATTTAGCACAAAGTTGATTTTCCTCACACAAGAAAACAATGAGAGACAGGCAGTATTTCTTTCTTCAGCTCACTCAAATCACAATACTAAACCAGGCCCTAGGCCGTCTTGCTTCTCACATTAATGATACTCTTGCAAGAGTTGCAGTGCTTCTTCCATTCTTTTGAGGGTCGATTTACCACAGAGCTGATGTTCTTCACCCATGAAAACACTGAGTTAGGCAGTATTCCTTTGCACAGTTAACTCTGTTCACCACGGTAGACAAGGTGCTGGACCCTCTTGCTTCTAACATTAAGGATTGTCTGTCCACTGCTACAGTGCTTCTTCCATTCACTTTAAAGGGGCGATTTTATACAAAGCCGATGTTCCCCACACGTTAAAACGCTGACAGATAGGCAGTTCTGCTATCACACACTTATGTAATTCCCCCTTGTAAACAATGTGGTAAGTTGTCTTGTTTGTAACATTAATGGTTCCCTTACAAGGGAAGCAGTGCTTCTTCCTTCCACTTGAAAAGGGCTATTTTTCACAATGATAATGTTCTTCACACTTTAAAAGTCTGAGAGATAGGCAGTATTCCTTTAAAAAGTGAACTCTATTCTCACTGCTAAACAAAGTGCTAGAGCCTCTTGCTGCTGCTCTTCATGGTTTTGCTCCATGACAAACTGCCCTTGTTCAATTCACCTACATGCAGCTATTTGGCACAATGCTGATGCACCTCACCCATTCAAAAACTCAGTAGTAGGCAGGATTCCACTCAACTGGTAACTCACTTTTTCTAGGGAAACAAGGTGCAAGGCATTCCTGCCTCTCACACATCGTGTAGTGCCATGAGATACAATTGTTTGCCTATTTCGTATGAAGCGGGTCTTGTCAAAGAGTAGCTGGTTCTGCACTTCAAAGGCTATCATTTCACAAGCCTTTCGTTCACATGCTAACTCAAATCTCAAAGAGAATCAATGTGCAAGAACCTCCTGCTTCAGACCTTGATTATCCTGCAAGAGATAGAGTGATTCTTCCATTCTCTCGGATGGGGCTTTCTCGTACAAAGTGTGTGTTCCTCCAGAATGAAAATGCTGGGAGGTAGGTAGTATTACTTTTACCAGTTATCTCCATTCACAAAGCTAAATAAAGTGCTAGACCTGCTTGCTTCTAACATTAAAGCTTCTCCTCCAAGCTTGCTTCTAACATTAAAGCTTCTCCTCCAAGAGCTCCAGCACTTCTTCCTTTCACTTGCATAGAGCCATTTAGCACAAAGTTGATTTTCCTCACACAAGAAAACAATGAGAGACAGGCAGTATTCCTTTCTTCAGCTCACCCAATTGACAATAGTAAACCAGGCCCTAGGCCGTCTTGCTTTGCACATTAATGATTCTCTTGCAACAGTTGCAGTGCTTCTTCCATTCTCTTGTGAGGGTCGATTTACCATAGAGCTGATGTTCTTCACCCATGAAAACACTGAGTTAGGCAGTATTCCTTTGCACAGGTAACTCTGTTCACCACGGTAAACAAGGTGCTAGATCCTCTTGCTTCTAACCTTAAGGATTGTCTGTCCACTGCTACAGTGCTTCTTCCATTCACTTTAAAGGGGCTGTTTTACAGAAAGTTGATGTTCTTCACACTTTAACACGCTGACAGATAGGCACTATTGCTTTCGCACACTAATGTAATTCCCCCTTGTTAACAATGTGCTAAGTTGTCTTGTTTGCAGCATTAATGGTTCTCTTACAAGGGCTACAGTGTTTCTTCCTTGCACTTTAAATGCATTATTGGGCACAGAGTAATATTCAACACGCATGAAAACACTGAGTGATAGGCAGTATTCGTTTAAACAAGTACCACCATTATCCTTGGAAAACACGGTGCTTGACCCTCCTGCTTCTAACATTCACAATTCTCTTAAAGGAGATGCCGTGCTTCATCCATCCACTACTAAGATGAGATTTAGCACAAAATTGATGTTCCTCACCCATGAAAACAATGAGACTTAGGCAGTATTCCTTTCAACAGGTAACTGAATTCCCAATTTTAAAGAAGGTGCCAGATCCTCTTGCTAATAAAATGAAAGATTCTCTTCCAATATCTACAGTGTATCTTCCTTTCACTTGTGGGGGCAATTTAGCACCAAGTTGATGTTTCTCTCCCATGAAATCATTGAGAGGTAGGCAGTATTCCTTTGCACAGTTAACTCTGTTCACCACGGTAAACAAGGTGTTAGACCCTCTTGCTTCTAACATTAAGGATTGTCTGTCCACTGCTACAGTGCTTCTTCCAGTCACTTTAAAGGGGCGATTTTATACAAAGCCGATGTTCCCCACACGTTAAAACGCTGACAGATAGGCAGTTCTGCTATCACACACTTATGTAATTCCCCCTTGTAAACAATGTGCTAAGTTGTCTTGTTTGTAACATTAATGGTTCCCTTACAAGGGAAGCAGTGCTTCTTCCTTCCACTTGAAAAGGGCTATTTTTCACAATGATAATGTTCTTCACACTTTAAAAGTCTGAGAGATAGGCAGTATTCCTTTAAAAAGTGAACTCTATTCTCACTGCTAAACAAAGTGCTAGAGCCTCTTGCTGCTGCTCTTCATGGTTTTGCTCCATGACAAACTGCCCTTGTTCAATTCACCTACATGCAGCTATTTGGCACAATGCTGATGCACCTCACCCATTCAAAAACTAAGTAGGAGGCAGGAATCCAGTCAACAGGTAACTCACTTCTAGGGAATCAAGGTGCAAGACATTCCTGCCTCTCACACATCGTGTAGTGCCAGGAGATACAAGTGTTTGCCTATTTGCTATGAAGCAGGTATGTGTCAAAGAGTAGCTGGTTCTGCACTTCAAAGACTATCATTTCACAAGCATTCCTTTCACAGGCTAACTCAAATCTCAAGGAGAAACAACGTGCCGGAACCTCCTGCTTCAGACCTTGATCTCCTGCAAGAGATAGAGTGATTCTTCCATTCTCTCGAATGGGGCTTTCTTGTACAAAGTTCGTGTTCCTCCACAATGAAAATGCTGAGAGGTAGGTAGTATTCCTTTAACCAGCTATCTCCATTCACAATGCTAAGCAAAGTGCTAGACCTGCTTGCTTCTGACATGAATGGTTCTCTTACAAGAGCTGCAGTACTTCTTCCTTTCACTTGTAGGGGCGACCTAGCACAAATGTGATTTTTTTCACCCATGAAAACGATGTGACAGGCAGTATTCCTTTAAACAGTTAACTCAATTCACTATGCTAAATAAGGGGCCACACCCTCTTGCTTCTACCATTAATGATTGTCTTACAAGTGCTCCAGCACTTCTTCCTTTCACTTGCATAGAGCCATTTAGCACAAAGTTGATTTTCCTCACACAAGAAAACAATGAGAGACAGGCAGTATTTCTTTCTTCAGCTCACTCAAATCACAATACTAAACCAGGCCCTAGGCCCTCTTGCTTCTCACTTTAAAGATACTCTTGCAAGAGTTGCAGTGCTTCTTCCATTCTCTTGTGAGGGTCGATTTACCACAGAGCTGATGTTCTTCACCCATGAAAACACTGAGTTAGGCAGTATTTCTTTGCACAGTTAACTCTGTTCACCACGGTAGACAAGGTGCTGGACCCTCTTGCTTCTAACATTAAGGATTGTCTGTCCACTGCTACAGTGCTTCTTCCATTCACTTTAAAGGGGCGATTTTATACAAAGCTGATGTATTCCACACGTTAAAACGCTGACAGATAGGCAGTTCTGCTATCACACACTTATGTAATTCCCCCTTGTAAACAATGTGCTAAGTTGTCTTGTTTGTAACATTAATGGTTCCCTTACAAGGGAAGCAGTGCTTCTTCCTTCCACTTGAAAAGGGCTATTTTTCACAATGATAATGTTCTTCACACTTTAAAAGTCTGAGAGATAGGCAGTATTCCTTTAAAAAGTGAACTCTATTCTCACTGCTAAACAAAGTGCTAGAGCCTCTTGCTGCTGCTCTTCATGGTTTTGCTCCATGACAAACTGCCCTTGTTCAATTCACCTACATGCAGCTATTTGGCACAATGCTGATGCACCTCACCCATTCAAAAACTCAGTAGTAGGCAGGATTCCACTCAACTGGTAACTCACTTTTTCTAGGGAAACAAGGTGCAAGGCATTCCTGCCTCTCACACATCGTGTAGTGCCATGAGATACAATTGTTTGCCTATTTCGTATGAAGCGGGTCTTGTCAAAGAGTAGCTGGTTCTGCACTTCAAAGGCTATCATTTCACAAGCCTTTCGTTCACATGCTAACTCAAATCTCAAAGAGAATCAATGTGCAAGAACCTCCTGCTTCAGACCTTGATTATCCTGCAAGAGATAGAGTGATTCTTCCATTCTCTCGGATGGGGCTTTCTCGTACAAAGTGTGTGTTCCTCCAGAATGAAAATGCTGGGAGGTAGGTAGTATTACTTTTACCAGTTATCTCCATTCACAAAGCTAAATAAAGTGCTAGACCTGCTTGCTTCTAACATTAAAGCTTCTCCTCCAAGCTTGCTTCTAACATTAAAGCTTCTCCTCCAAGAGCTCCAGCACTTCTTCCTTTCACTTGCATAGAGCCATTTAGCACAAAGTTGATTTTCCTCACACAAGAAAACAATGAGAGACAGGCAGTATTCCTTTCTTCAGCTCACCCAATTGACAATAGTAAACCAGGCCCTAGGCCGTCTTGCTTTGCACATTAATGATTCTCTTGCAACAGTTGCAGTGCTTCTTCCATTCTCTTGTGAGGGTCGATTTACCATAGAGCTGATGTTCTTCACCCATGAAAACACTGATAGGCAGTATTCCTTTGCACAGGTAACTCTGTTCACCACGGTAAACAAGGTGCTAGATCCTCTTGCTTCTAACCTTAAGGATTGTCTGTCCACTGCTACAGTGCTTCTTCCATTCACTTTAAAGGGGCTGTTTTACAGAAAGTTGATGTTCTTCACACTTTAACACGCTGACAGATAGGCACTATTGCTTTCGCACACTAATGTAATTCCCCCTTGTTAACAATGTGCTAAGTTGTCTTGTTTGCAGCATTAATGGTTCTCTTACAAGGGCTACAGTGTTTCTTCCTTGCACTTTAAATGCATTATTGGGCACAGAGTAATATTCAACACGCATGAAAACACTGAGTGATAGGCAGTATTCGTTTAAACAAGTACCACCATTATCCTTGGAAAACACGGTGCTTGACCCTCCTGCTTCTAACATTCACAATTCTCTTAAAGGAGATGCCGTGCTTCATCCATCCACTACTAAGATGAGATTTAGCACAAAATTGATGTTCCTCACCCATGAAAACAATGAGACTTAGGCAGTATTCCTTTCAACAGGTAACTGAATTCCCAATTTTAAAGAAGGTGCCAGATCCTCTTGCTAATAAAATGAAAGATTCTCTTCCAATATCTACAGTGTATCTTCCTTTCACTTGTGGGGGCAATTTAGCACCAAGTTGATGTTTCTCTCCCATGAAATCATTGAGAGGTAGGCAGTATTCCTTTGCACAGTTAACTCTGTTCACCACGGTAAACAAGGTGTTAGACCCTCTTGCTTCTAACATTAAGGATTGTCTGTCCACTGCTACAGTGCTTCTTCCAGTCACTTTAAAGGGGCGATTTTATACAAAGCCGATGTTCCCCACACGTTAAAACGCTGACAGATAGGCAGTTCTGCTATCACACACTTATGTAATTCCCCCTTGTAAACAATGTGCTAAGTTGTCTTGTTTGTAACATTAATGGTTCCCTTACAAGGGAAGCAGTGCTTCTTCCTTCCACTTGAAAAGGGCTATTTTTCACAATGATAATGTTCTTCACACTTTAAAAGTCTTAGAGATAGTCAGTATTCCTTTAAAAAGTTAACTCTATTCTCACTGCTAAACAAAGTGCTAGAGCCTCTTGCTGCTGCTCTTCATGGTTTTGCTCCATGACAAACTGCCCTTGTTCAATTCACCTACATGCAGCTATTTGGCACAATGCTGATGCACCTCACCCATTCAAAAACTAAGTAGGAGGCAGGAATCCAGTCAACAGGTAACTCACTTCTAGGGAATCAAGGTGCAAGACATTCCTGCCTCTCACACATCGTGTAGTGCCAGGAGATACAAGTGTTTGCCTATTTGCTATGAAGCAGGTATGTGTCAAAGAGTAGCTGGTTCTGCACTTCAAAGGCTATCATTTCACAAGCATTCCTTTCACAGGCTAACTCAAATCTCAAGGAGAAACAACGTGCCGGAACCTCCTGCTTCAGACCTTGATCTCCTGCAAGAGATAGAGTGATTCTTCCATTCTCTCGAATGGGGCTTTCTTGTACAAAGTTCGTGTTCCTCCACAATGAAAATGCTGAGAGGTAGGTAGTATTCCTTTAACCAGCTATCTCCATTCACAATGCTAAGCAAAGTGCTAGACCTGCTTGCTTCTGACATGAATGGTTCTCTTACAAGAGCTGCAGTACTTCTTCCTTTCACTTGTAGGGGCGACCTAGCACAAATGTGATTTTTTTCACCCATGAAAACGATGTGACAGGCAGTATTCCTTTAAACAGTTAACTCAATTCACTATGCTAAATAAGTTGCCACACCCTCTTGCTTCTACCATTAATGATTGTCTTACAAGTGCTCCAGCACTTCTTCCTTTCACTTGCATAGAGCCATTTAGCACAAAGTTGATTTTCCTCACACAAGAAAACAATGAGAGACAGGCAGTATTTCTTTCTTCAGCTCACTCAAATCACAATACTAAACCAGGCCCTAGGCCCTCTTGCTTCTCACATTAATGATACTCTTGCAAGAGTTGCAGTGCTTCTTCCATTCTCTTGTGAGGGTCGATTTACCACAGAGCTGATGTTCTTCACCCATGAAAACACTGAGTTAGGCAGTATTTCTTTGCACAGTTAACTCTGTTCACCACGGTAGACAAGGTGCTGGACCCTCTTGCTTCTAACATTAAGGATTGTCTGTCCACTGCTACAGTGCTTCTTCCATTCACTTTAAAGGGGCGATTTTATACAAAGCTGATGTATTCCACACGTTAAAACGCTGACAGATAGGCAGTTCTGCTATCACACACTTATGTAATTCCCCCTTGTAAACAATGTGCTAAGTTGTCTTGTTTGTAACATTAATGGTTCCCTTACAAGGGAAGCAGTGCTTCTTCCTTCCACTTGAAAAGGGCTATTTTTCACAATGATAATGTTCTTCACACTTTAAAAGTCTGAGAGATAGGCAGTATTCCTTTAAAAAGTGAACTCTATTCTCACTGCTAAACAAAGTGCTAGAGCCTCTTGCTGCTGCTCTTCATGGTTTTGCTCCATGACAAACTGCCCTTGTTCAATTCACCTACATGCAGCTATTTGGCACAATGCTGATGCACCTCACCCATTCAAAAACTCAGTAGTAGGCAGGATTCCACTCAACTGGTAACTCACTTTTTCTAGGGAAACAAGGTGCAAGGCATTCCTGCCTCTCACACATCGTGTAGTGCCATGAGATACAATTGTTTGCCTATTTCGTATGAAGCGGGTCTTGTCAAAGAGTAGCTGGTTCTGCACTTCAAAGGCTATCATTTCACAAGCCTTTCGTTCACATGCTAACTCAAATCTCAAAGAGAATCAATGTGCAAGAACCTCCTGCTTCAGACCTTGATTATCCTGCAAGAGATAGAGTGATTCTTCCATTCTCTCAGATGGGGCTTTCTCGTACAAAGTGTGTGTTCCTCCAGAATGAAAATGCTGGGAGGTAGGTAGTATTACTTTTACCAGTTATCTCCATTCACAAAGCTAAATAAAGTGCTAGACCTGCTTGCTTCTAACATTAAAGCTTCTCCTCCAAGCTTGCTTCTAACATTAAAGCTTCTCCTCCAAGAGCTCCAGCACTTCTTCCTTTCACTTGCATAGAGCCATTTAGCACAAAGTTGATTTTCCTCACACAAGAAAACAATGAGAGACAGGCAGTATTCCTTTCTTCAGCTCACCCAATTGACAATAGTAAACCAGGCCCTAGGCCGTCTTGCTTCGCACATTAATGATTCTCTTGCAACAGTTGCAGTGCTTCTTCCATTCTCTTGTGAGGGTCGATTTACCACAGAGCTGATGTTCTTCACCCATGAAAACACTGAGTTAGGCAGTATTCCTTTGCACAGGTAACTCTGTTCACCACGGTAAACAAGGTGCTAGATCCTCTTGCTTCTAACCTTAAGGATTGTCTGTCCACTGCTACAGTACTTCTTCCATTCACTTTAAAGGGGCTGTTTTACAGAAAGTTGATGTTCTTCACACTTTAACACGCTGACAGATAGGCACTATTGCTTTCGCACACTAATGTAATTCCCCCTTGTTAACAATGTGCTAAGTTGTCTTGTTTGCAGCATTAATGGTTCTCTTACAAGGGCTACAGTGTTTCTTCCTTGCACTTTAAATGCATTATTGGGCACAGAGTAATATTCAACACGCATGAAAACACTGAGTGATAGGCAGTATTCGTTTAAACAAGTACCACCATTATCCTTGGAAAACACGGTGCTTGACCCTCCTGCTTCTAACATTCACAATTCTCTTAAAGGAGATGCCGTGCTTCATCCATCCACTACTAAGATGAGATTTAGCACAAAATTGATGTTCCTCACCCATGAAAACAATGAGACTTAGGCAGTATTCCTTTCAACAGGTAACTGAATTCCCAATTTTAAAGAAGGTGCCAGATCCTCTTGCTAATAAAATGAAAGATTCTCTTCCAATATCTACAGTGTATCTTCCTTTCACTTGTGGGGGCAATTTAGCACCAAGTTGATGTTTCTCTCCCATGAAATCATTGAGAGGTAGGCAGTATTCCTTTGCACAGTTAACTCTGTTCACCACGGTAAACAAGGTGTTAGACCCTCTTGCTTCTAACATTAAGGATTGTCTGTCCACTGCTACAGTGCTTCTTCCATTCACTTTAAAGGGGCGATTTTATACAAAGCCGATGTTCCCCACACGTTAAAACGCTGACAGATAGGCAGTTCTGCTATCACACACTTATGTAATTCCCCCTTGTAAACAATGTGCTAAGTTGTCTTGTTTGTAACATTAATGGTTCCCTTACAAGGGAAGCAGTGCTTCTTCCTTCCACTTGAAAAGGGCTATTTTTCACAATGATAATGTTCTTCACACTTTAAAAGTCTGAGAGATAGGCAGTATTCCTTTAAAAAGTGAACTCTATTCTCACTGCTAAACAAAGTGCTAGAGCCTCTTGCTGCTGCTCTTCATGGTTTTGCTCCATGACAAACTGCCCTTGTTCAATTCACCTACATGCAGCTATTTGGCACAATGCTGATGCACCTCACCCATTCAAAAACTAAGTAGGAGGCAGGAATCCAGTCAACAGGTAACTCACTTCTAGGGAATCAAGGTGCAAGACATTCCTGCATCTCACACATCGTGTAGTGCCAGGAGATACAAGTGTTTGCCTATTTGCTATGAAGCAGGTATGTGTCAAAGAGTAGCTGGTTCTGCACTTCAAAGGCTATCATTTCACAAGCAGTCCTTTCACAGGCTAACTCAAATCTCAAGGAGAAACAACGTGCCGGAACCTCCTGCTTCAGACCTTGATCTCCTGCAAGAGATAGAGTGATTCTTCCATTCTCTCGAATGGGGCTTTCTTGTACAAAGTTCGTGTTCCTCCACAATGAAAATGCTGAGAGGTAGGTAGTATTCCTTTAACCAGCTATCTCCATTCACAATGCTAAGCAAAGTGCTAGACCTGCTTGCTTCTGACATGAATGGTTCTCTTACAAGAGCTGCAGTACTTCTTCCTTTCACTTGTAGGGGCGACCTAGCACAAATGTGATTTTTTTCACCCATGAAAACGATGTGACAGGCAGTATTCCTTTAAACAGTTAACTCAATTCACTATGCTAAATAAGGGGCCACACCCTCTTGCTTCTACCATTAATGATTGTCTTACAAGTGCTCCAGCACTTCTTCCTTTCACTTGCATAGAGCCATTTAGCACAAAGTTGATTTTCCTCACACAAGAAAACAATGAGAGACAGGCAGTATTTCTTTCTTCAGCTCACTCAAATCACAATACTAAACCAGGCCCTAGGCCCTCTTGCTTCTCACATTAATGATACTCTTGCAAGAGTTGCAGTGCTTCTTCCATTCTCTTGTGAGGGTCGATTTACCACAGAGCTGATGTTCTTCACCCATGAAAACACTGAGTTAGGCAGTATTTCTTTGCACAGTTAACTCTGTTCACCACGGTAGACAAGGTGCTGGACCCTCTTGCTTCTAACATTAAGGATTGTCTGTCCACTGCTACAGTGCTTCTTCCATTCACTTTAAAGGGGCGATTTTATACAAAGCTGATGTACTCCACACGTTAAAACGCTGACAGATAGGCAGTTCTGCTATCACACACTTATGTAATTCCCCCTTGTAAACAATGTGCTAAGTTGTCTTGTTTGTAACATTAATGGTTCCCTTACAAGGGAAGCAGTGCTTCTTCCTTCCACTTGAAAAGGGCTATTTTTCACAATGATAATGTTCTTCACACTTTAAAAGTCTGAGAGATAGGCAGTATTCCTTTAAAAAGTGAACTCTATTCTCACTGCTAAACAAAGTGCTAGAGCCTCTTGCTGCTGCTCTTCATGGTTTTGCTCCATGACAAACTGCCCTTGTTCAATTCACCTACATGCAGCTATTTGGCACAATGCTGATGCACCTCACCCATTCAAAAACTCAGTAGTAGGCAGGATTCCACTCAACTGGTAACTCACTTTTTCTAGGGAAACAAGGTGCAAGGCATTCCTGCCTCTCACACATCGTGTAGTGCCATGAGATACAATTGTTTGCCTATTTCGTATGAAGCGGGTCTTGTCAAAGAGTAGCTGGTTCTGCACTTCAAAGGCTATCATTTCACAAGCCTTTCGTTCACATGCTAACTCAAATCTCAAAGAGAATCAATGTGCAAGAACCTCCTGCTTCAGACCTTGATTATCCTGCAAGAGATAGAGTGATTCTTCCATTCTCTCGGATGGGGCTTTCTCGTACAAAGTGTGTGTTCCTCCAGAATGAAAATGCTGGGAGGTAGGTAGTATTACTTTTACCAGTTATCTCCATTCACAAAGCTAAATAAAGTGCTAGACCTGCTTGCTTCTAACATTAAAGCTTCTCCTCCAAGAGCTCCAGCACTTCTTCCTTTCACTTGCATAGAGCCATTTAGCACAAAGTTGATTTTCCTCACACAAGAAAACAATGAGAGACAGGCAGTATTCCTTTCTTCAGCTCACCCAATTGACAATAGTAAACCAGGCCCTAGGCCGTCTTGCTTCGCACATTAATGATTCTCTTGCAACAGTTGCAGTGCTTCTTCCATTCTCTTGTGAGGGTCGATTTACCACAGAGCTGATGTTCTTCACCCATGAAAACACTGAGTTAGGCAGTATTCCTTTGCAGAGGTAACTCTGTTCACCACGGTAAACAAGGTGCTAGATCCTCTTGCTTCTAACCTTAAGGATTGTCTGTCCACTGCTACAGTGCTTCTTCCATTCACTTTAAAGGGGCTGTTTTACAGAAAGTTGATGTTCTTCACACTTTAACACGCTGACAGATAGGCACTATTGCTTTCGCACACTAATGTAATTCCCCCTTGTTAACAATGTGCTAAGTTGTATTGTTTGCAGCATTAATGGTTCTCTTACAAGGGCTACAGTGTTTCTTCCTTGCACTTTAAATGCATTATTGGGCACAGAGTAATATTCAACACGCATGAAAACACTGAGTGATAGGCAGTATTCGTTTAAACAAGTACCACCATTATCCTTGGAAAACACGGTGCTTGACCCTCCTGCTTCTAACATTCACAATTCTCTTAAAGGAGATGCCGTGCTTCATCCATCCACTACTTAGATGAGATTTAGCACAAAATTGATGTTCCTCACCCATGAAAACAATGAGACTTAGGCAGTATTCCTTTCAACAGGTAACTGAATTCCCAATTTTAAAGAAGGTGCCAGATCCTCTTGCGAATAAAATGAAAGATTCTCTTCCAATATCTACAGTGTATCTTCCTTTCACTTGTGGGGGCAATTTAGCACCAAGTTGATGTTTCTCTCCCATGAAATCATTGAGAGGTAGGCAGTATTCCTTTGCACAGTTAACTCTGTTCACCACGGTAAACAAGGTGTTAGACCCTCTTGCTTCTAACATTAAGGATTGTCTGTCCACTGCTACAGTGCTTCTTCCATTCACTTTAAAGGGGCGATTTTATACAAAGCCGATGTTCCCCACACGTTAAAACGCTGACAGATAGGCAGTTCTGCTATCACACACTTATGTAATTCCCCCTTGTAAACAATGTGCTAAGTTGTCTTGTTTGTAACATTAATGGTTCCCTTACAAGGGAAGCAGTGCTTCTTCCTTCCACTTGAAAAGGGCTATTTTTCACAATGATAATGTTCTTCACACTTTAAAAGTCTGAGAGATAGGCAGTATTCCTTTAAAAAGTGAACTCTATTCTCACTGCTAAACAAAGTGCTAGAGCCTCTTGCTGCTGCTCTTCATGGTTTTGCTCCATGACAAACTGCCCTTGTTCAATTCACCTACATGCAGCTATTTGGCACAATGCTGATGCACCTCACCCATTCAAAAACTAAGTAGGAGGCAGGAATCCAGTCAACAGGTAACTCACTTCTAGGGAATCAAGGTGCAAGACATTCCTGCCTCTCACACATCGTGTAGTGCCAGGAGATACAAGTGTTTGCCTATTTGCTATGAAGCAGGTATGTGTCAAAGAGTAGCTGGTTCTGCACTTCAAAGGCTATCATTTCACAAGCATTCCTTTCACAGGCTAACTCAAATCTCAAGGAGAAACAACGTGCCGGAACCTCCTGCTTCAGACCTTGATCTCCTGCAAGAGATAGAGTGATTCTTCCATTCTCTCGAATGGGGCTTTCTTGTACAAAGTTCGTGTTCCTCCACAATGAAAATGCTGAGAGGTAGGTAGTATTCCTTTAACCAGCTATCTCCATTCACAATGCTAAGCAAAGTGCTAGACCTGCTTGCTTATGACATGAATGGTTCTCTTACAAGAGCTGCAGTACTTCTTCCTTTCACTTGTAGGGGCGACCTAGCACAAATGTGATTTTTTTCACCCATGAAAACGATGTGACAGGCAGTATTCCTTTAAACAGTTAACTCAATTCACTATGCTAAATAAGGGGCCACACCCTCTTGCTTCTACCATTAATGATTTTCTTACAAGTGCTCCAGCACTTCTTCCTTTCACTTGCATAGAGCCATTTAGCACAAAGTTGATTTTCCTCACACAAGAAAACAATGAGAGACAGGCAGTATTTCTTTCTTCAGCTCACTCAAATCACAATACTAAACCAGGCCCTAGGCCGTCTTGCTTCTCACATTAATGATACTCTTGCAAGAGTTGCAGTGCTTCTTCCATTCTCTTGTGAGGGTCGATTTACCACAGAGCTGATGTTCTTCACCCATGAAAACACTGAGTTAGGCAGTATTTCTTTGCACAGTTAACTCTGTTCACCACGGTAGGCAAGGTGCTGGACCCTCTTGCTTCTAACATTAAGGATTGTCTGTCCACTGCTACAGTGCTTCTTCCATTCACTTTAAAGGGGCGATTTTATACAAAGCCGATGTTCCCCACACGTTAAAACGCTGACAGATAGGCAGTTCTGCTATCACACACTTATGTAATTCCCCCTTGTAAACAATGTGCTAAGTTGTCTTGTTTGTAACATTAATGGTTCCCTTACAAGGGAAGCAGTGCTTCTTCCTTCCACTTGAAAAGGGCTATTTTTCACAATGATAATGTTCTTCACACTTTAAAAGTCTGAGAGATAGGCAGTATTCCTTTAAAAAGTGAACTCTATTCTCACTGCTAAACAAAGTGCTAGAGCCTCTTGCTGCTGCTCTTCATGGTTTTGCTCCATGACAAACTGCCCTTGTTCAATTCACCTACATGCAGCTATTTGGCACAATGCTGATGCACCTCACCCATTCAAAAACTCAGTAGTAGGCAGGATTCCACTCAACTGGTAACTCACTTTTTCTAGGGAAACAAGGTGCAAGGCATTCCTGCCTCTCACACATCGTGTAGTGCCATGAGATACAATTGTTTGCCTATTTCGTATGAAGCGGGTCTTGTCAAAGAGTAGCTGGTTCTGCACTTCAAAGGCTATCATTTCACAAGCCTTTCGTTCACATGCTAACTCAAATCTCAAAGAGAATCAATGTGCAAGAACCTCCTGCTTCAGACCTTGATTATCCTGCAAGAGATAGAGTGATTCTTCCATTCTCTCGGATGGGGCTTTCTCGTACAAAGTGTGTGTTCCTCCAGAATGAAAATGCTGGGAGGTAGGTAGTATTACTTTTACCAGTTATCTCCATTCACAAAGCTAAATAAAGTGCTAGACCTGCTTGCTTCTAACATTAAAGCTTCTCCTCCAAGCTTGCTTCTAACATTAAAGCTTCTCCTCCAAGCTTGCTTCTAACATTAAAGCTTCTCCTCCAAGAGCTCCAGCACTTCTTCCTTTCACTTGCATAGAGCCATTTAGCACAAAGTTGATTTTCCTCACACAAGAAAACAATGAGAGACAGGCAGTATTCCTTTCTTCAGCTCACCCAATTGACAATAGTAAACCAGGCCCTAGGCCGTCTTGCTTCGCACATTAATGATTCTCTTGCAACAGTTGCAGTGCTTCTTCCATTCTCTTGTGAAGGTCGATTTACCACAGAGCTGATGTTCTTCACCCATGAAAACACTGAGTTAGGCAGTATTCCTTTGCACAGGTAACTCTGTTCACCACGGTAAACAAGGTGCTAGATCCTCTTGCTTCTAACCTTAAGGATTGTCTGTCCACTGCTACAGTGCTTCTTCCATTCACTTTAAAGGGGCTGTTTTACAGAAAGTTGATGTTCTTCACACTTTAACACGCTGACAGATAGGCACTATTGCTTTCGCACACTAATGTAATTCCCCCTTGTTAACAATGTGCTAAGTTGTCTTGTTTGCAGCATTAATGGTTCTCTTACAAGGGCTACAGTGTTTCTTCCTTGCACTTTAAATGCATTATTGGGCACAGAGTAATATTCAACACGCATGAAAACACTGAATGATAGGCAGTATTCGTTTAAACAAGTACCACCATTATCCTTGGAAAACACGGTGCTTGACCCTTCTGCTTCTAACATTCACAATTCTCTTAAAGGAGATGCCGTGCTTCATCCATCCACTACTAAGATGAGATTTAGCACAAAATTGATGTTCCTCACCCATGAAAACAATGAGACTTAGGCAGTATTCCTTTCAACAGGTAACTGAATTCCCAATTTTAAAGAAGGTGCCAGATCCTCTTGCTAATAAAATGAAAGATTCTCTTCCAATATCTACAGTGTATCTTCCTTTCACTTGTGGGGGCAATTTAGCACCAAGTTGATGTTTCTCTCCCATGAAATCATTGAGAGGTAGGCAGTATTCCTTTGCACAGTTAACTCTGTTCACCACGGTAAACAAGGTGTTAGACCCTCTTGCTTCTAACATTAAGGATTGTCTGTCCACTGCTACAGTGCTTCTTCCATTCACTTTAAAGGGGCGATTTTATACAAAGCTGATGTTCCCCACACGTTAAAACGCTGACAGATAGGCAGTTCTGCTATCACACACTTATGTAATTCCCCCTTGTAAACAATGTGCTAAGTTGTCTTGTTTTTAACATTAATGGTTCCCTTACAAGGGAAGCAGTGCTTCTTCCTTCCACATGAAAAGGGCTATTTTTCACAATGATAATGTTCTTCACACTTTAAAAGTCTGAGAGATAGGCAGTATTCCTTTAAAAAGTGAACTCTATTCTCACTGCTAAACAAAGTGCTAGAGCCTCTTGCTGCTGCTCTTCATGGTTTTGCTCCATGACAAACTGCCCTTGTTCAATTCACCTACATGCAGCTATTTGGCACAATGCTGATGCACCTCACCCATTCAAAAACTAAGTAGGAGGCAGGAATCCAGTCAACAGGTAACTCACTTCTAGGGAATCAAGGTGCAAGACATTCCTGCCTCTCACACATCGTGTAGTGCCAGGAGATACAAGTGTTTGCCTATTTGCTATGAAGCAGGTATGTGTCAAAGAGTAGCTGGTTCTGCACTTCAAAGGCTATCATTTCACAAGCATTCCTTTCACAGGCTAACTCAAATCTCAAGGAGAAACAACGTGCCGGAACCTCCTGCTTCAGACCTTGATCTCCTGCAAGAGATAGAGTGATTCTTCCATTCTCTCGAATGGGGCTTTCTTGTACAAAGTTCGTGTTCCTCCACAATGAAAATGCTGAGAGGTAGGTAGTATTCCTTTAACCAGCTATCTCCATTCACAATGCTAAGCAAAGTGCTAGACCTGCTTGCTTCTGACATGAATGGTTCTCTTACAAGAGCTGCAGTACTTCTTCCTTTCACTTGTAGGGGCGACCTAGCACAAATGTGATTTTTTTCACCCATGAAAACGATGTGACAGGCAGTATTCCTTTAAACAGTTAACTCAATTCACTATGCTAAATAAGGGGCCACACCCTCTTGCTTCTACCATTAATGATTGTCTTACAAGTGCTCCAGCACTTCTTCCTTTCACTTGCATAGAGCCATTTAGCACAAAGTTGATTTTCCTCACACAAGAAAACAATGAGAGACAGGCAGTATTTCTTTCTTCAGCTCACTCAAATCACAATACTAAACCAGGCCCTAGGCCCTCTTGCTTCTCACATTAATGATACTCTTGCAAGAGTTGCAGTGCTTCTTCCATTCTCTTGTGAGGGTCGATTTACCACAGAGCTGATGTTCTTCACCCATGAAAACACTGAGTTAGGCAGTATTTCTTTGCACAGTTAACTCTGTTCACCACGGTAGACAAGGTGCTGGACCCTCTTGCTTCTAACATTAAGGATTGTCTGTCCACTGCTACAGTGCTTCTTCCATTCACTTTAAAGGGGCGATTTTATACAAAGCTGATGTACTCCACACGTTAAAACGCTGACAGATAGGCAGTTCTGCTATCACACACTTATGTAATTCCCCCTTGTAAACAATGTGCTAAGTTGTCTTGTTTGTAACATTAATGGTTCCCTTACAAGGGAAGCAGTGCTTCTTCCTTCCACTTGAAAAGGGCTATTTTTCACAATGATAATGTTCTTCACACTTTAAAAGTCTGAGAGATAGGCAGTATTCCTTTAAAAAGTGAACTCTATTCTCACTGCTAAACAAAGTGCTAGAGCCTCTTGCTGCTGCTCTTCATGGTTTTGCTCCATGACAAACTGCCCTTGTTCAATTCACCTACATGCAGCTATTTGGCACAATGCTGATGCACCTCACCCATTCAAAAACTCAGTAGTAGGCAGGATTCCACTCAACTGGTAACTCACTTTTTCTAGGGAAACAAGGTGCAAGGCATTCCTGCCTCTCACACATCGTGTAGTGCCATGAGATACAATTGTTTGCCTATTTCGTATGAAGCGGGTCTTGTCAAAGAGTAGCTGGTTCTGCACTTCAAAGGCTATCATTTCACAAGCCTTTCGTTCACATGCTAACTCAAATCTCAAAGAGAATCAATGTGCAAGAACCTCCTGCTTCAGACCTTGATTATCCTGCAAGAGATAGAGTGATTCTTCCCTTCTCTCGGATGGGGCTTTCTCGTACAAAGTGTGTGTTCCTCCAGAATGAAAATGCTGGGAGGTAGGTAGTATTACTTTTACCAGTTATCTCCATTCTCAAAGCTAAATAAAGTGCTAGACCTGCTTGCTTCTAACATTAAAGCTTCTCCTCCAAGCTTGCTTCTAACATTAAAGCTTCTCCTCCAAGAGCTCCAGCACTTCTTCCTTTCACTTGCATAGAGCCATTTAGCACAAAGTTGATTTTCCTCACACAAGAAAACAATGAGAGACAGGCAGTATTCCTTTCTTCAGCTCACCCAATTGACAATAGTAAACCAGGCCCTAGGCCGTCTTGCTTCGCACATTAATGATTCTCTTGCAACAGTTGCAGTGCTTCTTCCATTCTCTTGTGAGGGTCGATTTACCACAGAGCTGATGTTCTTCACCCATGAAAACACTGAGTTAGGCAGTATTCCTTTGCACAGGTAACTCTGTTCACCACGGTAAACAAGGTGCTAGATCCTCTTGCTTCTAACCTTAAGGATTGTCTGTCCACTGCTACAGTGCTTCTTCCATTCACTTTAAAGGGGCTGTTTTACAGAAAGTTGATGTTCTTCACACTTTAACACGCTGACAGATAGGCACTATTGCTTTCGCACACTAATGTAATTCCCCCTTGTTAACAATGTGCTAAGTTGTCTTGTTTGCAGCATTAATGGTGTTTCTTCCTTGCACTTTAAATGCATTATTGGGCACAGAGTAATATTCAACACGAAGGAAAACACTGAGTGATAGGCAGTATTCGTTTAAACAAGTACCACCATTATCCTTGGAAAACACGGTGCTTGACCCTCCTGCTTCTAACATTCACAATTCTCTTAAAGGAGATGCCGTGCTTCATCCATCCACTACTAAGATGAGATTTAGCACAAAATTGATGTTCCTCACCCATGAAAACAATGAGACTTAGGCAGTATTCCTTTCAACAGGTAACTGAATTCCCAATTTTAAAGAAGGTGCCAGATCCTCTTGCTAATAAAATGAAAGATTCTCTTCCAATATCTACAGTGTATCTTCCTTTCACTTGTGGGGGCAATTTAGCACCAAGTTGATGTTTCTCTCCCACGAAATCATTGAGAGGTAGGCAGTATTCCTTTGCACAGTTAACTCTGTTCACCACGGTAAACAAGGTGTTAGAACCTCTTGCTTCTAACATTAAGGATTGTCTGTCCACTGCTACAGTGCTTCTTCCATTCACTTTAAAGGGGCGATTTTATACAAAGCCGATGTTCCCCACACATTAAAACGCTGACAGATAGGCAGTTCTGCTATCACACACTTATGTAATTCCCCCTTGTAAACAATGTGCTAAGTTGTCTTGTTTGTAACATTAATGGTTCCCTTACAAGGGAAGCAGTGCTTCTTCCTTCCACTTGAAAAGGGCTATTTTTCACAATGATAATGTTCTTCACACTTTAAAAGTCTGAGAGATAGGCAGTATTCCTTTAAAAAGTGAACTCTATTCTCACGGCTAAACAAAGTGCTAGAGCCTCTTGCTGCTGCTCTTCATGGTTTTGCTCCATGACAAACTGCCCTTGTTCAATTCACCTACATGCAGCTATTTGGCACAATGCTGATGCACCTCACCCATTCAAAAACTAAGTAGGAGGCAGGAATGCAGTCAACAGGTAACTCACTTCTAGGGAATCAAGGTGCAAGACATTCCTGCCTCTCACACATCGTGTAGTGCCAGGAGATACAAGTGTTTGCCTATTTGCTATGAAGCAGGTATGTGTCAAAGAGTAGCTGGTTCTGCACTTCAAAGGCTATCATTTCACAAGCATTCCTTTCACAGGCTAACTCAAATCTTAAGGAGAAACAACGTGCCGGAACCTCCTGCTTCAGACCTTGATCTCCTGCAAGAGATAGAGTGATTCTTCCATTCTCTCGAATGGGGCTTTCTTGTACAAAGTTCGTGTTCCTCCACAATGAAAATGCTGAGAGGTAGGTAGTATTCCTTTAACCAGCTATCTCCATTCACAATGCTAAGCAAAGTGCTAGACCTGCTTGCTTCTGACATGAATGGTTCTCTTACAAGAGCTGCAGTACTTCTTCCTTTCACTTGTAGGGGCGACCTAGCACAAATGTGATTTTTTTCACCCATGAAAACGATGTGACAGGCAGTATTCCTTTAAACAGTTAACTCAATTCACTATGCTAAATAAGGGGCCACACCCTCTTGCTTCTACCATTAGTGATTTTCTTCCAAGTGCTCCAGCACTTCTTCCTTTCACTTGCATAGAGCCATTTAGCACAAAGTTGATTTTCCTCACACAAGAAAACAATGAGAGACAGGCAGTATTTCTTTCTTCAGCTCACTCAAATCACAATACTAAACCAGGCCCTAGGCCCTCTTGCTTCTCACATTAATGATACTCTTGCAAGAGTTGCAGTGCTTCTTCCATTCTCTTGTGAGGGTCGATTTACCACAGAGCTGATGTTCTTCACCCATGAAAACACTGAGTTAGGCAGTATTTCTTTGCACAGTTAACTCTGTTCACCACGGTAGGCAAGGTGCTGGACCCTCTTGCTTCTAACATTAAGGATTGTCTGTCCACTGCTACAGTGCTTCTTCCATTCACTTTAAAGGGGCGATTTTATACAAAGCTGATGTACTCCACACGTTAAAACGCTGACAGATAGGCAGTTCTGCTATCACACACTTATGTAATTCCCCCTTGTAAACAATGTGCTAAGTTGTCTTGTTTGTAACATTAATGGTTCCCTTACAAGGGAAGCAGTGCTTCTTCCTTCCACTTGAAAAGGGCTATTTTTCACAATGATAATGTTCTTCACACTTTAAAAGTCTGAGAGATAGGCAGTATTCCTTTAAAAAGTGAACTCTATTCTCACTGCTAAACAAAGTGCTAGAGCCTCTTGCTGCTGCTCTTCATGGTTTTGCTCCATGACAAACTGCCCTTGTTCAATTCACCTACATGCAGCTATTTGGCACAATGCTGATGCACCTCACCCATTCAAAAACTCAGTAGTAGGCACTATTCCACTCACCTGGTAACTCACTTTTTCTAGGGAAACAAGGTGCAAGGCATTCCTGCCTCTCACACATCGTATAGTGCCATGAGATACAATTGTTTGCCTATTTCGTATGAAGCGGGTCTTGTCAAAGAGTAGCTGGTTCTGCACTTCAAAGGCTATCATTTCACAAGCCTTTCGTTCACATGCTGACTCAAATCTCAAAGAGAATCAATGTGCAAGAACCTCCTGCTTCAGACCTTGATTATCCTGCAAGAGATAGAGTGATTCTTCCATTCTCTCGGATGGGGCTTTCTCGTACAAAGTGTGTGTTCCTCCAGAATGAAAATGCTGGGAGGTAGGTAGTATTACTTTTACCAGTTATCTCCATTCACAAAGCTAAATAAAGTGCTAGACCTGCTTGCTTCTAACATTAAAGCTTCTCCTCCAAGCTTGCTTCTAACATTAAAGCTTCTCCTCCAAGAGCTCCAGCACTTCTTCCTTTCACTTGCATAGAGCCATTTAGCACAAAGTTGATTTTCCTCACACAAGAAAACAATGAGAGACAGGCAGTATTCCTTTCTTCAGCTCACCCAATTGACAATAGTAAACCAGGCCCTAGGCCGTCTTGCTTCGCACATTAATGATTCTCTTGCAACAGTTGCAGTGCTTTTTCCATTCTCTTGTGAGGGTCGATTTACCACAGAGCTGATGTTCTTCACCCATGAAAACACTGAGTTAGGCAGTATTCCTTTGCACAGGTAACTCTGTTCACCACGGTAAACAAGGTGCTAGATCCTCTTGCTTCTAACCTTAAGGATTGTCTGTCCACTGCTACAGTGCTTCTTCCATTCACTTTAAAGGGGCTGTTTTACAGAAAGTTGATGTTCTTCACACTTTAACACGCTGACAGATAGGCACTATTGCTTTCGCACACTAATGTAATTCCCCCTTGTTAACAATGTGCTAAGTTGTCTTGTTTGCAGCATTAATGGTTCTCTTACAAGGGCTACAGTGTTTCTTCCTTGCACTTTAAATGCATTATTGGGCACAGAGTAATATTCAACACGCATGAAAACACTGAGTGATAGGCAGTATTCGTTTAAACAAGTACCACCATTATCCTTGGAAAACACGGTGCTTCACCCTCCTGCTTCTAACATTCACAATTCTCTTAAAGGAGATGCCGTGCTTCATCCATCCACTACTAAGATGAGATTTAGCACAAAATTGATGTTCCTCACCCATGAAAACAATGAGACTTAGGCAGTATTCCTTTCAACAGGTAACTGAATTCCCAATTTTAAAGAAGGTGCCAGATCCTCTTGCTAATAAAATGAAAGATTCTCTTCCAATATCTACAGTGTATCTTCCTTTCACTTGTGGGGGCAATTTAGCACCAAGTTGATGTTTCTCTCCCACGAAATCATTGAGAGGTAGGCAGTATTCCTTTGCACAGTTAACTCTGTTCACCACGGTAAACAAGGTGTTAGAACCTCTTCCTTCTAACATTAAGGATTGTGTGTCCACTGCTACAGTGCTTCTTCCATTCACTTTAAAGGGGCGATTTTATACAAAGCCGATGTTCCCCACACGTTAAAACGCTGACAGATAGGCAGTTCTGCTATCACACACTTATGTAATTCCCCCTTGTAAACAATGTGCTAAGTTGTCTTGTTTGTAACATTAATGGTTCCCTTACAAGGGAAGCAGTGCTTCTTCCTTCCACTTGAAAAGGGCTATTTTTCACAATGATAATGTTCTTCACACTTTAAAAGTCTGAGAGATAGGCAGTATTCCTTTAAAAAGTGAACTCTATTCTCACTGCTAAACAAAGTGCTAGAGCCTCTTGCTGCTGCTCTTCATGGTTTTGCTCCATGACAAACTGCCCTTGTTCAATTCACCTACATGCAGCTATTTGGCACAATGCTGATGCACCTCACCCATTCAAAAACTAAGTAGGAGGCAGGAATCCAGTCAACAGGTAACTCACTTCTAGGGAATCAAGGTGCAAGACATTCCTGCCTCTCACACATCGTGTAGTGCCAGGAGATACAAGTGTTTGCCTATTTGCTATGAAGCAGGTATGTGTCAAAGAGTAGCTGGTTCTGCACTTCAAAGGCTATCATTTCACAAGCATTCCTTTCACAGGCTAACTCAAATCTCAAGGAGAAACAACGTGCCGGAACCTCCTGCTTCAGACCTTGATCTCCTGCAAGAGATAGAGTGATTCTTCCATTCTCTCGAATGGGGCTTTCTTGTACAAAGTTCGTGTTCCTCCACAATGAAAATGCTGAGAGGTAGGTAGTATTCCTTTAACCAGCTATCTCCATTCACAATGCTAAGCAAAGTGCTAGACCTGCTTGCTTCTGACATGAATGGTTCTCTTACAAGAGCTGCAGTACTTCTTCCTTTCACTTGTAGGGGCGACCTAGCACAAATGTGATTTTTTTCACCCATGAAAACGATGTGACAGGCAGTATTCCTTTAAACAGTTAACTCAATTCACTATGCTAAATAAGGGGCCACACCCTCTTGCTTCTACCATTAATGATTGTCTTACAAGTGCTCCAGCACTTCTTCCTTTCACTTGCATAGAGCCATTTAGCACAAAGTTGATTTTCCTCACACAGGAAAACAATGAGAGACAGGCAGTATTTCTTTCTTCAGCTCACTCAAATCACAATACTAAACCAGGCCCTAGGCCCTCTTGCTTCTCACATTAATGATACTCTTGCAAGAGTTGCAGTGCTTCTTCCATTCTCTTGTGAGGGTCGATTTACCACAGAGCTGATGTTCTTCACCCATGAAAACACTGAGTTAGGCAGTATTTCTTTGCACAGTTAACTCTGTTCACCACGGTAGACAAGGTGCTGGACCCTCTTGCTTCTAACATTAAGGATTGTCTGTCCACTGCTACAGGGCTTCTTCCATTCACTTTAAAGGGGCGATTTTATACAAAGCTGATGTACTCCACACGTTAAAACGCTGACAGATAGGCAGTTCTGCTATCACACACTTATGTAATTCCCCCTTGTAAACAATGTGCTAAGTTGTCTTGTTTGTAACATTAATGGTTCCCTTACAAGGGAAGCAGTGCTTCTTCCTTCCACTTGAAAAGGGCTATTTTTCACAATGATAATGTTCTTCACACTTTAAAAGTCTGAGAGATAGGCAGTATTCCTTTAAAAAGTGAACTCTATTCTCACTGCTAAACAAAGTGCTAGAGCCTCTTGCTGCTGCTCTTCATGGTTTTGCTCCATGACAAACTGCCCTTGTTCAATTCACCTACATGCAGCTATTTGGCACAATGCTGATGCACCTCACCCATTCAAAAACTCAGTAGTAGGCAGGATTCCACTCAACTGGTAACTCACTTTTTCTAGGGAAACAAGGTGCAAGGCATTCCTGCCTCTCACACATCGTGTAGTGCCATGAGATACAATTGTTTGCCTATTTCGTATGAAGCGGGTCTTGTCAAAGAGTAGCTGGTTCTGCACTTCAAAGGCTATCATTTCACAAGCCTTTCGTTCACATGCTAACTCAAATCTCAAAGAGAATCAATGTGCAAGAACCTCCTGCTTCAGACCTTGATTATCCTACAAGAGATAGAGTGATTCTTCCATTCTCTCGGATGGGGCTTTCTCGTAAAAAGTGTGTGTTCCTCCAGAATGAAAATGCTGGGAGGTAGGTAGTATTACTTTTACCAGTTATCTCCATTCACAAAGCTAAACAAAGTGCTAGACCTGCTTGCTTCTAACATTAAAGCTTCTCCTCCAAGCTTGCTTCTAACATTAAAGCTTCTCCTCCAAGAGCTCCAGCACTTCTTCCTTTCACTTGCATAGAGCCATTTAGCACAAAATTGATTTTCCTCACACAAGAAAACAATGAGAGACAGGCAGTATTCCTTTCTTCAGCTCACCCAATTGACAATAGTAAACCAGGCCCTAGGCCGTCTTACTTCGCACATTAATGATTCTCTTGCAACAGTTGCAGTGCTTCTTCCATTCTCTTGTGAGGGTCGATTTACCACAGAGCTGATGTTCTTCACCCATGAAAACACTGAGTTAGGCAGTATTCCTTTGCACAGGTAAATCTGTTCACCACGGTAAACAAGGTGCTAGATCCTCTTGCTTCTAACCTTAAGGATTGTCTGTCCACTGCTACAGTGCTTCTTCCATTCACTTTAAAGGGGCTGTTTTAGAGAAAGTTGATGTTCTTCACACTTTAACACGCTGACAGATAGGCACTATTGCTTTCGCACACTAATGTAATTCCCCCTTGTTAACAATGTGCTAAGTTGTCTTGTTTGCAGCATTAATGGTTCTCTTACAAGGGCTACAGTGTTTCTTCCTTGCACTTTAAATGCATTATTGGGCACAGAGTAATATTCAACACGCATGAAAACACTGAGTGATAGGCAGTATTCGTTTAAACAAGTACCACCATTATCCTTGGAAAACACGGTGCTTGACCCTCCTGCTTCTAACATTCACAATTCTCTTAAAGGAGATGCCGTGCTTCATCCATCCACTACTAAGATGAGATTTAGCACAAAATTGATGTTCCTCACCCATGAAAACAATGAGACTTAGGCAGTATTCCTTTCAACAGGTAACTGAATTCCCAATTTTAAAGAAGGTGCCAGATCCTCTTGCTAATAAAATGAAAGATTCTCTTCCAATATCTACAGTGTATCTTCCTTTCACTTGTGGGGGCAATTTAGCACCAAGTTGATGTTTCTCTCCCATGAAATCATTGAGAGGTAGGCAGTATTCCTTTGCACAGTTAACTCTGTTCACCACGGTAAACAAGGTGTTAGACCCTCTTGCTTCTAAAATTAAGGATTGTCTGTCCACTGCTACAGTGCCTCTTCCATTCACTTTAAAGGGGCGATTTTATACAAAGCCGATGTTCCCCACACGTTAAAACGCTGACAGATAGGCAGTTCTGCTATCACACACTTATGTAATTCCCCCTTGTAAACAATGTGCTAAGTTGTCTTGTTTGTAACATTAATGGTTCCCTTACAAGGGAAGCAGTGCTTCTTCCTTCCACTTGAAAAGGGCTATTTTTCACAATGATAATGTTCTTCACACTTTAAAAGTCTGAGAGATAGGCAGTATTCCTTTAAAAAGTGAACTCTATTCTCACTGCTAAACAAAGTGCTAGAGCCTCTTGCTGCTGCTCTTCATGGTTTTGCTCCATGACAAACTGCCCTTGTTCAATTCACCTACATGCAGCTATTTGGCACAATGCTGATGCACCTCACCCATTCAAAAACTAAGTAGGAGGCAGGAATCCAGTCAACAGGTAACTCACTTCTAGGGAATCAAGGTGCAAGACATTCCTGCCTCTCACACATCGTGTAGTGCCAGGAGATACAAGTGTTTGCCTATTTGCTATGAAGCAGGTATGTGTCAAAGAGTAGCTGGTTCTGCACTTCAAAGGCTATCATTTCACAAGCCTTTCGTTCACATGCTAACTCAAATCTCAAAGAGAATCAATGTGCAAGAACCTCCTGCTTCAGACCTTGATTATCCTGCAAGAGATAGAGTGATTCTTCCATTCTCTCGGATAGGGCTTTCTCGTACAAAGTGTGTGTTCCTCCAGAATGAAAATGCTGGGAGGTAGGTAGTATTACTTTTACCAGTTATCTCCATTCACAAAGCTAAACAAAGTGCTAGACCTGCTTGCTTCTAACATTAAAGCTTCTCCTCCAAGCTTGCTTCTAACATTAAAGCTTCTCCTCCAAGAGCTCCAGCACTTCTTCCTTTCACTTGCATAGAGCCATTTAGCACAAAGTTGATTTTCCTCACACAAGAAACCAATGAGAGACAGGCAGTATTCCTTTCTTCAGCTCACCCAATTGACAATAGTAAACCAGGCCCTAGGCCGTCTTGCTTCGCACATTAATGATTCTCTTGCAACAGTTGCAGTGCTTCTTCCATTCTCTTGTGAGGGTCGATTTACCACAGAGCTGATGTTCTTCACCCATGAAAACACTGAGTTAGGCAGTATTCCTTTGCACAGGTAACTCTGTTCACCACGGTAAACAAGGTGCTAGATCCTCTTGCTTCTAACCTTAAGGATTGTCTGTCCACTGCTACGGTGCTTCTTCCATTCACTTTAAAGGGGCTGTTTTACAGAAAGTTGATGTTCTTCACACTTTAACACGCTGACAGATAGGCACTATTGCTTTCGCACACTAATGTAATTCCCCCTTGTTAACAATGTGCTAAGTTGTCTTGTTTGCAGCATTAATGGTTCTCTTACAAGGGCTACAGTGTTTCTTCCTTGCACTTTAAATGCATTATTGGGCACAGAGTAATATTCAACACGCATGAAAACACTGAGTGATAGGCAGCATTCGTTTAAACAAGTACCACCATTATCCTTGGAAAACACGGTGCTTGACCCTCCTGCTTCTAACATTCACAATTCTCTTAAAGGAGATGCCGTGCTTCATCCATCCACTACTAAGATGAGATTTAGCACAAAATTGATGTTCCTCACCCATGAAAACAATGAGACTTAGGCAGTATTCCTTTCAACAGGTAACTGAATTCCCAATTTTAAAGAAGGTGCCAGATCCTCTTGCTAATAAAATGAAAGATTCTCTTCCAATATCTACAGTGTATCTTCCTTTCACTTGTGGGGGCAATTTAGCACCAAGTTGATGTTTCTCTCCCACGAAATCATTGAGAGGTAGGCAGTATTCCTTTGCACAGTTAACTCTGTTCACCACGGTAAACAAGGTGTTAGACCCTCTTGCTTCTAACATTAAGGATTGTCTGTCCACTGCTACAGTGCTTCTTCCATTCACTTTAAAGGGGCGATTTTATACAAAGCCGATGTTCCCCACACGTTAAAACGCTGACAGATAGGCAGTTCTGCTATCACACACTTATGTAATTCCCCCTTGTAAACAATGTGCTAAGTTGTCTTGTTTGTAACATTAATGGTTCCCTTACAAGGGAAGCAGTGCTTCTTCCTTCCACTTGAAAAGGGCTATTTTTCACAATGATAATGTTCTTCACACTTTAAAAGTCTGAGAGATAGGCAGTATTCCTTTAAAAAGTGAACTCTATTCTCACTGCTAAACAAAGTGCTAGAGCCTCTTGCTGCTGCTCTTCATGGTTTTGCTCCATGACAAACTGCCCTTGTTCAATTCACCTACAGGCAGCTATTTGGCACAATGCTGATGCACCTCACCCATTCAAAAACTAAGTAGGAGGCAGGAATCCAGTCAACAGGTAACTCACTTCTAGGGAATCAAGGTGCAAGACATTCCTGCCTCTCACACATCGTGTAGTGCCAGGAGATACAAGTGTTTGCCTATTTGCTATGAAGCAGGTATGTGTCAAAGAGTAGCTGGTTCTGCACTTCAAAGGCTATCATTTCACAAGCATTCCTTTCACAGGCTAACTCAAATCTCAAGGAGAAACAACGTGCCGGAACCTCCTGCTTCAGACCTTGATCTCCTGCAAGAGATAGAGTGATTCTTCCATTCTCTCGAATGGGGCTTTCTTGTACAAAGTTCGTGTTCCTCCACAATGAAAACGCTGAGAGGTAGGTAGTATTCCTTTAACCAGCTATCTCCATTCACAATGCTAAGCAAAGTGCTAGACCTGCTTGCTTCTGACATGAATGGTTCTCTTACAAGAGCTGCAGTACTTCTTCCTTTCACTTGTAGGGGCGACCTAGCACAAATGTGATTTTTTTCACCCATGAAAACGATGTGACAGGCAGTATTCCTTTAAACAGTTAACTCAATTCACTATGCTAAATAAGGGGCCACACCCTCTTGCTTCTACCATTAATGATTGTCTTACAAGTGCTCCAGCACTTCTTCCTTTCACTTGCATAGAGCGATTTAGCACAAACTTGATTTTCCTCACACAGGAAAACAATGAGAGACTGGCAGTATTTCTTTCTTCAGCTCACTCAAATCACAATACTAAACCAGGCCCTAGGCCGTCTTGCTTCTCACATTAATGATACTCTTGCAAGAGTTGCAGTGCTTCTTCCATTCTCTTGTGAGGGTCGATTTACCACAGAGCTGATGTTCTTCACCCATGAAAACACTGAGTTAGGCAGTATTTCTTTGCACAGTTAACTCTGTTCACCACGGTAGACAAGGTGCTGGACCCTCTTGCTTCTAACATTAAGGATTGTCTGTCCACTGCTACAGTGCTTCTTCCATTCACTTTAAAGGGGCGATTTTATACAAAGCTGATGTACTCCACACGTTAAAACGCTGACAGATAGGCAGTTCTGCTATCACACACTTATGTAATTCCCCCTTGTAAACAATGTGCTAAGTTGTCTTGTTTGTAACATTAATGGTTCCCTTACAAGGGAAGCAGTGCTTCTTCCTTCCACTTGAAAAGGGCTATTTTTCACAATGATAATGTTCTTCACACTTTAAAAGTCTGAGAGATAGGCAGTATTCCTTTAAAAAGTGAACTCTATTCTCACTGCTAAACAAAGTGCTAGAGCCTCTTGCTGCTGCTCTTCATGGTTTTGCTCCATGACAAACTGCCCTTGTTCAATTCACCTACATGCAGCTATTTGGCACAATGCTGATGCACCTCACCCATTCAAAAACTCAGTAGTAGGCAGGATTCCACTCAACTGGTAACTCACTTTTTCTAGGGAAACAAGGTGCAAGGCATTCCTGCCTCTCACACATCGTGTAGTGCCATGAGATACAATTGTCTGCCTATTTCGTATGAAGCGGGTCTTGTCAAAGAGTAGCTGGTTCTGCACTTCAAAGGCTATCATTTCACAAGCCTTTCGTTCACATGCTAACTCAAATCTCAAAGAGAATCAATGTGCAAGAACCTCCTGCTTCAGACCTTGATTATCCTGCAAGAGATAGAGTGATTCTTCCATTCTCTCGGATGGGGCTTTCTCGTACAAAGTGTGTGTTCCTCCAGAATGAAAATGCTGGGAGGTAGGTAGTATTACTTTTACCAGTTATCTCCATTCACAAAGCTAAACAAAGTGCTAGACCTGCTTGCTTCTAACATTAAAGCTTCTCCTCCAAGCTTGCTTCTAACATTAAAGCTTCTCCTCCAAGAGCTCCAGCACTTCTTCCTTTCACTTGCATAGAGCCATTTAGCACAAAGTTGATTTTCCTCACACAAGAAACCAATGAGAGACAGGCAGTATTCCTTTCTTCAGCTCACCCAATTGACAATAGTAAACCAGGCCCTAGGCCGTCTTGCTTCGCACATTAATGATTCTCTTGCAACAGTTGCAGTGCTTCTTCCATTGTCTTGTGAGGGTCGATTTACCACAGAGCTGATGTTCTTCACCCATGAAAACACTGAGTTAGGCAGTATTCCTTTGCACAGGTAACTCTGTTCACCACGGTAAACAAGGTGCTAGATCCTCTTGCTTCTAACCTTAAGGATTGTCTGTCCACTGCTACAGTGCTTCTTCCATTCACTTTAAAGGGGCTGTTTTACAGAAAGTTGATGTTCTTCACACTTTAACACGCTGACAGATAGGCACTATTGCTTTCGCACACTAATGTAATTCCCCCTTGTTAACAATGTGCTAAGTTGTCTTGTTTGCAGCATTAATGGTTCTCTTACAAGGGCTACAGTGTTTCTTCCTTGCACTTTAAATGCATTATTGGGCACAGAGTAATATTCAACACGCATGAAAACACTGAGAGATAGGCAGTATTCGTTTAAACAAGTACCACCATTATCCTTGGAAAACACGGTGCTTGACCCTCCTGCTTCTAACATTCACAATTCTCTTAAAGGAGATGCCGTGCTTCATCCATCCACTACTAAGATGAGATTTAGCACAAAATTGATGTTCCTCACCCATGAAAACAATGAGACTTAGGCAGTATTCCTTTCAACAGGTAACTGAATTCCCAATTTTAAAGGAGGTGCCAGATCCTCTTGCTAATAAAATGAAAGATTCTCTTCCAATATCTACAGTGTATCTTCCTTTCACTTGTGGGGGCAATTTAGCACCAAGTTGATGTTTCTCTCCCATGAAATCATTGAGAGGTAGGCAGTATTCCTTTGCACAGTTAACTCTGTTCACCACGGTAAACAAGGTGTTAGACCCTCTTGCTTTTAACATTAAGGATTGTCTGTATACTGCTACATTGCTTCTTCCATTCACTTTAAAGGAGCGATTTTATACAAAGCCGATGTTCCCCACACGTTAAAACGCTGACAGATAGGCAGTTCTGCTATCACACACTTATGTAATTCCCCCTTGTAAACAATGTGCTAAGTTGTCTTGTTTGTAACATTAATGGTTCCCTTACAAGGGAAGCAGTGCTTCTTCCTTCCACTTGAAAAGGGCTATTTTTCACAATGATAATGTTCTTCACACTTTAAAAGTCTGAGTGATAGGCAGTATTCCTTTAAAAAGTGAACTCTATTCTCACTGCTAAACAAAGTGCTAGAGCCTCTTGCTGCTGCTCTTCATGGTTTTGCTCCATGACAAACTGCCCTTGTTCAATTCACCTACATGCAGCTATTTGGCACAATGCTGATGCACCTCATCCATTCAAAAACTCAGTAGTAGGCAGGATTCCAGTCAACAGGTAACTCACTTCTAGGGAATCAAGGTGCAAGACATTCCTGCCTCTCACACATCGTGTAGTGCCAGGAGATACAAGTGTTTGCCTATTTGCTATGAAGCACGTATGTGTCAAAGAGTAGCTGGTTCTGCACTTCAAAGGCTATCATTTCACAAGCATTCCTTTTGAAAGGAATAGGAGGTCTCAGCGGGCCCCAACCCCCTTGTTGGAGAAACCAGTACCAAACATCCCATGTAGATAAGATAAGCAATGCGGTAGGGCTCAGTTAGGGCATATAGAATGTGATGAATGTGAGTGGGGGGTACATGCAAGATGTGAAGTACGTGCAAGGTGTGAGGTACGCGCAAGATGTGCTCTGCCTGCTTGCCCAATGTTGATAACGAAAATATGCATGCCACCGCAGTCTATATAAGATTTCCCCTAAAGAGGCTCAGGGTCGTGTTTTCCTAACCGGTCCTGCGTGTCCGTGTGGGAGCTCGACCCTGGCTAGCCAGCCCAATAAACTCTGCTTTGTTGATTGTATTCTCGCCTGGCTCTCTGTCTCTCGGGGGAATAGGATTCCGGGTCCTAACATTTGGAGGTCCCACCGAGATTTCATTTTCTCGAGAGACAGAACCTGCCTGTGAGAAAGCAGGGGCGATCCCAAGTCCTAGGCGTTGGGAGGGGATCCCAGACCCTCATTTGGAGGAACTTGAGTGTTCCATTTGGGCCGCGGCGGGGATTCGGCCAATCCCCAGGGAGATTCATTCTGGGAATCTCGCAAGGAGGACCACAGGGTCCTATTGGGAGAGGCTTTCCTCTCATTTGGGCTCGAGCATTTTAGGAACCCTGGCGCCAGGTGAAGAACTAATTGAGCTAGTCGAACGACCACCCGTCAAGTGGACCCCTTTCGGCCTGATATCCCAGTTGGACGGTGAGGAGGTTGAATGGGGTGCGCACCAGTGTGAGAGAAGGACCGGTCCGAGCGAGTGCTGGAGAGTGTTGTGTGTGTGTGGAATTATTGTTGCCTTTACCCTTTTTGTTCTATCTCTCTTGGTGTTTGAGTCTCCTTCCACAATGGGACAGGGACAAACAACCCCAAAGTCTCTGATCCTTTCTCACTTTCCAGAAGTTAAAGAAAGGGCCTTAAATGTGGGTCTGGTCATCAAGAAAGGTAAGTTCGACACCTTTTGTTCTGCAGAGTGGCCCACCTTTGGAGTCGGGTGGCCTATTCAAGGTTCCCTCTCCCTAGACCTGATCACTAAGGTTAAAGCAGTCATTTTTCAGCCAGACAATCGAGGCCATCCAGACCAAGTTCCTTACATTTTGGTTTGGGAGGATCTGGTGAGGAACCCTCCCCCTTGGTTAACAGTTTTTCTGACCCACCCCTCCAGTTCGGCCCCCGGGGCTAAAACCCCAGTCACGCCCGCCTTGGTCATAAAGGAGGAGGAAAAACTTCCTCTTCCCACCTTGACCGGTCCTCAAATTAGGGCATCTCCTTCACCATCTCTGGTCTTACCAGAGAGTTCCCCCCTTTACCCATCCCTCGCAGGGGCAGAGGAAGATCGGCCGCCTCCATACGTGACTCCCCCTGGCCAAGCCAGTGCCCCGGAGGAGGAAATTTCCTCATCCTCCTCAACAGGACTGGCAGCAGGAGGAGGAATGGGTCGAAGACTTCGCCCCCGAGGGATCCGGGAAAGGGAGGGGGAAGACGGGCCCCCCTCATCAACACAGGGGGAGGAAACTGCCCCTACACTTCCAGTCCGGATGGTGGGCCAAGGGGGACCGGGAGGAGGGCAACAGTTTCAGTACTGGCCCTTCTCCTCCAGTGATCTATATAACTGGAGGACGCAGAACCCGCCCTTTTCTGAAGACCCCAAGTGTCTCATAGATCTCCTGGAGTCCATCATGCATACACACCGTCCCACTTGGGATGACTGTCATCAGCTGCTCAATACTCTTTTTACGACGGAGGAATGAGAGCGCATCCTCAACGAAGCGAGGAAGAACGTCTTGGGGGATAATGGGAGACCCACAACTCTCCAACCGGCCATAGACGAGGCTTTTCCCCTACGCCGCCCTAATTGGGATTTCGGGACCGCAGAAGGTAGGGAGCGTCTTCGGATCTACTGCCAGACTCTTATGGCCGGTCTCCGAGCGGCCGCCAGAAGGCCCACCAATTTTGCAAAAGTGAAAGCAGTCGTTCAAAGGGAAAACGAAAGCCCAGCCGGTTTCTTAGAGTGCCTCTATGAGGCATACCGTCAGTACACCCCTATTGACCCTGAGGCGGACCTCCACCGGTCTGCTGTGGTACTCTCATTCATTAATCAGGCAGCTCCAGACATTAGGAGAAAACTCAATAAACAGGAAAACTTAGGGGAGATGACTATAAGGGAAATGCTGCAGGTAGCAGAAAAGGTCTTTACCGCTAGGGAAACTCCAGAAGAAAGGGAGGAAAGACAGAGAAAGGAAGACAGGGAGGCCCAGGAGAAATTGAGAAAGGAGGACCGGGAGTTCCAGGCTAAGGAAAACCGAAAGCAACAGAGAGAAATGGCTCGTATTTTCCTAGCGGGTGTCCGGGACCAACCCAGGGGAGGGGGCCACGCCAGGACCCCGGATAAGGAACACTGTTTTTACTGTAAGGAAACGGGGCATTGGAAGAGAGAATGTCCTAAGTTAAAGGGAAGAAGAGGGTTTGGAAGGAGACCGGGGGAAAACAGGGAAAGGGAACGAGCAGTAGAGCAGGCCAGAGTCCTCCTAGCCGGAGAAGAGGACTGAAGGAGACGGGGCTCAGACCCCCTCCCCGAGTCCTGGGTAACAATGCATGTGGAGGGGAAGCCGATGGGGTTCATGGTGGATACCGGCGCCCAATATTCGGTTTTAAACAAGGCACATGGACCTTTGAACAAGGCACGAACAAGTGTTGTTCAGGGGGCCACCGGAACGCAGTTATGTACATGGACTACCAAAAGAAAGGTGAACTTAGGAAAACACCAGGTCACACACTCCTTCTTGGTCGTCCCTGAGAGCCCCGCTCCCCTGCTCGGACGGGACCTACTCACCAAAATAGGGGCCCATATCCATTTTGAACCAGATGGAATAATTGTGACTGATCGAGAAGGGAGCCCGATTCATGTCTTGTCCCTATCATTGGCTGACGAGCATCATCTGTTTGAGAGTCAACAGGAACCAGGAGGGGACATGACTCATTGGGTAAAAAGATTTCCCACGGCCTGGGCGGAGACTGCGGGAACCGGCCTCGCCAAACACCTCCCGCCTGTAGTTATACAATTGAAGGCTTCTGCTCTCCCCATTCGGGTGAAACAGTATCCTATGCCTGAGGAGGCCCGAAGAGGCATAGCCCCTCATATCCACAGGCTAATAAAGGAAGGAGTACTGCGACCTTGTCAGTCTGCCTGGAATACTCCTCTGCTCCCCGTCCGAAAGCCGGGAAGCGGGGACTATAGGTCTGTGCAAGACCTACGAAAGGTAAACGAGCGGACGGAGGACATTCATCCCACCGTTCCGAATCCCTATACCTTGCTCAGCCACCTACCCCCCTCGCAAGTATGGTATACAACCCTTGATTTGAAAGATGCTTTCTTCAGCATTCCATTGTCAGAAATTAGTCAGCCGCTATTTGCTTTCGAATGGCAAGAAGATGGGGGCCAATCTGGACAGCTCACTTGGACCAGACTGCCGCAAGGATTTAAAAACTCTCCCACCCTGTTTAATGAGGCCCTGAGCCAGGACCTGGAACCTTTTCGTCGGAGCCACCCACGAGTCACTCTATTACAGTATGTTGATGACTTACTGTTAGCGGCAGAAACCCGAGAGGAGTGCATCAAGGCTACTGAACACCTGCTAACGGAATTAGGTGAGCTGGGGTATCGGGCAAGTGCCAAGAAAACTCACATCTGTAAAAGGTCAGTGACATATTTGGGTTATCGGATTGCAGATGGGGCAAGATGGCTGACTGATGCCATGAAACAGACTATTCTGGCTATCCCATCCCCGACATCCACTAGGGGGGTGAGAGAATTCCTGGGCTCCGCGGGGTTCTGTAGACTCTGGATTCCAGGATTTGCGGAAATAGCCAGACCCCTATATGAGGCCACCAAAGAAGCTCCAGATTGGAGTTGGGGAGAGAGAGAACAACAGGCCTTTGATCAGCTAAAAGACGCTCTTTTGCAGGCCCCTGCCTTAGCCTTGCCAGATCCTACAAGACCATTCACTCTGTTTGTAGATGAGAAAAAGGGGGTAGCCAAAGGAGTCTTGACCCAACAGCTAGGTCCCTGGAAGAGACCAGTGGCATACTTTTCCAAGAAATTAGATGCAGTAGCGGCAGGATGGCCCCCCTGCCTCCGCATCATAGCGGCCATTGCCGTGCTGGTGAGAGAAGCCGATAAACTAACCTTTGGACAGGCCCTCTGGGTAACGGCCCCTCACCCGGTGGAGGGAATCCTTAAACAACCCCCTGGGAAATGGATGACGAATGCCAGGCTCACCCACTACCAGGGGCTCTTGTTGGATTCCCCTCGGATCACATTCACAGATCCCGTAATCCTGAACCCTGCCACCTTGTTGCCTAACCCGGAACTGCAGACACCTGTCCATAACTGCAAAGAATTCCTCTCCGAAGTTACACAGGTACGGGCTGACCTAAAGGATACCCCCCTGTCCGCCTGCAAATTAAACTGGTACACGGATGGAAGCAGTTTTTTCCAAGATGGAGCCCGAAGGGCAGGGGCAGCTGTAGTCGACCAAGAAGGAAATACGGTATGGAGCAGCGCCCTCCCACCCAGAACATCAGCCCAAAAAGCGGAATTAATTGCCTTGGCAGAGGCCCTGGAGAGGGCAAAAGAAAAGTGAGTCAATATCTACACCGATAGCCGCTATGCTTTCGGTACCATCCATGTCCACGGGGCCATCTATCGCGAAAGAGGATTCCGCACAGCAGAAGGAAAACATCTAAAGAACCTAGCCAAAGTCCAGCGTCTATTAATGGCAGTGGAAAAACCAAAGGCAGTGGCAGTGATGTATGTCCCAGGCCACCAGTCTGCCAAGACGCCGGAAGCTGTCGGTAACAACAGAGCAGATCAAGAAGCAAAGAGAGTAGCAATGGTGAGTCCTCCCATGGAGACAGGGCAACCTTCCACGGTTGCGGCGATAGACGTGCCGGTCCCAGAGCTCCCTCCGCTACCCCCCCGACCAGAATACTCCACAGAGGATTTCACTTGGATGAGAGCCCACTCCCCCTTTAGAGAAGGGGAAGACGGATGGAAAAGCGACTTGGAAGGCAAGTTAATTCTGCCTGAAAAACTCGGACGATTCCTGTTGGCTAACTTACATAAGTCCACCCATTTGGGGCGGAGAAAATTACTAGACTTGTTGACATCTGCGCAGCTCCGATTTCCGAACCAGACCATAACAGTCCGCCAAATTGTGGAAGATTGTGCCAGCTGCACAATCATGAAACCAGGACGAAGGGAGGGGCACCATACAGGTACTCGGGAACGGGGGAGGGCTCCGGAAAGAAGTTGAAAAGTGGATTTTACTGAGGTAAAACCGGGAAAGTTTGGGTACAAATATTTGCTGGTATTCATAGATACCTTTTCAGGCTGGGTGGAGGCTTTTCCTACAAAGAAGGAGACGAGTCAGGTAGTGGCAAAGGCTTTGCTAGAGGAAATCATACCCAGATATGGGGTGCCCGAGGCAATTGGGTCAGATAACGGTCCGGCTTTTGTTAGTAAAGTCCTGCAGGGACTAGCCCAGACTATGGGGGCCAATTGGAAGCTACATTGTGAATATAACCCCCAGAGCTCAGGGCAAGTAGAAAGGATGAATAGGACACTAAAGGAGACTTTAGCCAAATTGGCCCTGGAGACTGGCGGTGATTGGGTGACGCTCCTTCCCTTGGCCATCTTCCGAGTCCGGAACTCCCCCTATGTCCATGGGCTAACTCTCTTTGAGATCCTGTATGGGGCTCCACCCCCCATCATTCAGAGGACCTTAAGCCCAGAACTAGGTGATCTGGCCCCAAATTACCTGACCATGTTGCAGGCTTTAGCTAAAGTGCAACAACGGATTTGGCCCTTAATTCAAGCATACCACGCTGTTAAGAGGGACCCGGCTCCGGAACATGGCATAGTCCCAGGTGACATGGTATGGGTTAAAAGGCATCAGTCCAAAACCCTAGAGCCTAGATGGAAAGGACCTTATGTTGTACTGTTTACTACCCCTACCGCCCTCAAGGTCGACGGGATTGCAGCATGGGTACACCATTCCCATGTAAGACGGGCTCACCCTCCAGAGAAAAAACAGGAAAATTGGTCCGCACGGAAGCATCCAACAAACCCACTCAAGCTCCGGCTGATACGGGATGCTCCGAAAAACGAGAACACTCCAGATGCTCCGCAGCCCTCCTAGAATGGGATTATCACCTGGGTCCACTACACCCACATCAGACCGGCAGATCCGGTAGCTATGAAGAAAGGCTTCCTGCCAACAAGAAGGGTGTCCCACCACAAGGAAAATTTTTTCAAACTCAAACTTCATACTGGACCTCGGTAACTTTATTCCTTTTTCTAACCCTGTCCACCACTTGCTGGGGGCATACAAATCCACATCAACCTTTTAACCTGACCTGGATGATTGTAGATGTGTCCACAGGAGACATTCTTAACCAGACCTCCAAGGTGACCCCTCCCAGCACCTGGTTCCCAAAATTATACTTTGACTTAAGGGCCTTATTCACTGGCAGGGGACAATGGGATTTGCGCCAAAGTTACTTCTATGTCTGCCCCGCTCCCCAACCCAACCACAGAAAAAAATGTGGAGGAATCGCAGACTATTATTGTAAGTCATGGGGTTGTGAGAGCTCAGGGGATATATGGTGGCCACCCCCCGAACAGGGGGACCTTATTCAATTAAGTAGAGTCTCTCAATCTGGCATTACATACCACCAACCTAGACCTATAAATAAGGGATGCCCAACTCCCCCCAATTGTAATCCCATTATGATAAATTTCACTGATTTAGGAAAAAAGGCAACGAATTGGGAATTGGGTAAATCCTGGGGAGTCAGACTCTACAAAACAAATCATCCAGGAGCCCTTTTTACTTTGCAGCGTGTGCAACAACCAGTCTCTACTCTAACAATAGGCCCTAATAAGGTACTTAGGCCACCCTATGTAAAGCCACCTCCCCAACCTCCCACAGCTCATCACCTTCCCTCAACCATAGCCCGGGCTAATGTTACAACTCCAAGACCATCAGAAACCAGCCCTCCCCTGGTGAGGCCCAGTCTCATGACCGCATCTAAAGACCCCCTCTGGGAGCTAGTGGGTGCTGCCTTCCTGACGTTAAACCACACCAACCCTAACATGACTAACTCCTGTTGGTTATGTTATGATGTGAGGCCCCCATTCTATGAGGCAATAGGGCTAAACACCACTCACGATACCTCATGTGAAGAAAACCCTACTCAATGTTCCTGGGGAGACCGTAAGAGAGGTCTGGCCATACAGCAGGTAAGCGGACAAGGAACCTGCTTAGGAAAAGTGCCAAAGAACAGACGGGACTTATGTACTGTTATTAACGCCAGTTCTACCTGGGAAAATGCTATTAAATGGGTAATTCCAAAGGACAATGGGTGGTGGCTATGCTCGCGGTCTGGACTCACCCCGTGCCTATCAACTAAGGTGTTTAACAGCTCTAAAGAATTCTGTGTTATAGTGACTGTGCTGCCCCGCATCCTCTATCATTCGGAAGAGAGTCTATATTCATACTGGAATACAAAAATGGTTGAAAAAAGGAAAAAGAGAGAACCTATTTCCACAGTAACTATTGCTACCCTACTCAGCCTAGGGTTAGCGGGAGCAGGAACCGGCATAGCTTCTTTGGCCACCCAGCAGAAAGGGATGTCTTCGCTGCGTGCAGCCATAGACGAAGATATAGAGAGAATAGAAACCTCCATTAGCCACCTAGAAAAATCCCTCACTTCAATGTCTGAGGTAGTACTTCAAAACCGACGAGGTCTGGACTTGTTGTTCCTCCAAAAGGGGGGAGTATGTGTTGCTCTAGGAAGAATGTTGTTTTTACTCTGACCATACCGGAGTTGTTCGTGACTCCATGTCTAAACTTCAAAAGAGCCTGGAACAAAGAAAACGAGAAAGAGAGGCCGGGGAAAGCTGGTTCGAGTCTTGGTTTAACCAGTCCCCATGGTTGGCTACCCTTTTATCTGCATTGGCAGGGCCAATAATAATCAACCTATTACTTGTTACCATAGGACCCTGGATTCTAAACCGACTTATGACTTTTGTCAAAAGTCGAATTAATACTATCCAACTTCTGGTCCTCCGCCAACAATATCAGGCTCTTCATCCCCTTGAGAATGATTCCTCAATTTAGGCTGTAAGAAAAGGGGGGAATGAAAGGAATAGGAGGTCTCAGCGGGCCCCAACCCCCTTGTTGGAGAAACCAGTACCAAACATCCCATGTAGATAAGATAAGCAATGCGGCAGGGCTCAGTTAGGGCATATAGAATGTGGGGAATGTGAGTGGGGGGTACATGCAAGATGTGAAGTACGTGCAAGATGTGAGGTACGCGCAAGATGTGCTCTGCCTGCTTGCCCAATGTTGATAACGAAAATATGCATGGCACCGCAGTCTATATAAGATTTCCCCTAAAGAGGCTCAGGGTCGTGTTTTCCTAACCGGTCCTGCGTGTCCGTGTGGGTGCTCGACCCTGGTTAGCCAGCCCAATAAACTCTGCTTTGTTGATTGCATTCTCGCCTGGCTCTCTGTCTCTCGGGGGAATAGGATTCCGGGTCCTAACACTTTCACATGCTAACTCAAATCTCAAGGAGAAACAACGTGCCGGAACCTCCTGCTTCAGACCTTGATCTCCTGCAAGAGATAGAGTGATTCTTCCATTCTCTCGAATGGGGCTTTCTTGTACAAAGTTCGGGTTCCTCCACAATGAAAATGCTGAGAGGTAGGTAGTATTCCTTTAACCAGCTATCTCCATTCACAATGCTAAGCAAAGTGCTAGACCTGCTTGCTTCTGACATGAATGGTTCTCTTACAAGAGCTGCAGTACTTCTTCCTTTCACTTGTAGGGGCGACCTAGCACTAATGTGATTTTTTCACCCATGAAAACGATGAGACAGGCAGTATTCCTTTAAACAGTTAACTCAATTCACTATCCTAAATAAGGGGCCACACTCTCTTGCTTCTACCATTAATGATTGTCTTACAAGTGCTCCAGCACTTCTTCCTTTCAGTTGCATAGAGCCATTTAGCACAAAGTTGATTTTCCTCACACAAGAAAACAATGAGAGACAGGCAGTATTTCTTTCTTCAGCTCACTCAAATCACAATACTAAACCAGGCCCTAGGCCCTCTTGCTTCTCACATTAATGATACTCTTGCATGAGTTGCAGTGCTTCTTCCATTCTTTTGAGAGTCGATTTACACAGAGCTGATGTTCTTCACCCATGAAAACACTGAGTTAGGCAGTATTCCTTTGCACAGTTAACTCTGTTCACCACGGTAGACAAGGTGCTGGACCCTCTTCCTTCTAACATTAAGGATTGTCTGTCCACTGCTACAGTGCTTCTTCCATTCACTTTAAAGGGGCGATTTTATACAAAGCTGATGTTCCCCACATGTTAAAACGCTGACAGATAGGCAGTTCTGCTATCACACACTTATGTAATTCCCCCTTGTAAACAATGTGCTAAGTTGTCTTGTTTGTAACATTAATGGTTCCCTTACAAGGGAAGCAGTGCTTCTTCCTTCCACTTGAAAAGGGCTATTTTTCACATTGATAATGTTCTTCACACTTTAAAAGTCTGAGAGATAGGCAGTATTCCTTTAAAAAGTGAACTCTATTATCACTGCTAAACAAAGTGCTAGAGTCTCTTGCTGCTGCTCTTCATGGTTTTGCTCCATGACAATCTGCCCTTGTTCAATTCACCTACATGCAGCTATTTGGCACAATGCTGATGCACCTCACCCATTCAAAAACTCAGTAGTAGGCAGGATTCCAGTAAACAGGTAACTCAATTCTAGGGAATCAAGGTGCAAGGCATTCCTGCCTCTCACACATCGTGTAGTGCCAGGAGATACAAGTGTTTGCCTATTTCCTATGAAGCAGGTATGTGTCAAAGAGTAGCTGGTTCTGCACTTCAAAGGCTATCATTTCACAAGCATTCCTTTCACATGCTAACTCAAATCTCAAGGAGAAACAATGTGCAAGAACCTCCTGCTTCAGACCTTGATCTCCTGCAAGAGATAGAGTGATTCTTCCATTCTCTCGAATGGGGCTTTCTTGTACAAAGTTCGTGTTCCTCCACAATGAAAATGCTGAGAGGTAGGTAGTATTCCTTTAACCAGCTATCTCCTTTCACAATGCTAAGCAAAGTGCTAGACCTGCTTGCTTCTGACATGAATACTTCTCTTACAATAGCTCCAGTACTTCTTCCTTTCACTTGTAGGGGCGACCTAGCACAAATGTGATTTTTTTCACCCATGAAAACGATGAGACAGGCAGTATTCCTTTAAACAGTTAACTCAATTCACTATGCTAAATAAGGGGCCACACCCTCTTGCTGCTACCATTAATGATTCTCTTACAAGTGCTCCAGCACTTCCTCCTTTCACTTGCATAGAGCCATTTAGCACAAAGTTGATTTTCCTCACACAAGAAAACAATGAGAGACAGGCAGTATTTCTTTCTTCAGCTCACTCAAATCACAATACTAAACCAGGCCCTAGGCCGTCTTGCTTCTCACATTAATGATACTCTTGCAAGAGTTGCAGTGCTTCTTCCATTCTCTTGTGAGGGTCGATTTACCACAGAGCTGATGTTCTTCACCCATGAAAACACTGAGTTAGGCAGTATTTCTTTGCACAGTTAACTCTGTTCACCACGGTAGACAAGGTGCTGGACCCTCTTGCTTCTAACATTAAGGATTGTCTGTCCACTGCTACAGTGCTTCTTCCATTCACTTTAAAGGGGCGATTTTATACAAAGCTGATGTACTCCACACGTTAAAACGCTGACAGATAGGCAGTTCTGCTATCACACACTTATGTAATTCCCCCTTGTAAACAATGTGCTAAGTTGTCTTGTTTGTAACATTAATGGTTCCCTTACAAGGGAAGCAGTGCTTCTTCCTTCCACTTGAAAAGGGCTATTTTTCACAATGATAATGTTCTTCACACTTTAAAAGTCTGAGAGATAGGCAGTATTCCTTTAAAAAGTGAACTCTATTCTCACTGCTAAACAAAGTGCTAGAGCCTCTTGCTGCTGCTCTTCATGGTTTTGCTCCATGACAAACTGCCCTTGTTCAATTCACCTACATGCAGCTATTTGGCACAATGCTGATGCACCTCACCCATTCAAAAACTCAGTAGTAGGCAGGATTCCACTCAACTGGTAACTCACTTTTTCTAGGGAAACAAGGTGCAAGGCATTCCTGCCTCTCACACATCGTGTAGTGCCATGAGATACAATTGTCTGCCTATTTCGTATGAAGCGGGTCTTGTCAAAGAGTAGCTGGTTCTGCACTTCAAAGGCTATCATTTCACAAGCCTTTCGTTCACATGCTAACTCAAATCTCAAAGAGAATCAATGTGCAAGAACCTCCTGCTTCAGACCTTGATTATCCTGCAAGAGATAGAGTGATTCTTCCATTCTCTCGGATGGGGCTTTCTCGTACAAAGTGTGTGTTCCTCCAGAATGAAAATGCTGGGAGGTAGGTAGTATTACTTTTACCAGTTATCTCCATTCACAAAGCTAAACAAAGTGCTAGACCTGCTTGCTTCTAACATTAAAGCTTCTCCTCCAAGCTTGCTTCTAACATTAAAGCTTCTCCTCCAAGAGCTCCAGCACTTCTTCCTTTCACTTGCATAGAGCCATTTAGCACAAAGTTGATTTTCCTCACACAAGAAACCAATGAGAGACAGGCAGTATTCCTTTCTTCAGCTCACCCAATTGACAATAGTAAACCAGGCCCTAGGCCGTCTTGCTTCGCACATTAATGATTCTCTTGCAACAGTTGCAGTGCTTCTTCCATTGTCTTGTGAGGGTCGATTTACCACAGAGCTGATGTTCTTCACCCATGAAAACACTGAGTTAGGCAGTATTCCTTTGCACAGGTAACTCTGTTCACCACGGTAAACAAGGTGCTAGATCCTCTTGCTTCTAACCTTAAGGATTGTCTGTCCACTGCTACAGTGCTTCTTCCATTCACTTTAAAGGGGCTGTTTTACAGAAAGTTGATGTTCTTCACACTTTAACACGCTGACAGATAGGCACTATTGCTTTCGCACACTAATGTAATTCCCCCTTGTTAACAATGTGCTAAGTTGTCTTGTTTGCAGCATTAATGGTTCTCTTACAAGGGCTACAGTGTTTCTTCCTTGCACTTTAAATGCATTATTGGGCACAGAGTAATATTCAACACGCATGAAAACACTGAGAGATAGGCAGTATTCGTTTAAACAAGTACCACCATTATCCTTGGAAAACACGGTGCTTGACCCTCCTGCTTCTAACATTCACAATTCTCTTAAAGGAGATGCCGTGCTTCATCCATCCACTACTAAGATGAGATTTAGCACAAAATTGATGTTCCTCACCCATGAAAACAATGAGACTTAGGCAGTATTCCTTTCAACAGGTAACTGAATTCCCAATTTTAAAGGAGGTGCCAGATCCTCTTGCTAATAAAATGAAAGATTCTCTTCCAATATCTACAGTGTATCTTCCTTTCACTTGTGGGGGCAATTTAGCACCAAGTTGATGTTTCTCTCCCATGAAATCATTGAGAGGTAGGCAGTATTCCTTTGCACAGTTAACTCTGTTCACCACGGTAAACAAGGTGTTAGACCCTCTTGCTTTTAACATTAAGGATTGTCTGTATACTGCTACATTGCTTCTTCCATTCACTTTAAAGGAGCGATTTTATACAAAGCCGATGTTCCCCACACGTTAAAACGCTGACAGATAGGCAGTTCTGCTATCACACACTTATGTAATTCCCCCTTGTAAACAATGTGCTAAGTTGTCTTGTTTGTAACATTAATGGTTCCCTTACAAGGGAAGCAGTGCTTCTTCCTTCCACTTGAAAAGGGCTATTTTTCACAATGATAATGTTCTTCACACTTTAAAAGTCTGAGTGATAGGCAGTATTCCTTTAAAAAGTGAACTCTATTCTCACTGCTAAACAAAGTGCTAGAGCCTCTTGCTGCTGCTCTTCATGGTTTTGCTCCATGACAAACTGCCCTTGTTCAATTCACCTACATGCAGCTATTTGGCACAATGCTGATGCACCTCATCCATTCAAAAACTCAGTAGTAGGCAGGATTCCAGTCAACAGGTAACTCACTTCTAGGGAATCAAGGTGCAAGACATTCCTGCCTCTCACACATCGTGTAGTGCCAGGAGATACAAGTGTTTGCCTATTTGCTATGAAGCACGTATGTGTCAAAGAGTAGCTGGTTCTGCACTTCAAAGGCTATCATTTCACAAGCATTCCTTTTGAAAGGAATAGGAGGTCTCAGCGGGCCCCAACCCCCTTGTTGGAGAAACCAGTACCAAACATCCCATGTAGATAAGATAAGCAATGCGGTAGGGCTCAGTTAGGGCATATAGAATGTGATGAATGTGAGTGGGGGGTACATGCAAGATGTGAAGTACGTGCAAGGTGTGAGGTACGCGCAAGATGTGCTCTGCCTGCTTGCCCAATGTTGATAACGAAAATATGCATGCCACCGCAGTCTATATAAGATTTCCCCTAAAGAGGCTCAGGGTCGTGTTTTCCTAACCGGTCCTGCGTGTCCGTGTGGGAGCTCGACCCTGGCTAGCCAGCCCAATAAACTCTGCTTTGTTGATTGTATTCTCGCCTGGCTCTCTGTCTCTCGGGGGAATAGGATTCCGGGTCCTAACATTTGGAGGTCCCACCGAGATTTCATTTTCTCGAGAGACAGAACCTGCCTGTGAGAAAGCAGGGGCGATCCCAAGTCCTAGGCGTTGGGAGGGGATCCCAGACCCTCATTTGGAGGAACTTGAGTGTTCCATTTGGGCCGCGGCGGGGATTCGGCCAATCCCCAGGGAGATTCATTCTGGGAATCTCGCAAGGAGGACCACAGGGTCCTATTGGGAGAGGCTTTCCTCTCATTTGGGCTCGAGCATTTTAGGAACCCTGGCGCCAGGTGAAGAACTAATTGAGCTAGTCGAACGACCACCCGTCAAGTGGACCCCTTTCGGCCTGATATCCCAGTTGGACGGTGAGGAGGTTGAATGGGGTGCGCACCAGTGTGAGAGAAGGACCGGTCCGAGCGAGTGCTGGAGAGTGTTGTGTGTGTGTGGAATTATTGTTGCCTTTACCCTTTTTGTTCTATCTCTCTTGGTGTTTGAGTCTCCTTCCACAATGGGACAGGGACAAACAACCCCAAAGTCTCTGATCCTTTCTCACTTTCCAGAAGTTAAAGAAAGGGCCTTAAATGTGGGTCTGGTCATCAAGAAAGGTAAGTTCGACACCTTTTGTTCTGCAGAGTGGCCCACCTTTGGAGTCGGGTGGCCTATTCAAGGTTCCCTCTCCCTAGACCTGATCACTAAGGTTAAAGCAGTCATTTTTCAGCCAGACAATCGAGGCCATCCAGACCAAGTTCCTTACATTTTGGTTTGGGAGGATCTGGTGAGGAACCCTCCCCCTTGGTTAACAGTTTTTCTGACCCACCCCTCCAGTTCGGCCCCCGGGGCTAAAACCCCAGTCACGCCCGCCTTGGTCATAAAGGAGGAGGAAAAACTTCCTCTTCCCACCTTGACCGGTCCTCAAATTAGGGCATCTCCTTCACCATCTCTGGTCTTACCAGAGAGTTCCCCCCTTTACCCATCCCTCGCAGGGGCAGAGGAAGATCGGCCGCCTCCATACGTGACTCCCCCTGGCCAAGCCAGTGCCCCGGAGGAGGAAATTTCCTCATCCTCCTCAACAGGACTGGCAGCAGGAGGAGGAATGGGTCGAAGACTTCGCCCCCGAGGGATCCGGGAAAGGGAGGGGGAAGACGGGCCCCCCTCATCAACACAGGGGGAGGAAACTGCCCCTACACTTCCAGTCCGGATGGTGGGCCAAGGGGGACCGGGAGGAGGGCAACAGTTTCAGTACTGGCCCTTCTCCTCCAGTGATCTATATAACTGGAGGACGCAGAACCCGCCCTTTTCTGAAGACCCCAAGTGTCTCATAGATCTCCTGGAGTCCATCATGCATACACACCGTCCCACTTGGGATGACTGTCATCAGCTGCTCAATACTCTTTTTACGACGGAGGAATGAGAGCGCATCCTCAACGAAGCGAGGAAGAACGTCTTGGGGGATAATGGGAGACCCACAACTCTCCAACCGGCCATAGACGAGGCTTTTCCCCTACGCCGCCCTAATTGGGATTTCGGGACCGCAGAAGGTAGGGAGCGTCTTCGGATCTACTGCCAGACTCTTATGGCCGGTCTCCGAGCGGCCGCCAGAAGGCCCACCAATTTTGCAAAAGTGAAAGCAGTCGTTCAAAGGGAAAACGAAAGCCCAGCCGGTTTCTTAGAGTGCCTCTATGAGGCATACCGTCAGTACACCCCTATTGACCCTGAGGCGGACCTCCACCGGTCTGCTGTGGTACTCTCATTCATTAATCAGGCAGCTCCAGACATTAGGAGAAAACTCAATAAACAGGAAAACTTAGGGGAGATGACTATAAGGGAAATGCTGCAGGTAGCAGAAAAGGTCTTTACCGCTAGGGAAACTCCAGAAGAAAGGGAGGAAAGACAGAGAAAGGAAGACAGGGAGGCCCAGGAGAAATTGAGAAAGGAGGACCGGGAGTTCCAGGCTAAGGAAAACCGAAAGCAACAGAGAGAAATGGCTCGTATTTTCCTAGCGGGTGTCCGGGACCAACCCAGGGGAGGGGGCCACGCCAGGACCCCGGATAAGGAACACTGTTTTTACTGTAAGGAAACGGGGCATTGGAAGAGAGAATGTCCTAAGTTAAAGGGAAGAAGAGGGTTTGGAAGGAGACCGGGGGAAAACAGGGAAAGGGAACGAGCAGTAGAGCAGGCCAGAGTCCTCCTAGCCGGAGAAGAGGACTGAAGGAGACGGGGCTCAGACCCCCTCCCCGAGTCCTGGGTAACAATGCATGTGGAGGGGAAGCCGATGGGGTTCATGGTGGATACCGGCGCCCAATATTCGGTTTTAAACAAGGCACATGGACCTTTGAACAAGGCACGAACAAGTGTTGTTCAGGGGGCCACCGGAACGCAGTTATGTACATGGACTACCAAAAGAAAGGTGAACTTAGGAAAACACCAGGTCACACACTCCTTCTTGGTCGTCCCTGAGAGCCCCGCTCCCCTGCTCGGACGGGACCTACTCACCAAAATAGGGGCCCATATCCATTTTGAACCAGATGGAATAATTGTGACTGATCGAGAAGGGAGCCCGATTCATGTCTTGTCCCTATCATTGGCTGACGAGCATCATCTGTTTGAGAGTCAACAGGAACCAGGAGGGGACATGACTCATTGGGTAAAAAGATTTCCCACGGCCTGGGCGGAGACTGCGGGAACCGGCCTCGCCAAACACCTCCCGCCTGTAGTTATACAATTGAAGGCTTCTGCTCTCCCCATTCGGGTGAAACAGTATCCTATGCCTGAGGAGGCCCGAAGAGGCATAGCCCCTCATATCCACAGGCTAATAAAGGAAGGAGTACTGCGACCTTGTCAGTCTGCCTGGAATACTCCTCTGCTCCCCGTCCGAAAGCCGGGAAGCGGGGACTATAGGTCTGTGCAAGACCTACGAAAGGTAAACGAGCGGACGGAGGACATTCATCCCACCGTTCCGAATCCCTATACCTTGCTCAGCCACCTACCCCCCTCGCAAGTATGGTATACAACCCTTGATTTGAAAGATGCTTTCTTCAGCATTCCATTGTCAGAAATTAGTCAGCCGCTATTTGCTTTCGAATGGCAAGAAGATGGGGGCCAATCTGGACAGCTCACTTGGACCAGACTGCCGCAAGGATTTAAAAACTCTCCCACCCTGTTTAATGAGGCCCTGAGCCAGGACCTGGAACCTTTTCGTCGGAGCCACCCACGAGTCACTCTATTACAGTATGTTGATGACTTACTGTTAGCGGCAGAAACCCGAGAGGAGTGCATCAAGGCTACTGAACACCTGCTAACGGAATTAGGTGAGCTGGGGTATCGGGCAAGTGCCAAGAAAACTCACATCTGTAAAAGGTCAGTGACATATTTGGGTTATCGGATTGCAGATGGGGCAAGATGGCTGACTGATGCCATGAAACAGACTATTCTGGCTATCCCATCCCCGACATCCACTAGGGGGGTGAGAGAATTCCTGGGCTCCGCGGGGTTCTGTAGACTCTGGATTCCAGGATTTGCGGAAATAGCCAGACCCCTATATGAGGCCACCAAAGAAGCTCCAGATTGGAGTTGGGGAGAGAGAGAACAACAGGCCTTTGATCAGCTAAAAGACGCTCTTTTGCAGGCCCCTGCCTTAGCCTTGCCAGATCCTACAAGACCATTCACTCTGTTTGTAGATGAGAAAAAGGGGGTAGCCAAAGGAGTCTTGACCCAACAGCTAGGTCCCTGGAAGAGACCAGTGGCATACTTTTCCAAGAAATTAGATGCAGTAGCGGCAGGATGGCCCCCCTGCCTCCGCATCATAGCGGCCATTGCCGTGCTGGTGAGAGAAGCCGATAAACTAACCTTTGGACAGGCCCTCTGGGTAACGGCCCCTCACCCGGTGGAGGGAATCCTTAAACAACCCCCTGGGAAATGGATGACGAATGCCAGGCTCACCCACTACCAGGGGCTCTTGTTGGATTCCCCTCGGATCACATTCACAGATCCCGTAATCCTGAACCCTGCCACCTTGTTGCCTAACCCGGAACTGCAGACACCTGTCCATAACTGCAAAGAATTCCTCTCCGAAGTTACACAGGTACGGGCTGACCTAAAGGATACCCCCCTGTCCGCCTGCAAATTAAACTGGTACACGGATGGAAGCAGTTTTTTCCAAGATGGAGCCCGAAGGGCAGGGGCAGCTGTAGTCGACCAAGAAGGAAATACGGTATGGAGCAGCGCCCTCCCACCCAGAACATCAGCCCAAAAAGCGGAATTAATTGCCTTGGCAGAGGCCCTGGAGAGGGCAAAAGAAAAGTGAGTCAATATCTACACCGATAGCCGCTATGCTTTCGGTACCATCCATGTCCACGGGGCCATCTATCGCGAAAGAGGATTCCGCACAGCAGAAGGAAAACATCTAAAGAACCTAGCCAAAGTCCAGCGTCTATTAATGGCAGTGGAAAAACCAAAGGCAGTGGCAGTGATGTATGTCCCAGGCCACCAGTCTGCCAAGACGCCGGAAGCTGTCGGTAACAACAGAGCAGATCAAGAAGCAAAGAGAGTAGCAATGGTGAGTCCTCCCATGGAGACAGGGCAACCTTCCACGGTTGCGGCGATAGACGTGCCGGTCCCAGAGCTCCCTCCGCTACCCCCCCGACCAGAATACTCCACAGAGGATTTCACTTGGATGAGAGCCCACTCCCCCTTTAGAGAAGGGGAAGACGGATGGAAAAGCGACTTGGAAGGCAAGTTAATTCTGCCTGAAAAACTCGGACGATTCCTGTTGGCTAACTTACATAAGTCCACCCATTTGGGGCGGAGAAAATTACTAGACTTGTTGACATCTGCGCAGCTCCGATTTCCGAACCAGACCATAACAGTCCGCCAAATTGTGGAAGATTGTGCCAGCTGCACAATCATGAAACCAGGACGAAGGGAGGGGCACCATACAGGTACTCGGGAACGGGGGAGGGCTCCGGAAAGAAGTTGAAAAGTGGATTTTACTGAGGTAAAACCGGGAAAGTTTGGGTACAAATATTTGCTGGTATTCATAGATACCTTTTCAGGCTGGGTGGAGGCTTTTCCTACAAAGAAGGAGACGAGTCAGGTAGTGGCAAAGGCTTTGCTAGAGGAAATCATACCCAGATATGGGGTGCCCGAGGCAATTGGGTCAGATAACGGTCCGGCTTTTGTTAGTAAAGTCCTGCAGGGACTAGCCCAGACTATGGGGGCCAATTGGAAGCTACATTGTGAATATAACCCCCAGAGCTCAGGGCAAGTAGAAAGGATGAATAGGACACTAAAGGAGACTTTAGCCAAATTGGCCCTGGAGACTGGCGGTGATTGGGTGACGCTCCTTCCCTTGGCCATCTTCCGAGTCCGGAACTCCCCCTATGTCCATGGGCTAACTCTCTTTGAGATCCTGTATGGGGCTCCACCCCCCATCATTCAGAGGACCTTAAGCCCAGAACTAGGTGATCTGGCCCCAAATTACCTGACCATGTTGCAGGCTTTAGCTAAAGTGCAACAACGGATTTGGCCCTTAATTCAAGCATACCACGCTGTTAAGAGGGACCCGGCTCCGGAACATGGCATAGTCCCAGGTGACATGGTATGGGTTAAAAGGCATCAGTCCAAAACCCTAGAGCCTAGATGGAAAGGACCTTATGTTGTACTGTTTACTACCCCTACCGCCCTCAAGGTCGACGGGATTGCAGCATGGGTACACCATTCCCATGTAAGACGGGCTCACCCTCCAGAGAAAAAACAGGAAAATTGGTCCGCACGGAAGCATCCAACAAACCCACTCAAGCTCCGGCTGATACGGGATGCTCCGAAAAACGAGAACACTCCAGATGCTCCGCAGCCCTCCTAGAATGGGATTATCACCTGGGTCCACTACACCCACATCAGACCGGCAGATCCGGTAGCTATGAAGAAAGGCTTCCTGCCAACAAGAAGGGTGTCCCACCACAAGGAAAATTTTTTCAAACTCAAACTTCATACTGGACCTCGGTAACTTTATTCCTTTTTCTAACCCTGTCCACCACTTGCTGGGGGCATACAAATCCACATCAACCTTTTAACCTGACCTGGATGATTGTAGATGTGTCCACAGGAGACATTCTTAACCAGACCTCCAAGGTGACCCCTCCCAGCACCTGGTTCCCAAAATTATACTTTGACTTAAGGGCCTTATTCACTGGCAGGGGACAATGGGATTTGCGCCAAAGTTACTTCTATGTCTGCCCCGCTCCCCAACCCAACCACAGAAAAAAATGTGGAGGAATCGCAGACTATTATTGTAAGTCATGGGGTTGTGAGAGCTCAGGGGATATATGGTGGCCACCCCCCGAACAGGGGGACCTTATTCAATTAAGTAGAGTCTCTCAATCTGGCATTACATACCACCAACCTAGACCTATAAATAAGGGATGCCCAACTCCCCCCAATTGTAATCCCATTATGATAAATTTCACTGATTTAGGAAAAAAGGCAACGAATTGGGAATTGGGTAAATCCTGGGGAGTCAGACTCTACAAAACAAATCATCCAGGAGCCCTTTTTACTTTGCAGCGTGTGCAACAACCAGTCTCTACTCTAACAATAGGCCCTAATAAGGTACTTAGGCCACCCTATGTAAAGCCACCTCCCCAACCTCCCACAGCTCATCACCTTCCCTCAACCATAGCCCGGGCTAATGTTACAACTCCAAGACCATCAGAAACCAGCCCTCCCCTGGTGAGGCCCAGTCTCATGACCGCATCTAAAGACCCCCTCTGGGAGCTAGTGGGTGCTGCCTTCCTGACGTTAAACCACACCAACCCTAACATGACTAACTCCTGTTGGTTATGTTATGATGTGAGGCCCCCATTCTATGAGGCAATAGGGCTAAACACCACTCACGATACCTCATGTGAAGAAAACCCTACTCAATGTTCCTGGGGAGACCGTAAGAGAGGTCTGGCCATACAGCAGGTAAGCGGACAAGGAACCTGCTTAGGAAAAGTGCCAAAGAACAGACGGGACTTATGTACTGTTATTAACGCCAGTTCTACCTGGGAAAATGCTATTAAATGGGTAATTCCAAAGGACAATGGGTGGTGGCTATGCTCGCGGTCTGGACTCACCCCGTGCCTATCAACTAAGGTGTTTAACAGCTGTAAAGAATTCTGTGTTATAGTGACTGTGCTGCCCCGCATCCTCTATCATTCGGAAGAGAGTCTATATTCATACTGGAATACAAAAATGGTTGAAAAAAGGAAAAAGAGAGAACCTATTTCCACAGTAACTATTGCTACCCTACTCAGCCTAGGGTTAGCGGGAGCAGGAACCGGCATAGCTTCTTTGGCCACCCAGCAGAAAGGGATGTCTTCGCTGCGTGCAGCCATAGACGAAGATATAGAGAGAATAGAAACCTCCATTAGCCACCTAGAAAAATCCCTCACTTCAATGTCTGAGGTAGTACTTCAAAACCGACGAGGTCTGGACTTGTTGTTCCTCCAAAAGGGGGGAGTATGTGTTGCTCTAGGAAGAATGTTGTTTTTACTCTGACCATACCGGAGTTGTTCGTGACTCCATGTCTAAACTTCAAAAGAGCCTGGAACAAAGAAAACGAGAAAGAGAGGCCGGGGAAAGCTGGTTCGAGTCTTGGTTTAACCAGTCCCCATGGTTGGCTACCCTTTTATCTGCATTGGCAGGGCCAATAATAATCAACCTATTACTTGTTACCATAGGACCCTGGATTCTAAACCGACTTATGACTTTTGTCAAAAGTCGAATTAATACTATCCAACTTCTGGTCCTCCGCCAACAATATCAGGCTCTTCATCCCCTTGAGAATGATTCCTCAATTTAGGCTGTAAGAAAAGGGGGGAATGAAAGGAATAGGAGGTCTCAGCGGGCCCCAACCCCCTTGTTGGAGAAACCAGTACCAAACATCCCATGTAGATAAGATAAGCAATGCGGCAGGGCTCAGTTAGGGCATATAGAATGTGGGGAATGTGAGTGGGGGGTACATGCAAGATGTGAAGTACGTGCAAGATGTGAGGTACGCGCAAGATGTGCTCTGCCTGCTTGCCCAATGTTGATAACGAAAATATGCATGCCACCGCAGTCTATATAAGATTTCCCCTAAAGAGGCTCAGGGTCGTGTTTTCCTAACCGGTCCTGCGTGTCCGTGTGGGTGCTCGACCCTGGTTAGCCAGCCCAATAAACTCTGCTTTGTTGATTGCATTCTCGCCTGGCTCTCTGTCTCTCGGGGGAATAGGATTCCGGGTCCTAACACTTTCACATGCTAACTCAAATCTCAAGGAGAAACAACGTGCCGGAACCTCCTGCTTCAGACCTTGATCTCCTGCAAGAGATAGAGTGATTCTTCCATTCTCTCGAATGGGGCTTTCTTGTACAAAGTTCGGGTTCCTCCACAATGAAAATGCTGAGAGGTAGGTAGTATTCCTTTAACCAGCTATCTCCATTCACAATGCTAAGCAAAGTGCTAGACCTGCTTGCTTCTGACATGAATGGTTCTCTTACAAGAGCTGCAGTACTTCTTCCTTTCACTTGTAGGGGCGACCTAGCACTAATGTGATTTTTTCACCCATGAAAACGATGAGACAGGCAGTATTCCTTTAAACAGTTAACTCAATTCACTATCCTAAATAAGGGGCCACACTCTCTTGCTTCTACCATTAATGATTGTCTTACAAGTGCTCCAGCACTTCTTCCTTTCAGTTGCATAGAGCCATTTAGCACAAAGTTGATTTTCCTCACACAAGAAAACAATGAGAGACAGGCAGTATTTCTTTCTTCAGCTCACTCAAATCACAATACTAAACCAGGCCCTAGGCCCTCTTGCTTCTCACATTAATGATACTCTTGCATGAGTTGCAGTGCTTCTTCCATTCTTTTGAGAGTCGATTTACACAGAGCTGATGTTCTTCACCCATGAAAACACTGAGTTAGGCAGTATTCCTTTGCACAGTTAACTCTGTTCACCACGGTAGACAAGGTGCTGGACCCTCTTCCTTCTAACATTAAGGATTGTCTGTCCACTGCTACAGTGCTTCTTCCATTCACTTTAAAGGGGCGATTTTATACAAAGCTGATGTTCCCCACATGTTAAAACGCTGACAGATAGGCAGTTCTGCTATCACACACTTATGTAATTCCCCCTTGTAAACAATGTGCTAAGTTGTCTTGTTTGTAACATTAATGGTTCCCTTACAAGGGAAGCAGTGCTTCTTCCTTCCACTTGAAAAGGGCTATTTTTCACATTGATAATGTTCTTCACACTTTAAAAGTCTGAGAGATAGGCAGTATTCCTTTAAAAAGTGAACTCTATTATCACTGCTAAACAAAGTGCTAGAGTCTCTTGCTGCTGCTCTTCATGGTTTTGCTCCATGACAATCTGCCCTTGTTCAATTCACCTACATGCAGCTATTTGGCACAATGCTGATGCACCTCACCCATTCAAAAACTCAGTAGTAGGCAGGATTCCAGTAAACAGGTAACTCAATTCTAGGGAATCAAGGTGCAAGGCATTCCTGCCTCTCACACATCGTGTAGTGCCAGGAGATACAAGTGTTTGCCTATTTCCTATGAAGCAGGTATGTGTCAAAGAGTAGCTGGTTCTGCACTTCAAAGGCTATCATTTCACAAGCATTCCTTTCACATGCTAACTCAAATCTCAAGGAGAAACAATGTGCAAGAACCTCCTGCTTCAGACCTTGATCTCCTGCAAGAGATAGAGTGATTCTTCCATTCTCTCGAATGGGGCTTTCTTGTACAAAGTTCGTGTTCCTCCACAATGAAAATGCTGAGAGGTAGGTAGTATTCCTTTAACCAGCTATCTCCTTTCACAATGCTAAGCAAAGTGCTAGACCTGCTTGCTTCTGACATGAATACTTCTCTTACAATAGCTCCAGTACTTCTTCCTTTCACTTGTAGGGGCGACCTAGCACAAATGTGATTTTTTTCACCCATGAAAACGATGAGACAGGCAGTATTCCTTTAAACAGTTAACTCAATTCACTATGCTAAATAAGGGGCCACACCCTCTTGCTGCTACCATTAATGATTCTCTTACAAGTGCTCCAGCACTTCCTCCTTTCACTTGCATAGAGCCATTTAGCACAAAGTTGATTTTCCTCACACAAGAAAACAATGAGAGACAGGCAGTATTTCTTTCTTCAGCTCACTCAAATCACAATACTAAACCAGGCCCTAGGCCCTCTTGCTTCTCACATTAATGATACTCTTGCAAGAGTTGCAGTGCTTCTTCCATTCTCTTGTGAGGGTCGATTTACCACAGAGCTGATGTTCTTCACCCATGAAAACACTGAGTTAGGCAGTATTTCTTTGCACAGTTAACTCTGTTCACCACGGTAGACAAGGTGCTGGACCCTCTTGCTTCTAACATTAAGGATTGTCTGTCCACTGCTACAGTGCTTCTTCCATTCACTTTAAAGGGGCGATTTTATACAAAGCTGATGTACTCCACACGTTAAAACGCTGACAGATAGGCAGTTCTGCTATCACACACTTATGTAATTCCCCCTTGTAAACAATGTGCTAAGTTGTCTTGTTTGTAACATTAATGGTTCCCTTACAAGGGAAGCAGTGCTTCTTCCTTCCACTTGAAAAGGGCTATTTTTCACAATGATAATGTTCTTCACACTTTAAAAGTCTGAGAGATAGGCAGTATTCCTTTAAAAAGTGAACTCTATTCTCACTGCTAAACAAAGTGCTAGAGCCTCTTGCTGCTGCTCTTCATGGTTTTGCTCCATGACAAACTGCCCTTGTTCAATTCACCTACATGCAGCTATTTGGCACAATGCTGATGCACCTCACCCATTCAAAAACTCAGTAGTAGGCAGGATTCCACTCAACTGGTAACTCACTTTTTCTAGGGAAACAAGGTGCAAGGCATTCCTGCCTCTCACACATCGTGTAGTGCCATGAGATAAAATTGTCTGCCTATTTCGTATGAAGCGGGTCTTGTCAAAGAGTAGCTGGTTCTGCACTTCAAAGGCTATCATTTCACAAGCCTTTCGTTCACATGCTAACTCAAATCTCAAAGAGAATCAATGTGCAAGAACCTCCTGCTTCAGACCTTGATTATCCTGCAAGAGATAGAGTGATTCTTCCATTCTCTCGGATGGGGCTTTCTCGTACAAAGTGTGTGTTCCTCCAGAATGAAAATGCTGGGAGGTAGGTAGTATTACTTTTACCAGTTATCTCCATTCACAAAGCTAAACAAAGTGCTAGACCTGCTTGCTTCTAACATTAAAGCTTCTCCTCCAAGCTTGCTTCTAACATTAAAGCTTCTCCTCCAAGAGCTCCAGCACTTCTTCCTTTCACTTGCATAGAGCCATTTAGCACAAAGTTGATTTTCCTCACACAAGAAACCAATGAGAGACAGGCAGTATTCCTTTCTTCAGCTCACCCAATTGACAATAGTAAACCAGGCCCTAGGCCGTCTTGCTTCGCACATTAATGATTCTCTTGCAACAGTTGCAGTGCTTCTTCCATTCTCTTGTGAGGGTCGATTTACCACAGAGCTGATGTTCTTCACCCATGAAAACACTGAGTTAGGCAGTATTCCTTTGCACAGGTAACTCTGTTCACCACGGTAAACAAGGTGCTAGATCCTCTTGCTTCTAACCTTAAGGATTGTCTGTCCACTGCTACAGTGCTTCTTCCATTCACTTTAAAGGGGCTGTTTTACAGAAAGTTGATGTTCTTCACACTTTAACACGCTGACAGATAGGCACTATTGCTTTCGCACACTAATGTAATTCCCCCTTGTTAACAATGTGCTAAGTTGTCTTGTTTGCAGCATTAATGGTTCTCTTACAAGGGCTACAGTGTTTCTTCCTTGCACTTTAAATGCATTATTGGGCACAGAGTAATATTCAACACGCATGAAAACACTGAGTGATAGGCAGTATTCGTTTAAACAAGTACCACCATTATCCTTGGAAAACACGGTGCTTGACCCTCCTGCTTCTAACATTCACAATTCTCTTAAAGGAGATGCCGTGCTTCATCCATCCACTACTAAGATGAGATTTAGCACAAAATTGATGTTCCTCACCCATGAAAACAATGAGACTTAGGCAGTATTCCTTTCAACAGGTAACTGAATTCCCAATTTTAAAGAAGGTGCCAGATCCTCTTGCTAATAAAATGAAAGATTCTATTCCAATATCTACAGTGTATCTTCCTTTCACTTGTGGGGGCAATTTAGCACCAAGTTGATGTTTCTCTCCCATGAAATCATTGAGAGGTAGGCAGTATTCCTTTGCACAGTTAACTCTGTTCACCACGGTAAACAAGGTGTTAGACCCTCTTGCTTCTAACATTAAGGATTGTCTGTCCACTGCTACAGTGCTTCTTCCATTCACTTTAAAGGGGCGATTTTATACAAAGCCGATGTTCCCCACACGTTAAAACGCTGACAGATAGGCAGTTCTGCTATCACACACTTATGTAATTCCCCCTTGTAAACAATGTGCTAAGTTGTCTTGTTTGTAACATTAATGGTTCCCTTACAAGGGAAGCAGTGCTTCTTCCTTCCACTTGAAAAGGGCTATTTTTCACAATGATAATGTTCTTCACACTTTAAAAGTCTGAGAGATAGGCAGTATTCCTTTAAAAAGTGAACTCTATTCTCACTGCTAAACAAAGTGCTAGAGCCTCTTGCTGCTGCTCTTCATGGTTTTGCTCCATGACAAACTGCCCTTGTTCAATTCACCTACATGCAGCTATTTGGCACAATGCTGATGCACCTCACCCATTCAAAAACTAAGTAGGAGGCAGGAATCCAGTCAACAGGTAACTCACTTCTAGGGAATCAAGGTGCAAGACATTCCTGCCTCTCACACATCGTGTAGTGCCAGGAGATACAAGTGTTTGCCTATTTGCTATGAAGCAGGTATGTGTCAAAGAGTAGCTGGTTCTGCACTTCAAAGGCTATCATTTCACAAGCATTCCTTTCACAGGCTAACTCAAATCTCAAGGAGAAACAACGTGCCGGAACCTCCTGCTTCAGACCTTGATCTCCTGCAAGAGATAGAGTGATTCTTCCATTCTCTCGAATGGGGCTTTCTTGTACAAAGTTCGTGTTCCTCCACAATGAAAATGCTGAGAGGTAGGTAGTATTCCTTTAACCAGCTATCTCCATTCACAATGCTAAGCAAAGTGCTAGACCTGCTTGCTTCTGACATGAATGGTTCTCTTACAAGAGCTGCAGTACTTCTTCCTTTCACTTGTAGGGGCGACCTAGCACAAATGTGATTTTTTTCACCCATGAAAACGATGTGACAGGCAGTATTCCTTTAAACAGTTAACTCAATTCACTATGCTAAATAAGGGGCCACACCCTCTTGCTTCTACCATTAATGATTGTCTTACAAGTGCTCCAGCACTTCTTCCTTTCACTTGCATAGAGCCATTTAGCACAAAGTTGATTTTCCTCACACAAGAAAACAATGAGAGACAGGCAGTATTTCTTTCTTCAGCTCACTCAAATCACAATACTAAACCAGGCCCTAGGCCGTCTTGCTTCTCACATTAATGATACTCTTGCAAGAGTTGCAGTGCTTCTTCCATTCTTTTGAGGGTCGATTTACCACAGAGCTGATGTTCTTCACCCATGAAAACACTGAGTTAGGCAGTATTTCTTTGCACAGTTAACTTTGTTCACCACGGTAGACAAGGTGCTGGACCCTCTTGCTTCTAACATTAAGGATTGTCTGTCCACTGCTACAGTGCTTCTTCCATTCACTTTAAAGGGGCGATTTTATACAAAGCTGATGTACTCCACACGTTAAAACGCTGACAGATAGGCAGTTTTGCTATCACACACTTATGTAATTCCCCCTTGTAAACAATGTGCTAAGTTGTCTTGTTTGTAACATTAATGGTTCCCTTGCAAGGGAAGCAGTGCTTCTTCCTTCCACTTGAAAAGGGCTATTTTTCACAATGATAATGTTCTTCACACTTTAAAAGTCTGAGAGATAGGCAGTATTCCTTTAAAAAGTGAACTCGATTCTCACTGCTAAACAAAGTGCTAGAGCCTCTTGCTGCTGCTCTTCATGGTTTTGCTCCATGACAAACTGCCCTTGTTCAATTCACCTACATGCAGCTATTTGGCACAATGCTGATGCACCTCACCCATTCAAAAACTCAGTAGTAGGCAGGATTCCACTCAACTGGTAACTCACTTTTTCTAGGGAAACAAGGTGCAAGGCATTCCTGCCTCTCACACATCGTGTAGTGCCATGAGATACAATTGTTTGCCTATTTCGTATGAAGCGGGTCTTGTCAAAGAGTAGCTGGTTCTGCACTTCAAAGGCTATCATTTCACAAGCCTTTCGTTCACATGCTAACTCAAATCTCAAAGAGAATCAATGTGCAAGAACCTCCTGCTTCAGACCTTGATTATCCTGCAAGAGATAGAGTGATTCTTCCATTCTCTCGGATGGGGCTTTCTCGTACAAAGTGTGTGTTCCTCCAGAATGAAAATGCTGGGAGGTAGGTAGTATTACTTTTACCAGTTATCTCCATTCACAAAGCTAAACAAAGTGCTAGACCTGCTTGCTTCTAACATTAAAGCTTCTCCTCCAAGCTTGCTTCTAACATTAAAGCTTCTCCTCCAAGAGCTCCAGCACTTCTTCCTTTCACTTGCATAGAGCCATTTAGCACAAAGTTGATTTTCCTCACACAAGAAACCAATGAGAGACAGGCAGTATTCCTTTCTTCAGCTCACCCAATTGACAATAGTAAACCAGGCCCTAGGCCGTCTTGCTTCGCACATTAATGATTCTCTTGCAACAGTTGCAGTGCTTCTTCCATTCTCTTGTGAGGGTCGATTTACCACAGAGCTGATGTTCTTCACCCATGAAAACACTGAGTTAGGCAGTATTCCTTTGCACAGGTAACTCTGTTCACCACGGTAAACAAGGTGCTAGATCCTCTTGCTTCTAACCTTAAGGATTGTCTGTCCACTGCTACAGTGCTTCTTCCATTCACTTTAAAGGGGCTGTTTTACAGAAAGTTGATGTTCTTCACACTTTAACACGCTGACAGATAGGCACTATTGCTTTCGCACACTAATGTAATTCCCCCTTGTTAACAATGTGCTAAGTTGTCTTGTTTGCAGCATTAATGGTTCTCTTACAAGGGCTACAGTGTTTCTTCCTTGCACTTTAAATGCATTATTGGGCACAGAGTAATATTCAACACGCATGAAAACACTGAGTGATAGGCAGTATTCGTTTAAACAAGTACCACCATTATCCTTGGAAAACACGGTGCTTGACCCTCCTGCTTCTAACATTCACAATTCTCTTAAAGGAGATGCCGTGCTTCATCCATCCACTACTAAGATGAGATTTAGCACAAAATTGATGTTCCTCACCCATGAAAACAATGAGACTTAGGCAGTATTCCTTTCAACAGGTAACTGAATTCCCAATTTTAAAGGAGGTGCCAGATCCTCTTGCTAATAAAATGAAAGATTCTCTTCCAATATCTACAGTGTATCTTCCTTTCACTTGTGGGGGCAATTTAGCACCAAGTTGATGTTTCTCTCCCATGAAATCATTGAGAGGTAGGCAGTATTCCTTTGCACAGTTAACTCTGTTCACCACGGTAAACAAGGTGTTAGACCCTCTTGCTTTTAACATTAAGGATTGTCTGTATACTGCTACATTGCTTCTTCCATTCACTTTAAAGGAGCGATTTTATACAAAGCCGATGTTCCCCACACGTTAAAACGCTGACAGATAGGCAGTTCTGCTATCACACACTTATGTAATTCCCCCTTGTAAACAATGTGCTAAGTTGTCTTGTTTGTAACATTAATGGTTCCCTTACAAGGGAAGCAGTGCTTCTTCCTTCCACTTGAAAAGGGCTATTTTTCACAATGATAATGTTCTTCACACTTTAAAAGTCTGAGTGATAGGCAGTATTCCTTTAAAAAGTGAACTCTATTCTCACTGCTAAACAAAGTGCTAGAGCCTCTTGCTGCTGCTCTTCATGGTTTTGCTCCATGACAAACTGCCCTTGTTCAATTCACCTACATGCAGCTATTTGGCACAATGCTGATGCACCTCATCCATTCAAAAACTCAGTAGTAGGCAGGATTCCAGTCAACAGGTAACTCACTTCTAGGGAATCAAGGTGCAAGACATTCCTGCCTCTCACACATCGTGTAGTGCCAGGAGATACAAGTGTTTGCCTATTTGCTATGAAGCACGTATGTGTCAAAGAGTAGCTGGTTCTGCACTTCAAAGGCTATCATTTCACAAGCATTCCTTTTGAAAGGAATAGGAGGTCTCAGCGGGCCCCAACCCCCTTGTTGGAGAAACCAGTACCAAACATCCCATGTAGATAAGATAAGCAATGCGGTAGGGCTCAGTTAGGGCATATAGAATGTGATGAATATGAGTGGGGGGTACATGCAAGATGTGAAGTACGTGCAAGATGTGAGGTACGCGCAAGATGTGCTCTGCCTGCTTGCCCAATGTTGATAACGAAAATATGCATGCCACCGCAGTCTATATAAGATTTCCCCTAAAGAGGCTCAGGGTCGTGTTTTCCTAACCGGTCCTGCGTGTCCGTGTGGGAGCTCGACCCTGGCTAGCCAGCCCAATAAACTCTGCTTTGTTGATTGTATTCTCGCCTGGCTCTCTGTCTCTCGGGGGAATAGGATTCCGGGTCCTAACATTTGGAGGTCCCACCGAGATTTCATTTTCTCGAGAGACAGAACCTGCCTGTGAGAAAGCAGGGGCGATCCCAAGTCCTAGGCGTTGGGAGGGGATCCCAGACCCTCATTTGGAGGAACTTGAGTGTTCCATTTGGGCCGCGGCGGGGATTCGGCCAATCCCCAGGGAGATTCATTCTGGGAATCTCGCAAGGAGGACCACAGGGTCCTATTGGGAGAGGCTTTCCTCTCATTTGGGCTCGAGCATTTTAGGAACCCTGGCGCCAGGTGAAGAACTAATTGAGCTAGTCAAACGACCACCCGTCAAGTGGACCCCTTTCGGCCTGATATCCCAGTTGGACGGTGAGGAGGTTGAATGGGGTGCGCACCAGTGTGAGAGAAGGACCGGTCCGAGCGAGTGCTGGAGAGTGTTGTGTGTGTGTGGAATTATTGTTGCCTTTACCCTTTTTGTTCTATCTCTCTTGGTGTTTGAGTCTCCTTCCACAATGGGACAGGGACAAACAACCCCAAAGTCTCTGATCCTTTCTCACTTTCCAGAAGTTAAAGAAAGGGCCTTAAATGTGGGTCTGGTCATCAAGAAAGGTAAGTTCGACACCTTTTGTTCTGCAGAGTGGCCCACCTTTGGAGTCGGGTGGCCTATTCAAGGTTCCCTCTCCCTAGACCTGATCACTAAGGTTAAAGCAGTCATTTTTCAGCCAGACAATCGAGGCCATCCAGACCAAGTTCCTTACATTTTGGTTTGGGAGGATCTGGTGAGGAACCCTCCCCCTTGGTTAACAGTTTTTCTGACCCACCCCTCCAGTTCGGCCCCCGGGGCTAAAACCCCAGTCACGCCCGCCTTGGTCATAAAGGAGGAGGAAAAACTTCCTCTTCCCACCTTGACCGGTCCTCAAATTAGGGCATCTCCTTCACCATCTCTGGTCTTACCAGAGAGTTCCCCCCTTTACCCATCCCTCGCAGGGGCAGAGGAAGATCGGCCGCCTCCATACGTGACTCCCCCTGGCCAAGCCAGTGCCCCGGAGGAGGAAATTTCCTCATCCTCCTCAACAGGACTGGCAGCAGGAGGAGGAATGGGTCGAAGACTTCGCCCCCGAGGGATCCGGGAAAGGGAGGGGGAAGACGGGCCCCCCTCATCAACACAGGGGGAGGAAACTGCCCCTACACTTCCAGTCCGGATGGTGGGCCAAGGGGGACCGGGAGGAGGGCAACAGTTTCAGTACTGGCCCTTCTCCTCCAGTGATCTATATAACTGGAGGACGCAGAACCCGCCCTTTTCTGAAGACCCCAAGTGTCTCATAGATCTCCTGGAGTCCATCATGCATACACACCGTCCCACTTGGGATGACTGTCATCAGCTGCTCAATACTCTTTTTACGACGGAGGAACGAGAGCGCATCCTCAACGAAGCGAGGAAGAACGTCTTGGGGGATAATGGGAGACCCACAACTCTCCAACCGGCCATAGACGAGGCTTTTCCCCTACGCCGCCCTAATTGGGATTTCGGGACCGCAGAAGGTAGGGAGCGTCTTCGGATCTACTGCCAGACTCTTATGGCCGGTCTCCGAGCGGCCGCCAGAAGGCCCACCAATTTTGCAAAAGTGAAAGCAGTCGTTCAAAGGGAAAACGAAAGCCCAGCCGGTTTCTTAGAGTGCCTCTATGAGGCATACCGTCAGTACACCCCTATTGACCCTGAGGCGGACCTCCACCGGTCTGCTGTGGTACTCTCATTCATTAATCAGGCAGCTCCAGACATTAGGAGAAAACTCAATAAACAGGAAAACTTAGGGGAGATGACTATAAGGGAAATGCTGCAGGTAGCAGAAAAGGTCTTTACCGCTAGGGAAACTCCAGAAGAAAGGGAGGAAAGACAGAGAAAGGAAGACAGGGAGGCCCAGGAGAAATTGAGAAAGGAGGACCGGGAGTTCCAGGCTAAGGAAAACCAAAAGCAACAGAGAGAAATGGCTCGTATTTTCCTAGCGGGTGTCCGGGACCAACCCAGGGGAGGGGGCCACGCCAGGACACCGGATAAGGAACACTGTTTTTACTGTAAGGAAACGGGGCATTGGAAGAGAGAATGTCCTAAGTTAAAGGGAAGAAGAGGGTTTGGAAGGAGACCGGGGGAAAACAGGGAAAGGGAACGAGCAGTAGAGCAGGCCAGAGTCCTCCTAGCCGGAGAAGAGGACTGAAGGAGACGGGGCTCAGACCCCCTCCCCGAGTCCTGGGTAACAATGCATGTGGAGGGGAAGCCGATGGGGTTCATGGTGGATACCGGCGCCCAATATTCGGTTTTAAACAAGGCACATGGACCTTTGAACAAGGCACGAACAAGTGTTGTTCAGGGGGCCACCGGTACGCAGTTATGTACATGGACTACCAAAAGAAAGGTGAACTTAGGAAAACACCAGGTCACACACTCCTTCTTGGTCGTCCCTGAGAGCCCCGCTCCCCTGCTCGGACGGGACCTACTCACCAAAATAGGGGCCCATATCCATTTTGAACCAGATGGAATAATTGTGACTGATCGAGAAGGGAGCCCGATTCATGTCTTGTCCCTATCATTGGCTGACGAGCATCGTCTGTTTGAGAGTCAACAGGAACCAGGAGGGGACATGACTCATTGGGTAAAAAGATTTCCCACGGCCTGGGCGGAGACTGCGGGAACCGGCCTCGCCAAACACCTCCCGCCCGTAGTTATACAATTGAAGGCTTCTGCTCTCCCCATTCGGGTGAAACAGTATCCTATGCCTGAGGAGGCCCGAAGAGGCATAGCCCCTCATATCCACAGGCTAATAAAGGAAGGAGTACTGCGACCTTGTCAGTCTGCCTGGAATACTCCTCTGCTCCCCGTCCGAAAGCCGGGAAGCGGGGACTATAGGTCTGTGCAAGACCTACGAAAGGTAAACGAGCGGACGGAGGACATTCATCCCACCGTTCCGAATCCCTATACCTTGCTCAGCCACCTACCCCCCTCGCAAGTATGGTATACAACCCTTGATTTGAAAGATGCTTTCTTCAGCATTCCATTGTCAGAAATTAGTCAGCCGCTATTTGCTTTCGAATGGCAAGAAGATGGGGGCCAATCTGGACAGCTCACTTGGACCAGACTGCCGCAAGGATTTAAAAACTCTCCCACCCTGTTTAATGAGGCCCTGAGCCAGGACCTGGAACCTTTTCGTCGGAGCCACCCACGAGTCACTCTATTACAGTATGTTGATGACTTACTGTTAGCGGCAGAAACCCGAGAGGAGTGCATCAAGGCTACTGAACACCTGCTAACGGAATTAGGTGAGCTGGGGTATCGGGCAAGTGCCAAGAAAACTCACATCTGTAAAAGGTCAGTGACATATTTGGGTTATCGGATTGCAGATGGGGCAAGATGGCTGACTGATGCCATGAAACAGACTATTCTGGCTATCCCATCCCCGACATCCACTAGGGGGGTGAGAGAATTCCTGGGCTCCGCGGGGTTCTGTAGACTCTGGATTCCAGGATTTGCGGAAATAGCCAGACCCCTATATGAGGCCACCAAAGAAGCTCCAGATTGGAGTTGGGGAGAGAGAGAACAACAGGCCTTTGATCAGCTAAAAGACGCTCTTTTGCAGGCCCCTGCCTTAGCCTTGCCAGATCCTACAAGACCATTCACTCTGTTTGTAGATGAGAAAAAGGGGGTAGCCAAAGGAGTCTTGACCCAACAGCTAGGTCCCTGGAAGAGACCAGTGGCATACTTTTCCAAGAAATTAGATGCAGTAGCGGCAGGATGGCCCCCCTGCCTCCGCATCATAGCGGCCATTGCCGTGCTGGTGAGAGAAGCCGATAAACTAACCTTTGGACAGGCCCTCTGGGTAACGGCCCCTCACCCGGTGGAGGGAATCCTTAAACAACCCCCTGGGAAATGGATGACGAATGCCAGGCTCACCCACTACCAGGGGCTCTTGTTGGATTCCCCTCGGATCACATTCACAGATCCCGTAATCCTGAACCCTGCCACCTTGTTGCCTAACCCGGAACTGCAGACACCTGTCCATAACTGCAAAGAATTCCTCTCCGAAGTTACACAGGTACGGGCTGACCTAAAGGATACCCCCCTGTCCGCCTGCAAATTAAACTGGTACACGGATGGAAGCAGTTTTTTCCAAGATGGAGCCCGAAGGGCAGGGGCAGCTGTAGTCGACCAAGAAGGAAATACGGTATGGAGCAGCGCCCTCCCACCCAGAACATCAGCCCAAAAAGCGGAATTAATTGCCTTGGCAGAGGCCCTGGAGAGGGCAAAAGAAAAGTGAGTCAATATCTACACCGATAGCCGCTATGCTTTCGGTACCATCCATGTCCACGGGGCCATCTATCGCGAAAGAGGATTCCGCACAGCAGAAGGAAAACATCTAAAGAACCTAGCCAAAGTCCAGCGTCTATTAATGGCAGTGGAAAAACCAAAGGCAGTGGCAGTGATGTATGTCCCAGGCCACCAGTCTGCCAAGACGCCGGAAGCTGTCGGTAACAACAGAGCAGATCAAGAAGCAAAGAGAGTAGCAATGGTGAGTCCTCCCATGGAGACAGGGCAACCTTCCACGGTTGCGGCGATAGACGTGCCGGTCCCAGAGCTCCCTCCGCTACCCCCCCGACCAGAATACTCCACAGAGGATTTCACTTGGATGAGAGCCCACTCCCCCTTTAGAGAAGGGGAAGACGGATGGAAAAGCGACTTGGAAGGCAAGTTAATTCTGCCTGAAAAACTCGGACGATTCCTGTTGGCTAACTTACATAAGTCCACCCATTTGGGGCGGAGAAAATTACTAGACTTGTTGACATCTGCGCAGCTCCGATTTCCGAACCAGACCATAACAGTCCGCCAAATTGTGGAAGATTGTGCCAGCTGCACAATCATGAAACCAGGACGAAGGGAGGGGCACCATACAGGTACTCGGGAACGGGGGAGGGCTCCGGAAAGAAGTTGAAAAGTGGATTTTACTGAGGTAAAACCGGGAAAGTTTGGGTACAAATATTTGCTGGTATTCATAGATACCTTTTCAGGCTGGGTGGAGGCTTTTCCTACAAAGAAGGAGACGAGTCAGGTAGTGGCAAAGGCTTTGCTAGAGGAAATCATACCCAGATATGGGGTGCCCGAGGCAATTGGGTCAGATAACGGTCCGGCTTTTGTTAGTAAAGTCCTGCAGGGACTAGCCCAGACTATGGGGGCCAATTGGAAGCTACATTGTGAATATAACCCCCAGAGCTCAGGGCAAGTAGAAAGGATGAATAGGACACTAAAGGAGACTTTAGCCAAATTGGCCCTGGAGACTGGCGGTGATTGGGTGACGCTCCTTCCCTTGGCCATCTTCCGAGTCCGGAACTCCCCCTATGTCCATGGGCTAACTCCCTTTGAGATCCTGTATGGGGCTCCACCCCCCATCATTCAGAGGACCTTAAGCCCAGAACTAGGTGATCTGGCCCCAAATTACCTGACCATGTTGCAGGCTTTAGCTAAAGTGCAACAACGGATTTGGCCCTTAATTCAAGCATACCACGCTGTTAAGAGGGACCCGGCTCCGGAACATGGCATAGTCCCAGGTGACATGGTATGGGTTAAAAGGCATCAGTCCAAAACCCTAGAGCCTAGATGGAAAGGACCTTATGTTGTACTGTTTACTACCCCTACCGCCCTCAAGGTCGACGGGATTGCAGCATGGGTACACCATTCCCATGTAAGACGGGCTCACCCTCCAGAGAAAAAACAGGAAAATTGGTCCGCACGGAAGCATCCAACAAACCCACTCAAGCTCCGGCTGATACGGGATGCTCCGAAAAACGAGAACACTCCAGATGCTCCGCAGCCCTCCTAGAATGGGATTATCACCTGGGTCCACTACACCCACATCAGACCGGCAGATCCGGTAGCTATGAAGAAAGGCTTCCTGCCAACAAGAAGGGTGTCCCACCACAAGGAAAATTTTTTCAAACTCAAACTTCATACTGGACCTCGGTAACTTTATTCCTTTTTCTAACCCTGTCCACCACTTGCTGGGGGCATACAAATCCACATCAACCTTTTAACCTGACCTGGATGATTGTAGATGTGTCCACAGGAGACATTCTTAACCAGACCTCCAAGGTGACCCCTCCCAGCACCTGGTTCCCAAAATTATACTTTGACTTAAGGGCCTTATTCACTGGCAGGGGACAATGGGATTTGCGCCAAAGTTACTTCTATGTCTGCCCCGCTCCCCAACCCAACCACAGAAAAAAATGTGGAGGAATCGCAGACTATTATTGTAAGTCATGGGGTTGTGAGAGCTCAGGGGATATATGGTGGCCACCCCCCGAACAGGGGGACCTTATTCAATTAAGTAGAGTCTCTCAATCTGGCATTACATACCACCAACCTAGACCTATAAATAAGGGATGCCCAACTCCCCCCAATTGTAATCCCATTATGATAAATTTCACTGATTTAGGAAAAAAGGCAACGAATTGGGAATTGGGTAAATCCTGGGGAGTCAGACTCTACAAAACAAATCATCCAGGAGCCCTTTTTACTTTGCGGCGTGTGCAACAACCAGTCTCTACTCTAACAATAGGCCCTAATAAGGTACTTAGGCCACCCTATGTAAAGCCACCTCCCCAACCTCCCACAGCTCATCACCTTCCCTCAACCATAGCCCGGGCTAATGTTACAACTCCAAGACCATCAGAAACCAGCCCTCCCCTGGTGAGGCCCAGTCTCATGACCGCATCTAAAGACCCCCTCTGGGAGCTAGTGGGTGCTGCCTTCCTGACGTTAAACCACACCAACCCTAACATGACTAACTCCTGTTGGTTATGTTATGATGTGAGGCCCCCATTCTATGAGGCAATAGGGCTAAACACCACTCACGATACCTCATGTGAAGAAAACCCTACTCAATGTTCCTGGGGAGACCGTAAGAGAGGTCTGGCCATACAGCAGGTAAGCGGACAAGGAACCTGCTTAGGAAAAGTGCCAAAGAACAGACGGGACTTATGTACTGTTATTAACGCCAGTTCTACCTGGGAAAATGCTATTAAATGGGTAATTCCAAAGGACAATGGGTGGTGGCTATGCTCGCGGTCTGGACTCACCCCGTGCCTATCAACTAAGGTGTTTAACAGCTCTAAAGAATTCTGTGTTATAGTGACTGTGCTGCCCCGCATCCTCTATCATTCGGAAGAGAGTCTATATTCATACTGGAATACAAAAATGGTTGAAAAAAGGAAAAAGAGAGAACCTATTTCCACAGTAACTATTGCTACCCTACTCAGCCTAGGGTTAGCGGGAGCAGGAACCGGCATAGCTTCTTTGGCCACCCAGCAGAAAGGGATGTCTTCGCTGCGTGCAGCCATAGACGAAGATATAGAGAGAATAGAAACCTCCATTAGCCACCTAGAAAAATCCCTCACTTCAATGTCTGAGGTAGTACTTCAAAACCGACGAGGTCTGGACTTGTTGTTCCTCCAAAAGGGGGGAGTATGTGTTGCTCTAGGAAGAATGTTGTTTTTACTCTGACCATACCGGAGTTGTTCGTGACTCCATGTCTAAACTTCGAAAGAGCCTGGAACAAAGAAAACGAGAAAGAGAGGCCGGGGAAAGCTGGTTCGAGTCTTGGTTTAACCAGTCCCCATGGTTGGCTACCCTTTTATCTGCATTGGCAGGGCCAATAATAATCAACCTATTACTTGTTACCATAGGACCCTGGATTCTAAACCGACTTATGACTTTTGTCAAAAGTCGAATTAATACTATCCAACTTCTGGTCCTCCGCCAACAATATCAGGCTCTTCATCCCCTTGAGAATGATTCCTCAATTTAGGCTGTAAGAAAAGGGGGGAATGAAAGGAATAGGAGGTCTCAGCGGGCCCCAACCCCCTTGTTGGAGAAACCAGTACCAAACATCCCATGTAGATAAGATAAGCAATGCGGCAGGGCTCAGTTAGGGCATATAGAATGTGGGGAATGTGAGTGGGGGGTACATGCAAGATGTGAAGTACGTGCAAGATGTGAGGTACGCGCAAGATGTGCTCTGCCTGCTTGCCCAATGTTGATAACGAAAATATGCATGCCACCGCAGTCTATATAAGATTTCCCCTAAAGAGGCTCAGGGTCGTGTTTTCCTAACCGGTCCTGCGTGTCCGTGTGGGTGCTCGACCCTGGTTAGCCAGCCCAATAAACTCTGCTTTGTTGATTGCATTCTCGCCTGGCTCTCTGTCTCTCGGGGGAATAGGATTCCGGGTCCTAACACTTTCACAGGCTAACTCAAATCTCAAGGAGAAACAACGTGCCGGAACCTCCTGCTTCAGACCTTGATCTCCTGCAAGAGATAGAGTGATTCTTCCATTCTCTCGAATGGGGCTTTCTTGTACAAAGTTCGTGTTCCTCCACAATGAAAATGCTGAGAGGTAGGTAGTATTCCTTTAACCAGCTATCTCCATTCACAATGCTAAGCAAAGTGCTAGACCTGCTTGCTTCTGACATGAATGGTTCTCTTACAAGAGCTGCAGTACTTCTTCCTTTCACTTGTAGGGGCGACCTAGCACAAATGTGATTTTTTTCACCCATGAAAACGATGTGACAGGCAGTATTCCTTTAAACAGTTAACTCAATTCACTATGCTAAATAAGGGGCCACACCCTCTTGCTTCTACCATTAATGATTGTCTTACAAGTGCTCCAGCACTTCTTCCTTTCACTTGCATAGAGCCATTTAGCACAAAGTTGATTTTCCTCACACAAGAAAACAATGAGAGACAGGCAGTATTTCTTTCTTCAGCTCACTCAAATCACAATACTAAACCAGGCCCTAGGCCGTCTTGCTTCTCACATTAAGGATACTCTTGCAAGAGTTGCAGTGCTTCTTCCATTCTCTTGTGAGGGTCGATTTACCACAGAGCTGATGTTCTTCACCCATGAAAACACTGAGTTAGGCAGTATTTCTTTGCACAGTTAACTCTGTTCACCACGGTAGACAAGGTGCTGGACCCTCTTGCTTCTAACATTAAGGATTGTCTGTCCACTGCTACAGTCCTTCTTCCATTCACTTTAAAGGGGCGATTTTATACAAAGCCGATGTACTCCACACGTTAAAACGCTGACAGATAGGCAGTTCTGCTATCACACACTTATGTAATTCCCCCTTGTAAACAATGTGCTAAGTTGTCTTGTTTGTAACATTAATGGTTCCCTTACAAGGGAAGCAGTGCTTCTTCCTTCCACTTGAAAAGGGCTATTTTTCACAATGATAATGTTCTTCACACTTTAAAAGTCTGAGAGATAGGCAGTATTCCTTTAAAAAGTGAACTCTATTCTCACTGCTAAACAAAGTGCTAGAGCCTCTTGCTGCTGCTCTTCATGGTTTTGCTCCATGACAAACTGCCCTTGTTCAATTCACCTACATGCAGCTATTTGGCACAATGCTGATGCACCTCACCCATTCAAAAACTCAGTAGTAGGCAGGATTCCACTCAACTGGTAACTCACTTTTTCTAGGGAAACAAGGTGCAAGGCATTCCTGCCTCTCACACATCGTGTAGTGCCATGAGATACAATTGTCTGCCTATTTCGTATGAAGCGGGTCTTGTCAAAGAGTAGCTGGTTCTGCACTTCAAAGGCTATCATTTCACAAGCCTTTCGTTCACATGCTAACTCAAATCTCAAAGAGAATCAATGTGCAAGAACCTCCTGCTTCAGACCTTGATTATCCTGCAAGAGATAGAGTGATTCTTCCATTCTCTCGGATGGGGCTTTCTCGTACAAAGTGTGTGTTCCTCCAGAATGAAAATGCTGGGAGGTAGGTAGTATTACTTTTACCAGTTATCTCCATTCACAAAGCTAAACAAAGTGCTAGACCTGCTTGCTTCTAACATTAAAGCTTCTCCTCCAAGCTTGCTTCTAACATTAAAGCTTCTCCTCCAAGAGCTCCAGCACTTCTTCCTTTCACTTGCATAGAGCCATTTAGCACAAAGTTGATTTTCCTCACACAAGAAACCAATGAGAGACAGGCAGTATTCCTTTCTTCAGCTCACCCAATTGACAATAGTAAACCAGGCCCTAGGCCGTCTTGCTTCGCACATTAATGATTCTCTTGCAACAGTTGCAGTGCTTCTTCCATTCTCTTGTGAGGGTCGATTTACCACAGAGCTGATGTTCTTCACCCATGAAAACACTGAGTTAGGCAGTATTCCTTTGCACAGGTAACTCTGTTTACCACGGTAAACAAGGTGCTAGATCCTCTTGCTTCTAACCTTAAGGATTGTCTGTCCACTGCTACAGTGCTTCTTCCATTCACTTTAAAGGGGCTGTTTTACAGAAAGTTGATGTTCTTCACACTTTAACACGCTGACAGATAGGCACTATTGCTTTCGCACACTAATGTAATTCCCCCTTGTTAACAATGTGCTAAGTTGTCTTGTTTGCAGCATTAATGGTTCTCTTACAAGGGCTACAGTGTTTCTTCCTTGCACTTTAAATGCATTATTGGGCACAGAGTAATATTCAACACGCATGAAAACACTGAGTGATAGGCAGTATTCGTTTAAACAAGTACCACCATTATCCTTGGAAAACACGGTGCTTGACCCTCCTGCTTCTAACATTCACAATTCTCTTAAAGGAGATGCCGTGCTTCATCCATCCACTACTAAGATGAGATTTAGCACAAAATTGATGTTCCTCACCCATGAAAACAATGAGACTTAGGCAGTATTCCTTTCAACAGGTAACTGAATTCCCAATTTTAAAGAAGGTGCCAGATCCTCTTGCTAATAAAATGAAAGATTCTCTTCCAATATCTACAGTGTATCTTCCTTTCACTTGTGGGGGCAATTTAGCACCAAGTTGATGTTTCTCTCCCATGAAATCATTGAGAGGTAGGCAGTATTCCTTTGCACAGTTAACTCTGTTCACCACGGTAAACAAGGTGTTAGACCCTCTTGCTTCTAACATTAAGGATTGTCTGTCCACTGCTACAGTGCTTCTTCCATTCACTTTAAAGGGGCGATTTTATACAAAGCCGATGTTCCCCACACGTTAAAACGCTGACAGATAGGCAGTTCTGCTATCACACACTTATGTAATTCCCCCTTGTAAACAATGTGCTAAGTTGTCTTGTTTGTAACATTAATGGTTCCCTTACAAGGGAAGCAGTGCTTCTTCCTTCCACTTGAAAAGGGCTATTTTTCACAATGATAATGTTCTTCACACTTTAAAAGTCTGAGAGATAGGCAGTATTCCTTTAAAAAGTGAACTCTATTCTCACTGCTAAACAAAGTGCTAGAGCCTCTTGCTGCTGCTCTTCATGGTTTTGCTCCATGACAAACTGCCCTTGTTCAATTCACCTACATGCAGCTATTTGGCACAATGCTGATGCACCTCACCCATTCAAAAACTAAGTAGGAGGCAGGAATCCAGTCAACAGGTAACTCACTTCTAGGGAATCAAGGTGCAAGACATTCCTGCCTCTCACACATCGTGTAGTGCCAGGAGATACAAGTGTTTGCCTATTTGCTATGAAGCAGGTATGTGTCAAAGAGTAGCTGGTTCTGCACTTCAAAGGCTATCATTTCACAAGCATTCCTTTCACAGGCTAACTCAAATCTCAAGGAGAAACAACGTGCCGGAACCTCCTGCTTCAGACCTTGATCTCCTGCAAGAGATAGAGTGATTCTTCCATTCTCTCGAATGGGGCTTTCTTGTACAAAGTTCGTGTTCCTCCACAATGAAAATGCTGAGAGGTAGGTAGTATTCCTTTAACCAGCTATCTCCATTCACAATGCTAAGCAAAGTGCTAGACCTGCTTGCTTCTGACATGAATGGTTCTCTTACAAGAGCTGCAGTACTTCTTCCTTTCACTTGTAGGGGCGACCTAGCACAAATGTGATTTTTTTCACCCATGAAAACGATGTGACAGGCAGTATTCCTTTAAACAGTTAACTCAATTCACTATGCTAAATAAGGTGCCACACCCTCTTGCTTCTACCATTAATGATTGTCTTACAAGTGCTCCAGCACTTCTTCCTTTCACTTGCATAGAGCCATTTAGCACAAAGTTGATTTTCCTCACACAATAAACCAATGAGAGACAGGCAGTATTCCTTTCTTCAGCTCACCCAATTGACAATAGTAAACCAGGCCCTAGGCCGTCTTGCTTCGCACATTAATGATTCTCTTGCAACAGTTGCAGTGCTTCTTCCATTCTCTTGTGAGGGTCGATTTACCACAGAGCTGATGTTCTTCACCCATGAAAACACTGAGTTAGGCAGTATTCCTTTGCACAGGTAACTCTGTTCACCACGGTAAACAAGGTGCTAGATCCTCTTGCTTCTAACCTTAAGGATTGTCTGTCCACTGCTACAGTGCTTCTTCCATTCACTTTAAAGGGGCTGTTTTACAGAAAGTTGATGTTCTTCACACTTTAACACGCTGACAGATAGGCACTATTGCTTTCGCACACTAATGTAATTCCCCCTTGTTAACAATGTGCTAAGTTGTCTTGTTTGCAACATTAATGGTTCTCTTACAAGGGCTACAGTGTTTCTTCCTTGCACTTTTAATGCATTATTGGGCACAGAGTAATATTCAACACGCATGAAAACACTGAGTGATAGGCAGTATTCCTTTAAACAAGTACCACCATTATCCTTGGAAAACACGGTGCTTGACCCTCCTGTTTCTAACATTCACAATTCTCTTAAAGGAGATGCCGTGCTTCATCCATCCACTACTAAGATGAGAGTTAGCACAAAATTGATGTTCCTCACCCATGAAAACAATGAGACTTAGGCAGTATTCCTTTCAACAGGTAACTGAATTCCCAATTTTAAAGAACGTGCCAGATCTTCCTTTCACTTGTGGGGGCAATTTAGCACCAAGTTGATGTTTCTCTCCCATGAAATCATTGAGAGGTAGGCAGTATTCCTTTACACAGTTAACTCTGTTCACCACGGGAAACAAGTTGTTAGACCCTCTTGCTTCTAACATTAAGGATTGTCTGTCCACTGCTACAGTGCTTCTTCCATTCACTTTAAAGGGGCGATTTTATACAAAGCTGATGTACTCCACACGTTAAAACGCTGACAGATAGGCAGTTCTGCTATCACACACTTATGTAATTCCCCCTTGTAAACAATGTGCTAAGTTGTCTTGTTTGTAACATTAATGGTCCCCTTACAAGGGAAGCAGTGCTTCTTCCTTCCACTTGAAAAGGGCTATTTTTCACAATGATAATGTTCTTCACACTTTAAAAGTCTGAGAGATAGTTAGTATTCCTTTAAAAAGTGAATTCTATTCTCACTGCTAAACAAAGTGCTAGAGCCTCTTGCTGCTGCTCTTCATGGTTTTGCTCCATGACAAACTGCCCTTGTTCAATTCACCTACATGCAGCTATTTGGCCCAATGCTGCTGCCCCTCACCCATTCAAAAACTCAGTAGTAGGCAGGATTCCACTCAACTGGTAACTCACTTTTTCTAGGGAAACAAGGTGCAAGGCATTCCTGCCTCTCACACATCGTGTAGTGCCATGAGATACAATTGTTTGCCTATTTCGTATGAAGCGGGTCTTGTCAAAGAGTAGCTGGTTCTGCACTTCAAAGGCTATCATTTCACAAGCCTTTCGTTCACATGCTAACTCAAATCTCAAGGAGAATCAATGTGCAAGAACCTCCTGCTTCAGACCTTGATTATCCTGCAAGAGATAGAGTGATTCTTCCATTCTCTCGGATGGGGCTTTCTCGTACAAAGTGTGTGTTCCTCCAGAATGAAAACGCTGGGAGGTAGGTAGTATTACTTTTACCAGTTATCTCCATTCACACAGCTAAACAAAGTGCTAGACCTGCTTCCTTCTAACATTAAAGCTTCTCCTCCAAGCTTGCTTCTAACATTAAAGCTTCTCCTCCAAGAGCTCCAGCACTTCTTCCTTTCACTTGCATAGAGCCATTTAGCACAAAGTTGATTTTCCTCACACAAGAAAACAATGAGAGACAGGCAGTATTCCTTTCTTCAGCTCACCCAATTGACAATAGTAAACCAGGCCCTAGGCCGTCTTGCTTCGCACATTAATGATTCTCTTGCAACAGTTGCAGTGCTTCTTCCATTCTCTTGTGAGGGTCGATTTACCACAGAGCTGATGTTCTTCACCCATGAAAACACTGAGTTAGGCAGTATTCCTTTGCACAGGTAACTCTGTTTACCACGGTAAACAAGGTGCTAGATCCTCTTGCTTCTAACCTTAAGGATTGTCTGTCCACTGCTACAGTGCTTCTTCCATTCACTTTAAAGGGGCTGTTTTACAGAAAGTTGATGTTCTTCACACTTTAACACGCTGACAGATAGGCACTATTGCTTTCGCACACTAATGTAATTCCCCCTTGTTAACAATGTGCTAAGTTGTCTTGTTTGCAGCATTAATGGTTCTCTTACAAGGGCTACAGTGTTTCTTCCTTGCACTTTAAATGCATTATTGGGCACAGAGTAATATTCAACACGCATGAAAACACTGAGTGATAGGCAGTATTCGTTTAAACAAGTACCACCATTATCCTTGGAAAACACGGTGCTTGACCCTCCTGCTTCTAACATTCACAATTCTCTTAAAGGAGATGCCGTGCTTCATCCATCCACTACTAAGATGAGATTTAGCACAAAATTGATGTTCCTCACCCATGAAAACAATGAGACTTAGGCAGTATTCCTTTCAACAGGTAACTGAATTCCCAATTTTAAAGAAGGTGCCAGATCCTCTTGCTAATAAAATGAAAGATTCTCTTCCAATATCTACAGTGTATCTTCCTTTCACTTGTGGGGGCAATTTAGCACCAAGTTGATGTTTCTCTCCCATGAAATCATTGAGAGGTAGGCAGTATTCCTTTGCACAGTTAACTCTGTTCACCACGGTAAACAAGGTGTTAGACCCTCTTGCTTCTAACATTAAGGATTGTCTGTCCACTGCTACAGTGCTTCTTCCATTCACTTTAAAGGGGCGATTTTATACAAAGCCGATGTTCCCCACACGTTAAAACGCTGACAGATAGGCAGTTCTGCTATCACACACTTATGTAATTCCCCCTTGTAAACAATGTGCTAAGTTGTCTTGTTTGTAACATTAATGGTTCCCTTACAAGGGAAGCAGTGCTTCTTCCTTCCACTTGAAAAGGGCTATTTTTCACAATGATAATGTTCTTCACACTTTAAAAGTCTGAGAGATAGGCAGTATTCCTTTAAAAAGTGAACTCTATTCTCACTGCTAAACAAAGTGCTAGAGCCTCTTGCTGCTGCTCTTCATGGTTTTGCTCCATGACAAACTGCCCTTGTTCAATTCACCTACATGCAGCTATTTGGCACAATGCTGATGCACCTCACCCATTCAAAAACTAAGTAGGAGGCAGGAATCCAGTCAACAGGTAACTCACTTCTAGGGAATCAAGGTGCAAGACATTCCTGCCTCTCACACATCGTGTAGTGCCAGGAGATACAAGTGTTTGCCTATTTGCTATGAAGCAGGTATGTGTCAAAGAGTAGCTGGTTCTGCACTTCAAAGGCTATCATTTCACAAGCATTCCTTTCACAGGCTAACTCAAATCTCAAGGAGAAACAACGTGCCGGAACCTCCTGCTTCAGACCTTGATCTCCTGCAAGAGATAGAGTGATTCTTCCATTCTCTCGAATGGGGCTTTCTTGTACAAAGTTCGTGTTCCTCCACAATGAAAATGCTGAGAGGTAGGTAGTATTCCTTTAACCAGCTATCTCCATTCACAATGCTAAGCAAAGTGCTAGACCTGCTTGCTTCTGACATGAATGGTTCTCTTACAAGAGCTGCAGTACTTCTTCCTTTCACTTGTAGGGGCGACCTAGCACAAATGTGATTTTTTTCACCCATGAAAACGATGTGACAGGCAGTATTCCTTTAAACAGTTAACTCAATTCACTATGCTAAATAAGGTGCCACACCCTCTTGCTTCTACCATTAATGATTGTCTTACAAGTGCTCCAGCACTTCTTCCTTTCACTTGCATAGAGCCATTTAGCACAAAGTTGATTTTCCTCACACAATAAACCAATGAGAGACAGGCAGTATTCCTTTCTTCAGCTCACCCAATTGACAATAGTAAACCAGGCCCTAGGCCGTCTTGCTTCGCACATTAATGATTCTCTTGCAACAGTTGCAGTGCTTCTTCCATTCTCTTGTGAGGGTCGATTTACCACAGAGCTGATGTTCTTCACCCATGAAAACACTGAGTTAGGCAGTATTCCTTTGCACAGGTAACTCTGTTCACCACGGTAAACAAGGTGCTAGATCCTCTTGCTTCTAACCTTAAGGATTGTCTGTCCACTGCTACAGTGCTTCTTCCATTCACTTTAAAGGGGCTGTTTTACAGAAAGTTGATGTTCTTCACACTTTAACACGCTGACAGATAGGCACTATTGCTTTCGCACACTAATGTAATTCCCCCTTGTTAACAATGTGCTAAGTTGTCTTGTTTGCAACATTAATGGTTCTCTTACAAGGGCTACAGTGTTTCTTCCTTGCACTTTTAATGCATTATTGGGCACAGAGTAATATTCAACACGCATGAAAACACTGAGTGATAGGCAGTATTCCTTTAAACAAGTACCACCATTATCCTTGGAAAACACGGTGCTTGACCCTCCTGTTTCTAACATTCACAATTCTCTTAAAGGAGATGCCGTGCTTCATCCATCCACTACTAAGATGAGAGTTAGCACAAAATTGATGTTCCTCACCCATGAAAACAATGAGACTTAGGCAGTATTCCTTTCAACAGGTAACTGAATTCCCAATTTTAAAGAACGTGCCAGATCTTCCTTTCACTTGTGGGGGCAATTTAGCACCAAGTTGATGTTTCTCTCCCATGAAATCATTGAGAGGTAGGCAGTATTCCTTTACACAGTTAACTCTGTTCACCACGGGAAACAAGTTGTTAGACCCTCTTGCTTCTAACATTAAGGATTGTCTGTCCACTGCTACAGTGCTTCTTCCATTCACTTTAAAGGGGCGATTTTATACAAAGCTGATGTACTCCACACGTTAAAACGCTGACAGATAGGCAGTTCTGCTATCACACACTTATGTAATTCCCCCTTGTAAACAATGTGCTAAGTTGTCTTGTTTGTAACATTAATGGTCCCCTTACAAGGGAAGCAGTGCTTCTTCCTTCCACTTGAAAAGGGCTATTTTTCACAATGATAATGTTCTTCACACTTTAAAAGTCTGAGAGATAGTTAGTATTCCTTTAAAAAGTGAATTCTATTCTCACTGCTAAACAAAGTGCTAGAGCCTCTTGCTGCTGCTCTTCATGGTTTTGCTCCATGACAAACTGCCCTTGTTCAATTCACCTACATGCAGCTATTTGGCCCAATGCTGCTGCCCCTCACCCATTCAAAAACTCAGTAGTAGGCAGGATTCCACTCAACTGGTAACTCACTTTTTCTAGGGAAACAAGGTGCAAGGCATTCCTGCCTCTCACACATCCTGTAGTGCCATGAGATACAATTGTTTGCCTATTTCGTATGAAGCGGGTCTTGTCAAAGAGTAGCTGGTTCTGCACTTCAAAGGCTATCATTTCACAAGCCTTTCGTTCACATGCTAACTCAAATCTCAAGGAGAATCAATGTGCAAGAACCTCCTGCTTCAGACCTTGATTATCCTGCAAGAGATAGAGTGATTCTTCCATTCTCTCGGATGGGGCTTTCTCGTACAAAGTGTGTGTTCCTCCAGAATGAAAACGCTGGGAGGTAGGTAGTATTACTTTTACCAGTTATCTCCATTCACACAGCTAAACAAAGTGCTAGACCTGCTTCCTTCTAACATTAAAGCTTCTCCTCCAAGCTTGCTTCTAACATTAAAGCTTCTCCTCCAAGAGCTCCAGCACTTCTTCCTTTCACTTGCATAGAGCCATTTAGCACAAAGTTGATTTTCCTCACACAAGAAAACAATGAGAGACAGGCAGTATTCCTTTCTTCAGCTCACCCAATTGACATTAGTAAACCAGGCCCTAGGCCATCTTGCTTCGCACATTAATGATTCTCTTGCAACAGTTGCAGTGCTTCTTCCATTCTCTTGTGAGGGTCGATTTACCACAGAGTTGATGTTCTTCACCCATGAAAACACTGAGTTAGGCAGTATTCCTTTGCACAGGTAACTCTGTTCACCACGGTAAACAAGGTGCTAGATCCTCTTGCTTCTAACCTTAAGGATTGTCTGTCCACTGCTACAGTGCTTCTTCCATTCACTTTAAAGGGGCTGTTTTACAGAAAGTTGATGTTCTTCACACTTTAACACGCTGACAGATAGGCACTATTGCTTTCGCACACTAATGTAATTCCCCCTTGTTAACAATGTGCTAAGTTGTCTTGTTTGCAACATTAATGGTTCTCTTACAAGGGCTACAGTGTTTCTTCCTTGCACTTTAAATGCATTATTGGGCACAGAGTAATATTCAACACGCATGAAAACACTGAGTGATAGGCAGTATTCGTTTAAACAAGTACCACCATTATCCTTGGAAAACACGGTGCTTGATCCTCCTGCTTCTAACATTCACAATTCTCTTAAAGGAGATGCCGTGCTTCATCCTTCCACTACTAAGATGAGATTTAGCACAAAATTGATGTTCCTCACCCATGAAAACAATGAGACTTAGGCAGTATTCCTTTCAACAGGTAACTGAATTCCCAATTTTAAAGGAGGTGCCAGATCCTCTTGCTAATAAAATGAAAGATTCTCTTCCAATATCTACAGTGTATCTTCCTTTCACTTGTGGGGGCAATTTAGCACCAAGTTGATGTTTCTCTCCCATGAAATCATTGAGAGGTAGGCAGTATTCCTTTGCACAGTTAACTCTGTTCACCACGGTAAACAAGGTGTTAGACCCTCTTGCTTCTAACATTAAGGATTGTCTGTATACTGCTACAGTGCTTCTTCCATTCACTTTAAAGGGGCGATTTTATACAAAGCCGATGTTCCCCACACGTTAAAACGCTGACAGATAGGCAGTTCTGCTATCACACACTTATGTAATTCCCCCTTGTAAACAATGTGCTAAGTTGTCTTGTTTGTAACATTAATGGTTCCCTTACAAGGGAAGCAGTGCTTCTTCCTTCCACTTGAAAAGGGCTATTTTTCACAATGATAATGTTCTTCACACTTTAAAAGTCTGAGTGATAGGCAGTATTCCTTTAAAAAGTGAACTCTATTCTCACGGCTAAACAAAGTGCTAGAGCCTCTTGCTGCTGCTCTTCATGGTTTTGCTCCATGACAAACTGCCCTTGTTCAATTCACCTACATGCAGCTATTTGGCACAATGCTGATGCACCTCATCCATTCAAAAACTAAGTAGTAGGCAGGATTCCAGTCAACAGGTAACTCAATTCTAGGGAATCAAGGTGCAAGACATTCCTGCCTCTCACACATCGTGTAGTGCCAGGAGGTACAAGTGTTTGCCTATTTGCTATGAAGCAGGTATGTGTCAAAGAGTAGCTGGTTCTGCACTTCAAAGGCTATCATTTCACAAGCATTCCTTTTGAAAGGAATAGGAGGTCTCAGCGGGCCCCAACCCCCTTGTTGGAGAAACCAGTACCAAACATCCCATGTAGATAAGATAAGCAATGCGGTAGGGCTCAGTTAGGGCATATAGAATGTGATGAATGTGAGTGGGGGGTACATGCAAGATGTGAAGTACGTGCAAGATGTGAGGTACGCGCAAGATGTGCTCTGCCTGCTTGCCCAATGTTGATAACGAAAATATGCATGCCACCGCAGTCTATATAAGATTTCCCCTAAAGAGGCTCAGGGTCGTGTTTTCCTAACCGGTCCTGCGTGTCCGTGTGGGAGCTCGACCCTGGCTAGCCAGCCCAATAAACTCTGCTTTGTTGATTGTATTCTCGCCTGGCTCTCTGTCTCTCGGGGGAATAGGATTCCGGGTCCTAACATTTGGAGGTCCCACCGAGATTTCATTTTCTCGAGAGACAGAACCTGCCTGTGAGAAAGCAGGGGCGATCCCAAGTCCTAGGCGTTGGGAGGGGATCCCAGACCCTCATTTGGAGGAACTTGAGTGTTCCATTTGGGCCGCGGCGGGTATTCGGCCAATCCCCAGGGAGATTCATTCTGGGAATCTCGCAAGGAGGACCACAGGGTCCTATTGGGAGAGGCTTTCCTCTCATTTGGGCTCGAGCATTTTAGGAACCCTGGCGCCAGGTGAAGAACTAATTGAGCTAGTCGAACGACCACCCATCAAGTGGACCCCTTTCGGCCTGATATCCCAGTTGGACAGTGAGGAGGTTGAATGGGGTGCGCACCAGTGTGAGAGAAGGACCGGTCCGAGCGAGTGCTGGAGAGTGTTGTGTGTGTGTGGAATTATTGTTGCCTTTACCCTTTTTGTTCTATCTCTCTTGGTGTTTGAGTCTCCTTCCACAATGGGACAGGGACAAACAACCCCAAAGTCTCTGATCCTTTCTCACTTTCCAGAAGTTAAAGAAAGGGCCTTAAATGTGGGTCTGGTCATCAAGAAAGGTAAGTTCGACACCTTTTGTTCTGCAGAGTGGCCCACCTTTGGAGTCGGGTGGCCTATTCAAGGTTCCCTCTCCCTAGACCTGATCACTAAGGTTAAAGCAGTCATTTTTCAGCCAGACAATCGAGGCCATCCAGACCAAGTTCCTTACATTTTGGTTTGGGAGGATCTGGTGAGGAACCCTCCCCCTTGGTTAACAGTTTTTCTGACCCACCCCTCCAGTTCGGCCCCCGGGGCTAAAACCCCAGTCACGCCCGCCTTGGTCATAAAGGAGGAGGAAAAACTTCCTCTTCCCACCTTGACCGGTCCTCAAATTAGGGCATCTCCTTCACCATCTCTGGTCTTACCAGAGAGTTCCCCCCTTTACCCATCCCTCGCAGGGGCAGAGGAAGATCGGCCGCCTCCATACGTGACTCCCCCTGGCCAAGCCAGTGCCCCGGAGGAGGAAATTTCCTCATCCTCCTCAACAGGACTGGCAGCAGGAGGAGGAATGGGTCGAAGACTTCGCCCCCGAGGGATCCGGGAAAGGGAGGGGGAAGACGGGCCCCCCTCATCAACACAGGGGGAGGAAACTGCCCCTACACTTCCAGTCCGGATGGTGGGCCAAGGGGGACCGGGAGGAGGGCAACAGTTTCAGTACTGGCCCTTCTCCTCCAGTGATCTATATAACTGGAGGACGCAGAACCCGCCCTTTTCTGAAGACCCCAAGTGTCTCATAGATCTCCTGGAGTCCATCATGCATACACACCGTCCCACTTGGGATGACTGTCATCAGCTGCTCAATACTCTTTTTACGACGGAGGAACGAGAGCGCATCCTCAACAAAGCGAGGAAGAACGTCTTGGGGGATAATGGGAGACCCACAACTCTCCAACCGGCCATAGACGAGGCTTTTCCCCTACGCCGCCCTAATTGGGATTTCGGGACCGCAGAAGGTAGGGAGCGTCTTCGGATCTACTGCCAGACTCTTATGGCCGGTCTCCGAGCGGCCGCCAGAAGGCCCACCAATTTTGCAAAAGTGAAAGCAGTCGTTCAAAGGGAAAACGAAAGCCCAGCCGGTTTCTTAGAGTGCCTCTATGAGGCATACCGTCAGTACACCCCTATTGACCCTGAGGCGGACCTCCACCGGTCTGCTGTGGTACTCTCATTCATTAATCAGGCAGCTCCAGACATTAGGAGAAAACTCAATAAACAGGAAAACTTAGGGGAGATGACTATAAGGGAAATGCTGCAGGTAGCAGAAAAGGTCTTTACCGCTAGGGAAACTCCAGAAGAAAGGGAGGAAAGACAGAGAAAGGAAGACAGGGAGGCCCAGGAGAAATTGAGAAAGGAGGACCGGGAGTTCCAGGCTAAGGAAAACCGAAAGCAACAGAGAGAAATGGCTCGTATTTTCCTAGCGGGTGTCCGGGACCAACCCAGGGGAGGGGGCCACGCCAGGACACCGGATAAGGAACACTGTTTTTACTGTAAGGAAACGGGGCATTGGAAGAGAGAATGTCCTAAGTTAAAGGGAAGAAGAGGGTTTGGAAGGAGACCGGGGGAAAACAGGGAAAGGGAACGAGCAGTAGAGCAGGCCAGAGTCCTCCTAGCCGGAGAAGAGGACTGAAGGAGACGGGGCTCAGACCCCCTCCCCGAGTCCTGGGTAACAATGCATGTGGAGGGGAAGCCGATGGGGTTCATGGTGGATACCGGCGCCCAATATTCGGTTTTAAACAAGGCACATGGACCTTTGAACAAGGCACGAACAAGTGTTGTTCAGGGGGCCACCGGTACGCAGTTATGTACATGGACTACCAAAAGAAAGGTGAACTTAGGAAAACACCAGGTCACACACTCCTTCTTGGTCGTCCCTGAGAGCCCCGCTCCCCTGCTCGGACGGGACCTACTCACCAAAATAGGGGCCCATATCCATTTTGAACCAGATGGAATAATTGTGACTGATCGAGAAGGGAGCCCGATTCATGTCTTGTCCCTATCATTGGCTGACGAGCATCATCTGTTTGAGAGTCAACAGGAACCAGGAGGGGACATGACTCATTGGGTAAAAAGATTTCCCACGGCCTGGGCGGAGACTGCGGGAACCGGCCTCGCCAAACACCTCCCGCCCGTAGTTATACAATTGAAGGCTTCTGCTCTCCCCATTCGGGTGAAACAGTATCCTATGCCTGAGGAGGCCCGAAGAGGCATAGCCCCTCATATCCACAGGCTAATAAAGGAAGGAGTACTGCGACCTTGTCAGTCTGCCTGGAATACTCCTCTGCTCCCCGTCCGAAAGCCGGGAAGCGGGGACTATAGGTCTGTGCAAGACCTACGAAAGGTAAACGAGCGGACGGAGGACATTCATCCCACCGTTCCGAATCCCTATACCTTGCTCAGCCACCTACCCCCCTCGCAAGTATGGTATACAACCCTTGATTTGAAAGATGCTTTCTTCAGCATTCCATTGTCAGAAATTAGTCAGCCGCTATTTGCTTTCGAATGGCAAGAAGATGGGGGCCAATCTGGACAGCTCACTTGGACCAGACTGCCGCAAGGATTTAAAAACTCTCCCACCCTGTTTAATGAGGCCCTGAGCCAGGACCTGGAACCTTTTCGTCGGAGCCACCCACGAGTCACTCTATTACAGTATGTTGATGACTTACTGTTAGCGGCAGAAACCCGAGAGGAGTGCATCAAGGCTACTGAACACCTGCTAACGGAATTAGGTGAGCTGGGGTATCGGGCAAGTGCCAAGAAAACTCACATCTGTAAAAGGTCAGTGACATATTTGGGTTATCGGATTGCAGATGGGGCAAGATGGCTGACTGATGCCATGAAACAGACTATTCTGGCTATCCCATCCCCGACATCCACTAGGGGGGTGAGAGAATTCCTGGGCTCCGCGGGGTTCTGTAGACTCTGGATTCCAGGATTTGCGGAAATAGCCAGACCCCTATATGAGGCCACCAAAGAAGCTCCAGATTGGAGTTGGGGAGAGAGAGAACAACAGGCCTTTGATCAGCTAAAAGACGCTCTTTTGCAGGCCCCTGCCTTAGCCTTGCCAGATCCTACAAGACCATTCACTCTGTTTGTAGATGAGAAAAAGGGGGTAGCCAAAGGAGTCTTGACCCAACAGCTAGGTCCCTGGAAGAGACCAGTGGCATACTTTTCCAAGAAATTAGATGCAGTAGCGGCAGGATGGCCCCCCTGCCTCCGCATCATAGCGGCCATTGCCGTGCTGGTGAGAGAAGCCGATAAACTAACCTTTGGACAGGCCCTCTGGGTAACGGCCCCTCACCCGGTGGAGGGAATCCTTAAACAACCCCCTGGGAAATGGATGACGAATGCCAGGCTCACCCACTACCAGGGGCTCTTGTTGGATTCCCCTCGGATCACATTCACAGATCCCGTAATCCTGAACCCTGCCACCTTGTTGCCTAACCCGGAACTGCAGACACCTGTCCATAACTGCAAAGAATTCCTCTCCGAAGTTACACAGGTACGGGCTGACCTAAAGGATACCCCCCTGTCCGCCTGCAAATTAAACTGGTACACGGATGGAAGCAGTTTTTTCCAAGATGGAGCCCGAAGGGCAGGGGCAGCTGTAGTCGACCAAGAAGGAAATACGGTATGGAGCAGCGCCCTCCCACCCAGAACATCAGCCCAAAAAGCGGAATTAATTGCCTTGGCAGAGGCCCTGGAGAGGGCAAAAGAAAAGTGAGTCAATATCTACACCGATAGCCGCTATGCTTTCGGTACCATCCATGTCGACGGGGCCATCTATCGCGAAAGAGGATTCCGCACAGCAGAAGGAAAACATCTAAAGAACCTAGCCAAAGTCCAGCGTCTATTAATGGCAGTGGAAAAACCAAAGGCAGTGGCAGTGATGTATGTCCCAGGCCACCAGTCTGCCAAGACGCCGGAAGCTGTCGGTAACAACAGAGCAGATCAAGAAGCAAAGAGAGTAGCAATGGTGAGTCCTCCCATGGAGACAGGGCAACCTTCCACGGTTGCGGCGATAGACGTGCCGGTCCCAGAGCTCCCTCCGCTACCCCCCCGACCAGAATACTCCACAGAGGATTTCACTTGGATGAGAGCCCACTCCCCCTTTAGAGAAGGGGAAGACGGATGGAAAAGCGACTTGGAAGGCAAGTTAATTCTGCCTGAAAAACTCGGACAATTCCTGTTGGCTAACTTACATAAGTCCACCCATTTGGGGCGGAGAAAATTACTAGACTTGTTGACATCTGCGCAGCTCCGATTTCCGAACCAGACCATAACAGTCCGCCAAATTGTGGAAGATTGTGCCAGCTGCACAATCATGAAACCAGGACGAAGGGAGGGGCACCATACAGGTACTCGGGAACGGGGGAGGGCTCCGGAAAGAAGTTGAAAAGTGGATTTTACTGAGGTAAAACCGGGAAAGTTTGGGTACAAATATTTGCTGGTATTCATAGATACCTTTTCAGGCTGGGTGGAGGCTTTTCCTACAAAGAAGGAGACGAGTCAGGTAGTGGCAAAGGCTTTGCTAGAGGAAATCATACCCAGATATGGGGTGCCCGAGGCAATTGGGTCAGATAACGGTCCGGCTTTTGTTAGTAAAGTCCTGCAGGGACTAGCCCAGACTATGGGGGCCAATTGGAAGCTACATTGTGAATATAACCCCCAGAGCTCAGGGCAAGTAGAAAGGATGAATAGGACACTAAAGGAGACTTTAGCCAAATTGGCCCTGGAGACTGGCGGTGATTGGGTGACGCTCCTTCCCTTGGCCATCTTCCGAGTCCGGAACTCCCCCTATGTCCATGGGCTAACTCCCTTTGAGATCCTGTATGGGGCTCCACCCCCCATCATTCAGAGGACCTTAAGCCCAGAACTAGGTGATCTGGCCCCAAATTACCTGACCATGTTGCAGGCTTTAGCTAAAGTGCAACAACGGATTTGGCCCTTAATTCAAGCATACCACGCTGTTAAGAGGGACCCGGCTCCGGAACATGGCATAGTCCCAGGTGACATGGTATGGGTTAAAAGGCATCAGTCCAAAACCCTAGAGCCTAGATGGAAAGGACCTTATGTTGTACTGTTTACTACCCCTACCGCCCTCAAGGTCGACGGGATTGCAGCATGGGTACACCATTCCCATGTAAGACGGGCTCACCCTCCAGAGAAAAAACAGGAAAATTGGTCCGCACGGAAGCATCCAACAAACCCACTCAAGCTCCGGCTGATACGGGATGCTCCGAAAAACGAGAACACTCCAGATGCTCCGCAGCCCTCCTAGAATGGGATTATCACCTGGGTCCACTACACCCACATCAGACCGGCAGATCCGGTAGCTATGAAGAAAGGCTTCCTGCCAACAAGAAGGGTGTCCCACCACAAGGAAAATTTTTTCAAACTCAAACTTCATACTGGACCTCGGTAACTTTATTCCTTTTTCTAACCCTGTCCACCACTTGCTGGGGGCATACAAATCCACATCAACCTTTTAACCTGACCTGGATGATTGTAGATGTGTCCACAGGAGACATTCTTAACCAGACCTCCAAGGTGACCCCTCCCAGCACCTGGTTCCCAAAATTATACTTTGACTTAAGGGCCTTATTCACTGGCAGGGGACAATGGGATTTGCACCAAAGTTACTTCTATGTCTGCCCCGCTCCCCAACCCAACCACAGAAAAAAATGTGGAGGAATCGCAGACTATTATTGTAAGTCATGGGGTTGTGAGAGCTCAGGGGATATATGGTGGCCACCCCCCGAACAGGGGGACCTTATTCAATTAAGTAGAGTCTCTCAATCTGGCATTACATACCACCAACCTAGACCTATAAATAAGGGATGCCCAACTCCCCCCAATTGTAATCCCATTATGATAAATTTCACTGATTTAGGAAAAAAGGCAACGAATTGGGAATTGGGTAAATCCTGGGGAGTCAGACTCTACAAAACAAATCATCCAGGAGCCCTTTTTACTTTGCGGCGTGTGCAACAACCAGTCTCTACTCTAACAATAGGCCCTAATAAGGTACTTAGGCCACCCTATGTAAAGCCACCTCCCCAACCTCCCACAGCTCATCACCTTCCCTCAACCATAGCCCGGGCTAATGTTACAACTCCAAGACCATCAGAAACCAGCCCTCCCCTGGTGAGGCCCAGTCTCATGACCGCATCTAAAGACCCCCTCTGGGAGCTAGTGGGTGCTGCCTTCCTGACGTTAAACCACACCAACCCTAACATGACTAACTCCTGTTGGTTATGTTATGATGTGAGGCCCCCATTCTATGAGGCAATAGGGCTAAACACCACTCACGATACCTCATGTGAAGAAAACCCTACTCAATGTTCCTGGGGAGACCGTAAGAGAGGTCTGGCCATACAGCAGGTAAGCGGACAAGGAACCTGCTTAGGAAAAGTGCCAAAGAACAGACGGGACTTATGTACTGTTATTAACGCCAGTTCTACCTGGGAAAATGCTATTAAATGGGTAATTCCAAAGGACAATGGGTGGTGGCTATGCTCGCGGTCTGGACTCACCCCGTGCCTATCAACTAAGGTGTTTAACAGCTCTAAAGAATTCTGTGTTATAGTGACTGTGCTGCCCCGCATCCTCTATCATTCGGAAGAGAGTCTATATTCATACTGGAATACAAAAATGGTTGAAAAAAGGAAAAAGAGAGAACCTATTTCCACAGTAACTATTGCTACCCTACTCAGCCTAGGGTTAGCGGGAGCAGGAACCGGCATAGCTTCTTTGGCCACCCAGCAGAAAGGGATGTCTTCGCTGCGTGCAGCCATAGACGAAGATATAGAGAGAATAGAAACCTCCATTAGCCACCTAGAAAAATCCCTCACTTCAATGTCTGAGGTAGTACTTCAAAACCGACGAGGTCTGGACTTGTTGTTCCTCCAAAAGGGGGGAGTATGTGTTGCTCTAGGAAGAATGTTGTTTTTACTCTGACCATACCGGAGTTGTTCGTGACTCCATGTCTAAACTTCAAAAGAGCCTGGAACAAAGAAAACGAGAAAGAGAGGCCGGGGAAAGCAGGTTCGAGTCTTGGTTTAACCAATCCCCATGGTTGGCTACCCTTTTATCTGCATTGGCAGGGCCAATAATAATCATCCTATTACTTGTTACCATAGGACCCTGGATTCTAAACCGACTTATGACTTTTGTCAAAAGTCGAATTAATACTATCCAACTTCTGGTCCTCCGCCAACAATATCAGGCTCTTCATCCCCTTGAGAATGATTCCTCAATTTAGGCTGTAAGAAAAGGGGGGAATGAAAGGAATAGGAGGTCTCAGCGGGCCCCAACCCCCTTGTTGGAGAAACCAGTACCAAACATCCCATGTAGATAAGATAAGCAATGCGGCAGGGCTCAGTTAGGGCATATAGAATGTGGGGAATGTGAGTGGGGGGTACATGCAAGATGTGAAGTACGTGCAAGATGTGAGGTACGCGCAAGATGTGCTCTGCCTGCTTGCCCAATGTTGATAACGAAAATATGCATGCCACCGCAGTCTATATAAGATTTCCCCTAAAGAGGCTCAGGGTCGTGTTTTCCTAACCGGTCCTGCGTGTCCGTGTGGGTGCTCGACCCTGGTTAGCCAGCCCAATAAACTCTGCTTTGTTGATTGCATTCTCGCCTGGCTCTCTGTCTCTCGGGGGAATAGGATTCCGGGTCCTAACACTTTCACATGCTAACTCAAATCTCAAGGAGAAACAACGTGCCGGAACCTCCTGCTTCAGACCTTGATCTCCTGCAAGAGATAGAGTGATTCTTCCATTCTCTCCAATGGGGCTTTCTTGTACAAAGTTCGGGTTCCTCCAGAATGAAAATGCTGAGAGGTAGGTAGTATTCCTTTAACCAGCTATCTCCATTCACAATGCTAAGCAAAGTGCTAGACCTGCTTGCTTCTGACATGAATGGTTCTCTTACAGGAGCTCCAGTACTTCTCCCTTTCACTTGTAGCGGGGACCTAGCACAAATGTGATTTTTTTCACCCATGAAAACGATGTGACAGGCAGTATTCATTTAACCAGTTAACTCAATTCACTATGCTAAATAAGGTGCCACACCCTCTTGCTTCTACCATTAATGATTCTCTTACAAGTGCTCCAGCACTTCTTCCTTTCACTTGCATAGAGCCATTTAGCACAAAGTTGATTTTCCTCACACAAGAAAACAATGAGAGATAGGCAGTATTAATTTCTTCAGCTCACCCAAATGACAATACTAAACCAGGCCCTAGGCCTTCTTTCTTCTCACATTAATGATTCTCTTGCAAGAGTTGCAGTGCTTCTTCCATTCTTTTGTGAGGCTCGATGTACCACAGAGCTGATGTTCTTCACCCATGAAAACACTGAGTTAGGCAGTATTCCTTTGCACAGTTAACTCTGTTTACCATGGTAAACAAGTTGCTAGATCCTCTGGCTTCTAACGTTAAGGATTGTCTTTCAACTCCTACAGTGCTTCTTCCATTCACTTTCTGTTTTACAGAAAGTTGATGTTCTTCACACTTTAACACGCTGACAGATAGGCACTATTGCTTTCGCACACTAATGTAATTCCCCCTTGTTAACAATGTGTTAAGTTGTCCTGTTTGCAACATTAATGGTTCTCTTACAAGGGCTACAGTGTTTCTTCCTTGCACTTTAAATGCATTATTGGGCACAGAGTAATATTCAACACGCATGAAAACACTGAGTGATAGGCTGTATTCCTTTAAACAAGTACCACCATTATCCTTGGAAAACACGGTGCTTGATCCTCCTGCTTCTAACATTCACAATTCTCTTAAAGGAGATGCCGTGCTTCATCCATCCACTACTAAGATGAGATTTAGCACAAAATTGATGTTCCTCACCCATGAAAACAATGAGACTTAGGCAGTATTCCTTTCAACAGGTAACTGAATTCCCAATTTTAAAGGAGGTGCCAGATCCTCTTGCTAATAAAATGAAAGATTCTCTTCCAATATCTACAGTGTATCTTCCTTTCACTTGTGGGGGCAATTTAGCACCAAGTTGATGTTTCTCTCCCATGAAATCATTGAGAGGTAGGCAGTATTCCTTTGCACAGTTAACTCTGTTCACCACGGTAAACAAGGTGTTAGACCCTCTTGCTTTTAACATTAAGGATTGTCTGTCCACTGCTACAGTGCTTCTTCCATTCACTTTAAAGGGGCGATTTTATACAAAGCCGATGTTCCCCACACGTTAAAACGCTGACAGATAGGCAGTTCTGCTATCACACACTTATGTAATTCCCCCTTGTAAACAATGTGCTAAGTTGTCTTGTTTGTAACATTAATGGTTCCCTTACAAGGGAAGCAGTGCTTCTTCCTTCCACTTGAAAAGGGCTATTTTTCACAATGATAATGTTCTTCACACTTTAAAAGTCTGAGTGATAGGCAGTATTCCTTTAAAAAGTGAACTCTATTCTCACTGCTAAACAAAGTGCTAGAGCCTCTTGCTGCTGCTCTTCATGGTTTTGCTCCATGACAAACTGCCCTTGTTCAATTCACCTACATGCAGCTATTTGGCACAATGCTGATGCACCTCACCCATTCAAAAACTCAGTAGTAGGCAGGATTCCACTCAACTGGTAACTCACTTTTTCTAGGGAAACAAGGTGCAAGGCATTCCTGCCTCTCACACATCGTGTAGTGCCAGGAGATACAAGTGTTTGCCTATTTCCTATGAAGCAGGTATGTGTCAAAGAGTAGCTGGTTCTGCACTTCAAAGGCTATCATTTCACAAGCATTCCTTTCACAGGGTAACTCAAATCTCAAGGAGAAACAATGTGCAAGAACCTCCTGCTTCAGACCTTGATCTCCTGCAAGAGATACAGTGATTCTTCCATTCTCTCGAATGGGGCTTTCTTGTACAAAGTTCGTGTTCCTCCACAATGAAAATGCTGAGAGGTAGGTAGTATTCCTTTAACCAGCTATCTCCTTTCACAATGCTAAGCAAAGTGCTAGACCTGCTTGCTTCTGACATGAATACTTCTCTTATAATAGCTCCAGTACTTCTTCCTTTCACTTGTAGGGGCGACCTAGCACAAATGTGATTTTTTTCACCCATGAAAACGATGAGACAGGCAGTATTCCTTTAAACAGTTAACTCAATTCACTATTCTAAATAAGGGGCCACACACTCTTGCTGCTACCATTAATGATTCTCTTCCAAGTGCTCCAGCACTTCCTCCTTTCACTTGCATAGAGCCATTTAGCACAAAGTTGATTTTCCTCACACAAGAAAACAATGAGAGACAGGCAGTATTTCTTTTTTCAGCTCACTCAAATCACAATACTAAACCAGGCCCTAGGCCCTCTTGCTTCTCACATTAATGATACTATTGGAAGAGTTGCAGTGCTTCTTCCATTCTTTTGTGAGGGTCGATTTACCACAGAGTTGATGTTCTTCACCCATGAAAACACTGAGTTAGGCAGTATTCCTTTGCACAGTTAACTCTGTTTACCACGGTAAAGAAGGTGCTAGATCCTCTGGCTTCTAAGGTTAAGGATTGTCTTTCAACTCCTACAGTGCTTCTTCCATTCACTTTCTGTTTTACAGAAAGTTGATGTTCTTTACACTTTAACACGCTGACAGATAGGCACTATTGCTTTCGCACACTAATGTAATTCCCGCTTGTTAACAATGTGCTAAGTTGTCTTGTTTGCAACATTAATGGTTCTCTTACAAGGGCTACAGTGTTTCTTCCTTGCACTTTAAATGCATTATTGGGCACAGAGTAATATTCAACACGCATGAAAACACTGAGTGATAGGCAGTATTCCTTTAAACAAGTATCACCATTCTCCTTGGAAAACACGGTGCTTGACCCTCCTGCTTCTAACATTCACAATTCTCTTAAAGGAGATGCCGTGCTTCATCCATCCACTACTAAGATGAGATTTAGCACAAAATTGATGTTCCTCACCCATGAAAACAATGAGACTTAGGCAGTATTCCTTTCAACAGGTAACTGAATTCCCAATATTAAAGGAGGTGCCAGATCCTCTTGCTAATAAAATGAAAGATTCTCTTCCAATATCTACAGTGTATCTTCTTTTCACTTGTGGGGGCAATTTAGCACCAAGTTGATGTTTCTCTCCCATGAAATCATTGAGAGGTAGGCAGTATTCCTTTGCACAGTTAACTCTGTTCACCATGGTAACCAAGGTGTTAGACCCTCTTGCTTCTAACATTAAGGATTGTCTGTCCACTGCTACAGTGCTTCTTCCATTCACTTTAAAGGGGCGATTTTATAGAAAGCCGATGTTCCCCACACGTTAAAACGCTGACAGATAGGCAGTTCTGCTATCACACACTTATGTAATTCCCCCTTGTAAACAATGTGCTAAGTTGTCTTGTTTGTAACATTAATGGTTCCCTTACAAGGGAAGCAGTGCTTCTTCCCTCCACTTGAAAAGGGCTATTTTTCACAATGATAATGTTCTTCACACTTTAAAAGTCTGAGTGATAGGCAGTATTCCTTTAAAAAGTGAACTCTATTCTCACTGATAAACAAAGTGCTAGAGCCTCTTGCTGCTGCTCCTCATGGTTTTGCTCCATGACAAACTGCCCTTGTTCAATTCACCTACATGCAGCTATTTGGCACAATGCTGATGCACCTCATCCATTCAAAAACTCAGTAGTAGGCAGGATTCCAGTCAACAGGTAACTCAGTTCTAGGGAATCAAGGTGCAAGACATTCCTGCCTCTCACACATCGTGTAGTGCCAGGAGATACAAGTGTTTGCCTATTTGCTATGAAGCAGGTATGTGTCAAAGAGTAGCTGGTTCTGCACTTCAAAGGCTATCATTTCACAAGCATTCCTTTTGAAAGGAATAGGAGGTCTCAGCGGGCCCCAACCCCCTTGTTGGAGAAACCAGTACCAAACATCCCATGTAGATAAGATAAGCAATGCGGTAGGGCTCAGTTAGGGCATATAGAATGTGATGAATGTGAGTGGGGGGTACATGCAAGATGTGAAGTACGTGCAAGATGTGAGGTACGCGCAAGATGTGCTCTGCCTGCTTGCCCAATGTTGATAACGAAAATATGCATGCCACCGCAGTCTATATAAGATTTCCCCTAAAGAGGCTCAGGGTCGTGTTTTCCTAACCGGTCCTGCGTGTCCGTGTGGGAGCTCGACCCTGGCTAGCCAGCCCAATAAACTCTGCTTTGTTGATTGTATTCTCGCCTGGCTCTCTGTCTCTCGGGGGAATAGGATTCCGGGTCCTAACATTTGGAGGTCCCACCGAGATTTCATTTTCTCGAGAGACAGAACCTGCCTGTGAGAAAGCAGGGGCGATCCCAAGTCCTAGGCGTTGGGAGGGGATCCCAGACCCTCATTTGGAGGAACTTGAGTGTTCCATTTGGGCCGCGGCGGGGATTCGGCCAATCCCCAGGGAGATTCATTCTGGGAATCTCGCAAGGAGGACCACAGGGTCCTACTGGGAGAGGCTTTCCTCTCATTTGGGCTCGAGCATTTTAGGAACCCTGGCGCCAGGTGAAGAACTAATTGAGCTAGTCGAACGACCACCCTTCAAGTGGACCCCTTTCGGCCTGATATCCCAGTTGGACGGTGAGGAGGTTGAATGGGGTGCGCACCAGTGTGAGAGAAGGACCGGTCCGAGCGAGTGCTGGAGAGTGTTGTGTGTGTGTGGAATTGTTGTTGCCTTTACCCTTTTTGTTCTATCTCTCTTGGTGTTTGAGTCTCCTTCCACAATGGGACAGGGACAAACAACCCCAAAGTCTCTGATCCTTTCTCACTTTCCAGAAGTTAAAGAAAGGGCCTTAAATGCGGGTCTGGTCATCAAGAAAGGTAAGTTCGACACCTTTTGTTCTGCAGAGTGGCCCACCTTTGGAGTCGGGTGGCCCATTCAAGGTTCCCTCTCCCTAGACCTGATCACTAAGGTTAAAGCAGTCATTTTTCAGCCAGACAATCGAGGCCATCCAGACCAAGTTCCTTACATTTTGGTTTGGGAGGATCTGGTGAGGAACCCTCCCCCTTGGTTAACAGTTTTTCTGACCCACCCCTCCAGTTCGGCCCCCGGGGCTAAAACCCCAGTCACGCCCGCCTTGGTCATAAAGGAGGAGGAAAAACTTCCTCTTCCCACCTTGACCGGTCCTCAAATTAGGGCATCTCCTTCACCATCTCTGGTCTTACCAGAGAGTTCCCCCCTTTACCCATCCCTCGCAGGGGCAGAGGAAGATCGGCCGCCTCCATACGTGACTCCCCCTGGCCAAGCCAGTGCCCCGGAGGAGGAAATTTCCTCATCCTCCTCAACAGGACTGGCAGCAGGAGGAGGAATGGGTCGAAGACTTCGCCCCCGAGGGATCCGGGAAAGGGAGGGGGAAGACGGGCCCCCCTCATCAACACAGGGGGAGGAAACTGTCCCTACACTTCCAGTCCGGATGGTGGGCCAAGGGGGACCGGGAGGAGGGCAACAGTTTCAGTACTGGCCCTTCTCCTCCAGTGATCTATATAACTGGAGGACGCAGAACCCGCCCTTTTCTGAAGACCCCAAGTGTCTCATAGATCTCCTGGAGTCCATCATGCATACACACCGTCCCACTTGGGATGACTGTCATCAGCTGCTCAATACTCTTTTTACGACGGAGGAACGAGAGCGCATCCTCAACGAAGCGAGGAAGAACGTCTTTGGGGATAATGGGAGACCCACAACTCTCCAACCGGCCATAGACGAGGCTTTTCCCCTACGCCGCCCTAATTGGGATTTCGGGACCGCAGAAGGTAGGGAGCGTCTTCGGATCTACTGCCAGACTCTTATGGCCGGTCTCCGAGCGGCCGCCAGAAGGCCCACCAATTTTGCAAAAGTGAAAGCAGTCGTTCAAAGGGAAAACGAAAGCCCAGCCGGTTTCTTAGAGTGCCTCTATGAGGCATACCGTCAGTACACCCCTATTGACCCTGAGGCGGACCTCCACCGGTCTGCTGTGGTACTCTCATTCATTAATCAGGCAGCTCCAGACATTAGGAGAAAACTCAATAAACAGGAAAACTTAGGGGAGATGACTATAAGGGAAATGCTGCAGGTAGCAGAAAAGGTCTTTACCGCTAGGGAAACTCCAGAAGAAAGGGAGGAAAGACAGAGAAAGGAAGACAGGGAGGCCCAGGAGAAATTGAGAAAGGAGGACCGGGAGTTCCAGGCTAAGGAAAACCAAAAGCAACAGAGAGAAATGGCTCGTATTTTCCTAGCGGGTGTCCGGGACCAACCCAGGGGAGGGGGCCACGCCAGGACACCGGATAAGGAACACTGTTTTTACTGTAAGGAAACGGGGCATTGGAAGAGAGAATGTCCTAAGTTAAAGGGAAGAAGAGGGTTTGGAAGGAGACCGGGGGAAAACAGGGAAAGGGAACGAGCAGTAGAGCAGGCCAGAGTCCTCCTAGCCGGAGAAGAGGACTGAAGGAGACGGGGCTCAGACCCCCTCCCCGAGTCCTGGGTAACAATGCATGTGGAGGGGAAGCCGATGGGGTTCATGGTGGATACCGGCGCCCAATATTCGGTTTTAAACAAGGCACATGGACCTTTGAACAAGGCACGAACAAGTGTTGTTCAGGGGGCCACCGGTACGCAGTTATGTACATGGACTACCAAAAGAAAGGTGAACTTAGGAAAACACCAGGTCACACACTCCTTCTTGGTCGTCCCTGAGAGCCCCGCTCCCCTGCTCGGACGGGACCTACTCACCAAAATAGGGGCCCATATCCATTTTGAACCAGATGGAATAATTGTGACTGATCGAGAAGGGAGCCCGATTCATGTCTTGTCCCTATCATTGGCTGACGAGCATCGTCTGTTTGAGAGTCAACAGGAACCAGGAGGGGACATGACTCATTGGGTAAAAAGATTTCCCACGGCCTGGGCGGAGACTGCGGGAACCGGCCTCGCCAAACACCTCCCGCCCGTAGTTATACAATTGAAGGCTTCTGCTCTCCCCATTCGGGTGAAACAGTATCCTATGCCTGAGGAGGCCCGAAGAGGCATAGCCCCTCATATCCACAGGCTAATAAAGGAAGGAGTACTGCGACCTTGTCAGTCTGCCTGGAATACTCCTCTGCTCCCCGTCCGAAAGCCGGGAAGCGGGGACTATAGGTCTGTGCAAGACCTACGAAAGGTAAACGAGCGGACGGAGGACATTCATCCCACCGTTCCGAATCCCTATACCTTGCTCAGCCACCTACCCCCCTCGCAAGTATGGTATACAACCCTTGATTTGAAAGATGCTTTCTTCAGCATTCCATTGTCAGAAATTAGTCAGCCGCTATTTGCTTTCGAATGGCAAGAAGATGGGGGCCAATCTGGACAGCTCACTTGGACCAGACTGCCGCAAGGATTTAAAAACTCTCCCACCCTGTTTAATGAGGCCCTGAGCCAGGACCTGGAACCTTTTCGTCGGAGCCACCCACGAGTCACTCTATTACAGTATGTTGATGACTTACTGTTAGCGGCAGAAACCCGAGAGGAGTGCATCAAGGCTACTGAACACCTGCTAACGGAATTAGGTGAGCTGGGGTATCGGGCAAGTGCCAAGAAAACTCACATCTGTAAAAGGTCAGTGACATATTTGGGTTATCGGATTGCAGATGGGGCAAGATGGCTGACTGATGCCATGAAACAGACTATTCTGGCTATCCCATCCCCGACATCCACTAGGGGGGTGAGAGAATTCCTGGGCTCCGCGGGGTTCTGTAGACTCTGGATTCCAGGATTTGCGGAAATAGCCAGACCCCTATATGAGGCCACCAAAGAAGCTCCAGATTGGAGTTGGGGAGAGAGAGAACAACAGGCCTTTGATCAGCTAAAAGACGCTCTTTTGCAGGCCCCTGCCTTAGCCTTGCCAGATCCTACAAGACCATTCACTCTGTTTGTAGATGAGAAAAAGGGGGTAGCCAAAGGAGTCTTGACCCAACAGCTAGGTCCCTGGAAGAGACCAGTGGCATACTTTTCCAAGAAATTAGATGCAGTAGCGGCAGGATGGCCCCCCTGCCTCCGCATCATAGCGGCCATTGCCGTGCTGGTGAGAGAAGCCGATAAACTAACCTTTGGACAGGCCCTCTGGGTAACGGCCCCTCACCCGGTGGAGGGAATCCTTAAACAACCCCCTGGGAAATGGATGACGAATGCCAGGCTCACCCACTACCAGGGGCTCTTGTTGGATTCCCCTCGGATCACATTCACAGATCCCGTAATCCTGAACCCTGCCACCTTGTTGCCTAACCCGGAACTGCAGACACCTGTCCATAACTGCAAAGAATTCCTCTCCGAAGTTACACAGGTACGGGCTGACCTAAAGGATACCCCCCTGTCCGCCTGCAAATTAAACTGGTACACGGATGGAAGCAGTTTTTTCCAAGATGGAGCCCGAAGGGCAGGGGCAGCTGTAGTCGACCAAGAAGGAAATACGGTATGGAGCAGCGCCCTCCCACCCAGAACATCAGCCCAAAAAGCGGAATTAATTGCCTTGGCAGAGGCCCTGGAGAGGGCAAAAGAAAAGTGAGTCAATATCTACACCGATAGCCGCTATGCTTTCGGTACCATCCATGTCCACGGGGCCATCTATCGCGAAAGAGGATTCCGCACAGCAGAAGGAAAACATCTAAAGAACCTAGCCAAAGTCCAGCGTCTATTAATGGCAGTGGAAAAACCAAAGGCAGTGGCAGTGATGTATGTCCCAGGCCACCAGTCTGCCAAGACGCCGGAAGCTGTCGGTAACAACAGAGCAGATCAAGAAGCAAAGAGAGTAGCAATGGTGAGTCCTCCCATGGAGACAGGGCAACCTTCCACGGTTGCGGCGATAGACGTGCCGGTCCCAGAGCTCCCTCCGCTACCCCCCCGACCAGAATACTCCACAGAGGATTTCACTTGGATGAGAGCCCACTCCCCCTTTAGAGAAGGGGAAGACGGATGGAAAAGCGACTTGGAAGGCAAGTTAATTCTGCCTGAAAAACTCGGACGATTCCTGTTGGCTAACTTACATAAGTCCACCCATTTGGGGCGGAGAAAATTACTAGACTTGTTGACATCTGCGCAGCTCCGATTTCCGAACCAGACCATAACAGTCCGCCAAATTGTGGAAGATTGTGCCAGCTGCACAATCATGAAACCAGGACGAAGGGAGGGGCACCATACAGGTACTCGGGAACGGGGGAGGGCTCCGGAAAGAAGTTGAAAAGTGGATTTTACTGAGGTAAAACCGGGAAAGTTTGGGTACAAATATTTGCTGGTATTCATAGATACCTTTTCAGGCTGGGTGGAGGCTTTTCCTACAAAGAAGGAGACGAGTCAGGTAGTGGCAAAGGCTTTGCTAGAGGAAATCATACCCAGATATGGCGTGCCCGAGGCAATTGGGTCAGATAACGGTCCGGCTTTTGTTAGTAAAGTCCTGCAGGGACTAGCCCAGACTATGGGGGCCAATTGGAAGCTACATTGTGAATATAACCCCCAGAGCTCAGGGCAAGTAGAAAGGATGAATAGGACACTAAAGGAGACTTTAGCCAAATTGGCCCTGGAGACTGGCGGTGATTGGGTGACGCTCCTTCCCTTGGCCATCTTCCGAGTCCGGAACTCCCCCTATGTCCATGGGCTAACTCCCTTTGAGATCCTGTATGGGGATCCACCCCCCATCATTCAGAGGACCTTAAGCCCAGAACTAGGTGATCTGGCCCCAAATTACCTGACCATGTTGCAGGCTTTAGCTAAAGTGCAACAACGCATTTGGCCCTTAATTCAAGCATACCACGCTGTTAAGAGGGACCCGGCTCCGGAACATGGCATAGTCCCAGGTGACATGGTATGGGTTAAAAGGCATCAGTCCAAAACCCTAGAGCCTAGATGGAAAGGACCTTATGTTGTACTGTTTACTACCCCTACCGCCCTCAAGGTCGACGGGATTGCAGCATGGGTACACCATTCCCATGTAAGACGGGCTCACCCTCCAGAGAAAAAACAGGAAAATTGGTCCGCACGGAAGCATCCAACAAACCCACTCAAGCTCCGGCTGATACGGGATGCTCCGAAAAACGAGAACACTCCAGATGCTCCGCAGCCCTCCTAGAATGGGATTATCACCTGGGTCCACTACACCCACATCAGACCGGCAGATCCGGTAGCTATGAAGAAAGGCTTCCTGCCAACAAGAAGGGTGTCCCACCACAAGGAAAATTTTTTCAAACTCAAACTTCATACTGGACCTCGGTAACTTTATTCCTTTTTCTAACCCTGTCCACCACTTGCTGGGGGCATACAAATCCACATCAACCTTTTAACCTGACCTGGATGATTGTAGATGTGTCCACAGGAGACATTCTTAACCAGACCTCCAAGGTGACCCCTCCCAGCACCTGGTTCCCAAAATTATACTTTGACTTAAGGGCCTTATTCACTGGCAGGGGACAATGGGATTTGCGCCAAAGTTACTTCTATGTCTGCCCCGCTCCCCAACCCAACCACAGAAAAAAATGTGGAGGAATCGCAGACTATTATTGTAAGTCATGGGGTTGTGAGAGCTCAGGGGATATATGGTGGCCACCCCCCGAACAGGGGGACCTTATTCAATTAAGTAGAGTCTCTCAATCTGGCATTACATACCACCAACCTAGACCTATAAATAAGGGATGCCCAACTCCCCCCAATTGTAATCCCATTATGATAAATTTCACTGATTTAGGAAAAAAGGCAACGAATTGGGAATTGGGTAAATCCTGGGGAGTCAGACTCTACAAAACAAATCATCCAGGAGCCCTTTTTACTTTGCGGCGTGTGCAACAACCAGTCTCTACTCTAACAATAGGCCCTAATAAGGTACTTAGGCCACCCTATGTAAAGCCACCTCCCCAACCTCCCACAGCTCATCACCTTCCCTCAACCATAGCCCGGGCTAATGTTACAACTCCAAGACCATCAGAAACCAGCCCTCCCCTGGTGAGGCCCAGTCTCATGACCGCATCTAAAGACCCCCTCTGGGAGCTAGTGGGTGCTGCCTTCCTGACGTTAAACCACACCAACCCTAACATGACTAACTCCTGTTGGTTATGTTATGATGTGAGGCCCCCATTCTATGAGGCAATAGGGCTAAACACCACTCACGATACCTCATGTGAAGAAAACCCTACTCAATGTTCCTGGGGAGACCGTAAGAGAGGTCTGACCATACAGCAGGTAAGCGGACAAGGAACCTGCTTAGGAAAAGTGCCAAAGAACAGACTGGACTTATGTACTGTTATTAACGCCAGTTCTACCTGGGAAAATGCTATTAAATGGGTAATTCCAAAGGACAATGGGTGGTGGCTATGCTCGCGGTCTGGACTCACCCCGTGCCTATCAACTAAGGTGTTTAACAGCTCTAAAGAATTCTGTGTTATAGTGACTGTGCTGCCCCGCATCCTCTATCATTCGGAAGAGAGTCTATATTCATACTGGAATACAAAAATGGTTGAGAAAAGGAAAAAGAGAGAACCTATTTCCACAGTAACTATTGCTACCCTACTCAGCCTAGGGTTAGCGGGAGCAGGAACCGGCATAGCTTCTTTGGCCACCCAGCAGAAAGGGATGTCTTCGCTGCGTGCAGCCATAGACGAAGATATAGAGAGAATAGAAACCTCCATTAGCCACCTAGAAAAATCCCTCACTTCAATGTCTGAGGTAGTACTTCAAAACCGACGAGGTCTGGACTTGTTGTTCCTCCAAAAGGGGGGAGTATGTGTTGCTCTAGGAAGAATGTTGTTTTTACTCTGACCATACCGGAGTTGTTCGTGACTCCATGTCTAAACTTCGAAAGAGCCTGGAACAAAGAAAACGAGAAAGAGAGGCCGGGGAAAGCTGGTTCGAGTCTTGGTTTAACCAGTCCCCATGGTTGGCTACCCTTTTATCTGCATTGGCAGGGCCAATAATAATCATCCTATTACTTGTTACCATAGGACCCTGGATTCTAAACCGACTTATGACTTTTGTCAAAAGTCGAATTAATGCTATCCAACTTCTGGTCCTCCGCCAACAATATCAGGCTCTTCATCCCCTTGAGAATGATTCCTCAATTTAGGCTGTAAGAAAAGGAGGGAATGAAAGGAATAGGAGGTCTCAGCGGGCCCCAACCCCCTTGTTGGAGAAACCAGTACCAAACATCCCATGTAGATAAGATAAGCAATGCGGCAGGGCTCAGTTAGGGCATATAGAATGTGGGGAATGTGAGTGGGGGGTACATGCAAGATGTGAAGTACGTGCAAGATGTGAGGTACGCGCAAGATGTGCTCTGCCTGCTTGCCCAATGTTGATAACGAAAATATGCATGCCACCGCAGTCTATATAAGATTTCCCCTAAAGAGGCTCAGGGTCGTGTTTTCCTAACCGGTCCTGCGTGTCCCTGTGGGAGCTCGACCCTGGCTAGCCAGCCCAATAAACTCTGCTTTGTTGATTGCATTCTCGCCTGGCTCTCTGTCTCTCGGGGGAATAGGATTCCGGGTCCTAACACTTTCACATGCTAACTCAAATCTCAAGGAGAAACAACGTGCCGGAACCTCCTGCTTCAGACCTTGATCTCCTGCAAGAGATAGAGTGATTCTTCCATTCTCTCCAATGAGGCTTTCTTGTACAAAGTTCGTGTTCCTCCACAATGAAAATGCTGAGAGGTAGGTAGTATTCCTTTAACCAGCTATCTCCATTCACAATGCTAAGCAAAGTGCTAGACCTGCTTGCTTCTGACATGAATGGTTCTCTTACAAGAGCTCCAGTACTTCTTCCTTTCACTTGTAGGGGCGACCTAGCAGAAATGTGATTTTTTCACCCATGAAAACGATGAGACAGGCAGTATTCCTTTAAACAGTTAACTCAATTCACTATCCTAAATAAGGGGCCACACTCTCTTGCTTCTACCATTAATGATTGTCTTACAAGTGCTCCAGCACTTCTTCCTTTCACTTGCATAGAGCCATTTAGCACAAAGTTGATTTTCCTCACACAAGAAAACAATGAGAGACAGGCAGTATTTCTTTCTTCAGCTCACTCAAATCACAATACTAAACCAGGCCCTAGGCCGTCTTGCTTCTCACATTAATGATACTCTTGCAAGAGTTGCAGTGCTTCTTCCATTCTTTTGAGGGTCGATTTACCACAGAGCTGATGTTCTTCACCCATGAAAACACTGAGTTAGGCAGTATTCCTTTGCACAGTTAACTCTGTTCACCACGGTAGACAAGGTGCTGGACCCTCTTGCTTCTAACATTAAGGATTGTCTGTCCACTGCTACAGTGCTTCTTCCATTCACTTTAAAGGGGCGATTTTATACAAAGCTGATGTTCTCCACATGTTAAAACGGTGACAGATAGGCAGTTCTGCTATCACACACTTATGTAATTCCCCCTTGTAAACAATGTGCTAAGTTGTCTTGTTTGTAACATTAATGGTTCCCTTACAAGGGAAGCAGTGCTTCTTCCTTCCACTTGAAAAGGGCTATTTTTCACATTGATAATGTTCTTCACACTTTAAAAGTCTGAGAGATAGGCAGTATTGCTTTAAAAAGTGAACTCTATTATCACTGCTAAACAAACTGCTAGAGTCTCTTGCTGCTGCTCTTCATGGTTTTGCTAAATGACAAACTGCCCTTGTTCAATTCACCTACATGCAGCTATTTGGCACAATGCTGATGCACCTCACCCATTCCAAAACTCAGTAGTAGGCAGGATTCCACTCAACTGGTAACTCACTTTTTCTAGGGAAACAAGGTGCAAGGCATTCCTGCCTCTCACACATCGTGTAGTGCCATGAGATACAATTGTTTGCCTATTTCGTATGAAGCGGGTCTTGTCAAAGAGTAGCTGGTTCTGCACTTCAAAGGCTATCATTTCACAAGCATTCCTTTCACAGGCTAACTCAAATCTCAAGGAGAAACAACGTGCCGGAACCTCCTGCTTCAGACCTTGATCTCCTGCAAGAGATAGAGTGATTCTTCCATTCTCTCGAATGGGGCTTTCTTGTACAATGTTCGTGTTCCTCCACAATGAAAATGCTGAGAGGTAGGTAGTATTCCTTTAACCAGCTATCTCCATTCACAATGCTAAGCAAAGTGCTAGACCTGCTTGCTTCTGACATGAATGGTTCTCTTACAAGAGCTGCAGTACTTCTTCCTTTCACTTGTAGGGGCGACCTAGCACAAATGTGATTTTTTTCACCCATGAAAACGATGTGACAGGCAGTATTCCTTTAAACAGTTAACTCAATTCACTATGCTAAATAAGGGGCCACACCCTCTTGCTTCTACCATTAATGATTGTCTTACAAGTGCTCCAGCACTTCTTCCTTTCACTTGCATAGAGCCATTTAGCACAAAGTTGATTTTCCTCACACAAGAAAACAATGAGAGACAGGCAGTATTTCTTTCTTCAGCTCACTCAAATCACAATACTAAACCAGGCCCTAGGCCGTCTTGCTTCTCACATTAATGATACTCTTGCAAGAGTTGCAGTGCTTCTTCCATTCTCTTGTGAGGGTCGATTTACCACAGAGCTGATGTTCTTCACCCATGAAAACACTGAGTTAGGCAGTATTTCTTTGCACAGTTAACTCTGTTCACCACGGTAGACAAGGTGCTGGACCCTCTTGCTTCTAACATTAAGGATTGTCTGTCCACTGCTACAGTGCTTCTTCCATTCACTTTAAAGGGGCGATTTTATACAAAGCTGATGTACTCCACACGTTAAAACGCTGACAGATAGGCAGTTCTGCTATCACACACTTATGTAATTCCCCCTTGTAAACAATGTGCTAAGTTGTCTTGTTTGTAACATTAATGGTTCCCTTACAAGGGAAGCAGTGCTTCTTCCTTCCACTTGAAAAGGGCTATTTTTCACAATGATAATGTTCTTCACACTTTAAAAGTCTGAGAGATAGGCAGTATTCCTTTAAAAAGTGAACTCTATTCTCACTGCTAAACAAAGTGCTAGAGCCTCTTGCTGCTGCTCTTCATGGTTTTGCTCCATGACAAACTGCCCTTGTTCAATTCACCTACATGCAGCTATTTGGCACAATGCTGATGCACCTCACCCATTCAAAAACACAGTAGTAGGCAGGATTCCACTCAACTGGTAACTCACTTTTTCTAGGGAAACAAGGTGCAAGGCATTCCTGCCTCTCACACATCGTGTAGTGCCATGAGATACAATTGTTTGCCTATTTCGTATGAAGCGGGTCTTGTCAAAGAGTAGCTGGTTCTGCACTTCAAAGGCTATCATTTCACAAGCTTTTCGTTCACATGCTAACTCAAATCTCAAAGAGAATCAATGTGCAAGAACCTCCTGCTTCAGACCTTGATTATCCTGCAAGAGATAGAGTGATTCTTCCATTCTCTCGGATGGGGCTTTCTCGTACAAAGTGTGTGTTCCTCCAGAATGAAAATGCTGGGAGGTAGGTAGTATTACTTTTACCAGTTATCTCCATTCACAAAGCTAAACAAAGTGCTAGACCTGCTTGCTTCTAACATTAAAGCTTCTCCTCCAAGCTTGCTTCTAACATTAAAGCTTCTCCTCCAAGAGCTCCAGCACTTCTTCCTTTCACTTGCATAGAGCCATTTAGCACAAAGTTGATTTTCCTCACACAAGAAAACAATGAGAGACAGGCAGTATTCCTTTCTTCAGCTCACCCAATTGACAATAGTAAACCAGGCCCTAGGCCGTCTTGCTTCGCACATTAATGATTCTCTTGCAACAGTTGCAGTGCTTCTTCCATTCTCTTGTGAGGGTCGATTTACCACAGAGCTGATGTTCTTCACCCATGAAAACACTGAGTTAGGCAGTATTCCTTTGCACAGTTAACTCTGTTCACCACGGTAGACAAGGTGCTGGACCCTCTTGCTTCTAACATTAAGGATTGTCTGTCCACTGCTACAGTGCTTCTTCCATTCACTTTAAAGGGGCTGTTTTACAGAAAGTTGATGTTCTTCACACTTTAACATGCTGACAGATAGGCACTATTGCTTTCGCACACTAATGTAATTCTCCCTTTTTAACAATGTGTTAAGTTGTCTTGTTTGCAGCATTAATGGTTCTCTTACAAGGGCTACAGTGTTTCTTCCTTGCACTTTAAATGCATTATTGGGCACAGAGTAATATTCAACACGCATGAAAACACTGAGTGATAGGCAGTATTCGTTTAAACAAGTACCACCATTATCCTTGGAAAACACGGTGCTTGACCCTCCTGCTTCTAACATTCACAATTCTCTTAAAGGAGATGCCGTGCTTCATCCATCCACTACTAAGATGAGATTTAGCACAAAATTGATGTTCCTCACCCATGAAAACAATGAGACTTAGGCAGTATTCCTTTCAACAGGTAACTGAATTCCCAATTTTAAAGGAGGTGCCAGATCCTCTTGCTAATAAAATGAAAGATTCTCTTCCAATATCTACAGTGTATTCTTCCTTTCACTTGTGGGGGCAATTTAGCACCAAGTTGACGTTTCTCTCCCATGAAATCATTGAGAGGTAGGCAGTATTCCTTTGCACAGTTAACTCTGTTCACCACGGTAACCAAGGTGTTAGACCCTCTTGCTTCTAACATTAAGGATTGTCTGTATACTGCTACAGTGCTTCTTCCATTCACTTTAAAGGGGCGATTTTATAGAAAGCCGATGTTCCCCACACGTTAAAACGCTGACAGATAGGCAGTTCTGCTATCACACACTTATGTAATTCCCCCTTGTAAACAATGTGCTAAGTTGTCTTGTTTGTAACATTAATGGTTCCCTTACAAGGGAAGCAGTGCTTCTTCCTTCCACTTGAAAAGGGCTATTTTTCACAATGATAATGTTCTTCACACTTTAAAAGTCTGAGAGATAGGCAGTATTCCTTTAAAAAGTGAACTCTATTCTCACTGCTAAACAAAGTGCTAGAGCCTCTTGCTGCTGCTCTTCATGGTTTTGCTCCATGACAAACTGCCCTTGTTCAATTCACCTACATGCAGCTATTTGGCACAATGCTGATGCACCTCACCCATTCAAAAACTAAGTAGGAGGCAGGAATCCAGTCAACAGGTAACTCACTTCTAGGGAATCAAAGTGCAAGACATTCCTGCCTCTCACACATCGTGTAGTGCCAGGAGATACAAGTGTTTGCCTATTTGCTATGAAGCAGGTATGTGTCAAAGAGTAGCTGTTTCTGCACTTCAAAGGCTATCATTTCACAAGCATTCCTTTCACAGGCTAACTCAAATCTCAAGGAGAAACAACGTGCCGGAACCTCCTGCTTCAGACCTTGATCTCCTGCAAGAGATAGAGTGATTCTTCCATTCTCTCGAATGGGGCTTTCTTGTACAAAGTTCGTGTTCCTCCACAATGAAAATGCTGAGAGGTAGGTAGTATTCCTTTAACCAGCTATCTCCATTCACAATGCTAAGCAAAGTGCTAGACCTGCTTGCTTCTGACATGAATGGTTCTCTTACAAGAGCTGCAGTACTTCTTCCTTTCACTTGTAGGGGCGACCTAGCACAAATGTGATTTTTTTCACCCATGAAAACGATGTGACAGGCAGTATTCCTTTAAACAGTTAACTCAATTCACTATGCTAAATAAGGGGCCACACCCTCTTGCTTCTACCATTAATGATTTTCTTACAAGTGCTCCAGCACTTCTTCCTTTCACTTGCATAGAGCCATTTAGCACAAAGTTGATTTTCCTCACACAAGAAAACAATGAGAGACAGGCAGTATTTCTTTCTTCAGCTCACTCAAATCACAATACTAAACCAGGCCCTAGGCCGTCTTGCTTCTCACATTAATGATACTCTTGCAAGAGTTGCAGTGCTTCTTCCATTCTCTTGTGAGGGTCGATTTACCACAGAGCTGATGTTCTTCACCCATGAAAACACTGAGTTAGGCAGTATTTCTTTGCACAGTTAACTGTGTTCACCACGGTAGACAAGGTGCTGGACCCTCTTGCTTCTAACATTAAGGATTGTCTGTCCACTGCTACAGTGCTTCTTCCATTCACTTTAAAGGGGCGATTTTATACAAAGCTGATGTACTCCACACGTTAAAACGCTGACAGATAGGCAGTTCTGCTATCACACACTTATGTAATTCCCCCTTGTAAACAATGTGCTAAGTTGTCTTGTTTGTAACATTAATGGTTCCCTTACAAGGGAAGCAGTGCTTCTTCCTTCCACTTGAAAAGGGCTATTTTTCACAATGATAATGTTCTTCACACTTTAAAAGTCTGAGAGATAGGCAGTATTCCTTTAAAAAGTGAACTCTATTCTCACTGCTAAACAAAGTGCTAGAGCCTCTTGCTGCTGCTCTTCATGGTTTTGCTCCATGACAAACTGCCCTTGTTCAATTCACCTACATGCAGCTATTTGGCACAATGCTGATGCACCTCACCCATTCAAAAACTCAGTAGTAGGCAGGATTCCACTCAACTGGTAACTCACTTTTTCTAGGGAAACAAGGTGCAAGGCATTCCTGCCTCTCACACATCGTGTAGTGCCATGAGATACAATTGTTTGCCTATTTCGTATGAAGCGGGTCTTGTCAAAGAGTAGCTGGTTCTGCACTTCAAAGGCTATCATTTCACAAGCCTTTCGTTCACATGCTAACTCAAATCTCAAAGAGAATCAATGTGCAAGAACCTCCTGCTTCAGACCTTGATTATCCTGCAAGAGATAGAGTGATTCTTCCATTCTCTCGGATGGGGCTTTCTCGTACAAAGTGTGTGTTCCTCCAGAATGAAAATGCTGGGAGGTAGGTAGTATTACTTTTACCAGTTATCTCCATTCACAAAGCTAAACAAAGTGCTAGACCTGCTTGCTTCTAACATTAAAGCTTCTCCTCCAAGCTTGCTTCTAACATTAAAGCTTCTCCTCCAAGAGCTCCAGCACTTCTTCCTTTCACTTGCATAGAGCCATTTAGCACAAAGTTGATTTTCCTCACACAAGAAAACAATGAGAGACAGGCAGTATTCCTTTCTTCAGCTCACCCAATTGACAATAGTAAACCAGGCCCTAGGCCGTCTTGCTTCGCACATTAATGATTCTCTTGCAACAGTTGCAGTGCTTCTTCCATTCTCTTGTGAGGGTCGATTTACCACAGAGCTGATGTTCTTCACCCATGAAAACACTGAGTTAGGCAGTATTCCTTTGCACAGTTAACTCTGTTCACCACGGTAGACAAGGTGCTGGACCCTCTTGCTTCTAACATTAAGGATTGTCTGTCCACTGCTACAGTGCTTCTTCCATTCACTTTAAAGGGGCTGTTTTACAGAAAGTTGATGTTCTTCACACTTTAACACGCTGACAGATAGGCACTATTGCTTTCGCACACTAATGTAATTCTCCCTTGTTAACAATGTGTTAAGTTGTCTTGTTTGCAGCATTAATGGTTCTCTTACAAGGGCTACAGTGTTTCTTCCTTGCACTTTAAATGCATTATTGGGCACAGAGTAATATTCAACACGCATGAAAACACTGAGTGATAGGCAGTATTCGTTTAAACAAGTACCACCATTATCCTTGGAAAACACGGTGCTTGACCCTCCTGCTTCTAACATTCACAATTCTCTTAAAGGAGATGCCGTGCTTCATCCATCCACTACTAAGATGAGATTTAGCACAAAATTGATGTTCCTCACCCATGAAAACAATGAGACTTAGGCAGTATTCCTTTCAACAGGTAACTGAATTCCCAATTTTAAAGGAGGTGCCAGATCCTCTTGCTAATAAAATGAAAGATTCTCTTCCAATATCTACAGTGTATTCTTCCTTTCACTTGTGGGGGCAATTTAGCACCAAGTTGACGTTTCTCTCCCATGAAATCATTGAGAGGTAGGCAGTATTCCTTTGCACAGTTAACTCTGTTCACCACGGTAAACAAGGTGTTAGACCCTCTTGCTTCTAACATTAAGGATTGTCTGTATACTGCTACAGTGCTTCTTCCATTCACTTTAAAGGGGCGATTTTATAGAAAGCCGATGTTCCCCACACGTTAAAACGCTGACAGATAGGCAGTTCTGCTATCACACACTTATGTAATTCCCCCTTGTAAACAATGTGCTAAGTTGTCTTGTTTGTAACATTAATGGTTCCCTTACAAGGGAAGCAGTGCTTCTTCCTTCCACTTGAAAAGGGCTATTTTTCACAATGATAATGTTCTTCACACTTTAAAAGTCTGAGAGATAGGCAGTATTCCTTTAAAAAGTGAACTCTATTCTCACTGCTAAACAAAGTGCTAGAGCCTCTTGCTGCTGCTCTTCATGGTTTTGCTCCATGACAAACTGCCCTTGTTCAATTCACCTACATGCAGCTATTTGGCACAATGCTGATGCACCTCACCCATTCAAAAACTCAGTAGTAGGCAGGATTCCACTCAACTGGTAACTCACTTTTTCTAGGGAAACAAGGTGCAAGGCATTCCTGCCTCTCACACATCGTGTAGTGCCATGAGATACAATTGTTTGCCTATTTCATATGAAGCGGGTCTTGTCAAAGAGTAGCTGGTTCTGCACTTCAAAGGCTATCATTTCACAAGCATTCCTTTCACAGGCTAACTCAAATCTCAAGGAGAAACAACGTGCCGGAACCTCCTGCTTCAGACCTTGATCTCCTGCAAGAGATAGAGTGATTCTTCCATTCTCTCGAATGGGGCTTTCTTGTACAATGTTCGTGTTCCTCCACAATGAAAATGCTGAGAGGTAGGTAGTATTCCTTTAACCAGCTATCTCCATTCACAATGCTAAGCAAAGTGCTAGACCTGCTTGCTTCTGACATGAATGGTTCTCTTACAAGAGCTGCAGTACTTCTTCCTTTCACTTGTAGGGGCGACCTAGCACAAATGTGATTTTTTTCACCCATGAAAACGATGTGACAGGCAGTATTCCTTTAAACAGTTAACTCAATTCACTATGCTAAATAAGGGGCCACACCCTCTTGCTTCTACCATTAATGATTGTCTTACAAGTGCTCCAGCACTTCTTCCTTTCACTTGCATAGAGCCATTTAGCACAAAGTTGATTTTCCTCACACAAGAAAACAATGAGAGACAGGCAGTATTTCTTTCTTCAGCTCACTCAAATCACAATACTAAACCAGGCCCTAGGCCGTCTTGCTTCTCACATTAATGATACTCTTGCAAGAGTTGCAGTGCTTCTTCCATTCTCTTGTGAGGGTCGATTTACCACAGAGCTGATGTTCTTCACCCATGAAAACACTGAGTTAGGCAGTATTTCTTTGCACAGTTAACTCTGTTCACCACGGTAGACAAGGTGCTGGACCCTCTTGCTTCTAACATTAAGGATTGTCTGTCCACTGCTACAGTGCTTCTTCCATTCACTTTAAAGGGGCGATTTTATACAAAGCTGATGTACTCCACACGTTAAAACGCTGACAGATAGGCAGTTCTGCTATCACACACTTATGTAATTCCCCCTTGTAAACAATGTGCTAAGTTGTCTTGTTTGTAACATTAATGGTTCCCTTACAAGGGAAGCAGTGCTTCTTCCTTCCACTTGAAAAGGGCTATTTTTCACAATGATAATGTTCTTCACACTTTAAAAGTCTGAGAGATAGGCAGTATTCCTTTAAAAAGTGAACTCTATTCTCACTGCTAAACAAAGTGCTAGAGCCTCTTGCTGCTGCTCTTCATGGTTTTGCTCCATGACAAACTGCCCTTGTTCAATTCACCTACATGCAGCTATTTGGCACAATGCTGATGCACCTCACCCATTCAAAAACTCAGTAGTAGGCAGGATTCCACTCAACTGGTAACTCACTTTTTCTAGGGAAACAAGGTGCAAGGCATTCCTGCCTCTCACACATCGTGTAGTGCCATGAGATACAATTGTTTGCCTATTTCGTATGAAGCGGGTCTTGTCAAAGAGTAGCTGGTTCTGCACTTCAAAGGCTATCATTTCACAAGCATTCCTTTCACAGGCTAACTCAAATCTCAAGGAGAAACAACGTGCCGGAACCTCCTGCTTCAGACCTTGATCTCCTGCAAGAGATAGAGTGATTCTTCCATTCTCTCGAATGGGGCTTTCTTGTACAATGTTCGTGTTCCTCCACAATGAAAATGCTGAGAGGTAGGTAGTATTCCTTTAACCAGCTATCTCCATTCACAATGCTAAGCAAAGTGCTAGACCTGCTTGCTTCTGACATGAATGGTTCTCTTACAAGAGCTGCAGTACTTCTTCCTTTCACTTGTAGGGGCGACCTAGCACAAATGTGATTTTTTTCACCCATGAAAACGATGTGACAGGCAGTATTCCTTTAAACAGTTAACTCAATTCACTATGCTAAATAAGGGGCCACACCCTCTTGCTTCTACCATTAATGATTGTCTTACAAGTGCTCCAGCACTTCTTCCTTTCACTTGCATAGAGCCATTTAGCACAAAGTTGATTTTCCTCACACAAGAAAACAATGAGAGACAGGCAGTATTTCTTTCTTCAGCTCACTCAAATCACAATACTAAACCAGGCCCTAGGCCGTCTTGCTTCTCACATTAATGATACTCTTGCAAGAGTTGCAGTGCTTCTTCCATTCTCTTGTGAGGGTCGATTTACCACAGAGCTGATGTTCTTCACCCATGAAAACACTGAGTTAGGCAGTATTTCTTTGCACAGTTAACTCTGTTCACCACGGTAGACAAGGTGCTGGACCCTCTTGCTTCTAACATTAAGGATTGTCTGTCCACTGCTACAGTGCTTCTTCCATTCACTTTAAAGGGGCGATTTTATACAAAGCTGATGTACTCCACACGTTAAAACGCTGACAGATAGGCAGTTCTGCTATCACACACTTATGTAATTCCCCCTTGTAAACAATGTGCTAAGTTGTCTTGTTTGTAACATTAATGGTTCCCTTACAAGGGAAGCAGTGCTTCTTCCTTCCACTTGAAAAGGGCTATTTTTCACAATGATAATGTTCTTCACACTTTAAAAGTCTGAGAGATAGGCAGTATTCCTTTAAAAAGTGAACTCTATTCTCACTGCTAAACAAAGTGCTAGAGCCTCTTGCTGCTGCTCTTCATGGTTTTGCTCCATGACAAACTGCCCTTGTTCAATTCACCTACATGCAGCTATTTGGCACAATGCTGATGCACCTCACCCATTCAAAAACTCAGTAGTAGGCAGGATTCCACTCAACTGGTAACTCACTTTTTCTAGGGAAACAAGGTGCAAGGCATTCCTGCCTCTCACACATCGTGTAGTGCCATGAGATACAATTGTTTGCCTATTTCGTATGAAGCGGGTCTTGTCAAAGAGTAGCTGGTTCTGCACTTCAAAGGCTATCATTTCACAAGCTTTTCGTTCACATGCTAACTCAAATCTCAAAGAGAATCAATGTGCAAGAACCTCCTGCTTCAGACCTTGATTATCCTGCAAGAGATAGAGTGATTCTTCCATTCTCTCGGATGGGGCTTTCTCGTACAAAGTGTGTGTTCCTCCAGAATGAAAATGCTGGGAGGTAGGTAGTATTACTTTTACCAGTTATCTCCATTCACAAAGCTAAACAAAGTGCTAGACCTGCTTGCTTCTAACATTAAAGCTTCTCCTCCAAGCTTGCTTCTAACATTAAAGCTTCTCCTCCAAGAGCTCCAGCACTTCTTCCTTTCACTTGCATAGAGCCATTTAGCACAAAGTTGATTTTCCTCACACAAGAAAACAATGAGAGACAGGCAGTATTCCTTTCTTCAGCTCACCCAATTGACAATAGTAAACCAGGCCCTAGGCCGTCTTGCTTCGCACATTAATGATTCTCTTGCAACAGTTGCAGTGCTTCTTCCATTCTCTTGTGAGGGTCGATTTACCACAGAGCTGATGTTCTTCACCCATGAAAACACTGAGTTAGGCAGTATTCCTTTGCACAGTTAACTCTGTTCACCACGGTAGACAAGGTGCTGGACCCTCTTGCTTCTAACATTAAGGATTGTCTGTCCACTGCTACAGTGCTTCTTCCATTCACTTTAAAGGGGCTGTTTTACAGAAAGTTGATGTTCTTCACACTTTAACATGCTGACAGATAGGCACTATTGCTTTCGCACACTAATGTAATTCTCCCTTTTTAACAATGTGTTAAGTTGTCTTGTTTGCAGCATTAATGGTTCTCTTACAAGGGCTACAGTGTTTCTTCCTTGCACTTTAAATGCATTATTGGGCACAGAGTAATATTCAACACGCATGAAAACACTGAGTGATAGGCAGTATTCGTTTAAACAAGTACCACCATTATCCTTGGAAAACACGGTGCTTGACCCTCCTGCTTCTAACATTCACAATTCTCTTAAAGGAGATGCCGTGCTTCATCCATCCACTACTAAGATGAGATTTAGCACAAAATTGATGTTCCTCACCCATGAAAACAATGAGACTTAGGCAGTATTCCTTTCAACAGGTAACTGAATTCCCAATTTTAAAGGAGGTGCCAGATCCTCTTGCTAATAAAATGAAAGATTCTCTTCCAATATCTACAGTGTATTCTTCCTTTCACTTGTGGGGGCAATTTAGCACCAAGTTGACGTTTCTCTCCCATGAAATCATTGAGAGGTAGGCAGTATTCCTTTGCACAGTTAACTCTGTTCACCACGGTAACCAAGGTGTTAGACCCTCTTGCTTCTAACATTAAGGATTGTCTGTATACTGCTACAGTGCTTCTTCCATTCACTTTAAAGGGGCGATTTTATAGAAAGCCGATGTTCCCCACACGTTAAAACGCTGACAGATAGGCAGTTCTGCTATCACACACTTATGTAATTCCCCCTTGTAAACAATGTGCTAAGTTGTCTTGTTTGTAACATTAATGGTTCCCTTACAAGGGAAGCAGTGCTTCTTCCTTCCACTTGAAAAGGGCTATTTTTCACAATGATAATGTTCTTCACACTTTAAAAGTCTGAGAGATAGGCAGTATTCCTTTAAAAAGTGAACTCTATTCTCACTGCTAAACAAAGTGCTAGAGCCTCTTGCTGCTGCTCTTCATGGTTTTGCTCCATGACAAACTGCCCTTGTTCAATTCACCTACATGCAGCTATTTGGCACAATGCTGATGCACCTCACCCATTCAAAAACTAAGTAGGAGGCAGGAATCCAGTCAACAGGTAACTCACTTCTAGGGAATCAAAGTGCAAGACATTCCTGCCTCTCACACATCGTGTAGTGCCAGGAGATACAAGTGTTTGCCTATTTGCTATGAAGCAGGTATGTGTCAAAGAGTAGCTGGTTCTGCACTTCAAAGGCTATCATTTCACAAGCATTCCTTTCACAGGCTAACTCAAATCTCAAGGAGAAACAACGTGCCGGAACCTCCTGCTTCAGACCTTGATCTCCTGCAAGAGATAGAGTGATTCTTCCATTCTCTCGAATGGGGCTTTCTTGTACAATGTTCGTGTTCCTCCACAATGAAAATGCTGAGAGGTAGGTAGTATTCCTTTAACCAGCTATCTCCATTCACAATGCTAAGCAAAGTGCTAGACCTGCTTGCTTCTGACATGAATGGTTCTCTTACAAGAGCTGCAGTACTTCTTCCTTTCACTTGTAGGGGCGACCTAGCACAAATGTGATTTTTTTCACCCATGAAAACGATGTGACAGGCAGTATTCCTTTAAACAGTTAACTCAATTCACTATGCTAAATAAGGGGCCACACCCTCTTGCTTCTACCATTAATGATTGTCTTACAAGTGCTCCAGCACTTCTTCCTTTCACTTGCATAGAGCCATTTAGCACAAAGTTGATTTTCCTCACACAAGAAAACAATGAGAGACAGGCAGTATTTCTTTCTTCAGCTCACTCAAATCACAATACTAAACCAGGCCCTAGGCCGTCTTGCTTCTCACATTAATGATACTCTTGCAAGAGTTGCAGTGCTTCTTCCATTCTCTTGTGAGGGTCGATTTACCACAGAGCTGATGTTCTTCACCCATGAAAACACTGAGTTAGGCAGTATTTCTTTGCACAGTTAACTCTGTTCACCACGGTAGACAAGGTGCTGGACCCTCTTGCTTCTAACATTAAGGATTGTCTGTCCACTGCTACAGTGCTTCTTCCATTCACTTTAAAGGGGCGATTTTATACAAAGCTGATGTACTCCACACGTTAAAACGCTGACAGATAGGCAGTTCTGCTATCACACACTTATGTAATTCCCCCTTGTAAACAATGTGCTAAGTTGTCTTGTTTGTAACATTAATGGTTCCCTTACAAGGGAAGCAGTGCTTCTTCCTTCCACTTGAAAAGGGCTATTTTTCACAATGATAATGTTCTTCACACTTTAAAAGTCTGAGAGATAGGCAGTATTCCTTTAAAAAGTGAACTCTATTCTCACTGCTAAACAAAGTGCTAGAGCCTCTTGCTGCTGCTCTTCATGGTTTTGCTCCATGACAAACTGCCCTTGTTCAATTCACCTACATGCAGCTATTTGGCACAATGCTGATGCACCTCACCCATTCAAAAACTCAGTAGTAGGCAGGATTCCACTCAACTGGTAACTCACTTTTTCTAGGGAAACAAGGTGCAAGGCATTCCTGCCTCTCACACATCGTGTAGTGCCATGAGATACAATTGTTTGCCTATTTCGTATGAAGCGGGTCTTGTCAAAGAGTAGCTGGTTCTGCACTTCAAAGGCTATCATTTCACAAGCCTTTCGTTCACATGCTAACTCAAATCTCAAAGAGAATCAATGTGCAAGAACCTCCTGCTTCAGACCTTGATTATCCTGCAAGAGATAGAGTGATTCTTCCATTCTCTCGGATGGGGCTTTCTCGTACAAAGTGTGTGTTCCTCCAGAATGAAAATGCTGGGAGGTAGGTAGTATTACTTTTACCAGTTATCTCCATTCACAAAGCTAAACAAAGTGCTAGACCTGCTTGCTTCTAACATTAAAGCTTCTCCTCCAAGCTTGCTTCTAACATTAAAGCTTCTCCTCCAAGAGCTCCAGCACTTCTTCCTTTCACTTGCATAGAGCCATTTAGCACAAAGTTGATTTTCCTCACACAAGAAAACAATGAGAGACAGGCAGTATTCCTTTCTTCAGCTCACCCAATTGACAATAGTAAACCAGGCCCTAGGCCGTCTTGCTTCGCACATTAATGATTCTCTTGCAACAGTTGCAGTGCTTCTTCCATTCTCTTGTGAGGGTCGATTTACCACAGAGCTGATGTTCTTCACCCATGAAAACACTGAGTTAGGCAGTATTCCTTTGCACAGTTAACTCTGTTCACCACGGTAGACAAGGTGCTGGACCCTCTTGCTTCTAACATTAAGGATTGTCTGTCCACTGCTACAGTGCTTCTTCCATTCACTTTAAAGGGGCTGTTTTACAGAAAGTTGATGTTCTTCACACTTTAACACGCTGACAGATAGGCACTATTGCTTTCGCACACTAATGTAATTCTCCCTTGTTAACAATGTGTTAAGTTGTCTTGTTTGCAGCATTAATGGTTCTCTTACAAGGGCTACAGTGTTTCTTCCTTGCACTTTAAATGCATTATTGGGCACAGAGTAATATTCAACACGCATGAAAACACTGAGTGATAGGCAGTATTCGTTTAAACAAGTACCACCATTATCCTTGGAAAACACGGTGCTTGACCCTCCTGCTTCTAACATTCACAATTCTCTTAAAGGAGATGCCGTGCTTCATCCATCCACTACTAAGATGAGATTTAGCACAAAATTGATGTTCCTCACCCATGAAAACAATGAGACTTAGGCAGTATTCCTTTCAACAGGTAACTGAATTCCCAATTTTAAAGGAGGTGCCAGATCCTCTTGCTAATAAAATGAAAGATTCTCTTCCAATATCTACAGTGTATTCTTCCTTTCACTTGTGGGGGCAATTTAGCACCAAGTTGACGTTTCTCTCCCATGAAATCATTGAGAGGTAGGCAGTATTCCTTTGCACAGTTAACTCTGTTCACCACGGTAACCAAGGTGTTAGACCCTCTTGCTTCTAACATTAAGGATTGTCTGTATACTGCTACAGTGCTTCTTCCATTCACTTTAAAGGGGCGATTTTATAGAAAGCCGATGTTCCCCACACGTTAAAACGCTGACAGATAGGCAGTTCTGCTATCACACACTTATGTAATTCCCCCTTGTAAACAATGTGCTAAGTTGTCTTGTTTGTAACATTAATGGTTCCCTTACAAGGGAAGCAGTGCTTCTTCCTTCCACTTGAAAAGGGCTATTTTTCACAATGATAATGTTCTTCACACTTTAAAAGTCTGAGAGATAGGCAGTATTCCTTTAAAAAGTGAACTCTATTCTCACTGCTAAACAAAGTGCTAGAGCCTCTTGCTGCTGCTCTTCATGGTTTTGCTCCATGACAAACTGCCCTTGTTCAATTCACCTACATGCAGCTATTTGGCACAATGCTGATGCACCTCACCCATTCAAAAACTAAGTAGGAGGCAGGAATCCAGTCAACAGGTAACTCACTTCTAGGGAATCAAAGTGCAAGACATTCCTGCCTCTCACACATCGTGTAGTGCCAGGAGATACAAGTGTTTGCCTATTTGCTATGAAGCAGGTATGTGTCAAAGAGTAGCTGTTTCTGCACTTCAAAGGCTATCATTTCACAAGCATTCCTTTCACAGGCTAACTCAAATCTCAAGGAGAAACAACGTGCCGGAACCTCCTGCTTCAGACCTTGATCTCCTGCAAGAGATAGAGTGATTCTTCCATTCTCTCGAATGGGGCTTTCTTGTACAAAGTTCGTGTTCCTCCACAATGAAAATGCTGAGAGGTAGGTAGTATTCCTTTAACCAGCTATCTCCATTCACAATGCTAAGCAAAGTGCTAGACCTGCTTGCTTCTGACATGAATGGTTCTCTTACAAGAGCTGCAGTACTTCTTCCTTTCACTTGTAGGGGCGACCTAGCACAAATGTGATTTTTTTCACCCATGAAAACGATGTGACAGGCAGTATTCCTTTAAACAGTTAACTCAATTCACTATGCTAAATAAGGGGCCACACCCTCTTGCTTCTACCATTAATGATTGTCTTACAAGTGCTCCAGCACTTCTTCCTTTCACTTGCATAGAGCCATTTAGCACAAAGTTGATTTTCCTCACACAAGAAAACAATGAGAGACAGGCAGTATTTCTTTCTTCAGCTCACTCAAATCACAATACTAAACCAGGCCCTAGGCCCTCTTGCTTCTCACATTAATGATACTATTGGAAGAGTTGCAGTGCTTCTTCCATTCTCTTGTGAGGGTCGATTTACCACAGAGCTGATGTTCTTCACCCATGAAAACACTGAGTTAGGCAGTATTTCTTTGCACAGTTAACTCTGTTCACCACGGTAGACAAGGTGCTGGACCCTCTTGCTTCTAACATTAAGGATTGTCTGTCCACTGCTACAGTGCTTCTTCCATTCACTTTAAAGGGGCGATTTTATACAAAGCTGATGTACTGCACACGTTAAAACGCTGACAGATAGGCAGTTCTGCTATCACACACTTATGTAATTCCCCCTTGTAAACAATGTGCTAAGTTGTCTTGTTTGTAACATTAATGGTTCCCTTACAAGGGAAGCAGTGCTTCTTCCTTCCACTTGAAAAGGGCTATTTTTCACAATGATAATGTTCTTCACACTTTAAAAGTCTGAGAGATAGGCAGTATTCCTTTAAAAAGTGAACTCTATTCTCACTGCTAAACAAAGTGCTAGAGCCTCTTGCTGCTGCTCTTCATGGTTTTGCTCCATGACAAACTGCCCTTGTTCAATTCACCTACATGCAGCTATTTGGCACAATGCTGATGCACCTCACCCATTCAAAAACTCAGTAGTAGGCAGGATTCCACTCAACTGGTAACTCACTTTTTCTAGGGAAACAAGGTGCAAGGCATTCCTGCCTCTCACACATCGTGTAGTGCCATGAGATACAATTGTTTGCCTATTTCGTATGAAGCGGGTCTTGTCAAAGAGTAGCTGGTTCTGCACTTCAAAGGCTATCATTTCACAAGCCTTTCGTTCACATGCTAACTCAAATCTCAAAGAGAATCAATGTGCAAGAACCTCCTGCTTCAGACCTTGATTATCCTGCAAGAGATAGAGTGATTCTTCCATTCTCTCGGATGGGGCTTTCTCGTACAAAGTGTGTGTTCCTCCAGAATGAAAATGCTGGGAGGTAGGTAGTATTACTTTTACCAGTTATCTCCATTCACAAAGCTAAACAAAGTGCTAGACCTGCTTGCTTCTAACATTAAAGCTTCTCCTCCAAGCTTGCTTCTAACATTAAAGCTTCTCCTCCAAGAGCTCCAGCACTTCTTCCTTTCACTTGCATAGAGCCATTTAGCACAAAGTTGATTTTCCTCACACAAGAAAACAATGAGAGACAGGCAGTATTCCTTTCTTCAGCTCACCCAATTGACAATAGTAAACCAGGCCCTAGGCCGTCTTGCTTCGCACATTAATGATTCTCTTGCAACAGTTGCAGTGCTTCTTCCATTCTCTTGTGAGGGTCGATTTACCACAGAGCTGATGTTCTTCACCCATGAAAACACTGAGTTAGGCAGTATTCCTTTGCACAGTTAACTCTGTTCACCACGGTAGACAAGGTGCTGGACCCTCTTGCTTCTAACATTAAGGATTGTCTGTCCACTGCTACAGTGCTTCTTCCATTCACTTTAAAGGGGCTGTTTTACAGAAAGTTGATGTTCTTCACACTTTAACACGCTGACAGATAGGCACTATTGCTTTCGCACACTAATGTAATTCTCCCTTGTTAACAATGTGTTAAGTTGTCTTGTTTGCAGCATTAATGGTTCTCTTACAAGGGCTACAGTGTTTCTTCCTTGCACTTTAAATGCATTATTGGGCACAGAGTAATATTCAACACGCATGAAAACACTGAGTGATAGGCAGTATTCGTTTAAACAAGTACCACCATTATCCTTGGAAAACACGGTGCTTGACCCTCCTGCTTCTAACATTCACAATTCTCTTAAAGGAGATGCCGTGCTTCATCCATCCACTACTAAGATGAGATTTAGCACAAAATTGATGTTCCTCACCCATGAAAACAATGAGACTTAGGCAGTATTCCTTTCAACAGGTAACTGAATTCCCAATTTTAAAGGAGGTGCCAGATCCTCTTGCTAATAAAATGAAAGATTCTCTTCCAATATCTACAGTGTATTCTTCCTTTCACTTGTGGGGGCAATTTAGCACCAAGTTGACGTTTCTCTCCCATGAAATCATTGAGAGGTAGGCAGTATTCCTTTGCACAGTTAACTCTGTTCACCACGGTAAACAAGGTGTTAGACCCTCTTGCTTCTAACATTAAGGATTGTCTGTATACTGCTACAGTGCTTCTTCCATTCACTTTAAAGGGGCGATTTTATAGAAAGCCGATGTTCCCCACACGTTAAAACGCTGACAGATAGGCAGTTCTGCTATCACACACTTATGTAATTCCCCCTTGTAAACAATGTGCTAAGTTGTCTTGTTTGTAACATTAATGGTTCCCTTACAAGGGAAGCAGTGCTTCTTCCTTCCACTTGAAAAGGGCTATTTTTCACAATGATAATGTTCTTCACACTTTAAAAGTCTGAGAGATAGGCAGTATTCCTTTAAAAAGTGAACTCTATTCTCACTGCTAAACAAAGTGCTAGAGCCTCTTGCTGCTGCTCTTCATGGTTTTGCTCCATGACAAACTGCCCTTGTTCAATTCACCTACATGCAGCTATTTGGCACAATGCTGATGCACCTCACCCATTCAAAAACTAAGTAGGAGGCAGGAATCCAGTCAACAGGTAACTCACTTCTAGGGAATCAAAGTGCAAGACATTCCTGCCTCTCACACATCGTGTAGTGCCAGGAGATACAAGTGTTTGCCTATTTGCTATGAAGCAGGTATGTGTCAAAGAGTAGCTGGTTCTGCACTTCAAAGGCTATCATTTCACAAGCATTCCTTTCACAGGCTAACTCAAATCTCAAGGAGAAACAACGTGCCGGAACCTTCTGCTTCAGACCTTGATCTCCTGCAAGAGATAGAGTGATTCTTCCATTCTCTCGAATGGGGCTTTCTTGTACAATGTTCGTGTTCCTCCACAATGAAAATGCTGAGAGGTAGGTAGTATTCCTTTAACCAGCTATCTCCATTCACAATGCTAAGCAAAGTGCTAGACCTGCTTGCTTCTGACATGAATGGTTCTCTTACAAGAGCTGCAGTACTTCTTCCTTTCACTTGTAGGGGCGACCTAGCACAAATGTGATTTTTTTCACCCATGAAAACGATGTGACAGGCAGTATTCCTTTAAACAGTTAACTCAATTCACTATGCTAAATAAGGGGCCACACCCTCTTGCTTCTACCATTAATGATTGTCTTACAAGTGCTCCAGGACTTCTTCCTTTCACTTGCATAGAGCCATTTAGCACAAAGTTGATTTTCCTCACACAAGAAAACAATGAGAGACAGGCAGTATTTCTTTCTTCAGCTCACTCAAATCACAATACTAAACCAGGCCCTAGGCCGTCTTGCTTCTCACATTAATGATACTCTTGCAAGAGTTGCAGTGCTTCTTCCATTCTCTTGTGAGGGTCGATTTACCACAGAGCTGATGTTCTTCACCCATGAAAACACTGAGTTAGGCAGTATTTCTTTGCACAGTTAACTCTGTTCACCACGGTAGACAAGGTGCTGGACCCTCTTGCTTCTAACATTAAGGATTGTCTGTCCACTGCTACAGTGCTTGTTCCATTCACTTTAAAGGGGCGATTTTATACAAAGCTGATGTACTCCACACGTTAAAACGCTGACAGATAGGCAGTTCTGCTATCACACACTTATGTAATTCCCCCTTGTAAACAATGTGCTAAGTTGTCTTGTTTGTAACATTAATGGTTCCCTTACAAGGGAAGCAGTGCTTCTTCCTTCCACTTGAAAAGGGCTATTTTTCACAATGATAATGTTCTTCACACTTTAAAAGTCTGAGAGATAGGCAGTATTCCTTTAAAAAGTGAACTCTATTCTCACTGCTAAACAAAGTGCTAGAGCCTCTTGCTGCTGCTCTTCATGGTTTTGCTCCATGACAAACTGCCCTTGTTCAATTCACCTACATGCAGCTATTTGGCACAATGCTGATGCACCTCACCCATTCAAAAACTCAGTAGTAGGCAGGATTCCACTCAACTGGTAACTCACTTTTTCTAGGGAAACAAGGTGCAAGGCATTCCTGCCTCTCACACATCGTGTAGTGCCATGAGATACAATTGTTTGCCTATTTCGTATGAAGCGGGTCTTGTCAAAGAGTAGCTGGTTCTGCACTTCAAAGGCTATCATTTCACAAGCCTTTCGTTCACATGCTAACTCAAATCTCAAAGAGAATCAATGTGCAAGAACCTCCTGCTTCAGACCTTGATTATCCTGCAAGAGATAGAGTGATTCTTCCATTCTCTCGGATGGGGCTTTCTCGTACAAAGTGTGTGTTCCTCCAGAATGAAAATGCTGGGAGGTAGGTAGTATTACTTTTACCAGTTATCTCCATTCACAAAGCTAAACAAAGTGCTAGACCTGCTTGCTTCTAACATTAAAGCTTCTCCTCCAAGCTTGCTTCTAATATTAAAGCTTCTCCTCCAAGAGCTCCAGCACTTCTTCCTTTCACTTGCATAGAGCCATTTAGCACAAAGTTGATTTTCCTCACACAAGAAAACAATGAGAGACAGGCAGTATTCCTTTCTTCAGCTCACCCAATTGACAATAGTAAACCAGGCCCTAGGCCGTCTTGCTTCGCACATTAATGATTCTCTTGCAACAGTTGCAGTGCTTCTTCCATTCTCTTGTGAGGGTCGATTTCCCACAGAGCTGATGTTCTTCACCCATGAAAACACTGAGTTAGGCAGTATTCCTTTGCACAGTTAACTCTGTTCACCACGGTAGACAAGGTGCTGGACCCTCTTGCTTCTAACATTAAGGATTGTCTGTCCACTGCTACAGTGCTTCTTCCATTCACTTTAAAGGGGCTGTTTTACAGAAAGTTGATGTTCTTCACACTTTAACACGCTGACAGATAGGCACTATTGCTTTCGCACACTAATGTAATTCTCCCTTTTTAACAATGTGTTAAGTTGTCTTGTTTGCAGCATTAATGGTTCTCTTACAAGGGCTACAGTGTTTCTTCCTTGCACTTTAAATGCATTATTGGGCACAGAGTAATATTCAACACGCATGAAAACACTGAGTGATAGGCAGTATTCGTTTAAACAAGTACCACCATTATCCTTGGAAAAAACGGTGCTTGACCCTCCTGCTTCTAACATTCACAATTCTCTTAAAGGAGATGCCGTGCTTCATCCATCCACTACTAAGATGAGATTTAGCACAAAATTGATGTTCCTCACCCATGAAAACAATGAGACTTAGGCAGTATTCCTTTCAACAGGTAACTGAATTCCCAATTTTAAAGGAGGTGCCAGATCCTCTTGCTAATAAAATGAAAGATTCTCTTCCAATATCTACAGTGTATCTTCCTTTCACTTGTGGGGGCAATTTAGCACCAAGTTGACGTTTCTCTCCCATGAAATCATTGAGAGGTAGGCAGTATTCCTTTGCACAGTTAACTCTGTTCACCACGGTAACCAAGGTGTTAGACCCTCTTGCTTCTAACATTAAGGATTGTCTGTATACTGCTACAGTGCTTCTTCCATTCACTTTAAAGGGGCGATTTTATAGAAAGCCGATGTTCCCCACACGTTAAAACGCTGACAGATAGGCAGTTCTGCTATCACACACTTATGTAATTCCCCCTTGTAAACAATGTGCTAAGTTGTCTTGTTTGTAACATTAATGGTTCCCTTACAAGGGAAGCAGTGCTTCTTCCTTCCACTTGAAAAGGGCTATTTTTCACAATGATAATGTTCTTCACACTTTAAAAGTCTGAGAGATAGGCAGTATTCCTTTAAAAAGTGAACTCTATTCTCACTGCTAAACAAAGTGCTAGAGCCTCTTGCTGCTGCTCTTCATGGTTTTGCTCCATGACAAACTGCCCTTGTTCAATTCACCTACATGCAGCTATTTGGCACAATGCTGATGCACCTCACCCATTCAAAAACTAAGTAGGAGGCAGGAATCCAGTCAACAGGTAACTCACTTCTAGGGAATCAAAGTGCAAGACATTCCTGCCTCTCACACATCGTGTAGTGCCAGGAGATACAAGTGTTTGCCTATTTGCTATGAAGCAGGTATGTGTCAAAGAGTAGCTGGTTCTGCACTTCAAAGGCTATCATTTCACAAGCATTCCTTTCACAGGCTAACTCAAATCTCAAGGAGAAACAACGTGCCGGAACCTCCTGCTTCAGACCTTGATCTCCTGCAAGAGATAGAGTGATTCTTCCATTCTCTCGAATGGGGCTTTCTTGTACAATGTTCGTGTTCCTCCACAATGAAAATGCTGAGAGGTAGGTAGTATTCCTTTAACCAGCTATCTCCATTCACAATGCTAAGCAAAGTGCTAGACCTGCTTGCTTCTGACATGAATGGTTCTCTTACAAGAGCTGCAGTACTTCTTCCTTTCACTTGTAGGGGCGACCTAGCACAAATGTGATTTTTTTCACCCATGAAAACGATGTGACAGGCAGTATTCCTTTAAACAGTTAACTCAATTCACTATGCTAAATAAGGGGCCACACCCTCTTGCTTCTACCATTAATGATTGTCTTACAAGTGCTCCAGCACTTCTTCCTTTCACTTGCATAGAGCCATTTAGCACAAAGTTGATTTTCCTCACACAAGAAAACAATGAGAGACAGGCAGTATTTCTTTCTTCAGCTCACTCAAATCACAATACTAAACCAGGCCCTAGGCCCTCTTGCTTCTCACATTAATGATACTATTGGAAGAGTTGCAGTGCTTCTTCCATTCTCTTGTGAGGGTCGATTTACCACAGAGCTGATGTTCTTCACCCATGAAAACACTGAGTTAGGCAGTATTTCTTTGCACAGTTAACTCTGTTCACCACGGTAGACAAGGTGCTGGACCCTCTTGCTTCTAACATTAAGGATTGTCTGTCCACTGCTACAGTGCTTCTTCCATTCACTTTAAAGGGGCGATTTTATACAAAGCTGATGTACTGCACACGTTAAAACGCTGACAGATAGGCAGTTCTGCTATCACACACTTATGTAATTCCCCCTTGTAAACAATGTGCTAAGTTGTCTTGTTTGTAACATTAATGGTTCCCTTACAAGGGAAGCAGTGCTTCTTCCTTCCACTTGAAAAGGGCTATTTTTCACAATGATAATGTTCTTCACACTTTAAAAGTCTGAGAGATAGGCAGTATTCCTTTAAAAAGTGAACTCTATTCTCACTGCTAAACAAAGTGCTAGAGCCTCTTGCTGCTGCTCTTCATGGTTTTGCTCCATGACAAACTGCCCTTGTTCAATTCACCTACATGCAGCTATTTGGCACAATGCTGATGCACCTCACCCATTCAAAAACTCAGTAGTAGGCAGGATTCCACTCAACTGGTAACTCACTTTTTCTAGGGAAACAAGGTGCAAGGCATTCCTGCCTCTCACACATCGTGTAGTGCCATGAGATACAATTGTTTGCCTATTTCGTATGAAGCGGGTCTTGTCAAAGAGTAGCTGGTTCTGCACTTCAAAGGCTATCATTTCACAAGCCTTTCGTTCACATGCTAACTCAAATCTCAAAGAGAATCAATGTGCAAGAACCTCCTGCTTCAGACCTTGATTATCCTGCAAGAGATAGAGTGATTCTTCCATTCTCTCGGATGGGGCTTTCTCGTACAAAGTGTGTGTTCCTCCAGAATGAAAATGCTGGGAGGTAGGTAGTATTACTTTTACCAGTTATCTCCATTCACAAAGCTAAACAAAGTGCTAGACCTGCTTGCTTCTAACATTAAAGCTTCTCCTCCAAGCTTGCTTCTAACATTAAAGCTTCTCCTCCAAGAGCTCCAGCACTTCTTCCTTTCACTTGCATAGAGCCATTTAGCACAAAGTTGATTTTCCTCACACAAGAAAACAATGAGAGACAGGCAGTATTCCTTTCTTCAGCTCACCCAATTGACAATAGTAAACCAGGCCCTAGGCCGTCTTGCTTCGCACATTAATGATTCTCTTGCAACAGTTGCAGTGCTTCTTCCATTCTCTTGTGAGGGTCGATTTACCACAGAGCTGATGTTCCTCACCCATGAAAACACTGAGTTAGGCAGTATTCCTTTGCACAGTTAACTCTGTTCACCACGGTAGACAAGGTGCTGGACCCTCTTGCTTCTAACATTAAGGATTGTCTGTCCACTGCTACAGTGCTTCTTCCATTCACTTTAAAGGGGCTGTTTTACAGAAAGTTGATGTTCTTCACACTTTAACACGCTGACAGATAGGCACTATTGCTTTCGCACACTAATGTAATTCTCCCTTGTTAACAATGTGTTAAGTTGTCTTGTTTGCAGCATTAATGGTTCTCTTACAAGGGCTACAGTGTTTCTTCCTTGCACTTTAAATGCATTATTGGGCACAGAGTAATATTCAACACGCATGAAAACACTGAGTGATAGGCAGTATTCGTTTAAACAAGTACCACCATTATCCTTGGAAAACACGGTGCTTGACCCTCCTGCTTCTAACATTCACAATTCTCTTAAAGGAGATGCCGTGCTTCATCCATCCACTACTAAGATGAGATTTAGCACAAAATTGATGTTCCTCACCCATGAAAACAATGAGACTTAGGCAGTATTCCTTTCAACAGGTAACTGAATTCCCAATTTTAAAGGAGGTGCCAGATCCTCTTGCTAATAAAATGAAAGATTCTCTTCCAATATCTACAGTGTATTCTTCCTTTCACTTGTGGGGGCAATTTAGCACCAAGTTGACGTTTCTCTCCCATGAAATCATTGAGAGGTAGGCAGTATTCCTTTGCACAGTTAACTCTGTTCACCACGGTAACCAAGGTGTTAGACCCTCTTGCTTCTAACATTAAGGATTGTCTGTATACTGCTACAGTGCTTCTTCCATTCACTTTAAAGGGGCGATTTTATAGAAAGCCGATGTTCCCCACACGTTAAAACGCTGACAGATAGGCAGTTCTGCTATCACACACTTATGTAATTCCCCCTTGTAAACAATGTGCTAAGTTGTCTTGTTTGTAACATTAATGGTTCCCTTACAAGGGAAGCAGTGCTTCTTCCTTCCACTTGAAAAGGGCTATTTTTCACAATGATAATGTTCTTCACACTTTAAAAGTCTGAGAGATAGGCAGTATTCCTTTAAAAAGTGAACTCTATTCTCACTGCTAAACAAAGTGCTAGAGCCTCTTGCTGCTGCTCTTCATGGTTTTGCTCCATGACAAACTGCCCTTGTTCAATTCACCTACATGCAGCTATTTGGCACAATGCTGATGCACCTCACCCATTCAAAAACTAAGTAGGAGGCAGGAATCCAGTCAACAGGTAACTCACTTCTAGGGAATCAAAGTGCAAGACATTCCTGCCTCTCACACATCGTGTAGTGCCAGGAGATACAAGTGTTTGCCTATTTGCTATGAAGCAGGTATGTGTCAAAGAGTAGCTGGTTCTGCACTTCAAAGGCTATCATTTCACAAGCATTCCTTTCACAGGCTAACTCAAATCTCAAGGAGAAACAACGTGCCGGAACCTTCTGCTTCAGACCTTGATCTCCTGCAAGAGATAGAGTGATTCTTCCATTCTCTCGAATGGGGCTTTCTTGTACAATGTTCGTGTTCCTCCACAATGAAAATGCTGAGAGGTAGGTAGTATTCCTTTAACCAGCTATCTCCATTCACAATGCTAAGCAAAGTGCTAGACCTGCTTGCTTCTGACATGAATGGTTCTCTTACAAGAGCTGCAGTACTTCTTCCTTTCACTTGTAGGGGCGACCTAGCACAAATGTGATTTTTTTCACCCATGAAAACGATGTGACAGGCAGTATTCCTTTAAACAGTTAACTCAATTCACTATGCTAAATAAGGGGCCACACCCTCTTGCTTCTACCATTAATGATTGTCTTACAAGTGCTCCAGCACTTCTTCCTTTCACTTGCATAGAGCCATTTAGCACAAAGTTGATTTTCCTCACACAAGAAAACAATGAGAGACAGGCAGTATTTCTTTCTTCAGCTCACTCAAATCACAATACTAAACCAGGCCCTAGGCCGTCTTGCTTCTCACATTAATGATACTCTTGCAAGAGTTGCAGTGCTTCTTCCATTCTCTTGTGAGGGTCGATTTACCACAGAGCTGATGTTCTTCACCCATGAAAACACTGAGTTAGGCAGTATTTATTTGCACAGTTAACTCTGTTCACCACGGTAGACAAGGTGCTGGACCCTCTTGCTTCTAACATTAAGGATTGTCTGTCCACTGCTACAGTGCTTTTTCCATTCACTTTAAAGGGGCGATTTTATACAAAGCTGATGTACTCCACACGTTAAAACGCTGACAGATAGGCAGTTCTGCTATCACACACTTATGTAATTCCCCCTTGTAAACAATGTGCTAAGTTGTCTTGTTTGTAACATTAATGGTTCCCTTACAAGGGAAGCAGTGCTTCTTCCTTCCACTTGAAAAGGGCTATTTTTCACAATGATAATGTTCTTCACACTTTAAAAGTCTGAGAGATAGGCAGTATTCCTTTAAAAAGTGAACTCTATTCTCACTGCTAAACAAAGTGCTAGAGCCTCTTGCTGCTGCTCTTCATGGTTTTGCTCCATGACAAACTGCCCTTGTTCAATTCACCTACATGCAGCTATTTGGCACAATGCTGATGCACCTCACCCATTCAAAAACTCAGTAGTAGGCAGGATTCCACTCAACTGGTAACTCACTTTTTCTAGGGAAACAAGGTGCAAGGCATTCCTGCCTCTCACACATCGTGTAGTGCCATGAGATACAATTGTTTGCCTATTTCGTATGAAGCGGGTCTTGTCAAAGAGTAGCTGGTTCTGCACTTCAAAGGCTATCATTTCACAAGCCTTTCGTTCACATGCTAACTCAAATCTCAAAGAGAATCAATGTGCAAGAACCTCCTGCTTCAGACCTTGATTATCCTGCAAGAGATAGAGTGATTCTTCCATTCTCTCGGATGGGGCTTTCTCGTACAAAGTGTGTGTTCCTCCAGAATGAAAATGCTGGGAGGTAGGTAGTATTACTTTTACCAGTTATCTCCATTCACAAAGCTAAACAAAGTGCTAGACCTGCTTGCTTCTAACATTAAAGCTTCTCCTCCAAGCTTGCTTCTAATATTAAAGCTTCTCCTCCAAGAGCTCCAGCACTTCTTCCTTTCACTTGCATAGAGCCATTTAGCACAAAGTTGATTTTCCTCACACAAGAAAACAATGAGAGACAGGCAGTATTCCTTTCTTCAGCTCACCCAATTGACAATAGTAAACCAGGCCCTAGGCCGTCTTGCTTCGCACATTAATGATTCTCTTGCAACAGTTGCAGTGCTTCTTCCATTCTCTTGTGAGGGTCGATTTACCACAGAGCTGATGTTCTTCACCCATGAAAACACTGAGTTAGGCAGTATTCCTTTGCACAGTTAACTCTGTTCACCACGGTAGACAAGGTGCTGGACCCTCTTGCTTCTAACATTAAGGATTGTCTGTCCACTGCTACAGTGCCTCTTCCATTCACTTTAAAGGGGCTGTTTTACAGAAAGTTGATGTTCTTCACACTTTAACACGCTGACAGATAGGCACTATTGCTTTCGCACACTAATGTAATTCTCCCTTTTTAACAATGTGTTAAGTTGTCTTGTTTGCAGCATTAATGGTTCTCTTACAAGGGCTACAGTGTTTCTTCCTTGCACTTTAAATGCATTATTGGGCACAGAGTAATATTCAACACGCATGAAAACACTGAGTGATAGGCAGTATTCGTTTAAACAAGTACCACCATTATCCTTGGAAAACACGGTGCTTGACCCTCCTGCTTCTAACATTCACAATTCTCTTAAAGGAGATGCCGTGCTTCATCCATCCACTACTAAGATGAGATTTAGCACAAAATTGATGTTCCTCACCCATGAAAACAATGAGACTTAGGCAGTATTCCTTTCAACAGGTAACTGAATTCCCAATTTTAAAGGAGGTGCCAGATCCTCTTGCTAATAAAATGAAAGATTCTCTTCCAATATCTACAGTGTATCTTCCTTTCACTTGTGGGGGCAATTTAGCACCAAGTTGACGTTTCTCTCCCATGAAATCATTGAGAGGTAGGCAGTATTCCTTTGCACAGTTAACTCTGTTCACCACGGTAACCAAGGTGTTAGACCCTCTTGCTTCTAACATTAAGGATTGTCTGTATACTGCTACAGTGCTTCTTCCATTCACTTTAAAGGGGCGATTTTATAGAAAGCCGATGTTCCCCACACGTTAAAACGCTGACAGATAGGCAGTTCTGCTATCACACACTTATGTAATTCCCCCTTGTAAACAATGTGCTAAGTTGTCTTGTTTGTAACATTAATGGTTCCCTTACAAGGGAAGCAGTGCTTCTTCCTTCCACTTGAAAAGGGCTATTTTTCACAATGATAATGTTCTTCACACTTTAAAAGTCTGAGAGATAGGCAGTATTCCTTTAAAAAGTGAACTCTATTCTCACTGCTAAACAAAGTGCTAGAGCCTCTTGCTGCTGCTCTTCATGGTTTTGCTCCATGACAAACTGCCCTTGTTCAATTCACCTACATGCAGCTATTTGGCACAATGCTGATGCACCTCACCCATTCAAAAACTAAGTAGGAGGCAGGAATCCAGTCAACAGGTAACTCACTTCTAGGGAATCAAAGTGCAAGACATTCCTGCCTCTCACACATCGTGTAGTGCCAGGAGATACAAGTGTTTGCCTATTTGCTATGAAGCAGGTATGTGTCAAAGAGTAGCTGGTTCTGCACTTCAAAGGCTATCATTTCACAAGCATTCCTTTCACAGGCTAACTCAAATCTCAAGGAGAAACAACGTGCCGGAACCTCCTGCTTCAGACCTTGATCTCCTGCAAGAGATAGAGTGATTCTTCCATTCTCTCGAATGGGGCTTTCTTGTACAATGTTCGTGTTCCTCCACAATGAAAATGCTGAGAGGTAGGTAGTATTCCTTTAACCAGCTATCTCCATTCACAATGCTAAGCAAAGTGCTAGACCTGCTTGCTTCTGACATGAATGGTTCTCTTACAAGAGCTGCAGTACTTCTTCCTTTCACTTGTAGGGGCGACCTAGCACAAATGTGATTTTTTTCACCCATGAAAACGATGTGACAGGCAGTATTCCTTTAAACAGTTAACTCAATTCACTATGCTAAATAAGGGGCCACACCCTCTTGCTTCTACCATTAATGATTGTCTTACAAGTGCTCCAGCACTTCTTCCTTTCACTTGCATAGAGCCATTTAGCACAAAGTTGATTTTCCTCACACAAGAAAACAATGAGAGACAGGCAGTATTTCTTTCTTCAGCTCACTCAAATCACAATACTAAACCAAGCCCTAGGCCCTCTTGCTTCTCACATTAATGATACTATTGGAAGAGTTGCAGTGCTTCTTCCATTCTCTTGTGAGGGTCGATTTACCACAGAGCTGATGTTCTTCACCCATGAAAACACTGAGTTAGGCAGTATTTCTTTGCACAGTTAACTCTGTTCACCACGGTAGACATGGTGCTGGACCCTCTTGCTTCTAACATTAAGGATTGTCTGTCCACTGCTACAGTGCTTCTTCCATTCACTTTAAAGGGGCGATTTTATACAAAGCTGATGTACTCCACACGTTAAAACGCTGACAGATAGGCAGTTCTGCTATCACACACTTATGTAATTCCCCCTTGTAAACAATGTGCTAAGTTGTCTTGTTTGTAACATTAATGGTTCCCTTACAAGGGAAGCAGTGCTTCTTCCTTCCACTTGAAAAGGGCTATTTTTCACAATGATAATGTTCTTCACACTTTAAAAGTCTGAGAGATAGGCAGTATTCCTTTAAAAAGTGAACTCTATTCTCACTGCTAAACAAAGTGCTAGAGCCTCTTGCTGCTGCTCTTCATGGTTTTGCTCCATGACAAACTGCCCTTGTTCAATTCACCTACATGCAGCTATTTGGCACAATGCTGATGCACCTCACCCATTCAAAAACTCAGTAGTAGGCAGGATTCCACTCAACTGGTAACTCACTTTTTCTAGGGAAACAAGGTGCAAGGCATTCCTGCCTCTCACACATCGTGTAGTGCCATGAGATACAATTGTTTGCCTATTTCATATGAAGCGGGTCTTGTCAAAGAGTAGCTGGTTCTGCACTTCAAAGGCTATCATTTCACAAGCCTTTCATTCACATGCTAACTCAAATCTCAAAGAGAATCAATGTGCAAGAACCTCCTGCTTCAGACCTTGATTATCCTGCAAGAGATAGAGTGATTCTTCCATTCTCTCGGATGGGGCTTTCTCGTACAAAGTGTGTGTTCCTCCAGAATGAAAATGCTGGGAGGTAGGTAGTATTACTTTTACCAGTTATCTCCATTCACAAAGCTAAACAAAGTGCTAGACCTGCTTGCTTCTAACATTAAAGCTTCTCCTCCAAGCTTGCTTCTAACATTAAAGCTTCTCCTCCAAGAGCTCCAGCACTTCTTCCTTTCACTTGCATAGAGCCATTTAGCACAAAGTTGATTTTCCTCACACAAGAAAACAATGAGAGACAGGCAGTATTCCTTTCTTCAGCTCACCCAATTGACAATAGTAAACCAGGCCCTAGGCCGTCTTGCTTCGCACATTAATGATTCTCTTGCAACAGTTGCAGTGCTTCTTCCATTCTCTTGTGAGGGTCGATTTACCACAGAGCTGATGTTCCTCACCCATGAAAACACTGAGTTAGGCAGTATTCCTTTGCACAGTTAACTCTGTTCACCACGGTAGACAAGGTGCTGGACCCTCTTGCTTCTAACATTAAGGATTGTCTGTCCACTGCTACAGTGCTTCTTCCATTCACTTTAAAGGGGCTGTTTTACAGAAAGTTGATGTTCTTCACACTTTAACACGCTGACAGATAGGCACTATTGCTTTCGCACACTAATGTAATTCTCCCTTGTTAACAATGTGTTAAGTTGTCTTGTTTGCAGCATTAATGGTTCTCTTACAAGGGCTACAGTGTTTCTTCCTTGCACTTTAAATGCATTATTGGGCACAGAGTAATATTCAACACGCATGAAAACACTGAGTGATAGGCAGTATTCGTTTAAACAAGTACCACCATTATCCTTGGAAAACACGGTGCTTGACCCTCCTGCTTCTAACATTCACAATTCTCTTAAAGGAGATGCCGTGCTTCATCCATCCACTACTAAGATGAGATTTAGCACAAAATTGATGTTCCTCACCCATGAAAACAATGAGACTTAGGCAGTATTCCTTTCAACAGGTAACTGAATTCCCAATTTTAAAGGAGGTGCCAGATCCTCTTGCTAATAAAATGAAAGATTCTCTTCCAATATCTACAGTGTATTCTTCCTTTCACTTGTGGGGGCAATTTAGCACCAAGTTGATGTTTCTCTCCCATGAAATCATTGAGAGGTAGGCAGTATTCCTTTGCACAGTTAACTCTGTTCACCACGGTAAACAAGGTGTTAGACCCTCTTGCTTCTAACATTAAGGATTGTCTGTATACTGCTACAGTGCTTCTTCCATTCACTTTAAAGGGGCGATTTTATAGAAAGCCGATGTTCCCCACACGTTAAAACGCTGACAGATAGGCAGTTCTGCTATCACACACTTATGTAATTCCCCCTTGTAAACAATGTGCTAAGTTGTCTTGTTTGTAACATTAATGGTTCCCTTACAAGGGAAGCAGTGCTTCTTCCTTCCACTTGAAAAGGGCTATTTTTCACAATGATAATGTTCTTCACACTTTAAAAGTCTGAGAGATAGGCAGTATTCCTTTAAAAAGTGAACTCTATTCTCACTGCTAAACAAAGTGCTAGAGCCTCTTGCTGCTGCTCTTCATGGTTTTGCTCCATGACAAACTGCCCTTGTTCAATTCACCTACATGCAGCTATTTGGCACAATGCTGATGCACCTCACCCATTCAAAAACTAAGTAGGAGGCAGGAATCCAGTCAACAGGTAACTCACTTCTAGGGAATCAAAGTGCAAGACATTCCTGCCTCTCACACATCGTGTAGTGCCAGGAGATACAAGTGTTTGCCTATTTGCTATGAAGCAGGTATGTGTCAAAGAGTAGCTGGTTCTGCACTTCAAAGGCTATCATTTCACAAGCATTCCTTTCACAGGCTAACTCAAATCTCAAGGAGAAACAACGTGCCGGAACCTCCTGCTTCAGACCTTGATCTCCTGCAAGAGATAGAGTGATTCTTCCATTCTCTCGAATGGGGCTTTCTTGTACAATGTTCGTGTTCCTCCACAATGAAAATGCTGAGAGGTAGGTAGTATTCCTTTAACCAGCTATCTCCATTCACAATGCTAAGCAAAGTGCTAGACCTGCTTGCTTCTGACATGAATGGTTCTCTTACAAGAGCTGCAGTACTTCTTCCTTTCACTTGTAGGGGCGACCTAGCACAAATGTGATTTTTTTCACCCATGAAAACGATGTGACAGGCAGTATTCCTTTAAACAGTTAACTCAATTCACTATGCTAAATAAGGGGCCACACCCTCTTGCTTCTACCATTAATGATTGTCTTACAAGTGCTCCAGCACTTCTTCCTTTCACTTGCATAGAGCCATTTAGCACAAAGTTGATTTTCCTCACACAAGAAAACAATGAGAGACAGGCAGTATTTCTTTCTTCAGCTCACTCAAATCACAATACTAAACCAGGCCCTAGGCCGTCTTGCTTCTCACATTAATGATACTCTTGCAAGAGTTGCAGTGCTTCTTCCATTCTCTTGTGAGGGTCGATTTACCACAGAGCTGATGTTCTTCACCCATGAAAACACTGAGTTAGGCAGTATTTCTTTGCACAGTTAACTCTGTTCACCACGGTAGACAAGGTGCTGGACCCTCTTGCTTCTAACATTAAGGATTGTCTGTCCACTGCTACAGTGCTTCTTCCATTCACTTTAAAGGGGCGATTTTATACAAAGCTGATGTACTCCACACGTTAAAACGCTGACAGATAGGCAGTTCTGCTATCACACACTTATGTAATTCCCCCTTGTAAACAATGTGCTAAGTTGTCTTGTTTGTAACATTAATGGTTCCCTTACAAGGGAAGCAGTGCTTCTTCCTTCCACTTGAAAAGGGCTATTTTTCACAATGATAATGTTCTTCACACTTTAAAAGTCTGAGAGATAGGCAGTATTCCTTTAAAAAGTGAACTCTATTCTCACTGCTAAACAAAGTGCTAGAGCCTCTTGCTGCTGCTCTTCATGGTTTTGCTCCATGACAAACTGCCCTTGTTCAATTCACCTACATGCAGCTATTTGGCACAATGCTGATGCACCTCACCCATTCAAAAACTCAGTAGTAGGCAGGATTCCACTCAACTGGTAACTCACTTTTTCTAGGGAAACAAGGTGCAAGGCATTCCTGCCTCTCACACATCGTGTAGTGCCATGAGATACAATTGTTTGCCTATTTCGTATGAAGCGGGTCTTGTCAAAGAGTAGCTGGTTCTGCACTTCAAAGGCTATCATTTCACAAGCCTTTCGTTCACATGCTAACTCAAATCTCAAAGAGAATCAATGTGCAAGAACCTCCTGCTTCAGACCTTGATTATCCTGCAAGAGATAGAGTGATTCTTCCATTCTCTCGGATGGGGCTTTCTCGTACAAAGTGTGTGTTCCTCCAGAATGAAAATGCTGGGAGGTAGGTAGTATTACTTTTACCAGTTATCTCCATTCACAAAGCTAAACAAAGTGCTAGACCTGCTTGCTTCTAACATTAAAGCTTCTCCTCCAAGCTTGCTTCTAACATTAAAGCTTCTCCTCCAAGAGCTCCAGCACTTCTTCCTTTCACTTGCATAGAGCCATTTAGCACAAAGTTGATTTTCCTCACACAAGAAAACAATGAGAGACAGGCAGTATTCCTTTCTTCAGCTCACCCAATTGACAATAGTAAACCAGGCCCTAGGCCGTCTTGCTTCGCACATTAATGATTCTCTTGCAACAGTTGCAGTGCTTCTTCCATTCTCTTGTGAGGGTCGATTTACCACAGAGCTGATGTTCCTCACCCATGAAAACACTGAGTTAGGCAGTATTCCTTTGCACAGTTAACTCTGTTCACCACGGTAGACAAGGTGCTGGACCCTCTTGCTTCTAACATTAAGGATTGTCTGTCCACTGCTACAGTGCTTCTTCCATTCACTTTAAAGGGGCTGTTTTACAGAAAGTTGATGTTCTTCACACTTTAACACGCTGACAGATAGGAACTATTGCTTTCGCACACTAATGTAATTCTCCCTTGTTAACAATGTGTTAAGTTGTCTTGTTTGCAGCATTAATGGTTCTCTTACAAGGGCTACAGTGTTTCTTCCTTGCACTTTAAATGCATTATTGGGCACAGAGTAATATTCAACACGCATGAAAACACTGAGTGATAGGCAGTATTCGTTTAAACAAGTACCACCATTATCCTTGGAAAACACGGTGCTTGACCCTCCTGCTTCTAACATTCACAATTCTCTTAAAGGAGATGCCGTGCTTCATCCATCCACTACTAAGATGAGATTTAGCACAAAATTGATGTTCCTCACCCATGAAAACAATGAGACTTAGGCAGTATTCCTTTCAACAGGTAACTGAATTCCCAATTTTAAAGGAGGTGCCAGATCCTCTTGCTAATAAAATGAAAGATTCTCTTCCAATATCTACAGTGTATTCTTCCTTTCACTTGTGGGGGCAATTTAGCACCAAGTTGACGTTTCTCTCCCATGAAATCATTGAGAGGTAGGCAGTATTCCTTTGCACAGTTAACTCTGTTCACCACGGTAAACAAGGTGTTAGACCCTCTTGCTTCTAACATTAAGGATTGTCTGTATACTGCTACAGTGCTTCTTCCATTCACTTTAAAGGGGCGATTTTATAGAAAGCCGATGTTCCCCACACGTTAAAACGCTGACAGATAGGCAGTTCTGCTATCACACACTTATGTAATTCCCCCTTGTAAACAATGTGCTAAGTTGTCTTGTTTGTAACATTAATGGTTCCCTTACAAGGGAAGCAGTGCTTCTTCCTTCCACTTGAAAAGGGCTATTTTTCACAATGATAATGTTCTTCACACTTTAAAAGTCTGAGAGATAGGCAGTATTCCTTTAAAAAGTGAACTCTATTCTCACTGCTAAACAAAGTGCTAGAGCCTCTTGCTGCTGCTCTTCATGGTTTTGCTCCATGACAAACTGCCCTTGTTCAATTCACCTACATGCAGCTATTTGGCACAATGCTGATGCACCTCACCCATTCAAAAACTAAGTAGGAGGCAGGAATCCAGTCAACAGGTAACTCACTTCTAGGGAATCAAAGTGCAAGACATTCCTGCCTCTCACACATCGTGTAGTGCCAGGAGATACAAGTGTTTGCCTATTTGCTATGAAGCAGGTATGTGTCAAAGAGTAGCTGGTTCTGCACTTCAAAGGCTATCATTTCACAAGCATTCCTTTCACAGGCTAACTCAAATCTCAAGGAGAAACAACGTGCCGGAACCTCCTGCTTCAGACCTTGATCTCCTGCAAGAGATAGAGTGATTCTTCCATTCTCTCGAATGGGGCTTTCTTGTACAATGTTCGTGTTCCTCCACAATGAAAATGCTGAGAGGTAGGTAGTATTCCTTTAACCAGCTATCTCCATTCACAATGCTAAGCAAAGTGCTAGACCTGCTTGCTTCTGACATGAATGGTTCTCTTACAAGAGCTGCAGTACTTCTTCCTTTCACTTGTAGGGGCGACCTAGCACAAATGTGATTTTTTTCACCCATGAAAACGATGTGACAGGCAGTATTCCTTTAAACAGTTAACTCAATTCACTATGCTAAATAAGGGGCCACACCCTCTTGCTTCTACCATTAATGATTGTCTTACAAGTGCTCCAGCACTTCTTCCTTTCACTTGCATAGAGCCATTTAGCACAAAGTTGATTTTCCTCACACAAGAAAACAATGAGAGACAGGCAGTATTTCTTTCTTCAGCTCACTCAAATCACAATACTGAACCAGGCCCTAGGCCGTCTTGCTTCTCACATTAATGATACTCTTGCAAGAGTTGCAGTGCTTCTTCCATTCTCTTGTGAGGGTCGATTTACCACAGAGCTGATGTTCTTCACCCATGAAAACACTGAGTTAGGCAGTATTTCTTTGCACAGTTAACTCTGTTCACCACGGTAGACAAGGTGCTGGACCCTCTTGCTTCTAACATTAAGGATTGTCTGTCCACTGCTACAGTGCTTCTTCCATTCACTTTAAAGGGGCGATTTTATACAAAGCTGATGTACTCCACACGTTAAAACGCTGACAGATAGGCAGTTCTGCTATCACACACTTATGTAATTCCCCCTTGTAAACAATGTGCTAAGTTGTCTTGTTTGTAACATTAATGGTTCCCTTACAAGGGAAGCAGTGCTTCTTCCTTCCACTTGAAAAGGGCTATTTTTCACAATGATAATGTTCTTCACACTTTAAAAGTCTGAGAGATAGGCAGTATTCCTTTAAAAAGTGAACTCTATTCTCACTGCTAAACAAAGTGCTAGAGCCTCTTGCTGCTGCTCTTCATGGTTTTGCTCCATGACAAACTGCCCTTGTTCAATTCACCTACATGCAGCTATTTGGCACAATGCTGATGCACCTCACCCATTCAAAAACTCAGTAGTAGGCAGGATTCCACTCAACTGGTAACTCACTTTTTCTAGGGAAACAAGGTGCAAGGCATTCCTGCCTCTCACACATCGTGTAGTGCCATGAGATACAATTGTTTGCCTATTTCGTATGAAGCGGGTCTTGTCAAAGAGTAGCTGGTTCTGCACTTCAAAGGCTATCATTTCACAAGCCTTTCGTTCACATGCTAACTCAAATCTCAAAGAGAATCAATGTGCAAGAACCTCCTGCTTCAGACCTTGATTATCCTGCAAGAGATAGAGTGATTCTTCCATTCTCTCGGATGGGGCTTTCTCGTACAAAGTGTGTGTTCCTCCAGAATGAAAATGCTGGGAGGTAGGTAGTATTACTTTTACCAGTTATCTCCATTCACAAAGCTAAACAAAGTGCTAGACCTGCTTGCTTCTAACATTAAAGCTTCTCCTCCAAGCTTGCTTCTAACATTAAAGCTTCTCCTCCAAGAGCTCCAGCACTTCTTCCTTTCACTTGCATAGAGCCATTTAGCACAAAGTTGATTTTCCTCACACAAGAAAACAATGAGAGACAGGCAGTATTCCTTTCTTCAGCTCACCCAATTGACAATAGTAAACCAGGCCCTAGGCCGTCTTGCTTCGCACATTAATGATTCTCTTGCAACAGTTGCAGTGCTTCTTCCATTCTCTTGTGAGGGTCGATTTACCACAGAGCTGATGTTCTTCACCCATGAAAACACTGAGTTAGGCAGTATTCCTTTGCACAGTTAACTCTGTTCACCACGGTAGACAAGGTGCTGGACCCTCTTGCTTCTAACATTAAGGATTGTCTGTCCACTGCTACAGTGCTTCTTCCATTCACTTTAAAGGGGCTGTTTTACAGAAAGTTGATGTTCTTCACACTTTAACACGCTGACAGATAGGCACTATTGCTTTCGCACACTAATGTAATTCTCCCTTGTTAACAATGTGTTAAGTTGTCTTGTTTGCAGCATTAATGGTTCTCTTACAAGGGCTACAGTGTTTCTTCCTTGCACTTTAAATGCATTATTGGGCACAGAGTAATATTCAACACGCATGAAAACACTGAGTGATAGGCAGTATTCGTTTAAACAAGTACCACCATTATCCTTGGAAAACACGGTGCTTGACCCTCCTGCTTCTAACATTCACAATTCTCTTAAAGCAGATGCCGTGCTTCATCCATCCACTACTAAGATGAGATTTAGCACAAAATTGATGTTCCTCACCCATGAAAACAATGAGACTTAGGCAGTATTCCTTTCAACAGGTAACTGAATTCCCAATTTTAAAGGAGGTGCCAGATCCTCTTGCTAATAAAATGAAAGATTCTCTTCCAATATCTACAGTGTATTCTTCCTTTCACTTGTGGGGGCAATTTAGCACCAAGTTGACGTTTCTCTCCCATGAAATCATTGAGAGGTAGGCAGTATTCCTTTGCACAGTTAACTCTGTTCACCACGGTAAACAAGGTGTTAGACCCTCTTGCTTCTAACATTAAGGATTGTCTGTATACTGCTACAGTGCTTCTTCCATTCACTTTAAAGGGGCGATTTTATAGAAAGCCGATGTTCCCCACACGTTAAAACGCTGACAGATAGGCAGTTCTGCTATCACACACTTATGTAATTCCCCCTTGTAAACAATGTGCTAAGTTGTCTTGTTTGTAACATTAATGGTTCCCTTACAAGGGAAGCAGTGCTTCTTCCTTCCACTTGAAAAGGGCTATTTTTCACAATGATAATGTTCTTCACACTTTAAAAGTCTGAGAGATAGGCAGTATTCCTTTAAAAAGTGAACTCTATTCTCACTGCTAAACAAAGTGCTAGAGCCTCTTGCTGCTGCTCTTCATGGTTTTGCTCCATGACAAACTGCCCTTGTTCAATTCACCTACATGCAGCTATTTGGCACAATGCTGATGCACCTCACCCATTCAAAAACTAAGTAGGAGGCAGGAATCCAGTCAACAGGTAACTCACTTCTAGGGAATCAAAGTGCAAGACATTCCTGCCTCTCACACATCGTGTAGTGCCAGGAGATACAAGTGTTTGCCTATTTGCTATGAAGCAGGTATGTGTCAAAGAGTAGCTGGTTCTGCACTTCAAAGGCTATCATTTCACAAGCATTCCTTTCACAGGCTAACTCAAATCTCAAGGAGAAACAACGTGCCGGAACCTCCTGCTTCAGACCTTGATCTCCTGCAAGAGATAGAGTGATTCTTCCATTCTCTCGAATGGGGCTTTCTTGTACAATGTTCGTGTTCCTCCACAATGAAAATGCTGAGAGGTAGGTAGTATTCCTTTAACCAGCTATCTCCATTCACAATGCTAAGCAAAGTGCTAGACCTGCTTGCTTCTGACATGAATGGTTCTCTTACAAGAGCTGCAGTACTTCTTCCTTTCACTTGTAGGGGCGACCTAGCACAAATGTGATTTTTTTCACCCATGAAAACGATGTGACAGGCAGTATTCCTTTAAACAGTTAACTCAATTCACTATGCTAAATAAGGGGCCACACCCTCTTGCTTCTACCATTAATGATTGTCTTACAAGTGCTCCAGCACTTCTTCCTTTCACTTGCATAGAGCCATTTAGCACAAAGTTGATTTTCCTCACACAAGAAAACAATGAGAGACAGGCAGTATTTCTTTCTTCAGCTCACTCAAATCACAATACTGAACCAGGCCCTAGGCCGTCTTGCTTCTCACATTAATGATACTCTTGCAAGAGTTGCAGTGCTTCTTCCATTCTCTTGTGAGGGTCGATTTACCACAGAGCTGATGTTCTTCACCCATGAAAACACTGAGTTAGGCAGTATTTCTTTGCACAGTTAACTCTGTTCACCACGGTAGACAAGGTGCTGGACCCTCTTGCTTCTAACATTAAGGATTGTCTGTCCACTGCTACAGTGCTTCTTCCATTCACTTTAAAGGGGCGATTTTATACAAAGCTGATGTACTCCACACGTTAAAACGCTGACAGATAGGCAGTTCTGCTATCACACACTTATGTAATTCCCCCTTGTAAACAATGTGCTAAGTTGTCTTGTTTGTAACATTAATGGTTCCCTTACAAGGGAAGCAGTGCTTCTTCCTTCCACTTGAAAAGGGCTATTTTTCACAATGATAATGTTCTTCACACTTTAAAAGTCTGAGAGATAGGCAGTATTCCTTTAAAAAGTGAACTCTATTCTCACTGCTAAACAAAGTGCTAGAGCCTCTTGCTGCTGCTCTTCATGGTTTTGCTCCATGACAAACTGCCCTTGTTCAATTCACCTACATGCAGCTATTTGGCACAATGCTGATGCACCTCACCCATTCAAAAACTCAGTAGTAGGCAGGATTCCACTCAACTGGTAACTCACTTTTTCTAGGGAAACAAGGTGCAAGGCATTCCTGCCTCTCACACATCGTGTAGTGCCATGAGATACAATTGTTTGCCTATTTCGTATGAAGCGGGTCTTGTCAAAGAGTAGCTGGTTCTGCACTTCAAAGGCTATCATTTCACAAGCCTTTCGTTCACATGCTAACTCAAATCTCAAAGAGAATCAATGTGCAAGAACCTCCTGCTTCAGACCTTGATTATCCTGCAAGAGATAGAGTGATTCTTCCATTCTCTCGGATGGGGCTTTCTCGTACAAAGTGTGTGTTCCTCCAGAATGAAAATGCTGGGAGGTAGGTAGTATTACTTTTACCAGTTATCTCCATTCACAAAGCTAAACAAAGTGCTAGACCTGCTTGCTTCTAACATTAAAGCTTCTCCTCCAAGCTTGCTTCTAACATTAAAGCTTCTCCTCCAAGAGCTCCAGCACTTCTTCCTTTCACTTGCATAGAGCCATTTAGCACAAAGTTGATTTTCCTCACACAAGAAAACAATGAGAGACAGGCAGTATTCCTTTCTTCAGCTCACCCAATTGACAATAGTAAACCAGGCCCTAGGCCGTCTTGCTTCGCACATTAATGATTCTCTTGCAACAGTTGCAGTGCTTCTTCCATTCTCTTGTGAGGGTCGATTTACCACAGAGCTGATGTTCTTCACCCATGAAAACACTGAGTTAGGCAGTATTCCTTTGCACAGTTAACTCTGTTCACCACGGTAGACAAGGTGCTGGACCCTCTTGCTTCTAACATTAAGGATTGTCTGTCCACTGCTACAGTGCTTCTTCCATTCACTTTAAAGGGGCTGTTTTACAGAAAGTTGATGTTCTTCACACTTTAACACGCTGACAGATAGGCACTATTGCTTTCGCACACTAATGTAATTCTCCCTTGTTAACAATGTGTTAAGTTGTCTTGTTTGCAGCATTAATGGTTCTCTTACAAGGGCTACAGTGTTTCTTCCTTGCACTTTAAATGCATTATTGGGCACAGAGTAATATTCAACACGCATGAAAACACTGAGTGATAGGCAGTATTCGTTTAAACAAGTACCACCATTATCCTTGGAAAACACGGTGCTTGACCCTCCTGCTTCTAACATTCACAATTCTCTTAAAGCAGATGCCGTGCTTCATCCATCCACTACTAAGATGAGATTTAGCACAAAATTGATGTTCCTCACCCATGAAAACAATGAGACTTAGGCAGTATTCCTTTCAACAGGTAACTGAATTCCCAATTTTAAAGGAGGTGCCAGATCCTCTTGCTAATAAAATGAAAGATTCTCTTCCAATATCTACAGTGTATTCTTCCTTTCACTTGTGGGGGCAATTTAGCACCAAGTTGACGTTTCTCTCCCATGAAATCATTGAGAGGTAGGCAGTATTCCTTTGCACAGTTAACTCTGTTCACCACGGTAAACAAGGTGTTAGACCCTCTTGCTTCTAACATTAAGGATTGTCTGTATACTGCTACAGTGCTTCTTCCATTCACTTTAAAGGGGCGATTTTATAGAAAGCCGATGTTCCCCACACGTTAAAACGCTGACAGATAGGCAGTTCTGCTATCACACACTTATGTAATTCCCCCTTGTAAACAATGTGCTAAGTTGTCTTGTTTGTAACATTAATGGTTCCCTTACAAGGGAAGCAGTGCTTCTTCCTTCCACTTGAAAAGGGCTATTTTTCACAATGATAATGTTCTTCACACTTTAAAAGTCTGAGAGATAGGCAGTATTCCTTTAAAAAGTGAACTCTATTCTCACTGCTAAACAAAGTGCTAGAGCCTCTTGCTGCTGCTCTTCATGGTTTTGCTCCATGACAAACTGCCCTTGTTCAATTCACCTACATGCAGCTATTTGGCACAATGCTGATGCACCTCACCCATTCAAAAACTAAGTAGGAGGCAGGAATCCAGTCAACAGGTAACTCACTTCTAGGGAATCAAAGTGCAAGACATTCCTGCCTCTCACACATCGTGTAGTGCCAGGAGATACAAGTGTTTGCCTATTTGCTATGAAGCAGGTATGTGTCAAAGAGTAGCTGGTTCTGCACTTCAAAGGCTATCATTTCACAAGCATTCCTTTCACAGGCTAACTCAAATCTCAAGGAGAAACAACGTGCCGGAACCTCCTGCTTCAGACCTTGATCTCCTGCAAGAGATAGAGTGATTCTTCCATTCTCTCGAATGGGGCTTTCTTGTACAATGTTCGTGTTCCTCCACAATGAAAATGCTGAGAGGTAGGTAGTATTCCTTTAACCAGCTATCTCCATTCACAATGCTAAGCAAAGTGCTAGACCTGCTTGCTTCTGACATGAATGGTTCTCTTACAAGAGCTGCAGTACTTCTTCCTTTCACTTGTAGGGGCGACCTAGCACAAATGTGATTTTTTTCACCCATGAAAACGATGTGACAGGCAGTATTCCTTTAAACAGTTAACTCAATTCACTATGCTAAATAAGGGGCCACACCCTCTTGCTTCTACCATTAATGATTGTCTTACAAGTGCTCCAGCACTTCTTCCTTTCACTTGCATAGAGCCATTTAGCACAAAGTTGATTTTCCTCACACAAGAAAACAATGAGAGACAGGCAGTATTTCTTTCTTCAGCTCACTCAAATCACAATACTGAACCAGGCCCTAGGCCGTCTTGCTTCTCACATTAATGATACTCTTGCAAGAGTTGCAGTGCTTCTTCCATTCTCTTGTGAGGGTCGATTTACCACAGAGCTGATGTTCTTCACCCATGAAAACACTGAGTTAGGCAGTATTTCTTTGCACAGTTAACTCTGTTCACCACGGTAGACAAGGTGCTGGACCCTCTTGCTTCTAACATTAAGGATTGTCTGTCCACTGCTACAGTGCTTCTTCCATTCACTTTAAAGGGGCGATTTTATACAAAGCTGATGTACTCCACACGTTAAAACGCTGACAGATAGGCAGTTCTGCTATCACACACTTATGTAATTCCCCCTTGTAAACAATGTGCTAAGTTGTCTTGTTTGTAACATTAATGGTTCCCTTACAAGGGAAGCAGTGCTTCTTCCTTCCACTTGAAAAGGGCTATTTTTCACAATGATAATGTTCTTCACACTTTAAAAGTCTGAGAGATAGGCAGTATTCCTTTAAAAAGTGAACTCTATTCTCACTGCTAAACAAAGTGCTAGAGCCTCTTGCTGCTGCTCTTCATGGTTTTGCTCCATGACAAACTGCCCTTGTTCAATTCACCTACATGCAGCTATTTGGCACAATGCTGATGCACCTCACCCATTCAAAAACTCAGTAGTAGGCAGGATTCCACTCAACTGGTAACTCACTTTTTCTAGGGAAACAAGGTGCAAGGCATTCCTGCCTCTCACACATCGTGTAGTGCCATGAGATACAATTGTTTGCCTATTTCGTATGAAGCGGGTCTTGTCAAAGAGTAGCTGGTTCTGCACTTCAAAGGCTATCATTTCACAAGCCTTTCGTTCACATGCTAACTCAAATCTCAAAGAGAATCAATGTGCAAGAACCTCCTGCTTCAGACCTTGATTATCCTGCAAGAGATAGAGTGATTCTTCCATTCTCTCGGATGGGGCTTTCTCGTACAAAGTGTGTGTTCCTCCAGAATGAAAATGCTGGGAGGTAGGTAGTATTACTTTTACCAGTTATCTCCATTCACAAAGCTAAACAAAGTGCTAGACCTGCTTGCTTCTAACATTAAAGCTTCTCCTCCAAGCTTGCTTCTAACATTAAAGCTTCTCCTCCAAGAGCTCCAGCACTTCTTCCTTTCACTTGCATAGAGCCATTTAGCACAAAGTTGATTTTCCTCACACAAGAAAACAATGAGAGACAGGCAGTATTCCTTTCTTCAGCTCACCCAATTGACAATAGTAAACCAGGCCCTAGGCCGTCTTGCTTCGCACATTAATGATTCTCTTGCAACAGTTGCAGTGCTTCTTCCATTCTCTTGTGAGGGTCGATTTACCACAGAGCTGATGTTCTTCACCCATGAAAACACTGAGTTAGGCAGTATTCCTTTGCACAGTTAACTCTGTTCACCACGGTAGACAAGGTGCTGGACCCTCTTGCTTCTAACATTAAGGATTGTCTGTCCACTGCTACAGTGCTTCTTCCATTCACTTTAAAGGGGCTGTTTTACAGAAAGTTGATGTTCTTCACACTTTAACACGCTGACAGATAGGCACTATTGCTTTCGCACACTAATGTAATTCTCCCTTGTTAACAATGTGTTAAGTTGTCTTCTTTGCAGCATTAATGGTTCTCTTACAAGGGCTACAGTGTTTCTTCCTTGCACTTTAAATGCATTATTGGGCACAGAGTAATATTCAACACGCATGAAAACACTGAGTGATAGGCAGTATTCGTTTAAACAAGTACCACCATTATCCTTGGAAAACACGGTGCTTGACCCTCCTGCTTCTAACATTCACAATTCTCTTAAAGGAGATGCCGTGCTTCATCCATCCACTACTAAGATGAGATTTAGCACAAAATTGATGTTCCTCACCCATGAAAACAATGAGACTTAGGCAGTATTCCTTTCAACAGGTAACTGAATTCCCAATTTTAAAGGAGGTGCCAGATCCTCTTGCTAATAAAATGAAAGATTCTCTTCAATATCAACAGTGTATCTTCCTTTCACTTGTGGGGGCAATTTAGCACCAAGTTGATGTTTCTCTCCCATGAAATCATTGAGAGGTAGGCAGTATTCCTTTGCACAGTTAACTCTGTTCACCACGGTAAACAAGGTGTTAGACCCTCTTGCTTCTAACATTAAGGATTGTCTGATTACTGCTACAGTGCTTCTTCCATTAACTTTAAAGGGGCGATTTTATAGAAAGCCGATGTTCCCCACACGTTAAAACGCTGACAGATAGGCAGTTCTGCTATCACACACTTATGTAATTCCCCCTTGTAAACAATGTGCTAAGTTGTCTTGTTTGTAACATTAATGGTTCCCTTACAAGGGAAGCAGTGCTTCTTCCTTCCACTTGAAAAGGGCTATTTTTCACAATGATAATGTTCTTCACACTTTAAAAGTCTGAGAGATAGGCAGTATTCCTTTAAAAAGTGAACTCTATTCTCACTGCTAAACAAAGTGCTAGAGCCTTTTGCTGCTGCTCTTCATGGTTTTGCTCCATGACAAACTGCCCTTGTTCAATTCACCTACATGCAGCTATTTGGCACAATGCTGATGCACCTCACCCATTCAAAAACTCAGTAGGAGGCAGGAATCCAGTCAACAGGTAACTCACTTCTAGGGAATCAAAGTGCAAGACATTCCTGCCTCTCACACATCGTGTAGTGCCAGGAGGTACAAGTGTTTGCCTATTTGCTATGAAGCAGGTATGTGTCAAAGAGTAGCTAGTTCTGCACTTCAAAGGCTATCATTTCACAAGCATTCCTTTTGAAAGGAATAGGAGGTCTCAGCGGGCCCCAACCCCCTTGTTGGAGAAACCAGTACCAAACATCCCATGTAGATAAGATAAGCAATGCGGTAGGGCTCAGTTAGGGCATATAGAATGTGATGAATGTGAGTGGGGGGTACATGCAAGATGTGAAGTACGTGCAAGATGTGAGGTACGCGCAAGATGTGCTCTGCCTGCTTGCCCAATGTTGATAACGAAAATATGCATGCCACCGCAGTCTATATAAGATTTCCCCTAAAGAGGCTCAGGGTCGTGTTTTCCTAACCGGTCCTGCGTGTCCGTGTGGGAGCTCGACCCTGGCTAGCCAGCCCAATAAACTCTGCTTTGTTGATTGTATTCTCGCCTGGCTCTCTGTCTCTCGGGGGAATAGGATTCCGGGTCCTAACATTTGGAGGTCCCACCGAGATTTCATTTTCTCGAGAGACAGAACCTGCCTGTGAGAAAGCAGGGGCGATCCCAAGTCCTAGGCGTTGGGAGGGGATCCCAGACCCTCATTTGGAGGAACTTGAGTGTTCCATTTGGGCCGCGGCGGGGATTCGGCCAATCCCCAGGGAGATTCATTCTGGGAATCTCGCAAGGAGGACCACAGGGTCCTATTGGGAGATGCTTTCCTCTCATTTGGGCTCGAGCATTTTAGGAACCCTGGCGCCAGGTGAAGAACTAATTGAGCTAGTCGAACGACCACCCGTCAAGTGGACCCCTTTCGGCCTGATATCCCAGTTGGACGGTGAGGAGGTTGAATGGGGTGCGCACCAGTGTGAGAGAAGGACCGGTCCGAGCGAGTGCTGGAGAGTGTTGTGTGTGTGTGGAATTATTGTTGCCTTTACCCTTTTTGTTCTATCTCTCTTGGTGTTTGAGTCTCCTTCCACAATGGGACAGGGACAAACAACCCCAAAGTCTCTGATCCTTTCTCACTTTCCAGAAGTTAAAGAAAGGGCCTTAAATGCGGGTCTGGTCATCAAGAAAGGTAAGTTCGACACCTTTTGTTCTGCAGAGTGGCCCACCTTTGGAGTCGGGTGGCCCATTCAAGGTTCCCTCTCCCTAGACCTGATCACTAAGGTTAAAGCAGTCATTTTTCAGCCAGACAATCGAGGCCATCCAGACCAAGTTCCTTACATTTTGGTTTGGGAGGATCTGGTGAGGAACCCTCCCCCTTGGTTAACAGTTTTTCTGACCCACCCCTCCAGTTCGGCCCCCGGGGCTAAAACCCCAGTCACGCCCGCCTTGGTCATAAAGGAGGAGGAAAAACTTCCTCTTCCCACCTTGACCGGTCCTCAAATTAGGGCATCTCCTTCACCATCTCTGGTCTTACCAGAGAGTTCCCCCCTTTACCCATCCCTCGCAGGGGCAGAGGAAGATCGGCCGCCTCCATACGTGACTCCCCCTGGCCAAGCCAGTGCCCCGGAGGAGGAAATTTCCTCATCCTCCTCAACAGGACTGGCAGCAGGAGGAGGAATGGGTCGAAGACTTCGCCCCCGAGGGATCCGGGAAAGGGAGGGGGAAGACGGGCCCCCCTCATCAACACAGGGGGAGGAAACTGTCCCTACACTTCCAGTCCGGATGGTGGGCCAAGGGGGACCGGGAGGAGGGCAACAGTTTCAGTACTGGCCCTTCTCCTCCAGTGATCTATATAACTGGAGGACGCAGAACCCGCCCTTTTCTGAAGACCCCAAGTGTCTCATAGATCTCCTGGAGTCCATCATGCATACACACCGTCCCACTTGGGATGACTGTCATCAGCTGCTCAATACTCTTTTTACGACGGAGGAACGAGAGCGCATCCTCAACGAAGCGAGGAAGAACGTCTTTGGGGATAATGGGAGACCCACAACTCTCCAACCGGCCATAGACGAGGCTTTTCCCCTACGCCGCCCTAATTGGGATTTCGGGACCGCAGAAGGTAGGGAGCGTCTTCGGATCTACTGCCAGACTCTTATGGCCGGTCTCCGAGCGGCCGCCAGAAGGCCCACCAATTTTGCAAAAGTGAAAGCAGTCGTTCAAAGGGAAAACGAAAGCCCAGCCGGTTTCTTAGAGTGCCTCTATGAGGCATACCGTCAGTACACCCCTATTGACCCTGAGGCGGACCTCCACCGGTCTGCTGTGGTACTCTCATTCATTAATCAGGCAGCTCCAGACATTAGGAGAAAACTCAATAAACAGGAAAACTTAGGGGAGATGACTATAAGGGAAATGCTGCAGGTAGCAGAAAAGGTCTTTACCGCTAGGGAAACTCCAGAAGAAAGGGAGGAAAGACAGAGAAAGGAAGACAGGGAGGCCCAGGAGAAATTGAGAAAGGAGGACCAGGAGTTCCAGGCTAAGGAAAACCGAAAGCAACAGAGAGAAATGGCTCGTATTTTCCTAGCGGGTGTCCGGGACCAACCCAGGGGAGGGGGCCACGCCAGGACCCCGGATAAGGAACACTGTTTTTACTGTAAGGAAACGGGGCATTGGAAGAGAGAATGTCCTAAGTTAAAGGGAAGAAGAGGGTTTGGAAGGAGACCGGGGGAAAACAGGGAAAGGGAACGAGCAGTAGAGCAGGCCAGAGTCCTCCTAGCCGGAGAAGAGGACTGAAGGAGACGGGGCTCAGACCCCCTCCCCGAGTCCTGGGTAACAATGCATGTGGAGGGGAAGCCGATGGGGTTCATGGTGGATACCGGCGCCCAATATTCGGTTTTAAACAAGGCACATGGACCTTTGAACAAGGCACGAACAAGTGTTGTTCAGGGGGCCACCGGTACGCAGTTATGTACATGGACTACCAAAAGAAAGGTGAACTTAGGAAAACACCAGGTCACACACTCCTTCTTGGTCGTCCCTGAGAGCCCCGCTCCCCTGCTCGGACGGGACCTACTCACCAAAATAGGGGCCCATATCCATTTTGAACCAGATGGAATAATTGTGACTGATCGAGAAGGGAGCCCGATTCATGTCTTGTCCCTATCATTGGCTGACGAGCATCGTCTGTTTGAGAGTCAACAGGAACCAGGAGGGGACATGACTCATTGGGTAAAAAGATTTCCCACGGCCTGGGCGGAGACTGCGGGAACCGGCCTCGCCAAACACCTCCCGCCCGTAGTTATACAATTGAAGGCTTCTGCTCTCCCCATTCGGGTGAAACAGTATCCTATGCCTGAGGAGGCCCGAAGAGGCATAGCCCCTCATATCCACAGGCTAATAAAGGAAGGAGTACTGCGACCTTGTCAGTCTGCCTGGAATACTCCTCTGCTCCCCGTCCGAAAGCCGGGAAGCGGGGACTATAGGTCTGTGCAAGACCTACGAAAGGTAAACGAGCGGACGGAGGACATTCATCCCACCGTTCCGAATCCCTATACCTTGCTCAGCCACCTACCCCCCTCGCAAGTATGGTATACAACCCTTGATTTGAAAGATGCTTTCTTCAGCATTCCATTGTCAGAAATTAGTCAGCCGCTATTTGCTTTCGAATGGCAAGAAGATGGGGGCCAATCTGGACAGCTCACTTGGACCAGACTGCCGCAAGGATTTAAAAACTCTCCCACCCTGTTTAATGAGGCCCTGAGCCAGGACCTGGAACCTTTTCGTCGGAGCCACCCACGAGTCACTCTATTACAGTATGTTGATGACTTACTGTTAGCGGCAGAAACCCGAGAGGAGTGCATCAAGGCTACTGAACACCTGCTAACGGAATTAGGTGAGCTGGGGTATCGGGCAAGTGCCAAGAAAACTCACATCTGTAAAAGGTCAGTGACATATTTGGGTTATCGGATTGCAGATGGGGCAAGATGGCTGACTGATGCCATGAAACAGACTATTCTGGCTATCCCATCCCCGACATCCACTAGGGGGGTGAGAGAATTCCTGGGCTCCGCGGGGTTCTGTAGACTCTGGATTCCAGGATTTGCGGAAATAGCCAGACCCCTATATGAGGCCACCAAAGAAGCTCCAGATTGGAGTTGGGGAGAGAGAGAACAACAGGCCTTTGATCAGCTAAAAGACGCTCTTTTGCAGGCCCCTGCCTTAGCCTTGCCAGATCCTACAAGACCATTCACTCTGTTTGTAGATGAGAAAAAGGGGGTAGCCAAAGGAGTCTTGACCCAACAGCTAGGTCCCTGGAAGAGACCAGTGGCATACTTTTCCAAGAAATTAGATGCAGTAGCGGCAGGATGGCCCCCCTGCCTCCGCATCATAGCGGCCATTGCCGTGCTGGTGAGAGAAGCCGATAAACTAACCTTTGGACAGGCCCTCTGGGTAACGGCCCCTCACCCGGTGGAGGGAATCCTTAAACAACCCCCTGGGAAATGGATGACGAATGCCAGGCTCACCCACTACCAGGGGCTCTTGTTGGATTCCCCTCGGATCACATTCACAGATCCCGTAATCCTGAACCCTGCCACCTTGTTGCCTAACCCGGAACTGCAGACACCTGTCCATAACTGCAAAGAATTCCTCTCCGAAGTTACACAGGTACGGGCTGACCTAAAGGATACCCCCCTGTCCGCCTGCAAATTAAACTGGTACACGGATGGAAGCAGTTTTTTCCAAGATGGAGCCCGAAGGGCAGGGGCAGCTGTAGTCGACCAAGAAGGAAATACGGTATGGAGCAGCGCCCTCCCACCCAGAACATCAGCCCAAAAAGCGGAATTAATTGCCTTGGCAGAGGCCCTGGAGAGGGCAAAAGAAAAGTGAGTCAATATCTACACCGATAGCCGCTATGCTTTCGGTACCATCCATGTCCACGGGGCCATCTATCGCGAAAGAGGATTCCGCACAGCAGAAGGAAAACATCTAAAGAACCTAGCCAAAGTCCAGCGTCTATTAATGGCAGTGGAAAAACCAAAGGCAGTGGCAGTGATGTATGTCCCAGGCCACCAGTCTGCCAAGACGCCGGAAGCTGTCGGTAACAACAGAGCAGATCAAGAAGCAAAGAGAGTAGCAATGGTGAGTCCTCCCATGGAGACAGGGCAACCTTCCACGGTTGCGGCGATAGACGTGCCGGTCCCAGAGCTCCCTCCGCTACCCCCCCGACCAGAATACTCCACAGAGGATTTCACTTGGATGAGAGCCCACTCCCCCTTTAGAGAAGGGGAAGACGGATGGAAAAGCGACTTGGAAGGCAAGTTAATTCTGCCTGAAAAACTCGGACGATTCCTGTTGGCTAACTTACATAAGTCCACCCATTTGGGGCGGAGAAAATTACTAGACTTGTTGACATCTGCGCAGCTCCGATTTCCGAACCAGACCATAACAGTCCGCCAAATTGTGGAAGATTGTGCCAGCTGCACAATCATGAAACCAGGACGAAGGGAGGGGCACCATACAGGTACTCGGGAACGGGGGAGGGCTCCGGAAAGAAGTTGAAAAGTGGATTTTACTGAGGTAAAACCGGGAAAGTTTGGGTACAAATATTTGCTGGTATTCATAGATACCTTTTCAGGCTGGGTGGAGGCTTTTCCTACAAAGAAGGAGACGAGTCAGGTAGTGGCAAAGGCTTTGCTAGAGGAAATCATACCCAGATATGGCGTGCCCGAGGCAATTGGGTCAGATAACGGTCCGGCTTTTGTTAGTAAAGTCCTGCAGGGACTAGATCAGACTATGGGGGCCAATTGGAAGCTACATTGTGAATATAACCCCCAGAGCTCAGGGCAAGTAGAAAGGATGAATAGGACACTAAAGGAGACTTTAGCCAAATTGGCCCTGGAGACTGGCGGTGATTGGGTGACGCTCCTTCCCTTGGCCATCTTCCGAGTCCGGAACTCCCCCTATGTCCATGGGCTAACTCCCTTTGAGATCCTGTATGGGGCTCCACCCCCCATCATTCAGAGGACCTTAAGCCCAGAACTAGGTGATCTGGCCCCAAATTACCTGACCATGTTGCAGGCTTTAGCTAAAGTGCAACAACGGATTTGGCCCTTAATTCAAGCATACCACGCTGTTAAGAGGGACCCGGCTCCGGAACATGGCATAGTCCCAGGTGACATGGTATGGGTTAAAAGGCATCAGTCCAAAACCCTAGAGCCTAGATGGAAAGGACCTTATGTTGTACTGTTTACTACCCCTACCGCCCTCAAGGTCGACGGGATTGCAGCATGGGTACACCATTCCCATGTAAGACGGGCTCACCCTCCAGAGAAAAAACAGGAAAATTGGTCCGCACGGAAGCATCCAACAAACCCACTCAAGCTCCGGCTGATACGGGATGCTCCGAAAAACGAGAACACTCCAGATGCTCCGCAGCCCTCCTAGAATGGGATTATCACCTGGGTCCACTACACCCACATCAGACCGGCAGATCCGGTAGCTATGAAGAAAGGCTTCCTGCCAACAAGAAGGGTGTCCCACCACAAGGAAAATTTTTTCAAACTCAAACTTCATACTGGACCTCGGTAACTTTATTCCTTTTTCTAACCCTGTCCACCACTTGCTGGGGGCATACAAATCCACATCAACCTTTTAACCTGACCTGGATGATTGTAGATGTGTCCACAGGAGACATTCTTAACCAGACCTCCAAGGTGACCCCTCCCAGCACCTGGTTCCCAAAATTATACTTTGACTTAAGGGCCTTATTCACTGGCAGGGGACAATGGGATTTGCGCCAAAGTTACTTCTATGTCTGCCCCGCTCCCCAACCCAACCACAGAAAAAAATGTGGAGGAATCGCAGACTATTATTGTAAGTCATGGGGTTGTGAGAGCTCAGGGGATATATGGTGGCCACCCCCCGAACAGGGGGACCTTATTCAATTAAGTAGAGTCTCTCAATCTGGCATTACATACCACCAACCTAGACCTATAAATAAGGGATGCCCAACTCCCCCCAATTGTAATCCCATTATGATAAATTTCACTGATTTAGGAAAAAAGGCAACGAATTGGGAATTGGGTAAATCCTGGGGAGTCAGACTCTACAAAACAAATCATCCAGGAGCCCTTTTTACTTTGCGGCGTGTGCAACAACCAGTCTCTACTCTAACAATAGGCCCTAATAAGGTACTTAGGCCACCCTATGTAAAGCCACCTCCCCAACCTCCCACAGCTCATCACCTTCCCTCAACCATAGCCCGGGCTAATGTTACAACTCCAAGACCATCAGAAACCAGCCCTCCCCTGGTGAGGCCCAGTCTCATGACCGCATCTAAAGACCCCCTCTGGGAGCTAGTGGGTGCTGCCTTCCTGACGTTAAACCACACCAACCCTAACATGACTAACTCCTGTTGGTTATGTTATGATGTGAGGCCCCCATTCTATGAGGCAATAGGGCTAAACACCACTCACGATACCTCATGTGAAGAAAACCCTACTCAATGTTCCTGGGGGGACCGTAAGAGAGGTCTGACCATACAGCAGGTAAGCGGACAAGGAACCTGCTTAGGAAAAGTGCCAAAGAACAGACGGGACTTATGTACTGTTATTAACGCCAGTTCTACCTGGGAAAATGCTATTAAATGGGTAATTCCAAAGGACAATGGGTGGTGGCTATGCTCGCGGTCTGGACTCACCCCGTGCCTATCAACTAAGGTGTTTAACAGCTCTAAAGAATTCTGTGTTATAGTGACTGTGCTGCCCCGCATCCTCTATCATTCGGAAGAGAGTCTATATTCATACTGGAATACAAAAATGGTTGAAAAAAGGAAAAAGAGAGAACCTATTTCCACAGTAACTATTGCTACCCTACTCAGCCTAGGGTTAGCGGGAGCAGGAACCGGCATAGCTTCTTTGGCCACCCAGCAGAAAGGGATGTCTTCGCTGCGTGCAGCCATAGACGAAGATATAGAGAGAATAGAAACCTCCATTAGCCACCTAGAAAAATCCCTCACTTCAATGTCTGAGGTAGTACTTCAAAACCGACGAGGTCTGGACTTGTTGTTCCTCCAAAAGGGGGGAGTATGTGTTGCTCTAGGAAGAATGTTGTTTTTACTCTGACCATACCGGAGTTGTTCGTGACTCCATGTCTAAACTTCGAAAGAGCCTGGAACAAAGAAAACGAGAAAGAGAGGCCGGGGAAAGCTGGTTCGAGTCTTGGTTTAACCAGTCCCCATGGTTGGCTACCCTTTTATCTGCATTGGCAGGGCCAATAATAATCAACCTATTACTTGTTACCATAGGACCCTGGATTCTAAACCGACTTATGACTTTTGTCAAAAGTCGAATTAATACTATCCAACTTCTGGTCCTCCGCCAACAATATCAGGCTCTTCATCCCCTTGAGAATGATTCCTCAATTTAGGCTGTAAGAAAAGGGGGGAATGAAAGGAATAGGAGGTCTCAGCGGGCCCCAACCCCCTTGTTGGAGAAACCAGTACCAAACATCCCATGTAGATAAGATAAGCAATGCGGCAGGGCTCAGTTAGGGCATATAGAATGTGGGGAATGTGAGTGGGGGGTACATGCAAGATGTGAAGTACGTGCAAGATGTGAGGTACGCGCAAGATGTGCTCTGCCTGCTTGCCCAATGTTGATAACGAAAATATGCATGCCACCGCAGTCTATATAAGATTTCCCCTAAAGAGGCTCAGGGTCGTGTTTTCCTAACCGGTCCTGCGTGTCCATGTGGGAGCTCGACCCTGGCTAGCCAGCCCAATAAACTCTGCTTTGTTGATTGCATTCTCGCCTGGCTCTCTGTCTCTCGGGGGAATAGGATTCCGGGTCCTAACACTTTCACATGCTAACTCAAATCTCAAGGAGAAACAACGTGCCGGAACCTCCTGCTTCAGACCTTGATCTCCTGCAAGAGATAGAGTGATTCTTCCATTCTCTCCAATGAGGCTTTCTTGTACAAAGTTCGTGTTCCTCCACAATGAAAATGCTGAGAGGTAGGTAGTATTCCTTTAACCAGCTATCTCCTTTCACAATGCTAAGCAAAGTGCTAGACCTGCTTGCTTCTGACATGAATGTTTCTCTTACAAGAGCTCCAGTACTTCTTCCTTTCACTTGTAGGGGCGACCTAGCAGAAATGTGATTTTTTCACCCATGAAAACGATGAGACAGGCAGTATTCCTTTAAACAGTTAACTCAATTCACTATCGTAAATAAGGGGCCACAAACTCTTGCTTCTACCATTAATGATTGTCTTACAAGTGCTCCAGCACTTCTTCCTTTCAGTTGCATAGAGCCATTTAGCACAAAGTTGATTTTCTTCACAGAAGAAAACAATGAGAGACAGGCAGTATTTCTTTCTTCAGCTCACTCAAATCACAATACTAAACCAGGCCCTAGGCCCTCTTGCTTCTCACATTAATGATACTCTTGCAAGAGTTGCAGTGCTTCTTCCATTCTTTTGAGGGTCGATTTACCACAGAGCTGATGTTCTTCACCCATGAAAACACTGAGTTAGGCAGTATTCCTTTGCACAGTTAACTCTGTTCACCACGGTAGACAAGGTGCTGGACCCTCTTGCTTCTAACATTAAGGATTGTCTGTCCACTGCTACAGTGCTTCTTCCGTTCACTTTAAAGGGGCTGTTTTACAGAAAGTTGATGTTCTTCACACTTTAACACGCTGACAGATAGGCACTATTGCTTTCGCACACTAATGTAATTCTCCCTTGTTAACAATGTGCTAAGTTGTCTTGTTTGCAACATTAATGGTTCTCTTACAAGGGCTACAGTGTTTCTTCCTTGCACTTTAAATGCATTATTGGGCACAGAGTAATATTCAACACGCATGAAAACACTGAGTGATAGGCAGTATTCCTTTAAACAAGTATCACCATTCTCCTTGGAAAAAACGGTGCTTGACCCTCCTGCTTCTAACATTCACAATTCTCTTAAAGGAGATGCCGTGCTTCATCCATCCACTACTAAGATGAGATTTAGCACAAAATTGATGTTCCTCACCCATGAAAACAATGAGACTTAGGCAGTATTCCTTTCAACAGGTAACTGAATTCCCAATTTTAAAGGAGGTGCCAGATCCTCTTGCTAATAAAATGAAAGATTCTCTTCCAATATCTACAGTGTATCTTCCTTTCACTTGTGGGGGCAATTTAGCACCAAGTTGATGTTTCTCTCCCATGAAATCATTGAGAGGTAGGCAGTATTCCTTTGCACAGTTAACTCTGTTCACCACGGTAAACAAGGTGTTAGACCCTCTTGCTTCTAACATTAAGGATTGTCTGTATACTGCTACAGTGCTTCTTCCATTCACTTTAAAGGGGCGATTTTATACAAAGAAGATGTTCCCCACACGTTAAAACGCTGACAGATAGGCAGTTGTGCTATCACACACTTATGTAATTCATCCTTGTAAACAATGTGCTAAGTTGTCTTGTTTGTAACATTAATGGTTCCCTTACAAGGGAAGCAGTGCTTCTTCCTTCCACTTGAAAAGGGCTATTTTTCACAATGATAATGTTCTTCACACTTTAAAAGTCTGAGAGATAGGCAGTATTCCTTTAAAAAGTGAACTCTATTCTCACTGCTAAACAAAGTGCTAGAGCCTCTTGCTGCTGCTCTTCATGGTTTTGCTCCATGACAAACTGCCCTTGTTCAATTCACCTACATGCAGCTATTTGGCACAATGCTGATGCACCTCACCCATTCAAAAACTAAGTAGGAGGCAGGAATCCAGTCAACAGGTAACTCACTTCTAGGGAATCAAAGTGCAAGACATTCCTGCCTCTCACACATCGTGTAGTGCCAGGAGATACAAGTGTTTGCCTATTTGCTATGAAGCAGGTATGTGTCAAAGAGTAGCTGGTTCTGCACTTCAAAGGCTATCATTTCACAAGCATTCCTTTCACAGGCTAACTCCAATCTCAAGGAGAAACAACGTGCCGGAACCTCCTGCTTCAGACCTTGATCTCCTGCAAGAGATAGAGTGATTCTTCCATTCTCTCGAATGGGGCTTTCTTGTACAATGTTCGTGTTCCTCCACAATGAAAATGCTGAGAGGTAGGTAGTATTCCTTTAACCAGCTATCTCCATTCACAATGCTAAGCAAAGTGCTAGACCTGCTTGCTTCTGACATGAATGGTTCTCTTACAAGAGCTGCAGTACTTCTTCCTTTCACTTGTAGGGGCGACCTAGCACAAATGTGATTTTTTTCACCCATGAAAACGATGTAACAGGCAGTATTCCTTTAAACAGTTAACTCAATTCACTATGCTAAATAAGGGGCCACACCCTCTTGCTTCTACCATTAATGATTGTCTTACAAGTGCTCCCGCACTTCTTCCTTTCACTTGCATAGAGCCATTTAGCACAAAGTTGATTTTCCTCACACAAGAAAACAATGAGAGACAGGCAGTATTTCTTTCTTCAGCTCACTCAAATCACAATACTAAACCAGGCCCTAGGCCGTCTTGCTTCTCACATTAATGATACTCTTGCAAGAGTTGCAGTGCTTCTTCCATTCTTTTGAGGGTCGATTTACCACAGAGCTGATGTTCTTCACCCATGAAAACACTGCGTTAGGCAGTATTCCTTTGCACAGTTAACTCTGTTCACCACGGTAGACAAGGTGCTGGACCCTCTTGCTTCTAACATTAAGGATTGTCTGTCCACTGCTACAGTGCTTCTTCCATTCACTTTAAAGGGGCGATTTTATACAAAGCTGATATACTCCACACGTTAAAACGCTGACAGATAGGCAGTTCTGCTATCACACACTTATGTAATTCCCCCTTGTAAACAATGTGCTAAGTTGTCTTGTTTGTAACATTAATGGTTCCCTTACAAGGGAAGCAGTGCTTCTTCCTTCCACTTGAAAAGGGCTATTTTTCACAATGATAATGTTCTTCACACTTTAAAAGTCTGAGAGATAGGCAGTATTCCTTTAAAAAGTGAACTCTATTCTCACTGCTAAACAAAGTGCTAGAGCCTCTTGCTGCTGCTCTTCATGGTTTTGCTCCATGACAAACTGCCCTTGTTCAATTCACCTACATGCAGCTATTTGGCACAATGCTGATGCACCTCACCCATTCAAAAACTCAGTAGTAGGCAGGATTCCACTCAACTTGTAACTCACTTTTTCTAGGGAAACAAGGTGCAAGGCATTCCTGCCTCTCACACATCGTGTAGTGCCATGAGATACAATTGTTTGCCTATTTCGTATGAAGCGGGTCTTGTCAAAGAGTAGCTGGTTCTGCACTTCAAAGGCTATCATTTCACAAGCCTTTCGTTCACATGCTAACTCAAATCTCAAAGAGAATCAATGGGCAAGAACCTCCTGCTTCAGACCTTGATTATCCTGCAAGAGATAGAGTGATTCTTCCATTCTCTCGGATGGGGCTTTCTCGTACAAAGTGTGTGTTCCTCCAGAATGAAAATGCTGGGAGGTAGGTAGTATTACTTTTACCAGTTATCTCCATTCACAAAGCTAAACAAAGTGCTAGACCTGCTTGCTTCTAACATTAAAGCTTCTCCTCCAAGCTTGCTTCTAACATTAAAGCTTCTCCTCCAAGAGCTCCAGCACTTCTTCCTTTCACTTGCATAGAGCCATTTAGCACAAAGTTGATTTTCCTCACACAAGAAAACAATGAGAGACAGGCAGTATTCCTTTCTTCAGCTCACCCAATTGACAATAGTAAACCAGGCCCTAGGCCGTCTTGCTTCGCACATTAATGATTCTCTTGCAACAGTTGCAGTGCTTCTTTCATTCTCTTGTGAGGGTCGATTTACCACAGAGCTGATGTTCTTCACCCATGAAAACACTGAGTTAGGCCGTATTCCTTTGCACAGTTAACTCTGTTCACCACGGTAGACAAGGTGCTGGACCCTCTTGCTTCTAACATTAAGGATTGTCTGTCCACTGCTACAGTGCTTCTTCCATTCACTTTAAAGGGGCTGTTTTACAGAAAGTTGATGTTCTTCACACTTTAACACGCTGACAGATAGGCACTATTGCTTTCGCACACTAATGTAATTCTCCCTTGTTAACAATGTGTTAAGTTGTCTTGTTTGCAGCATTAATGGTTCTCTTACAAGGGCTACAGTGTTTCTTCCTTGCACTTTAAATGCATTATTGGGCACAGAGTAATATTCAACACGCATGAAAACACTGAGTGATAGGCAGTATTCGTTTAAACAAGTACCACCATTATCCTTGGAAAACACGGTGCTTGACCCTCCTGCTTCTAACATTCACAATTCTCTTAAAGGAGATGCCGTGCTTCATCCATCCACTACTAAGATGAGATTTAGCACAAAATTGATGTTCCTCACCCATGAAAACAATGAGACTTAGGCAGTATTCCTTTCAACAGGTAACTGAATTCCCAATTTTAAAGAAGGTGCCAGATCCTCTTGCTAATAAAATGAAAGATTCTCTTCCAATATCTACAGTGTATCTTCCTTTCACTTGTGGGGGCAATTTAGCACCAAGTTGATGTTTCTCTCCCATGAAATCATTGAGAGGTAGGCAGTATTCCTTTGCACAGTTAACTCTGTTCACCACGGTAAAGAAGGTGTTAGACCCTCTTGCTTCTAACATTAAGGATTGTCTGTCCACTGCTACAGTGCTTCTTCCATTCACTTTAAAGGGGCGATTTTATACAAAGCCGATGTTCCCCACACGTTAAAACGCTGACAGATAGGCAGTTCTGCTATCACACACTTATGTAATTCCCCCTTGTAAACAATGTGCTAAGTTGTCTTGTTTGTAACATTAATGGTTCCCTTACAAGGGAAGCAGTGCTTCTTCCTTCCACTTGAAAAGGGCTATTTTTCACAATGATAATGTTCTTCACACTTTAAAAGTCTGAGAGATAGGCAGTATTCCTTTAAAAAGTGAACTCTATTCTCACTGCTAAACAAAGTGCTAGAGCCTCTTGCTGCTGCTCTTCATGGTTTTGCTCCATGACAAACTGCCCTTGTTCAATTCACCTACATGCAGCTATTTGGCACAATGCTGATGCACCTCACCCATTCAAAAACTAAGTAGGAGGCAGGAATCCAGTCAACAGGTAACTCACTTCTAGGGAATCAAAGTGCAAGACATTCCTGCCTCTCACACATCGTGTAGTGCCAGGAGATACAAGTGTTTCCTATTTGCTATGAAGCAGGTATGTGTCAAAGAGTAGCTGGTTCTGCACTTCAAAGGCTATCATTTCACAAGCATTCCTTTCACAGGCTAACTCAAATCTCAAGGAGAAACAACGTGCCGGAACCTCCTGCTTCAGACCTTGATCTCCTGCAAGACATAGAGTGATTCTTCCATTCTCTCGAATGGGGCTTTCTTGTACAATGTTCGTGTTCCTCCACAATGAAAATGCTGAGAGGTAGGTAGTATTCCTTTAACCAGCTATCTCCATTCACAATGCTAAGCAAAGTGCTAGACCTGCTTGCTTCTGACATGAATGGTTCTCTTACAAGAGCTGCAGTACTTCTTCCTTTCACTTGTAGGGGCGACCTAGCACAAATGTGATTTTTTTCACCCATGAAAACGATGTGACAGGCAGTATTCCTTTAAACAGTTAACTCAATTCACTATGCTAAATAAGGGGCCACACCCTCTTGCTTCTACCATTAATGATTGTCTTACAAGTGCTCCAGCACTTCTTCCTTTCACTTGCATAGAGCCATTTAGCACAAAGTTGATTTTCCTCACACAAGAAAACAATGAGAGACAGGCAGTATTTCTTTCTTCAGCTCACTCAAATCACAATACTAAACCAGGCCCTAGGCCGTCTTGCTTCTCACATTAATGATACTCTTGCAAGGGTTGCAGTGCTTCTTCCATTCTTTTGAGGGTCGATTTACCACAGAGCTGATGTTCTTCGCCCATGAAAACACTGAGTTAGGCAGTATTCCTTTGCACAGTTAACTCTGTTCACCACGGTAGACAAGGTGCTGGACCCTCTTGCTTCTAACATTAAGGATTGTCTGTCCACTGCTACAGTGCTTCTTCCATTCACTTTAAAGGGGCGATTTTATACAAAGCCGATGTTCCCCACACGTTAAAACGCTGACAGATAGGCAGTTCTGCTATCACACACTTATGTAATTCCCCCTTGTAAACAATGTGCTAAGTTGTCTTGTTTGTAACATTAATAGTTCCCTTACAAGGGAAGCAGTCCTTCTTCCTTCCACTTGAAAAGGGCTATTTTTCACAATGATAATGTTCTTCACACTTTAAAAGTCTGAGAGATAGGCAGTATTCCTTTAAAAAGTGAACTCTATTCTCACTGCTAAACAAAGTGCTAGAGCCTCTTGCTGCTGCTCTTCATGGTTTTGCTCCATGACAAACTGCCCTTGTTCAATTCACCTACATGCAGCTATTTGGCACAATGCTGATGCACCTCACCCATTCAAAAACTCAGTAGTAGGCAGGATTCCACTCAACTGGTAACTCACTTTTTCTAGGGAAACAAGGTGCAAGGCATTCCTGCCTCTCACACATCGTGTAGTGCCATGAGATACAATTGTTTGCCTATTTCGTATGAAGCGGGTCTTGTCAAAGAGTAGCTGGTTCTGCACTTCAAAGGCTATCATTTCACAAGCCTTTCGTTCACATGCTAACTCAAATCTCAAAGAGAATCAATGGGCAAGAACCTCCTGCTTCAGACCTTGATTATCCTGCAAGAGATAGAGTGATTCTTCCATTCTCTCGGATGGGGCTTTCTCGTACAAAGTGTGTGTTCCTCCAGAATGAAAATGCTGGGAGGTAGGTAGTATTACTTTTACCAGTTATCTCCATTCACAAAGCTAAACAAAGTGCTAGACCTGCTTGCTTCTAACATTAAAGCTTCTCCTCCAAGCTTGCTTCTAACATTAAAGCTTCTCCTCCAAGAGCTCCAGCACTTCTTCCTTTCACTTGCATAGAGCCATTTAGCACAAAGTTGATTTTCCTCACACAAGAAAACAATGAGAGACAGGCAGTATTCCTTTCTTCAGCTCACCCAATTGACAATAGTAAACCAGGCCCTAGGCCGTCTTGCTTCGCACATTAATGATTCTCTTGCAACAGTTGCAGTGCTTCTTCCATTCTCTTGTGAGGGTCGATTTACCACAGAGCTGATGTTCTTCACCCATGAAAACACTGAGTTAGGCAGTAATCCTTTGCACAGTTAACTCTGTTCACCACGGTAGACAAGGTGCTGGACCCTCTTGCTTCTAACATTAAGGATTGTCTGTCCACTGCTACAGTGCTTCTTCCATTCACTTTAAAGGGGCTGTTTTACAGAAAGTTGATGTTCTTCACACTTTAACACGCTGACAGATAGGCACTATTGCTTTCGCACACTAATGTAATTCTCCCTTGTTAACAATGTGTTAAGTTGTCTTCTTTGCAGCATTAATGGTTCTCTTACAAGGGCTACAGTGTTTCTTCCTTGCACTTTAAATGCATTATTGGGCACAGAGTAATATTCAACACGCATGAAAACACTGAGTGATAGGCAGTATTCGTTTAAACAAGTACCACCATTATCCTTGGAAAAAACGGTGCTTGACCCTCCTGCTTCTAACATTCACAATTCTCTTAAAGGAGATGCCGTGCTTCATCCATCCACTACTAAGATGAGATTTAGCACAAAATTGATGTTCCTCACCCATGAAAACAATGAGACTTAGGCAGTATTCCTTTCAACAGGTAACTGAATTCCCAATTTTAAAGGAGGTGCCAGATCCTCTTGCTAATAAAATGAAAGATTCTCTTCCAATATCTACAGTGTATCTTCCTTTCACTTGTGGGGGCAATTTAGCACCAAGTTGATGTTTCTCTCCCATGAAATCATTGAGAGGTAGGCAGTATTCCTTTACACAGTTAACTCTGTTCACCACGGTAAACAAGGTGTTAGACCCTCTTGCTTCTAACATTAAGGATTGTCTGTATACTGCTACAGTGCTTCTTCCATTCACTTTAAAGGGGCGATTTTATACAAAGCCGATGTTCCCCACACGTTAAAACGCTGACAGATAGGCAGTTCTGCTATCACACACTTATGTAATTCCCCCTTGTAAACAATGTGCTAAGTTGTCTTGTTTGTAACATTAATGGTTCCCTTACAAGGGAAGCAGTGCTTCTTCCTTCCACTTGAAAAGGGCTATTTTTCACAATGATAATGTTCTTCACACTTTAAAAGTCTGAGAGATAGGCAGTATTCCTTTAAAAAGTGAACTCTATTCTCACTGCTAAACAAAGTGCTAGAGCCTCTTGCTGCTGCTCTTCATGGTTTTGCTCCATGACAAACTGCCCTTGTTCAATTCACCTACATGCAGCTATTTGGCACAATGCTGATGCACCTCACCCATTCAAAAACTAAGTAGGAGGCAGGAATCCAGTCAACAGGTAACTCACTTCTAGGGAATCAAAGTGCAAGACATTCCTGCCTCTCACACATCGTGTAGTGCCAGGAGATACAAGTGTTTGCCTATTTGCTATGAAGCAGGTATGTGTCAAAGAGTAGCTGGTTCTGCACTTCAAAGGCTATCATTTCACAAGCATTCCTTTCACAGGCTAACTCAAATCTCAAGGAGAAACAACGTGCCAGAACCTCCTGCTTCAGACCTTGATCTCCTGCAAGAGATAGAGTGATTCTTCCATTCTCTCGAATGGGGCTTTCTTGTACAATGTTCGTGTTCCTCCACAATGAAAATGCTGAGAGGTAGGTAGTATTCCTTTAACCAGCTATCTCCATTCACAATGCTAAGCAAAGTGCTAGACCTGCTTGCTTCTGACATGAATGGTTCTCTTACAAGAGCTGCAGTACTTCTTCCTTTCACTTGTAGGGGCGACCTAGCACAAATGTGATTTTTTTCACCCATGAAAACGATGTGACAGGCAGTATTCCTTTAAACAGTTAACTCAATTCACTATGCTAAATAAGGGGCCACACCCTCTTGCTTCTACCATTAATGATTGTCTTACAAGTGCTCCAGCACTTCTTCCTTTCACTTGCATAGAGCCATTTAGCACAAAGTTGATTTTCCTCACACAAGAAAACAATGAGAGACAGGCAGTATTTCTTTCTTCAGCTCACTCAAATCACAATACTAAACCAGGCCCTAGGCCGTCTTGCTTCTCACATTAATGATACTCTTGCAAGAGTTGCAGTGCTTCTTCCATTCTTTTGAGGGTCGATTTACCACAGAGCTGATGTTCTTCACCCATGAAAACACTGAGTTAGGCAGTATTCCTTTGCACAGTTAACTCTGTTCACCACGGTAGACAAGGTGCTGGACCCTCTTGCTTCTAACATTAAGGATTGTCTGTCCACTGCTACAGTGCTTCTTCCATTCACTTTAAAGGGGCGATTTTATACAAAGCCGATGTTCCCCACACGTTAAAACGCTGACAGATAGGCAGTTCTGCTATCACACACTTATGTAATTCCCCCTTGTAAACAATGTGCTAAGTTGTCTTGTTTGTAACATTAATGGTTCCCTTACAAGGGAAGCAGTCCTTCTTCCTTCCACTTGAAAAGGGCTATTTTTCACAATGATAATGTTCTTCACACTTTAAAAGTCTGAGAGATAGGCAGTATTCCTTTAAAAAGTGAACTCTATTCTCACTGCTAAACAAAGTGCTAGAGCCTCTTGCTGCTGCTCTTCATGGTTTTGCTCCATGACAAACTGCCCTTGTTCAATTCACCTACATGCAGCTATTTGGCACAATGCTGATGCACCTCACCCATTCAAAAACTCAGTAGTAGGCAGGATTCCACTCAACTGGTAACTCACTTTTTCTAGGGAAACAAGGTGCAAGGCATTCCTGCCTCTCACACATCGTGTAGTGCCATGAGATACAATTGTTTGCCTATTTCGTATGAAGCGGGTCTTGTCAAAGAGTAGCTGGTTCTGCACTTCAAAGGCTATCATTTCACAAGCCTTTCGTTCACATGCTAACTCAAATCTCAAAGAGAATCAATGGGCAAGAACCTCCTGCTTCAGACCTTGATTATCCTGCAAGAGATAGAGTGATTCTTCCATTCTCTCGGATGGGGCTTTCTCGTACAAAGTGTGTGTTCCTCCAGAATGAAAATGCTGGGAGGTAGGTAGTATTACTTTTACCAGTTATCTCCATTCACAAAGCTAAACAAAGTGCTAGACCTGCTTGCTTCTAACATTAAAGCTTCTCCTCCAAGCTTGCTTCTAACATTAAAGCTTCTCCTCCAAGAGCTCCAGCACTTCTTCCTTTCACTTGCATAGAGCCATTTAGCACAAAGTTGATTTTCCTCACACAAGAAAACAATGAGAGACAGGCAGTATTCCTTTCTTCAGCTCACCCAATTGACAATAGTAAACCAGGCCCTAGGCCGTCTTGCTTCGCACATTAATGATTCTCTTGCAACAGTTGCAGTGCTTCTTCCATTCTCTTGTGAGGGTCGATTTACCACAGAGCTGATGTTCTTCACCCATGAAAACACTGAGTTAGGCAGTAATCCTTTGCACAGTTAACTCTGTTCACCACGGTAGACAAGGTGCTGGACCCTCTTGCTTCTAACATTAAGGATTGTCTGTCCACTGCTACAGTGCTTCTTCCATTCACTTTAAAGGGGCTGTTTTACAGAAAGTTGATGTTCTTCACACTTTAACACGCTGACAGATAGGCACTATTGCTTTCGCACACTAATGTAATTCTCCCTTGTTAACAATGTGTTAAGTTGTCTTCTTTGCAGCATTAATGGTTCTCTTACAAGGGCTACAGTGTTTCTTCCTTGCACTTTAAATGCATTATTGGGCACAGAGTAATATTCAACACGCATGAAAACACTGAGTGATAGGCAGTATTCGTTTAAACAAGTACCACCATTATCCTTGGAAAAAACGGTGCTTGACCCTCCTGCTTCTAACATTCACAATTCTCTTAAAGGAGATGCCGTGCTTCATCCATCCACTACTAAGATGAGATTTAGCACAAAATTGATGTTCCTCACCCATGAAAACAATGAGACTTAGGCAGTATTCCTTTCAACAGGTAACTGAATTCCCAATTTTAAAGGAGGTGCCAGATCCTCTTGCTAATAAAATGAAAGATTCTCTTCCAATATCTACAGTGTATCTTCCTTTCACTTGTGGGGGCAATTTAGCACCAAGTTGATGTTTCTCTCCCATGAAATCATTGAGAGGTAGGCAGTATTCCTTTACACAGTTAACTCTGTTCACCACGGTAAACAAGGTGTTAGACCCTCTTGCTTCTAACATTAAGGATTGTCTGTATACTGCTACAGTGCTTCTTCCATTCACTTTAAAGGGGCGATTTTATACAAAGCCGATGTTCCCCACACGTTAAAACGCTGACAGATAGGCAGTTCTGCTATCACACACTTATGTAATTCCCCCTTGTAAACAATGTGCTAAGTTGTCTTGTTTGTAACATTAATGGTTCCCTTACAAGGGAAGCAGTGCTTCTTCCTTCCACTTGAAAAGGGCTATTTTTCACAATGATAATGTTCTTCACACTTTAAAAGTCTGAGAGATAGGCAGTATTCCTTTAAAAAGTGAACTCTATTCTCACTGCTAAACAAAGTGCTAGAGCCTCTTGCTGCTGCTCTTCATGGTTTTGCTCCATGACAAACTGCCCTTGTTCAATTCACCTACATGCAGCTATTTGGCACAATGCTGATGCACCTCACCCATTCAAAAACTAAGTAGGAGGCAGGAATCCAGTCAACAGGTAACTCACTTCTAGGGAATCAAAGTGCAAGACATTCCTGCCTCTCACACATCGTGTAGTGCCAGGAGATACAAGTGTTTGCCTATTTGCTATGAAGCAGGTATGTGTCAAAGAGTAGCTGGTTCTGCACTTCAAAGGCTATCATTTCACAAGCATTCCTTTCACAGGCTAACTCAAATCTCAAGGAGAAACAACGTGCCAGAACCTCCTGCTTCAGACCTTGATCTCCTGCAAGAGATAGAGTGATTCTTCCATTCTCTCGAATGGGGCTTTCTTGTACAATGTTCGTGTTCCTCCACAATGAAAATGCTGAGAGGTAGGTAGTATTCCTTTAACCAGCTATCTCCATTCAGAATGCTAAGCAAAGTGCTAGACCTGCTTGCTTCTGACATGAATGGTTCTCTTACAAGAGCTGCAGTACTTCTTCCTTTCACTTGTAGGGGCGACCTAGCACAAATGTGATTTTTTTCACCCATGAAAACGATGTGACAGGCAGTATTCCTTTAAACAGTTAACTCAATTCACTATGCTAAATAAGGGGCCACACCCTCTTGCTTCTACCATTAATGATTGTCTTACAAGTGCTCCAGCACTTCTTCCTTTCACTTGCATAGAGCCATTTAGCACAAAGTTGATTTTCCTCACACAAGAAAACAATGAGAGACAGGCAGTATTTCTTTCTTCAGCTCACTCAAATCACAATACTAAACCAGGCCCTAGGCCGTCTTGCTTCTCACATTAATGATACTCTTGCAAGAGTTGCAGTGCTTCTTCCATTCTTTTGAGGGTCGATTTACCACAGAGCTGATGTTCTTCACCCATGAAAACACTGAGTTAGGCAGTATTCCTTTGCACAGTTAACTCTGTTCACCACGGTAGACAAGGTGCTGGACCCTCTTGCTTCTAACATTAAGGATTGTCTGTCCACTGCTACAGTGCTTCTTCCATTCACTTTAAAGGGGCGATTTTATACAAAGCCGATGTTCCCCACACGTTAAAACGCTGACAGATAGGCAGTTCTGCTATCACACACTTATGTAATTCCCCCTTGTAAACAATGTGCTAAGTTGTCTTGTTTGTAACATTAATGGTTCCCTTACAAGGGAAGCAGTGCTTCTTCCTTCCACTTGAAAAGGGCTATTTTTCACAATGATAATGTTCTTCACACTTTAAAAGTCTGAGAGATAGGCAGTATTCCTTTAAAAAGTGAACTCTATTCTCACTGCTAAACAAAGTGCTAGAGCCTCTTGCTGCTGCTCTTCATGGTTTTGCTCCATGACAAACTGCCCTTGTTCAATTCACCTACATGCAGCTATTTGGCACAATGCTGATGCACCTCACCCATTCAAAAACTCAGTAGTAGGCAGGATTCCACTCAACTGGTAACTCACTTTTTCTAGGGAAACAAGGTGCAAGGCATTCCTGCCTCTCACACATCGTGTAGTGCCATGAGATACAATTGTTTGCCTATTTCGTATGAAGCGGGTCTTGTCAAAGAGTAGCTGGTTCTGCACTTCAAAGGCTATCATTTCACAAGCCTTTCGTTCACATGCTAACTCAAATCTCAAAGAGAATCAATGGGCAAGAACCTCCTGCTTCAGACCTTGATTATCCTGCAAGAGATAGAGTGATTCTTCCATTCTCTCGGATGGGGCTTTCTCGTACAAAGTGTGTGTTCCTCCAGAATGAAAATGCTGGGAGGTAGGTAGTATTACTTTTACCAGTTATCTCCATTCACAAAGCTAAACAAAGTGCTAGACCTGCTTGCTTCTAACATTAAAGCTTCTCCTCCAAGCTTGCTTCTAACATTAAAGCTTCTCCTCCAAGAGCTCCAGCACTTCTTCCTTTCACTTGCATAGAGCCATTTAGCACAAAGTTGATTTTCCTCACACAAGAAAACAATGAGAGACAGGCAGGATTCCTTTCTTCAGCTCACCCAATTGACAATAGTAAACCAGGCCCTAGGCCGTCTTGCTTCGCACATTAATGATTCTCTTGCAACAGTTGCAGTGCTTCTTCCATTCTCTTGTGAGGGTCGATTTACCACAGAGCTGATGTTCTTCACCCATGAAAACACTGAGTTAGGCAGTAATCCTTTGCACAGTTAACTCTGTTCACCACGGTAGACAAGGTGCTGGACCCTCTTGCTTCTAACATTAAGGATTGTCTGTCCACTGCTACAGTGCTTCTTCCATTCACTTTAAAGGGGCTGTTTTACAGAAAGTTGATGTTCTTCACACTTTAACACGCTGACAGATAGGCACTATTGCTTTTGCACACTAATGTAATTCTCCCTTGTTAACAATGTGTTAAGTTGTCTTGTTTGCAGCATTAATGGTTCTCTTACAAGGGCTACAGTGTTTCTTCCTTGCACTTTAAATGCATTATTGGGCACAGAGTAATATTCAACACGCATGAAAACACTGAGTGATAGGCAGTATTCGTTTAAACAAGTACCACCATTATCCTTGGAAAAAACGGTGCTTGACCCTCCTGCTTCTAACATTCACAATTCTCTTAAAGGAGATGCCGTGCTTCATCCATCCACTACTAAGATGAGATTTAGCACAAAATTGATGTTCCTCACCCATGAAAACAATGAGACTTAGGCAGTATTCCTTTCAACAGGTAACTGAATTCCCAATTTTAAAGGAGGTGCCAGATCCTCTTGCTAATAAAATGAAAGATTCTCTTCCAATATCTACAGTGTATCTTCCTTTCACTTGTGGGGGCAATTTAGCACCAAGTTGATGTTTCTCTCCCATGAAATCATTGAGAGGTAGGCAGTATTCCTTTGCACAGTTAACTCTGTTCACCACGGTAAACAAGGTGTTAGACCCTCTTGCTTCTAACATTAAGGATTGTCTGTATACTGCTACAGTGCTTCTTCCATTCACTTTAAAGGGGCGATTTTATACAAAGCCGATGTTCCCCACACGTTAAAACGCTGCCAGATAGGCAGTTCTGCTATCACACACTTATGTAATTCCCCCTTGTAAACAATGTGTTAAGTTGTCTTGTTTGTAACATTAATGGTTCCCTTACAAGGGAAGCAGTGCTTCTTCCTTCCACTTGAAAAGGGCTATTTTTCACAATGATAATGTTCTTCACACTTTAAAAGTCTGAGAGATAGGCAGTATTCGTTTAAAAAGTGAACTCTATTCTCACTGCTAAACAAAGTGCTAGAGCCTCTTGCTGCTGCTCTTCATGGTTTTGCTCCATGACAAACTGATCTTGTTCAATTCACCTACATGCAGCTATTTGGCACAATGCTGATGCACCTCACCCATTCAAAAACTAAGTAGGAGGCAGGAATCCAGTCAACAGGTAACTCACTTCTAGGGAATCAAAGTGCAAGACATTCCTGCCTCTCACACATCGTGTAGTGCCAGGAGATACAAGTGTTTGCCTATTTACTATGAAGCACGTATGTGTCAAAGAGTAGCTGGTACTGCACTTCAAAGGCTATCATTTCACAAGCATTCCTTTCACAGGCTAACTCAAATCTCACGGAGAAACAACGTGCCGGAACCTCCTGCTTCAGACCTTGATCTCCTGCAAGAGATAGAGTGATTCTTCCATTCTCTCGAATGGGGCTTTCTTGTACAATGTTCATGTTCCTCCACAATGAAAATGCTGAGAGGTAGGTAGTATTCCTTTAACCAGCTATCTCCATTCACAATGCTAAGCAAAGTGCTAGACCTGCTTGCTTCTGACATGAATGGTTCTCTTACAAGAGCTGCAGTACTTCTTCCTTTCACTTGTAGGGGCGACCTAGCACAAATGTGATTTTTTTCACCCATGAAAACGATGTGACAGGCAGTATTCCTTTAAACAGTTAACTCAATTCACTATGCTAAATAAGGGGCCACACCCTCTTGCTTCTACCATTAATGATTGTCTTACAAGTGCTCCAGCACTTCTTCCTTTCACTTGCATAGAGCCATTTAGCACAAAGTTGATTTTCCTCACACAAGAAAACAATGAGAGACAGGCAGTATTTCTTTCTTCAGCTCACTCAAATCACAATACTAAACCAGGCCCTAGGCCGTCTTGCTTCTCACATTAATGATACTCTTGCAAGAGTTGCAGTGCTTCTTCCATTCTTTTGAGGGTCGATTTACCACAGAGCTGATGTTCTTCACCCATGAAAACACTGAGTTAGGCAGTATTTCTTTGCACAGTTAACTCTGTTCACCACGGTAGACAAGGTGCTGGACCCTCTTGCTTCTAACATTAAGGATTGTCTGTCCACTGCTACAGTGCTTCCTCCATTCACTTTAAAGGGGCGATTTTATACAAAGCTGATATACTCCACACGTTAAAACGCTGACAGATAGGCAGTTCTGCTATCACACACTTATGTAATTCCCCCTTGTAAACAATGTGCTAAGTTGTCTTGTTTGTAACATTAATGGTTCCCTTACAAGGGAAGCAGTGCTTCTTCCTTCCACTTGAAAAGGGCTATTTTTCTCAATGATAATGTTCTTCACACTTTAAAAGTCTGAGAAATAGGCAGTATTCCTTTAAAAAGTGAACTCTATTCTCACTGCTAAACAAAGTGCTAGAGCCTCTTGCTGCTGGTCTTCATGGTTTTGCTCCATGACAAACTGCCCTTGTTCAATTCACCTACATGCAGCTATTTGGCACAATGCTGATGCACCTCACCCATTCAAAAACTCAGTAGTAGGCAGGATTCCACTCAACTGGTAACTCACTTTTTCTAGGGAAACAAGGTGCAAGGCATTCCTGCCTCTCACACATCGTGTAGTGCCATGAGATACAATTGTTTGCCTATTTCGTATGAAGCGGGTCTTGTCAAAGAGTAGCTGGTTCTGCACTTCAAAGGCTATCATTTCACAAGCCTTTCGTTCACATGCTAACTCAAATCTCAAAGAGAATCAATGGGCAAGAACCTCCTGCTTCAGACCTTGATTATCCTGCAAGAGATAGAGTGATTCTTCCATTCTCTCGGATGGGGCTTTCTCGTACAAAGTGTGTGTTCCTCCAGAATGAAAATGCTGGGAGGTAGGTAGTATTACTTTTACCAGTTATCTCCATTCACAAAGCTAAACAAAGTGCTAGACCTGCTTGCTTCTAACATTAAAGCTTCTCCTCCAAGCTTGCTTCTAACATTAAAGCTTCTCCTCCAAGAGCTCCAGCACTTCTTCCTTTCACTTGCATAGAGCCATTTAGCACAAAGTTGATTTTCCTCACACAAGAAAACAATGAGAGACAGGCAGGATTCCTTTCTTCAGCTCACCCAATTGACAATAGTAAACCAGGCCCTAGGCCGTCTTGCTTCGCACATTAATGATTCTCTTGCAACAGTTGCAGTGCTTCTTCCATTCTCTTGTGAGGGTCGATTTACCACAGAGCTGATGTTCTTCACCCATGAAAACACTGAGTTAGGCAGTAATCCTTTGCACAGTTAACTCTGTTCACCACGGTAGACAAGGTGCTGGACCCTCTTGCTTCTAACATTAAGGATTGTCTGTCCACTGCTACAGTGCTTCTTCCATTCACTTTAAAGGGGCTGTTTTACAGAAAGTTGATGTTCTTCACACTTTAACACGCTGACAGATAGGCACTATTGCTTTTGCACACTAATGTAATTCTCCCTTGTTAACAATGTGTTAAGTTGTCTTGTTTGCAGCATTAATGGTTCTCTTACAAGGGCTACAGTGTTTCTTCCTTGCACTTTAAATGCATTATTGGGCACAGAGTAATATTCAACACGCATGAAAACACTGAGTGATAGGCAGTATTCGTTTAAACAAGTACCACCATTATCCTTGGAAAAAACGGTGCTTGACCCTCCTGCTTCTAACATTCACAATTCTCTTAAAGGAGATGCCGTGCTTCATCCATCCACTACTAAGATGAGATTTAGCACAAAATTGATGTTCCTCACCCATGAAAACAATGAGACTTAGGCAGTATTCCTTTCAACAGGTAACTGAATTCCCAATTTTAAAGGAGGTGCCAGATCCTCTTGCTAATAAAATGAAAGATTCTCTTCCAATATCTACAGTGTATCTTCCTTTCACTTGTGGGGGCAATTTAGCACCAAGTTGATGTTTCTCTCCCATGAAATCATTGAGAGGTAGGCAGTATTCCTTTGCACAGTTAACTCTGTTCACCACGGTAAACAAGGTGTTAGACCCTCTTGCTTCTAACATTAAGGATTGTCTGTATACTGCTACAGTGCTTCTTCCATTCACTTTAAAGGGGCGATTTTATACAAAGCCGATGTTCCCCACACGTTAAAACGCTGCCAGATAGGCAGTTCTGCTATCACACACTTATGTAATTCCCCCTTGTAAACAATGTGTTAAGTTGTCTTGTTTGTAACATTAATGGTTCCCTTACAAGGGAAGCAGTGCTTCTTCCTTCCACTTGAAAAGGGCTATTTTTCACAATGATAATGTTCTTCACACTTTAAAAGTCTGAGAGATAGGCAGTATTCGTTTAAAAAGTGAACTCTATTCTCACTGCTAAACAAAGTGCTAGAGCCTCTTGCTGCTGCTCTTCATGGTTTTGCTCCATGACAAACTGATCTTGTTCAATTCACCTACATGCAGCTATTTGGCACAATGCTGATGCACCTCACCCATTCAAAAACTAAGTAGGAGGCAGGAATCCAGTCAACAGGTAACTCACTTCTAGGGAATCAAAGTGCAAGACATTCCTGCCTCTCACACATCGTGTAGTGCCAGGAGATACAAGTGTTTGCCTATTTACTATGAAGCACGTATGTGTCAAAGAGTAGCTGGTACTGCACTTCAAAGGCTATCATTTCACAAGCATTCCTTTCACAGGCTAACTCAAATCTCACGGAGAAACAACGTGCCGGAACCTCCTGCTTCAGACCTTGATCTCCTGCAAGAGATAGAGTGATTCTTCCATTCTCTCGAATGGGGCTTTCTTGTACAATGTTCATGTTCCTCCACAATGAAAATGCTGAGAGGTAGGTAGTATTCCTTTAACCAGCTATCTCCATTCACAATGCTAAGCAAAGTGCTAGACCTGCTTGCTTCTGACATGAATGGTTCTCTTACAAGAGCTGCAGTACTTCTTCCTTTCACTTGTAGGGGCGACCTAGCACAAATGTGATTTTTTTCACCCATGAAAACGATGTGACAGGCAGTATTCCTTTAAACAGTTAACTCAATTCACTATGCTAAATAAGGGGCCACACCCTCTTGCTTCTACCATTAATGATTGTCTTACAAGTGCTCCAGCACTTCTTCCTTTCACTTGCATAGAGCCATTTAGCACAAAGTTGATTTTCCTCACACAAGAAAACAATGAGAGACAGGCAGTATTTCTTTCTTCAGCTCACTCAAATCACAATACTAAACCAGGCCCTAGGCCGTCTTGCTTCTCACATTAATGATACTCTTGCAAGAGTTGCAGTGCTTCTTCCATTCTTTTGAGGGTCGATTTACCACAGAGCTGATGTTCTTCACCCATGAAAACACTGAGTTAGGCAGTATTTCTTTGCACAGTTAACTCTGTTCACCACGGTAGACAAGGTGCTGGACCCTCTTGCTTCTAACATTAAGGATTGTCTGTCCACTGCTACAGTGCTTCCTCCATTCACTTTAAAGGGGCGATTTTATACAAAGCTGATATACTCCACACGTTAAAACGCTGACAGATAGGCAGTTCTGCTATCACACACTTATGTAATTCCCCCTTGTAAACAATGTGCTAAGTTGTCTTGTTTGTAACATTAATGGTTCCCTTACAAGGGAAGCAGTGCTTCTTCCTTCCACTTGAAAAGGGCTATTTTTCTCAATGATAATGTTCTTCACACTTTAAAAGTCTGAGAAATAGGCAGTATTCCTTTAAAAAGTGAACTCTATTCTCACTGCTAAACAAAGTGCTAGAGCCTCTTGCTGCTGGTCTTCATGGTTTTGCTCCATGACAAACTGCCCTTGTTCAATTCACCTACATGCAGCTATTTGGCACAATGCTGATGCACCTCACCCATTCAAAAACTCAGTAGTAGGCAGGATTCCACTCAACTGGTAACTCACTTTTTCTAGGGAAACAAGGTGCAAGGCATTCCTGCCTCTCACACATCGTGTAGTGCCATGAGATACAATTGTTTGCCTATTTCGTATGAAGCGGGTCTTGTCAAAGAGTAGCTGGTTCTGCACTTCAAAGGCTATCATTTCACAAGCCTTTCGTTCACATGCTAACTCAAATCTCAAAGAGAATCAATGGGCAAGAACCTCCTGCTTCAGACCTTGATTATCCTGCAAGAGATAGAGTGATTCTTCCATTCTCTCGGATGGGGCTTTCTCGTACAAAGTGTGTGTTCCTCCAGAATGAAAATGCTGGGAGGTAGGTAGTATTACTTTTACCAGTTATCTCCATTCACAAAGCTAAACAAAGTGCTAGACCTGCTTGCTTCTAACATTAAAGCTTCTCCTCCAAGCTTGCTTCTAACATTAAAGCTTCTCCTCCAAGAGCTCCAGCACTTCTTCCTTTCACTTGCATAGAGCCATTTAGCACAAAGTTGATTTTCCTCACACAAGAAAACAATGAGAGACAGGCAGGATTCCTTTCTTCAGCTCACCCAATTGACAATAGTAAACCAGGCCCTAGGCCGTCTTGCTTCGCACATTAATGATTCTCTTGCAACAGTTGCAGTGCTTCTTCCATTCTCTTGTGAGGGTCGATTTACCACAGAGCTGATGTTCTTCACCCATGAAAACACTGAGTTAGGCAGTATTCCTTTGCACAGTTAACTCTGTTCACCACGGTAGACAAGGTGCTGGACCCTCTTGCTTCTAACATTAAGGATTGTCTGTCCACTGCTACAGTGCTTCTTCCATTCACTTTAAAGGGGCTGTTTTACAGAAAGTTGATGTTCTTCACACTTTAACACGCTGACAGATAGGCACTATTGCTTTCGCACACTAATGTAATTCTCCCTTGTTAACAATGTGTTAAGTTGTCTTGTTTGCAGCATTAATGGTTCTCTTACAAGGGCTACAGTGTTTCTTCCTTGCACTTTAAATGCATTATTGGGCACAGAGTAATATTCAACACGCATGAAAACACTGAGTGATAGGCAGTATTCGTTTAAACAAGTACCACCATTATCCTTGGAAAAAACGGTGCTTGACCCTCCTGCTTCTAACATTCACAATTCTTTTAAAGGAGATGCCGTGCTTCATCCATCCTCTACTAAGATGAGATTTAGCACAAAATTGATGTTCCTCACCCATGAAAACAATGAGACTTAGCAGTATTCCTTTCAACAGGTAACTGAATTCCCAATTTTGAAGGAGGTGCCAGATCCTCTTGCTAATAAAATGAAAGATTCTCTTCCAATATCTACAGTGTATCTTCCTTTCACTTGTGGGGGCAATTTAGCACCAAGTTGATGTTTCTCTCCTATGAAATCATTGAGAGGTAGGCAGTATTCCTTTGCACAGTTAACTCTGTTCACCACGGTAAACAAGGTGTTAGACCCTCTTGCTTCTAACATTAAGGATTGTCTGTCCACTGCTACAGTGCTTCTTCCATTCACTTTAAAGGGGCGATTTTATACAAAACCGATGTTCCCCACACGTTAAAACGCTGATAGATAGGCAGTTCTGCTATCACACACTTATGTAATTCCCCCTTGTAAACAATGTGCTAAGTTGTCTTGTTTGTAACATTAATGGTTCCCTTACAAGGGAAGCAGTGCTTCTTCCTTCCACTTGAAAAGGGCTATTTTTCACAATGATAATGTTCTTCACACTTTAAAAGTCTGAGAGATAGGCAGTATTCCTTTAAAAAGTGAACTCTATTCTCACTGCTAAACAAAGTGCTACAGCCTCTTGCTGCTGCTCTTCATGGTTTTGCTCCATGACAAACTGCCCTTGTTCAATTCACCTACATGCAGCTATTTGGCACAATGCTGATGCACCTCACCCATTCAAAAACTAAGTAGGAGGCAGGAATCCAGTCAACAGGTAACTCACTTCTAGGGAATCAAAGTGCAAGACATTCCTGCCTCTCACACATCGTGTTAGTGCCAGGAGATACAAGTGTTTGCCTATTTGCTATGAAGCAGGTATGTGTCAAAGAGTAGCTGGTTCTGCACTTCAAAGGCTATCATTTCACAAGCATTCCTTTCACAGGCTAACTCAAATCTCAAGGAGAAACAACGTGCCGGAACCTCCTGCTTCAGACCTTGATCTCCTGCAAGAGATAGAGTGATTCTTCCATTCTCTCGAATGGGGCTTTCTTGTACAATGTTCGTGTTCCTCCACAATGAAAATGCTGAGAGGTAGGTAGTATTCCTTTAACCAGCTATCTCCATTCACAATGCTAAGCAAAGTGCTAGACCTGCTTGCTTCTGACATGAATGGTTCTCTTACAAGAGCTGCAGTACTTCTTCCTTTCACTTGTAGGGGCGACCTAGCACAAATGTGATTTTTTTCACCCATGAAAACGATGTGACAGGCAGTATTCCTTTAAACAGTTAACTCAATTCACTATGCTAAATAAGGGGCCACACCCTCTTGCTTCTACCATTAATGATTGTCTTACAAGTGCTCCAGCACTTCTTCCTTTCACTTGCATAGAGCCATTTAGCACAAAGTTGATTTTCCTCACACAAGAAAACAATGAGAGACAGGCAGTATTTCTTTCTTCAGCTCACTCAAATCACAATACTAAACCAGGCCCTAGGCCGTCTTGCTTCTCACATTAATGATACTCTTGCAAGAGTTGCAGTGCTTCTTCCATTCTTTTGAGGGTCGATTTACCACAGAGCTGATGTTCTTCACCCATGAAAACACTGAGTTAGGCAGTATTCCTTTGCACAGTTAACTCTGTTGACCACGGTAGACAAGGTGCTGGACCCTCTTGCTTCTAACATTAAGGATTGTCTGTCCACTGCTACAGTGCTTCTTCCATTCACTTTAAAGGGGCGATTTTATACAAAGCTGATGTACTCCACACGTTAAAACGCTGACAGATAGGCAGTTCTGCTATCACACACTTATGTAATTCCCCCTTGTAAACAATGTGCTAAGTTGTCTTGTTTGTAACATTAATGGTTCCCTTACAAGGGAAGCAGTGCTTCTTCCTTCCACTTGAAAAGGGCTATTTTTCACAATGATAATGTTCTTCACACTTTAAAAGTCTGAGAGATAGGCAGTATTCCTTTAAAAAGTGAACTCTATTCTCACTGCTAAACAAAGTGCTAGAGCCTCTTGCTGCTGCTCTTCATGGTTTTGCTCCATGACAAACTGCCCTTGTTCAATTCACCTACATGCAGCTATTTGGCACAATGCTGATGCACCTCACCCATTCAAAAACTCAGTAGTAGGCAGGATTCCACTCAACTGGTAACTCACTTTTTCTAGGGAAACAAGGTGCAAGGCATTCCTGCCTCTCACACATCGTGTAGTGCCATGAGATACAATTGTTTGCCTATTTCGTATGAAGCGGGTCTTGTCAAAGAGTAGCTGGTTCTGCACTTCAAAGGCTATCATTTCACAAGCCTTTCGTTCACATGCTAACTCAAATCTCAAAGAGAATCAATGGGCAAGAACCTCCTGCTTCAGACCTTGATTATCCTGCAAGAGATAGAGTGATTCTTCCATTCTCTCGGATGGGGCTTTCTCGTACAAAGTGTGTGTTCCTCCAGAATGAAAATGCTGGGAGGTAGGTAGTATTACTTTTACCAGTTATCTCCATTCACAAAGCTAAACAAAGTGCTAGACCTGCTTGCTTCTAACATTAAAGCTTCTCCTCCAATCTTGCTTCTAACATTAAAGCTTCTCCTCCAAGAGCTCCAGCACTTCTTCCTTTCACTTGCATAGAGCCATTTAGCACAAAGTTGATTTTCCTCACACAAGAAAACAATGAGAGACAGGCAGTATTCCTTTCTTCAGCTCACCCAATTGACAATAGTAAACCAGGCCCTAGGCCGTCTTGCTTCGTCTCTTGCAACAGTTGCAGTGCTTCTTCCATTCTCTTGTGAGGGTCGATTTACCACAGAGCTGATGTTCTTCACCCATGAAAACACTGAGTTAGGCAGTATTCCTTTGCACAGTTAACTCTGTTCACCACGGTAGACAAGGTGCTGGACCCTCTTGCTTCAAACATTAAGGATTGTCTGTCCACTGCTACAGTGCTTCTTCCATTCACTTTAAAGGGGCTGTTTTACAGAAAGTTGATGTTCTTCACACTTTAACACGCTGACAGATAGGCACTATTGCTTTCGCACACTAATGTAATTCTCCGTTGTTAACAATGTGTTAAGTTGTCTTGTTTGCAGCATTAATGGTTCTCTTACAAGGGCTACAGTGTTTCTTCCTTGCACTTTAAATGCATTATTGGGCACAGAGTAATATTCAACACGCATGAAAACACTGAGTGATAGGCAGTATTCGTTTAAACAAGTACCACCATTATCCTTGGAAAACACGGTGCTTGACCCTCCTGCTTCTAACATTCACAATTCTCTTAAAGCAGATGCCGTGCTTCATCCATCCACTACTAAGATGAGATTTAGCACAAAATTGATGTTCCTCACCCATGAAAACAATGAGACTTAGGCAGTATTCCTTTCAACAGGTAACTGAATTCCCAATTTTAAAGGAGGTGCCAGATCCTCTTGCTAATAAAATGAAAGATTCTCTTCCAATATCTACAGTGTATCTTCCTTTCACTTGTGGGGGCAATTTAGCACCACGTTGATGTTTCTCTCCGATGAAATCATTGAGAGGTAGGCAGTATTCCTTTGCACAGTTAACTCTGTTCTCCACGGTAAACAAGGTGTTAGACCCTCTTGCTTCTAACATTAAGGATTGTCTGTCCACTGTTACAGTGCTTCTTCCATTCACTTTAAAGGGGCGATTTTATACAAAGCCGATGTTCCCCACACGTTAAAACGCTGACAGATAGGCAGTTCTGCTATCACACACTTATGTAATTCCCCCTTGTAAACAATGTGCTAAGTTGTCTTGTTTGTAACATTAATGGTTCCCTTACAAGGGAAGCAGTGCCTCTTCCTTTCACTTGAAAAGGGCTATTTTTCACAATGATAATGTTCTTCAAACTTTAAAAGTCTGAGAGATAGGCAGTATTCCTTTAAAAAGTGAACTCTATTCTCACTGCTAAACAAAGTGCTAGAGCCTCTTGCTGCTGCTCTTCATGGTTTTGCTCCATGACAAACTGCCCTTGTTCAATTCACCTACATGCAGCTATTTGGCACAATGCTGATGCACCTCACCCATTCAAAAACTAAGTAGGAGGCAGGAATCCAGTCAACAGGTAACTCACTTCTAGGGAATCAAAGTGCAAGACATTCCTGCCTCTCACACATCGTGTAGTGCCAGGAGATACAAGTGTTTGCCTATTTGCTATGAAGCAGGTATGTGTCAAAGAGTAGCTGGTTCTGCACTTCAAAGGCTATCATTTCACAAGCATTCCTTTCACAGGCTAACTCAAATCTCAAGGAGAAACAACGTGCCGGAACCTCCTGCTTCAGACCTTGATCTCCTGCAAGAGATAGAGTGATTCTTCCATTCTCTCGAATGGGGCTTTCTTGTACAATGTTCGTGTTCCTCCACAATGAAAATGCTGAGAGGTAGGTAGTATTCCTTTAACCAGCTATCTCCATTCACAATGCTAAGCAAAGTGCTAGACCTGCTTGCTTCTGACATGAATGGTTCTCTTACAAGAGCTGCAGTACTTCTTCCTTTCACTGGTAGGGGCGACCTAGCACAAATGTGATTTTTTTCACCCATGAAAACGATGTGACAGGCAGTATTCCTTTAATCAGTTAACTCAATTCACTATGCTAAATAAGGGGCCACACCCTCTTGCTTCTACCTTTAATGATTGTCTTACAAGTGCTCCAGCACTTCTTCCTTTCACTTGCATAGAGCCATTTAGCACAAAGTTGATTTTCCTCACACAAGAAAACAATGAGAGACAGGCAGTATTTCTTTCTTCAGTTCACTCAAATCACAATACTAAACCAGGCCCTAGGCCGTCTTGCTTCTCACATTAATGATACTCTTGCAAGAGTTGCAGTGCTTCTTCCATTCTTTTGAGGGTCGATTTACCACAGAGCTGATGTTCTTCACCCATGAAAACACTGAGTTAGGCAGTATTTCTTTGCACAGTTAACTCTGTTCACCACGGTAGACAAGGTGCTGGACCCTCTTGCTTCTAACATTAAGGATTGTCTGTCCACTGCTACAGTGCTTCTTCCATTCACTTTAAAGGGGTGATTTTATACAAAGCTGATGTACTCCACACGTTAAAACGCTGACAGATAGGCAGTTCTGCTATCACACTCTTATGTAATTCCCCCTTGTAAACAATGTGCTAAGTTGTCTTGTTTGTAACATTAATGGTTCCCTTACAAGGGAAGCAGTGCTTCTTCCTTCCACTTGAAAAGGGCTATTTTTCACAATGATAATGTTCTTCACACTTTAAAAGTCTGAGAGATAGGCAGTATTCCTTTAAAAAGTGAACTCTATTCTCACTGCTAAACAAAGTGCTAGAGCCTCTTGCTGCTGCTCTTCATGGTTTTGCTCCATGACAAACTGCCCTTGTTCAATTCACCTACATGCAGCTATTTGGCACAATGCTGATGCACCTCACCCATTCAAAAACTCAGTAGTAGGCAGGATTCCACTCAACTGGTAACTCACTTTTTCTAGGGAAACAAGGTGCAAGGCATTCCTGCCTCTCACACATCGTGTAGTGCCATGAGATACAATTGTTTGCCTATTTCGTATGAAGCGGGTCTTGTCAAAGAGTAGCTGGTTCTGCACTTCATAGGCTATCATTTCACAAGCCTTTCGTTCATATGCTAACTCAAATCTCAAAGAGAATCAATGGGCAAGAACCTCCTGCTTCAGACCTTGATTATCCTGCAAGAGATAGAGTGATTCTTCCATTCTCTCGGATGGGGCTTTCTCGTACAAAGTGTGTGTTCCTCCAGAATGAAAATGCTGGGAGGTAGGTAGTATTACTTTTACCAGTTATCTCCATTCACAAAGCTAAACAACGTGCTAGACCTGCTTGCTTCTAACATTAAAGCTTCTCCTCCAATCTTGCTTCTAACATTAAAGCTTCTCCTCCAAGAGCTCCAGCACTTCTTCCTTTCACTTGCATAGAGCCATTTAGCACAAAGTTGATTTTCCTCACACAAGAAAACAATGAGAGACAGGCAGTATTCCTTTCTTCAGCTCACCCAATTGACAATAGTAAACCAGGCCCTAGGCCGTCTTGCTTCGTCTCTTGCAACAGTTGCAGTGCTTCTTCCATTCTCTTGTGAGGGTCGATTTACCACAGAGCTGATGTTCTTCACCCATGAAAACACTGAGTTAGGCAGTATTCCTTTGCACAGTTAACTCTGTTCACCACGGTAGACAAGGTGCTGGACCCTCTTGCTTCAAACATTAAGGATTGTCTGTCCACTGCTACAGTGCTTCTTCCATTCACTTTAAAGGGGCTGTTTTACAGAAAGTTGATGTTCTTCACACTTTAACACGCTGACAGATAGGCACTATTGCTTTCGCACACTAATGTAATTCTCCCTTGTTAACAATGTGTTAAGTTGTCTTGTTTGCAGCATTAATGGTTCTCTTACAAGGGCTACAGTGTTTCTTCCTTGCACTTTAAATGCATTATTGGGCACAGAGTAATATTCAACACGCATGAAAACACTGAGTGATAGGCAGTATTCGTTTAAACAAGTACCACCATTATCCTTGGAAAACACGGTGCTTGACCCTCCTGCTTCTAACATTCACAATTCTCTTAAAGGAGATGCCGTGCTTCATCCATCCACTACTAAGATGAGATTTAGCACAAAATTGATGTTCCTCACCCATGAAAACAATGAGACTTAGGCAGTATTCCTTTCAACAGGTAACTGAATTCCCAATTTTAAAGGAGGTGCCAGATCCTCTTGCTAATAAAATGAAAGATTCTCTTCCAATATCTACAGTGTATCTTCCTTTCACTTGTGGGGGCAATTTAGCACCACGTTGATGTTTCTCTCCGATGAAATCATTGAGAGGTAGGCAGTATTCCTTTGCACAGTTAACTCTGTTCTCCACGGTAAACAAGGTGTTAGACCCTCTTGCTTCTAACATTAAGGATTGTCTGTCCACTGTTACAGTGCTTCTTCCATTCACTTTAAAGGGGCGATTTTATACAAAGCCGATGTTCCCCACACGTTAAAACGCTGACAGATAGGCAGTTCTGCTATCACACACTTATGTAATTCCCCCTTGTAAACAATGTGCTAAGTTGTCTTGTTTGTAACATTAATGGTTCCCTTACAAGGGAAGCAGTGCTTCTTCCTTCCACTTGAAAAGGGCTATTTTTCACAATGATAATGTTCTTCACACTTTAAAAGTCTGAGAGATAGGCAGTATTCCTTTAAAAAGTGAACTCTATTCTCACTGCTAAACAAAGTGCTAGAGCCTCTTGCTGCTGCTCTTCATGGTTTTGCTCCATGACAAACTGCCCTTGTTCAATTCACCTACATGCAGCTATTTGGCACAATGCTGATGCACCTCACCCATTCAAAAACTAAGTAGGAGGCAGGAATCCAGTCAACAGGTAACTCACTTCTAGGGAATCAAAGTGCAAGACATTCCTGCCTCTCACACATCGTGTAGTGCCAGGAGATACAAGTGTTTGCCTATTTGCTATGAAGCAGGTATGTGTCAAAGAGTAGCTGGTTCTGCACTTCAAAGGCTATCATTTCACAAGCATTCCTTTCACAGGCTAACTCAAATCTCAAGGAGAAACAACGTGCCGGAACCTCCTGCTTCAGACCTTGATCTCCTGCAAGAGATAGAGTGATTCTTCCATTCTCTCGAATGGGGCTTTCTTGTACAATGTTCGTGTTCCTCCACAATGAAAATGCTGAGAGGTAGGTAGTATTCCTTTAACCAGCTATCTCCTTTCACAATGCTAAGCAAAGTGCTAGACCTGCTTGCTTCTGACATGAATACTTCTCTTATAATAGCTCCAGTACTTCTTCCTTTCACTTGTAGGGGCGACCTAGCACAAATGTGATTTTTTTCACCCATGAAAACGATGTGACAGGCAGTATTCCTTTAAACAGTTAACTCAATTCACTATGCTAAATAAGGGGCCACACCCTCTTGCTTCTACCATTAATGATTGTCTTACAAGTGCTCCAGCACTTCTTCCTTTCACTTGCATAGAGCCATTTAGCACAAAGTTGATTTTCCTCACACAAGAAAACAATGAGAGACAGGCAGTATTTCTTTCTTCAGCTCACTCAAATCACAATACTAAACCAGGCCCTAGGCCGTCTTGCTTCTCACATTAATGATACTCTTGCAAGAGTTGCAGTGCTTCTTCCATTCTTTTGAGGGTCGATTTACCACAGAGCTGATGTTCTTCACCCATGAAAACACTGAGTTAGGCAGTATTTCTTTGCACAGTTAACTCTGTTCACCACGGTAGACAAGGTGCTGGACCCTCTTGCTTCTAACATTAAGGATTGTCTGTCCACTGCTACAGTGCTTCTTCCATTCACTTTAAAGGGGCGATTTTATACAAAGCTGATGTACTCCACACGTTAAAACGCTGACAGATAGGCAGTTCTGCTATCACACACTTATGTAATTCCCCCTTGTAAACAATGTGCTAAGTTGTCTTGTTTGTAACATTAATGGTTCCCTTACAAGGGAAGCAGTGCTTCTTCCTTCCACTTGAAAAGGGCTATTTTTCACAATGATAATGTTCTTCACACTTTAAAAGTCTGAGAGATAGGCAGTATTCCTTTAAAAAGTGAACTCTATTCTCACTGCTAAACAAAGTGCTAGAGCCTCTTGCTGCTGCTCTTCATGGTTTTGCTCCATGACAAACTGCCCTTGTTCAATTCACCTACATGCAGCTATTTGGCACAATGCTGATGCACCTCACCCATTCAAAAACTCAGTAGTAGGCAGGATTCCACTCAACTGGTAACTCACTTTTTCTAGGGAAACAAGGTGCAAGGAATTCCTGCCTCTCACACATCGTGTAGTGCCATGAGATACAATTGTTTGCCTATTTCGTATGAAGCGGGTCTTGTCAAAGAGTAGCTGGTTCTGCACTTCAAAGGCTATCATTTCACAAGCCTTTCGTTCACATGCTAACTCAAATCTCAAAGAGAATCAATGTGCAAGAACCTCCTGCTTCAGACCTTGATTATCCTGCAAGAGATAGAGTGATTCTTCCATTCTCTCGGATGGGGCTTTCTCGTACAAAGTGTGTGTTCCTCCAGAATGAAAATGCTCGGAGGTAGGTAGTATTACTTTTACCAGTTATCTCCATTCACAAAGCTAAACAAAGTGCTAGACCTGCTTGCTTCTAACATTAAAGCTTCTCCTCCAAGCTTGCTTCTAACATTAAAGCTTCTCCTCCAAGAGCTCCAGCACTTCTTCCTTTCACTTGCATAGAGCCATTTAGCACAAAGTTGATTTTCCTCACACAAGAAAACAATGAGAGACAGGCAGTATTCCTTTCTTCAGCTCACCCAATTGACAATAGTAAACCAGGCCCTAGGCCGTCTTGCTTCGTCTCTTGCAACAGTTGCAGTGCTTCTTCCATTCTCTTGTGAGGGTCGATTTACCACAGAGCTGATGTTCTTCACCCATGAAAACACTGAGTTAGGCAGTATTCCTTTGCACAGTTAACTCTGTTCACCACGGTAGACAAGGTGCTGGACCCTCTTGCTTCTAACATTAAGGATTGTCTGTCCACTGCTACAGTGCTTCTTCCATTCACTTTAAAGGGGCTGTTTTACAGAAAGTTGATGTTCTTCACACTTTAACACGCTGACAGATAGGCACTATTGCTTTCGCACACTAATGTAATTCTCCCTTGTTAACAATGTGTTAAGTTGTCTTGTTTGCAGCATTAATGGTTCTCTTACAAGGGCTACAGTGTTTCTTCCTTGCACTTTAAATGCATTATTGGGCACAGAGTAATATTCAACACGCATGAAAACACTGAGTGATAGGCAGTATTCGTTTAAACAAGTACCACCATTATCCTTGGAAAAAACGGTGCTTGACCCTCCTGCTTCTAACATTCACAATTCTCTTAAAGGAGATGCCGTGCTTCATCCATCCACTACTAAGATGAGATTTAGCACAAAATTGATGTTCCTCACCCATGAAAACAATGAGACTTAGGCAGTATTCCTTTCAACAGGTAACTGAATTCCCAATTTTAAAGGAGGTGCCAGATCCTCTTGCTAATAAAATGAAAGATTCTCTTCCAATATCTACAGTGTATCTTCCTTTCACTTGTGGGGGCAATTTAGCACCAAGTTGATGTTTCTCTCCCATGAAATCATTGAGAGGTAGGCAGTATTCCTTTGCACAGTTAACTCTGTTCTCCACGGTAAACAAGGTGTTAGACCCCCTTGCTTCTAACATTAAGGATTGTCTGTCCACTGCTACAGTGTTTCTTCCATTCACTTTAAAGGGGCGATTTTATACAAAGCCGATGTTCCCCACACGTTAAAACGCTGACAGATAGGCAGTTCTGCTATCACACACTTATGTAATTCCCCCTTGTAAACAATGTGCTAAGTTGTCTTGTTTGTAACATTAATGGTTCCCTTACAAGGGAAGCAGTGCTTCTTCCTTCCACTTGAAAAGGGCTATTTTTCACAATGATAATGTTCTTCACACTTTAAACGTCTGAGAGATAGGCAGTATTCCTTTAAAAAGTGAACTCTATTCTCACTGCTAAACAAAGTGCTAGAGCCTCTTGCTGCTGCTCTTCATGGTTTTGCTCCATGACAAACTGCCCTTGTTCAATTCACCTACATGCAGCTATTTGGCACAATGCTGATGCACCTCACCCATTCAAAAACTAAGTAGGAGGCAGGAATCCAGTCAACAGGTAACTCACTTCTAGGGAATCAAAGTGCAAGACATTCCTGCCTCTCACACATCGTGTTAGTGCCAGGAGATACAAGTGTTTGCCTATTTGCTATGAAGCAGGTATGTGTCAAAGAGTAGCTGGTTCTGCACTTCAAAGGCTATCATTTCACAAGCATTCCTTTCACAGGCTAACTCAAATCTCAAGGAGAAACAACGTGCCGGAACCTCCTGCTTCAGACCTTGATCTCCTGCAAGAGATAGAGTGATTCTTCCATTCTCTCGAATGGGGCTATCTTGTACAATGTTCGTGTTCCTCCACAATGAAAATGCTGAGAGGTAGGTAGTATTCCTTTAACCAGCTATCTCCATTCACAATGCTAAGCAAAGTGCTAGACCTGCTTGCTTCTGACATGAATGGTTCTCTTACAAGAGCTGCAGTACTTCTTCCTTTCACTTGTAGGGGCGACCTAGCACAAATGTGATTTTTTTCACCCATGAAAACGATGTGCCAGGCAGTATTCCTTTAAACAGTTAACTCAATTCACTATGCTAAATAAGGGGCCACACCCTCTTGCTTCTACCATTAATGATTGTCTTACAAGTGCTCCAGCACTTCTTCCTTTCACTTGCATAGAGCCATTTAGCACAAAGTTGATTTTCCTCACACAAGAAAACAATGAGAGACAGGCAGTATTTCTTTCTTCAGCTCACTCAAATCACAATACTAAACCAGGCCCTAGGCCGTCTTGCTTCTCACATTAATGATACTCTTGCAAGAGTTGCAGTGCTTCTTCCATTCTTTTGAGGGTCGATTTACCACAGAGCTGATGTTCTTCACCCATGAAAACACTGAGTTAGGCAGTATTTCTTTGCACAGTTAACTCTGTTCACCACGGTAGACAAGGTGCTGGACGCTCTTGCTTCTAACATTAAGGATTGTCTGTCCACTGCTACAGTGCTTCTTCCATTCACTTTAAAGGGGTGATTTTATACAAAGCTGATGTACTCCACACGTTAAAACGCTGACAGATAGGCAGTTCTGCTATCACACACTTATGTAATTCCCCCTTGTAAACAATGTGCTAAGTTGTCTTGTTTGTAACATTAATGGTTCCCTTACAAGGGAAGCAGTGCTTCTTCCTTCCACTTGAAAAGGGCTATTTTTCACAATGATAATGTTCTTCACACTTTAAAAGTCTGAGAGATAGGCAGTATTCCTTTAAAAAGTGAACTCTATTCTCACTGCTAAACAAAGTGCTAGAGCCTCTTGCTGCTGCTCTTCATGGTTTTGCTCCATGACAAACTGCCCTTGTTCAATTCACCTACATGCAGCTATTTGGCACAATGCTGATGCACCTCACCCATTCAAAAACTCAGTAGTAGGCAGGATTCCACTCAACTGGTAACTCACTTTTTCTAGGGAAACAAGGTGCAAGGCATTCCTGCCTCTCACACATCGTGTAGTGCCATGAGATACAATTGTTTGCCTATTTCGTATGAAGCGGGTCTTGTCAAAGAGTACCTGGTTCTGCACTTCATAGGCTATCATTTCACAAGCCTTTCGTTCATATGCTATCTCAAATCTCAAAGAGAATCAATGGGCAAGAACCTCCTGCTTCAGACCTTGATTATCCTGCAAGAGATAGAGTGATTCTTCCATTCTCTCGGATGGGGCTTTCTCGTACAAAATGTGTGTTCCTCCAGAATGAAAATGCTGGGAGGTAGGTAGTATTACTTTTACCAGTTATCTCCATTCACAAAGCTAAACAAAGTGCTAGACCTGCTTGCTTCTAACCTTAAAGCTTCTCCTCCAATCTTGCTTCTAACATTAAAGCTTCTCCTCCAAGAGCTCCAGCACTTCTTCCTTTCACTTGCATAGAGCCATTTAGCACAAAGTTGATTTTCCTCACACAAGAAAACAATGAGAGACAGGCAGTATTCCTTTCTTCAGCTCACCCAATTGACAATAGTAAACCAGGCCCTAGGCCGTCTTGCTTCGTCTCTTGCAACAGTTGCAGTGCTTCTTCCATTCTCTTGTGAGGGTCGATTTACCACAGAGCTGATGTTCTTCACCCATGAAAACACTGAGTTAGGCAGTATTCCTTTGCACAGTTAACTCTGTTCACCACGGTAGACAAGGTGCTGGACCCTCTTGCTTCTAACATTAAGGATTGTCTGTCCACTGCTACAGTGCTTCTTCCATTCACTTTAAAGGGGCTGTTTTACAGAAAGTTGATGTTCTTCACACTTTAACACGCTGACAGATAGGCACTATTGCTTTCGCACACTAATGTAATTCTCCCTTGTTAACAATGTGTTAAGTTGTCTTGTTTGCAGCATTAATGGTTCTCTTACAAGGGCTACAGTGTTTCTTCCTTGCACTTTAAATGCATTATTGGGCACAGAGTAATATTCAACACGCATGAAAACACTGAGTGATAGGCAGTATTCGTTTAAACAAGTACCACCATTATCCTTGGAAAAAACGGTGCTTGACCCTCCTGCTTCTAACATTCACAATTCTCTTAAAGGAGATGCCGTGCTTCATCCATCCACTACTAAGATGAGATTTAGCACAAAATTGATGTTCCTCACCCATGAAAACAATGAGACTTAGGCAGTATTCCTTTCAACAGGTAACTGAATTCCCAATTTTAAAGGAGGTGCCAGATCCTCTTGCTAATAAAATGAAAGATTCTCTTCCAATATCTACAGTGTATCTTCCTTTCACTTGTGGGGGCAATTTAGCACCAAGTTGATGTTTCTCTCCCATGAAATCATTGAGAGGTAGGCAGTATTCCTTTGCACAGTTAACTCTGTTCTCCACGGTAAACAAGGTGTTAGACCCCCTTGCTTCTAACATTAAGGATTGTCTGTCCACTGCTACAGTGTTTCTTCCATTCACTTTAAAGGGGCGATTTTATACAAAGCCGATGTTCCCCACACGTTAAAACGCTGACAGATAGGCAGTTCTGCTATCACACACTTATGTAATTCCCCCTTGTAAACAATGTGCTAAGTTGTCTTGTTTGTAACATTAATGGTTCCCTTACAAGGGAAGCAGTGCTTCTTCCTTCCACTTGAAAAGGGCTATTTTTCACAATGATAATGTTCTTCACACTTTAAACGTCTGAGAGATAGGCAGTATTCCTTTAAAAAGTGAACTCTATTCTCACTGCTAAACAAAGTGCTAGAGCCTCTTGCTGCTGCTCTTCATGGTTTTGCTCCATGACAAACTGCCCTTGTTCAATTCACCTACATGCAGCTATTTGGCACAATGCTGATGCACCTCACCCATTCAAAAACTAAGTAGGAGGCAGGAATCCAGTCAACAGGTAACTCACTTCTAGGGAATCAAAGTGCAAGACATTCCTGCCTCTCACACATCGTGTTAGTGCCAGGAGATACAAGTGTTTGCCTATTTGCTATGAAGCAGGTATGTGTCAAAGAGTAGCTGGTTCTGCACTTCAAAGGCTATCATTTCACAAGCATTCCTTTCACAGGCTAACTCAAATCTCAAGGAGAAACAACGTGCCGGAACCTCCTGCTTCAGACCTTGATCTCCTGCAAGAGATAGAGTGATTCTTCCATTCTCTCGAATGGGGCTATCTTGTACAATGTTCGTGTTCCTCCACAATGAAAATGCTGAGAGGTAGGTAGTATTCCTTTAACCAGCTATCTCCATTCACAATGCTAAGCAAAGTGCTAGACCTGCTTGCTTCTGACATGAATGGTTCTCTTACAAGAGCTGCAGTACTTCTTCCTTTCACTTGTAGGGGCGACCTAGCACAAATGTGATTTTTTTCACCCATGAAAACGATGTGCCAGGCAGTATTCCTTTAAACAGTTAACTCAATTCACTATGCTAAATAAGGGGCCACACCCTCTTGCTTCTACCATTAATGATTGTCTTACAAGTGCTCCAGCACTTCTTCCTTTCACTTGCATAGAGCCATTTAGCACAAAGTTGATTTTCCTCACACAAGAAAACAATGAGAGACAGGCAGTATTTCTTTCTTCAGCTCACTCAAATCACAATACTAAACCAGGCCCTAGGCCGTCTTGCTTCTCACATTAATGATACTCTTGCAAGAGTTGCAGTGCTTCTTCCATTCTTTTGAGGGTCGATTTACCACAGAGCTGATGTTCTTCACCCATGAAAACACTGAGTTAGGCAGTATTTCTTTGCACAGTTAACTCTGTTCACCACGGTAGACAAGGTGCTGGACGCTCTTGCTTCTAACATTAAGGATTGTCTGTCCACTGCTACAGTGCTTCTTCCATTCACTTTAAAGGGGTGATTTTATACAAAGCTGATGTACTCCACACGTTAAAACGCTGACAGATAGGCAGTTCTGCTATCACACACTTATGTAATTCCCCCTTGTAAACAATGTGCTAAGTTGTCTTGTTTGTAACATTAATGGTTCCCTTACAAGGGAAGCAGTGCTTCTTCCTTCCACTTGAAAAGGGCTATTTTTCACAATGATAATGTTCTTCACACTTTAAAAGTCTGAGAGATAGGCAGTATTCCTTTAAAAAGTGAACTCTATTCTCACTGCTAAACAAAGTGCTAGAGCCTCTTGCTGCTGCTCTTCATGGTTTTGCTCCATGACAAACTGCCCTTGTTCAATTCACCTACATGCAGCTATTTGGCACAATGCTGATGCACCTCACCCATTCAAAAACTCAGTAGTAGGCAGGATTCCACTCAACTGGTAACTCACTTTTTCTAGGGAAACAAGGTGCAAGGCATTCCTGCCTCTCACACATCGTGTAGTGCCATGAGATACAATTGTTTGCCTATTTCGTATGAAGCGGGTCTTGTCAAAGAGTACCTGGTTCTGCACTTCATAGGCTATCATTTCACAAGCCTTTCGTTCATATGCTATCTCAAATCTCAAAGAGAATCAATGGGCAAGAACCTCCTGCTTCAGACCTTGATTATCCTGCAAGAGATAGAGTGATTCTTCCATTCTCTCGGATGGGGCTTTCTCGTACAAAATGTGTGTTCCTCCAGAATGAAAATGCTGGGAGGTAGGTAGTATTACTTTTACCAGTTATCTCCATTCACAAAGCTAAACAAAGTGCTAGACCTGCTTGCTTCTAACCTTAAAGCTTCTCCTCCAATCTTGCTTCTAACATTAAAGCTTCTCCTCCAAGAGCTCCAGCACTTCTTCCTTTCACTTGCATAGAGCCATTTAGCACAAAGTTGATTTTCCTCACACAAGAAAACAATGAGAGACAGGCAGTATTCCTTTCTTCAGCTCACCCAATTGACAATAGTAAACCAGGCCCTAGGCCGTCTTGCTTCGTCTCTTGCAACAGTTGCAGTGCTTCTTCCATTCTCTTGTGAGGGTCGATTTACCACAGAGCTGATGTTCTTCACCCATGAAAACACTGAGTTAGGCAGTATTCCTTTGCACAGTTAACTCTGTTCACCACGGTAGACAAGGTGCTGGACCCTCTTGCTTCTAACATTAAGGATTGTCTGTCCACTGCTACAGTGCTTCTTCCATTCACTTTAAAGGGGCTGTTTTACAGAAAGTTGATGTTCTTCACACTTTAACACGCTGACAGATAGGCACTATTGCTTTCGCACACTAATGTAATTCTCCCTTGTTAACAATGTGTTAAGTTGTCTTGTTTGCAGCATTAATGGTTCTCTTACAAGGGCTACAGTGTTTCTTCCTTGCACTTTAAATGCATTATTGGGCACAGAGTAATATTCAACACGCATGAAAACACGGAGTGATAGGCAGTATTCGTTTAAACAAGTACCACCATTATCCTTGGAAAAAACGGTGCTTGACCCTCCTGCTTCTAACATTCACAATTCTCTTAAAGGAGATGCCGTGCTTCATCCATCCACTACTAAGATGAGATTTAGCACAAAATTGATGTTCCTCACCCATGAAAACAATGAGACTTAGGCAGTATTCCTTTCAACAGGTAACTGAATTCCCAATTTTAAAGGAGGTGCCAGATCCTCTTGCTAATAAAATGAAAGATTCTCTTCCAATATCTACAGTGTATCTTCCTTTCACTTGTGGGGGCAATTTAGCACCAAGTTGATGTTTCTCTCCCATGAAATCATTGAGAGGTAGGCAGTATTCCTTTGCACAGTTAACTCTGTTCTCCACGGTAAACAAGGTGTTAGACCCCCTTGCTTCTAACATTAAGGATTGTCTGTCCACTGCTACAGTGTTTCTTCCATTCACTTTAAAGGGGCGATTTTATACAAAGCCGATGTTCCCCACACGTTAAAACGCTGACAGATAGGCAGTTCTGCTATCACACACTTATGTAATTCCCCCTTGTAAACAATGTGCTAAGTTGTCTTGTTTGTAACATTAATGGTTCCCTTACAAGGGAAGCAGTGCTTCTTCCTTCCACTTGAAAAGGGCTATTTTTCACAATGACAATGTTCTTCACACTTTAAACGTCTGAGAGATAGGCAGTATTCCTTTAAAAAGTGAACTCTATTCTCACTGCTAAACAAAGTGCTAGAGCCTCTTGCTGCTGCTCTTCATGGTTTTGCTCCATGACAAACTGCCCTTGTTCAATTCTCCTACATGCAGCTATTTGGCACAATGCTGATGCACCTCACCCATTCAAAAACTAAGTAGGAGGCAGGAATCCAGTCAACAGGTAACTCACTTCTAGGGAATCAAAGTGCAAGACATTCCTGCCTCTCACACATCGTGTTAGTGCCAGGAGATACAAGTGTTTGCCTATTTGCTATGAAGCAGGTATGTGTCAAAGAGTAGCTGGTTCTGCACTTCAAAGGCTATCATTTCACAAGCATTCCTTTCACAGGCTAACTCAAATCTCAAGGAGAAACAACGTGCCGGAACCTCCTGCTTCAGACCTTGATCTCCTGCAAGAGATAGAGTGATTCTTCCATTCTCTCGAATGGGGCTATCTTGTACAATGTTCGTGTTCCTCCACAATGAAAATGCTGAGAGGTAGGTAGTATTCCTTTAACCAGCTATCTCCATTCACAATGCTAAGCAAAGTGCTAGACCTGCTTGCTTCTGACATGAATGGTTCTCTTACAAGAGCTGCAGTACTTCTTCCTTTCACTTGTAGGGGCGACCTAGCACAAATGTGATTTTTTTCACCCATGAAAACGATGTGCCAGGCAGTATTCCTTTAAACAGTTAACTCAATTCACTATGCTAAATAAGGGGCCACACCCTCTTGCGTCTACCATTAATGATTGTCTTACAAGTGCTCCAGCACTTCTTCCTTTCACTTGCATAGAGCCATTTAGCACAAAGTTGATTTTCCTCACACAAGAAAACAATGAGAGACAGGCAGTATTTCTTTCTTCAGCTCACTCAAATCACAATACTAAACCAGGCCCTAGGCCGTCTTGCTTCTCACATTAATGATACTCTTGCAAGAGTTGCAGTGCTTCTTCCATTCTTTTGAGGGTCGATTTACCACAGAGCTGATGTTCTTCACCCATGAAAACACTGAGTTAGGCAGTATTTCTTTGCACAGTTAACTCTGTTCACCACGGTAGACAAGGTGCTGGACGCTCTTGCTTCTAACATTAAGGATTGTCTGTCCACTGCTACAGTGCTTCTTCCATTCACTTTAAAGGGGTGATTTTATACAAAGCTGATGTACTCCACACGTTAAAACGCTGACAGATAGGCAGTTCTGCTATCACACACTTATGTAATTCCCCCTTGTAAACAATGTGCTAAGTTGTCTTGTTTGTAACATTAACGGTTCCCTTACAAGGGAAGCAGTGCTTCTTCCTTCCACTTGAAAAGGGCTATTTTTCACAATGATAATGTTCTTCACACTTTAAAAGTCTGAGAGATAGGCAGTATTCCTTTAAAAAGTGAACTCTATTCTCACTGCTAAACAAAGTGCTAGAGCCTCTTGCTGCTGCTCTTCATGGTTTTGCTCCATGACAAACTGCCCTTGTTCAATTCACCTACATGCAGCTATTTGGCACAATGCTGATGCACCTCACCCATTCAAAAACTCAGTAGTAGGCAGGATTCCACTCAACTGGTAACTCACTTTTTCTAGGGAAACAAGGTGCAAGGCATTCCTGCCTCTCACACATCGTGTAGTGCCATGAGATACAATTGTTTGCCTATTTCGTATGAAGCGGGTCTTGTCAAAGAGTACCTGGTTTTGCACTTCATAGGCTATCATTTCACAAGCTTTTCATTCATATGCTATCTCAAATCTCAAAGAGAATCAATGGGCAAGAACCTCCTGCTTCAGACCTTGATTATCCTGCAAGAGATAGAGTGATTCTTCCATTCTCTCGGATGGGGCTTTCTCGTACAAAATGTGTGTTCCTCCAGAATGAAAATGCTGGGAGGTAGGTAGTATTACTTTTACCAGTTATCTCCATTCACAAAGCTAAACAAAGTGCTAGACCTGCTTGCTTCTAACATTAAAGCTTCTCCTCCAATCTTGCTTCTAACATTAAACCTTCTCCTCCAAGAGCTCCAGCACTTCTTCCTTTCACTTGCATAGAGCCATTTAGCACAAAGTTGATTTTCCTCACACAAGAAAACAATGAGAGACAGGCAGTATTCCTTTCTTCAGCTCACCCAATTGACAATAGTAAACCAGGCCCTAGGCCGTCTTGCTTCGTCTCTTGCAACAGTTGCAGTGCTTCTTCCATTCTCTTGTGAGGGTCGATTTACCACAGAGCTGATGTTCTTCACCCATGAAAACACTGAGTTAGGCAGTATTCCTTTGCACAGTTAACTCTGTTCACCACGGTAGACAAGGTGCTGGACCCTCTTGCTTCTAACATTAAGGATTGTCTGTCCACTGCTACAGTGCTTCTTCCATTCACTTTAAAGGGGCTGTTTTACAGAAAGTTGATGTTCTTCACACTTTAACACGCTGACAGATAGGCACTATTGCTTTCGCACACTAATGTAATTCTCCGTTGTTAACAATGTGTTAAGTTGTCTTGTTTGCAGCATTAATGGTTCTCTTACAAGGGCTACAGTGTTTCTTCCTTGCACTTTAAATGCATTATTGGGCACAGAGTAATATTCAACACGCATGAAAACACTGAGTGATAGGCAGTATTCGTTTAAACAAGTACCACCATTATCCTTGGAAAACACGGTGCTTGACCCTCCTGCTTCTAACATTCACAATTCTCTTAAAGGAGATGCCGTGCTTCATCCATCCACTACTAAGATGAGATTTAGCACAAAATTGATGTTCCTCACCCATGAAAACAATGAGACTTAGGCAGTATTCCTTTCAACAGGTAACTGAATTCCCAATTTTAAAGGAGGTGCCAGATCCTCTTGCTAATAAAATGAAAGATTCTCTTCCAATATCTACAGTGTATCTTCCTTTCACTTGTAGGGGCAATTTAGCACCACGTTGATGTTTCTCTCCGATGAAATCATTGAGAGGTAGGCAGTATTCCTTTGCACAGTTAACTCTGTTCTCCACGGTAAAAAAGGTGTTAGACCCTCTTGCTTCTAACATTAAGGATTGTCTGTCCACTGTTACAGTGCTTCTTCCATTCACTTTAAAGGGGCGATTGTATACAAAGCCGATGTTCCCCACACGTTAAAACGCTGACAGATAGGCAGTTCTGCTATCACACACTTATGTAATTCCCCCTTGTAAACAATGTGCTAAGTTGTCTTGTTTGTAACATTAATGGTTCCCTTACAAGGGAAGCAGTGCTTCTTCCTTCCACTTGAAAAGGGCTATTTTTCACAATGATAATGTTCTTCACACTTTAAAAGTCTGAGAGATAGGCAGTATTCCTTTAAAAAGTGAACTCTATTCTCACTGCTAAACAAAGTGCTAGAGCCTCTTGCTGCTGCTCTTCATGGTTTTGCTCCATGACAAACTGCCCTTGTTCAATTCACCTACATGCAGCTATTTGGCACAATGCTGATGCACCTCACCCATTCAAAAACTCAGTAGTAGGCAGGATTCCACTCAACTGGTAACTCACTTTTTCTAGGGAAACAAGGTGCAAGTCATTCCTGCCTCTCACACATCGTGTAGTGCCATGAGATACAATTGTTTGCCTATTTCGTATGAAGCGGGTCTTGTCAAAGAGTAGCTGGTTCTGCACTTCAAAGGCTATCATTTCACAAGCCTTTCGTTCACATGCTAACTCAAATCTCAAAGAGAATCAATGTGCAAGAACCTCCTGCTTCAGACCTTGATTATCCTGCAAGAGATAGAGTGATTCTTCCATTCTCTCGGATGGGGCTTTCTCGTACAAAGTGTGTGTTCCTCCAGAATGAAAATGCTGGGAGGTAGGTAGTATTACTTTTACCAGTTATCTCCATTCACAAAGCTAAACAAAGTGCTAGACCTGCTTGCTTCTAACATTAAAGCTTCTCCTCCAAGCTTGCTTCTAACATTAAAGCTTCTCCTCCAAGAGCTCCAGCACTTCTTCCTTTCACTTGCATAGAGCCATTTAGCACAAAGTTGATTTTCCTCACACAAGAAAACAATGAGAGACAGGCAGTATTCCTTTCTTCAGCTCACCCAATTGACAATAGTAAACCAGTCCCTAGGCCGTCTTGCTTCGCACATTAATGATTCTCTTGCAACAGTTGCAGTGCTTCTTCCATTCTCTTGTGAGGGTCGATTTACCACAGAGCTGATGTTCTTCACCCATGAAAACACTGAGTTAGGCAGTATTCCTTTGCACAGTTAACTCTGTTCACCACGGTAGACAAGGTGCTGGACCCTCTTGCTTCTAACATTAAGGATTGTCTGTCCACTGCTACAGTGCTTCTTCCATTCACTTTAAAGGGGCTGTTTTACAGAAAGTTGATGTTCTTCACACTTTAACACGCTGACAGATAGGCACTATTGCTTTCGCACACTAATGTAATTCTCCCTTTTTAACAATGTGTTAAGTTGTCTTGTTTGCAGCATTAATGGTTCTCTTACAAGGGCTACAGTGTTTCTTCCTTGCACTTTAAATGCATTATTGGGCACAGAGTAATATTCAACACGCATGAAAACACTGAGTGATAGGCAGTATTCGTTTAAACAAGTACCACCATTATCCTTGGAAAACACGGTGCTTGACCCTCCTGCTTCTAACATTCACAATTCTCTTAAAGGAGATGCCGTGCTTCATCCATCCACTACTAAGACGAGATTTAGCACAAAATTGATGTTCCTCACCCATGAAAACAATGAGACTTAGGCAGTATTCCTTTCAACAGGTAACTGAATTCCCAATTTTAAAGGAGGTGCCAGATCCTCTTGCTAATAAAATGAAAGATTCTCTTCCAATATCTACAGTGTATCTTCCTTTCACTTGTGGGGGCAATTTAGCACCAAGTTGATGTTTCTCTCCCATGAAATCATTGAGAGGTAGGCAGTATTCCTTTGCACAGTTAACTCTGTTCACCACGGTAAACAAGGTGTTAGACCCTCTTGCTTCTAACATTAAGGATTGTCTGTCCACTGCTACAGTGCTTCTTCCATTCACTTTAAAGGGGCGATTTTATACAAAGCCGATGTTCCCCACACGTTAAAACGCTGACAGATAGGCAGTTCTGCTATCACACACTTATGTAATTCCCCCTTGTAAACAATGTGCTAAGTTGTCTTGTTTGTAACATTAATGGTTCCCTTACAAGGGAAGCAGTGCTTCTTCCTTCCACTTGAAAAGGGCTATTTTTCACAATGATAATGTTCTTCACACTTTAAAAGTCTGAGAGATAGGCAGTATTCCTTTAAAAAGTGAACTCTATTCTCACTGCTAAACAAAGTGCTAGAGCCTCTTGCTGCTGCTCTTCATGGTTTTGCTCCATGACAAACTGCCCTTGTTCAATTCACCTACATGCAGCTATTTGGCACAATGCTGATGCACCTCACCCATTCAAAAACTAAGTAGGAGGCAGGAATCCAGTCAACAGGTAACTCACTTCTAGGGAATCAAAGTGCAAGGCATTCCTCCCTCTCACACATCGTGTAGTGCCAGGAGATACAAGTGTTTGCCTATTTGCTATGAAGCAGGTATGTGTCAAAGAGTAGCTGGTTCTGCACTTCAAAGGCTATCATTTCACAAGCATTCCTTTCACAGGCTAACTCAAATCTCAAGGAGAAACAACGTGCCGGAACCTCCTGCTTCAGACCTTGATCTCCTGCAAGAGATAGAGTGATTCTTCCATTCTCTCGAATGGGGCTTTCTTGTACAATGTTCGTGTTCCTCCACAATGAAAATGCTGAGAGGTAGGTAGTATTCCTTTAACCAGCTATCTCCATTCACAATGCTAAGCAAAGTGCTAGACCTGCTTGCTTCTGACATGAATGGTTCTCTTACAAGAGCTGCAGTACTTCTTCCTTTCACTTGTAGGGGCGACCTAGCACAAATGTGATTTTTTTCACCCATGAAAACGATGTGACAGGCAGTATTCCTTTAAACAGTTAACTCAATTCACTATGCTAAATAAGGGGCCACACCCTCTTGCTTCTACCATTAATGATTGTCTTACAAGTGCTCCAGCACTTCTTCCTTTCACTTGCATAGAGCCATTTAGCACAAAGTTGATTTTCCTCACACAAGAAAACAATGAGAGACAGGCAGTATTTCTTTCTTCAGCTCACTCAAATCACAATACTAAACCAGGCCCTAGGCCCTCTTGCTTCTCACGTTAATGATACTCTTGCAAGAGTTGCAGTGCTTCTTCCATTCTTTTGAGGGTCGATTTACCACAGAGCTGATGTTCTTCACCCATGAAAACACTGAGTTAGGCAGTATTCCTTTGCACAGTTAACTCTGTTCACCACGGTAGACAAGGTGCTGGACCCTCTTGCTTCTAACATTAAGGATTGTCTGTCCACTGCTACAGTGCTTCTTCCATTCACTTTAAAGGGGCGATTTTATACAAAGCTGATGTACTCCACACGTTAAAACGCTGACAGATAGGCAGTTCTGCTATCACACACTTATGTAATTCCCCCTTGTAAACAATGTGCTAAGTTGTCTTGTTTGTAACATTAATGGTTCCCTTGCAAGGGAAGCAGTGCTTCTTCCTTCCACTTGAAAAGGGCTATTTTTCACAATGATAATGTTCTTCACACTTTAAAAGTCTGAGAGATAGGCAGTATTCCTTTAAAAAGTGAACTCTATTCTCACTGCTAAACAAAGTGCTAGAGCCTCTTGCTGCTGCTCTTCATGGTTTTGCTCCATGACAAACTGCCCTTGTTCAATTCACCTACATGCAGCTATTTGGCACAATGCTGATGCACCTCACCCATTCAAAAACTCAGTAGTAGGCAGGATTCCACTCAACTGGTAACTCACTTTTTCTAGGGAAACAAGGTGCAAGGCATTCCTGCCTCTCACACATCGTGTAGTGCCATGAGATACAATTGTTTGCCTATTTCGTATGAAGCGGGTCTTGTCAAAGAGTAGCTGGTTCTGCACTTCAAAGGCTATCATTTCACAAGCCTTTCGTTCACATGCTAACTCAAATCTCAAAGAGAATCAATGTGCAAGAACCTCCTGCTTCAGACCTTGATTATCCTGCAAGAGATAGAGTGATTCTTCCATTCTCTCGGATGGGGCTTTCTCGTACAAAGTGTGTGTTCCTCCAGAATGAAAATGCTGGGAGGTAGGTAGTATTACTTTTACCAGTTATCTCCATTCACAAAGCTAAACAAAGTGATAGACCTGCTTGCTTCTAACATTAAAGCTTCTCCTCCAAGCTTGCTTCTAACATTAAAGCTTCTCCTCCAAGACCTCCAGCACTTCTTCCTTTCACTTGCATAGAGCCATTTAGCACAAAGTTGATTTTCCTCACACAAGAAAACAATGAGAGACAGGCAGTATTCCTTTCTTCAGCTCACCCAATTGACAATAGTAAACCAGGCCCTAGGCCGTCTTGCTTCGCACATTAATGATTCTCTTGCAACAGTTGCAGTGCTTCTTCCATTCTCTTGTGAGGGTCTATTTACCACAGAGCTGATGTTCTTCACCCATGAAAACACTGAGTTAGGCAGTATTCCTTTGCACAGTTAACTCTGTTCACCACGGTAGACAAGGTGCTGGACCCTCTTGCTTCTAACATTAAGGATTGTCTGTCCACTGCTACAGTGCTTCTTCCATTCACTTTAAAGGGGCTGTTTTACAGAAAGTTGATGTTCTTCACACTTTAACACGCTGACAGATAGGCACTATTGCTTTCGCACACTAATGTAATTCTCCCTTTTTAACAATGTGTTAAGTTGTCTTGTTTGCAGCATTAATGGTTCTCTTACAAGGGCTACAGTGTTTCTTCCTTGCACTTTAAATGCATTATTGGGCACAGAGTAATATTCAACACGCATGAAAACACTGAGTGATAGGCAGTATTTGTTTAAACAAGTACCACCATTATCCTTGGAAAAAACGGTGCTTGACCCTCCTGCTTCTAACATTCACAATTCTCTTAAAGGAGATGCCGTGCTTCATCCATCCACTACTAAGATGAGATTTAGCACAAAATTGATGTTCCTCACCCATGAAAACAATGAGACTTAGGCAGTATTCCTTTCAACAGGTAACTGAATTCCCAATTTTAAAGGAGGTGCCAGATCCTCTTGCTAATAAAATGAAAGATTCTCTTCCAATATCTACAGTGTATCTTCCTTTCACTTGTGGGGGCAATTTAGCACCAAGTTGATGTTTCTCTTCCATGAAATCATTGAGAGGTAGGCAGTATTCCTTTGCACAGTTAACTCTGTTCACCACGGTAAACAAGGTGTTAGAACCTCTTGCTTCTAACATTAAGGATTGTCTGTATACTGCTACAGTGCTTCTTCCATTCACTTTAAAGGGGCGATTTTATACAAAGCCGATGTTCCCCACACGTTAAAACGCTGACAGATACGCAGTTCTGCTATCACACACTTATGTAATTCCCCCTTGTAAACAATGTGCTAAGTTGTCTTGTTTGTAACATTAATGGTTCCCTTACAAGGGAAGCAGTTCTTCTTCCTTCCACTTGAAAAGGGCTATTTTTCACAATGATAATGTTCTTCACACTTTAAAAGTCTGAGAGATAGGCAGTATTCCTTTAAAAAGTGAACTCTATTCTCACTGCTAAACAAAGTGCTAGAGCCTCTTGCTGCTGCTCTTCATGGTTTTGCTCCATGACAAACTGCCCTTGTTCAATTCACCTACATGCAGCTATTTGGCACAATGCTGATGCACTTCACCCATTCAAAAACTAAGTAGGAGGCAGGAATCCAGTCAACAGGTAACTCACTTCTAGGGAATCAAAGTGCAAGACATTCCTGCCTCTCACACATCGTGTAGTGCCAGGAGATACAAGTGTTTGCCTATTTGCTATGAAGCACGTATGTGTCAAAGAGTAGCTGGTTCTGCACTTCAAAGGCTATCATTTCACAAGCATTCCTTTTGAAAGGAATAGGAGGTCTCAGCGGGCCCCAACCCCCTTGTTGGAGAAACCAGTACCAAACATCCCATGTAGATAAGATAAGCAATGCGGTAGGGCTCAGTTAGGGCATATAGAATGTGATGAATGTGAGTGGGGGGTACATGCAAGATGTGAAGTACGTGCAAGATGTGAGGTACGCGCAAGATGTGCTCTGCCTGCTTGCCCAATGTTGATAACGAAAATATGCATGCCACCGCAGTCTATATAAGATTTCCCCTAAAGAGGCTCAGGGTCGTGTTTTCCTAACCGGTCCTGCGTGTCCGTGTGGGAGCTCGACCCTGGCTAGCCAGCCCAATAAACTCTGCTTTGTTGATTGTATTCTCGCCTGGCTCTCTGTCTCTCGGGGGAATAGGATTCCGGGTCCTAACATTTGGAGGTCCCACCGAGATTTCATTTTCTCGAGAGACAGAACCTGCCTGTGAGAAAGCAGGGGCGATCCCAAGTCCTAGGCGTTGGGAGGGGATCCCAGACCCTCATTTGGAGGAACTTGAGTGTTCCATTTGGGCCGCGGCGGGGATTCGGCCAATCCCCAGGGAGATTCATTCTGGGAATCTCGCAAGGAGGACCACAGGGTCCTATTGGGAGAGGCTTTCCTCTCATTTGGGCTCGAGCATTTTAGGAACCCTGGCGCCAGGTGAAGAACTAATTGAGCTAGTCGAACGACCACCCGTCAAGTGGACCCCTTTCGGCCTGATATCCCAGTTGGACGGTGAGGAGGTTGAATGGGGTGCGCACCAGTGTGAGAGAAGGACCGGTCCGAGCGAGTGCTGGAGAGTGTTGTGTGTGTGTGGAATTATTGTTGCCTTTACCCTTTTTGTTCTATCTCTCTTGGTGTTTGAGTCTCCTTCCACAATGGGACAGGGACAAACAACCCCAAAGTCTCTGATCCTTTCTCACTTTCCAGAAGTTAAAGAAAGGGCCTTAAATGCAGGTCTGGTCATCAAGAAAGGTAAGTTCGACACCTTTTGTTCTGCAGAGTGGCCCACCTTTGGAGTCGGGTGGCCCATTCAAGGTTCCCTCTCCCTAGACCTGATCACTAAGGTTAAAGCAGTCATTTTTCAGCCAGACAATCGAGGCCATCCAGACCAAGTTCCTTACATTTTGGTTTGGGAGGATCTGGTGAGGAACCCTCCCCCTTGGTTAACAGTTTTTCTGACCCACCCCTCCAGTTCGGCCCCCGGGGCTAAAACCCCAGTCACGCCCGCCTTGGTCATAAAGGAGGAGGAAAAACTTCCTCTTCCCACCTTGACCGGTCCTCAAATTAGGGCATCTCCTTCACCATCTCTGGTCTTACCAGAGAGTTCCCCCCTTTACCCATCCCTCGCAGGGGCAGAGGAAGATCGGCCGCCTCCATACGTGACTCCCCCTGGCCAAGCCAGTGCCGCGGAGGAGGAAATTTCCTCATCCTCCTCAACAGGACTGGCAGCAGGAGGAGGAATGGGTCGAAGACTTCGCCCCCGAGGGATCCGGGAAAGGGAGGGGGAAGACGGGCCCCCCTCATCAACACAGGGGGAGGAAACTGTCCCTACACTTCCAGTCCGGATGGTGGGCCAAGGGGGACCGGGAGGAGGGCAACAGTTTCAGTACTGGCCCTTCTCCTCCAGTGATCTATATAACTGGAGGACGCAGAACCCGCCCTTTTCTGAAGACCCCAAGTGTCTCATAGATCTCCTGGAGTCCATCATGCATACACACCGTCCCACTTGGGATGACTGTCATCAGCTGCTCAATACTCTTTTTACGACGGAGGAACGAGAGCGCATCCTCAACGAAGCGAGGAAGAACGTCTTGGGGGATAATGGGAGACCCACAACTCTCCAACCGGCCATAGACGAGGCTTTTCCCCTACGCCGCCCTAATTGGGATTTCGGGACCGCAGAAGGTAGGGAGCGTCTTCGGATCTACTGCCAGACTCTTATGGCCGGTCTCCGAGCGGCCGCCAGAAGGCCCACCAATTTTGCAAAAGTGAAAGCAGTCGTTCAAAGGGAAAACGAAAGCCCAGCCGGTTTCTTAGAGTGCCTCTATGAGGCATACCGTCAGTACACCCCTATTGACCCTGAGGCGGACCTCCACCGGTCTGCTGTGGTACTCTCATTCATTAATCAGGCAGCTCCAGACATTAGGAGAAAACTCAATAAACAGGAAAACTTAGGGGAGATGACTATAAGGGAAATGCTGCAGGTAGCAGAAAAGGTCTTTACCGCTAGGGAAACTCCAGAAGAAAGGGAGGAAAGACAGAGAAAGGAAGACAGGGAGGCCCAGGAGAAATTGAGAAAGGAGGACCGGGAGTTCCAGGCTAAGGAAAACCGAAAGCAACAGAGAGAAATGGCTCGTATTTTCCTAGCGGGTGTCCGGGACCAACCCAGGGGAGGGGGCCACGCCAGGACCCCGGATAAGGAACACTGTTTTTACTGTAAGGAAACGGGGCATTGGAAGAGAGAATGTCCTAAGTTAAAGGGAAGAAGAGGGTTTGGAAGGAGACCGGGGGAAAACAGGGAAAGGGAACGAGCAGTAGAGCAGGCCAGAGTCCTCCTAGCCGGAGAAGAGGACTGAAGGAGACGGGGCTCAGACCCCCTCCCCGAGTCCTGGGTAACAATGCATGTGGAGGGGAAGCCGATGGGGTTCATGGTGGATACCGGCGCCCAATATTCGGTTTTAAACAAGGCACATGGACCTTTGAACAAGGCACGAACAAGTGTTGTTCAGGGGGCCACCGGTACGCAGTTATGTACATGGACTACCAAAAGAAAGGTGAACTTAGGAAAACACCAGGTCACACACTCCTTCTTGGTCGTCCCTGAGAGCCCCGCTCCCCTGCTCGGACGGGACCTACTCACCAAAATAGGGGCCCATATCCATTTTGAACCAGATGGAATAATTGTGACTGATCGAGAAGGGAGCCCGATTCATGTCTTGTCCCTATCATTGGCTGACGAGCATCGTCTGTTTGAGAGTCAACAGGAACCAGGAGGGGACATGACTCATTGGGTAAAAAGATTTCCCACGGCCTGGGCGGAGACTGCGGGAACCGGCCTCGCCAAACACCTCCCGCCCGTAGTTATACAATTGAAGGCTTCTGCTCTCCCCATTCGGGTGAAACAGTATCCTATGCCTGAGGAGGCCCGAAGAGGCATAGCCCCTCATATCCACAGGCTAATAAAGGAAGGAGTACTGCGACCTTGTCAGTCTGCCTGGAATACTCCTCTGCTCCCCGTCCAAAAGCCGGGAAGCGGGGACTATAGGTCTGTGCAAGACCTACGAAAGGTAAACGAGCGGACGGAGGACATTCATCCCACCGTTCCGAATCCCTATACCTTGCTCAGCCACCTACCCCCCTCGCAAGTATGGTATACAACCCTTGATTTGAAAGATGCTTTCTTCAGCATTCCATTGTCAGAAATTAGTCAGCCGCTATTTGCTTTCGAATGGCAAGAAGATGGGGGCCAATCTCGACAGCTCACTTGGACCAGACTGCCGCAAGGATTTAAAAACTCTCCCACCCTGTTTAATGAGGCCCTGAGCCAGGACCTGGAACCTTTTCGTCGGAGCCACCCACGAGTCACTCTATTACAGTATGTTGATGACTTACTGTTAGCGGCAGAAACCCGAGAGGAGTGCATCAAGGCTACTGAACACCTGCTAACGGAATTAGGTGAGCTGGGGTATCGGGCAAGTGCCAAGAAAACTCACATCTGTAAAAGGTCAGTGACATATTTGGGTTATCGGATTGCAGATGGGGCAAGATGGCTGACTGATGCCATGAAACAGACTATTCTGGCTATCCCATCCCCGACATCCACTAGGGGGGTGAGAGAATTCCTGGGCTCCGCGGGGTTCTGTAGACTCTGGATTCCAGGATTTGCGGAAATAGCCAGACCCCTATATGAGGCCACCAAAGAAGCTCCAGATTGGAGTTGGGGAGAGAGAGAACAACAGGCCTTTGATCAGCTAAAAGACGCTCTTTTGCAGGCCCCTGCCTTAGCCTTGCCAGATCCTACAAGACCATTCACTCTGTTTGTAGATGAGAAAAAGGGGGTAGCCAAAGGAGTCTTGACCCAACAGCTAGGTCCCTGGAAGAGACCAGTGGCATACTTTTCCAAGAAATTAGATGCAGTAGCGGCAGGATGGCCCCCCTGCCTCCGCATCATAGCGGCCATTGCCGTGCTGGTGAGAGAAGCCGATAAACTAACCTTTGGACAGGCCCTCTGGGTAACGGCCCCTCACCCGGTGGAGGGAATCCTTAAACAACCCCCTGGGAAATGGATGACGAATGCCAGGCTCACCCACTACCAGGGGCTCTTGTTGGATTCCCCTCGGATCACATTCACAGATCCCGTAATCCTGAACCCTGCCACCTTGTTGCCTAACCCGGAACTGCAGACACCTGTCCATAACTGCAAAGAATTCCTCTCCGAAGTTACACAGGTATGGGCTGACCTAAAGGATACCCCCCTGTCCGCCTGCAAATTAAACTGGTACACGGATGGAAGCAGTTTTTTCCAAGATGGAGCCCGAAGGGCAGGGGCAGCTGTAGTCGACCAAGAAGGAAATACGGTATGGAGCAGCGCCCTCCCACCCAGAACATCAGCCCAAAAAGCGGAATTAATTGCCTTGGCAGAGGCCCTGGAGAGGGCAAAAGAAAAGTGAGTCAATATCTACACCGATAGCCGCTATGCTTTCGGTACCATCCATGTCCACGGGGCCATCTATCGCGAAAGAGGATTCCGCACAGCAGAAGGAAAACATCTAAAGAACCTAGCCAAAGTCCAGCGTCTATTAATGGCAGTGGAAAAACCAAAGGCAGTGGCAGTGATGTATGTCCCAGGCCACCAGTCTGCCAAGACGCCGGAAGCTGTCGGTAACAACAGAGCAGATCAAGAAGCAAAGAGAGTAGCAATGGTGAGTCCTCCCATGGAGACAGGGCAACCTTCCACGGTTGCGGCGATAGACGTGCCGGTCCCAGAGCTCCCTCCGCTACCCCCCCGACCAGAATACTCCACAGAGGATTTCACTTGGATGAGAGCCCACTCCCCATTTAGAGAAGGGGAAGACGGATGGAAAAGCGACTTGGAAGGCAAGTTAATTCTGCCTGAAAAACTCGGACGATTCCTGTTGGCTAACTTACATAAGTCCACCCATTTGGGGCGGAGAAAATTACTAGACTTGTTGACATCTGCGCAGCTCCGATTTCCGAACCAGACCATAACAGTCCGCCAAATTGTGGAAGATTGTGCCAGCTGCACAATCATGAAACCAGGACGAAGGGAGGGGCACCATACAGGTACTCGGGAACGGGGGAGGGCTCCGGAAAGAAGTTGAAAAGTGGATTTTACTGAGGTAAAACCGGGAAAGTTTGGGTACAAATATTTGCTGGTATTCATAGATACCTTTTCAGGCTGGGTGGAGGCTTTTCCTACAAAGAAGGAGACGAGTCAGGTAGTGGCAAAGGCTTTGCTAGAGGAAATCATACCCAGATATGGGGTGCCCGAGGCAATTGGGTCAGATAACGGTCCGGCTTTTGTTAGTAAAGTCCTGCAGGGACTAGCCCAGACTATGGGGGCCAATTGGAAGCTACATTGTGAATATAACCCCCAGAGCTCAGGGCAAGTAGAAAGGATGAATAGGACACTAAAGGAGACTTTAGCCAAATTGGCCCTGGAGACTGGCGGTGATTGGGTGACGCTCCTTCCCTTGGCCATCTTCCGAGTCCGGAACTCCCCCTATGTCCATGGGCTAACTCCCTTTGAGATCCTGTATGGGGCTCCACCCCCCATCATTCAGAGGACCTTAAGCCCAGAACTAGGTGATCTGGCCCCAAATTACCTGACCATGTTGCAGGCTTTAGCTAAAGTGCAACAACGGATTTGGCCCTTAATTCAAGCATACCACGCTGTTAAGAGGGACCCGGCTCCGGAACATGGCATAGTCCCAGGTGACATGGTATGGGTTAAAAGGCATCAGTCCAAAACCCTAGAGCCTAGATGGAAAGGACCTTATGTTGTACTGTTTACTACCCCTACCGCCCTCAAGGTCGACGGGATTGCAGCATGGGTACACCATTCCCATGTAAGACGGGCTCACCCTCCAGAGAAAAAACAGGAAAATTGGTCCGCACGGAAGCATCCAACAAACCCACTCAAGCTCCGGCTGATACGGGATGCTCCGAAAAACGAGAACACTCCAGATGCTCCGCAGCCCTCCTAGAATGGGATTATCACCTGGGTCCACTACACCCACATCAGACCGGCAGATCCGGTAGCTATGAAGAAAGGCTTCCTGCCAACAAGAAGGGTGTCCCACCACAAGGAAAATTTTTTCAAACTCAAACTTCATACTGGACCTCGGTAACTTTATTCCTTTTTCTAACCCTGTCCACCACTTGCTGGGGGCATACAAATCCACATCAACCTTTTAACCTGACCTGGATGATTGTAGATGTGTCCACAGGAGACATTCTTAACCAGACCTCCAAGGTGACCCCTCCCAGCACCTGGTTCCCAAAATTATACTTTGACTTAAGGGCCTTATTCACTGGCAGGGGACAATGGGATTTGCGCCAAAGTTACTTCTATGTCTGCCCCGCTCCCCAACCCAACCACAGAAAAAAATGTGGAGGAATCGCAGACTATTATTGTAAGTCATGGGGTTGTGAGAGCTCAGGGGATATATGGTGGCCACCCCCCGAACAGGGGGACCTTATTCAATTAAGTAGAGTCTCTCAATCTGGCATTACATACCACCAACCTAGACCTATAAATAAGGGATGCCCAACTCCCCCCAATTGTAATCCCATTATGATAAATTTCACTGATTTAGGAAAAAAGGCAACGAATTGGGAATTGGGTAAATCCTGGGGAGTCAGACTCTACAAAACAAATCATCCAGGAGCCCTTTTTACTTTGCGGCGTGTGCAACAACCAGTCTCTACTCTAACAATAGGCCCTAATAAGGTACTTAGGCCACCCTATGTAAAGCCACCTCCCCAACCTCCCACAGCTCATCACCTTCCCTCAACCATAGCCCGGGCTAATGTTACAACTCCAAGACCATCAGAAACCAGCCCTCCCCTGGTGAGGCCCAGTCTCATGACCGCATCTAAAGACCCCCTCTGGGAGCTAGTGGGTGCTGCCTTCCTGACGTTAAACCACACCAACCCTAACATGACTAACTCCTGTTGGTTATGTTATGATGTGAGGCCCCCATTCTATGAGGCAATAGGGCTAAACACCACTCACGATACCTCATGTGAAGAAAACCCTACTCAATGTTCCTGGGGAGACCGTAAGAGAGGTCTGGCCATACAGCAGGTAAGCGGACAAGGAACCTGCTTAGGAAAAGTGCCAAAGAACAGACGGGACTTATGTACTGTTATTAACGCCAGTTCTACCTGGGAAAATGCTATTAAATGGGTAATTCCAAAGGACAATGGGTGGTGGCTATGCTCGCGGTCTGGACTCACCCCGTGCCTATCAACTAAGGTGTTTAACAGCTCTAAAGAATTCTGTGTTATAGTGACTGTGCTGCCCCGCATCCTCTATCATTCGGAAGAGAGTCTATATTCATACTGGAATACAAAAATGGTTGAAAAAAGGAAAAAGAGAGAACCTATTTCCACAGTAACTATTGCTACCCTACTCAGCCTAGGGTTAGCGGGAGCAGGAACCGGCATAGCTTCTTTGGCCACCCAGCAGAAAGGGATGTCTTCGCTGCGTGCAGCCATAGACGAAGATATAGAGAGAATAGAAACCTCCATTAGCCACCTAGAAAAATCCCTCACTTCAATGTCTGAGGTAGTACTTCAAAACCGACGAGGTCTGGACTTGTTGTTCCTCCAAAAGGGGGGAGTATGTGTTGCTCTAGGAAGAATGTTGTTTTTACTCTGACCATACCGGAGTTGTTCGTGACTCCATGTCTAAACTTCGAAAGAGCCTGGAACAAAGAAAACGAGAAAGAGAGGCCGGGGAAAGCTGGTTCGAGTCTTGGTTTAACCAGTCCCCATGGTTGGCTACCCTTTTATCTGCATTGGCAGGGCCAATAATAATCAACCTATTACTTGTTACCATAGGACCCTGGATTCTAAACCGACTTATGACTTTTGTCAAAAGTCGAATTAATACTATCCAACTTCTGGTCCTCCGCCAACAATATCAGGCTCTTCATCCCCTTGAGAATGATTCCTCAATTTAGGCTGTAAGAAAAGGGGGGAATGAAAGGAATAGGAGGTCTCAGCGGGCCCCAACCCCCTTGTTGGAGAAACCAGTACCAAACATCCCATGTAGATAAGATAAGCAATGCGGTAGGGCTCAGTTAGGGCATATAGAATGTGGGGAATGTGAGTGGGGGGTACATGCAAGATGTGAAGTACGTGCAAGATGTGAGGTACGCGCAAGATGTGCTCTGCCTGCTTGCCCAATGTTGATAACGAAAATATGCATGCCACCGCAGTCTATATAAGATTTCCCCTAAAGAGGCTGAGGGTCGTGTTTTCCTAACCGGTCCTGCGTGTCCGTGTGGGAGCTCGACCCTGGCTAGCCAGCCCAATAAACTCTGCTTTGTTGATTGCATTCTCGCCTGGCTCTCTGTCTCTCGGGGGAATAGGATTCCGGGTCCTAACACTTTCACATGCTAACTCAAATCTCAAGGAGAAACAACGTGCCGGAACCTCCTGCTTCAGAACTTGATCTCCTGCAAGAGATAGAGTGATTCTTCCATTCTCTCCAATGAGGCTTTCTTGTACAAAGTTCGTGTTCCTCCACAATGAAAATGCTGAGAGGTAGGTAGTATTCCTTTAACCAGCTATCTCCATTCACAATGCTAAGCAAAGTGCTAGACCTGCTTGCTTCTGACATGAATGGTTCTCTTACAAGAGCTCCAGTACTTCTTCCTTTCACTTGTAGGGGCGACCTAGCAGAAATGTGATTTTTTCACCCATGAAAACGATGAGACAGGCAGTATTCCTTTAAACAGTTAACTCAATTCACTATCCTAAATAAGGGGCCACAAACTCTTGCTTCTACCATTAATGATTGTCTTACAAGTGCTCCAGCACTTCTTCCTTTCAGTTGCATAGAGCCATTTAGCACAAAGTTGATTTTCCTCACAGAAGAAAACAATGAGAGACAGGCAGTATTTCTTTCTTCAGCTCACTCAAATCACAATACTAAACCAGGCCCTAGGCCCTCTTGCTTCTCACATTAATGATACTCTTGCAAGAGTTGCAGTGCTTCTTCCATTCTTTTGAGGGTCGATTTACCACAGAGCTGATGTTCTTCACCCATGAAAACACTGAGTTAGGCAGTATTCCTTTGCACAGTTAACTCTGTTCACCACGGTAGACAAGGTGCTGGACCCTCTTGCTTCTAACATTAAGGATTGTCTGTCCACTGCTACAGTGCTTCTTCCATTCACTTTAAAGGGGCAATTTTATACAAAGCTGATGATCTCCACATGGTAAAACGCTGACAGGCAGTTCTGCTATCACACACTTATGTAATTCCCCCTTGTAAACAATGTGCTAAGTTGTCTTGTTTGTAACATTAATGGTTCCCTTACAAGGGAAGCAGTGCTTCTTCCTTCCACTTGAAAAGGGCTATTTTTCACATTGATAATGTTCTTCACATTTTAAAAGTCTGAGAGATAGGCAGTATTCCTTTAAAAAGTGAACTCTATTATCACTGCTAAACAAACTGCTAGAGTCTCTTGCTGCTGCTCTTCATGGTTTTGCTCCATGACAAACTGCCCTTGTTCAATTCACCTACATGCAGCTATTTGGCACAATGCTGATGCACCTCACCCATTCAAAAACTCAGTAGTAGGCAGGATTCCACTCAACTGGTAACTCACTTTTTCTAGGGAAACAAGGTGCAAGGCATTCCTGCCTCTCACACATCGTGTAGTGCCAGGAGATACAAGTGTTTGCCTATTTCCTATGAAGCAGGTATGTGTCAAAGAGTAGCTGGTTCTGCACTTCAAAGGCTATCATTTCACAAGCATTCCTTTCACATGCTAACTCAAATCTCAAGGAGAAACAATGTGCAAGAATCTCCTGCTTCAGACCTTGATCTCCTGCAAGAGATAGAGTGATTCTTCCATTCTCTCGAATGGGGCTTTCTTGTACAAAGTTCGTGTTCCTCCACAATGAAAATGCTGAGAGGTAGGTAGTATTCCTTTAACCAGCTATCTCCTTTCACAATGCTAAGCAAAGTGCTAGACCTGCTTGCTTCTGACATGAATACTTCTCTTATAATAGCTCCAGTACTTCTTCCTTTCACTTGTAGGGGCGACCTAGCACAAATGTGATTTTTTTCACCCATGAAAACGATGAGACAGGCAGTATTCCTTTCAACAGTTAACTCAATTCACTATGCTAAATAAGGGGCCACACCCTCTTGCTGCTACCATTAATGATTCTCTTACAAGTGCTCCAGCACTTCCTCCTTTCACTTGCATAGAGCCATTTAGCACAAAGTTGATTTTCCTCACACAAGAAAACAATGAGAGACAGGCAGTATTTCTTTCTTCAGCTCACTCAAATCACAATACTAAACCAGGCCCTAGGCCCTCTTGCTTCTCACATTAATGATACTATTGGAAGAGTTGCAGTGCTTCTTCCATTCTTTTGTGAGGGTCGATTTACCACAGAGCTGATGTTCTTCACCCATGAAAACACTGAGTTAGGCAGTATTTCTTTGCACAGTTAACTCTGTTCACCACGGTAGACAAGGTGCTGGACCCTCTTGCTTCTAACATTAAGGATTGTCTGTCCACTGCTACAGTGCTTCTTTCATTCACTTTAAAGGGGCGATTTTATACAAAGCTGATGTACTCCACACGTTAAAACGCTGACAGATAGGCAGTTCTGCTATCACACACTTATGTATTTCCCCCTTGTAAACAATGTGCTAAGTTGTGTTGTTTGTAATATTAATGGTTCTGTTACAAGGGAAGCAGTGCTTCTTCCTTCCACTTGAAAAGGGCTATTTTTCACAATGATAATGATCTTCACACTTTAAAAGTCTGAGAGATAGGCAGTATTGCTTTAAAAAGTGAACTCTATTCTCACTGCTAAACAAAGTGCTAGAGCCTCTTGCTGCTGCTCTTCATGGTTTTGCTCCATGACAAACTGCCCTTGTTCAATTCACCTACATGCAGCTATTTGGCACAATGCTGATGCACCTCACCCATTCAAAAACTCAGTAGTAGGCAGGATTCCACTCAACTGGTAACTCACTTTTCCTAGGGAAACAAGGTGCAAGGCATTCCTGCCTCTCACACATCGTGTAGTGCCATGAGATACAATTGTTTCCCTATTTCGTATGAAGCGGGTCTTGTCAAAGAGTAGCTGGTTGTGCACTTCAAAGGCTATCATTTCACAAGCCTTTCGTTCACATGCTAACTCAAATCAATGTGCAAGAACCTCCTGCTTCAGACCTTGATTATCCTGCAAGAGATAGAGTGATTCTTCCATTCTCTCGAATGGGGCTTTCTTGTACAAAGTTCGTGTTCCTCCACAATGAAAATGCTGAGAGGTAGGTAGTATTCCTTTAACCAGCTATCTCCATTCACAATGCTAAGCAAAGTGCTAGACTTGCTTGCTTCTGACATGAATGGTTCTCTTACAAGAGCTCCAGTACTTCTCCCTTTCACTTGTAGCGGGGACCTAGCACAAATGTGATTTTTTTCACCCATGAAAACGATGTGACAGGCAGTATTCCTTTAAACAGTTAACTCAATTCACTATGCTAAATAAGGGGCCACACCCTCTTGCTTCTACCATTAATGATTCTCTTACAAGTGCTCCAGCACTTCTTCCTTTCACTTGCATAGAGCCATTTAGCACAAAGTTGATTTTGCTCACACAAGAAAACAATGAGAGATAGGCAGTATTAATTTCTTCAGCTCACCCAAATGACAATACTAAACCAGGCCCTAGGCCTTCTTTCTTCTCACATTAATGATTCTCTTGCAAGAGTTGCAGTGCTTCTTCCATTCTTTTGTGAGGCTCGATGTACCACAGAGCTGATGTTCTTCACCCATGAAAACACTGAGTTAGGCAGTATTCCTTTGCACAGTTAACTCTGTTTACCACGGTAAGCAAGGTGCTAGATCCTCTGGCTTCTTACGTTAAGGATTGTCTTTCAACTCCTACAGTGCTTCTTCCATTCACTTTCTGTTTTACAGAAAGTTGATGTTCTTCACACTTTAACACGCTGACAGATAGGCACTATTGCTTTCGCACACTAATGTAATTCCCCCTTGTTAACAATGTGCTAAGTTGTCTTGTTTGCAACATTAATGGTTCTCTTACAAGGGCTACAGTGTTTCTTCCTTGCACTTTAAATGCATTATTGGGCACAGAGTAATATTCAACACGCATGAAAACACTGAGTGATAGGCAGTATTCCTTTAAACAAGTATCACCATTCTCCTTGGAAAACACGGTGCTTGACCCTCCTGCTTCTAACATTCACAATTCTCTTAAAGGAGATGCCGTGCTTCATCCATCCACTACTAAGATGAGATTTAGCACAAAATTGATGTTCCTCACCCATGAAAACAATGAGACTTAGGCAGTATTCCTTTCAACAGGTAACTGAATTCCCAATTTTAAAGAACGTGCCAGATCCTCTTGCTAATAAAATGAAAGATTCTCTTCCAATATCTACAGTGTATCTTCCTTTCACTTGTGGTGGCAATTTAGCACCAAGTTGATGTTTCTCTCCCATGAAATCATTGAGAGGTAGGCAGTATTCCTTTGCACAGTTAACTCTGTTCACCACAGTAAACAAGGTGTTAGACCCTCTTGCTTCTAACATTAAGGATTGTCTGTCCACTGCTACAGTGCTTCTTCCATTCACTTTAAAGGGGCGATTTTATACAAAGCCGATGTTCCCCACACGTTAAAACGCTGACAGATACGCAGTTCTGCTATCACACACTTATATAATTCCCCCTTGTAAACAATGTGCTAAGTTGTCTTGTTTGTAACATTAATGGTTCCCTTACAAGGGAAGCAGTGCTTCTTCCTTCCACTTGAAAAGGGCTATTTTTCACAATGATAATGTTCTTCACACTTTAAAAGTCTGAGTGATAGGCAGTATTCCTTTAAAAAGTGAACTCTATTCTCACTGATAAACAAAGTGCTAGAGCCTCTTGCTGCTGCTCTTCATGGTTTTGCTCCATGACAAACTGCCCTTGTTCAATTCACCTACATGCAGCTATTTGGCACAATGCTGATGCACCTCATCCATTCAAAAACTCAGTAGTAGGCAGGATTCCAGTCAACAGGTAACTCAATTCTAGGGAATCAAGGTGCAAGACATTCCTGCCTCTCACACATCGTGTAGTGCCAGGAGATACAAGTGTTTGCCTATTTGCTATGAAGCACGTATGTGTCAAAGAGTAGCTGGTTCTGCACTTCAAAGGCTATCATTTCATAAGCATTCCTTTTGAAAGGAATAGGAGGTCTCAGCGGGCCCCAACCCCCTTGTTGGAGAAACCAGTACCAAACATCCCATGTAGATAAGATAAGCAATGCGGTAGGGCTCAGTTAGGGCATATAGAATGTGATGAATGTGAGTGGGGGGTACATGCAAGATGTGAAGTACGTGCAAGATGTGAGGTACGCGCAAGATGTGCTCTGCCTGCTTGCCCAATGTTGATAACGAAAATATGCATGCCACCGCAGTCTATATAAGATTTCCCCTAAAGAGGCTGAGGGTCGTGTTTTCCTAACCGGTCCTGCGTGTCCGTGTGGGAGCTCGACCCTGGCTAGCCAGCCCAATAAACTCTGCTTTGTTGATTGTATTCTCGCCTGGCTCTCTGTCTCTCGGGGGAATAGGATTCCGGGTCCTAACATTTGGAGGTCCCACCGAGATTTCATTTTCTCGAGAGACAGAACCTGCCTGTGAGAAAGCAGGGGCGATCCCAAGTCCTAGGCGTTGGGAGGGGATCCCAGACCCTCATTTGGAGGAACTTGAGTGTTCCATTTGGGCCGCGGCGGGGATTCGGCCAATCCCCAGGGAGATTCATTCTGGGAATCTCGCAAGGAGGACCACAGGGTCCTATTGGGAGAGGCTTTCCTCTCATTTGGGCTCGAGCATTTTAGGAACCCTGGCGCCAGGTGAAGAACTAATTGAGCTAGTCGAACAACCACCCGTCAAGTGGACCCCTTTCGGCCTGATATCCCAGTTGGACGGTGAGGAGGTTGAATGGGGTGCGCACCAGTGTGAGAGAAGGACCGGTCCGAGCGAGTGCTGGAGAGTGTTGTGTGTGTGTGGAATTATTGTTGCCTTTACCCTTTTTGTTCTATCTCTCTTGGTGTTTGAGTCTCCTTCCACAATGGGACAGGGACAAACAACCCCAAAGTCTCTGATCCTTTCTCACTTTCCAGAAGTTAAAGAAAGGGCCTTAAATGCGGGTCTGGTCATCAAGAAAGGTAAGTTCGACACCTTTTGTTCTGCAGAGTGGCCCACCTTTGGAGTCGGGTGGCCCATTCAAGGTTCCCTCTCCCTAGACCTGATCACTAAGGTTAAAGCAGTCATTTTTCAGCCAGACAATCGAGGCCATCCAGACCAAGTTCCTTACATTTTGGTTTGGGAGGATCTGGTGAGGAACCCTCCCCCTTGGTTAACAGTTTTTCTGACCCACCCCTCCAGTTGGGCCCCCGGGGCTAAAACCCCAGTCACGCCCGCCTTGGTCATAAAGGAGGAGGAAAAACTTCCTCTTCCCACCTTGACCGGTCCTCAAATTAGGGCATCTCCTTCACCATCTCTGGTCTTACCAGAGAGTTCCCCCCTTTACCCATCCCTCGCAGGGGCAGAGGAAGATCGGCCGCCTCCATACGTGACTCCCCCTGGCCAAGCCAGTGCCGCGGAGGAGGAAATTTCCTCATCCTCCTCAACAGGACTGGCAGCAGGAGGAGGAATGGGTCGAAGACTTCGCCCCCGAGGGATCCGGGAAAGGGAGGGGGAAGACGGGCCCCCCTCATCAACACAGGGGGAGGAAACTGTCCCTACACTTCCAGTCCGGATGGTGGGCCAAGGGGGACCGGGAGGAGGGCAACAGTTTCAGTACTGGCCCTTCTCCTCCAGTGATCTATATAACTGGAGGACGCAGAACCCGCCCTTTTCTGAAGACCCCAAGTGTCTCATAGATCTCCTGGAGTCCATCATGCATACACACCGTCCCACTTGGGATGACTGTCATCAGCTGCTCAATACTCTTTTTACGACGGAGGAACGAGAGCGCATCCTCAACGAAGCGAGGAAGAACGTCTTGGGGGATAATGGGAGACCCACAACTCTCCAACCGGCCATAGACGAGGCTTTTCCCCTACGCCGCCCTAATTGGGATTTCGGGACCGCAGAAGGTAGGGAGCGTCTTCGGATCTACTGCCAGACTCTTATGGCCGGTCTCCGAGCGGCCGCCAGAAGGCCCACCAATTTTGCAAAAGTGAAAGCAGTCGTTCAAAGGGAAAACGAAAGCCCAGCCGGTTTCTTAGAGTGCCTCTATGAGGCATACCGTCAGTACACCCCTATTGACCCTGAGGCGGACCTCCACCGGTCTGCTGTGGTACTCTCATTCATTAATCAGGCAGCTCCAGACATTAGGAGAAAACTCAATAAACAGGAAAACTTAGGGGAGATGACTATAAGGGAAATGCTGCAGGTAGCAGAAAAGGTCTTTACCGCTAGGGAAACTCCAGAAGAAAGGGAGGAAAGACAGAGAAAGGAAGACAGGGAGGCCCAGGAGAAATTGAGAAAGGAGGACCGGGAGTTCCAGGCTAAGGAAAACCGAAAGCAACAGAGAGAAATGGCTCGTATTTTCCTAGCGGGTGTCCGGGACCAACCCAGGGGAGGGGGCCACGCCAGGACCCCGGATAAGGAACACTGTTTTTACTGTAAGGAAACGGGGCATTGGAAGAGAGAATGTCCTAAGTTAAAGGGAAGAAGAGGGTTTGGAAGGAGACCGGGGGAAAACAGGGAAAGGGAACGAGCAGTAGAGCAGGCCAGAGTCCTCCTAGCCGGAGAAGAGGACTGAAGGAGACGGGGCTCAGACCCCCTCCCCGAGTCCTGGGTAACAATGCATGTGGAGGGGAAGCCGATGGGGTTCATGGTGGATACCGGCGCCCAATATTCGGTTTTAAACAAGGCACATGGACCTTTGAACAAGGCACGAACAAGTGTTGTTCAGGGGGCCACCGGTACGCAGTTATGTACATGGACTACCAAAAGAAAGGTGAACTTAGGAAAACACCAGGTCACACACTCCTTCTTGGTCGTCCCTGAGAGCCCCGCTCCCCTGCTCGGACGGGACCTACTCACCAAAATAGGGGCCCATATCCATTTTGAACCAGATGGAATAATTGTGACTGATCGAGAAGGGAGCCCGATTCATGTCTTGTCCCTATCATTGGCTGACGAGCATCGTCTGTTTGAGAGTCAACAGGAACCAGGAGGGGACATGACTCATTGGGTAAAAAGATTTCCCACGGCCTGGGCGGAGACTGCGGGAACCGGCCTCGCCAAACACCTCCCGCCCGTAGTTATACAATTGAAGGCTTCTGCTCTCCCCATTCGGGTGAAACAGTATCCTATGCCTGAGGAGGCCCGAAGAGGCATAGCCCCTCATATCCACAGGCTAATAAAGGAAGGAGTACTGCGACCTTGTCAGTCTGCCTGGAATACTCCTCTGCTCCCCGTCCAAAAGCCGGGAAGCGGGGACTATAGGTCTGTGCAAGACCTACGAAAGGTAAACGAGCGGACGGAGGACATTCATCCCACCGTTCCGAATCCCTATACCTTGCTCAGCCACCTACCCCCCTCGCAAGTATGGTATACAACCCTTGATTTGAAAGATGCTTTCTTCAGCATTCCATTGTCAGAAATTAGTCAGCCGCTATTTGCTTTCGAATGGCAAGAAGATGGGGGCCAATCTCGACAGCTCACTTGGACCAGACTGCCGCAAGGATTTAAAAACTCTCCCACCCTGTTTAATGAGGCCCTGAGCCAGGACCTGGAACCTTTTCGTCGGAGCCACCCACGAGTCACTCTATTACAGTATGTTGATGACTTACTGTTAGCGGCAGAAACCCGAGAGGAGTGCATCAAGGCTACTGAACACCTGCTAACGGAATTAGGTGAGCTGGGGTATCGGGCAAGTGCCAAGAAAACTCACATCTGTAAAAGGTCAGTGACATATTTGGGTTATCGGATTGCAGATGGGGCAAGATGGCTGACTGATGCCATGAAACAGACTATTCTGGCTATCCCATCCCCGACATCCACTAGGGGGGTGAGAGAATTCCTGGGCTCCGCGGGGTTCTGTAGACTCTGGATTCCAGGATTTGCGGAAATAGCCAGACCCCTATATGAGGCCACCAAAGAAGCTCCAGATTGGAGTTGGGGAGAGAGAGAACAACAGGCCTTTGATCAGCTAAAAGACGCTCTTTTGCAGGCCCCTGCCTTAGCCTTGCCAGATCCTACAAGACCATTCACTCTGTTTGTAGATGAGAAAAAGGGGGTAGCCAAAGGAGTCTTGACCCAACAGCTAGGTCCCTGGAAGAGACCAGTGGCATACTTTTCCAAGAAATTAGATGCAGTAGCGGCAGGATGGCCCCCCTGCCTCCGCATCATAGCGGCCATTGCCGTGCTGGTGAGAGAAGCCGATAAACTAACCTTTGGACAGGCCCTCTGGGTAACGGCCCCTCACCCGGTGGAGGGAATCCTTAAACAACCCCCTGGGAAATGGATGACGAATGCCAGGCTCACCCACTACCAGGGGCTCTTGTTGGATTCCCCTCGGATCACATTCACAGATCCCGTAATCCTGAACCCTGCCACCTTGTTGCCTAACCCGGAACTGCAGACACCTGTCCATAACTGCAAAGAATTCCTCTCCGAAGTTACACAGGTATGGGCTGACCTAAAGGATACCCCCCTGTCCGCCTGCAAATTAAACTGGTACACGGATGGAAGCAGTTTTTTCCAAGATGGAGCCCGAAGGGCAGGGGCAGCTGTAGTCGACCAAGAAGGAAATACGGTATGGAGCAGCGCCCTCCCACCCAGAACATCAGCCCAAAAAGCGGAATTAATTGCCTTGGCAGAGGCCCTGGAGAGGGCAAAAGAAAAGTGAGTCAATATCTACACCGATAGCCGCTATGCTTTCGGTACCATCCATGTCCACGGGGCCATCTATCGCGAAAGAGGATTCCGCACAGCAGAAGGAAAACATCTAAAGAACCTAGCCAAAGTCCAGCGTCTATTAATGGCAGTGGAAAAACCAAAGGCAGTGGCAGTGATGTATGTCCCAGGCCACCAGTCTGCCAAGACGCCGGAAGCTGTCGGTAACAACAGAGCAGATCAAGAAGCAAAGAGAGTAGCAATGGTGAGTCCTCCCATGGAGACAGGGCAACCTTCCACGGTTGCGGCGATAGACGTGCCGGTCCCAGAGCTCCCTCCGCTACCCCCCCGACCAGAATACTCCACAGAGGATTTCACTTGGATGAGAGCCCACTCCCCATTTAGAGAAGGGGAAGACGGATGGAAAAGCGACTTGGAAGGCAAGTTAATTCTGCCTGAAAAACTCGGACGATTCCTGTTGGCTAACTTACATAAGTCCACCCATTTGGGGCGGAGAAAATTACTAGACTTGTTGACATCTGCGCAGCTCCGATTTCCGAACCAGACCATAACAGTCCGCCAAATTGTGGAAGATTGTGCCAGCTGCACAATCATGAAACCAGGACGAAGGGAGGGGCACCATACAGGTACTCGGGAACGGGGGAGGGCTCCGGAAAGAAGTTGAAAAGTGGATTTTACTGAGGTAAAACCGGGAAAGTTTGGGTACAAATATTTGCTGGTATTCATAGATACCTTTTCAGGCTGGGTGGAGGCTTTTCCTACAAAGAAGGAGACGAGTCAGGTAGTGGCAAAGGCTTTGCTAGAGGAAATCATACCCAGATATGGGGTGCCCGAGGCAATTGGGTCAGATAACGGTCCGGCTTTTGTTAGTAAAGTCCTGCAGGGACTAGCCCAGACTATGGGGGCCAATTGGAAGCTACATTGTGAATATAACCCCCAGAGCTCAGGGCAAGTAGAAAGGATGAATAGGACACTAAAGGAGACTTTAGCCAAATTGGCCCTGGAGACTGGCGGTGATTGGGTGACGCTCCTTCCCTTGGCCATCTTCCGAGTCCGGAACTCCCCCTATGTCCATGGGCTAACTCCCTTTGAGATCCTGTATGGGGCTCCACCCCCCATCATTCAGAGGACCTTAAGCCCAGAACTAGGTGATCTGGCCCCAAATTACCTGACCATGTTGCAGGCTTTAGCTAAAGTGCAACAACGGATTTGGCCCTTAATTCAAGCATACCACGCTGTTAAGAGGGACCCGGCTCCGGAACATGGCATAGTCCCAGGTGACATGGTATGGGTTAAAAGGCATCAGTCCAAAACCCTAGAGCCTAGATGGAAAGGACCTTATGTTGTACTGTTTACTACCCCTACCGCCCTCAAGGTCGACGGGATTGCAGCATGGGTACACCATTCCCATGTAAGACGGGCTCACCCTCCAGAGAAAAAACAGGAAAATTGGTCCGCACGGAAGCATCCAACAAACCCACTCAAGCTCCGGCTGATACGGGATGCTCCGAAAAACGAGAACACTCCAGATGCTCCGCAGCCCTCCTAGAATGGGATTATCACCTGGGTCCACTACACCCACATCAGACCGGCAGATCCGGTAGCTATGAAGAAAGGCTTCCTGCCAACAAGAAGGGTGTCCCACCACAAGGAAAATTTTTTCAAACTCAAACTTCATACTGGACCTCGGTAACTTTATTCCTTTTTCTAACCCTGTCCACCACTTGCTGGGGGCATACAAATCCACATCAACCTTTTAACCTGACCTGGATGATTGTAGATGTGTCCACAGGAGACATTCTTAACCAGACCTCCAAGGTGACCCCTCCCAGCACCTGGTTCCCAAAATTATACTTTGACTTAAGGGCCTTATTCACTGGCAGGGGACAATGGGATTTGCGCCAAAGTTACTTCTATGTCTGCCCCGCTCCCCAACCCAACCACAGAAAAAAATGTGGAGGAATCGCAGACTATTATTGTAAGTCATGGGGTTGTGAGAGCTCAGGGGATATATGGTGGCCACCCCCCGAACAGGGGGACCTTATTCAATTAAGTAGAGTCTCTCAATCTGGCATTACATACCACCAACCTAGACCTATAAATAAGGGATGCCCAACTCCCCCCAATTGTAATCCCATTATGATAAATTTCACTGATTTAGGAAAAAAGGCAACGAATTGGGAATTGGGTAAATCCTGGGGAGTCAGACTCTACAAAACAAATCATCCAGGAGCCCTTTTTACTTTGCGGCGTGTGCAACAACCAGTCTCTACTCTAACAATAGGCCCTAATAAGGTACTTAGGCCACCCTATGTAAAGCCACCTCCCCAACCTCCCACAGCTCATCACCTTCCCTCAACCATAGCCCGGGCTAATGTTACAACTCCAAGACCATCAGAAACCAGCCCTCCCCTGGTGAGGCCCAGTCTCATGACCGCATCTAAAGACCCCCTCTGGGAGCTAGTGGGTGCTGCCTTCCTGACGTTAAACCACACCAACCCTAACATGACTAACTCCTGTTGGTTATGTTATGATGTGAGGCCCCCATTCTATGAGGCAATAGGGCTAAACACCACTCACGATACCTCATGTGAAGAAAACCCTACTCAATGTTCCTGGGGAGACCGTAAGAGAGGTCTGGCCATACAGCAGGTAAGCGGACAAGGAACCTGCTTAGGAAAAGTGCCAAAGAACAGACGGGACTTATGTACTGTTATTAACGCCAGTTCTACCTGGGAAAATGCTATTAAATGGGTAATTCCAAAGGACAATGGGTGGTGGCTATGCTCGCGGTCTGGACTCACCCCGTGCCTATCAACTAAGGTGTTTAACAGCTCTAAAGAATTCTGTGTTATAGTGACTGTGCTGCCCCGCATCCTCTATCATTCGGAAGAGAGTCTATATTCATACTGGAATACAAAAATGGTTGAAAAAAGGAAAAAGAGAGAACCTATTTCCACAGTAACTATTGCTACCCTACTCAGCCTAGGGTTAGCGGGAGCAGGAACCGGCATAGCTTCTTTGGCCACCCAGCAGAAAGGGATGTCTTCGCTGCGTGCAGCCATAGACGAAGATATAGAGAGAATAGAAACCTCCATTAGCCACCTAGAAAAATCCCTCACTTCAATGTCTGAGGTAGTACTTCAAAACCGACGAGGTCTGGACTTGTTGTTCCTCCAAAAGGGGGGAGTATGTGTTGCTCTAGGAAGAATGTTGTTTTTACTCTGACCATACCGGAGTTGTTCGTGACTCCATGTCTAAACTTCGAAAGAGCCTGGAACAAAGAAAACGAGAAAGAGAGGCCGGGGAAAGCTGGTTCGAGTCTTGGTTTAACCAGTCCCCATGGTTGGCTACCCTTTTATCTGCATTGGCAGGGCCAATAATAATCAACCTATTACTTGTTACCATAGGACCCTGGATTCTAAACCGACTTATGACTTTTGTCAAAAGTCGAATTAATACTATCCAACTTCTGGTCCTCCGCCAACAATATCAGGCTCTTCATCCCCTTGAGAATGATTCCTCAATTTAGGCTGTAAGAAAAGGGGGGAATGAAAGGAATAGGAGGTCTCAGCGGGCCCCAACCCCCTTGTTGGAGAAACCAGTACCAAACATCCCATGTAGATAAGATAAGCAATGCGGTAGGGCTCAGTTAGGGCATATAGAATGTGGGGAATGTGAGTGGGGGGTACATGCAAGATGTGAAGTACGTGCAAGATGTGAGGTACGCGCAAGATGTGCTCTGCCTGCTTGCCCAATGTTGATAACCAAAATATGCATGCCACCGCAGTCTATATAAGATTTCCCCTAAAGAGGCTCAGGGTCGTGTTTTCCTAACCGGTCCTGCGTGTCCGTGTGGGAGCTCGACCCTGGCTAGCCAGCCCAATAAACTCTGCTTTGTTGATTGCATTCTCGCCTGGCTCTCTGTCTCTCGGGGGAATAGGATTCCGGGTCCTAACACTTTCACATGCTAACTCAAATCTCAAGGAGAAACAACGTGCCGGAACCTCCTGCTTCAGAACTTGATCTCCTGCAAGAGATAGAGTGATTCTTCCATTCTCTCCAATGAGGCTTTCTTGTACAAAGTTCGTGTTCCTCCACAATGAAAATGCTGAGAGGTAGGTAGTATTCCTTTAACCAGCTATCTCCATTCACAATGCTAAGCAAAGTGCTAGACTTGCTTGCTTCTGACATGAATGGTTCTCTTACAAGAGCTCCAGTACTTCTCCCTTTCACTTGTAGCGGGGACCTAGCACAAATGTGATTTTTTTCACCCATGAAAACGATGTGACAGGCAGTATTCCTTTAAACAGTTAACTCAATTCACTATGCTAAATAAGGGGCCACACCCTCTTGCTTCTACCATTAATGATTCTCTTACAAGTGCTCCAGCACTTCTTCCTTTCACTTGCATAGAGCCATTTAGCACAAAGTTGATTTTGCTCACACAAGAAAACAATGAGAGATAGGCAGTATTAATTTCTTCAGCTCACCCAAATGACAATACTAAACCAGGCCCTAGGCCTTCTTTCTTCTCACATTAATGATTCTCTTGCAAGAGTTGCAGTGCTTCTTCCATTCTTTTGTGAGGCTCGATGTACCACAGAGCTGATGTTCTTCACCCATGAAAACACTGAGTTAGGCAGTATTCCTTTGCACAGTTAACTCTGTTTACCACGGTAAGCAAGGTGCTAGATCCTCTGGCTTCTTACGTTAAGGATTGTCTTTCAACTCCTACAGTGCTTCTTCCATTCACTTTCTGTTTTACAGAAAGTTGATGTTCTTCACACTTTAACACGCTGACAGATAGGCACTATTGCTTTCGCACACTAATGTAATTCCCCCTTGTTAACAATGTGCTAAGTTGTCTTGTTTGCAACATTAATGGTTCTCTTACAAGGGCTACAGTGTTTCTTCCTTGCACTTTAAATGCATTATTGGGCACAGAGTAATATTCAACACGCATGAAAACACTGAGTGATAGGCAGTATTCCTTTAAACAAGTATCACCATTCTCCTTGGAAAACACGGTGCTTGACCCTCCTGCTTCTAACATTCACAATTCTCTTAAAGGAGATGCCGTGCTTCATCCATCCACTACTAAGATGAGATTTAGCACAAAATTGATGTTCCTCACCCATGAAAACAATGAGACTTAGGCAGTATTCCTTTCAACAGGTAACTGAATTCCCAATTTTAAAGAACGTGCCAGATCCTCTTGCTAATAAAATGAAAGATTCTCTTCCAATATCTACAGTGTATCTTCCTTTCACTTGTGGTGGCAATTTAGCACCAAGTTGATGTTTCTCTCCCATGAAATCATTGAGAGGTAGGCAGTATTCCTTTGCACAGTTAACTCTGTTCACCACAGTAAACAAGGTGTTAGACCCTCTTGCTTCTAACATTAAGGATTGTCTGTCCACTGCTACAGTGCTTCTTCCATTCACTTTAAAGGGGCGATTTTATACAAAGCCGATGTTCCCCACACGTTAAAACGCTGACAGATACGCAGTTCTGCTATCACACACTTATATAATTCCCCCTTGTAAACAATGTGCTAAGTTGTCTTGTTTGTAACATTAATGGTTCCCTTACAAGGGAAGCAGTGCTTCTTCCTTCCACTTGAAAAGGGCTATTTTTCACAATGATAATGTTCTTCACACTTTAAAAGTCTGAGTGATAGGCAGTATTCCTTTAAAAAGTGAACTCTATTCTCACTGATAAACAAAGTGCTAGAGCCTCTTGCTGCTGCTCTTCATGGTTTTGCTCCATGACAAACTGCCCTTGTTCAATTCACCTACATGCAGCTATTTGGCACAATGCTGATGCACCTCATCCATTCAAAAACTCAGTAGTAGGCAGGATTCCAGTCAACAGGTAACTCAATTCTAGGGAATCAAGGTGCAAGACATTCCTGCCTCTCACACATCGTGTAGTGCCAGGAGATACAAGTGTTTGCCTATTTGCTATGAAGCACGTATGTGTCAAAGAGTAGCTGGTTCTGCACTTCAAAGGCTATCATTTCACAAGCATTCCTTTTGAAAGGAATAGGAGGTCTCAGCGGGCCCCAACCCCCTTGTTGGAGAAACCAGTACCAAACATCCCATGTAGATAAGATAAGCAATGCGGTAGGGCTCAGTTAGGGCATATAGAATGTGATGAATGTGAGTGGGGGGTACATGCAAGATGTGAAGTACGTGCAAGATGTGAGGTACGCGCAAGATGTGCTCTGCCTGCTTGCCCAATGTTGATAACGAAAATATGCATGCCACCGCAGTCTATATAAGATTTCCCCTAAAGAGGCTGAGGGTCGTGTTTTCCTAACCGGTCCTGCGTGTCCGTGTGGGAGCTCGACCCTGGCTAGCCAGCCCAATAAACTCTGCTTTGTTGATTGTATTCTCGCCTGGCTCTCTGTCTCTCGGGGGAATAGGATTCCGGGTCCTAACATTTGGAGGTCCCACCGAGATTTCATTTTCTCGAGAGACAGAACCTGCCTGTGAGAAAGCAGGGGCGATCCCAAGTCCTAGGCGTTGGGAGGGGATCCCAGACCCTCATTTGGAGGAACTTGAGTGTTCCATTTGGGCCGCGGCGGGGATTCGGCCAATCCCCAGGGAGATTCATTCTGGGAATCTCGCAAGGAGGACCACAGGGTCCTATTGGGAGAGGCTTTCCTCTCATTTGGGCTCGAGCATTTTAGGAACCCTGGCGCCAGGTGAAGAACTAATTGAGCTAGTCGAACAACCACCCGTCAAGTGGACCCCTTTCGGCCTGATATCCCAGTTGGACGGTGAGGAGGTTGAATGGGGTGCGCACCAGTGTGAGAGAAGGACCGGTCCGAGCGAGTGCTGGAGAGTGTTGTGTGTGTGTGGAATTATTGTTGCCTTTACCCTTTTTGTTCTATCTCTCTTGGTGTTTGAGTCTCCTTCCACAATGGGACAGGGACAAACAACCCCAAAGTCTCTGATCCTTTCTCACTTTCCAGAAGTTAAAGAAAGGGCCTTAAATGCGGGTCTGGTCATCAAGAAAGGTAAGTTCGACACCTTTTGTTCTGCAGAGTGGCCCACCTTTGGAGTCGGGTGGCCCATTCAAGGTTCCCTCTCCCTAGACCTGATCACTAAGGTTAAAGCAGTCATTTTTCAGCCAGACAATCGAGGCCATCCAGACCAAGTTCCTTACATTTTGGTTTGGGAGGATCTGGTGAGGAACCCTCCCCCTTGGTTAACAGTTTTTCTGACCCACCCCTCCAGTTCGGCCCCCGGGGCTAAAACCCCAGTCACGCCCGCCTTGGTCATAAAGGAGGAGGAAAAACTTCCTCTTCCCACCTTGACCGGTCCTCAAATTAGGGCATCTCCTTCACCATCTCTGGTCTTACCAGAGAGTTCCCCCCTTTACCCATCCCTCGCAGGGGCAGAGGAAGATCGGCCGCCTCCATACGTGACTCCCCCTGGCCAAGCCAGTGCCCCGGAGGAGGAAATTTCCTCATCCTCCTCAACAGGACTGGCAGCAGGAGGAGGAATGGGTCGAAGACTTCGCCCCCGAGGGATCCGGGAAAGGGAGGGGGAAGACGGGCCCCCCTCATCAACACAGGGGGAGGAAACTGTCCCTACACTTCCAGTCCGGATGGTGGGCCAAGGGGGACCGGGAGGAGGGCAACAGTTTCAGTACTGGCCCTTCTCCTCCAGTGATCTATATAACTGGAGGACGCAGAACCCGCCCTTTTCTGAAGACCCCAAGTGTCTCATAGATCTCCTGGAGTCCATCATGCATACACACCGTCCCACTTGGGATGACTGTCATCAGCTGCTCAATACTCTTTTTACGACGGAGGAACGAGAGCGCATCCTCAACGAAGCGAGGAAGAACGTCTTGGGGGATAACGGGAGACCCACAACTCTCCAACCGGCCATAGACGAGGCTTTTCCCCTACGCCGCCCTAATTGGGATTTCGGGACCGCAGAAGATAGGGAGCGTCTTCGGATCTACTGCCAGACTCTTATGGCCGGTCTCCGAGCGGCCGCCAGAAGGCCCACCAATTTTGCAAAAGTGAAAGCAGTCGTTCAAAGGGAAAACGAAAGCCCAGCCGGTTTCTTAGAGTGCCTCTATGAGGCATACCGTCAGTACACCCCTATTGACCCTGAGGCGGACCTCCACCGGTCTGCTGTGGTACTCTCATTCATTAATCAGGCAGCTCCAGACATTAGGAGAAAACTCAATAAACAGGAAAACTTAGGGGAGATGACTATAAGGGAAATGCTGCAGGTAGCAGAAAAGGTCTTTACCGCTAGGGAAACTCCAGAAGAAAGGGAGGAAAGACAGAGAAAGGAAGACAGGGAGGCCCAGGAGAAATTGAGAAAGGAGGACCGGGAGTTCCAGGCTAAGGAAAACCGAAAGCAACAGAGAGAAATGGCTCGTATTTTCCTAGCGGGTGTCCGGGACCAACCCAGGGGAGGGGGCCACGCCAGGACCCCGGATAAGGAACACTGTTTTTACTGTAAGGAAACGGGGCATTGGAAGAGAGAATGTCCTAAGTTAAAGGGAAGAAGAGGGTTTGGAAGGAGACCGGGGGAAAACAGGGAAAGGGAACGAGCAGTAGAGCAGGCCAGAGTCCTCCTAGCCGGAGAAGAGGACTGAAGGAGACGGGGCTCAGACCCCCTCCCCGAGTCCTGGGTAACAATGCATGTGGAGGGGAAGCCGATGGGGTTCATGGTGGATACCGGCGCCCAATATTCGGTTTTAAACAAGGCACATGGACCTTTGAACAAGGCACGAACAAGTGTTGTTCAGGGGGCCACCGGTACGCAGTTATGTACATGGACTACCAAAAGAAAGGTGAACTTAGGAAAACACCAGGTCACACACTCCTTCTTGGTCGTCCCTGAGAGCCCCGCTCCCCTGCTCGGACGGGACCTACTCACCAAAATAGGGGCCCATATCCATTTTGAACCAGATGGAATAATTGTGACTGATCGAGAAGGGAGCCCGATTCATGTCTTGTCCCTATCATTGGCTGACGAGCATCGTCTGTTTGAGAGTCAACAGGAACCAGGAGGGGACATGACTCATTGGGTAAAAAGATTTCCCACGGCCTGGGCGGAGACTGCGGGAACTGGCCTCGCCAAACACCTCCCGCCCGTAGTTATACAATTGAAGGCTTCTGCTCTCCCCATTCGGGTGAAACAGTATCCTATGCCTGAGGAGGCCCGAAGAGGCATAGCCCCTCATATCCACAGGCTAATAAAGGAAGGAGTACTGCGACCTTGTCAGTCTGCCTGGAATACTCCTCTGCTCCCCGTCCGAAAGCCGGGAAGCGGGGACTATAGGTCTGTGCAAGACCTACGAAAGGTAAACGAGCGGACGGAGGACATTCATCCCACCGTTCCGAATCCCTATACCTTGCTCAGCCACCTACCCCCCTCGCAAGTATGGTATACAACCCTTGATTTGAAAGATGCTTTCTTCAGCATTCCATTGTCAGAAATTAGTCAGCCGCTATTTGCTTTCGAATGGCAAGAAGATGGGGGCCAATCTGGACAGCTCACTTGGACCAGACTGCCGCAAGGATTTAAAAACTCTCCCACCCTGTTTAATGAGGCCCTGAGCCAGGACCTGGAACCTTTTCGTCGGAGCCACCCACGAGTCACTCTATTACAGTATGTTGATGACTTACTGTTAGCGGCAGAAACCCGAGAGGAGTGCATCAAGGCTACTGAACACCTGCTAACGGAATTAGGTGAGCTGGGGTATCGGGCAAGTGCCAAGAAAACTCACATCTGTAAAAGGTCAGTGACATATTTGGGTTATCGGATTGCAGATGGGGCAAGATGGCTGACTGATGCCATGAAACAGACTATTCTGGCTATCCCATCCCCGACATCCACTAGGGGGGTGAGAGAATTCCTGGGCTCCGCGGGGTTCTGTAGACTCTGGATTCCAGGATTTGCGGAAATAGCCAGACCCCTATATGAGGCCACCAAAGAAGCTCCAGATTGGAGTTGGGGAGAGAGAGAACAACAGGCCTTTGAGCAGCTAAAAGACGCTCTTTTGCAGGCCCCTGCCTTAGCCTTGCCAGATCCTACAAGACCATTCACTCTGTTTGTAGATGAGAAAAAGGGGGTAGCCAAAGGAGTCTTGACCCAACAGCTAGGTCCCTGGAAGAGACCAGTGGCATACTTTTCCAAGAAATTAGATGCAGTAGCGGCAGGATGGCCCCCCTGCCTCCGCATCATAGCGGCCATTGCCGTGCTGGTGAGAGAAGCCGATAAACTAACCTTTGGACAGGCCCTCTGGGTAACGGCCCCTCACCCGGTGGAGGGAATCCTTAAACAACCCCCTGGGAAATGGATGACGAATGCCAGGCTCACCCACTACCAGGGGCTCTTGTTGGATTCCCCTCGGATCACATTCACAGATCCCGTAATCCTGAACCCTGCCACCTTGTTGCCTAACCCGGAACTGCAGACACCTGTCCATAACTGCAAAGAATTTCTCTCCGAAGTTACACAGGTACGGGCTGACCTAAAGGATACCCCCCTGTCCGCCTGCAAATTAAACTGGTACACGGATGGAAGCAGTTTTTTCCAAGATGGAGCCCGAAGGGCAGGGGCAGCTGTAGTCGACCAAGAAGGAAATACGGTATGGAGCAGCGCCCTCCCACCCAGAACATCAGCCCAAAAAGCGGAATTAATTGCCTTGGCAGAGGCCCTGGAGAGGGCAAAAGAAAAGTGAGTCAATATCTACACCGATAGCCGCTATGCTTTCGGTACCATCCATGTCCACGGGGCCATCTATCGCGAAAGAGGATTCCGCACAGCAGAAGGAAAACATCTAAAGAACCTAGCCAAAGTCCAGCGTCTATTAATGGCAGTGGAAAAACCAAAGGCAGTGGCAGTGATGTATGTCCCAGGCCACCAGTCTGCCAAGACGCCGGAAGCTGTCGGTAACAACAGAGCAGATCAAGAAGCAAAGAGAGTAGCAATGGTGAGTCCTCCCATGGAGACAGGGCAACCTTCCACGGTTGCGGCGATAGACGTGCCGGTCCCAGAGCTCCCTCCGCTACCCCCCCGACCAGAATACTCCACAGAGGATTTCACTTGGATGAGAGCCCACTCCCCCTTTAGAGAAGGGGAAGACGGATGGAAAAGCGACTTGGAAGGCAAGTTAATTCTGCCTGAAAAACTCGGACGATTCCTGTTGGCTAACTTACATAAGTCCACCCATTTGGGGCGGAGAAAATTACTAGACTTGTTGACATCTGCGCAGCTCCGATTTCCGAACCAGACCATAACAGTCCGCCAAATTGTGGAAGATTGTGCCAGCTGCACAATCATGAAACCAGGACGAAGGGAGGGGCACCATACAGGTACTCGGGAACGGGGGAGGGCTCCGGAAAGAAGTTGAAAAGTGGATTTTACTGAGGTAAAACCGGGAAAGTTTGGGTACAAATATTTGCTGGTATTCATAGATACCTTTTCAGGCTGGGTGGAGGCTTTTCCTACAAAGAAGGAGACGAGTCAGGTAGTGGCAAAGGCTTTGCTAGAGGAAATCATACCCAGATATGGGGTGCCCGAGGCAATTGGGTCAGATAACGGTCCGGCTTTTGTTAGTAAAGTCCTGCAGGGACTAGCCCAGACTATGGGGGCCAATTGGAAGCTACATTGTGAATATAACCCCCAGAGCTCAGGGCAAGTAGAAAGGATGAATAGGACACTAAAGGAGACTTTAGCCAAATTGGCCCTGGAGACTGGCGGTGATTGGGTGACGCTCCTTCCCTTGGCCATCTTCCGAGTCCGGAACTCCCCCTATGTCCATGGGCTAACTCCCTTTGAGATCCTGTATGGGGCTCCACCCCCCATCATTCAGAGGACCTTAAGCCCAGAACTAGGTGATCTGGCCCCAAATTACCTGACCATGTTGCAGGCTTTAGCTAAAGTGCAACAACGGATTTGGCCCTTAATTCAAGCATACCACGCTGTTAAGAGGGACCCGGCTCCGGAACATGGCATAGTCCCAGGTGACATGGTATGGGTTAAAAGGCATCAGTCCAAAACCCTAGAGCCTAGATGGAAAGGACCTTATGTTGTACTGTTTACTACCCCTACCGCCCTCAAGGTCGACGGGATTGCAGCATGGGTACACCATTCCCATGTAAGACGGGCTCACCCTCCAGAGAAAAAACAGGAAAATTGGTCCGCACGGAAGCATCCAACAAACCCACTCAAGCTCCGGCTGATACGGGATGCTCCGAAAAACGAGAACACTCCAGATGCTCCGCAGCCCTCCTAGAATGGGATTATCACCTGGGTCCACTACACCCACATCAGACCGGCAGATCCGGTAGCTATGAAGAAAGGCTTCCTGCCAACAAGAAGGGTGTCCCACCACAAGGAAAATTTTTTCAAACTCAAACTTCATACTGGACCTCGGTAACTTTATTCCTTTTTCTAACCCTGTCCACCACTTGCTGGGGGCATACAAATCCACATCAACCTTTTAACCTGACCTGGATGATTGTAGATGTGTCCACAGGAGACATTCTTAACCAGACCTCCAAGGTGACCCCTCCCAGCACCTGGTTCCCAAAATTATACTTTGACTTAAGGGCCTTATTCACTGGCAGGGGACAATGGGATTTGTGCCAAAGTTACTTCTATGTCTGCCCCGCTCCCCAACCCAACCACAGAAAAAAATGTGGAGGAATCGCAGACTATTATTGTAAGTCATGGGGTTGTGAGAGCTCAGGGGATATATGGTGGCCACCCCCCGAACAGGGGGACCTTATTCAATTAAGTAGAGTCTCTCAATCTGGCATTACATACCACCAACCTAGACCTATAAATAAGGGATGCCCAACTCCCCCCAATTGTAATCCCATTATGATAAATTTCACTGATTTAGGAAAAAAGGCAACGAATTGGGAATTGGGTAAATCCTGGGGAGTCAGACTCTACAAAACAAATCATCCAGGAGCCCTTTTTACTTTGCGGCGTGTGCAACAACCAGTCTCTACTCTAACAATAGGCCCTAATAAGGTACTTAGGCCACCCTATGTAAAGCCACCTCCCCAACCTCCCACAGCTCATCACCTTCCCTCAACCATAGCCCGGGCTAATGTTACAACTCCAAGACCATCAGAAACCAGCCCTCCCCTGGTGAGGCCCAGTCTCATGACCGCATCTAAAGACCCCCTCTGGGAGCTAGTGGGTGCTGCCTTCCTGACGTTAAACCACACCAACCCTAACATGACTAACTCCTGTTGGTTATGTTATGATGTGAGGCCCCCATTCTATGAGGCAATAGGGCTAAACACCACTCACGATACCTCATGTGAAGAAAACCCTACTCAATGTTCCTGGGGGGACCGTAAGAGAGGTCTGGCCATACAGCAGGTAAGCGGACAAGGAACCTGCTTAGGAAAAGTGCCAAAGAACAGACGGGACTTATGTACTGTTATTAACGCCAGTTCTACCTGGGAAAATGCTATTAAATGGGTAATTCCAAAGGACAATGGGTGGTGGCTATGCTCGCGGTCTGGACTCACCCCGTGCCTATCAACTAAGGTGTTTAACAGCTCTAAAGAATTCTGTGTTATAGTGACTGTGCTGCCCCGCATCCTCTATCATTCGGAAGAGAGTCTATATTCATACTGGAATACAAAAATGGTTGAAAAAAGGAAAAAGAGAGAACCTATTTCCACAGTAACTATTGCTACCCTACTCAGCCTAGGGTTAGCGGGAGCAGGAACCGGCATAGCTTCTTTGGCCACCCAGCAGAAAGGGATGTCTTCGCTGCGTGCAGCCATAGACGAAGATATAGAGAGAATAGAAACCTCCATTAGCCACCTAGAAAAATCCCTCACTTCAATGTCTGAGGTAGTACTTCAAAACCGACGAGGTCTGGACTTGTTGTTCCTCCAAAAGGGGGGAGTATGTGTTGCTCTAGGAAGAATGTTGTTTTTACTCTGACCATACCGGAGTTGTTCGTGACTCCATGTCTAAACTTCGAAAGAGCCTGGAACAAAGAAAACGAGAAAGAGAGGCCGGGGAAAGCTGGTTCGAGTCTTGGTTTAACCAGTCCCCATGGTTGGCTACCCTTTTATCTGCATTGGCAGGGCCAATAATAATCAACCTATTACTTGTTACCATACGACCCTGGATTCTAAACCGACTTATGACTTTTGTCAAAAGTCGAATTAATACTATCCAACTTCTGGTCCTCCGCCAACAATATCAGGCTCTTCATCCCCTTGAGAATGATTCCTCAATTTAGGCTGTAAGAAAAGGGGGGAATGAAAGGAATAGGAGGTCTCAGCGGGCCCCAACCCCCTTGTTGGAGAAACCAGTACCAAACATCCCATGTAGATAAGATAAGCAATGCGGCAGGGCTCAGTTAGGGCATATAGAATGTGGGGAATGTGAGTGGGGGGTACATGCAAGATGTGAAATACGTGCAAGATGTGAGGTACGCGCAAGATGTGCTCTGCCTGCTTGCCCAATGTTGATAAACAAAATATGCATGCCACCGCAGTCTATATAAGATTTCCCCTAAAGAGGCTCAGGGTCGTGTTTTCCTAACCGGTCCTGCGTATCCGTGTGGGAGCTCGACCCTGGCTAGCCAGCCCAATAAACTCTGCTTTGTTGATTGCATTCTCGCCTGGCTCTCTGTCTCTCGGGGGAATAGGATTCCGGGTCCTAACACTTTCACATGCTAACTCAAATCTCAAGGAGAAACAACGTGCCGGAACCTCCTGCTTCAGAACTTGATCTCCTGCAAGAGATAGAGTGATTCTTCCATTCTCTCCAATGAGGCTTTCTTGTACAAAGTTCGTGTTCCTCCACAATGAAAATGCTGAGAGGTAGGTAGTATTCCTTTAACCAGCTATCTCCATTCACAATGCTAAGCAAAGTGCTAGACCTGCTTGCTTCTGACATGAATGGTTCTCTTACAAGAGCTCCAGTACTTCTTCCTTTCACTTGTAGGGGCGACCTAGCAGAAATGTGATTTTTTCACCCATGAAAACGATGAGACAGGCAGTATTCCTTTAAACAGTTAACTCAATTCACTATCCTAAATAAGGGGCCACAAACTCTTGCTTCTACCATTAATGATTGTCTTACAAGTGCTCCAGCACTTCTTCCTTTCAGTTGCATAGAGCCATTTAGCACAAAGTTGATTTTCCTCACAGAAGAAAACAATGAGAGACAGGCAGTATTTCTTTCTTCAGCTCACTCAAATCACAATACTAAACCAGGCCCTAGGCCCTCTTGCTTCTCACATTAATGATACTCTTGCAAGAGTTGCAGTGCTTCTTCCATTCTTTTGAGGGTCGATTTACCACAGAGCTGATGTTCTTCACCCATGAAAACACTGAGTTAGGCAGTATTCCTTTGCACAGTTAACTCTGTTCACCACGGTAGACAAGGTGCTGGACCCTCTTGCTTCTAACATTAAGGATTGTCTGTCCACTGCTACAGTGCTTCTTCCATTCACTTTAAAGGGGCGATTTTATACAAAGCTGATGTTCTCCACATGGTAAAACGCTGACAGATAGGCAGTTCTTCTATCACACACTTATGTAATTCCCCCTTGTAAACAATGTGCTAAGTTGTCTTGTTTGTAACATTAATGGTTCCCTTACAAGGGAAGCAGTGCTTCTTCCTTCCACTTGAAAAGGGCTATTTTTCACATTGATAATGTTCTTCACACTTTAAAAGTCTGAGAGATAGGCAGTATTCCTTTAAAAAGTGAACTCTATTATCACTGCTAAACAAACTGCTAGAGTCTCTTGCTGCTGCTCTTCATGGTTTTGCTCCATGACAAACTGCCCTTGTTCAATTCACCTACATGCAGCTATTTGGCACAATGCTGATGCACCTCACCCATTCAAAAACTCAGTAGTAGGCAGGATTCCACTCAACTGGTAACTCACTTTTTCTAGGGAAACAAGGTGCAAGGCATTCCTGCCTCTCACACATCGTGTAGTGCCAGGAGATACAAGTGTTTGCCTATTTCCTATGAAGCAGGTATGTGTCAAAGAGTAGCTGGTTCTGCACTTCAAAGGCTATCGTTTCACAAGCATTCCTTTCACATGCTAACTCAAATCTCAAGGAGAAACAATGTGCAAGAACCTCCTGCTTCAGACCTTGATCTCCTGCAAGAGATAGAGTGATTCTTCCATTCTCTCGAATGGGGCGTTCTTGTACAAAGTTCGTGTTCCTCCACAATGAAAATGCTGAGAGGTAGGTAGTATTCCTTTAACCAGCTATCTCCTTTCACAATGCTAAGCAAAGTGCTAGACCTGCTTGCTTCTGACATGAATACTTCTCTTATAATAGCTCCAGTACTTCTTCCTTTCACTTGTAGGGGCGACCTAGCACAAATGTGATTTTTTTCACCCATGAAAACGATGAGACAGGCAGTATTCCTTTAAACAGTTAACTCAATTCACTATGCTAAATAAGGGGCCACACCCTCTTGCTGCTACCATTAATGATTCTCTTACAAGTGCTCCAGCACTTCCTCCTTTCACTTGCATAGAGCCATTTAGCACAAAGTTGATTTTCCTCACACAAGAAAACAATGAGAGACAGGCAGTATTTCTTTCTTCAGCTCACTCAAATCACAATACTAAACCAGGCCCTAGGCCCTCTTGCTTCTCACATTAATGATACTATTGGAAGAGTTGCAGTGCTTCTTCCATTCTTTTGTGAGGGTCGATTTACCACAGAGCTGATGTTCTTCACCCATGAAAACACTGAGTTAGGCAGTATTTCTTTGCACAGTTAACTCTGTTCACCACGGTAGACAAGGTGCTGGACCCTCTTGCTTCTAACATTAAGGATTGTCTGTCCACTGCTACAGTGCTTCTTCCATTCACTTTAAAGGGGCGATTTTATACAAAGCTGATGTACTCCACACGTTAAAACGCTGACAGATAGGCAGTTCTGCTATCACACACTTATGTAATTCCCCCTTGTAAACAATGTGCTAAGTTGTGTTGTTTGTAATATTAATGGTTCCGTTACAAGGGAAGCAGTGCTTCTTCCTTCCACTTGAAAAGGGCTATTTTTCACAATGATAATGATCTTCACACTTTAAAAGTCTGAGAGATAGGCAGTATTGCTTTAAAAAGTGAACTCTATTCTCACTGCTAAACAAAGTGCTAGAGCCTCTTGCTGCTGCTCTTCATGGTTTTGCTCCATGACAAACTGCCCTTGTTCAATTCACCTACATGCAGCTATTTGGCACAATGCTGATGCACCTCACCCATTCAAAAACTCAGTAGTAGGCAGGATTCCACTCAACTGGTAACTCACTTTTTCTAGGGAAACAAGGTGCAAGGCATTCCTGCCTCTCACACATCGTGTAGTGCCATGAGATACAATTGTTTCCCTATTTCGTATGAAGCGGGTCTTGTCAAAGAGTAGCTGGTTCTGCACTTCAAAGGCTATCATTTCACAAGCCTTTCGTTCACATGCTAACTCAAATCAATGTGCAAGAACCTCCTGCTTCAGACCTTGATTATCCTGCAAGAGATAGAGTGATTCTTCCATTCTCTCGAATGGGGCTTTCTTGTACAAAGTTCGTGTTCCTCCACAATGAAAATGCTGAGAGGTAGGTAGTATTCCTTTAACCAGCTATCTCCATTCACAATGCTAAGCAAAGTGCTAGACTTGCTTGCTTCTGACATGAATGGTTCTCTTACAAGAGCTCCAGTACTTCTCCCTTTCACTTGTAGCGGGGACCTAGCACAAATGTGATTTTTTTCACCCATGAAAACGATGTGACAGGCAGTATTCCTTTAAACAGTTAACTCAATTCACTATGCTAAATAAGGGGCCACACCCTCTTGCTTCTACCATTAATGATTCTCTTACAAGTGCTCCAGCACTTCTTCCTTTCACTTGCATAGAGCCATTTAGCACAAAGTTGATTTTGCTCACACAAGAAAACAATGAGAGATAGGCAGTATTAATTTCTTCAGCTCACCCAAATGACAATACTAAACCAGGCCCTAGGCCTTCTTTCTTCTCACATTAATGATTCTCTTGCAAGAGTTGCAGTGCTTCTTCCATTCTTTTGTGAGGCTCGATGTACCACAGAGCTGATGTTCTTCACCCATGAAAACACTGAGTTAGGCAGTATTCCTTTGCACAGTTAACTCTGTTTACCACGGTAAACAAGGTGCTAGATCCTCTGGCTTCTAACGTTAAGGATTGTCTTTCAACTCCTACAGTGCTTCTTCCATTCACTTTCTGTTTTACAGAAAGTTGATGTTCTTCACACTTTAACACGCTGACAGATAGGCACTATTGCTTTCGCACACTAATGTAATTCCCCCTTGTTAACAATGTGCTAAGTTGTCTTGTTTGCAACATTAATGGTTCTCTTACAAGGGCTACAGTGTTTCTTCCTTGCACTTTAAATGCATTATTCGGCACAGAGTAATATTCAAGACGCATGAAAACACTGAGTGATAGGCAGTATTCCTTTAAACAAGTATCACCATTCTCCTTGGAAAAAACGGTGCTTGACCCTCCTGCTTCTAACATTCACAATTCTCTTAAAGGAGATGCCGTGCTTCATCCATCCACTACTAAGATGAGATTTAGCACAAAATTGATGTTCCTCACCCATGAAAACAATGAGACTTAGGCAGTATTCCTTTCAACAGGTAACTGAATTCCCAATTTTAAAGGAGGTGCCAGATCCTCTTGCTAATAAAATGAAAGATTCTCTTCCAATATCTACAGTGTATCTTCCTTTCACTTGTGGGGGCAATTTAGCACCAAGTTGATGTTTCTCTCCCATGAAATCATTGAGAGGTAGGCAGTATTCCTTTGCACAGTTAACTCTGTTCACCATGGTAAACAAGGTTTTAGACCCTCTTGCTTCTAACATTAAGGATTGTCTGTATACTGCTACAGTGCTTCTTCCATTCACTTTAAAGGGGCGATTTTATACAAAGCCGATGTTCCCCACACGTTAAAACGCTGACAGATAGGCAGTTGTGCTATCACACACTTATGTAATTCCCCCTTGTAAACAATGTGCTAAGTTGTCTTGTTTGTAACATTAATGGTTCCCTTACAAGGGAAGCAGTGCTTCTTCCTTCCACTTGAAAAGGGCTATTTTTCACAATGATAATGTTCTTCACACTTTAAAAGTCTGAGAGATAGGCAGTATTCCTTTAAAAAGTGAACTCTATTCTCACTGCTAAACAAAGTGCTAGAGCCTCTTGCTGCTGCTCTTCATGGTTTTGCTCCATGACAAACTGCCCTTGTTCAATTCACCTACATGCAGCTATTTGGCACAATGCTGATGCACCTCACCCATTCAAAAACTAAGTAGGAGGCAGGAATCCAGTCAACAGGTAACTCACTTCTAGGGAATCAAAGTGCAAGACATTCCTGCCTCTCACACATCGTGTAGTGCCAGGAGATACAAGTGTTTGCCTATTTGCTATGAAGCAGGTATGTGTCAAAGAGTAGCTGGTTCTGCACTTCAAAGGCTATCATTTCACAAGCATTCCTTTCACAGGCTAACTCAAATCTCACGGAGAAACAACGTGCCGGAACCTCCTGCTTCAGACCTTGATCTCCTGCAAGAGATAGAGTGATTCTTCCATTCTCTCGAATGGGGCTTTCTTGTACAATGTTCGTGTTCCTCCACAATGAAAATGCTGAGAGGTAGGTAGTATTCCTTTAACCAGCTATCTCCATTCACAATGCTAAGCAAAGTGCTAGACCTGCTTGCTTCTGACATGGATGGTTCTCTTACAAGAGCTGCAGTACTTCTTCCTTTCACTTGTAGGGGCGACCTAGCACAAATGTGATTTTTTTCACCCATGAAAACGATGTGACAGGCAGTATTCCTTTAAACAGTTAACTCAATTCACTATGCTAAATAAGGGGCCACACCCTCTTGCTTCTACCATTAATGATTGTCTTACAAGTGCTCCAGCACTTCTTCCTTTCACTTGCATAGAGCCATTTAGCACAAAGTTGATTTTCCTCACACAAGAAAACAATGAGAGACAGGCAGTATTTCTTTCTTCAGCTCACTCAAATCACAATACTAAACCAGGCCCTAGGCCGTCTTGCTTCTCACATTAATGATACTCTTGCAAGAGTTGAAGTGCTTCTTCCATTCTCTTGTGAGGGTCGATTTACCACAGAGCTGATGTTCTTCACCCATGAAAACACTGAGTTAGGCAGTATTTCTTTGCACAGTTAACTCTGTTCACCACGGTAGACAAGGTGCTGGACCCTCTTGCTTCTAACATTAAGGATTGTCTGTCCACTGCTACAGTGCTTCTTCCATTCACTTTAAAGGGGTGATTTTATACAAAGCTGATGTACTCCACACGTTAAAACGCTGACAGATAGGCAGTTCTGCTATCACACACTTATGTAATTCCCCCTTGTAAACAATGTGCTAAGTTGTCTTGCTTGTAACATTAATGGTTCCCTTACAAGGGAAGCAGTGCTTCTTCCTTCCACTTGAAAAGGGCTATTTTTCACAATGATAATGTTCTTCACACTTTAAAAGTCTGAGAGATAGGCAGTATTCCTTTAAAAAGTGAACTCTATTCTCACTGCTAAACAAAGTGCTAGAGCCTCTTGCTGCTGCTCTTCATGGTTTTGCTCCATGACAAACTGCCCTTGTTCAATTCACCTACATGCAGCTATTTGGCACAATGCTGATGCACCTCACCCATTCAAAAACTCAGTAGTAGGCAGGATTCCACTCAACTGGTAACTCACTTTTTCTAGGGAAACAAGGTGCAAGGCATTCCTGCCTCTCACACATCGTGTAGTGCCATGAGATACAATTGTTTGCCTATTTCGTATGAAGCGGGTCTTGTCAAAGAGTAGCTGGTTCTGCACTTCAAAGGCTATCATTTCACAAGCCTTTCGTTCACATGCTAACTCAAATCTCAAAGAGAATCAATGGGCAAGAACCTCCTGCTTCAGACCTTGATTATCCTGCAAGAGATAGAGTGATTCTTCCATTCTCTCGGATGGGGCTTTCTCGTACAAAGTGTGTGTTCCTCCAGAATGAAAATGCTGGGAGGTAGGTAGTATTACTCTTACCAGTTATCTCCTTCTCAAAGCTAAACAAAGTACTAGACCTGCTTGCTTCTAACATTAAAGCTTCTCCTCCAAGCTTGCTTCTAACATTAAAGCTTCTCCTCCAAGAGCTCCAGCACTTCTTCCTTTCACTTGCATAGAGCCATTTAGCACAAAGTTGATTTTCCTCACACAAGAAAACAATGAGAGACAGGCAGTATTCCTTTCTTCAGCTCACCCAATTGACAATAGTAAACCAGGCCCTAGGCCGTCTTGCTTCGCACATTAATGATTCTCTTGCAACAGTTGCAGTGCTTCTTCCATTCTCTTGTGAGGGTCGATTTACCACAGAGCTGATGTTCTTCACCCATGAAAACACTGAGTTAGGCAGTATGCCTTTGCACAGTTAACTCTGTTCACCACGGTAGACAAGGTGCTGGACCCTCTTGCTTCTAACATTAAGGATTGTCTGTCCACTGCTACAGTGCTTCTTCCATTCACTTTAAAGGGGCTGTTTTACAGAAAGTTGATGTTCTTCACACTTTAACACGCTGACAGATAGGCACTATTGCTTTCGCACACTAATGTAATTCTCCCTTGTTAACAATGTGTTAAGTTGTCTTGTTTGCAGCATTAATGGTTCTCTTACAAGGGCTACAGTGTTTCTTCCTTGCACTTTAAATGCATTATTGGGCACAGAGTAATATTCAACACGCATGAAAACACTGAGTGATAGGCAGTATTCGTTTAAACAAGTACCACCATTATCCTTGGAAAAAACGGTGCTTGACCCTCCTGCTTCTAACATTCACAATTCTCTTAAAGGAGATGCCGTGCTTCATCCATCCACTACTAAGATGAGATTTAGCACAAAATTGATGTTCCTCACCCATGAAAACAATGAGACTTAGGCAGTATTCCTTTCAACAGGTAACTGAATTCCCAATTTTAAAGGAGGTGCCAGATCCTCTTGCTAATAAAATGAAAGATTCTCTTCCAATATCTACAGTGTATCTTCCTTTCACTTGTGGGGGCAATTTAGCACCAAGTTGATGTTTCTCTCCCATGAAATCATTGAGAGGTAGGCAGTATTCCTTTGCACAGTTAACTCTGTTCACCACGGTAAACAAGGTGTTAGACCCTCTTGCTTCTAACATTAAGGATTGTCTGTATACTGCTACAGTGCTTCTTCCATTCACTTTAAAGGGGCGATTTTATACAAAGCCGATGTTCCCCACACGTTAAAACGCTGACAGATAGGCAGTTCTGCTATCACACACTTATGTAATTCCCCCTTGTAAACAATGTGCTAAGTTGTCTTGTTTGTAACATTAATGGTTCCCTTACAAGGGAAGCAGTGCTTCTTCCTTCCACTTGAAAAGGGCTATTTTTCACAATGATAATGTTCTTCACACTTTAAAAGTCTGAGTGATAGGCAGTATTCCTTTAAAAAGTGAACTCTATTCTCACTGCTAAACAAAGTGCTAGAGCCTCTTGCTGCTGCTCTTCATGGTTTTGCTCCATGACAAACTGCCCTTGTTCAATTCACCTACATGCAGCTATTTGGCACAATGCTGATGCACCTCATCCATTCAAAAACTCAGTAGTAGGCAGGATTCCAGTCAACAGGTAACTCAATTCTAGGGAATCAAGGTGCAAGACATTCCTGCCTCTCACACATCGTGTAGTGCCAGGAGATACAAGTGTTTGCCTATTTGCTATGAAGCACGTATGTGTCAAAGAGTAGCTGGTTCTGCACTTCAAAGGCTATCATTTCACAAGCATTCCTTTTGAAAGGAATAGGAGGTCTCAGCGGGCCCCAACCCCCTTGTTGGAGAAACCAGTACCAAACATCCCATGTAGATAAGATAAGCAATGCGGTAGGGCTCAGTTAGGGCATATAGAATGTGATGAATGTGAGTGGGGGGTACATGCAAGATGTGAAGTACGTGCAAGATGTGAGGTACGCGCAAGATGTGCTCTGCCTGCTTGCCCAATGTTGATAACGAAAATATGCATGCCACCGCAGTCTATTTAAGATTTCCCCTAAAGAGGCTCAGGGTCGTGTTTTCCTAACCGGTCCTGCGTGTCCGTGTGGGAGCTCGACCCTGGCTAGCCAGCCCAATAAACTCTGCTTTGTTGATTGTATTCTCGCCTGGCTCTCTGTCTCTCGGGGGAATAGGATTCCGGGTCCTAACATTTGGAGGTCCCACCGAGATTTCATTTTCTCGAGAGACAGAACCTGCCTGTGAGAAAGCAGGGGCGATCCCAAGTCCTAGGCGTTGGGAGGGGATCCCAGACCCTCATTTGGAGGAACTTGAGTGTTCCATTTGGGCCGCGGCGGGGATTCGGCCAATCCCCAGGGAGATTCATTCTGGGAATCTCGCAAGGAGGACCACAGGGTCCTATTGGGAGAGGCTTTCCTCTCATTTGGGCTCGAGCATTTTAGGAACCCTGGCGCCAGGTGAAGAACTAATTGAGCTAGTCGAACGACCACCCGTCAAGTGGACCCCTTTCGGCCTGATATCCCAGTTGGACGGTGAGGAGGTTGAATGGGGTGCGCACCAGTGTGAGAGAAGGACCGGTCCGAGCGAGTGCTGGAGAGTGTTGTGTGTGTGTGGAATTATTGTTGCCTTTACCCTTTTTGTTCTATCTCTCTTGGTGTTTGAGTCTCCTTCCACAATGGGACAGGGACAAACAACCCCAAAGTCTCTGATCCTTTCTCACTTTCCAGAAGTTAAAGAAAGGGCCTTAAATGCGGGTCTGGTCATCAAGAAAGGTAAGTTCGACACCTTTTGTTCTGCAGAGTGGCCCACCTTTGGAGTCGGGTGGCCCATTCAAGGTTCCCTCTCCCTAGACCTGATCACTAAGGTTAAAGCAGTCATTTTTCAGCCAGACAATCGAGGCCATCCAGACCAAGTTCCTTACATTTTGGTTTGGGAGGATCTGGTGAGGAACCCTCCCCCTTGGTTAACAGTTTTTCTGACCCACCCCTCCAGTTCGGCCCCCGGGGCTAAAACCCCAGTCACGCCCGCCTTGGTCATAAAGGAGGAGGAAAAACTTCCTCTTCCCACCTTGACCGGTCCTCAAATTAGGGCATCTCCTTCACCATCTCTGGTCTTACCAGAGAGTTCCCCCCTTTACCCATCCCTCGCAGGGGCAGAGGAAGATCGGCCGCCTCCATACGTGACTCCCCCTGGCCAAGCCAGTGCCCCGGAGGAGGAAATTTCCTCATCCTCCTCAACAGGACTGGCAGCAGGAGGAGGAATGGGTCGAAGACTTCGCCCCCGAGGGATCCGGGAAAGGGAGGGGGAAGACGGGCCCCCCTCATCAACACAGGGGGAGGAAACTGTCCCTACACTTCCAGTCCGGATGGTGGGCCAAGGGGACCGGGAGGAGGGCAACAGTTTCAGTACTGGCCCTTCTCCTCCAGTGATCTATATAACTGGAGGACGCAGAACCCGCCCTTTTCTGAAGACCCCAAGTGTCTCATAGATCTCCTGGAGTCCATCATGCATACACACCGTCCCACTTGGGATGACTGTCATCAGCTGCTCAATACTCTTTTTACGACGGAGGAACGAGAGCGCATCCTCAACGAAGCGAGGAAGAACGTCTTGGGGGATAATGGGAGACCCACAACTCTCCAACCGGCCATAGACGAGGCTTTTCCCCTACGCCGCCCTAATTGGGATTTCGGGACCGCAGAAGGTAGGGAGCGTCTTCGGATCTACTGCCAGACTCTTATGGCCGGTCTCCGAGCGGCCGCCAGAAGGCCCACCAATTTTGCAAAAGTGAAAGCAGTCGTTCAAAGGGAAAACGAAAGCCCAGCCGGTTTCTTAGAGTGCCTCTATGAGGGATACCGTCAGTACACCCCTATTGACCCTGAGGCGGACCTCCACTGGTCTGCTGTGGTACTCTCATTCATTAATCAGGCAGCTCCAGACATTAGGAGAGAACTCAATAAACAGGAAAAGTTAGGGGAGATGACTATAAGGGAAATGCTGCAGGTAGCAGAAAAGGTCTTTACCGCTAGGGAAACTCCAGAAGAAAGGGAGGAAAGACAGAGAAAGGAAGACAGGGAGGCCCAGGAGAAATTGAGAAAGGAGGACCGGGAGTTCCAGGCTAAGGAAAACCGAAAGCAACAGAGAGAAATGGCTCGTATTTTCCTAGCGGGTGTCCGGGACCAACCCAGGGGAGGGGGCCACGCCAGGACCCCGGATAAGGAACACTGTTTTTACTGTAAGGAAACGGGGCATTGGAAGAGAGAATGTCCTAAGTTAAAGGGAAGAAGAGGGTTTGGAAGGAGACCGGGGGAAAACAGGGAAAGGGAACGAGCAGTAGAGCAGGCCAGAGTCCTCCTAGCCGGAGAAGAGGACTGAAGGAGACGGGGCTCAGACCCCCTCCCCGAGTCCTGGGTAACAATGCATGTGGAGGGGAAGCCGATGGGGTTCATGGTGGATACCGGCGCCCAATATTCGGTTTTAAACAAGGCACATGGACCTTTGAACAAGGCACGAACAAGTGTTGTTCAGGGGGCCACCGGTACGCAGTTATGTACATGGACTACCAAAAGAAAGGTGAACTTAGGAAAACACCAGGTCACACACTCCTTCTTGGTCGTCCCTGAGAGCCCCGCTCCCCTGCTCGGACGGGACCTACTCACCAAAATAGGGGCCCATATCCATTTTGAACCAGATGGAATAATTGTGACTGATCGAGAAGGGAGCCCGATTCATGTCTTGTCCCTATCATTGGCTGACGAGCATCGTCTGTTTGAGAGTCAACAGGAACCAGGAGGGGACATGACTCATTGGGTAAAAAGATTTCCCACGGCCTGGGCGGAGACTGCGGGAACCGGCCTCGCCAAACACCTCCTGCCCGTAGTTATACAATTGAAGGCTTCTGCTCTCCCCATTCGGGTGAAACAGTATCCTATGCCTGAGGAGGCCCGAAGAGGCATAGCCCCTCATATCCACAGGCTAATAAAGGAAGGAGTACTGCGACCTTGTCAGTCTGCCTGGAATACTCCTCTGCTCCCCGTCCGAAAGCCGGGAAGCGGGGACTATAGGTCTGTGCAAGACCTACGAAAGGTAAACGAGCGGACGGAGGACATTCATCCCACCGTTCCGAATCCCTATACCTTGCTCAGCCACCTACCCCCCTCGCAAGTATGGTATACAACCCTTGATTTGAAAGATGCTTTCTTCAGCATTCCATTGTCAGAAATTAGTCAGCCGCTATTTGCTTTCGAATGGCAAGAAGATGGGGGCCAATCTGGACAGCTCACTTGGACCAGACTGCCGCAAGGATTTAAAAACTCTCCCACCCTGTTTAATGAGGCCCTGAGCCAGGACCTGGAACCTTTTCGTCGGAGCCACCCACGAGTCACTCTATTACAGTATGTTGATGACTTACTGTTAGCGGCAGAAACCCGAGAGGAGTGCATCAAGGCTACTGAACACCTGCTAACGGAATTAGGTGAGCTGGGGTATCGGGCAAGTGCCAAGAAAACTCACATCTGTAAAAGGTCAGTGACATATTTGGGTTATCGGATTGCAGATGGGGCAAGATGGCTGACTGATGCCATGAAACAGACTATTCTGGCTATCCCATCCCCGACATCCACTAGGGGGGTGAGAGAATTCCTGGGCTCCGCGGGGTTCTGTAGACTCTGGATTCCAGGATTTGCGGAAATAGCCAGACCCCTATATGAGGCCACCAAAGAAGCTCCAGATTGGAGTTGGGGAGAGAGAGAACAACAGGCCTTTGAGCAGCTAAAAGACGCTCTTTTGCAGGCCCCTGCCTTAGCCTTGCCAGATCCTACAAGACCATTCACTCTGTTTGTAGATGAGAAAAAGGGGGTAGCCAAAGGAGTCTTGACCCAACAGCTAGGTCCCTGGAAGAGACCAGTGGCATACTTTTCCAAGAAATTAGATGCAGTAGCGGCAGGATGGCCCCCCTGCCTCCGCATCATAGCGGCCATTGCCGTGCTGGTGAGAGAAGCCGATAAACTAACCTTTCGACAGGCCCTCTGGGTAACGGCCCCTCACCCGGTGGAGGGAATCCTTAAACAACCCCCTGGGAAATGGACGACGAATGCCAGGCTCACCCACTACCAGGGGCTCTTGTTGGATTCCCCTCGGATCACATTCACAGATCCCGTAATCCTGAACCCTGCCACCTTGTTGCCTAACCCGGAACTGCAGACACCTGTCCATAACTGCAAAGAATTCCTCTCCGAAGTTACACAGGTACGGGCTGACCTAAAGGATACCCCCCTGTCCGCCTGCAAATTAAACTGGTACACGGATGGAAGCAGTTTTTTCCAAGATGGAGCCCGAAGGGCAGGGGCAGCTGTAGTCGACCAAGAAGGAAATACGGTATGGAGCAGCGCCCTCCCACCCAGAACATCAGCCCAAAAAGCGGAATTAATTGCCTTGGCAGAGGCCCTGGAGAGGGCAAAAGAAAAGTGAGTCAATATCTACACCGATAGCCGCTATGCTTTCGGTACCATCCATGTCCACGGGGCCATCTATCGCGAAAGAGGATTCCGCACAGCAGAAGGAAAACATCTAAAGAACCTAGCCAAAGTCCAGCGTCTATTAATGGCAGTGGAAAAACCAAAGGCAGTGGCAGTGATGTATGTCCCAGGCCACCAGTCTGCCAAGACGCCGGAAGCTGTCGGTAACAACAGAGCAGATCAAGAAGCAAAGAGAGTAGCAATGGTGAGTCCTCCCATGGAGACAGGGCAACCTTCCACGGTTGCGGCGATAGACGTGCCGGTCCCAGAGCTCCCTCCGCTACCCCCCCGACCAGAATACTCCACAGAGGATTTCACTTGGATGAGAGCCCACTCCCCCTTTAGAGAAGGGGAAGACGGATGGAAAAGCGACTTGGAAGGCAAGTTAATTCTGCCTGAAAAACTCGGACGATTCCTGTTGGCTAACTTACATAAGTCCACCCATTTGGGGCGGAGAAAATTACTAGACTTGTTGACATCTGCGCAGCTCCGATTTCCGAACCAGACCATAACAGTCCGCCAAATTGTGGAAGATTGTGCCAGCTGCACAATCATGAAACCAGGACGAAGGGAGGGGCACCATACAGGTACTCGGGAACGGGGGAGGGCTCCGGAAAGAAGTTGAAAAGTGGATTTTACTGAGGTAAAACCGGGAAAGTTTGGGTACAAATATTTGCTGGTATTCATAGATACCTTTTCAGGCTGGGTGGAGGCTTTTCCTACAAAGAAGGAGACGAGTCAGGTAGTGGCAAAGGCTTTGCTAGAGGAAATCATACCCAGATATGGGGTGCCCGAGGCAATTGGGTCAGATAACGGTCCGGCTTTTGTTAGTAAAGTCCTGCAGGGACTAGCCCAGACTATGGGGGCCAATTGGAAGCTACATTGTGAATATAACCCCCAGAGCTCAGGGCAAGTAGAAAGGATGAATAGGACACTAAAGGAGACTTTAGCCAAATTGGCCCTGGAGACTGGCGGTGATTGGGTGACGCTCCTTCCCTTGGCCATCTTCCGAGTCCGGAACTCCCCCTATGTCCATGGGCTAACTCCCTTTGAGATCCTGTATGGGGCTCCACCCCCCATCATTCAGGGGACCTTAAGCCCAGAACTAGGTGATCTGGCCCCAAATTACCTGACCATGTTGCAGGCTTTAGCTAAAGTGCAACAACGGATTTGGCCCTTAATTCAAGCATACCACGCTGTTAAGAGGGACCCGGCTCCGGAACATGGCATAGTCCCAGGTGACATGGTATGGGTTAAAAGGCATCAGTCCAAAACCCTAGAGCCTAGATGGAAAGGACCTTATGTTGTACTGTTTACTACCCCTACCGCCCTCAAGGTCGACGGGATTGCAGCATGGGTACACCATTCCCATGTAAGACGGGCTCACCCTCCAGAGAAAAAACAGGAAAATTGGTCCGCACGGAAGCATCCAACAAACCCACTCAAGCTCCGGCTGATACGGGATGCTCCGAAAAACGAGAACACTCCAGATGCTCCGCAGCCCTCCTAGAATGGGATTATCACCTGGGTCCACTACACCCACATCAGACCGGCAGATCCGGTAGCTATGAAGAAAGGCTTCCTGCCAACAAGAAGGGTGTCCCACCACAAGGAAAATTTTTTCAAACTCAAACTTCATACTGGACCTCGGTAACTTTATTCCTTTTTCTAACCCTGTCCACCACTTGCTGGGGGCATACAAATCCACATCAACCTTTTAACCTGACCTGGATGATTGTAGATGTGTCCACAGGAGACATTCTTAACCAGACCTCCAAGGTGACCCCTCCCAGCACCTGGTTCCCAAAATTATACTTTGACTTAAGGGCCTTATTCACTGGCAGGGGACAATGGGATTTGCGCCAAAGTTACTTCTATGTCTGCCCCGCTCCCCAACCCAACCACAGAAAAAAATGTGGAGGAATCGCAGACTATTATTGTAAGTCATGGGGTTGTGAGAGCTCAGGGGATATATGGTGGCCACCCCCCGAACAGGGGGACCTTATTCAATTAAGTAGAGTCTCTCAATCTGGCATTACATACCACCAACCTAGACCTATAAATAAGGGATGCCCAACTCCCCCCAATTGTAATCCCATTATGATAAATTTCACTGATTTAGGAAAAAAGGCAACGAATTGGGAATTGGGTAAATCCTGGGGAGTCAGACTCTACAAAACAAATCATCCAGGAGCCCTTTTTACTTTGCGGCGTGTGCAACAACCAGTCTCTACTCTAACAATAGGCCCTAATAAGGTACTTAGGCCACCCTATGTAAAGCCACCTCCCCAACCTCCTACAGCTCATCACCTTCCCTCAACCATAGCCCGGGCTAATGTTACAACTCCAAGACCATCAGAAACCAGCCCTCCCCTGGTGAGGCCCAGTCTCATGACCGCATCTAAAGACCCCCTCTGGGAGCTAGTGGGTGCTGCCTTCCTGACGTTAAACCACACCAACCCTAACATGACTAACTCCTGTTGGTTATGTTATGATGTGAGGCCCCCATTCTAGGAGGCAATAGGGCTAAACACCACTCACGATACCTCATGTGAAGAAAACCCTACTCAATGTTCCTGGGGAGACCGTAAGAGAGGTCTGACCATACAGCAGGTAAGCGGACAAGGAACCTGCTTAGGAAAAGTGCCAAAGAACAGACGGGACTTATGTACTGTTATTAACGCCAGTTCTACCTGGGAAAATGCTATTAAATGGGTAATTCCAAAGGACAATGGGTGGTGGCTATGCTCGCGGTCTGGACTCACCCCGTGCCTATCAACTAAGGTGTTTAACAGCTCTAAAGAATTCTGTGTTATAGTGACTGTGCTGCCCCGCATCCTCTATCATTCGGAAGAGAGTCTATATTCATACTGGAATACAAAAATGGTTGAAAAAAGGAAAAAGAGAGAACCTATTTCCACAGTAACTATTGCTACCCTCCTCAGCCTAGGGTTAGCGGGAGCAGGAACCGGCATAGCTTCTTTGGCCACCCAGCAGAAAGGGATGTCTTCGCTGCGTGCAGCCATAGACGAAGATATAGAGAGAATAGAAACCTCCATTAGCCACCTAGAAAAATCCCTCACTTCAATGTCTGAGGTAGTACTTCAAAACCGACGAGGTCTGGACTTGTTGTTCCTCCAAAAGGGGGGAGTATGTGTTGCTCTAGGAAGAATGTTGTTTTTACTCTGACCATACCGGAGTTGTTCGTGACTCCATGTCTAAACTTCGAAAGAGCCTGGAACAAAGAAAACGAGAAAGAGAGGCCGGGGAAAGCTGGTTCGAGTCTTGGTTTAACCAGTCCCCATGGTTGGCTACCCTTTTATCTGCATTGGCAGGGCCAATAATAATCAACCTATTACTTGTTACCATAGGACCCTGGATTCTAAACCGACTTATGACTTTTGTCAAAAGTCGAATTAATACTATCCAACTTCTGGTCCTCCGCCAACAATATCAGGCTATTCATCCCCTTGAGAATGATTCCTCAATTTAGGCTGTAAGAAAAGGGGGGAATGAAAGGAATAGGAGGTCTCAGCGGGCCCCAACCCCCTTGTTGGAGAAACCAGTACCAAACATCCCATGTAGATAAGATAAGCAATGCGGCAGGGCTCAGTTAGGGCATATAGAATGTGGGGAATGTGAGTGGGGGGTACATGCAAGATGTGAAGTACGTGCAAGATGTGAGGTACGCACAAGATGTGCTCTGCCTGCTTGCCCAATGTTGATAACGAAAATATGCATGCCACCGCAGTCTATATAAGATTTCCCCTAAAGAGGCTCAGGGTCGTGTTTTCCTAACCGGTCCTGCGTGTCCGTGTGGGAGCTCGACCCTGGCTAGCCAGCCCAATAAACTCTGCTTTGTTGATTGCATTCTCGCCTGGCTCTCTGTCTCTCGGGGGAATAGGATTCCGGGTCCTAACACTTTCACCTGCTAACTCAAATCTCAAGGAGAAACAACGTGCCGGAACCTCCTGCTTCAGACCTTGATCTCCTGCAAGAGATAGAGTGATTCTTCCATTCTCTCCAATGAGGCTTTCTTGTACAAAGTTCGTGTTCCTCCACAATGAAAATGCTGAGAGGTAGGTAGTATTCCTTTAACCAGCTATCTCCATTCACAATGCTAAGCAAAGTGCTAGACCTGCTTGCTTCTGACATGAATGGTTCTCTTACAAGAGCTCCAGTACTTCTTCCTTTCACTTGTAGGGGCGACCTAGCAGAAATGTGATTTTTTCACCCATGAAAACGATGAGAAAGGCAGTATTCCTTTAAACAGTTAACTCAATTCACTATGCTAAATAAGGGGCCACACCCTCTTGCTTCTACCATTAATGATTGTCTTACAAGTGCTCCAGCACTTCTTCCTTTCAGATGCATAGAGCCATTTAGCACAAAGTTGATTTTGCTCACAGAAGAAAACAATGAGAGACAGGCAGTATTTCTTTCTTCAGCTCACTCAAAGCACAATACTAAACCAGGCCCTAGGCCCTCTTGCTTCTCACATTAATGATACTCTTGCAAGAGTTGCAGTGCTTCTTCCATTCTTTTGAGGGTCGATTTACCACAGAGCTGATGTTCTTCACCCATGAAAACACTGAGTTAGGCAGTATTCCTTTGCACAGTTAACTCTGTTCACCACGGTAGACAAGGTGCTGGACCCTCTTGCTTCTAACATTAAGGATTGTCTGTCCACTGCTACAGTGCTTCTTCCATTCACTTTAAAGGGGCGATTTTATACAAAGCTGATGTTCTCCACATGTTAAAACGCTGACAGATAGGCAGTTCTGCTATCACACACTTATGTAATTGCCCCTTGTAAACAATGTGCTAAGTTGTCTTGTTTGTAACATTAATGGTTCCCTTACAAGGGAAGCAGTGCTTCTTCCTTCCACTTGAAAAGGGCTATTTTTCACATTGATAATGTTCTTCACACTTTAAAAGTCTGAGAGATAGGCAGTATTCCTTTAAAAAGTGAACTCTATTATCACTGCTAAACAAACTGCTAGAGTCTCTTGCTGCTGCTCTTCATGGTTTTGCTCCATGACAAACTGCCCTTGTTCAATTCACCTACATGCAGCTATTTGGCACAATGCTGATGCACCTCACCCATTCAAAAACTCAGTAGTAGGCAGGATTCCACTCAACTGGTAACTCACTTTTTCTAGGGAAACAAGGTGCAAGGCATTCCTGCCTCTCACACATCGTGTAGTGCCAGGAGATACAAGTGTTTGCCTATTTCCTATGAAGCAGGTATGTGTCAAAGAGTAGCTGGTTCTGCACTTCAAAGGCTATCATTTCACAAGCATTCCTTTCACATGCTAACACAAATCTCAAGGAGAAACAACGTGCAAGAACCTCCTGCTTCAGACCTTGATCTCCTGCAAGAGATAGAGTGATTCTTCCATTCTCTCGAATGGGGCTTTCTTGTACAAAGTTCGTGTTCCTGCACAATGAAAATGCTGAGAGGTAGGTAGTATTCCTTTAACCAGCTATCTCCTTTCACAATGCTAAGCAAAGTGCTAGACCTGCTTGCTTCTGACATGAATACTTCTCTTATAATAGCTCCAGTACTTCTTCCTTTCACTTGTAGGGGCGACCTAGCACAAATGTGATTTTTTTCACCCATGAAAACGATGAGACAGGCAGTATTCCTTTAAACAGTTAACTCAATTCACTATGCTAAATAAGGGGCCACACCCTCTTGCTTCTACCATTAATGATTGTCTTACAAGTGCTCCAGCACTTCCTCCTTTCACTTGCATAGAGCCATTTAGCACAAAGTTGATTTTCCTCACACAAGAAAACAATGAGAGACAGGCAGTATTTCTTTCTTCAGCTCACTCAAATCACAATACTAAACCAGGCCCTAGGCCCTCTTGCTTCTCACATTAATGATACTCTTGCAAGAGTTGCAGTGCTTCTTCCATTCTCTTGTGAGGGTCGATTTACCACAGAGCTGATGTTCTTCACCCATGAAAACACTGAGTTAGGCAGTATTTCTTTGCACAGTTAACTCTGTTCACCACGGTAGACAAGGTGCTAGACCCTCTTGCTTCTAACATTAAGGATTGTCTGTCCACTGCTACAGTGCTTCTTCCGTTCACTTTAAAGGGGCGATTTTATACAAAGCTGATGTACTCCACACGTTAAAACGCTGACAGATAGGCAGTTCTGCTATCACACACTTATGTAATTCCCCCTTGTAAACAATGTGCTAAGTTGTCTTGTTTGTAATATTAATGGTTCCGTTACAAGGGAAGCAGTGCTTCTTCCTTCCACTTGAAAAGGGCTATTTTTCACAATGATAATGATCTTCACACTTTAAAAGTCTGAGAGATAGGCAGTATTGCTTTAAAAAGTGAACTCTATTCTCACTGCTAAACAAAGTGCTAGAGCCTCTTGCTGCTGCTCTTCATGGTTTTGCTCCATGACAAACTGCCCTTGTTCAATTCACCTACATGCAGCTATTTGGCACAATGCTGATGCACCTCACCCATTCAAAAACTCAGTAGTAGGCAGGATTCCACTCAACTGGTAACTCACTTTTCCTAGGGAAACAAGGTGCAAGGCATTCCTGCCTCTCACACATCGTGTAGTGCCATGAGATACAATTGTTTCCCTATTTCGTATGAAGCAGGTCTTGTCAAAGAGTAGCTGGTTCTGCACTTCAAAGGCTAACATTTCACAAACCTTTCGTTCACATGCTAACTCAAATCAATGTGCAAGAACCTCCTGCTTCAGACCTTGATTATCCTGGAAGAGATAGAGTGATTCCTCCATTCTCTCGAATGGGGCTTTCTTGTACAAAGTTCGTGTTCCTCCAGAATGAAAATGCTGAGAGGTAGGTAGTATTCCTTTAACCAGCTATCTCCATTCACAATGCTAAGCAAAGTGCTAGACTTGCTTGCTTCTGACATGAATGGTTCTCTTACAAGAGCTCCAGTACTTCTCCCTTTCACTTGTAGCGGGGACCTAGCACAAATGTGATTTTTTTCACCCATGAAAACGATGTGACAGGCAGTATTCATTTAACCAGTTAACTCAATTCACTATGCTAAATAAGGGGCCACACCCTCTTGCTTCTACCATTAATGATTCTCTTACAAGTGCTCCAGCACTTCTTCCTTTCACTTGCATAGAGCCATTTAGCACAAAGTTGATTTTGCTCACACAAGAAAACAATGAGAGATAGGCAGTATTAATTTTTTCAGCTCACCCAAATGACAATACTAAACCAGGCCCTAGGCCTTCTTTCTTCTCACATTAATGATTCTCTTGCAAGAGTTGCAGTGCTTCTTCCATTCTTTTGTGAGGCTCGATGTACCACAGAGCTGATGTTCTTCACCCATGAAAACACTGAGTTAGGCAGTATTCCTTTGCACAGTTAACTCTGTTTACCACGGTAAACAAGGTGCTAGATCCTCTGGCTTCTAACGTTAAGGATTGTCTTTCAACTCCTACAGTGCTTCTTCCATTCACTTTCTGTTTTACAGAAAGTTGATGTTCTTCACACTTTAACACGCTGACAGATAGGCACTATTGCTTTCGCACACTAATGTAATTCCCCCTTGTTAACAATGTGCTAAGTTGTCTTGTTTGCAACATTAATGGTTCTCTTACAAGGGCTACAGTGTTTCTTCCTTGCACTTTAAATGCATTATTGGGCACAGAGTAATATTCAACACGCCTGAAAACACTGAGTGATAGGCAGTATTCCTTTAAACAAGTATCACCATTCTCCTTGGAAAAAACGGTGCTTGACCCTCCTGCTTCTAACATTCACAATTCTCTTAAAGGAGATGCCGTGCTTCATCCATCCACTACTAAGATGAGATTTAGCACAAAATTGATGTTCCTCACACATGAAAACAATGAGACTTAGGCAGTATTCCTTTCAACAGGTAACTGAATTCCCAATTTTAAAGGAGGTGCCAGATCCTCTTGCTAATAAAATGAAAGATTCTCTTCCAATATCTACAGTGTATCTTCCTTTCACTTGTGGGGGCAATTTAGCACCAAGTTGATGTTTCTCTCCCATGAAATCATTGAGAGGTAGGCAGTATTCCTTTGCACAGTTAACTCTGTTCACCACGGTAAACAAGGTGTTAGACCCTCTTGCTTCTAACATTAAGGATTGTCTGTATACTGCTACAGTGCTTCTTCCATTCACTTTAAAGGGGCGATTTTATACAAAGCCGATGTTCCCCACACGTTAAAACGCTGACAGATAGGCAGTTGTGCTATCACACACTTATGTAATTCCCCCTTGTAAACAATGTGCTAAGTTGTCTTGTTTGTAACATTAATGGTTCCCTTACAAGGGAAGCAGTGCTTCTTCCTTCCACTTGAAAAGGGCTATTTTTCACAATGATAATGTTCTTCACACTTTAAAAGTCTGAGAGATAGGCAGTATTCCTTTAAAAAGTGAACTCTATTCTCACTGATAAACAAAGTGCTAGAGCCTCTTGCTGCTGCTCTTCATGGTTTTGCTCCATGACAAACTGCCCTTGTTCAATTCACCTACATGCAGCTATTTGGCACAATGCTGATGCACCTCACCCATTCAAAAACTAAGTAGGAGGCAGGAATCCAGTCAACAGGTAACTCACTTCTAGGGAATCAAAGTGCAAGACATTCCTGCCTCTCACACATCGTGTAGTGCCAGGAGATACAAGTGTTTGCCTATTTGCTATGAAGCACGTATGTGTCAAAGAGTAGCTGGTTCTGCACTTCAAAGGCTATCATTTCACAAGCATTCCTTTTGAAAGGAATAGGAGGTCTCAGCGGGCCCCAACCCCCTTGTTGGAGAAACCAGTACCAAACATCCCATGTAGATAAGATAAGCAATGCGGTAGGGCTCAGTTAGGGCATATAGAATGTGATGAATGTGAGTGGGGGGTACATGCAAGATGTGAAGTACGTGCAAGATGTGAGGTACGCGCAAGATGTGCTCTGCCTGCTTGCCCAATGTTGATAACGAAAATATGCATGCCACCGCAGTCTATATAAGATTTCCCCTAAAGAGGCTCAGGGTCGTGTTTTCCTAACCGGTCCTGCGTGTCCGTGTGGGAGCTCGACCCTGGCTAGCCAGCCCAATGAACTCTGCTTTGTTGATTGTATTCTCGCCTGGCTCTCTGTCTCTCTGGGGAATAGGATTCCGGTTCCTAACATTTGGAGGTCCCACCGAGATTTCATTTTCTCGAGAGACAGAGCCTGCCTGTGAGAAAGCAGGGGCGATCCCAAGTCCTAGGCGTAGGGAGGGGATCCCAGACCCTCATTTGGAGGAACTTGAGTGTTCCATTTGGGCCGCGGCGGGGATTCGGCCAATCCCCAGGGAGATTCATTCTGGGAATCTCGCAAGGAGGACCACAGGGTCCTATTGGGAGAGGCTTTCCTCTCATTTGGGCTCGAGCATTTTAGGAACCCTGGCGCCAGGTGACGAACTAATTGAGCTAGTCGAACGACCACCCGTCAAGTGGACCCCTTTCGGCCTGATATCCCAGTTGGACGGTGAGGAGGTTGAATGGGGTGCGCACCAGTGTGAGAGAAGGACCGGTCCGAGCGAGTGCTGGAGAGTGTTGTGTGTGTGTGGAATTATTGTTGCCTTTACCCTTTTTGTTCTATCTCTCTTGGTGTTTGAGTCTCCTTCCACAATGGGACAGGGACAAACAACCCCAAAGTCTCTGATCCTTTCTCACTTTCCAGAAGTTAAAGAAAGGGCCTTAAATGCGGGTCTGGTCATCAAGAAAGGTAAGTTCGACACCTTTTGTTCTGCAGAGTGGCCCACCTTTGGAGTCGGGTGGCCCATTCAAGGTTCCCTCTCCCTAGACCTGATCACTAAGGTTAAAGCAGTCATTTTTCAGCCAGACAATCGAGGCCATCCAGACCAAGTTCCTTACATTTTGGTTTGGGAGGATCTGGTGAGGAACCCTCCCCCTTGGTTAACAGTTTTTCTGACCCACCCCTCCAGTTCGGCCCCCGGGGCTAAAACCCCAGTCACGCCCGCCTTGGTCATAAAGGAGGAGGAAAAACTTCCTCTTCCCACCTTGACCGGTCCTCAAATTAGGGCATCTCCTTCACCATCTCTGGTCTTACCAGAGAGTTCCCCCCTTTACCCATCCCTCGCAGGGGCAGAGGAAGATCGGCCGCCTCCATACGTGACTCCCCCTGGCCAAGCCAGTGCCCCGGAGGAGGAAATTTCCTCATCCTCCTCAACAGGACTGGCAGCAGGAGGAGGAATGGGTCGAAGACTTCGCCCCCGAGGGATCCGGGAAAGGGAGGGGGAAGACGGGCCCCCCTCATCAACACAGGGGGAGGAAACTGTCCCTACACTTCCAGTCCGGATGGTGGGCCAAGGGGGACCGGGAGGAGGGCAACAGTTTCAGTACTGGCCCTTCTCCTCCAGTGATCTATATAACTGGAGGACGCAGAACCCGCCCTTTTCTGAAGACCCCAAGTGTCTCATAGATCTCCTGGAGTCCATCATGCATACACACCGTCCCACTTGGGATGACTGTCATCAGCTGCTCAATACTCTTTTTACGACGGAGGAACGAGAGCGCATCCTCAACGAAGCGAGGAAGAACTTCTTGGGGGATAATGGGAGACCCACAACTCTCCAACCGGCCATAGACGAGGCTTTTCCCCTACGCCGCCCTAATTGGGATTTCGGGACCGCAGAAGGTAGGGAGCGTCTTCGGATCTACTGCCAGACTCTTATGGCCGGTCTCCGAGCGGCCGCCAGAAGGCCCACCAATTTTGCACAAGTGAAAGCAGTCGTTCAAAGGGAAAACGAAAGCCCAGCCGGTTTCTTAGAGTGCCTCTATGAGGCATACCGTCAGTACACCCCTATTGACCCTGAGGCGGACCTCCACCGGTCTGCTGTGGTACTCTCATTCATTAATCAGGCAGCTCCAGACATTAGGAGAAAACTCAATAAACAGGAAAACTTAGGGGAGATGACTATAAGGGAAATGCTGCAGGTAGCAGAAAAGGTCTTTACCGCTAGGGAAACTCCAGAAGAAAGGGAGGAAAGACAGAGAAAGGAAGACAGGGAGGCCCAGGAGAAATTGAGAAAGGAGGACCGGGAGTTCCAGGCTAAGGAAAACCGAAAGCAACAGAGAGAAATGGCTCGTATTTTCCTAGCGGGTGTCCGGGACCAACCCAGGGGAGGGGGCCACGCCAGGACCCCGGATAAGGAACACTGTTTTTACTGTAAGGAAACGGGGCATTGGAAGAGAGAATGTCCTAAGTTAAAGGGAAGAAGAGGGTTTGGAAGGAGACCGGGGGAAAACAGGGAAAGGGAACGAGCAGTAGAGCGGGCCAGAGTCCTCCTAGCCGGAGAAGAGGACTGAAGGAGACGGGGCTCAGACCCCCTCCCCGAGTCCTGGGTAACAATGCATGTGGAGGGGAAGCCGATGGGGTTCATGGTGGATACCGGCGCCCAATATTCGGTTTTAAACAAGGCACATGGACCTTTGAACAAGGCACGAACAAGTGTTGTTCAGGGGGCCACCGGTACGCAGTTATGTACATGGACTACCAAAAGAAAGGTGAACTTAGGAAAACACCAGGTCACACACTCCTTCTTGGTCGTCCCTGAGAGCCCCGCTCCCCTGCTCGGACGGGACCTACTCACCAAAATAGGGGCCCATATCCATTTTGAACCAGATGGAATAATTGTGACTGATCGAGAAGGGAGCCCGATTCATGTCTTGTCCCTATCATTGACTGACGAGCATCGTCTGTTTGAGAGTCAACAGGAACCAGGAGGGGACATGACTCATTGGGTAAAAAGATTTCCCACGGCCTGGGCGGAGACTGCGGGAACCGGCCTCGCCAAACACCTCCCGCCCGTAGTTATACAATTGAAGGCTTCTGCTCTCCCCATTCGGGTGAAACAGTATCCTATGCCTGAGGAGGCCCGAAGAGGCATAGCCCCTCATATCCACAGGCTAATAAAGGAAGGAGTACTGCGACCTTGTCAGTCTGCCTGGAATACTCCTCTGCTCCCCGTCCGAAAGCCGGGAAGCGGGGACTATAGGTCTGTGCAAGACCTACGAAAGGTAAACGAGCGGACGGAGGACATTCATCCCACCGTTCCGAATCCCTATACCTTGCTCAGCCACCTACCCCCCTCGCAAGTATGGTATACAACCCTTGATTTGAAAGATGCTTTCTTCAGCATTCCATTGTCAGAAATTAGTCAGCCGCTATTTGCTTTCGAATGGCAAGAAGATGGGGGCCAATCTGGACAGCTCACTTGGACCAGACTGCCGCAAGGATTTAAAAACTCTCCCACCCTGTTTAATGAGGCCCTGAGCCAGGACCTGGAACCTTTTCGTCGGAGCCACCCACGAGTCACTCTATTACAGTATGTTGATGACTTACTGTTAGCGGCAGAAACCCGAGAGGAGTGCATCAAGGCTACTGAACACCTGCTAACGGAATTAGGTGAGCTGGGGTATCGGGCAAGTGCCAAGAAAACTCACATCTGTAAAAGGTCAGTGACATATTTGGGTTATCGGATTGCAGATGGGGCAAGATGGCTGACTGATGCCATGAAACAGACTATTCTGGCTATCCCATCCCCGACATCCACTAGGGGGGTGAGAGAATTCCTGGGCTCCGCGGGGTTCTGTAGACTCTGGATTCCAGGATTTGCGGAAATAGCCAGACCCCTATATGAGGCCACCAAAGAAGCTCCAGATTGGAGTTGGGGAGAGAGAGAACAACAGGCCTTTGATCAGCTAAAAGACGCTCTTTTGCAGGCCCCTGCCTTAGCCTTGCCAGATCCTACAAGACCATTCACTCTGTTTGTAGATGAGAAAAAGGGGGTAGCCAAAGGAGTCTTGACCCAACAGCTAGGTCCCTGGAAGAGACCAGTGGCATACTTTTCCAAGAAATTAGATGCAGTAGCGGCAGGATGGCCCCCCTGCCTCCGCATCATAGCGGCCATTGCCGTGCTGGTGAGAGAAGCCGATAAACTAACCTTTCGACAGGCCCTCTGGGTAACGGCCCCTCACCCGGTGGAGGGAATCCTTAAACAACCCCCTGGGAAATGGATGACGAATGCCAGGCTCACCCACTACCAGGGGCTCTTGTTGGATTCCCCTCGGATCACATTCACAGATCCCGTAATCCTGAACCCTGCCACCTTGTTGCCTAACCCGGAACTGCAGACACCTGTCCATAACTGCAAAGAATTCCTCTCCGAAGTTACACAGGTACGGGCTGACCTAAAGGATACCCCCCTGTCCGCCTGCAAATTAAACTGGTACACGGATGGAAGCAGTTTTTTCCAAGATGGAGCCCGAAGGGCAGGGGCAGCTGTAGTCGACCAAGAAGGAAATACGGTATGGAGCAGCGCCCTCCCACCCAGAACATCAGCCCAAAAAGCGGAATTAATTGCCTTGGCAGAGGCCCTGGAGAGGGCAAAAGAAAAGTGAGTCAATATCTACACCGATAGCCGCTATGCTTTCGGTACCATCCATGTCCACGGGGCCATCTATCGCGAAAGAGGATTCCGCACAGCAGAAGGAAAACATCTAAAGAACCTAGCCAAAGTCCAGCGTCTATTAATGGCAGTGGAAAAACCAAAGGCAGTGGCAGTGATGTATGTCCCAGGCCACCAGTCTGCCAAGACGCCGGAAGCTGTCGGTAACAACAGAGCAGATCAAGAAGCAAAGAGAGTAGCAATGGTGAGTCCTCCCATGGAGACAGGGCAACCTTCCACGGTTGCGGCGATAGACGTGCCGGTCCCAGAGCTCCCTCCGCTACCCCCCCGACCAGAATACTCCACAGAGGATTTCACTTGGATGAGAGCCCACTCCCCCTTTAGAGAAGGGGAAGACGGATGGAAAAGCGACTTGGAAGGCAAGTTAATTCTGCCTGAAAAACTCGGACGATTCCTGTTGGCTAACTTACATAAGTCCACCCATTTGGGGCGGAGAAAATTACTAGACTTGTTGACATCTGCGCAGCTCCGATTTCCGAACCAGACCATAACAGTCCGCCAAATTGTGGAAGATTGTGCCAGCTGCACAATCATGAAACCAGGACGAAGGGAGGGGCACCATACAGGTACTCGGGAACGGGGGAGGGCTCCGGAAAGAAGTTGAAAAGTGGATTTTACTGAGGTAAAACCGGGAAAGTTTGGGTACAAATATTTGCTGGTATTCATAGATACCTTTTCAGGCTGGGTGGAGGCTTTTCCTACAAAGAAGGAGACGAGTCAGGTAGTGGCAAAGGCTTTGCTAGAGGAAATCATACCCAGATATGGGGTGCCCGAGGCAATTGGGTCAGATAACGGTCCGGCTTTTGTTAGTAAAGTCCTGCAGGGACTAGCCCAGACTATGGGGGCCAATTGGAAGCTACATTGTGAATATAACCCCCAGAGCTCAGGGCAAGTAGAAAGGATGAATAGGACACTAAAGGAGACTTTAGCCAAATTGGCCCTGGAGACTGGCGGTGATTGGGTGACGCTCCTTCCCTTGGCCATCTTCCGAGTCCGGAACTCCCCCTATGTCCATGGGCTAACTCCCTTTGAGATCCTGTATGGGGCTCCACCCCCCATCATTCAGAGGACCTTAAGCCCAGAACTAGGTGATCTGGCCCCAAATTACCTGACCATGTTGCAGGCTTTAGCTAAAGTGCAACAACGGATTTGGCCCTTAATTCAAGCATACCACGCTGTTAAGAGGGACCCGGCTCCGGAACATGGCATAGTCCCAGGTGACATGGTATGGGTTAAAAGGCATCAGTCCAAAACCCTAGAGCCTAGATGGAAAGGACCTTATGTTGTACTGTTTACTACCCCTACCGCCCTCAAGGTCGACGGGATTGCAGCATGGGTACACCATTCCCATGTAAGACGGGCTCACCCTCCAGAGAAAAAACAGGAAAATTGGTCCGCACGGAAGCATCCAACAAACCCACTCAAGCTCCGGCTGATACGGGATGCTCCGAAAAACGAGAACACTCCAGATGCTCCGCAGCCCTCCTAGAATGGGATTATCACCTGGGTCCACTACACCCACATCAGACCGGCAGATCCGGTAGCTATGAAGAAAGGCTTCCTGCCAACAAGAAGGGTGTCCCACCACAAGGAAAATTTTTTCAAACTCAAACTTCATACTGGACCTCGGTAACTTTATTCCTTTTTCTAACCCTGTCCACCACTTGCTGGGGGCATACAAATCCACATCAACCTTTTAACCTGACCTGGATGATTGTAGATGTGTCCACAGGAGACATTCTTAACCAGACCTCCAAGGTGACCCCTCCCAGCACCTGGTTCCCAAAATTATACTTTGACTTAAGGGCCTTATTCACTGGCAGGGGACAATGGGATTTGCGCCAAAGTTACTTCTATGTCTGCCCCGCTCCCCAACCCAACCACAGAAAAAAATGTGGAGGAATCGCAGACTATTATTGTAAGTCATGGGGTTGTGAGAGCTCAGGGGATATATGGTGGCCACCCCCCGAACAGGGGGACCTTATTCAATTAAGTAGAGTCTCTCAATCTGGCATTACATACCACCAACCTAGACCTATAAATAAGGGATGCCCAACTCCCCCCAATTGTAATCCCATTATGATAAATTTCACTGATTTAGGAAAAAAGGCAACGAATTGGGAATTGGGTAAATCCTGGGGAGTCAGACTCTACAAAACAAATCATCCAGGAGCCCTTTTTACTTTGCGGCGTGTGCAACAACCAGTCTCTACTCTAACAATAGGCCCTAATAAGGTACTTAGGCCACCCTATGTAAAGCCACCTCCCCAACCTCCCACAGCTCATCACCTTCCCTCAACCATAGCCCGGGCTAATGTTACAACTCCAAGACCATCAGAAACCAGCCCTCCCCTGGTGAGGCCCAGTCTCATGACCGCATCTAAAGACCCCCTCTGGGAGCTAGTGGGTGCTGCCTTCCTGACGTTAAACCACACCAACCCTAACATGACTAACTCCTGTTGGTTATGTTATGATGTGAGGCCCCCATTCTATGAGGCAATAGGGCTAAACACCACTCACGATACCTCATGTGAAGAAAACCCTACTCAATGTTCCTGGGGGGACCGTAAGAGAGGTCTGACCATACAGCAGGTAAGCGGACAAGGAACCTGCTTAGGAAAAGTGCCAAAGAACAGACGGGACTTATGTACTGTTATTAACGCCAGTTCTACCTGGGAAAATGCTATTAAATGGGTAATTCCAAAGGACAATGGGTGGTGGCTATGCTCGCGGTCTGGACTCACCCCGTGCCTATCAACTAAGGTGTTTAACAGCTCTAAAGAATTCTGTGTTATAGTGACTGTGCTGCCCCGCATCCTCTATCATTCGGAAGAGAGTCTATATTCATACTGGAATACAAAAATGGTTGAAAAAAGGAAAAAGAGAGAACCTATTTCCACAGTAACTATTGCTACCCTACTCAGCCTAGGGTTAGCGGGAGCAGGAACCGGCATAGCTTCTTTGGCCACCCAGCAGAAAGGGATGTCTTCGCTGCGTGCAGCCATAGACGAAGATATAGAGAGAATAGAAACCTCCATTAGCCACCTAGAAAAATCCCTCACTTCAATGTCTGAGGTAGTACTTCAAAACCGACGAGGTCTGGACTTGTTGTTCCTCCAAAAGGGGGGAGTATGTGTTGCTCTAGGAAGAATGTTGTTTTTACTCTGACCATACCGGAGTTGTTCGTGACTCCATGTCTAAACTTCGAAAGAGCCTGGAACAAAGAAAACGAGAAAGAGAGGCCGGGGAAAGCTGGTTCGAGTCTTGGTTTAACCAGTCCCCATGGTTGGCTACCCTTTTATCTGCATTGGCAGGGCCAATAATAATCAACCTATTACTTGTTACCATAGGACCCTGGATTCTAAACCGACTTATGACTTTTGTCAAAAGTCGAATTAATACTATCCAACTTCTGGTCCTCCGCCAACAATATCAGGCTCTTCATCCCCTTGAGAATGATTCCTCAATTTAGGCTGTAAGAAAAGGGGGGAATGAAAGGAATAGGAGGTCTCAGCGGGCCCCAACCCCCTTGTTGGAGAAACCAGTACCAAACATCCCATGTAGATAAGATAAGCAATGCGGCAGGGCTCAGTTAGGGCATATAGAATGTGGGGAATGTGAGTGGGGGGTACATGCAAGATGTGAAGTACGTGCAAGATGTGAGGTACGCGCAAGATGTGCTCTGCCTGCTTGCCCAATGTTGATAACGAAAATATGCATGCCACCGCAGTCTATATAAGATTTCCCCTAAAGAGGCTCAGGGTCGTGTTTTCCTAACCGGTCCTGCGTGTCCGTGTGGGAGCTCGACCCTGGCTACCCAGCCCAATAAACTCTGCTTTGTTGATTGCATTCTCGCCTGGCTCTCTGTCTCTCGGGGGAATAGGATTCCGGGTCCTAACACTTTCACATGCTAACTCAAATCTCAAGGAGAAACAACGTGCTGGAACCTCCTGCTTCAGACCTTGATCTCCTGCAAGAGATAGAGTGATTCTTCCATTCTCTCCAATGAGGCTTTCTTGTACAAAGTTCGTGTTCCTCCACAATGAAAATGCTGAGAGGTAGGTAGTATTCCTTTAACCAGCTATCTCCATTCATAATGCTAAGCAAAGTGCTAGACCTGCTTGCTTCTGACATGAATGGTTCTCTTACAAGAGCTCCAGTACTTCTTCCTTTCACTTGTAGGGGCGACCTAGCAGAAATGTGATTTTTTCACCAATGAAAACGATGAGACAGGCAGTATTCCTTTAAACAGTTAACTCAATTCACTATCCTAAATAAGGGGCCACACTCTCTTGCTTCTACCATTAATGATTGTCTTACAAGTGCTCCAGCACTTCTTCCTTTCAGTTGCATAGAGCCATTTAGCACAAAGTTGATTTTGCTCACAGAAGAAAACAATGAGAGACAGGCAGTATTTCTTTCTTCAGCTCACTCAAATCACAATACTAAACCAGGCCCTAGGCCGTCTTGCTTCTCACATTAATGATACACTTGCAAGAGTTGCAGTGCTTCTTCCATTCTTTTGAGGGTCGATTTACCACAGAGCTGATGTTCCTCACCCATGAAAACAATGAGTTAGGCAGTATTCCTTTGCACAGTTAACTCTGTTCACCACGGTAGACAAGGTGCTGGACCCTCTTGCTTCTAACATTAAGGATTGTCTGTCCACTGCTACAGTGCTTCTTCCATTCACTTTAAAGGGGCGATTTTATACAAAGCTGATGTTCTCCACATGTTAAAACGCTGACAGATAGGCAGTTCTGCTATCACACACTTATGTAATTCCCCCTTGTAAACAATGTGCTAAGTTGTCTTGTTTGTAACATTAATGGTTCCCTTACAAGGGAAGCAGTGCTTCTTCCTTCCACTTGAAAAGGGCTATTTCTCACATTGATAATGTTCTTCACACTTTAAAAGTCTGAGAGATAGGCAGTATTGCTTTAAAGAGTGAACTCTATTATCACTGCTAAACAAACTGCTAGAGCCTCTTGCTGCTGCTCTTCATGGTTTTGCTCCATGACAAACTGCCCTTGTTCAATTCACCTACATGCAGCTATTTGGCACAATGCTGATGCACCTCACCCATTCAAAAACTCAGTAGTAGGCAGGATTCCACTCAACTGGTAACTCACTTTTTCTAGGGAAACAAGGTGAAAGGCATTCCTGCCTCTCACACATCGTGTAGTGCCAGGAGATACAAGTGTTTGCCTATTTCCTATGAAGCAGGTATGTGTCAAAGAGTAGCTGGTTCTGCACTTCAAAGGCTATCATTTCACAAGCATTCCTTTCACATGCTAACTCAAATCTCAAGGAGAAACAATGTGCATGAACCTCCTGCTTCAGACCTTGATCTCCTGCAAGAGATAGAGTGATTCTTCCATTCTCTCGAATGGGGCTTTCTTGTACAAAGTTCGTGTTCCTCCACAATGAAAATGCTGAGAGGTAGGTAGTATTCCTTTAACCAGCTATCTCCATTCACAATGCTAAGCAAAGTGCTAGACTTGCTTGCTTCTGACATGAATGGTTCTCTTACAAGAGCTCCAGTACTTCTCCCTTTCACTTGTAGCGGGGACCTAGCACAAATGTGATTTTTTTCACCCATGAAAACGATGTGACAGGCAGTATTCATTTAACCAGTTAACTCAATTCACTATGCTAAATAAGGGGCCACACCCTCTTGCTTCTACCATTAATGATTCTCTTACAAGTGCTCCAGCACTTCTTCCTTTCACTTGCATAGAGCCATTTAGCACAAAGTTGATTTTGCTCACACAAGAAAACAATGAGAGATAGGCAGTATTAATTTCTTCAGCTCACCCAAATGACAATACAAAACCAGGCCCTAGGCCTTCTTTCTTCTCACATTAATGATTCTCTTGCAAGAGTTGCAGTGCTTCTTCCATTCTTTTGTGAGGCTCGATGTACCACAGAGCTGATGTTCTTCACCCATGAAAACACTGAGTTAGGCAGTATTCCTTTGCACAGTTAACTCTGTTTACCACGGTAAACAAGGTGCTAGATCCTCTGGCTTCTAACGTTAAGGATTGTCTTTCAACTCCTACAGTGCTTCTTCCATTCACTTTCTGTTTTACAGAAAGTTGATGTTCTTCACACTTTAACACGCTGACAGATAGGCACTATTGCTTTCGCACACTAATGTAATTCCCCCTTGTTAACAATGTGCTAAGTTGTCTTGTTTGCAACATTAATGGTTCTCTTACAAGGGCTACAGTGTTTCTTCCTTGCACTTTAAATGCATTATTGGGCACAGAGTAATATTCAACACGCATGAAAACACTGAGTGATAGGCAGTATTCCTTTAAACAAGTATCACCATTCTCCTTGGAAAAGATGGTGCTTGACCCTCCTGCTTCTAACATTCACAATTCTCTTAGAGGAGATGCCGTGCTTCATCCCTCCACTACTAAGATGAGATTTACCACAAAATTGATGTTCCTCACCCATGAAAACAATGAGACTTAGGCAGTATTCCTTTCAACAGGTAACTGAATTCCCAATTTTAAAGAACGTACCAGATCCTTTTGCTAATAAAATGAAAGATTCTCTTCCAATATCTACAGTGTATCTTCCTTTCACTTGTGGGGGCAATTTAGCACCAAGTTGATGTTTCTCTCCCATGAAATCATTGAGAGGTAGGCAGTATTCCTTTGCACAGTTAACTCTGTTCACCACGGTAAACAAGGTGTTAGACCCTCTTGCTTCTAACATTAAGGATTGTATGTCCACTGCTACAGTGCTTCTTCCATTCACTTTAAAGGGGCGATTTTATACAAAGCCGATATTCCCCACACGTTAAAACGCTGACAGATAGGCAGTTCTGCTATCACACACTTATGTAATTCCCCCTTGTAAACAATGTGCTAAGTTGTCTTGTTTGTAACATTAATGGTTCCCTTACAAGGGAAGCAGTGCTTTTTCCTTCCACTTGAAAAGGGCTATTTTATCACAATGATAATGTTCTTCACACTTTAAAAGTCTGAGAGATAGGCAGTATTCCTTTAAAAAGTGAACTCTATTCTCACTGCTAAACAAAGTGCTAGAGCCTCTTGCTGCTGCTCTTCATGGTTTTGCTCCATGACAAACTGCCCTTGTTCAATTCACCTACATGCAGCTATTTGGCACAATGCTGATGCACCTCACCCATTCAAAAACTAAGTAGGAGGCAGGAATCCAGTCAACAGGTAACTCACTTCTAGGGAATCAAGGTGCAAGACATTCCTGCCTCTCACACATCGTGTAGTGCCAGGAGATACAAGTGTTTGCCTATTTGCTATGAAGCAGGTATGTGTCAAAGAGTAGCTGGTTCTGCACTTCAAAGGCTATCATTTCACAAGCATTCCTTTCACAGGCTAACTCAAATCTCAAGGAGAAACAACGTGCCGGAACCTCCTGCTTCAGACCTTGATCTCCTGCAAGAGATAGAGTGATTCTTCCATTCTCTCGAATGGGGCTTCCTTGTACAAAGTTCGTGTTCCTCCACAATGAAAATGCTGAGAGGTAGGTAGTATTCCTTTAACCTGCTATCTCCATTCACAATGCTAAGCAAAGTGCTAGACCTGCTTGCTTCTGACATGAATGGTTCTCTTACAAGAGCTGCAGTACTTCTTCCTTTCACTTGTAGGGGCGACCTAGCACAAATGTGATTTTTTTCACCCATGAAAACGATGTGACAGGCAGTATTCCTTTAAACATTTAACTCAATTCACTATGCTAAATAAGGGGCCACACCCTCTTGCTTCTACCATTAATGATTGTCTTACAAGTGCTCCAGCACTTCTTCCTTTCACTTGCATAGAGCCATTTAGCACAAAGTTGATTTTCCTCACACAAGAAAACAATGAGAGACAGGCAGTATTTCTTTCTTCAGCTCACTCAAATCACAATACTAAACCAGGCCCTAGGCCGTCTTGCTTCTCACATTAATGATACTCTTGCAAGAGTTGCAGTGCTTCTTCCATTCTTTTGAGGGTCGATTTACCACAGAGCTGATGTTCTTCACCCATGAAAACACTGAGTTAGGCAGTATTTCTTTGCACAGTTAACTCTGTTCACCACGGTAGACAAGGTGCTGGACCCTCTTGCTTCTAACATTAAGGATTGTCTGTCCACTGCTACAGTGCTTCTTCCATTCACTTTAAAGGGGCGATTTTATACAAAGCTTATGTACTCCACACGTTAAAACGCTGACAGATAGGCAGTTCTGCTATCACACACTTATGTAATTCCCCCTTGTAAACAATGTGCTAAGTTGTCTTGTTTGTAACATTAATGGTTCCCTTACAAGGGAAGCAGTGCTTCTTCCTTCCACTTGAAAAGGGCTATTTTTCACAATGATAATGTTCTTCACACTTTAAAAGTCTGAGAGATAGGCAGTATTCCTTTAAAAAGTGAACTCTATTCTCACTGCTAAACAAAGTGCTAGAGCCTCTTGCTGCTGCTCTTCATGGTTTTGCTCCATGACAAACTGCCCTTGTTCAATTCACCTACATGCAGCTATTTGGCACAATGCTGATGCACCTCACCCATTCAAAAACTCAGTAGTAGGCAGGATTCCACTCAACTGGTAACTCACTTTTTCTAGGGAAACAAGGTGCAAGGCATTCCTGCCTCTCACACATCGTGTAGTGCCATGAGATACAATTGTTTGCCTATTTCGTATGAAGCGGGTCTTGTCAAAGAGTAGCTGGTTCTGCACTTCAAAGGCTATCATTTCACAAGCCTTTCGTTCACATGCTAACTCAAATCTCAAAGAGAATCAATGTGCAAGAACCTCCTGCTTCAGACCTTGATTATCCTGCAAGAGATAGAGTGATTCTTCCATTCTCTCGGATGGGGCTTTCTCGTACAAAGTGTGTGTTCCTCCAGAATGAAAATGCTGGGAGGTAGGTAGTATTACTTTTACCAGTTATCTCCATTCACAAAGCTAAACAAAGTGCTAGACCTGCTTGCTTCTAACATTAAAGCTTCTCCTCCAAGCTTGCTTCTAACATTAAAGCTTCTCCTCCAAGAGCTCCAGCACTTCTTCCTTTCACTTGCATAGAGCCATTTAGCACAAAGTTGATTTTGCTCACACAAGAAAACAATGAGAGACAGGCAGTATTCCTTTCTTCAGCTCACCCAATTGACAATAGTAAACCAGGCCCTAGGCCGTCTTGCTTCGCACATTAATGATTCTCTTGCAACAGTTGCAGTGCTTCTTCCATTCTCTTGTGAGGGTCGATTTACCACAGAGCTGATGTTCTTCACCCATGAAAACACTGAGTTAGGCAGTATTCCTTTGCACAGTTAACTCTGTTCACCACGGTAGACAAGGTGCTGGACCCTCTTGCTTCTAACATTAAGGATTGTCTGTCCACTGCTACAGTGCTTCTTCCATTCACTTTAAAGGGGCTGTTTTACAGAAAGTTGATGTTCTTCACACTTTAACACGCTGACAGATAGGCACTATTGCTTTCGCACACTAATGTAATTCTCCCTTGTTAACAATGTGTTAAGTTGTCTTGTTTGCAGCATCAATGGTTCTCTTACAAGGGCTACAGTGTTTCTTCCTTGCACTTTAAATGCATTATTGGGCACAGAGTAATATTCAACACGCATGAAAACACTGAGTGATAGGCAGTATTCGTTTAAACAAGTACCACCATTATCCTTGGAAAACACGGTGCTTGACCCTCCTGCTTCTAACATTCACAGTTCTCTTAAAGGAGATGCCGTGCTTCATCCATCCACTACTAAGATGAGATTTAGCACAAAATTGATGTTCCTCACCCATGAAAACAATGAGACTTAGGCAGTATTCCTTTCAACAGGTAACTGAATTCCCAATTTTAAAGGAGGTGCCAGATCCTCTTGCTAATAAAATGAAAGATTCTCTTCCAATATCTACAGTGTATCTTCCTTTCACTTGTGGGGGCAATTTAGCACCAAGTTGATGTTTCTCTCCCATGAAATCATTGAGAGGTAGGCAGTATTCCTTTGCACAGTTAACTCTGTTCACCACGGTAAACAAGGTGTTAGACCCTCTTGCTTCTAACATTAAGGATTGTCTGTATACTGCTACAGTGCTTCTTCCATTCACTTTAAAGGGGCGATTTTATAGAAAGCCGATGTTCCCCACACGTTAAAACGCTGACAGATAGGCAGTTCTGCTATCACGCACTTATGTAATTCCCCCTTGTAAACAATGTGCTAAGTTGTCTTGTTTGTAACATTAATGGTTCCCTTGCAAGGGAAGCAGTGCTTCTTCCTTCCACTTGAAAAGGGCTATTTTTCACAATGATAATGTTCTTCACACTTTAAAAGTCTGAGAGATAGGCAGTATTCCTTTAAAAAGTGAACTCTATTCTCACTGCTAAACAAAGTGCTAGAGCCTCTTGCTGCTGCTCTTCATGGTTTTGCTCCATGACAAACTGCCCTTTTTCAATTCACCTACATGCAGCTATTTGGCACAATGCTGATGCACCTCACCCATTCAAAAACTAAGTAGGAGGCAGGAATCCAGTCAACAGGTAACTCACTTCTAGGGAATCAAGGTGCAAGACATTCCTGCCTCTCACACATCGTGTAGTGCCAGGAGATACAAGTGTTTGCCTATTTGCTATGAAGCAGGTATGTGTCAAAGAGTAGCTGGTTCTGCACTTCAAAGGCTATCATTTCACAAGCATTTCTTTCACAGGCTAACTCAAATCTCAAGGAGAAACAACGTGCCGGAACCTCCTGCTTCAGACCTTGATCTCCTGCAAGAGATAGAGTGATTCTTCCATTCTCTCGAATGGGGCTTCCTTGTACAAAGTTCGTGTTCCTCCACAATGAAAATGCTGAGAGGTAGGTAGTATTCCTTTAACCTGCTATCTCCATTCACAATGCTAAGCAAAGTGCTAGACCTGCTTGCTTCTGACATGAATGGTTCTCTTACAAGAGCTGCAGTACTTCTTCCTTTCACTTTTAGGGGCGACCTACCACAAATGTGATTTTTTTCACCCATGAAAACGATGTGACAGGCAGTATTCCTTTAAACATTTAACTCAATTCACTATGCTAAATAAGGGGCCACACCCTCTTGCTTCTACCATTAATGATTCTCTTACAAGTGCTCCAGCACTTCTTCCTTTCACTTGCATAGAGCCATTTAGCACAAAGTTGATTTTGCTCACACAAGAAAACAATGAGAGATAGGCAGTATTAATTTCTTCAGCTCACCCAAATGACAATACAAAACCAGGCCCTAGGCCTTCTTTCTTCTCACATTAATGATTCTCTTGCAAGAGTTGCAGTGCTTCTTCCATTCTTTTGTGAGGCTCGATGTACCACAGAGCTGATGTTCTTCACCCATGAAAACACTGAGTTAGGCAGTATTCCTTTGCACAGTTAACTCTGTTTACCACGGTAAACAAGGTGCTAGATCCTCTGGCTTCTAACGTTAAGGATTGTCTTTCAACTCCTACAGTGCTTCTTCCATTCACTTTCTGTTTTACAGATAGTTGATGTTCTTCACACTTTAACACGCTGACAGATAGGCAGTTCTGCTATCACACACTTATGTAATTCCCCCTTGTTAACAATGTGCTAAGTTGTCTTGTTTGCAACATTAATGGTTCTCTTACAAGGGCTACAGTGTTTCTTCCTTGCACTTTAAATGCATTATTGGGCACAGAGTAATATTCAACACGCATGAAAACACTGAGTGATAGGCAGTATTCCTTTAAACAAGTATCACCATTCCCCTTGGAAAAGATGGTGCTTGACCCTCCTGCTTCTAACATTCACAATTCTCTTAGAGGAGATGCTGTGCTTCATCCCTCCACTACTAAGATGAGATTTACCACAAAATTGATGTTCCTCACCCATGAAAACAATGAGACTTAGGCAGTATTCCTTTCAACAGGTAACTGAATTCCCAATTTTAAAGAACGTACCAGATCCTTTTGCTAATAAAATGAAAGATTCTCTTCCAATATCTACAGTGTATCTTCCTTTCACTTGTGGGGGCAATTTAGCACCAAGTTGATGTTTCTCTCCCATGAAATCATTGAGAGGTAGGCAGTATTCCTTTGCACAGTTAACTCTGTTCACCACGGTAAACAAGGTGTTAGACCCTCTTGCTTCTAACATTAAGGATTGTCTGTCCACTGCTACAGTGCTTCTTCCATTCACTTTAAAGGGGTGATTTTATACAAAGCCGATATTCCCCACACGTTAAAACGCTGACAGATAGGCAGTTCTGCTATCACACACTTATGTAATTCCCCCTTGTAAACAATGTGCTAAGTTGTCTTGTTTGTAACATTAATGGTTCCCTTACAAGGGAAGCAGTGCTTCTTCCTTCCACTTGAAAAGGGCTATTTTATCACAATGATAATGTTCTTCACACTTTAAAAGTCTGAGAGATAGGCAGTATTCCTTTAAAAAGTGAACTCTATTCTCACTGCTAAACAAAGTGCTAGAGCCTCTTGCTGCTGCTCTTCATGGTTTTGCTCCATGACAAACTGCCCTTGTTCAATTCACCTACATGCAGCTATTTGGCACAATGCTGATGCACCTCACCCATTCAAAAACTAAGTAGGAGGCAGGAATCCAGTCAACAGGTAACTCACTTCTAGGGAATCAAGGTGCAAGACATTCCTGCCTCTCACACATCGTGTAGTGCCAGGAGATACAAGTGTTTGCCTATTTGCTATGAAGCAGGTATGTGTCAAAGAGTAGCTGGTTCTGCACTTCAAAGGCTATCATTTCACAAGCATTCCTTTTGAAAGGAATAGGAGGTCTCAGCGGGCCCCAACCCCCTTGTTGGAGAAACCAGTACCAAACATCCCATGTAGATAAGATAAGCAATGCGGTAGGGCTCAGTTAGGGCATATAGAATGTGATGAATGTGAGTGGGGGGTACATGCAAGATGTGAAGTACGTGCAAGATGTGAGGTACGCGCAAGATGTGCTCTGCCTGCTTGCCCAATGTTGATAACGAAAATATGCATGCCACCGCAGTCTATATAAGATTTCCCCTAAAGAGGCTCAGGGTCGTGTTTTCCTAACCGGTCCTGCGTGTCCGTGTGGGAGCTCGACCCTGGCTAGCCAGCCCAATGAACTCTGCTTTGTTGATTGTATTCTCGCCTGGCTCTCTGACTCTCGGGGGAATAGGATTCCGGGTCCTAACATTTGGAGGTCCCACCGAGATTTCATTTTCTCGAGAGACAGAACCTGCCTGTGAGAAAGCAGGGGCGATCCCAAGTCCTAGGCGTTGGGAGGGGATCCCAGACCCTCATTTGGAGGAACTTGAGTGTTCCATTTGGGCCGCGGCGGGGATTCGGCCAATCCCCAGGGAGATTCATTCTGGGAATCTCGCAAGGAGGACCACAGGGTCCTATTGGGAGAGGCTTTCCTCTCATTTGGGCTCGAGCATTTTAGGAACCCTGGCGCCAGGTGAAGAACTAATTGAGCTAGTCGAACGACCACCCGTCAAGTGGACCCCTTTCGGCCTGATATCCCAGTTGGACGGTGAGGAGGTTGAATGGGGTGCGCACCAGTGTGAGAGAAGGACCGGTCCGAGCGAGTGCTGGAGAGTGTTGTGTGTGTGTGGAATTATTGTTGCCTTTACCCTTTTTGTTCTATCTCTCTTGGTGTTTGAGTCTCCTTCCACAATGGGACAGGGACAAACAACCCCAAAGTCTCTGATCCTTTCTCACTTTCCAGAAGTTAAAGAAAGGGCCTTAAATGCGGGTCTGGTCATCAAGAAAGGTAAGTTCGACACCTTTTGTTCTGCAGAGTGGCCCACCTTTGGAGTCGGGTGGCCCATTCAAGGTTCCCTCTCCCTAGACCTGATCACTAAGGTTAAAGCAGTCATTTTTCAGCCAGACAATCGAGGCCATCCAGACCAAGTTCCTTACATTTTGGTTTGGGAGGATCTGGTGAGGAACCCTCCCCCTTGGTTAACAGTTTTTCTGACCCACCCCTCCAGTTCGGCCCCCGGGGCTAAAACCCCAGTCACGCCCGCCTTGGTCATAAAGGAGGAGGAAAAACTTCCTCTTCCCACCTTGACCGGTCCTCAAATTAGGGCATCTCCTTCACCATCTCTGGTCTTACCAGAGAGTTCCCCCCTTTACCCATCCCTCGCAGGGGCAGAGGAAGATCGGCCGCCTCAATACGTGACTCCCCCTGGCCAAGCCAGTGCCCCGGAGGAGGAAATTTCCTCATCCTCCTCAACAGGACTGGCAGCAGGAGGAGGAATGGGTCGAAGACTTCGCCCCCGAGGGATCCGGGAAAGGGAGGGGGAAGACGGGCCCCCCTCATCAACACAGGGGGAGGAAACTGTCCCTACACTTCCAGTCCGGATGGTGGGCCAAGGGGGACCGGGAGGAGGGCAACAGTTTCAGTACTGGCCCTTCTCCTCCAGTGATCTATATAACTGGAGGACGCAGAACCCGCCCTTTTCTGAAGACCCCAAGTGTCTCATAGATCTCCTGGAGTCCATCATGCATACACACCGTCCCACTTGGGATGACTGTCATCAGCTGCTCAATACTCTTTTTACGACGGAGGAACGAGAGCGCATCCTCAACGAAGCGAGGAAGAACGTCTTGGGGGATAATGGGAGACCCACAACTCTCCAACCGGCCATAGACGAGGCTTTTCCCCTACGCCGCCCTAATTGGGATTTCGGGACCGCAGAAGATAGGGAGCGTCTTTGGATCTACTGCCAGACTCTTATGGCCGGTCTCCGAGCGGCCGCCAGAAGGCCCACCAATTTTGCAAAAGTGAAAGCAGTCGTTCAAAGGGAAAACGAAAGCCCAGCCGGTTTCTTAGAGTGCCTCTATGAGGCATACCGTCAGTACACCCCTATTGACCCTGAGGCGGACCTCCACCGGTCTGCTGTGGTACTCTCATTCATTAATCAGGCAGCTCCAGACATTAGGAGAAAACTCAATAAACAGGAAAACTTAGGGAAGATGACTATAAGGGAAATGCTGCAGGTAGCAGAAAAGGTCTTTACCGCTAGGGAAACTCCAGAAGAAAGGGAGGAAAGACAGAGAAAGGAAGACAGGGAGGCCCAGGAGAAATTGAGAAAGGAGGACCGGGAGTTCCAGGCTAAGGAAAACCGAAAGCAACAGAGAGAAATGGCTCGTATTTTCCTAGCGGGTGTCCGGGACCAACCCAGGGGAGGGGGCCACGCCAGGACCCTGGATAAGGAACACTGTTTTTACTGTAAGGAAACGGGGCATTGGAAGAGAGAATGTCCTAAGTTAAAGGGAAGAAGAGGGTTTGGAAGGAGACCGGGGGAAAACAGGGAAAGGGAACGAGCAGTAGAGCAGGCCAGAGTCCTCCTAGCCGGAGAAGAGGACTGAAGGAGACGGGGCTCAGACCCCCTCCCCGAGTCCTGGGTAACAATGCATGTGGAGGGGAAGCCGATGGGGTTCATGGTGGATACCGGCGCCCAATATTCGGTTTTAAACAAGGCACATGGACCTTTGAACAAGGCACGAACAAGTGTTGTTCAGGGGGCCACCGGTACGCAGTTATGTACATGGACTACCAAAAGAAAGGTGAACTTAGGAAAACACCAGGTCACACACTCCTTCTTGGTCGTCCCTGAGAGCCCCGCTCCCCTGCTCGGACGGGACCTACTCACCAAAATAGGGGCCCATATCCATTTTGAACCAGATGGAATAATTGTGACTGATCGAGAAGGGAGCCCGATTCATGTCTTGTCCCTATCATTGGCTGACGAGCATCGTCTGTTTGAGAGTCAACAGGAACCAGGAGGGGACATGACTCATTGGGTAAAAAGATTTCCCACGGCCTGGGCGGAGACTGCGGGAACCGGCCTCGCCAAACACCTCCCGCCCGTAGTTATACAATTGAAGGCTTCTGCTCTCCCCATTCGGGTGAAACAGTATCCTATGCCTGAGGAGGCCCGAAGAGGCATAGCCCCTCATATCCACAGGCTAATAAAGGAAGGAGTACTGCGACCTTGTCAGTCTGCCTGGAATACTCCTCTGCTCCCCGTCCGAAAGCCGGGAAGCGGGGACTATAGGTCTGTGCAAGACCTACGAAAGGTAAACGAGCGGACGGAGGACATTCATCCCACCGTTCCGAATCCCTATACCTTGCTCAGCCACCTACCCCCCTCGCAAGTATGGTATACAACCCTTGATTTGAAAGATGCTTTCTTCAGCATTCCATTGTCAGAAATTAGTCAGCCGCTATTTGCTTTCGAATGGCAAGAAGATGGGGGCCAATCTCGACAGCTCACTTGGACCAGACTGCCGCAAGGATTTAAAAACTCTCCCACCCTGTTTAATGAGGCCCTGAGCCAGGACCTGGAACCTTTTCGTCGGAGCCACCCACGAGTCACTCTATTACAGTATGTTGATGACTTACTGTTAGCGGCAGAAACCCGAGAGGAGTGCATCAAGGCTACTGAACACCTGCTAACGGAATTAGGTGAGCTGGGGTATCGGGCAAGTGCCAAGAAAACTCACATCTGTAAAAGGTCAGTGACATATTTGGGTTATCGGATTGCAGATGGGGCAAGATGGCTGACTGATGCCATGAAACAGACTATTCTGGCTATCCCATCCCCGACATCCACTAGGGGGGTGAGAGAATTCCTGGGCTCCGCGGGGTTCTGTAGACTCTGGATTCCAGGATTTGCGGAAATAGCCAGACCCCTATATGAGGCCACCAAAGAAGCTCCAGATTGGAGTTGGGGAGAGAGAGAACAACAGGCCTTTGATCAGCTAAAAGACGCTCTTTTGCAGGCCCCTGCCTTAGCCTTGCCAGATCCTACAAGACCATTCACTCTGTTTGTAGATGAGAAAAAGGGGGTAGCCAAAGGAGTCTTGACCCAACAGCTAGGTCCCTGGAAGAGACCAGTGGCATACTTTTCCAAGAAATTAGATGCAGTAGCGGCAGGATGGCCCCCCTGCCTCCGCATCATAGCGGCCATTGCCGTGCTGGTGAGAGAAGCCGATAAACTAACCTTTGGACAGGCCCTCTGGGTAACGGCCCCTCACCCGGTGGAGGGAATCCTTAAACAACCCCCTGGGAAATGGATGACGAATGCCAGGCTCACCCACTACCAGGGGCTCTTGTTGGATTCCCCTCGGATCACATTCACAGATCCCGTAATCCTGAACCCTGCCACCTTGTTGCCTAACCCGGAACTGCAGACACCTGTCCATAACTGCAAAGAATTCCTCTCCGAAGTTACACAGGTACGGGCTGACCTAAAGGATACCCCCCTGTCCGCCTGCAAATTAAACTGGTACACGGATGGAAGCAGTTTTTTCCAAGATGGAGCCCGAAGGGCAGGGGCAGCTGTAGTCGACCAAGAAGGAAATACGGTATGGAGCAGCGCCCTCCCACCCAGAACATCAGCCCAAAAAGCGGAATTAATTGCCTTGGCAGAGGCCCTGGAGAGGGCAAAAGAAAAGTGAGTCAATATCTACACCGATAGCCGCTATGCTTTCGGTACCATCCATGTCCACGGGGCCATCTATCGCGAAAGAGGATTCCGCACAGCAGAAGGAAAACATCTAAAGAACCTAGCCAAAGTCCAGCGTCTATTAATGGCAGTGGAAAAACCAAAGGCAGTGGCAGTGATGTATGTCCCAGGCCACCAGTCTGCCAAGACGCCGGAAGCTGTCGGTAACAACAGAGCAGATCAAGAAGCAAAGAGAGTAGCAATGGTGAGTCCTCCCATGGAGACAGGGCAACCTTCCACGGTTGCGGCGATAGACGTGCCGGTCCCAGAGCTCCCTCTGCTACCCCCCCGACCAGAATACTCCACAGAGGATTTCACTTGGATGAGAGCCCACTCCCCCTTTAGAGAAGGGGAAGACGGATGGAAAAGCGACTTGGAAGGCAAGTTAATTCTGCCTGAAAAACTCGGACGATTCCTGTTGGCTAACTTACATAAGTCCACCCATTTGGGGCGGAGAAAATTACTAGACTTGTTGACATCTGCGCAGCTCCGATTTCCGAACCAGACCATAACAGTCCGCCAAATTGTGGAAGATTGTGCCAGCTGCACAATCATGAAACCAGGACGAAGGGAGGGGCACCATACAGGTACTCGGGAACGGGGGAGGGCTCCGGAAAGAAGTTGAAAAGTGGATTTTACTGAGGTAAAACCGGGAAAGTTTGGGTACAAATATTTGCTGGTATTCATAGATACCTTTTCAGGCTGGGTGGAGGCTTTTCCTACAAAGAAGGAGACGAGTCAGGTAGTGGCAAAGGCTTTGCTAGAGGAAATCATACCCAGATATGGGGTGCCCGAGGCAATTGGGTCAGATAACGGTCCGGCTTTTGTTAGTAAAGTCCTGCAGGGACTAGCCCAGACTATGGGGGCCAATTGGAAGCTACATTGTGAATATAACCCCCAGAGCTCAGGGCAAGTAGAAAGGATGAATAGGACACTAAAGGAGACTTTAGCCAAATTGGCCCTGGAGACTGGCGGTGATTGGGTGACGCTCCTTCCCTTGGCCATCTTCCGAGTCCGGAACTCCCCCTATGTCCATGGGCTAACTCCCTTTGAGATCCTGTATGGGGCTCCACCCCCCATCATTCAGAGGACCTTAAGCCCAGAACTAGGTGATCTGGCCCCAAATTACCTGACCATGTTGCAGGCTTTAGCTAAAGTGCAACAACGGATTTGGCCCTTAATTCAAGCATACCACGCTGTTAAGAGGGACCCGGCTCCGGAACATGGCATAGTCCCAGGTGACATGGTATGGGTTAAAAGGCATCAGTCCAAAACCCTAGAGCCTAGATGGAAAGGACCTTATGTTGTACTGTTTACTACCCCTACCGCCCTCAAGGTCGACGGGATTGCAGCATGGGTACACCATTCCCATGTAAGACGGGCTCACCCTCCAGAGAAAAAACAGGAAAATTGGTCCGCACGGAAGCATCCAACAAACCCACTCAAGCTCCGGCTGATACGGGATGCTCCGAAAAACGAGAACACTCCAGATGCTCCGCAGCCCTCCTAGAATGGGATTATCACCTGGGTCCACTACACCCACATCAGACCGGCAGATCCGGTAGCTATGAAGAAAGGCTTCCTGCCAACAAGAAGGGTGTCCCACCACAAGGAAAATTTTTTCAAACTCAAACTTCATACTGGACCTCGGTAACTTTATTCCTTTTTCTAACCCTGTCCACCACTTGCTGGGGGCATACAAATCCACATCAACCTTTTAACCTGACCTGGATGATTGTAGATGTGTCCACAGGAGACATTCTTAACCAGACCTCCAAGGTGACCCCTCCCAGCACCTGGTTCCCAAAATTATACTTTGACTTAAGGGCCTTATTCACTGGCAGGGGACAATGGGATTTGCGCCAAAGTTACTTCTATGTCTGCCCCGCTCCCCAACCCAACCACAGAAAAAAATGTGGAGGAATCGCAGACTATTATTGTAAGTCATGGGGTTGTGAGAGCTCAGGGGATATATGGTGGCCACCCCCCGAACAGGGGGACCTTATTCAATTAAGTAGAGTCTCTCAATCTGGCATTACATACCACCAACCTAGACCTATAAATAAGGGATGCCCAACTCCCCCCAATTGTAATCCCATTATGATAAATTTCACTGATTTAGGAAAAAAGGCAACGAATTGGGAATTGGGTAAATCCTGTGGAGTCAGACTCTACAAAACAAATCATCCAGGAGCCCTTTTTACTTTGCGGCGTGTGCAACAACCAGTCTCTACTCTAACAATAGGCCCTAATAAGGTACTTAGGCCACCCTATGTAAAGCCACCTCCCCAACCTCCCACAGCTCATCACCTTCCCTCAACCATAGCCCGGGCTAATGTTACAACTCCAAGACCATCAGAAACCAGCCCTCCCCTGGTGAGGCCCAGTCTCATGACCGCATCTAAAGACCCCCTCTGGGAGCTAGTGGGTGCTGCCTTCCTGACGTTAAACCACACCAACCCTAACATGACTAACTCCTGTTGGTTATGTTATGATGTGAGGCCCCCATTCTATGAGGCAATAGGGCTAAACACCACTCACGATACCTCATGTGAAGAAAACCCTACTCAATGTTCCTGGGGGGACCGTAAGAGAGGTCTGACCATACAGCAGGTAAGCGGACAAGGAACCTGCTTAGGAAAAGTGCCAAAGAACAGACGGGACTTATGTACTGTTATTAACGCCAGTTCTACCTGGGAAAATGCTATTAAATGGGTAATTCCAAAGGACAATGGGTGGTGGCTATGCTCGCGGTCTGGACTCACCCCGTGCCTATCAACTAAGGTGTTTAACAGCTCTAAAGAATTCTGTGTTATAGTGACTGTGCTGCCCCGCATCCTCTATCATTCGGAAGAGAGTCTATATTCATACTGGAATACAAAAATGGTTGAAAAAAGGAAAAAGAGAGAACCTATTTCCACAGTAACTATTGCTACCCTACTCAGCCTAGGGTTAGCGGGAGCAGGAACCGGCATAGCTTCTTTGGCCACCCAGCAGAAAGGGATGTCTTCGCTGCGTGCAGCCATAGACGAAGATATAGAGAGAATAGAAACCTCCATTAGCCACCTAGAAAAATCCCTCACTTCAATGTCTGAGGTAGTACTTCAAAACCGACGAGGTCTGGACTTGTTGTTCCTCCAAAAGGGGGGAGTATGTGTTGCTCTAGGAAGAATGTTGTTTTTACTCTGACCATACCGGAGTTGTTCGTGACTCCATGTCTAAACTTCGAAAGAGCCTGGAACAAAGAAAACGAGAAAGAGAGGCCGGGGAAAGCTGGTTCGAGTCTTGGTTTAACCAGTCCCCATGGTTGGCTACCCTTTTATCTGCATTGGCAGGGCCAATAATAATCAACCTATTACTTGTTACCATAGGACCCTGGATTCTAAACCGACTTATGACTTTTGTCAAAAGTCGAATTAATACTATCCAACTTCTGGTCCTCCGCCAACAATATCAGGCTCTTCATCCCCTTGAGAATGATTCCTCAATTTAGGCTGTAAGAAAAGGGGGGAATGAAAGGAATAGGAGGTCTCAGCGGGCCCCAACCCCCTTGTTGGAGAAACCAGTACCAAACATCCCATGTAGATAAGATAAGCAATGCGGCAGGGCTCAGTTAGGGCATATAGAATGTGGGGAATGTGAGTGGGGGGTACATGCAAGATGTGAAGTACGTGCAAGATGTGAGGTACGCGCAAGATGTGCTCTGCCTGCTTGCCCAATGTTGATAACGAAAATATGCATGCCACCGCAGTCTATATAAGATTTCCCCTAAAGAGGCTCAGGGTCGTGTTTTCCTAACCGGTCCTGCGTGTCCGTGTGGGAGCTCGACCCTGGCTAGCCAGCCCAATAAACTCTGCTTTGTTGATTGCATTCTCGCCTGGCTCTCCGTCTCTCGGGGGAATAGGATTCCGGGTCCTAACACTTTCACATGCTAACTCAAATCTCAAGGAGAAACAACGTGCCGGAACCTCCTGCTTCAGACCTTGATCTCCTGCAAGAGATAGAGTGATTCTTCCATTCTCTCCAATGAGGCTTTCTTGTACAAAGTTCGTGTTCCTCCACAATGAAAATGCTGAGAGGTAGGTAGTATTCCTTTAACCAGCTATCTCCTTTCACAATGCTAAGCAAAGTGCTAGACCTGCTTGCTTCTGACATGAATGTTTCTCTTACAAGAGCTCCAGTACTTCTTCCTTTCACTTGTAGGGGCGACCTAGCAGAAATGTAATTTTTTCACCCATGAAAACGATGAGACAGGCAGTATTCCTTTAAACAGTTAACTCAATTCACTATCCTAAATAAGGGGCCACAAACTCTTGCTTCTACCATTAATGATTGTCTTACAAGTGCTCCAGCACTTCTTCCTTTCAGTTGCATAGAGCCATTTAGCACAAAGTTGATTTTCTTCACAGAAGAAAACAATGAGAGACAGGCAGTATTTCTTTCTTCAGCTCACTCAAATCACAATACTAAACCAGGCCCTAGGCCCTCTTGCTTCTCACATTAATAATACTCTTGCAAGAGTTGCAGTGCTTCTTCCATTCTTTTGAGGGTCGATTTACCACAGAGCTGATGTTCTTCACCCATGAAAACACTGAGTTAGGCAGTATTCCTTTGCACAGTTAACTCTGTTCACCACGGTAGACAAGGTGCTGGACCCTCTTGCTTCTAACATTAAGGATTGTCTGTCCACTGCTACAGTGCTTCTTCCATTCACTTTAAAGGGGCGATTTTATACAAACCTGATGTACTCCACACGTTGAAACGCTGACAGATAGGCAGTTCTGCTATCACACACTTATGTAATTCCCCCTTGTAAACAATGTGCTAAGTTGTCTTGTTTGTAACATTAATGATTCCCTTACAAGGGAAGCAGTGCTTCTTCCTTCCACTTGAAAAGGGCTATTTTTCACATTGATAATGTTCTTCACACTTTAAAAGTCTGAGAGATAGGCAGTATTCCTTTAAAAAGTGAACTCTATTATCACTGCTAAACAAACTGCTAGAGTCTCTTGCTGCTGCTCTTCATGGTTTTGCTCCATGACAAACTGCCCTTGTTCAATTCACCTACATGCAGCTATTTGGCACAATGCTGATGCACCTCACCCATTCAAAAACTCAGTAGTAGGCAGGATTCCACTAAACTGGTAACTCACTTTTTCTAGGGAAACAAGGTGCAAGGCATTCCTGCCTCTCACACATCGTGTAGTGCCAGGAGATACAAGTGTTTGCCTATTTCCTATGAAGCAGGTATGTGTCAAAGAGTAGCTGGTTCTGCACTTCAAAGGCTATCATTTCACAAGCATTCCTTTCACATGCTAACTCAAATCTCAAGGAGAAACAACGTGCAAAACCTCCTGCTTCAGACCTTGATCTCCTGCAAGAGATAGAGTGATTCTTCCATTCTCTCGAATGGGGCTTACTTGTACAAAGTTCGTGTTCCTCCACAATGAAAATGATGAGAGGTAGGTAGTATTCCTTTAACCTGCTATCTCCATTCACAATGCTAAGCAAAGTGCTAGACCTGCTTGCTTCTGACATGAATACTTCTCTTATAATAGCTCCAGTACTTCTTCCTTTCACTTGTAGGGGCGACCTAGCACAAATGTGATTTTTTTCACCCATGAAAACGATGAGACAGGCAGTATTCCTTTAAACAGTTAACTCAATTCACTATGCTAAATAAGGGGCCACACCCTCTTGCTGCTACCATTAATGATTCTCTTACAAGTGCTCCAGCACTTCCTCCTTTCACTTGCATAGAGCCATTTAGCACAAAGTTGATTTTCCTCACACAAGAAAACAATGAGAGACAGGCAGTATTTCTTTCTTCAGCTCACTCAAATCACAATACTAAACCAGGCCCTAGGCCCTCTTGCTTCTCACATTAATGATACTATTGGAAGAGTTGCAGTGCTTCTTCCATTCTCTTGTGAGGGTCGATTTACCACAGAGCTGATGTTCTTCACCCATGAAAACACTGAGTTAGGCAGTATTTCTTTGCACAGTTAACTCTGTTCACCACGGTAGACAAGGTGATGGACCCTCTTGCTTCTAACATTAAGGATTGTCTGTCCACTGCTACAGTGCTTCTTCCGTTCACTTTAAAGGGGCGATTTTATACAAAGCTGATGTACTCCACACGTTAAAGCGCTGACAAATAGGCAGTTCTGCTATCACACACTTATGTAATTCCCCTTGTAAACAATGTGCTAAGTTGTCTTGTTTGTAATATTAATGGTTCCGTTACAAGGGAAGCAGTGCTTCTTCCTTCCACTTGAAAAGGGCTATTTTTCACAATGATAATGATCTTCACACTTTAAAAGTCTGAGAGATAGGCAGTATTGCTTTAAAAAGTGAACTCTATTCTCACTGCTAAACAAAGTGCTAGAGCCTCTTGCTGCTGCTCTTCATGGTTTTGCTCCATGACAAACTGCCCTTGTTCAATTCACCTACATGCAGCTATTTGGCACAATGCTGATGCACCTCACCCATTCAAAAACTCAGTAGTAGGCAGGATTCCACTCAACTGGTAACTCACTTTTCCTAGGGAAACAAGGTGCAAGGCATTCTTGCCTCTCACACATCGTGTAGTGCCATGAGATACAATTGTTTCCCTATTTCGTATGAAGCGGGTCTTGTCAAAGAGTAGCTGGTTCTGCACTTCAAAGGCTATCATTTCACAAGCCTTTCGTTCACATGCTAACTCAAATCAATGTGCAAGAACCTCCTGCTTCAGACCTTGATTATCCTGCAAGAGATAGAGTGATTCTTCCATTCTCTCGAATGGGGCTTTCTTGTACAAAGTTCGTGTTCCTCCAGAATGAAAATGCTGAGAGGTAGGTAGTATTCCTTTAACCAGCTATCTCCATTCACAATGCTAAGCAAAGTGCTAGACTTGCTTGCTTCTGACATGAATGGTTCTCTTACAAGAGCTCCAGTACTTCTCCCTTTCACTTGTAGCGGGGACCTAGCACAAATGTGATTTTTTTCACCCATGAAAACGATGTGACAGGCAGTATTCATTTAAACAGTTAACTCAATTCACTATGCTAAATAAGGGGCCACACCCTCTTGCTTCTACCATTAATGATTCTCTTACAAGTGCTCCAGCACTTCTTCCTTTCACTTGCATAGAGCCATTTAGCACAAAGTTGATTTTGCTCACACAAGAAAACAATGAGAGATAGGCAGTATTAATTTCTTCAGCTCACCCAAATGACAATACTAAACCAGGCCCTAGGCCTTCTTTCTTCTCACATTAATGATTCTCTTGCAAGAGTTGCAGTGCTTCTTCCATTCTTTTGTGAGGCTCGATGTACCACAGAGCTGATGTTCTTCACCCATGAAAACACTGAGTTAGGCAGTATTCCTTTGCACAGTTAACTCTGTTTACCACGGTAAACAAGGTGCTAGATCCTCTGGCTTCTAACGTTAAGGATTGTCTTTCAACTCCTACAGTGCTTCTTCCATTCACTTTCTGTTTTACAGAAAGTTGATGTTCTTCACACATTAACACGCTGACAGATAGGCACTATTGCTTTCGCACACTAATGTAATTCTCCCTTTTTAACAATGTGTTAAGTTGTCTTGTTTGCAGCATTAATGGTTCTCTTACAAGGGCTACAGTGTTTCTTCCTTGCACTTTAAATGCATTATTGGGCACAGAGTAATATTCAACACGCATGAAAACACTGAGTGATAGGCAGTATTCGTTTAAACAAGTACCACCATTATCCTTGGAAAACACGGTGCTTGACCCTCCTGCTTCTAACATTCACAATTCTCTTAAAGGAGATGCCGTGCTTCATCCATCCACTACTAAGATGAGATTTAGCACAAAATTGATGTTCCTCACCCATGAAAACAATGAGACTTAGGCAGTATTCCTTTCAACAGGTAACTGAATTCCCAATTTTAAAGGAGGTGCCAGATCCTCTTGCTAATAAAATGAAAGATTCTCTTCCAATATCTACAATGTATCTTCCTTTCACTTGTGGGGGCAATTTAGCACCAAGTTGATGTTTGTCTCCCATGAAATCATTGAGAGGTAGGCAGTATTCCTTTGCACAGTTAACTCTGTTCACCACGGTAAACAAGGTGTTAGACCCTCTTGCTTCTAACATTGAGGATTGTCTGTATACTGCTACAGTGCTTCTTCCATTCACTTTAAAGGGGCGATTTTATAGAAAGCCGATGTTCCCCACACGTTAAAACGCTGACAGATAGGCAGTTCTGCTATCACACACTTATGTAATTCCCCCTTGTAAACAATGTGCTAAGTTGTCTTGTTTGTAACATTAATGGTTCCCTTACAAGGGAAGCAGTGCTTCTTCCTTCCACTTGAAAAGGGCTATTTTTCACAATGATAATGTTCTTCACACTTTAAAAGTCTGAGAGATAGGCAGTATTCCTTTAAAAAGTGAACTCTATTCTCACTGCTAAACAAAGTGCTAGAGCCTCTTGCTGCTGCTCTTCATGGTTTTGCTCCATGACAAACTGCCCTTGTTCAATTCACCTACATGCAGCTATTTGGCACAATGCTGATGCACCTCACCCATTCAAAAACTAAGTAGGAGGCAGGAATCCAGTCAACAGGTAACTCACTTCTAGGGAATCAAGGTGCAAGACATTCCTGCCTCTCACACATCGTGTAGTGCCAGGAGATACAAGTGTTTGCCTATTTGCTATGAAGCAGGTATGTGTCAAAGAGTAGCTGGTTCTGCACTTCAAAGGCTATCATTTCACAAGCATTCCTTTCACAGGCTAACTCAAATCTCAAGGAGAAACAACGTGCCGGAACCTCCTGCTTCAGACCTTGATCTCCTGCAAGAGATAGAGTGATTCTTCCATTCTCTCGAATGGGGCTTTCTTGTACAATGTTCGTGTTCCTCCACAATGAAAATGCTGAGAGGTAGGTAGTATTCCTTTAACCAGCTATCTCCATTCACAATGCTAAGCAAAGTGCTAGACCTGCTTGCTTCTGACATGAATGGTTCTCTTACAAGAGCTGCAGTACTTCTTCCTTTCACTTGTAGGGGCGACCTAGCACAAATGTGATTTTTTTCACCCATGAAAACGATGTGACAGGCAGTATTCCTTTAAACAGTTAACTCAATTCACTATGCTAAATAAGGGGCCACACCCTCTTGCTTCTACCATTAATGATTGTCTTACAGGTGCTCCAGCACTTCTTCCTTTCACTTGCATAGAGCCATTTAGTACAAAGTTGATTTTCCTCACACAAGAAAACAATGAGAGACAGGCAGTATTTCTTTCTTCAGCTCACTCAAATCACAATACTAAACCAGGCCCTAGGCCGTCTTGCTTCTCACATTAATGATACTCTTGCAAGAGTTGCAGTGCTTCTTCCATTCTCTTGTGAGGGTCGATTTACCACAGAGCTGATGTTCTTCACCCATGAAAACACTGAGTTAGGCAGTATTTCTTTGCACAGTTAACTCTGTTCACCACGGTAGACAAGGTGCTGGACCCTCTTGCTTCTAACATTAAGGATTGTCTGTCCACTGCTACAGTGCTTCTTCCATTCACTTTAAAGGGGCGATTTTATACAAAGCTGATGTACTCCACACGTTAAAACGCTGACAGATAGGCAGTTCTGCTATCACACACTTATGTAATTCCCCCTTGTAAACAATGTGCTAAGTTGTCTTGTTTGTAACATTAATGGTTCCCTTACAAGGGAAGCAGTGCTTCTTCCTTCCACTTGAAAAGGGCTATTTTTCACAATGATAATGTTCTTCACACTTTAAAAGTCTGAGAGATAGGCAGTATTCCTTTAAAAAGTGAACTCTATTCTCACTGCTAAACAAAGTGCTAGAGCCTCTTGCTGCTGCTCTTCATGGTTTTGCTCCATGACAAACTGCCCTTGTTCAATTCACCTACATGCAGCTATTTGGCACAATGCTGATGCACCTCACCCATTCAAAAACTCAGTAGTAGGCAGGATTCCACTCAACTGGTAACTCACTTTTTCTAGGGAAACAAGGTGCAAGGCATTCCTGCCTCTCACACATCGTGTAGTGCCATGAGATACAATTGTTTGCCTATTTCGTATGAAGCGGGTCTTGTCAAAGAGTAGCTGGTTCTGCACTTCAAAGGCTATCATTTCACAAGCCTTTCGTTCACATGCTAACTCAAATCTCAAAGAGAATCAATGGGCAAGAACCTCCTGCTTCAGACCTTGATTATCCTGCAAGAGATAGAGTGATTCTTCCATTCTCTCGGATGGGGCTTTCTCGTACAAAGTGTGTGTTCCTCCAGAATGAAAATGCTGGGAGGTAGGTAGTATTACTTTTACCAGTTATCTCCATTCACAAAGCTAAACAAACTGCTAGACCTGCTTCCTTCTAACATTAAAGCTTCTCCTCCAAGCTTGCTTCTAACATTAAAGCTTCTTCTCCAAGAGCTCCAGCACTTCTTCCTTTCACTTGCATAGAGCCATTTAGCACAAAGTTGATTTTCCTCACAGAAGAAAACAATGAGAGACAGGCAGTATTCCTGTCTTCAGCTCACCCAATTGACAATAGTAAACCAGGCCCTAGGCCGTCTTGCTTCGCACATTAATGATTCTCTTGCAACAGTTGCAGTGCTTCTTCCATTCTCTTGTGAGGGTCGATTTACCACAGAGCTGATGTTCTTCACCCATGAAAACACTGAGTTAGGCAGTATTCCTTTGCACAGTTAACTCTGTTCACCACGGTAGACAAGGTGCTGGACCCTCTTGCTTCTAACATTAAGGATTGTCTGTCCACTGCTACAGTGCTTCTTCCATTCACTTTAAAGGGGCTGTTTTACAGAAAGTTGATGTTCTTCACACATTAACACGCTGACAGATAGGCACTATTGCTTTCGCACACTAATGTAATTCTCCCTTTTTAACAATGTGTTAAGTTGTCTTGTTTGCAGCATTAATGGTTCTCTTACAAGGGCTACAGTGTTTCTTCCTTGCACTTTAAATGCATTATTGGGCACAGAGTAATATTCAACACGCATGAAAACACTGAGTGATAGGCAGTATTCGTTTAAACAAGTACCACCATTATCCTTGGAAAACACGGTGCTTGACCCTCCTGCTTCTAACATTCACAATTCTCTTAAAGGAGATGCCGTGCTTCATCCATCCACTACTAAGATGAGATTTAGCACAAAATTGATGTTCCTCACACATGAAAACAATGAGACTTAGGCAGTATTCCTTTCAACAGGTAACTGAATTCCCAATTTTAAAGGAGGTGCCAGATCCTCTTGCTAATAAAATGAAAGATTCTCTTCCAATATCTACAGTGTATCTTCCTTTCACTTGTGGGGGCAATTTAGCACCAAGTTGATGTTTGTCTCCCATGAAATCATTGAGAGGTAGGCAGTATTCCTTTGCACAGTTAACTCTGTTCACCACGGTAAACAAGGTGTTAGACCCTCTTGCTTCTAACATTAAGGATTGTCTGTATACTGCTACAGTGCTTCTTCCATTCACTTTAAAGGGGCGATTTTATAGAAAGCCGATGTTCCCCACACGTTAAAACGCTGACAGATAGGCGGTTCTGCTATCACACACTTATGTAATTCCCCCTTGTAAACAATGTGCTAAGTTGTCTTGTTTGTAACATTAATGGTTCCCTTACAAGGGAAGCAGTGCTTCTTCCTTCCACTTGAAAAGGGCTATTTTTCACAATGATAATGTTCTTCACACTTTAAAAGTCTGAGAGATAGGCAGTATTCCTTTAAAAAGTGAACTCTATTCTCACTGCTAAACAAAGTGCTAGAGCCTCTTGCTGCTGCTCTTCATGGTTTTGCTCCATGACAAACTGCCCTTGTTCAATTCACCTACATGCAGCTATTTGGCACAATGCTGATGCACCTCACCCATTCAAAAACTAAGTAGGAGGCAGGAATCCAGTCAACAGGTAACTCACTTCTAGGGAATCAAAGTGCAAGACATTCCTGCCTCTCACACATCGTGTAGTGCCAGGAGATACAAGTGTTTGCCTATTTGCTATGAAGCACGTATGTGTCAAAGAGTAGCTGGTTCTGCACTTCAAAGGCTATCATTTCACAAGCATTCCTTTTGAAAGGAATAGGAGGTCTCAGCGGGCCCCAACCCCCTTGTTGGAGAAACCAGTACCAAACATCCCATGTAGATAAGATAAGCAATGCGGTAGGGCTCAGTTAGGGCATATAGAATGTGATGAATGTGAGTGGGGGGTACATGCAAGATGTGAAGTACGTGCAAGATGTGAGGTACGCGCAAGATGTGCTCTGCCTGCTTGCCCAATGTTGATAACGAAAATATGCATGCCACCGCAGTCTATATAAGATTTCCCCTAAAGAGGCTCAGGGTCGTGTTTTCCTAACCAGTCCTGCGTGTCCGTGTGGGAGCTCGACCCTGGCTAGCCAGCCCAATAAACTCTGCTTTGTTGATTGTATTCTCGCCTGGCTCTCTGTCTCTCGGGGGAATAGGATTCCGGGTCCTAACATTTGGAGGTCCCACCGAGATTTCATTTTCTCGAGAGACAGAACCTGCCTGTGAGAAAGCAGGGGCGATCCCAAGTCCTAGGCGTTGGGAGGGGATCCCAGACCCTCATTTGGAGGAACTTGAGTGTTCCCTTTCGGCCGCGGCGGGGATTTGGCCAATCCCCAGGGAGATTCATTCTGGGAATCTCGCAAGGAGGACCACAGGGTCCTATTGGGAGAGGCTTTCCTCTCATTTGGGCTCGAGCATTTTAGGAACCCTGGCGCCAGGTGAAGAACTAATTGAGCTAGTCGAACCGTCAAGTGGACCCCTTTCGGCCTGATATCCCAGTTGGACGGTGAGGAGGTTGAATGGGGTGCGCACCAGTGTGAGAGAAGGACCGGTCCGAGCGAGTGCTGGAGAGTGTTGTGTGTGTGTGGAATTATTGTTGCCTTTACCCTTTTTGTTCTATCTCTCTTGGTGTTTGAGTCTCTTTCCACAATGGGACAGGGACAAACAACCCCAAAGTCTCGGATCCTTTCTCACTTTCCAGAAGTTAAAGAAAGGGCCTTAAATGCGGGTCTGGTCATCAAGAAAGGTAAGTTCGACACCTTTTGTTCTGCAGAGTGGCCCACCTTTGGAGTCGGGTGGCCCATTCAAGGTTCCCTCTCCCTAGACCTGATCACTAAGGTTAAAGCAGTCATTTTTCAGCCAGACAATCGAGGCCATCCAGACCAAGTTCCTTACATTTTGGTTTGGGAGGATCTGGTGAGGAACCCTCCCGCTTGGTTAACAGTTTTTCTGACCCACCCCTCCAGTTCGGCCCCCGGGGCTAAAACCCCAGTCACGCCCGCCTTGGTCATAAAGGAGGAGGAAAAAGTTCCTCTTCCCACCTTGACCGGTCCTCAAATTAGGGCATCTCCTTCACCATCTCTGGTCTTACCAGAGAGTTCCCCCCTTTACCCATCCCTCGCAGGGGCAGAGGAAGATCGGCCGCCTCCATACGTGACTCCCCCTGGCCAAGCCAGTGCCGCGGAGGAGGAAATTTCCTCATCCTCCTCAACAGGACTGGCAGCAGGAGGAGGAATGGGTCGAAGACTTCGCCCCCGAGGGATCCGGGAAAGGGAGGGGGAAGACGGGCCCCCCTCATCAACACAGGGGGAGGAAACTGTCCCTACACTTCCAGTCCGGATGGTGGGCCAAGGGGGACCGGGAGGAGGGCAACAGTTTCAGTACTGGCCCTTCTCCTCCAGTGATCTATATAACTGGAGGACGCAGAACCCGCCCTTTTCTGAAGACCCCAAGTGTCTCATAGATCTCCTGGAGTCCATCATGCATACACACCGTCCCACTTGGGATGACTGTCATCAGCTGCTCAATACTCTTTTTACGACGGAGGAACGAGAGCGCATCCTCAACGAAGCGAGGAAGAACGTCTTGGGGGATAATGGGAGACCCACAACTCTCCAACCGGCCATAGACGAGGCTTTTCCCCTACGCGGCCCTAATTGGGATTTCGGGACCGCAGAAGGTAGGGAGCGTCTTCGGATCTACTGCCAGACTCTTATGGCCGGTCTCCGAGCGGCCGCCAGAAGGCCCACCAATTTTGCAAAAGTGAAAGCAGTCGTTCAAAGGGAAAACGAAAGCCCAGCCGGTTTCTTAGAGTGCCTCTATGAGGCATACCGTCAGTACACCCCTATTGACCCTGAGGCGGACCTCCACCGGTCTGCTGTGGTACTCTCATTCATTAATCAGGCAGCTCCAGACATTAGGAGAAAACTCAATAAACAGGAAAACTTAGGGGAGATGACTATAAGGGAAATGCTGCAGGTAGCAGAAAAGGTCTTTACCGCTAGGGAAACTCCAGAAGAAAGGGAGGAAAGACAGAGAAAGGAAGACAGGGAGGCCCAGGAGAAATTGAGAAAGGAGGACCGGGAGTTCCAGGCTAAGGAAAACCGAAAGCAACAGAGAGAAATGGCTCGTATTTTCCTAGCGGGTGTCCGGGACCAACCCAGGGGAGGGGGCCACGCCAGGACCCCGGATAAGGAACACTGTTTTTACTGTAAGGAAACGGGGCATTGGAAGAGAGAATGTCCTAAGTTAAAGGGAAGAAGAGGGTTTGGAAGGAGACCGGGAGAAAACAGGGAAAGGGAACGAGCAGTAGAGCGGGCCAGAGTCCTCCTAGCCGGAGAAGAGGACTGAAGGAGACGGGGCTCAGACCCCCTCCCCGAGTCCTGGGTAACAATGCATGTGGAGGGGAAGCCGATGGGGTTCATGGTGGATACCGGCGCCCAATATTCGGTTTTAAACAAGGCACATGGACCTTTGAACAAGGCACGAACAAGTGTTGTTCAGGGGGCCACCGGTACGCAGTTATGTACATGGACTACCAAAAGAAAGGTGAACTTAGGAAAACACCAGGTCACACACTCCTTCTTGGTCGTCCCTGAGAGCCCCGCTCCCCTGCTCGGACGGGACCTACTCACCAAAATAGGGGCCCATATCCATTTTGAACCAGATGGAATAATTGTGACTGATCGAGAAGGGAGCCCGATTCATGTCTTGTCCCTATCATTGGCTGACGAGCATCGTCTGTTTGAGAGTCAACAGGAACCAGGAGGGGACATGACTCATTGGGTAAAAAGATTTCCCACGGCCTGGGCGGAGACTGCGGGAACCGGCCTCGCCAAACACCTCCCGCCCGTAGTTATACAATTGAAGGCTTCTGCTCTCCCCATTCGGGTGAAACAGTATCCTATGCCTGAGGAGGCCCGAAGAGGCATAGCCCCTCATATCCACAGGCTAATAAAGGAAGGAGTACTGCGACCTTGTCAGTCTGCCTGGAATACTCCTCTGCTCCCCGTCCGAAAGCCGGGAAGCGGGGACTATAGGTCTGTGCAAGACCTACGAAAGGTAAACGAGCGGACGGAGGACATTCATCCCACCGTTCCGAATCCCTATACCTTGCTCAGCCACCTACCCCCCTCGCAAGTATGGTATACAACCCTTGATTTGAAAGATGCTTTCTTCAGCATTCCATTGTCAGAAATTAGTCAGCCGCTATTTGCTTTCGAATGGCAAGAAGATGGGGGCCAATCTCGACAGCTCACTTGGACCAGACTGCCGCAAGGATTTAAAAACTCTCCCACCCTGTTTAATGAGGCCCTGAGCCAGGACCTGGAACCTTTTCGTCGGAGCCACCCACGAGTCACTCTATTACAGTATGTTGATGACTTACTGTTAGCGGCAGAAACCCGAGAGGAGTGCATCAAGGCTACTGAACACCTGCTAACGGAATTAGGTGAGCTGGGGTATCGGGCAAGTGCCAAGAAAACTCACATCTGTAAAAGGTCAGTGACATATTTGGGTTATCGGATTGCAGATGGGGCAAGATGGCTGACTGATGCCATGAAACAGACTATTCTGGCTATCCCATCCCCGACATCCACTAGGGGGGTGAGAGAATTCCTGGGCTCCGCGGGGTTCTGTAGACTCTGGATTCCAGGATTTGCGGAAATAGCCAGACCCCTATATGAGGCCACCAAAGAAGCTCCAGATTGGAGTTGGGGAGAGAGAGAACAACAGGCCTTTGAGCAGCTAAAAGACGCTCTTTTGCAGGCCCCTGCCTTAGCCTTGCCAGATCCTACAAGACCATTCACTCTGTTTGTAGATGAGAAAAAGGGGGTAGCCAAAGGAGTCTTGACCCAACAGCTAGGTCCCTGGAAGAGACCAGTGGCATACTTTTCCAAGAAATTAGATGCAGTAGCGGCAGGATGGCCCCCCTGCCTCCGCATCATAGCGGCCATTGCCGTGCTGGTGAGAGAAGCCGATAAACTAACCTTTCGACAGGCCCTCTGGGTAACGGCCCCTCACCCGGTGGAGGGAATCCTTAAACAACCCCCTGGGAAATGGACGACGAATGCCAGGCTCACCCACTACCAGGGGCTCTTGTTGGATTCCCCTCGGATCACATTCACAGATCCCGTAATCCTGAACCCTGCCACCTTGTTGCCTAACCCGGAACTGCAGACACCTGTCCATAACTGCAAAGAATTCCTCTCCGAAGTTACACAGGTACGGGCTGACCTAAAGGATACCCCCCTGTCCGCCTGCAAATTAAACTGGTACACGGATGGAAGCAGTTTTTTCCAAGATGGAGCCCGAAGGGCAGGGGCAGCTGTAGTCGACCAAGAAGGAAATACGGTATGGAGCAGCGCCCTCCCACCCAGAACATCAGCCCAAAAAGCGGAATTAATTGCCTTGGCAGAGGCCCTGGAGAGGGCAAAAGAAAAGTGAGTCAATATCTACACCGATAGCCGCTATGCTTTCGGTACCATCCATGTCCACGGGGCCATCTATCGCGAAAGAGGATTCCGCACAGCAGAAGGAAAACATCTAAAGAACCTAGCCAAAGTCCAGCGTCTATTAATGGCAGTGGAAAAACCAAAGGCAGTGGCAGTGATGTATGTCCCAGGCCACCAGTCTGCCAAGACGCCGGAAGCTGTCGGTAACAACAGAGCAGATCAAGAAGCAAAGAGAGTAGCAATGGTGAGTCCTCCCATGGAGACAGGGCAACCTTCCACGGTTGCGGCGATAGACGTGCCGGTCCCAGAGCTCCCTCCGCTACCCCCCCGACCAGAATACTCCACAGAGGATTTCACTTGGATGAGAGCCCACTCCCCCTTTAGAGAAGGGGAAGACGGATGGAAAAGCGACTTGGAAGGCAAGTTAATTCTGCCTGAAAAACTCGGACGATTCCTGTTGGCTAACTTACATAAGTCCACCCATTTGGGGCGGAGAAAATTACTAGACTTGTTGACATCTGCGCAGCTCCGATTTCCGAACCAGACCATAACAGTCCGCCAAATTGTGGAAGATTGTGCCAGCTGCACAATCATGAAACCAGGACGAAGGGAGGGGCACCATACAGGTACTCGGGAACGGGGGAGGGCTCCGGAAAGAAGTTGAAAAGTGGATTTTACTGAGGTAAAACCGGGAAAGTTTGGGTACAAATATTTGCTGGTATTCATAGATACCTTTTCAGGCTGGGTGGAGGCTTTTCCTACAAAGAAGGAGACGAGTCAGGTAGTGGCAAAGGCTTTGCTAGAGGAAATCATACCCAGATATGGGGTGCCCGAGGCAATTGGGTCAGATAACGGTCCGGCTTTTGTTAGTAAAGTCCTGCAGGGACTAGCCCAGACTATGGGGGCCAATTGGAAGCTACATTGTGAATATAACCCCCAGAGCTCAGGGCAAGTAGAAAGGATGAATAGGACACTAAAGGAGACTTTAGCCAAATTGGCCCTGGAGACTGGCGGTGATTGGGTGACGCTCCTTCCCTTGGCCATCTTCCGAGTCCGGAACTCCCCCTATGTCCATGGGCTAACTCCCTTTGAGATCCTGTATGGGGCTCCACCCCCCATCATTCAGAGGACCTTAAGCCCAGAACTAGGTGATCTGGCCCCAAATTACCTGACCATGTTGCAGGCTTTAGCTAAAGTGCAACAACGGATTTGGCCCTTAATTCAAGCATACCACGCTGTTAAGAGGGACCCGGCTCCGGAACATGGCATAGTCCCAGGTGACATGGTATGGGTTAAAAGGCATCAGTCTAAAACCCTAGAGCCTAGATGGAAAGGACCTTATGTTGTACTGTTTACTACCCCTACCGCCCTCAAGGTCGACGGGATTGCAGCATGGGTACACCATTCCCATGTAAGACGGGCTCACCCTCCAGAGAAAAAACAGGAAAATTGGTCCGCACGGAAGCATCCAACAAACCCACTCAAGCTCCGGCTGATACGGGATGCTCCGAAAAACGAGAACACTCCAGATGCTCCGCAGCCCTCCTAGAATGGGATTATCACCTGGGTCCACTACACCCACATCAGACCGGCAGATCCGGTAGCTATGAAGAAAGGCTTCCTGCCAACAAGAAGGGTGTCCCACCACAAGGAAAATTTTTTCAAACTCAAACTTCATACTGGACCTCGGTAACTTTATTCCTTTTTCTAACCCTGTCCACCACTTGCTGGGATCATACAAATCCACATCAACCTTTTAACCTGACCTGGATGATTGTAGATGTGTCCACAGGAGACATTCTTAACCAGACCTCCAAGGTGACCCCTCCCAGCACCTGGTTCCCAAAATTATACTTTGACTTAAGGGCCTTATTCACTGGCAGGGGACAATGGGATTTGCGCCAAAGTTACTTCTATGTCTGCCCCGCTCCCCAACCCAACCACAGAAAAAAATGTGGAGGAATCGCAGACTATTATTGTAAGTCATGGGGTTGTGAGAGCTCAGGGGATATATGGTGGCCACCCCCCAAACAGGGGGACCTTATTCAATTAAGTAGAGTCTCTCAATCTGGCATTACATACCACCAACCTAGACCTATAAATAAGGGATGCCCAACTCCCCCCAATTGTAATCCCATTATGATAAATTTCACTGATTTAGGAAAAAAGGCAACGAATTGGGAATTGGGTAAATCCTGGGGAGTCAGACTCTACAAAACAAATCATCCAGGAGCCCTTTTTACTTTGCGGCGTGTGCAACAACCAGTCTCTACTCTAACAATAGGCCCTAATAAGGTACTTAGGCCACCCTATGTAAAGCCACCTCCCCAACCTCCCACAGCTCATCACCTTCCCTCAACCATAGCCCGGGCTAATGTTACAACTCCAAGACCATCAGAAACCAGCCCTCCCCTGGTGAGGCCCAGTCTCATGACCGCATCTAAAGACCCCCTCTGGGAGCTAGTGGGTGCTGCCTTCCTGACGTTAAACCACACCAACCCTAACATGACTAACTCCTGTTGGTTATGTTATGATGTGAGGCCCCCATTCTATGAGGCAATAGGGCTAAACACCACTCACGATACCTCATGTGAAGAAAACCCTACTCAATGTTCCTGGGGGGACCGTAAGAGAGGTCTGACCATACAGCAGGTAAGCGGACAAGGAACCTGCTTAGGAAAAGTGCCAAAGAACAGACGGGACTTATGTACTGTTATTAACGCCAGTTCTACCTGGGAAAATGCTATTAAATGGGTAATTCCAAAGGACAATGGGTGGTGGCTATGCTCGCGGTCTGGACTCACCCCGTGCCTATCAACTAAGGTGTTTAACAGCTCTAAAGAATTCTGTGTTATAGTGACTGTGCTGCCCCGCATCCTCTATCATTCGGAAGAGAGTCTATATTCATACTGGAATACAAAAATGGTTGAAAAAAGGAAAAAGAGAGAACCTATTTCCACAGTAACTATTGCTACCCTACTCAGCCTAGGGTTAGCGGGAGCAGGAACCGGCATAGCTTCTTTGGCCACCCAGCAGAAAGGGATGTCTTCGCTGCGTGCAGCCATAGACGAAGATATAGAGAGAATAGAAACCTCCATTAGCCACCTAGAAAAATCCCTCACTTCAATGTCTGAGGTAGTACTTCAAAACCGACGAGGTCTGGACTTGTTGTTCCTCCAAAAGGGGGGAGTATGTGTTGCTCTAGGAAGAATGTTGTTTTTACTCTGACCATACCGGAGTTGTTCGTGACTCCATGTCTAAACTTCGAAAGAGCCTGGAACAAAGAAAACGAGAAAGAGAGGCCGGGGAAAGCTGGTTCGAGTCTTGGTTTAACCAGTCCCCATGGTTGGCTACCCTTTTATCTGCATTGGCAGGGCCAATAATAATCAACCTATTACTTGTTACCATAGGACCCTGGATTCTAAACCGACTTATGACTTTTGTCAAAAGTCGAATTAATACTATCCAACTTCTGGTCCTCCGCCAACAATATCAGGCTCTTCATCCCCTTGAGAATGATTCCTCAATTTAGGCTGTAAGAAAAGGGGGGAATGAAAGGAATAGGAGGTCTCAGCGGGCCCCAACCCCCTTGTTGGAGAAACCAGTACCAAACATCCCATGTAGATAAGATAAGCAATGCGGCAGGGCTCAGTTAGGGCATATAGAATGTGGGGAATGTGAGTGGGGGGTACATGCAAGATGTGAAGTACGTGCAAGATGTGAGGTACGCGCAAGATGTGCTCTGCCTGCTTGCCCAATGTTGATAACGAAAATATGCATGCCACCGCAGTCTATATAAGATTTCCCCTAAAGAGGCTCAGGGTCGTGTTTTCCTAACCGGTCCTGCGTGTCCGTGTGGGAGCTCGACCCTGGCTAGCCAGCCCAATAAACTCTGCTTTGTTGATTGCATTCTCGCCTGGCTCTCTGTCTCTCGGGGGAATAGGATTCCGGGTCCTAACACTTTCACATGCTAACTCAAATCTCAAGGAGAAACAACGTGCCGGAACCTCCTGCTTCAGACCTTGATCTCCTGCAAGAGATAGAGTGATTCTTCCATTCTCTCCAATGAGGCTTTCTTGTACAAAGTTCGTGTTCCTCCACAATGAAAATGCTGAGAGGTAGGTAGTATTCCTTTAACCAGCTATCTCCATTCACAATGCTAAGCAAAGTGCTAGACCTGCTTGCTTCTGACATGAATGGTTCTCTTACAAGAGCTCCAGTACTTCTTCCTTTCACTTGTAGGGGCGACCTAGCAGAAATGTGATTTTTTTCACCAATGAAAACGATGAGACAGGCAGTATTCCTTTAAACAGTTAACTCAATTCACTATCCTAAATAAGGGGCCACACTCTCTTGCTTCTACCATTAATGATTGTCTTACAAGTGCTCCAGCACTTCTTCCTTTCAGTTGCATAGAGCCATTTAGCACAAAGTTGATTTTGCTCACAGAAGAAAACAATGAGAGACAGGCAGTATTAATTTCTTCAGCTCACTCAAATCACAATACTAAACCAGGCCCTAGGCCCTCTTGCTTCTCACATTAAAGATACTATTGGAAGAGTTGCAGTGCTTCTTCCATTCTTTTGAGGGTCGATTTACCACAGAGCTGATGTTCTTCACCCATGAAAACACTGAGTTAGGCAGTATTTCTTTGCACAGTTAACTCTGTTCACCACGGTAGACAAGGTGCTGGACCCTCTTGCTTCTAACATTAAGGATTGTCTGTCCACTGCTACAGTGCTTCTTCCATTCACTTTAAAGGGGCGATTTTATACAAAGCTGATGTTCTCCACATGTTAAAACGCTGACAGATAGGCAGTTCTGCTATCACACACTTATGTAATTCCCCCTTGTAAACAATGTGCTAAGTTGTCTTGTTTGTAACATTAATGGTTCCCTTACAAGTGAAGCAGTGCTTCTTCCTTCCACTTGAAAAGGGCTATTTCTCACATTGATAATGTTCTTCACACTTTAAAAGTCTGAGAGATAGGCAGTATTGCTTTAAAAAGTGAACTCTATTATCACTGCTAAGCAAAGTGCTAGAGCCTCTTGCTGCTGCTCTTCATAGTTTTGCTCCATGACAAACTGCCCTTGTTCAATTCACCTACATGCAGCTATTTGGCACAATGCTGATGCACCTCACCCATTCAAAAACTCAGTAGTAGGCAGGATTCCACTCAACTGGTAACTCACTTTTTCTAGGGAAACAAGGTGCAAGGCATTCCTGCCTCTCACACATCGTGTAGTGCCAGGAGATACAAGTGTTTGCCTATTTCCTATGAAGCAGGTATGTGTCAAAGAGTAGCTGGTTCTGCACTTCAAAGGCTATCATTTCACAAGCATTCCTTTCACATGCTAACTCAAATCTCAAGGAGAAACAATGTGCAAGAACCTCCTGCTTCAGACCTTGATCTCCTGCAAGAGATAGAGTGATTCTTCCATTCTCTCGAATGGGGCTTTCTTGTACAAAGTTCGTGTTCCTCCAGAATGAAAATGCTGAGAGGTAGGTAGTATTCCTTTAACCAGCTATCTCCATTCACAATGCTAAGCAAAGTGCTAGACTTGCTTGCTTCTGACATGAATGGTTCTCTTACAAGAGCTCCAGTACTTCTCCCTTTCACTTGTAGCGGGGACCTAGCACAAATGTGATTTTTTTCACCCATGAAAACGATGTGACAGGCAGTATTCATTTAACCAGTTAACTCAATTCACTATGCTAAATAAGGGGCCACACCCTCTTGCTTCTACCATTAATGATTCTCTTACAAGTGCTCCAGCACTTCTTCCTTTCACTTGCATAGAGCCATTTAGCACAAAGTTGATTTTGCTCACACAAGAAAACAATGAGAGATAGGCAGTATTAATTTCTTCAGCTCACCCAAATGACAATACTAAACCAGGCCCTAGGCCTTCTTTCTTCTCACATTAATGATTCTCTTGCAAGAGTTGCAGTGCTTCTTCCATTCTTTTGTGAGGCTCGATGTACCACAGAGCTGATGTTCTTCACCCATGAAAACACTGAGTTAGGCAGTATTCCTTTGCACAGTTAACTCTGTTTACCACGGTAAACAAGGTGCTAGATCCTCTGGCTTCTAACGTTAAGGATTGTCTTTCAACTCCTACAGTGCTTCTTCCATTCACTTTAAAGGGGCTGTTTTACAGAAAGTTGATGTTCTTCACACTTTAACACGCTGACAGATAGGCACTATTGCTTTCGCACACTAATGTAATTCCCCCTTGTTAACAATGTGCTAAGTTGTCTTGTTTGCAACATTAATGGTTCTCTTACAAGGGCTACAGTGTTTCTTCCTTGCACTTTAAATGCATTATTGGGCACAGAGTAATATTCAACACGCATGAAAACACTGAGTGATAGGCAGTATTCCTTTAAACAAGTATCACCATTCTCCTTGGAAAACACGGTGCTTGACCCTCCTGCTTCTAACATTCACAATTCTCTTAAAGGAGATGCCGTGCTTCATCCATCCACTACTAAGATGAGATTTAGCACAAAATTGATGTTCCTCACCCATGAAAACAATGAGACTTAGGCAGTATTCCTTTCAACAGGTAACTGAATTCCCAATTTTAAAGAACGTGCCAGATCCTCTTGCTAATAAAATGAAAGATTCTCTTCCAATATCTACAGTGTATCTTCCTTTCACTTGTGGGGGCAATTTAGCACCAAGTTGATGTTTCTCTCCCATGAAATCATTGAGAGGTAGGCAGTATTCCTTTGCACAGTTAACTCTGTTCACCACAGTAAACAAGGTGTTAGACCCTCTTGCTTCTAACATTAAGGATTGTCTGTCCACTGCTACAGTGCTTCTTCCATTCACTTTAAAGGGGCGATTTTATACAAAGCCGATGTTCCCCACACGTTAAAACGCTGACAGATAGGCAGTTCTGCTATCACACACTTATGTAATTCCCCCTTGTAAACAATGTGCTAAGTTGTCTTGTTTGTAACATTAATGGTTCCCTTACAAGGGAAGCAGTGCTTCTTCCTTCCACTTGAAAAGGGCTATTTTTCACAATGATAATGTTCTTCACACTTTAAAAGTCTGAGTGATAGGCAGTATTCCTTTAAAAAGTGAACTCTATTCTCACTGATAAACAAAGTGCTAGAGCCTCTTGCTGCTGCTCTTCATGGTTTTGCTCCATGACAAACTGCCCTTGTTCAATTCACCTACATGCAGCTATTTGGCCCAATGCTGATGCACCTCATCCATTCAAAAACTCAGTAGTAGGCAGGATTCCAGTCAACTGGTAACTCAATTCTAGGGAATCAAGGTGCAAGACATTCCTGCCTCTCACACATCGTGTAGTGCCAGGAGATACAAGTGTTTGCCTATTTGCTATGAAGCACGTATGTGTCAAAGAGTAGCTGGTTCTGCACTTCAAAGGCTATCATTTCACAAGCATTCCTTTTGAAAGGAATAGGAGGTCTCAGCGGGCCCCAACCCCCTTGTTGGAGAAACCAGTACCAAACATCCCATGTAGATAAGATAAGCAATGCGGTAGGGCTCAGTTAGGGCATATAGAATGTGATGAATGTGAGTGGGGGGTACATGCAAGATGTGAAGTACGTGCAAGATGTGAGGTACGCGCAAGATGTGCTCTGCCTGCTTGCCCAATGTTGATAACGAAAATATGCATGCCACCGCAGTCTATTTAAGATTTCCCCTAAAGAGGCTGAGGGTCGTGTTTTCCTAACCGGTCCTGCGTGTCCGTGTGGGAGCTCGACCCTGGCTAGCCAGCCCAATAAACTCTGCTTTGTTGATTGTATTCTCGCCTGGCTCTCTGTCTCTCAGGGGAATAGGATTCCGGGTCCTAACATTTGGAGGTCCCACCGAGATTTCATTTTCTCGAGAGACAGAACCTGCCTGTGAGAAAGCAGGGGCGATCCCAAGTCCTAGGCGTTGGGAGGGGATCCCAGACCCTCATTTGGAGGAACTTGAGTGTTCCATTTGGGCCGCGGCGGGGATTCGGCCAATCCCCAGGGAGATTCATTCTGGGAATCTCGCAAGGAGGACCACAGGGTCCTATTGGGAGAGGCTTTCCTCTCATTTGGGCTCGAGCATTTTAGGAACCCTGGCGCCAGGTGAAGAACTAATTGAGCTAGTCGAACAACCACCCGTCAAGTGGACCCCTTTCGGCCTGATATCCCAGTTGGACGGTGAGGAGGTTGAATGGGGTGCGCACCAGTGTGAGAGAAGGACCGGTCCGAGCGAGTGCTGGAGAGTGTTGTGTGTGTGTGGAATTATTGTTGCCTTTACCCTTTTTGTTCTATCTCTCTTGGTGTTTGAGTCTCCTTCCACAATGGGACAGGGACAAACAACCCCAAAGTCTCTGATCCTTTCTCACTTTCCAGAAGTTAAAGAAAGGGCCTTAAATGCGGGTCTGGTCATCAAGAAAGGTAAGTTCGACACCTTTTGTTCTGCAGAGTGGCCCACCTTTGGAGTCGGGTGGCCCATTCAAGGTTCCCTCTCCCTAGACCTGATCACTAAGGTTAAAGCAGTCATTTTTCAGCCAGACAATCGAGGCCATCCAGACCAAGTTCCTTACATTTTGGTTTGGGAGGATCTGGTGAGGAACCCTCCCCCTTGGTTAACAGTTTTTCTGACCCACCCCTCCAGTTCGGCCCCCGGGGCTAAAACCCCAGTCACGCCCGCCTTGGTCATAAAGGAGGAGGAAAAACTTCCTCTTCCCACCTTGACCGGTCCTCAAATTAGGGCATCTCCTTCACCATCTCTGGTCTTACCAGAGAGTTCCCCCCTTTACCCATCCCTCGCAGGGGCAGAGGAAGATCGGCCGCCTCAATACGTGACTCCCCCTGGCCAAGCCAGTGCCCCGGAGGAGGAAATTTCCTCATCCTCCTCAACAGGACTGGCAGCAGGAGGAGGAATGGGTCGAAGACTTCGCCCCCGAGGGATCCGGGAAAGGGAGGGGGAAGACGGGCCCCCCTCATCAACACAGGGGGAGGAAACTGTCCCTACACTTCCAGTCCGGATGGTGGGCCAAGGGGGACCGGGAGGAGGGCAACAGTTTCAGTACTGGCCCTTCTCCTCCAGTGATCTATATAACTGGAGGACGCAGAACCCGCCCTTTTCTGAAGACCCCAAGTGTCTCATAGATCTCCTGGAGTCCATCATGCATACACACCGTCCCACTTGGGATGACTGTCATCAGCTGCTCAATACTCTTTTTACGACGGAGGAACGAGAGCGCATCCTCAACGAAGCGAGGAAGAACGTCTTGGGGGATAATGGGAGACCCACAACTCTCCAACCGGCCATAGACGAGGCTTTTCCCCTACGCCGCCCTAATTGGGATTTCGGGACCGCAGAAGATAGGGAGCGTCTTCGGATCTACTGCCAGACTCTTATGGCCGGTCTCCGAGCGGCCGCCAGAAGGCCCACCAATTTTGCAAAAGTGAAAGCAGTCGTTCAAAGGGAAAACGAAAGCCCAGCCGGTTTCTTAGAGTGCCTCTATGAGGCATACCGTCAGTACACCCCTATTGACCCTGAGGCGGACCTCCACCGGTCTGCTGTGGTACTCTCATTCATTAATCAGGCAGCTCCAGACATTAGGAGAAAACTCAATAAACAGGAAAACTTAGGGAAGATGACTATAAGGGAAATGCTGCAGGTAGCAGAAAAGGTCTTTACCGCTAGGGAAACTCCAGAAGAAAGGGAGGAAAGACAGAGAAAGGAAGACAGGGAGGCCCAGGAGAAATTGAGAAAGGAGGACCGGGAGTTCCAGGCTAAGGAAAACCGAAAGCAACAGAGAGAAATGGCTCGTATTTTCCTAGCGGGTGTCCGGGACCAACCCAGGGGAGGGGGCCACGCCAGGACCCTGGATAAGGAACACTGTTTTTACTGTAAGGAAACGGGGCATTGGAAGAGAGAATGTCCTAAGTTAAAGGGAAGAAGAGGGTTTGGAAGGAGACCGGGGGAAAACAGGGAAAGGGAACGAGCAGTAGAGCAGGCCAGAGTCCTCCTAGCCGGAGAAGAGGACTGAAGGAGACGGGGCTCAGACCCCCTCCCCGAGTCCTGGGTAACAATGCATGTGGAGGGGAAGCCGATGGGGTTCATGGTGGATACCGGCGCCCAATATTCGGTTTTAAACAAGGCACATGGACCTTTGAACAAGGCACGAACAAGTGTTGTTCAGGGGGCCACCGGTACGCAGTTATGTACATGGACTACCAAAAGAAAGGTGAACTTAGGAAAACACCAGGTCACACACTCCTTCTTGGTCGTCCCTGAGAGCCCCGCTCCCCTGCTCGGACGGGACCTACTCACCAAAATAGGGGCCCATATCCATTTTGAACCAGATGGAATAATTGTGACTGATCGAGAAGGGAGCCCGATTCATGTCTTGTCCCTATCATTGGCTGACGAGCATCGTCTGTTTGAGAGTCAACAGGAACCAGGAGGGGACATGACTCATTGGGTAAAAAGATTTCCCACGGCCTGGGCGGAGACTGCGGGAACCGGCCTCGCCAAACACCTCCCGCCCGTAGTTATACAATTGAAGGCTTCTGCTCTCCCCATTCGGGTGAAACAGTATCCTATGCCTGAGGAGGCCCGAAGAGGCATAGCCCCTCATATCCACAGGCTAATAAAGGAAGGAGTACTGCGACCTTGTCAGTCTGCCTGGAATACTCCTCTGCTCCCCGTCCGAAAGCCGGGAAGCGGGGACTATAGGTCTGTGCAAGACCTACGAAAGGTAAACGAGCGGACGGAGGACATTCATCCCACCGTTCCGAATCCCTATACCTTGCTCAGCCACCTACCCCCCTCGCAAGTATGGTATACAACCCTTGATTTGAAAGATGCTTTCTTCAGCATTCCATTGTCAGAAATTAGTCAGCCGCTATTTGCTTTCGAATGGCAAGAAGATGGGGGCCAATCTCGACAGCTCACTTGGACCAGACTGCCGCAAGGATTTAAAAACTCTCCCACCCTGTTTAATGAGGCCCTGAGCCAGGACCTGGAACCTTTTCGTCGGAGCCACCCACGAGTCACTCTATTACAGTATGTTGATGACTTACTGTTAGCGGCAGAAACCCGAGAGGAGTGCATCAAGGCTACTGAACACCTGCTAACGGAATTAGGTGAGCTGGGGTATCGGGCAAGTGCCAAGAAAACTCACATCTGTAAAAGGTCAGTGACATATTTGGGTTATCGGATTGCAGATGGGGCAAGATGGCTGACTGATGCCATGAAACAGACTATTCTGGCTATCCCATCCCCGACATCCACTAGGGGGGTGAGAGAATTCCTGGGCTCCGCGGGGTTCTGTAGACTCTGGATTCCAGGATTTGCGGAAATAGCCAGACCCCTATATGAGGCCACCAAAGAAGCTCCAGATTGGAGTTGGGGAGAGAGAGAACAACAGGCCTTTGAGCAGCTAAAAGACGCTCTTTTGCAGGCCCCTGCCTTAGCCTTGCCAGATCCTACAAGACCATTCACTCTGTTTGTAGATGAGAAAAAGGGGGTAGCCAAAGGAGTCTTGACCCAACAGCTAGGTCCCTGGAAGAGACCAGTGGCATACTTTTCCAAGAAATTAGATGCAGTAGCGGCAGGATGGCCCCCCTGCCTCCGCATCATAGCGGCCATTGCCGTGCTGGTGAGAGAAGCCGATAAACTAACCTTTGGACAGGCCCTCTGGGTAACGGCCCCTCACCCGGTGGAGGGAATCCTTAAACAACCCCCTGGGAAATGGACGACGAATGCCAGGCTCACCCACTACCAGGGGCTCTTGTTGGATTCCCCTCGGATCACATTCACAGATCCCGTAATCCTGAACCCTGCCACCTTGTTGCCTAACCCGGAACTGCAGACACCTGTCCATAACTGCAAAGAATTCCTCTCCGAAGTTACACAGGTACGGGCTGACCTAAAGGATACCCCCCTGTCCGCCTGCAAATTAAACTGGTACACGGATGGAAGCAGTTTTTTCCAAGATGGAGCCCGAAGGGCAGGGGCAGCTGTAGTCGACCAAGAAGGAAATACGGTATGGAGCAGCGCCCTCCCACCCAGAACATCAGCCCAAAAAGCGGAATTAATTGCCTTGGCAGAGGCCCTGGAGAGGGCAAAAGAAAAGTGAGTCAATATCTACACCGATAGCCGCTATGCTTTCGGTACCATCCATGTCCACGGGGCCATCTATCGCGAAAGAGGATTCCGCACAGCAGAAGGAAAACATCTAAAGAACCTAGCCAAAGTCCAGCGTCTATTAATGGCAGTGGAAAAACCAAAGGCAGTGGCAGTGATGTATGTCCCAGGCCACCAGTCTGCCAAGACGCCGGAAGCTGTCGGTAACAACAGAGCAGATCAAGAAGCAAAGAGAGTAGCAATGGTGAGTCCTCCCATGGAGACAGGGCAACCTTCCACGGTTGCGGCGATAGACGTGCCGGTCCCAGAGCTCCCTCCGCTACCCCCCCGACCAGAATACTCCACAGAGGATTTCACTTGGATGAGAGCCCACTCCCCCTTTAGAGAAGGGGAAGACGGATGGAAAAGCGACTTGGAAGGCAAGTTAATTCTGCCTGAAAAACTCGGACGATTCCTGTTGGCTAACTTACATAAGTCCACCCATTTGGGGCGGAGAAAATTACTAGACTTGTTGACATCTGCGCAGCTCCGATTTCCGAACCAGACCATAACAGTCCGCCAAATTGTGGAAGATTGTGCCAGCTGCACAATCATGAAACCAGGACGAAGGGAGGGGCACCATACAGGTACTCGGGAACGGGGGAGGGCTCCGGAAAGAAGTTGAAAAGTGGATTTTACTGAGGTAAAACCGGGAAAGTTTGGGTACAAATATTTGCTGGTATTCATAGATACCTTTTCAGGCTGGGTGGAGGCTTTTCCTACAAAGAAGGAGACGAGTCAGGTAGTGGCAAAGGCTTTGCTAGAGGAAATCATACCCAGATATGGGGTGCCCGAGGCAATTGGGTCAGATAACGGTCCGGCTTTTGTTAGTAAAGTCCTGCAGGGACTAGCCCAGACTATGGGGGCCAATTGGAAGCTACATTGTGAATATAACCCCCAGAGCTCAGGGCAAGTAGAAAGGATGAATAGGACACTAAAGGAGACTTTAGCCAAATTGGCCCTGGAGACTGGCGGTGATTGGGTGACGCTCCTTCCCTTGGCCATCTTCCGAGTCCGGAACTCCCCCTATGTCCATGGGCTAACTCCCTTTGAGATCCTGTATGGGGCTCCACCCCCCATCATTCAGAGGACCTTAAGCCCAGAACTAGGTGATCTGGCCCCAAATTACCTGACCATGTTGCAGGCTTTAGCTAAAGTGCAACAACGGATTTGGCCCTTAATTCAAGCATACCACGCTGTTAAGAGGGACCCGGCTCCGGAACATGGCATAGTCCCAGGTGACATGGTATGGGTTAAAAGGCATCAGTCCAAAACCCTAGAGCCTAGATGGAAAGGACCTTATGTTGTACTGTTTACTACCCCTACCGCCCTCAAGGTCGACGGGATTGCAGCATGGGTACACCATTCCCATGTAAGACGGGCTCACCCTCCAGAGAAAAAACAGGAAAATTGGTCCGCACGGAAGCATCCAACAAACCCACTCAAGCTCCGGCTGATACGGGATGCTCCGAAAAACGAGAACACTCCAGATGCTCCGCAGCCCTCCTAGAATGGGATTATCACCTGGGTCCACTACACCCACATCAGACCGGCAGATCCGGTAGCTATGAAGAAAGGCTTCCTGCCAACAAGAAGGGTGTCCCACCACAAGGAAAATTTTTTCAAACTCAAACTTCATACTGGACCTCGGTAACTTTATTCCTTTTTCTAACCCTGTCCACCACTTGCTGGGGGCATACAAATCCACATCAACCTTTTAACCTGACCTGGATGATTGTAGATGTGTCCACAGGAGACATTCTTAACCAGACCTCCAAGGTGACCCCTCCCAGCACCTGGTTCCCAAAATTATACTTTGACTTAAGGGCCTTATTCACTGGCAGGGGACAATGGGATTTGTGCCAAAGTTACTTCTATGTCTGCCCCGCTCCCCAACCCAACCACAGAAAAAAATGTGGAGGAATCGCAGACTATTATTGTAAGTCATGGGGTTGTGAGAGCTCAGGGGATATATGGTGGCCACCCCCCGAACAGGGGGACCTTATTCAATTAAGTAGAGTCTCTCAATCTGGCATTACATACCACCAACCTAGACCTATAAATAAGGGATGCCCAACTCCCCCCAATTGTAATCCCATTATGATAAATTTCACTGATTTAGGAAAAAAGGCAACGAATTGGGAATTGGGTAAATCCTGGGGAGTCAGACTCTACAAAACAAATCATCCAGGAGCCCTTTTTACTTTGCGGCGTGTGCAACAACCAGTCTCTACTCTAACAATAGGCCCTAATAAGGTACTTAGGCCACCCTATGTAAAGCCACCTCCCCAACCTCCCACAGCTCATCACCTTCCCTCAACCATAGCCCGGGCTAATGTTACAACTCCAAGACCATCAGAAACCAGCCCTCCCCTGGTGAGGCCCAGTCTCATGACCGCATCTAAAGACCCCCTCTGGGAGCTAGTGGGTGCTGCCTTCCTGACGTTAAACCACACCAACCCTAACATGACTAACTCCTGTTGGTTATGTTATGATGTGAGGCCCCCATTCTATGAGGCAATAGGGCTAAACACCACTCACGATACCTCATGTGAAGAAAACCCTACTCAATGTTCCTGGGGAGACCGTAAGAGAGGTCTGGCCATACAGCAGGTAAGCGGACAAGGAACCTGCTTAGGAAAAGTGCCAAAGAACAGACGGGACTTATGTACTGTTATTAACGCCAGTTCTACCTGGGAAAATGCTATTAAATGGGTAATTCCAAAGGACAATGGGTGGTGGCTATGCTCGCGGTCTGGACTCACCCCGTGCCTATCAACTAAGGTGTTTAACAGCTCTAAAGAATTCTGTGTTATAGTGACTGTGCTGCCCCGCATCCTCTATCATTCGGAAGAGAGTCTATATTCATACTGGAATACAAAAATGGTTGAAAAAAGGAAAAAGAGAGAACCTATTTCCACAGTAACTATTGCTACCCTACTCAGCCTAGGGTTAGCGGGAGCAGGAACCGGCATAGCTTCTTTGGCCACCCAGCAGAAAGGGATGTCTTCGCTGCGTGCAGCCATAGACGAAGATATAGAGAGAATAGAAACCTCCATTAGCCACCTAGAAAAATCCCTCACTTCAATGTCTGAGGTAGTACTTCAAAACCGACGAGGTCTGGACTTGTTGTTCCTCCAAAAGGGGGGAGTATGTGTTGCTCTAGGAAGAATGTTGTTTTTACTCTGACCATACCGGAGTTGTTCGTGACTCCATGTCTAAACTTCGAAAGAGCCTGGAACAAAGAAAACGAGAAAGAGAGGCCGGGGAAAGCTGGTTCGAGTCTTGGTTTAACCAGTCCCCATGGTTGGCTACCCTTTTATCTGCATTGGCAGGGCCAATAATAATCATCCTATTACTTGTTACCATAGGACCCTGGATTCTAAACCGACTTATGACTTTTGTCAAAAGTCGAATTAATACTATCCAACTTCTGGTCCTCCGCCAACAATATCAGGCTCTTCATCCCCTTGAGAATGATTCCTCAATTTAGGCTGTAAGAAAAGGGGGGAATGAAAGGAATAGGAGGTCTCAGCGGGCCCCAACCCCCTTGTTGGAGAAACCAGTACCAAACATCCCATGTAGATAAGATAAGCAATGCGGCAGGGCTCAGTTAGGGCATATAGAATGTGGGGAATGTGAGTGGGGGGTACATGCAAGATGTGAAGTACGTGCAAGATGTGAGGTACGCGCAAGATGTGCTCTGCCTGCTTGCCCAATGTTGATAAAGAAAATATGCATGCCACCGCAGTCTATATAAGATTTCCCCTAAAGAGGCTCAGGGTCGTGTTTTCCTAACCGGTCCTGCGTGTCCGTGTGGGAGCTCGACCCTGGCTAGCCAGCCCAATAAACTCTGCTTTGTTGATTGCATTCTCGCCTGGCTCTCTGTCTCTCGGGGGAATAGGATTCCGGGTCCTAACACTTTCACATGCTAACTCAAATCTCAAGGAGAAACAACGTGCCGGAACCTCCTGCTTCAGACCTTGATCTCCTGCAAGAGATAGAGTGATTCTTCCATTCTCTCCAATGAGGCTTTCTTGTACAAAGTTCGTGTTCCTCCACAATGAAAATGCTGAGAGGTAGGTAGTATTCCTTTAACCAGCTATCTCCATTCACAATGCTAAGCAAACTGCTAGACCTGCTTGCTTCTGACATGAATGGTTCTCTTACAAGAGCTCCAGTACTTCTTCCTTTCACTTGTAGGGGCGACCTAGCACAAATGTGATTTTTTCACCCATGAAAACGATGAGACAGGCAGTATTCCTTTAAACAGTTAACTCAATTCACTATCCTAAATAAGGGGCCACAAACTCTTGCTTCTACCATTAATGATTGTCTTACAAGTGCTCCAGCACTTCTTCCTTTCAGTTGCATAGAGCCATTTAGCACAAAGTTGATTTTCTTCACAGAAGAAAACAATGAGAGACAGGCAGTATTTCTTTCTTCAGCTCACTCAAATCACAATACTAAACCAGGTCCTAGGCCCTCTTGCTTCTCACATTAATGATACTCTTGCAAGAGTTGCAGTGCTTCTTCCATTCTTTTGAGGGTCGATTTACCACACAGCTGATGTTCTTCACCCATGAAAACACTGAGTTAGGCAGTATTCCTTTGCACAGTTAACTCTGTTCACCACGGTAGACAAGGTGCTGGACCCTCTTGCTTCTAACATTAAGGATTGTCTGTCCACTGCTACAGTGCTTCTTCCATTCACTTTAAAGGGGCGATTTTATACAAAGCTGATGTTCTCCACATGTTAAAACGCTGACAGACAGGCAGTTCTGCTATCACACACTTATGTAATTCCCCCTTGTAAACAATGTGCTAAGTTGTCTTGTTTGTAACATTAATGGTTCCCTTACAAGGGAAGCAGTGCTTCTTCCTTCCACTTGAAAAGGGCTATTTTTCACATTCATAATGTTCTTCACACTTTAAAAGTCTGAGAGATAGGCAGTATTCTTTTAAAAAGTGAACTCTATTATCACTGCTAAACAAACTGCTAGAGTCTCTTGCTGCTGCTCTTCATGGTTTTGCTCCATGACAAACTGCCCTTGTTCAATTCACCTACATGCAGCTATTTGGCACAATGCTGATGCACCTCACCCATTCAAAAACTCAGTAGTAGGCAGGATTCCACTCAACTGGTAACTCACTTTTTCTAGGGAAACAAGGTGCAAGGCATTCCTGCCTCTCACACATCGTGTAGTGCCAGGAGATACAAGTGTTTGCCTATTTCCTATGAAGCAGGTATGTGTCAAAGAGTAGCTGGTTCTGCACTTCAAAGGCTATCATTTCACAAGCATTCCTTTCACATGCTAACTCAAATCTCAAGGAGAAACAACGTGCCGGAACCTCCTGCTTCAGACCTTGATCTCCTGCAAGAGATAGAGTGATTCTTCCATTCTCTCGAATGGGGCTTTCTTGTACAATGTTCGTGTTCCTCCACAATGAAAATGCTGAGAGGTAGGTAGTATTCCTTTAACCAGCTATCTCCTTTCACAATGCTAAGCAAAGTGCTAGACCTGCTTGCTTCTGACATGAATACTTCTCTTATAATAGCTCCAGTACTTCTTCCTTTCACTTGTAGGGGAGACCTAGCACAAATGTGATTTTTTTCACCCATGAAAACGATGAGACAGGCAGTATTCCTTTAAACAGTTAACTCAATTCACTATGCTAAATAAGGGGCCACACCCTCTTGCTGCTACCATTAATGATTCTCTTACAAGTACTCCAGCACATCCTCCTTTCACTTGCATAGAGCCATTTAGCACAAAGTTGATTTTCCTCACACAAGAAAACAATGAGAGACAGGCAGTATTTCTTTCTTCAGCTCACTCAAATCACAATACTAAACCAGGCCCTAGGCCCTCTTGCTTCTCACATTAATGATACTATTGGAAGAGTTGCAGTGCTTCTTCCATTCTTTTGTGAGGCTCGATTTACCACAGAGCTGATGTTCTTCACCCATGAAAACACTGAGTTAGGCAGTATTTCTTTGCACAGTTAACTCTGTTCACCACGGTAGACAAGGTGATGGACCCTCTTGCTTCTAACATTAAGGATTGTCTGTCCACTGCTACAGTGCTTCTTCCGTTCACTTTAAAGGGGTTATTTTATACAAAGCTGATGTACTCCACACGTTAAAACGCTGACAGATAGGCAGTTCTGCTATCACACACTTATGTAATTCCCCCTTGTAAACAATGTGCTAAGTTGTCTTGTTTGTAATATTAATGGTTCCGTTACAAGGGAAGCAGTGCTTCTTCCTTCCACTTGAAAAGGGCTATTTTTCACAATGATAATGATCTTCACACTTTAAAAGTCTGAGAGATAGGCAGTATTGCTTTAAAAAGTGAACTCTATTCTCACTGCTAAACAAAGTGCTAGAGCCTCTTGCTGCTGCTCTTCATGGTTTTGCTCCATGACAAACTGCCCTTGTTCAATTCACCTACATGCAGCTATTTGGCACAATGCTCATGCACCTCACCCATTCAAAAACTCAGTAGTAGGCAGGATTCCACTCAACTGGTAACTCACTTTTTCTAGGGAAACAAGGTGCAAGGCATTCCTGCCTCTCACACATCGTGTAGTGCCATGAGATACAATTGTTTCCCTATTTCGTATGAAGCGGGTCTTGTCAAAGAGTAGCTGGTTCTGCACTTCAAAGGCTAACATTTCACAAGCCTTTCGTTCACATGCTAACTCAAATCAATGTGCAAGAACCTCCTGCTTCAGACCTTGATTATCCTGCAAGAGATAGAGTGATTCTTCCATTCTCTCGAATGGGGCTTTCTTGTACAAAGTTCGTGTTCCTCCAGAATGAAAATGCTGAGAGGTAGGTAGTATTCCTTTAACCAGCTATCTCCATTCACAATGCTAAGCAAAGTGTAGACTTGCTTGCTTCTGACATGAATGGTTCTCTTACAAGAGCTCCAGTACTTCTCCCTTTCACTTGTAGCGGGGACCTAGCACAAATGTGATTTTTTTCACCCATGAAAACGATGTGACAGGCAGTATTCATTTAACCAGTTAACTCAATTCACTATGCTAAATAAGGGGCCACACCCTCTTGCTTCTACCATTAATGATTCTCTTACAAGTGCTCCAGCACTTCTTCCTTTCACTTGCATAGAGCCATTTAGCACAAAGTTGATTTTGCTCACACAAGAAAACAATGAGAGATAGGCAGTATTAATTTCTTCAGCTCACCCAAATGACAATACTAAACCAGGCCCTAGGCCTTCTTTCTTCTCACATTAATGATTCTCTTGCAAGAGTTGCAGTGCTTCTTCCATTCTTTTGTGAGGCTCGATGTACCACAGAGCTGATGTTCTTCACCCATGAAAACACTGAGTTAGGCAGTATTTCTTTGCACAGTTAACTCTGTTTACCACGGTAAACAAGGTGCTAGATCCTCTGGCTTCTAACGTTAAGGATTGTCTTTCAACTCCTACAGTGCTTCTTCCATTCACTTTAAAGGGGCTGTTTTACAGAAAGTTGATGTTCTTCACACTTTAACACGCTGACAGATAGGCACTATTGCTTTCGCACACTAATGTAATTCCCCCTTGTTAACAATGTGCTAAGTTGTCTTGTTTGCAACATTAATGGTTCTCTTACAAGGGCTACAGTGTTTCTTCCTTGCACTTTAAATGCATTATTGGGCACAGAGTAATATTCAACACGCATGAAAACACTGAGTGATAGGCAGTATTCCTTTAAACAAGTATCACCATTCTCCTTGGAAAACACGGTGCTTGACCCTCCTGCTTCTAACATTCACAATTCTCTTAAAGGAGATGCCGTGCTTCATCCATCCACTACTAAGATGAGATTTAGCACAAAATTGATGTTCCTCACCCATGAAAACAATGAGACTTAGGCAGTATTCCTTTCAACAGGTAACTGAATTCCCAATTTTAAAGAACGTGCCAGATCCTCTTGCTAATAAAATGAAAGATTCTCTTCCAATATCTACAGTGTATCTTCCTTTCACTTGTGGGGGCAATTTAGCACCAAGTTGATGTTTCTCTCCCATGAAATCATTGAGAGGTAGGCAGTATTCCTTTGCACAGTTAACTCTGTTCACCACAGTAAACAAGGTGTTAGACCCTCTTGCTTCTAACATTAAGGATTGTCTGTCCACTGCTACAGTGCTTCTTCCATTCACTTTAAAGGGGCGATTTTATACAAAGCCGATGTTCCCCACACGTTAAAACGCTGACAGATAGGCAGTTCTGCTATCACACACTTATGTAATTCCCCCTTGTAAACAATGTGCTAAGTTGTCTTGTTTGTAACATTAATGGTTCCCTTACAAGGGAAGCAGTGCTTCTTCCTTCCACTTGAAAAGGGCTATTTTTCACAATGATAATGTTCTTCACACTTTAAAAGTCTGAGTGATAGGCAGTATTCCTTTAAAAAGTGAACTCTATTCTCACTGCTAAACAAAGTGCTAGAGCCTCTTGCTGCTGCTCTTCATGGTTTTGCTCCATGACAAACTGCCCTTGTTCAATTCACCTACATGCAGCTATTTGGCCCAATGCTGATGCACCTCATCCATTCAAAAACTCAGTAGTAGGCAGGATTCCAGTCAACTGGTAACTCAATTCTAGGGTATCAATGTGCAAGACATTCCTGCCTCTCACACATCGTGTAGTGCCAGGAGATACAAGTGTTTGCCTATTTGCTATGAAGCACGTATGTGTCAAAGAGTAGCTGGTTCTGCACTTCAAAGGCTATCATTTCACAAGCATTCCTTTTGAAAGGAATAGGAGGTCTCAGCGGGCCCCAACCCCCTTGTTGGAGAAACCAGTACCAAACATCCCATGTAGATAAGATAAGCAATGCGGTAGGGCTCAGTTAGGGCATATAGAATGTGATGAATGTGAGTGGGGGGTACATGCAAGATGTGAAGTACGTGCAAGATGTGAGGTACGCGCAAGATGTGCTCTGCCTGCTTGCCCAATGTTGATAACGAAAATATGCATGCCACCGCAGTCTATATAAGATTTCCCCTAAAGAGGCTGAGGGTCGTGTTTTCCTAACCGGTCCTGCGTGTCCGTGTGGGAGCTCGACCCTGGCTAGCCAGCCCAATAAACTCTGCTTTGTTGATTGTATTCTCGCCTGGCTCTCTGTCTCTCGGGGGAATAGGATTCCGGGTCCTAACATTTGGAGGTCCCACCGAGATTTCATTTTCTCGAGAGACAGAACCTGCCTGTGAGAAAGCAGGGGCGATCCCAAGTCCTAGGCGTTGGGAGGGGATCCCAGACCCTCATTTGGAGGAACTTGAGTGTTCCATTTGGGCCGCGGCGGGGATTCGGCCAATCCCCAGGGAGATTCATTCTGGGAATCTCGCAAGGAGGACCACAGGGTCCTATTGGGAGAGGCTTTCCTCTCATTTGGGCTCGAGCATTTTAGGAACCCTGGCGCCAGGTGAAGAACTAATTGAGCTAGTCGAACAACCACCCGTCAAGTGGACCCCTTTCGGCCTGATATCCCAGTTGGACGGTGAGGAGGTTGAATGGGGTGCGCACCAGTGTGAGAGAAGGACCGGTCCGAGCGAGTGCTGGAGAGTGTTGTGTGTGTGTGGAATTATTGTTGCCTTTACCCTTTTTGTTCTATCTCTCTTGGTGTTTGAGTCTCCTTCCACAATGGGACAGGGACAAACAACCCCAAAGTCTCTGATCCTTTCTCACTTTCCAGAAGTTAAAGAAAGGGCCTTAAATGCGGGTCTGGTCATCAAGAAAGGTAAGTTCGACACCTTTTGTTCTGCAGAGTGGCCCACCTTTGGAGTCGGGTGGCCCATTCAAGGTTCCCTCTCCCTAGACCTGATCACTAAGGTTAAAGCAGTCATTTTTCAGCCAGACAATCGAGGCCATCCAGACCAAGTTCCTTACATTTTGGTTTGGGAGGATCTGGTGAGGAACCCTCCCCCTTGGTTAACAGTTTTTCTGACCCACCCCTCCAGTTCGGCCCCCGGGGCTAAAACCCCAGTCACGCCCGCCTTGGTCATAAAGGAGGAGGAAAAACTTCCTCTTCCCACCTTGACCGGTCCTCAAATTAGGGCATCTCCTTCACCATCTCTGGTCTTACCAGAGAGTTCCCCCCTTTACCCATCCCTCGCAGGGGCAGAGGAAGATCGGCCGCCTCAATACGTGACTCCCCCTGGCCAAGCCAGTGCCCCGGAGGAGGAAATTTCCTCATCCTCCTCAACAGGACTGGCAGCAGGAGGAGGAATGGGTCGAAGACTTCGCCCCCGAGGGATCCGGGAAAGGGAGGGGGAAGACGGGCCCCCCTCATCAACACAGGGGGAGGAAACTGTCCCTACACTTCCAGTCCGGATGGTGGGCCAAGGGGGACCGGGAGGAGGGCAACAGTTTCAGTACTGGCCCTTCTCCTCCAGTGATCTATATAACTGGAGGACGCAGAACCCGCCCTTTTCTGAAGACCCCAAGTGTCTCATAGATCTCCTGGAGTCCATCATGCATACACACCGTCCCACTTGGGATGACTGTCATCAGCTGCTCAATACTCTTTTTACGACGGAGGAACGAGAGCGCATCCTCAACGAAGCGAGGAAGAACGTCTTTGGGGATAATGGGAGACCCACAACTCTCCAACCGGCCATAGACGAGGCTTTTCCCCTACGCCGCCCTAATTGGGATTTCGGGACCGCAGAAGATAGGGAGCGTCTTCGGATCTACTGCCAGACTCTTATGGCCGGTCTCCGAGCGGCCGCCAGAAGGCCCACCAATTTTGCAAAAGTGAAAGCAGTCGTTCAAAGGGAAAACGAAAGCCCAGCCGGTTTCTTAGAGTGCCTCTATGAGGCATACCGTCAGTACACCCCTATTGACCCTGAGGCGGACCTCCACCGGTCTGCTGTGGTACTCTCATTCATTAATCAGGCAGCTCCAGACATTAGGAGAAAACTCAATAAACAGGAAAACTTAGGGAAGATGACTATAAGGGAAATGCTGCAGGTAGCAGAAAAGGTCTTTACCGCTAGGGAAACTCCAGAAGAAAGGGAGGAAAGACAGAGAAAGGAAGACAGGGAGGCCCAGGAGAAATTGAGAAAGGAGGACCGGGAGTTCCAGGCTAAGGAAAACCGAAAGCAACAGAGAGAAATGGCTCGTATTTTCCTAGCGGGTGTCCGGGACCAACCCAGGGGAGGGGGCCACGCCAGGACCCTGGATAAGGAACACTGTTTTTACTGTAAGGAAACGGGGCATTGGAAGAGAGAATGTCCTAAGTTAAAGGGAAGAAGAGGGTTTGGAAGGAGACCGGGGGAAAACAGGGAAAGGGAACGAGCAGTAGAGCAGGCCAGAGTCCTCCTAGCCGGAGAAGAGGACTGAAGGAGACGGGGCTCAGACCCCCTCCCCGAGTCCTGGGTAACAATGCATGTGGAGGGGAAGCCGATGGGGTTCATGGTGGATACCGGCGCCCAATATTCGGTTTTAAACAAGGCACATGGACCTTTGAACAAGGCACGAACAAGTGTTGTTCAGGGGGCCACCGGTACGCAGTTATGTACATGGACTACCAAAAGAAAGGTGAACTTAGGAAAACACCAGGTCACACACTCCTTCTTGGTCGTCCCTGAGAGCCCCGCTCCCCTGCTCGGACGGGACCTACTCACCAAAATAGGGGCCCATATCCATTTTGAACCAGATGGAATAATTGTGACTGATCGAGAAGGGAGCCCGATTCATGTCTTGTCCCTATCATTGGCTGACGAGCATCGTCTGTTTGAGAGTCAACAGGAACCAGGAGGGGACATGACTCATTGGGTAAAAAGATTTCCCACGGCCTGGGCGGAGACTGCGGGAACCGGCCTCGCCAAACACCTCCCGCCCGTAGTTATACAATTGAAGGCTTCTGCTCTCCCCATTCGGGTGAAACAGTATCCTATGCCTGAGGAGGCCCGAAGAGGCATAGCCCCTCATATCCACAGGCTAATAAAGGAAGGAGTACTGCGACCTTGTCAGTCTGCCTGGAATACTCCTCTGCTCCCCGTCCGAAAGCCGGGAAGCGGGGACTATAGGTCTGTGCAAGACCTACGAAAGGTAAACGAGCGGACGGAGGACATTCATCCCACCGTTCCGAATCCCTATACCTTGCTCAGCCACCTACCCCCCTCGCAAGTATGGTATACAACCCTTGATTTGAAAGATGCTTTCTTCAGCATTCCATTGTCAGAAATTAGTCAGCCGCTATTTGCTTTCGAATGGCAAGAAGATGGGGGCCAATCTCGACAGCTCACTTGGACCAGACTGCCGCAAGGATTTAAAAACTCTCCCACCCTGTTTAATGAGGCCCTGAGCCAGGACCTGGAACCTTTTCGTCGGAGCCACCCACGAGTCACTCTATTACAGTATGTTGATGACTTACTGTTAGCGGCAGAAACCCGAGAGGAGTGCATCAAGGCTACTGAACACCTGCTAACGGAATTAGGTGAGCTGGGGTATCGGGCAAGTGCCAAGAAAACTCACATCTGTAAAAGGTCAGTGACATATTTGGGTTATCGGATTGCAGATGGGGCAAGATGGCTGACTGATGCCATGAAACAGACTATTCTGGCTATCCCATCCCCGACATCCACTAGGGGGGTGAGAGAATTCCTGGGCTCCGCGGGGTTCTGTAGACTCTGGATTCCAGGATTTGCGGAAATAGCCAGACCCCTATATGAGGCCACCAAAGAAGCTCCAGATTGGAGTTGGGGAGAGAGAGAACAACAGGCCTTTGAGCAGCTAAAAGACGCTCTTTTGCAGGCCCCTGCCTTAGCCTTGCCAGATCCTACAAGACCATTCACTCTGTTTGTAGATGAGAAAAAGGGGGTAGCCAAAGGAGTCTTGACCCAACAGCTAGGTCCCTGGAAGAGACCAGTGGCATACTTTTCCAAGAAATTAGATGCAGTAGCGGCAGGATGGCCCCCCTGCCTCCGCATCATAGCGGCCATTGCCGTGCTGGTGAGAGAAGCCGATAAACTAACCTTTGGACAGGCCCTCTGGGTAACGGCCCCTCACCCGGTGGAGGGAATCCTTAAACAACCCCCTGGGAAATGGATGACGAATGCCAGGCTCACCCACTACCAGGGGCTCTTGTTGGATTCCCCTCGGATCACATTCACAGATCCCGTAATCCTGAACCCTGCCACCTTGTTGCCTAACCCGGAACTGCAGACACCTGTCCATAACTGCAAAGAATTCCTCTCCGAAGTTACACAGGTACGGGCTGACCTAAAGGATACCCCCCTGTCCGCCTGCAAATTAAACTGGTACACGGATGGAAGCAGTTTTTTCCAAGATGGAGCCCGAAGGGCAGGGGCAGCTGTAGTCGACCAAGAAGGAAATACGGTATGGAGCAGCGCCCTCCCACCCAGAACATCAGCCCAAAAAGCGGAATTAATTGCCTTGGCAGAGGCCCTGGAGAGGGCAAAAGAAAAGTGAGTCAATATCTACACCGATAGCCGCTATGCTTTCGGTACCATCCATGTCCACGGGGCCATCTATCGCGAAAGAGGATTCCGCACAGCAGAAGGAAAACATCTAAAGAACCTAGCCAAAGTCCAGCGTCTATTAATGGCAGTGGAAAAACCAAAGGCAGTGGCAGTGATGTATGTCCCAGGCCACCAGTCTGCCAAGACGCCGGAAGCTGTCGGTAACAACAGAGCAGATCAAGAAGCAAAGAGAGTAGCAATGGTGAGTCCTCCCATGGAGACAGGGCAACCTTCCACGGTTGCGGCGATAGACGTGCCGGTCCCAGAGCTCCCTCCGCTACCCCCCCGACCAGAATACTCCACAGAGGATTTCACTTGGATGAGAGCCCACTCCCCCTTTAGAGAAGGGGAAGACGGATGGAAAAGCGACTTGGAAGGCAAGTTAATTCTGCCTGAAAAACTCGGACGATTCCTGTTGGCTAACTTACATAAGTCCACCCATTTGGGGCGGAGAAAATTACTAGACTTGTTGACATCTGCGCAGCTCCGATTTCCGAACCAGACCATAACAGTCCGCCAAATTGTGGAAGATTGTGCCAGCTGCACAATCATGAAACCAGGACGAAGGGAGGGGCACCATACAGGTACTCGGGAACGGGGGAGGGCTCCGGAAAGAAGTTGAAAAGTGGATTTTACTGAGGTAAAACCGGGAAAGTTTGGGTACAAATATTTGCTGGTATTCATAGATACCTTTTCAGGCTGGGTGGAGGCTTTTCCTACAAAGAAGGAGACGAGTCAGGTAGTGGCAAAGGCTTTGCTAGAGGAAATCATACCCAGATATGGGGTGCCCGAGGCAATTGGGTCAGATAACGGTCCGGCTTTTGTTAGTAAAGTCCTGCAGGGACTAGCCCAGACTATGGGGGCCAATTGGAAGCTACATTGTGAATATAACCCCCAGAGCTCAGGGCAAGTAGAAAGGATGAATAGGACACTAAAGGAGACTTTAGCCAAATTGGCCCTGGAGACTGGCGGTGATTGGGTGACGCTCCTTCCCTTGGCCATCTTCCGAGTCCGGAACTCCCCCTATGTCCATGGGCTAACTCCCTTTGAGATCCTGTATGGGGCTCCACCCCCCATCATTCAGAGGACCTTAAGCCCAGAACTAGGTGATCTGGCCCCAAATTACCTGACCATGTTGCAGGCTTTAGCTAAAGTGCAACAACGGATTTGGCCCTTAATTCAAGCATACCACGCTGTTAAGAGGGACCCGGCTCCGGAACATGGCATAGTCCCAGGTGACATGGTATGGGTTAAAAGGCATCAGTCCAAAACCCTAGAGCCTAGATGGAAAGGACCTTATGTTGTACTGTTTACTACCCCTACCGCCCTCAAGGTCGACGGGATTGCAGCATGGGTACACCATTCCCATGTAAGACGGGCTCACCCTCCAGAGAAAAAACAGGAAAATTGGTCCGCACGGAAGCATCCAACAAACCCACTCAAGCTCCGGCTGATACGGGATGCTCCGAAAAACGAGAACACTCCAGATGCTCCGCAGCCCTCCTAGAATGGGATTATCACCTGGGTCCACTACACCCACATCAGACCGGCAGATCCGGTAGCTATGAAGAAAGGCTTCCTGCCAACAAGAAGGGTGTCCCACCACAAGGAAAATTTTTTCAAACTCAAACTTCATACTGGACCTCGGTAACTTTATTCCTTTTTCTAACCCTGTCCACCACTTGCTGGGGGCATACAAATCCACATCAACCTTTTAACCTGACCTGGATGATTGTAGATGTGTCCACAGGAGACATTCTTAACCAGACCTCCAAGGTGACCCCTCCCAGCACCTGGTTCCCAAAATTATACTTTGACTTAAGGGCCTTATTCACTGGCAGGGGACAATGGGATTTGCGCCAAAGTTACTTCTATGTCTGCCCCGCTCCCCAACCCAACCACAGAAAAAAATGTGGAGGAATCGCAGACTATTATTGTAAGTCATGGGGTTGTGAGAGCTCAGGGGATATATGGTGGCCACCCCCCGAACAGGGGGACCTTATTCAATTAAGTAGAGTCTCTCAATCTGGCATTACATACCACCAACCTAGACCTATAAATAAGGGATGCCCAACTCCCCCCAATTGTAATCCCATTATGATAAATTTCACTGATTTAGGAAAAAAGGCAACGAATTGGGAATTGGGTAAATCCTGGGGAGTCAGACTCTACAAAACAAATCATCCAGGAGCCCTTTTTACTTTGCGGCGTGTGCAACAACCAGTCTCTACTCTAACAATAGGCCCTAATAAGGTACTTAGGCCACCCTATGTAAAGCCACCTCCCCAACCTCCCACAGCTCATCACCTTCCCTCAACCATAGCCCGGGCTAATGTTACAACTCCAAGACCATCAGAAACCAGCCCTCCCCTGGTGAGGCCCAGTCTCATGACCGCATCTAAAGACCCCCTCTGGGAGCTAGTGGGTGCTGCCTTCCTGACGTTAAACCACACCAACCCTAACATGACTAACTCCTGTTGGTTATGTTATGATGTGAGGCCCCCATTCTATGAGGCAATAGGGCTAAACACCACTCACGATACCTCATGTGAAGAAAACCCTACTCAATGTTCCTGGGGGGACCGTAAGAGAGGTCTGACCATACAGCAGGTAAGCGGACAAGGAACCTGCTTAGGAAAAGTGCCAAAGAACAGACGGGACTTATGTACTGTTATTAACGCCAGTTCTACCTGGGAAAATGCTATTAAATGGGTAATTCCAAAGGACAATGGGTGGTGGCTATGCTCGCGGTCTGGACTCACCCCGTGCCTATCAACTAAGGTGTTTAACAGCTCTAAAGAATTCTGTGTTATAGTGACTGTGCTGCCCCGCATCCTCTATCATTCGGAAGAGAGTCTATATTCATACTGGAATACAAAAATGGTTGAAAAAAGGAAAAAGAGAGAACCTATTTCCACAGTAACTATTGCTACCCTACTCAGCCTAGGGTTAGCGGGAGCAGGAACCGGCATAGCTTCTTTGGCCACCCAGCAGAAAGGGATGTCTTCGCTGCGTGCAGCCATAGACGAAGATATAGAGAGAATAGAAACCTCCATTAGCCACCTAGAAAAATCCCTCACTTCAATGTCTGAGGTAGTACTTCAAAACCGACGAGGTCTGGACTTGTTGTTCCTCCAAAAGGGGGGAGTATGTGTTGCTCTAGGAAGAATGTTGTTTTTACTCTGACCATACCGGAGTTGTTCGTGACTCCATGTCTAAACTTCGAAAGAGCCTGGAACAAAGAAAACGAGAAAGAGAGGCCGGGGAAAGCTGGTTCGAGTCTTGGTTTAACCAGTCCCCATGGTTGGCTACCCTTTTATCTGCATTGGCAGGGCCAATAATAATCAACCTATTACTTGTTACCATAGGACCCTGGATTCTAAACCGACTTATGACTTTTGTCAAAAGTCGAATTAATACTATCCAACTTCTGGTCCTCCGCCAACAATATCAGGCTCTTCATCCCCTTGAGAATGATTCCTCAATTTAGGCTGTAAGAAAAGGGGGGAATGAAAGGAATAGGAGGTCTCAGCGGGCCCCAACCCCCTTGTTGGAGAAACCAGTACCAAACATCCCATGTAGATAAGATAAGCAATGCGGCAGGGCTCAGTTAGGGCATATAGAATGTGGGGAATGTGAGTGGGGGGTACATGCAAGATGTGAAGTACGTGCAAGATGTGAGGTACGCGCAAGATGTGCTCTGCCTGCTTGCCCAATGTTGATAACGAAAATATGCATGCCACCGCAGTCTATATAAGATTTCCCCTAAAGAGGCTCAGGGTCGTGTTTTCCTAACCGGTCCTGCGTGTCCGTGTGGGAGCTCGACCCTGGCTAGCCAGCCCAATAAACTCTGCTTTGTTGATTGCATTCTCGCCTGGCTCTCTGTCTCTCGGGGGAATAGGATTCCGGGTCCTAACACTTTCACATGCTAACTCAAATCTCAAGGAGAAACAACGTGCCGGAACCTCCTGCTTCAGACCTTGATCTCCTGCAAGAGATAGAGTGATTCTTCCATTCTCTCCAATGAGGCTTTCTTGTACAAAGTTCGTGTTCCTCCACAATGAAAATGCTGAGAGGTAGGTAGTATTCCTTTAACCAGCTATCTCCTTTCACAATGCTAAGCAAAGTGCTAGACCTGCTTGCTTCTGACATGAATGTTTCTCTTACAAGAGCTCCAGTACTTCTTCCTTTCACTTGTAGGGGCGACCTAGCAGAAATGTGATTTTTTCACCCATGAAAACGATGAGACAGGCAGTATTCCTTTAAACAGTTAACTCAATTCACTATCCTAAATAAGGGGCCACAAACTCTTGCTTCTACCATTAATGATTGTCTTACAAGTGCTCCAGCACTTCTTCCTTTCAGTTGCATAGAGCCATTTAGCACAAAGTTGATTTTCTTCACAGAAGAAAACAATGAGAGACAGGCAGTATTTCTTTCTTCAGCTCACTCAAATCACAATACTAAACCAGGCCCTAGGCCCTCTTGCTTCTCACATTAATGATACTCTTGCAAGAGTTGCAGTGCTTCTTCCATTCTTTTGAGGGTCGATTTACCACAGAGCTGATGTTCTTCACCCATGAAAACACTGAGTTAGGCAGTATTCCTTTGCACAGTTAACTCTGTTCACCACGGTAGACAAGGTGCTGGACCCTCTTGCTTCTAACATTAAGGATTGTCTGTCCACTGCTACAGTGCTTCTTCCATTCACTTTAAAGGGGCGATTTTATACAAACCTGATGTACTCCACACGTTGAAATGCTGACAGATAGGCAGTTCTGCTATCACACACTTATGTAATTCCCCCTTGTAAACAATGTGCTAAGTTGTCTTGTTTGTAACATTAATGATTCCCTTACAAGGGAAGCAGTGCTTCTTCCTTCCACTTGAAAAGGGCTATTTTTCACATTGATAATGTTCTTCACACTTTAAAAGTCTGAGAGATAGGCAGTATTCCTTTAAAAAGTGAACTCTATTATCACTGCTAAACAAACTGCTAGAGTCTCTTGCTGCTGCTCTTCATGGTTTTGCTCCATGACAAACTGCCCTTGTTCAATTCACCTACATGCAGCTATTTGGCACAATGCTGATGCACCTCACCCATTCAAAAACTCAGTAGTAGGCAGGATTCCACTAAACTGGTAACTCACTTTTTCTAGGGAAACAAGGTGCAAGGCATTCCTGCCTCTCACACATCGTGTAGTGCCAGGAGATACAAGTGTTTGCCTATTTCCTATGAAGCAGGTATGTGTCAAAGAGTAGCTGGTTCTGCACTTCAAAGGCTATCATTTCACAAGCATTCCTTTCACATGCTAACTCAAATCTCAAGGAGAAACAACGTGCAAAACCTCCTGCTTCAGACCTTGATCTCCTGCAAGAGATAGAGTGATTCTTCCATTCTCTCGAATGGGGCTTACTTGTACAAAGTTCGTGTTCCTCCACAATGAAAATGATGAGAGGTAGGTAGTATTCCTTTAACCTGCTATCTCCATTCACAATGCTAAGCAAAGTGCTAGACCTGCTTGCTTCTGACATGAATACTTCTCTTATAATAGCTCCAGTACTTCTTCCTTTCACTTGTAGGGGCGACCTAGCACAAATGTGATTTTTTTCACCCATGAAAACGATGAGACAGGCAGTATTCCTTTAAACAGTTAACTCAATTCACTATGCTAAATAAGGGGCCACACCCTCTTGCTGCTACCATTAATGATTCTCTTACAAGTGCTCCAGCACTTCCTCCTTTCACTTGCATAGAGCCATTTAGCACAAAGTTGATTTTCCTCACACAAGAAAACAATGAGAGACAGGCAGTATTTCTTTCTTCAGCTCACTCAAATCACAATACTAAACCAGGCCCTAGGCCCTCTTGCTTCTCACATTAATGATACTATTGGAAGAGTTGCAGTGCTTCTTCCATTCTCTTGTGAGGGTCGATTTACCACAGAGCTGATGTTCTTCACCCATGAAAACACTGAGTTAGGCAGTATTTCTTTGCACAGTTAACTCTGTTCACCACGGTAGACAAGGTGATGGACCCTCTTGCTTCTAACATTAAGGATTGTCTGTCCACTGCTACAGTGCTTCTTCCGTTCACTTTAAAGGGGCGATTTTATACAAAGCTGATGTACTCCACACGTTAAAGCGCTGACAAATAGGCAGTTCTGCTATCACACACTTATGTAATTCCCCTTGTAAACAATGTGCTAAGTTGTCTTGTTTGTAATATTAATGGTTCCGTTACAAGGGAAGCAGTGCTTCTTCCTTCCACTTGAAAAGGGCTATTTTTCACAATGATAATGATCTTCACACTTTAAAAGTCTGAGAGATAGGCAGTATTGCTTTAAAAAGTGAACTCTATTCTCACTGCTAAACAAAGTGCTAGAGCCTCTTGCTGCTGCTCTTCATGGTTTTGCTCCATGACAAACTGCCCTTGTTCAATTCACCTACATGCAGCTATTTGGCACAATGCTGATGCACCTCACCCATTCAAAAACTCAGTAGTAGGCAGGATTCCACTCAACTGGTAACTCACTTTTCCTAGGGAAACAAGGTGCAAGGCATTCTTGCCTCTCACACATCGTGTAGTGCCATGAGATACAATTGTTTCCCTATTTCGTATGAAGCGGGTCTTGTCAAAGAGTAGCTGGTTCTGCACTTCAAAGGCTATCATTTCACAAGCCTTTCGTTCACATGCTAACTCAAATCAATGTGCAAGAACCTCCTGCTTCAGACCTTGATTATCCTGCAAGAGATAGAGTGATTCTTCCATTCTCTCGAATGGGGCTTTCTTGTACAAAGTTCGTGTTCCTCCAGAATGAAAATGCTGAGAGGTAGGTAGTATTCCTTTAACCAGCTATCTCCATTCACAATGCTAAGCAAAGTGCTAGACTTGCTTGCTTCTGACATGAATGGTTCTCTTACAAGAGCTCCAGTACTTCTCCCTTTCACTTGTAGCGGGGACCTAGCACAAATGTGATTTTTTTCACCCATGAAAACGATGTGACAGGCAGTATTCATTTAAACAGTTAACTCAATTCACTATGCTAAATAAGGGGCCACACCCTCTTGCTTCTACCATTAATGATTCTCTTACAAGTGCTCCAGCACTTCTTCCTTTCACTTGCATAGAGCCATTTAGCACAAAGTTGATTTTGCTCACACAAGAAAACAATGAGAGATAGGCAGTATTAATTTCTTCAGCTCACCCAAATGACAATACTAAACCAGGCCCTAGGCCTTCTTTCTTCTCACATTAATGATTCTCTTGCAAGAGTTGCAGTGCTTCTTCCATTCTTTTGTGAGGCTCGATGTACCACAGAGCTGATGTTCTTCACCCATGAAAACACTGAGTTAGGCAGTATTCCTTTGCACAGTTAACTCTGTTTACCACGGTAAACAAGGTGCTAGATCCTCTGGCTTCTAACGTTAAGGATTGTCTTTCAACTCCTACAGTGCTTCTTCCATTCACTTTCTGTTTTACAGAAAGTTGATGTTCTTCACACATTAACACGCTGACAGATAGGCACTATTGCTTTCGCACACTAATGTAATTCTCCCTTTTTAACAATGTGTTAAGTTGTCTTGTTTGCAGCATTAATGGTTCTCTTACAAGGGCTACAGTGTTTCTTCCTTGCACTTTAAATGCATTATTGGGCACAGAGTAATATTCAACACGCATGAAAACACTGAGTGATAGGCAGTATTCGTTTAAACAAGTACCACCATTATCCTTGGAAAACACGGTGCTTGACCCTCCTGCTTCTAACATTCACAATTCTCTTAAAGGAGATGCCGTGCTTCATCCATCCACTACTAAGATGAGATTTAGCACAAAATTGATGTTCCTCACACATGAAAACAATGAGACTTAGGCAGTATTCCTTTCAACAGGTAACTGAATTCCCAATTTTAAAGGAGGTGCCAGATCCTCTTGCTAATAAAATGAAAGATTCTCTTCCAATATCTACAGTGTATCTTCCTTTCACTTGTGGGGGCAATTTAGCACCAAGTTGATGTTTGTCTCCCATGAAATCATTGAGAGGTAGGCAGTATTCCTTTGCACAGTTAACTCTGTTCACCACGGTAAACAAGGTGTTAGACCCTCTTGCTTCTAACATTGAGGATTGTCTGTATACTGCTACAGTGCTTCTTCCATTCACTTTAAAGGGGCGATTTTATAGAAAGCCGATGTTCCCCACACGTTAAAACGCTGACAGATAGGCAGTTCTGCTATCACACACTTATGTAATTCCCCCTTGTAAACAATGTGCTAAGTTGTCTTGTTTGTAACATTAATGGTTCCCTTACAAGGGAAGCAGTGCTTCTTCCTTCCACTTGAAAAGGGCTATTTTTCACAATGATAATGTTCTTCACACTTTAAAAGTCTGAGAGATAGGCAGTATTCCTTTAAAAAGTGAACTCTATTCTCACTGCTAAACAAAGTGCTAGAGCCTCTTGCTGCTGCTCTTCATGGTTTTGCTCCATGACAAACTGCCCTTGTTCAATTCACCTACATGCAGCTATTTGGCACAATGCTGATGCACCTCACCCATTCAAAAACTAAGTAGGAGGCAGGAATCCAGTCAACAGGTAACTCACTTCTAGGGAATCAAGGTGCAAGACATTCCTGCCTCTCACACATCGTGTAGTGCCAGGAGATACAAGTGTTTGCCTATTTGCTATGAAGCAGGTATGTGTCAAAGAGTAGCTGGTTCTGCACTTCAAAGGCTATCATTTCACAAGCATTCCTTTCACAGGCTAACTCAAATCTCAAGGAGAAACAACGTGCCGGAACCTCCTGCTTCAGACCTTGATCTCCTGCAAGAGATAGAGTGATTCTTCCATTCTCTCGAATGGGGCTTTCTTGTACAATGTTCGTGTTCCTCCACAATGAAAATGCTGAGAGGTAGGTAGTATTCCTTTAACCAGCTATCTCCATTCACAATGCTAAGCAAAGTGCTAGACCTGCTTGCTTCTGACATGAATGGTTCTCTTACAAGAGCTGCAGTACTTCTTCCTTTCACTTGTAGGGGCGACCTAGCACAAATGTGATTTTTTTCACCCATGAAAACGATGTGACAGGCAGTATTCCTTTAAACAGTTAACTCAATTCACTATGCTAAATAAGGGGCCACACCCTCTTGCTTCTACCATTAATGATTGTCTTACAAGTGCTCCAGCACTTCTTCCTTTCACTTGCATAGAGCCATTTAGTACAAAGTTGATTTTCCTCACACAAGAAAACAATGAGAGACAGGCAGTATTTCTTTCTTCAGCTCACTCAAATCACAATACTAAACCAGGCCCTAGGCCCTCTTGCTTCTCACATTAATGATACTCTTGCAAGAGTTGCAGTGCTTCTTCCATTCTCTTGTGAGGGTCGATTTACCACAGAGCTGATGTTCTTCACCCATGAAAACACTGAGTTAGGCAGTATTTCTTTGCACAGTTAACTCTGTTCACCACGGTAGACAAGGTGCTGGACCCTCTTGCTTCTAACATTAAGGATTGTCTGTCCACTGCTACAGTGCTTCTTCCATTCACTTTAAAGGGGCGATTTTATACAAAGCTGATGTACTCCACACGTTAAAACGCTGACAGATAGGCAGTTCTGCTATCACACACTTATGTAATTCCCCCTTGTAAACAATGTGCTAAGTTGTCTTGTTTGTAACATTAATGGTTCCCTTACAAGGGAAGCAGTGCTTCTTCCTTCCACTTGAAAAGGGCTATTTTTCACAATGATAATGTTCTTCACACTTTAAAAGTCTGAGAGATAGGCAGTATTCCTTTAAAAAGTGAACTCTATTCTCACTGCTAAACAAAGTGCTAGAGCCTCTTGCTGCTGCTCTTCATGGTTTTGCTCCATGACAAACTGCCCTTGTTCAATTCACCTACATGCAGCTATTTGGCACAATGCTGATGCACCTCACCCATTCAAAAACTCAGTAGTAGGCAGGATTCCACTCAACTGGTAACTCACTTTTTCTAGGGAAACAAGGTGCAAGGCATTCCTGCCTCTCACACATCGTGTAGTGCCATGAGATACAATTGTTTGCCTATTTCGTATGAAGCGGGTCTTGTCAAAGAGTAGCTGGTTCTGCACTTCAAAGGCTATCATTTCACAAGCCTTTCGTTCACATGCTAACTCAAATCTCAAAGAGAATCAATGGGCAAGAACCTCCTGCTTCAGACCTTGATTATCCTGCAAGAGATAGAGTGATTCTTCCATTCTCTCGGATGGGGCTTTCTCGTACAAAGTGTGTGTTCCTCCAGAATGAAAATGCTGGGAGGTAGGTAGTATTACTTTTACCAGTTATCTCCATTCACAAAGCTAAACAAAGTGCTAGACCTGCTTCCTTCTAACATTAAAGCTTCTCCTCCAAGCTTGCTTCTAACATTAAAGCTTCTCCTCCAAGAGCTCCAGCACTTCTTCCTTTCACTTGCATAGAGCCATTTAGCACAAAGTTGATTTTCCTCACAGAAGAAAACAATGAGAGACAGGCAGTATTCCTGTCTTCAGCTCACCCAATTGACAATAGTAAACCAGGCCCTAGGCCGTCTTGCTTCGCACATTAATGATTCTCTTGCAACAGTTGCAGTGCTTCTTCCATTCTCTTGTGAGGGTCGATTTACCACAGAGCTGATGTTCTTCACCCATGAAAACACTGAGTTAGGCAGTATTCCTTTGCACAGTTAACTCTGTTCACCACGGTAGACAAGGTGCTGGACCCTCTTGCTTCTAACATTAAGGATTGTCTGTCCACTGCTACAGTGCTTCTTCCATTCACTTTAAAGGGGCTGTTTTACAGAAAGTTGATGTTCTTCACACATTAACACGCTGACAGATAGGCACTATTGCTTTCGCACACTAATGTAATTCTCCCTTTTTAACAATGTGTTAAGTTGTCTTGTTTGCAGCATTAATGGTTCTCTTACAAGGGCTACAGTGTTTCTTCCTTGCACTTTAAATGCATTATTGGGCACAGAGTAATATTCAACACGCATGAAAACACTGAGTGATAGGCAGTATTCGTTTAAACAAGTACCACCATTATCCTTGGAAAACACGGTGCTTGACCCTCCTGCTTCTAACATTCACAATTCTCTTAAAGGAGATGCCGTGCTTCATCCATCCACTACTAAGATGAGATTTAGCACAAAATTGATGTTCCTCACACATGAAAACAATGAGACTTAGGCAGTATTCCTTTCAACAGGTAACTGAATTCCCAATTTTAAAGGAGGTGCCAGATCCTCTTGCTAATAAAATGAAAGATTCTCTTCCAATATCTACAGTGTATCTTCCTTTCACTTGTTGGGGCAATTTAGCACCAAGTTGATGTTTGTCTCCCATGAAATCATTGAGAGGTAGGCAGTATTCCTTTGCACAGTTAACTCTGTTCACCACGGTAAACAAGGTGTTAGACCCTCTTGCTTCTAACATTAAGGATTGTCTGTATACTGCTACAGTGCTTCTTCCATTCACTTTAAAGGGGCGATTTTATAGAAAGCCGATGTTCCCCACACGTTAAAACGCTGACAGATAGGCTGTTCTGCTATCACACACTTATGTAATTCCCCCTTGTAAACAATGTGCTAAGTTGTCTTGTTTGTAACATTAATGGTTCCCTTACAAGGGAAGCAGTGCTTCTTCCTTCCACTTGAAAAGGGCTATTTTTCACAATGATAATGTTCTTCACACTTTAAAAGTCTGAGAGATAGGCAGTATTCCTTTAAAAAGTGAACTCTATTCTCACTGCTAAACAAAGTGCTAGAGCCTCTTGCTGCTGCTCTTCATGGTTTTGCTCCATGACAAACTGCCCTTGTTCAATTCACCTACATGCAGCTATTTGGCACAATGCTGATGCACCTCACCCATTCAAAAACTAAGTAGGAGGCAGGAATCCAGTCAACAGGTAACTCACTTCTAGGGAATCAAAGTGCAAGACATTCCTGCCTCTCACACATCGTGTAGTGCCAGGAGATACAAGTGTTTGCCTATTTGCTATGAAGCACGTATGTGTCAAAGAGTAGCTGGTTCTGCACTTCAAAGGCTATCATTTCACAAGCATTCCTTTTGAAAGGAATAGGAGGTCTCAGCGGGCCCCAACCCCCTTGTTGGAGAAACCAGTACCAAACATCCCATGTAGATAAGATAAGCAATGCGGTAGGGCTCAGTTAGGGCATATAGAATGTGATGAATGTGAGTGGGGGGTACATGCAAGATGTGAAGTACGTGCAAGATGTGAGGTACGCGCAAGATGTGCTCTGCCTGCTTGCCCAATGTTGATAACGAAAATATGCATGCCACCGCAGTCTATATAAGATTTCCCCTAAAGAGGCTCAGGGTCGTGTTTTCCTAACCAGTCCTGCGTGTCCGTGTGGGAGCTCGACCCTGGCTAGCCAGCCCAATAAACTCTGCTTTGTTGATTGTATTCTCGCCTGGCTCTCTGTCTCTCGGGGGAATAGGATTCCGGGTCCTAACATTTGGAGGTCCCACCGAGATTTCATTTTCTCGAGAGACAGAACCTGCCTGTGAGAAAGCAGGGGCGATCCCAAGTCCTAGGCGTTGGGAGGGGATCCCAGACCCTCATTTGGAGGAACTTGAGTGTTCCCTTTGGGCCGCGGCGGGGATTTGGCCAATCCCTAGGGAGATTCATTCTGGGAATCTCGCAAGGAGGACCACAGGGTCCTATTGGGAGAGGCTTTCCTCTCATTTGGGCTCGAGCATTTTAGGAACCCTGGCGCCAGGTGAAGAACTAATTGAGCTAGTCGAACCGTCAAGTGGACCCCTTTCGGCCTGATATCCCAGTTGGACGGTGAGGAGGTTGAATGGGGTGCGCACCAGTGTGAGAGAAGGACCGGTCCGAGCGAGTGCTGGAGAGTGTTGTGTGTGTGTGGAATTATTGTTGCCTTTACCCTTTTTGTTCTATCTCTCTTGGTGTTTGAGTCTCTTTCCACAATGGGACAGGGACAAACAACCCCAAAGTCTCGGATCCTTTCTCACTTTCCAGAAGTTAAAGAAAGGGCCTTAAATGCGGGTCTGGTCATCAAGAAAGGTAAGTTCGACACCTTTTGTTCTGCAGAGTGGCCCACCTTTGGAGTCGGGTGGCCCATTCAAGGTTCCCTCTCCCTAGACCTGATCACTAAGGTTAAAGCAGTCATTTTTCAGCCAGACAATCGAGGCCATACAGACCAAGTTCCTTACATTTTGGTTTGGGAGGATCTGGTGAGGAACCCTCCCGCTTGGTTAACAGTTTTTCTGACCCACCCCTCCAGTTCGGCCCCCGGGGCTAAAACCCCAGTCACGCCCGCCTTGGTCATAAAGGAGGAGGAAAAACTTCCTCTTCCCACCTTGACCGGTCCTCAAATTAGGGCATCTCCTTCACCATCTCTGGTCTTACCAGAGAGTTCCCCCCTTTACCCATCCCTCGCAGGGGCAGAGGAAGATCGGCCGCCTCCATACGTGACTCCCCCTGGCCAAGCCAGTGCCGCGGAGGAGGAAATTTCCTCATCCTCCTCAACAGGACTGGCAGCAGGAGGAGGAATGGGTCGAAGACTTCGCCCCCGAGGGATCCGGGAAAGGGAGGGGGAAGACGGGCCCCCCTCATCAACACAGGGGGAGGAAACTGTCCCTACACTTCCAGTCCGGATGGTGGGCCAAGGGGGACCGGGAGGAGGGCAACAGTTTCAGTACTGGCCCTTCTCCTCCAGTGATCTATATAACTGGAGGACGCAGAACCCGCCCTTTTCTGAAGACCCCAAGTGTCTCATAGATCTCCTGGAGTCCATCATGCATACACACCGTCCCACTTGGGATGACTGTCATCAGCTGCTCAATACTCTTTTTACGACGGAGGAACGAGAGCGCATCCTCAACGAAGCGAGGAAGAACGTCTTGGGGGATAATGGGAGACCCACAACTCTCCAACCGGCCATAGACGAGGCTTTTCCCCTACGCCGCCCTAATTGGGATTTCGGGACCGCAGAAGGTAGGGAGCGTCTTCGGATCTACTGCCAGACTCTTATGGCCGGTCTCCGAGCGGCCGCCAGAAGGCCCACCAATTTTGCAAAAGTGAAAGCAGTCGTTCAAAGGGAAAACGAAAGCCCAGCCGGTTTCTTAGAGTGCCTCTATGAGGCATACCGTCAGTACACCCCTATTGACCCTGAGGCGGACCTCCACCGGTCTGCTGTGGTACTCTCATTCATTAATCAGGCAGCTCCAGACATTAGGAGAAAACTCAATAAACAGGAAAACTTAGGGGAGATGACTATAAGGGAAATGCTGCAGGTAGCAGAAAAGGTCTTTACCGCTAGGGAAACTCCAGAAGAAAGGGAGGAAAGACAGAGAAAGGAAGACAGGGAGGCCCAGGAGAAATTGAGAAAGGAGGACCGGGAGTTCCAGGCTAAGGAAAACCGAAAGCAACAGAGAGAAATGGCTCGTATTTTCCTAGCGGGTGTCCGGGACCAACCCAGGGGAGGGGGCCACGCCAGGACCCCGGATAAGGAACACTGTTTTTACTGTAAGGAAACGGGGCATTGGAAGAGAGAATGTCCTAAGTTAAAGGGAAGAAGAGGGTTTGGAAGGAGACCGGGAGAAAACAGGGAAAGGGAACGAGCAGTAGAGCGGGCCAGAGTCCTCCTAGCCGGAGAAGAGGACTGAAGGAGACGGGGCTCAGACCCCCTCCCCGAGTCCTGGGTAACAATGCATGTGGAGGGGAAGCCGATGGGGTTCATGGTGGATACCGGCGCCCAATATTCGGTTTTAAACAAGGCACATGGACCTTTGAACAAGGCACGAACAAGTGTTGTTCAGGGGGCCACCGGTACGCAGTTATGTACATGGACTACCAAAAGAAAGGTGAACTTAGGAAAACACCAGGTCACACACTCCTTCTTGGTCGTCCCTGAGAGCCCCGCTCCCCTGCTCGGACGGGACCTACTCACCAAAATAGGGGCCCATATCCATTTTGAACCAGATGGAATAATTGTGACTGATCGAGAAGGGAGCCCGATTCATGTCTTGTCCCTATCATTGGCTGACGAGCATCGTCTGTTTGAGAGTCAACAGGAACCAGGAGGGGACATGACTCATTGGGTAAAAAGATTTCCCACGGCCTGGGCGGAGACTGCGGGAACCGGCCTCGCCAAACACCTCCCGCCCGTAGTTATACAATTGAAGGCTTCTGCTCTCCCCATTCGGGTGAAACAGTATCCTATGCCTGAGGAGGCCCGAAGAGGCATAGCCCCTCATATCCACAGGCTAATAAAGGAAGGAGTACTGCGACCTTGTCAGTCTGCCTGGAATACTCCTCTGCTCCCCGTCCGAAAGCCGGGAAGCGGGGACTATAGGTCTGTGCAAGACCTACGAAAGGTAAACGAGCGGACGGAGGACATTCATCCCACCGTTCCGAATCCCTATACCTTGCTCAGCCACCTACCCCCCTCGCAAGTATGGTATACAACCCTTGATTTGAAAGATGCTTTCTTCAGCATTCCATTGTCAGAAATTAGTCAGCCGCTATTTGCTTTCGAATGGCAAGAAGATGGGGGCCAATCTCGACAGCTCACTTGGACCAGACTGCCGCAAGGATTTAAAAACTCTCCCACCCTGTTTAATGAGGCCCTGAGCCAGGACCTGGAACCTTTTCGTCGGAGCCACCCACGAGTCACTCTATTACAGTATGTTGATGACTTACTGTTAGCGGCAGAAACCCGAGAGGAGTGCATCAAGGCTACTGAACACCTGCTAACGGAATTAGGTGAGCTGGGGTATCGGGCAAGTGCCAAGAAAACTCACATCTGTAAAAGGTCAGTGACATATTTGGGTTATCGGATTGCAGATGGGGCAAGATGGCTGACTGATGCCATGAAACAGACTATTCTGGCTATCCCATCCCCGACATCCACTAGGGGGGTGAGAGAATTCCTGGGCTCCGCGGGGTTCTGTAGACTCTGGATTCCAGGATTTGCGGAAATAGCCAGACCCCTATATGAGGCCACCAAAGAAGCTCCAGATTGGAGTTGGGGAGAGAGAGAACAACAGGCCTTTGAGCAGCTAAAAGACGCTCTTTTGCAGGCCCCTGCCTTAGCCTTGCCAGATCCTACAAGACCATTCACTCTGTTTGTAGATGAGAAAAAGGGGGTAGCCAAAGGAGTCTTGACCCAACAGCTAGGTCCCTGGAAGAGACCAGTGGCATACTTTTCCAAGAAATTAGATGCAGTAGCGGCAGGATGGCCCCCCTGCCTCCGCATCATAGCGGCCATTGCCGTGCTGGTGAGAGAAGCCGATAAACTAACCTTTGGACAGGCCCTCTGGGTAACGGCCCCTCACCCGGTGGAGGGAATCCTTAAACAACCCCCTGGGAAATGGATGACGAATGCCAGGCTCACCCACTACCAGGGGCTCTTGTTGGATTCCCCTCGGATCACATTCACAGATCCCGTAATCCTGAACCCTGCCACCTTGTTGCCTAACCCGGAACTGCAGACACCTGTCCATAACTGCAAAGAATTCCTCTCCGAAGTTACACAGGTACGGGCTGACCTAAAGGATACCCCCCTGTCCGCCTGCAAATTAAACTGGTACACGGATGGAAGCAGTTTTTTCCAAGATGGAGCCCGAAGGGCAGGGGCAGCTGTAGTCGACCAAGAAGGAAATACGGTATGGAGCAGCGCCCTCCCACCCAGAACATCAGCCCAAAAAGCGGAATTAATTGCCTTGGCAGAGGCCCTGGAGAGGGCAAAAGAAAAGTGAGTCAATATCTACACCGATAGCCGCTATGCTTTCGGTACCATCCATGTCCACGGGGCCATCTATCGCGAAAGAGGATTCCGCACAGCAGAAGGAAAACATCTAAAGAACCTAGCCAAAGTCCAGCGTCTATTAATGGCAGTGGAAAAACCAAAGGCAGTGGCAGTGATGTATGTCCCAGGCCACCAGTCTGCCAAGACGCCGGAAGCTGTCGGTAACAACAGAGCAGATCAAGAAGCAAAGAGAGTAGCAATGGTGAGTCCTCCCATGGAGACAGGGCAACCTTCCACGGTTGCGGCGATAGACGTGCCGGTCCCAGAGCTCCCTCCGCTACCCCCCCGACCAGAATACTCCACAGAGGATTTCACTTGGATGAGAGCCCACTCCCCCTTTAGAGAAGGGGAAGACGGATGGAAAAGCGACTTGGAAGGCAAGTTAATTCTGCCTGAAAAACTCGGACGATTCCTGTTGGCTAACTTACATAAGTCCACCCATTTGGGGCGGAGAAAATTACTAGACTTGTTGACATCTGCGCAGCTCCGATTTCCGAACCAGACCATAACAGTCCGCCAAATTGTGGAAGATTGTGCCAGCTGCACAATCATGAAACCAGGACGAAGGGAGGGGCACCATACAGGTACTCGGGAACGGGGGAGGGCTCCGGAAAGAAGTTGAAAAGTGGATTTTACTGAGGTAAAACCGGGAAAGTTTGGGTACAAATATTTGCTGGTATTCATAGATACCTTTTCAGGCTGGGTGGAGGCTTTTCCTACAAAGAAGGAGACGAGTCAGGTAGTGGCAAAGGCTTTGCTAGAGGAAATCATACCCAGATATGGGGTGCCCGAGGCAATTGGGTCAGATAACGGTCCGGCTTTTGTTAGTAAAGTCCTGCAGGGACTAGATCAGACTATGGGGGCCAATTGGAAGCTACATTGTGAATATAACCCCCAGAGCTCAGGGCAAGTAGAAAGGATGAATAGGACACTAAAGGAGACTTTAGCCAAATTGGCCCTGGAGACTGGCGGTGATTGGGTGACGCTCCTTCCCTTGGCCATCTTCCGAGTCCGGAACTCCCCCTATGTCCATGGGCTAACTCCCTTTGAGATCCTGTATGGGGCTCCACCCCCCATCATTCAGAGGACCTTAAGCCCAGAACTAGGTGATCTGGCCCCAAATTACCTGACCATGTTGCAGGCTTTAGCTAAAGTGCAACAACGGATTTGGCCCTTAATTCAAGCATACCACGCTGTTAAGAGGGACCCGGCTCCGGAACATGGCATAGTCCCAGGTGACATGGTATGGGTTAAAAGGCATCAGTCCAAAACCCTAGAGCCTAGATGGAAAGGACCTTATGTTGTACTGTTTACTACCCCTACCGCCCTCAAGGTCGACGGGATTGCAGCATGGGTACACCATTCCCATGTAAGACGGGCTCACCCTCCAGAGAAAAAACAGGAAAATTGGTCCGCACGGAAGCATCCAACAAACCCACTCAAGCTCCGGCTGATACGGGATGCTCCGAAAAACGAGAACACTCCAGATGCTCCGCAGCCCTCCTAGAATGGGATTATCACCTGGGTCCACTACACCCACATCAGACCGGCAGATCCGGTAGCTATGAAGAAAGGCTTCCTGCCAACAAGAAGGGTGTCCCACCACAAGGAAAATTTTTTCAAACTCAAACTTCATACTGGACCTCGGTAACTTTATTCCTTTTTCTAACCCTGTCCACCACTTGCTGGGGGCATACAAATCCACATCAACCTTTTAACCTGACCTGGATGATTGTAGATGTGTCCACAGGAGACATTCTTAACCAGACCTCCAAGGTGACCCCTCCCAGCACCTGGTTCCCAAAATTATACTTTGACTTAAGGGCCTTATTCACTGGCAGGGGACAATGGGATTTGCGCCAAAGTTACTTCTATGTCTGCCCCGCTCCCCAACCCAACCACAGAAAAAAATGTGGAGGAATCGCAGACTATTATTGTAAGTCATGGGGTTGTGAGAGCTCAGGGGATATATGGTGGCCACCCCCCGAACAGGGGGACCTTATTCAATTAAGTAGAGTCTCTCAATCTGGCATTACATACCACCAACCTAGACCTATAAATAAGGGATGCCCAACTCCCCCCAATTGTAATCCCATTATGATAAATTTCACTGATTTAGGAAAAAAGGCAACGAATTGGGAATTGGGTAAATCCTGGGGAGTCAGACTCTACAAAACAAATCATCCAGGAGCCCTTTTTACTTTGCGGCGTGTGCAACAACCAGTCTCTACTCTAACAATAGGCCCTAATAAGGTACTTAGGCCACCCTATGTAAAGCCACCTCCCCAACCTCCCACAGCTCATCACCTTCCCTCAACCATAGCCCGGGCTAATGTTACAACTCCAAGACCATCAGAAACCAGCCCTCCCCTGGTGAGGCCCAGTCTCATGACCGCATCTAAAGACCCCCTCTGGGAGCTAGTGGGTGCTGCCTTCCTGACGTTAAACCACACCAACCCTAACATGACTAACTCCTGTTGGTTATGTTATGATGTGAGGCCCCCATTCTATGAGGCAATAGGGCTAAACACCACTCACGATACCTCATGTGAAGAAAACCCTACTCAATGTTCCTGGGGAGACCGTAAGAGAGGTCTGGCCATACAGCAGGTAAGCGGACAAGGAACCTGCTTAGGAAAAGTGCCAAAGAACAGACGGGACTTATGTACTGTTATTAACGCCAGTTCTACCTGGGAAAATGCTATTAAATGGGTAATTCCAAAGGACAATGGGTGGTGGCTATGCTCGCGGTCTGGACTCACCCCGTGCCTATCAACTAAGGTGTTTAACAGCTCTAAAGAATTCTGTGTTATAGTGACTGTGCTGCCCCGCATCCTCTATCATTCGGAAGAGAGTCTATATTCATACTGGAATACAAAAATGGTTGAAAAAAGGAAAAAGAGAGAACCTATTTCCACAGTAACTATTGCTACCCTACTCAGCCTAGGGTTAGTGGGAGCAGGAACCGGCATAGCTTCTTTGGCCACCCAGCAGAAAGGGATGTCTTCGCTGCGTGCAGCCATAGACGAAGATATAGAGAGAATAGAAACCTCCATTAGCCACCTAGAAAAATCCCTCACTTCAATGTCTGAGGTAGTACTTCAAAACCGACGAGGTCTGGACTTGTTCCTCCAAAAGGGGGGAGTATGTGTTGCTCTAGGAAGAATGTTGTTTTTACTCTGACCATACCGGAGTTGTTCGTGACTCCATGTCTAAACTTCGAAAGAGCCTGGAACAAAGAAAACGAGAAAGAGAGGCCGGGGAAAGCTGGTTCGAGTCTTGGTTTAACCAGTCCCCATGGTTGGCTACCCTTTTATCTGCATTGGCAGGGCCAATAATAATCATCCTATTACTTGTTACCATAGGACCCTGGATTCTAAACCGACTTATGACTTTTGTCAAAAGTCGAATTAATACTATCCAACTTCTGGTCCTCCGCCAACAATATCAGGCTCTTCATCCCCTTGAGAATGATTCCTCAATTTAGGCTGTAAGAAAAGGGGGGAATGAAAGGAATAGGAGGTCTCAGCGGGCCCCAACCCCCTTGTTGGAGAAACCAGTACCAAACATCCCATGTAGATAAGATAAGCAATGCGGCAGGGCTCAGTTAGGGCATATAGAATGTGGGGAATGTGAGTGGGGGGTACATGCAAGATGTGAAGTACGTGCAAGATGTGAGGTACGCGCAAGATGTGCTCTGCCTGCTTGCCCAATGTTGATAACGAAAATATGCATGCCACCGCAGTCTATATAAGATTTCCCCTAAAGAGGCTCAGGGTCGTGTTTTCCTAACCGGTCCTGCGTGTCCGTGTGGGAGCTCGACCCTGGCTAGCCAGCCCAATAAACTCTGCTTTGTTGATTGCATTCTCGCCTGGCTCTCTGTCTCTCGGGGGAATAGGATTCCGGGTCCTAACACTTTCACATGCTAACTCAAATCTCAAGGAGAAACAACGTGCCGGAACCTCCTGCTTCAGACCTTGATCTCCTGCAAGAGATAGAGTGATTCTTCCATTCTCTCCAATGAGGCTTTCTTGTACAAAGTTCGTGTTCCTCCACAATGAAAATGCTGAGAGGTAGGTAGTATTCCTTTAACCAGCTATCTCCATTCACAATGCTAAGCAAAGTGCTAGACCTGCTTGCTTCTGACATGAATGGTTCTCTTACAAGAGCTCCAGTACTTCTTCCTTTCACTTGTAGGGGCGACCTAGCAGAAATGTGATTTTTTCACCCATGAAAACGATGAGACAGGCAGTATTCCTTTAAACAGTTAACTCAATTCACTATCCTAAATAAGGGGCCACACTCTCTTGCTTCTACCATTAATGATTGTCTTACAAGTGCTCCAGCACTTCTTCCTTTCAGTTGCATTGAGCCATTTAGCACAAAGTTGATTTTGCTCACAGAAGAAAACAATGAGAGACAGGCAGTATTTCTTTCTTCAGCTCACTCAAATCACAATACTAAACCAGGCCCTAGGCCCTCTTGCTTCTCACATTAATGATACTCTTGCAAGAGTTGCAGTGCTTCTTCCAATCTTTTGAGGGTCGATTTACCACAGAGCTGATGTTCTTCACCCATGAAAACACTGAGTTAGGCAGTATTCCTTTGCACAGTTAACTCTGTTCACCACGGTAGACAAGGTGCTGGACCCTCTTGCTTCTAACATTAAGGATTGTCTGTCCACTGCTACAGTGCTTCTTCCATTCACTTTAAAGGGGAGATTTTATACAAAGCCGATGTTCCCCACACGTTAAAACGCTGACAGATAGGCAGTTCTGCTATCACACACTTATGTAATTCCCCCTTGTAAACAATGTGCTAAGTTGTCTTGTTTGTAACATTAATGGTTCCCTTACAAGGGAACCTTTCACTTGAAAAGGGCTATTTTATCACAATGATAATGTTCTTCACACTTTAAAAGTCTGAGAGATAGGCAGTATTACTTTAAAAAGTGAACTCTACTCTCACTGCTAAACAAACTGCTAGAGCCCCTTGCTGCTGCTCTTCATGGTTTTGCTCCATGACAAACTGCACTTGTTCAATTCACCTACATGCAGCTATTTGGCACAATGCTGATGCACCTCACCCATTCAAAAACTCAGTAGTAGGCAGGATTCCACTCAACTGGTAACTCACTTTTTCTAGGGAAACAAGGTGCAAGGCATTCCTGCCTCTCACACATCGTGTAGTGCCATGAGATACAATTGTTTGCCTATTTCGTATGAAGCGGGTCTTGTCAAAGAGTAGCTGGTTCTGCACTTCAAAGGCTATCATTTCACAAGCCTTTCGTTCACATGCTAACTCAAATCTCAAAGAGAATCAATGGGCAAGAACCTCCTGCTTCAGACCTTGATTATCCTGCAAGAGATAGAGTGATTCTTCCATTCTCTCGGATGGGGCTTTCTCGTACAAAGTGTGTGTTCCTCCAGAATGAAAATGCTGGGAGGTAGGTTGTATTACTTTTACCAGTTATCTCCATTCACAAAGCTAAACAAAGTGCTAGACCTGCTTGCTTCTAACATTAAAGCTTCTCCTCCAAGCTTGCTTCTAACATTAAAGCTTCTCCTCCAAGAGCTCCAGCACTTCTTCCTTTCACTTGCATAGAGCCATTTAGCACAACGTTGATTTTCCTCACACAAGAAAACAATGAGAGACAGGCAGTATTCCTTTCTTCAGCTCACCCAATTGACAATAGTAAACCAGGCCCTAGGCCGTCTTGCTTCGCACATTAATGATTCTCTTGCAACAGTTGCAGTGCTTCTTCCATTCTCTTGTGAGGGTAGATTTACCACTGAGCTGATGTTCTTCACCCATGAAAACACTGAGTTAGGCAGTATTCCTTTGCACAGTTAACTCTGTTCACCACGGTAGACAAGGTGCTGGACCCTCTTGCTTCTAACATTAAGGATTGTCTGTCCACTGCTACAGTGCTTCTTCCATTCACTTTAAAGGGGCGATTTTATACAAAGCTGATGTACTCCACACGTTAAAACGCTGACAGATAGGCAGTTCTGCTATCACACACTTATGTAATTCCCCCTTGTAAACAATGTGCTAAGTTGTGTTGTTTGTAATATTAATGGTTCCGTTACAAGGGAAGCAGTGCTTCTTCCTTCCACTTGAAAAGGGCTATTTTTCACAATGATAATGATCTTCACACTTTAAAAGTCTGAGAGATAGGCAGTATTGCTTTAAAAAGTGAACTCTATTCTCACTGCTAAACAAAGTGCTAGAGCCTCTTGCTGCTGCTCTTCATGGTTTTGCTCCATGACAAACTGCCCTTGTTCAATTCACCTACATGCAGCTATTTGGCACAATGCTGATGCACCTCACCCATTCAAAAACTCAGTAGTAGGCAGGATTCCACTCAACTGGTAACTCACTTTTCCTAGGGAAACAAGGTGCAAGGCATTCCTGCCTCTCACACATCGTGTAGTGCCAGGAGATACAATTGTTTGCCTATTTCGTATGAGGCGGGTCTTGTCAAAGAGTAGCTGGTTCTGCACTTCAAAGGCTATCATTTCACAAGCATTCCTTTCACAGGCTAACTTAAATCTCAAGGAGAAACAACGTGCCGGAACCTCCTGCTTCAGACCTTGATCTCCTGCAAGAGATAGAGTGATTCTTCCATTCTCTCGAATGGGGCTTTCTTGTACAATGTTCGTGTTCCTCCACAATGAAAATGCTGAGAGGTAGGTAGTATTCCTTTAACCAGCTATCTCCATTCACAATGCTAAGCAAAGTGCTAGACCTGCTTGCTTCTGACATGAATGGTTCTCTTACAAGAGCTGCAGTACTTCTTCCTTTCACTTGTAGGGGCGACCTAGCACAAATGTGATTTTTTTCACCCATGAAAACGATGTGACAGGCAGTATTCCTTTAAACAGTTAACTCAATTCACTATGCTAAATAAGAGGACACACCCTCTTGCTTCTACCATTAATGATTCTCTTACAAGTGCTCCAGCACTTCTTCCTTTCACTTGCATAGAGCCATTTAGCACAAAGTTGATTTTGCTCACACAAGAAAACAATGAGAGATAGGCAGTATTAATTTCTTCAGCTCACCCAAATGACAATACTAAACCAGGCCCTAGGCCTTCTTTCTTCTCACAATAATGATTCTCTTGCAAGAGTTGCAGTGCTTCTTCCATTCTTTTGTGAGGCTCGATGTACCACAGAGCTGATGTTCTTCACCCATGAAAACACTGAATTAGGCAGTATTCCTTTGCACAGTTAACTCTGTTTACCACGGTAAACAAGGTGCTAGATCCTCTGGCTTCTAACGTTAAGGATTGTCTTTCAACTCCTACAGTGCTTCTTCCATTCACTTTCTGTTTTACAGAAAGTTGATGTTCTTCACACTTTAACACGCTGACAGATAGGCACTATTGCTTTCGCACACTAATGTAATTCCCCCTTGTTAACAATGTGCTAAGTTGTCTTGTTTGCAACATTAATGGTTCTCTTACAAGGGCTACAGTGTTTCTTCCTTGCACTTTAAATGCATTATTGGGCACAGAGTAATATTCAACACGCATGAAAACACTGAGTGATAGGCAGTATTCCTTTAAACAAGTATCACCATTCTCCTTGGAAAACACGGTGCTTGACCCTCCTGCTTCTAACATTCACAATTCTCTTAAAGGAGATGCCGTGCTTCATCCATCCACTACTAAGATGAGATTTAGCACAAAATTGATGTTCCTCACCCATGAAAACAATGAGACTTAGGCAGTATTCCTTTCAACAGGTAACTGAATTCCCAATTTTAAAGAACGTGCCAGATCCTCTTGCTAATAAAATGAAAGATTCTCTTCCAATATCTACAGTGTATCTTCCTTTCACTTGTGGGGGCAATTTAGCACCAAGTTGATGTTTCTCTCCCATGAAATCATTGAGAGGTAGGCAGTATTCCTTTGCACAGTTAACTCTGTTCACCACAGTAAACAAGGTGTTAGACCCTCTTGCTTCTAACATTAAGGATTGTCTGTCCACTGCTACAGTGCTTCTTCCATTCACTTTAAAGGGGCGATTTTATACAAAGCCGATGTTCCCCACACGTTAAAACGCTGACAGATAGGCAGTTCTGCTATCACACACTTATGTAATTCCCCCTTGTAAACAATGTGCTAAGTTGTCTTGTTTGTAACATTAATGGTTCCCTTACAAGGGAAGCAGTGCTTCTTCCTTCCACTTGAAAAGGGCTATTTTTCACAATGATAATGTTCTTCACACTTTAAAAGTCTGAGTGATAGGCAGTATTCCTTTAAAAAGTGAACTCTATTCTCACTGATAAACAAAATGCTAGAGCCTCTTGCTGCTGCTCTTCATGGTTTTGCTCCATGACAAACTGCCCTTGTTCAATTCACCTACATGCAGCTATTTGGCACAATGCTGATGCACCTCATCCATTCAAAAACTCAGTAGTAGGCAGGATTCCAGTCAACAGGTAACTCAATTCTAGGGAATCAAGGTGCAAGACATTCCTGCCTCTCACACATCGTGTAGTGCCAGGAGATACAAGTGTTTGCCTATTTGCTATGAAGCACGTATGTGTCAAAGAGTAGCTGGTTCTGCACTTCAAAGGCTATCATTTCACAAGCATTCCTTTTGAAAGGAATAGGAGGTCTCAGCGGGCCCCAACCCCCTTGTTGGAGAAACCAGTACCAAACATCCCATGTAGATAAGATAAGCAATGCGGTAGGGCTCAGTTAGGGCATATAGAATGTGATGAATGTGAGTGGGGGGTACATGCAAGATGTGAAGTACGTGCAAGATGTGAGGTACGCGCAAGATGTGCTCTGCCTGCTTGCCCAATGTTGATAACGAAAATATGCATGCCACCGCAGTCTATATAAGATTTCCCCTAAAGAGGCTCAGGGTCGTGTTTTCCTAACCGGTCCTGCGTGTCCGTGTGGGAGCTCGACCCTGGCTAGCCAGCCCAATAAACTCTGCTTTGTTGATTGTATTCTCGCCTGGCTCTCTGTCTCTCGGGGGAATAGGATTCCGGGTCCTAACATTTGGAGGTCCCACCGAGATTTCATTTTCTCGAGAGACAGAACCTGCCTGTGAGAAAGCAGGGGCGATCCCAAGTCCTAGGCGTTGGGAGGGGATCCCAGACCCTCATTTGGAGGAACTTGAGTGTTCCATTTGGGCCGCGGCGGGGATTCGGCCAATCCCCAGGGAGATTCATTCTGGGAATCTCGCAAGGAGGACCACAGGGTCCTATTGGGAGAGGCTTTCCTCTCATTTGGGCTCGAGCATTTTAGGAACCCTGGCACCAGGTGAAGAACTAATTGAGCTAGTCGAACGACCACCCGTCAAGTGGACCCCTTTCGGCCTGATATCCCAGTTGGACGGTGAGGAGGTTGAATGGGGTGCGCACCAGTGTGAGAGAAGGACCGGTCCGAGCGAGTGCTGGAGAGTGTTGTGTGTGTGTGGAATTATTGTTGCCTTTACCCTTTTTGTTCTATCTCTCTTGGTGTTTGAGTCTCCTTCCACAATGGGACAGGGACAAACAACCCCAAAGTCTCTGATCCTTTCTCACTTTCCAGAAGTTAAAGAAAGGGCCTTAAATGCGGGTCTGGTCATCAAGAAAGGTAAGTTCGACACCTTTTGTTCTGCAGAGTGGCCCACCTTTGGAGTCGGGTGGCCCATTCAAGGTTCCCTCTCCCTAGACCTGATCACTAAGGTTAAAGCAGTCATTTTTCAGCCAGACAATCGAGGCCATCCAGACCAAGTTCCTTACATTTTGGTTTGGGAGGATCTGGTGAGGAACCCTCCCCCTTGGTTAACAGTTTTTCTGACCCACCCCTCCAGTTCGGCCCCCGGGGCTAAAACCCCAGTCACGCCCGCCTTGGTCATAAAGGAGGAGGAAAAACTTCCTCTTCCCACCTTGACCGGTCCTCAAATTAGGGCATCTCCTTCACCATCTCTGGTCTTACCAGAGAGTTCCCCCCTTTACCCATCCCTCGCAGGGGCAGAGGAAGATCGGCCGCCTCCATACGTGACTCCCCCTGGCCAAGCCAGTGCCCCGGAGGAGGAAATTTCCTCATCCTCCTCAACAGGACTGGCAGCAGGAGGAGGAATGGGTCGAAGACTTCGCCCCCGAGGGATCCGGGAAAGGGAGGGGGAAGACGGGCCCCCCTCATCAACACAGGGGGAGGAAACTGTCCCTACACTTCCAGTCCGGATGGTGGGCCAAGGGGGACCGGGAGGAGGGCAACAGTTTCAGTACTGGCCCTTCTCCTCCAGTGATCTATATAACTGGAGGACGCAGAACCCGCCCTTTTCTGAAGACCCCAAGTGTCTCATAGATCTCCTGGAGTCCATCATGCATACACACCGTCCCACTTGGGATGACTGTCATCAGCTGCTCAATACTCTTTTTACGACGGAGGAACGAGAGCGCATCCTCAACGAAGCGAGGAAGAACGTCTTTGGGGATAATGGGAGACCCACAACTCTCCAACCGGCCATAGACGAGGCTTTTCCCCTACGCCGCCCTAATTGGGATTTCGGGACCGCAGAAGGTAGGGAGCGTCTTCGGATCTACTGCCAGACTCTTATGGCCGGTCTCCGAGCGGCCGCCAGAAGGCCCACCAATTTTGCAAAAGTGAAAGCAGTCGTTCAAAGGGAAAACGAAAGCCCAGCCGGTTTCTTAGAGTGCCTCTATGAGGCATACCGTCAGTACACCCCTATTGACCCTGAGGCGGACCTCCACCGGTCTGCTGTGGTACTCTCATTCATTAATCAGGCAGCTCCAGACATTAGGAGAAAACTCAATAAACAGGAAAACTTAGGGGAGATGACTATAAGGGAAATGCTGCAGGTAGCAGAAAAGGTCTTTACCGCTAGGGAAACTCCAGAAGAAAGGGAGGAAAGACAGAGAAAGGAAGACAGGGAGGCCCAGGAGAAATTGAGAAAGGAGGACCAGGAGTTCCAGGCTAAGGAAAACCGAAAGCAACAGAGAGAAATGGCTCGTATTTTCCTAGCGGGTGTCCGGGACCAACCCAGGGGAGGGGGCCACGCCAGGACCCCGGATAAGGAACACTGTTTTTACTGTAAGGAAACGGGGCATTGGAAGAGAGAATGTCCTAAGTTAAAGGGAAGAAGAGGGTTTGGAAGGAGACCGGGGGAAAACAGGGAAAGGGAACGAGCAGTAGAGCAGGCCAGAGTCCTCCTAGCCGGAGAAGAGGACTGAAGGAGACGGGGCTCAGACCCCCTCCCCGAGTCCTGGGTAACAATGCATGTGGAGGGGAAGCCGATGGGGTTCATGGTGGATACCGGCGCCCAATATTCGGTTTTAAACAAGGCACATGGACCTTTGAACAAGGCACGAACAAGTGTTGTTCAGGGGGCCACCGGTACGCAGTTATGTACATGGACTACCAAAAGAAAGGTGAACTTAGGAAAACACCAGGTCACACACTCCTTCTTGGTCGTCCCTGAGAGCCCCGCTCCCCTGCTCGGACGGGACCTACTCACCAAAATAGGGGCCCATATCCATTTTGAACCAGATGGAATAATTGTGACTGATCGAGAAGGGAGCCCGATTCATGTCTTGTCCCTATCATTGGCTGACGAGCATCGTCTGTTTGAGAGTCAACAGGAACCAGGAGGGGACATGACTCATTGGGTAAAAAGATTTCCCACGGCCTGGGCGGAGACTGCGGGAACCGGCCTCGCCAAACACCTCCCGCCCGTAGTTATACAATTGAAGGCTTCTGCTCTCCCCATTCGGGTGAAACAGTATCCTATGCCTGAGGAGGCCCGAAGAGGCATAGCCCCTCATATCCACAGGCTAATAAAGGAAGGAGTACTGCGACCTTGTCAGTCTGCCTGGAATACTCCTCTGCTCCCCGTCCGAAAGCCGGGAAGCGGGGACTATAGGTCTGTGCAAGACCTACGAAAGGTAAACGAGCGGACGGAGGACATTCATCCCACCGTTCCGAATCCCTATACCTTGCTCAGCCACCTACCCCCCTCGCAAGTATGGTATACAACCCTTGATTTGAAAGATGCTTTCTTCAGCATTCCATTGTCAGAAATTAGTCAGCCGCTATTTGCTTTCGAATGGCAAGAAGATGGGGGCCAATCTCGACAGCTCACTTGGACCAGACTGCCGCAAGGATTTAAAAACTCTCCCACCCTGTTTAATGAGGCCCTGAGCCAGGACCTGGAACCTTTTCGTCGGAGCCACCCACGAGTCACTCTATTACAGTATGTTGATGACTTACTGTTAGCGGCAGAAACCCGAGAGGAGTGCATCAAGGCTACTGAACACCTGCTAACGGAATTAGGTGAGCTGGGGTATCGGGCAAGTGCCAAGAAAACTCACATCTGTAAAAGGTCAGTGACATATTTGGGTTATCGGATTGCAGATGGGGCAAGATGGCTGACTGATGCCATGAAACAGACTATTCTGGCTATCCCATCCCCGACATCCACTAGGGGGGTGAGAGAATTCCTGGGCTCCGCGGGGTTCTGTAGACTCTGGATTCCAGGATTTGCGGAAATAGCCAGACCCCTATATGAGGCCACCAAAGAAGCTCCAGATTGGAGTTGGGGAGAGAGAGAACAACAGGCCTTTGAGCAGCTAAAAGACGCTCTTTTGCAGGCCCCTGCCTTAGCCTTGCCAGATCCTACAAGACCATTCACTCTGTTTGTAGATGAGAAAAAGGGGGTAGCCAAAGGAGTCTTGACCCAACAGCTAGGTCCCTGGAAGAGACCAGTGGCATACTTTTCCAAGAAATTAGATGCAGTAGCGGCAGGATGGCCCCCCTGCCTCCGCATCATAGCGGCCATTGCCGTGCTGGTGAGAGAAGCCGATAAACTAACCTTTCGACAGGCCCTCTGGGTAACGGCCCCTCACCCGGTGGAGGGAATCCTTAAACAACCCCCTGGGAAATGGATGACGAATGCCAGGCTCACCCACTACCAGGGGCTCTTGTTGGATTCCCCTCGGATCACATTCACAGATCCCGTAATCCTGAACCCTGCCACCTTGTTGCCTAACCCGGAACTGCAGACACCTGTCCATAACTGCAAAGAATTCCTCTCCGAAGTTACACAGGTACGGGCTGACCTAAAGGATACCCCCCTGTCCGCCTGCAAATTAAACTGGTACACGGATGGAAGCAGTTTTTTCCAAGATGGAGCCCGAAGGGCAGGGGCAGCTGTAGTCGACCAAGAAGGAAATACGGTATGGAGCAGCGCCCTCCCACCCAGAACATCAGCCCAAAAAGCGGAATTAATTGCCTTGGCAGAGGCCCTGGAGAGGGCAAAAGAAAAGTGAGTCAATATCTACACCGATAGCCGCTATGCTTTCGGTACCATCCATGTCCACGGGGCCATCTATCGCGAAAGAGGATTCCGCACAGCAGAAGGAAAACATCTAAAGAACCTAGCCAAAGTCCAGCGTCTATTAATGGCAGTGGAAAAACCAAAGGCAGTGGCAGTGATGTATGTCCCAGGCCACCAGTCTGCCAAGACGCCGGAAGCTGTCGGTAACAACAGAGCAGATCAAGAAGCAAAGAGAGTAGCAATGGTGAGTCCTCCCATGGAGACAGGGCAACCTTCCACGGTTGCGGCGATAGACGTGCCGGTCCCAGAGCTCCCTCCGCTACCCCCCCGACCAGAATACTCCACAGAGGATTTCACTTGGATGAGAGCCCACTCCCCCTTTAGAGAAGGGGAAGACGGATGGAAAAGCGACTTGGAAGGCAAGTTAATTCTGCCTGAAAAACTCGGACGATTCCTGTTGGCTAACTTACATAAGTCCACCCATTTGGGGCGGAGAAAATTACTAGACTTGTTGACATCTGCGCAGCTCCGATTTCCGAACCAGACCATAACAGTCCGCCAAATTGTGGAAGATTGTGCCAGCTGCACAATCATGAAACCAGGACGAAGGGAGGGGCACCATACAGGTACTCGGGAACGGGGGAGGGCTCCGGAAAGAAGTTGAAAAGTGGATTTTACTGAGGTAAAACCGGGAAAGTTTGGGTACAAATATTTGCTGGTATTCATAGATACCTTTTCAGGCTGGGTGGAGGCTTTTCCTACAAAGAAGGAGACGAGTCAGGTAGTGGCAAAGGCTTTGCTAGAGGAAATCATACCCAGATATGGGGTGCCCGAGGCAATTGGGTCAGATAACGGTCCGGCTTTTGTTAGTAAAGTCCTGCAGGGACTAGATCAGACTATGGGGGCCAATTGGAAGCTACATTGTGAATATAACCCCCAGAGCTCAGGGCAAGTAGAAAGGATGAATAGGACACTAAAGGAGACTTTAGCCAAATTGGCCCTGGAGACTGGCGGTGATTGGGTGACGCTCCTTCCCTTGGCCATCTTCCGAGTCCGGAACTCCCCCTATGTCCATGGGCTAACTCCCTTTGAGATCCTGTATGGGGCTCCACCCCCCATCATTCAGAGGACCTTAAGCCCAGAACTAGGTGATCTGGCCCCAAATTACCTGACCATGTTGCAGGCTTTAGCTAAAGTGCAACAACGGATTTGGCCCTTAATTCAAGCATACCACGCTGTTAAGAGGGACCCGGCTCCGGAACATGGCATAGTCCCAGGTGACATGGTATGGGTTAAAAGGCATCAGTCCAAAACCCTAGAGCCTAGATGGAAAGGACCTTATGTTGTACTGTTTACTACCCCTACCGCCCTCAAGGTCGACGGGATTGCAGCATGGGTACACCATTCCCATGTAAGACGGGCTCACCCTCCAGAGAAAAAACAGGAAAATTGGTCCGCACGGAAGCATCCAACAAACCCACTCAAGCTCCGGCTGATACGGGATGCTCCGAAAAACGAGAACACTCCAGATGCTCCGCAGCCCTCCTAGAATGGGATTATCACCTGGGTCCACTACACCCACATCAGACCGGCAGATCCGGTAGCTATGAAGAAAGGCTTCCTGCCAACAAGAAGGGTGTCCCACCACAAGGAAAATTTTTTCAAACTCAAACTTCATACTGGACCTCGGTAACTTTATTCCTTTTTCTAACCCTGTCCACCACTTGCTGGGGGCATACAAATCCACATCAACCTTTTAACCTGACCTGGATGATTGTAGATGTGTCCACAGGAGACATTCTTAACCAGACCTCCAAGGTGACCCCTCCCAGCACCTGGTTCCCAAAATTATACTTTGACTTAAGGGCCTTATTCACTGGCAGGGGACAATGGGATTTGCGCCAAAGTTACTTCTATGTCTGCCCCGCTCCCCAACCCAACCACAGAAAAAAATGTGGAGGAATCGCAGACTATTATTGTAAGTCATGGGGTTGTGAGAGCTCAGGGGATATATGGTGGCCACCCCCCGAACAGGGGGACCTTATTCAATTAAGTAGAGTCTCTCAATCTGGCATTACATACCACCAACCTAGACCTATAAATAAGGGATGCCCAACTCCCCCCAATTGTAATCCCATTATGATAAATTTCACTGATTTAGGAAAAAAGGCAACGAATTGGGAATTGGGTAAATCCTGGGGAGTCAGACTCTACAAAACAAATCATCCAGGAGCCCTTTTTACTTTGCGGCGTGTGCAACAACCAGTCTCTACTCTAACAATAGGCCCTAATAAGGTACTTAGGCCACCCTATGTAAAGCCACCTCCCCAACCTCCCACAGCTCATCACCTTCCCTCAACCATAGCCCGGGCTAATGTTACAACTCCAAGACCATCAGAAACCAGCCCTCCCCTGGTGAGGCCCAGTCTCATGACCGCATCTAAAGACCCCCTCTGGGAGCTAGTGGGTGCTGCCTTCCTGACGTTAAACCACACCAACCCTAACATGACTAACTCCTGTTGGTTATGTTATGATGTGAGGCCCCCATTCTATGAGGCAATAGGGCTAAACACCACTCACGATACCTCATGTGAAGAAAACCCTACTCAATGTTCCTGGGGAGACCGTAAGAGAGGTCTGGCCATACAGCAGGTAAGCGGACAAGGAACCTGCTTAGGAAAAGTGCCAAAGAACAGACGGGACTTATGTACTGTTATTAACGCCAGTTCTACCTGGGAAAATGCTATTAAATGGGTAATTCCAAAGGACAATGGGTGGTGGCTATGCTCGCGGTCTGGACTCACCCTGTGCCTATCAACTAAGGTGTTTAACAGCTCTAAAGAATTCTGTGTTATAGTGACTGTGCTGCCCCGCATCCTCTATCATTCGGAAGAGAGTCTATATTCATACTGGAATACAAAAATGGTTGAAAAAAGGAAAAAGAGAGAACCTATTTCCACAGTAACTATTGCTACCCTACTCAGCCTAGGGTTAGCGGGAGCAGGAACCGGCATAGCTTCTTTGGCCACCCAGCAGAAAGGGATGTCTTCGCTGCGTGCAGCCATAGACGAAGATATAGAGAGAATAGAAACCTCCATTAGCCACCTAGAAAAATCCCTCACTTCAATGTCTGAGGTAGTACTTCAAAACCGACGAGGTCTGGACTTGTTGTTCCTCCAAAAGGGGGGAGTATGTGTTGCTCTAGGAAGAATGTTGTTTTTACTCTGACCATACCGGAGTTGTTCGTGACTCCATGTCTAAACTTCGAAAGAGCCTGGAACAAAGAAAACGAGAAAGAGAGGCCGGGGAAAGCTGGTTCGAGTCTTGGTTTAACCAGTCCCCATGGTTGGCTACCCTTTTATCTGCATTGGCAGGGCCAATAATAATCATCCTATTACTTGTTACCATAGGACCCTGGATTCTAAACCGACTTATGACTTTTGTCAAAAGTCGAATTAATACTATCCAACTTCTGGTCCTCCGCCAACAATATCAGGCTCTTCATCCCCTTGAGAATGATTCCTCAATTTAGGCTGTAAGAAAAGGGGGGAATGAAAGGAATAGGAGGTCTCAGCGGGCCCCAACCCCCTTGTTGGAGAAACCAGTACCAAACATCCCATGTAGATAAGATAAGCAATGCGGCAGGGCTCAGTTAGGGCATATAGAATGTGGGGAATGTGAGTGGGGGGTACATGCAAGATGTGAAGTACGTGCAAGATGTGAGGTACGCGCAAGATGTGCTCTGCCTGCTTGCCCAATGTTGATAACGAAAATATGCATGCCACCGCAGTCTATATAAGATTTCCCCTAAAGAGGCTCAGGGTCGTGTTTTCCTAACCGGTCCTGCGTGTCCGTGTGGGAGCTCGACCCTGGCTAGCCAGCCCAATAAACTCTGCTTTGTTGATTGCATTCTCGCCTGGCTCTCTGTCTCTCGGGGGAATAGGATTCCGGGTCCTAACACTTTCACATGCTAACTCAAATCTCAAGGAGAAACAACGTGCCGGAACCTCCTGCTTCAGACCTTGATCTCCTGCAAGAGATAGAGTGATTCTTCCATTCTCTCCAATGAGGCTTTCTTGTACAAAGTTCGTGTTCCTCCACAATGAAAATGCTGAGAGGTAGGTAGTATTCCTTTAACCAGCTATCTCCATTCACAATGCTAAGCAAAGTGCTAGACCTGCTTGCTTCTGACATGAATGGTTCTCTTACAAGAGCTCCAGTACTTCTTCCTTTCACTTGTAGGGGCGACCTAGCAGAAATGTGATTTTTTCACCCATGAAAACGATGAGACAGGCAGTATTCCTTTAAACAGTTAACTCAATTCACTATCCTAAATAAGGGGCCACACTCTCTTGCTTCTACCATTAATGATTGTCTTACAAGTGCTCCAGCACTTCTTCCTTTCAGTTGCATTGAGCCATTTAGCACAAAGTTGATTTTGCTCACAGAAGAAAACAATGAGAGACAGGCAGTATTTCTTTCTTCAGCTCACTCAAATCACAATACTAAACCAGGCCCTAGGCCCTCTTGCTTCTCACATTAATGATACTCTTGCAAGAGTTGCAGTGCTTCTTCCAATCTTTTGAGGGTCGATTTACCACAGAGCTGATGTTCTTCACCCATGAAAACACTGAGTTAGGCAGTATTCCTTTGCACAGTTAACTCTGTTCACCACGGTAGACAAGGTGCTGGACCCTCTTGCTTCTAACATTAAGGATTGTCTGTCCACTGCTACAGTGCTTCTTCCATTCACTTTAAAGGGGAGATTTTATACAAAGCCGATGTTCCCCACACGTTAAAACGCTGACAGATAGGCAGTTCTGCTATCACACACTTATGTAATTCCCCCTTGTAAACAATGTGCTAAGTTGTCTTGTTTGTAACATTAATGGTTCCCTTACAAGGGAACCTTTCACTTGAAAAGGGCTATTTTATCACAATGATAATGTTCTTCACACTTTAAAAGTCTGAGAGATAGGCAGTATTACTTTAAAAAGTGAACTCTACTCTCACTGCTAAACAAACTGCTAGAGCCCCTTGCTGCTGCTCTTCATGGTTTTGCTCCATGACAAACTGCACTTGTTCAATTCACCTACATGCAGCTATTTGGCACAATGCTGATGCACCTCACCCATTCAAAAACTCAGTAGTAGGCAGGATTCCACTCAACTGGTAACTCACTTTTTCTAGGGAAACAAGGTGCAAGGCATTCCTGCCTCTCACACATCGTGTAGTGCCATGAGATACAATTGTTTGCCTATTTCGTATGAAGCGGGTCTTGTCAAAGAGTAGCTGGTTCTGCACTTCAAAGGCTATCATTTCACAAGCCTTTCGTTCACATGCTAACTCAAATCAATGTGCAAGAACCTCCTGCTTCAGACCTTGATTATCCTGCAAGAGATAGAGTGATTCTTCCATTCTCTCGAATGGGGCTTTCTTGTACAAAGTTCGTGTTCCTCCAGAATGAAAATGCTGAGAGGTAGGTAGTATTCCTTTAACCAGCTATCTCCATTCACAATGCTAAGCAAAGTGCTAGACTTGCTTGCTTCTGACATGAATGGTTCTCTTACAAGAGCTCCAGTACTTCTCCCTTTCACTTGTAGCGGGGACCTGGCACAAATGTGATTTTTTTCACCCATGAAAACGATGTGACAGGCAGTATTCCTTTAACCAGTTAACTCAATTCACTATGCTAAATAAGGGGCCACACCCTCTTGCTTCTACCATTAATGATTCTCTTACAAGTGCTCCAGCACTTCTTCCTTTCAATTCCATAGAGCCATTTAGCACAAAGTTGATTTTGCTCACACAAGAAAACAATGAGAGATAGGCAGTATTAATTTCTTCAGCTCACCCAAATGACAATACTAAACCAGGCCCTAGGCCTTCTTTCTTCTCACATTAATGATTCTCTTGCAAGAGTTGCAGTGCTTCTTCCATTCTTTTGTGAGGCTCGATGTACCACAGAGCTGATGTTCTTCACCCATGAAAACACTGAGTTAGGCAGTATTCCTTTGCACAGTTAACTCTGTTTACCACGGTAAACAAGGTGCTAGATCCTCTGGCTTCTAACGTTAAGGATTGTCTTTCAACTCGTACAGTGCTTCTTCCATTCACTTTCTGTTTTACAGAAAGTTGATGTTCTTCACACTTTAACACGCTGACAGATAGGCACTATTGCTTTCGCACACTAATGTAATTCTCCCTTGTTAACAATGTGTTAAGTTGTCTTGTTTGCAGCATCAATGGTTCTCTTACAAGGGCTACAGTGTTTCTTCCTTGCACTTTAAATGCATTATTGGGCACAGAGTAATATTCAACACGCATGAAAACACTGAGTGATAGGCAGTATTCGTTTAAACAAGTACCACCATTATCCTTGGAAAAAACGGTGCTTGACCCTCCTGCTTCTAACATTCACAATTCTCTTAAAGGAGATGCCGTGCTTCATCCATCCACTACTAAGATGAGATTTAGCACAAAATTGATGTTCCTCACCCATGAAAACAATGAGACTTAGGCAGTATTCCTTTCAACAGGTAACTGAATTCCCAATTTTAAAGGAGGTGCCAGATCCTCTTGCTAATAAAATGAAAGATTCTCTTCCAATATCTACAGTGTATCTTCCTTTCACTTGTGGGGCAATTTAGCACCAAGTTGATGTTTCTCTCCCATGAAATCATTGAGAGGTACGCAGTATTCCTTTGCACAGTTAACTCTGTTCACCACGGTAAACAAGGTGTTAGACCCTCTTGCTTCTAACATTAAGGATTGTCTGTATACTGCTACAGTGCTTCTTCCATTCACTTTAAAGGGGCGATTTTATACAAAGCCGATGTTCCCCACACGTTAAAACGCTGACAGATAGGCAGTTCTGCTATCACACACTTATGTAATTCCCCCTTGTAAACAATGTGCTAAGTTGTCTTGTTTGTAACATTAATGGTTCCCTTACAAGGGAAGCAGTGCTTCTTCCTTCCACTTGAAAAGGGCTATTTTTCACAATGATAATGTTCTTCACACTTTAAAAGTCTGAGAGATAGGCAGTATTCCTTTAAAAAGTGAACTCTATTCTCACTGCTAAACAAAGTGCTAGAGCCTCTTGCTGCTGCTCTTCATGGTTTTGCTCCATGACAAACTGCCCTTGTTCAATTCACCTACATGCAGCTATTTGGCACAATGCTGATGCACCTCACCCATTCAAAAACTAAGTAGGAGGCAGGAATCCAGTCAACAGGTAACTCACTTCTAGGGAATCAAGGTGCAAGACATTCCTGCCTCTCACACATCGTGTAGTGCCAGGAGATACAAGTGTTTGCCTATTTGCTATGAAGCAGGTATGTGTCAAAGATAGCTGGTTCTGCACTTCAAAGGCTATCATTTCACAAGCATTCCTTTCACAGGCTAACTCAAATCTCAAGGAGAAACAACGTGCCGGAACCTCCTGCTTCAGACCTTGATCTCCTGCAAGAGATAGAGTGATTCTTCCATTCTCTCGAATGGGGCTTCCTTGTACAAAGTTCGTGTTCCTCCACAATGAAAATGCTGAGAGGTAGGTAGTATTCCTTTAACCTGCTATCTCCATTCACAATGCTAAGCAAAGTGCTAGACCTGCTTGCTTCTGACATGAATGGTTCTCTTACAAGAGCTGCAGTACTTCTTCCTTTCACTTGTAGGGGCGACCTAGCACAAATGTGATTTTTTTCACCCATGAAAACGATGTGACAGGCAGTATTCCTTTAAACAGTTAACTCAATTCACTATGCTAAATAAGGGGCCACACCCTCTTGCTTCTACCATTAATGATTGTCTTACAAGTGCTCCAGCACTTCTTCCTTTCACTTGCATAGAGCCATTTAGCACAAAGTTGATTTTCCTCACACAAGAAAACAATGAGAGACAGGCAGTATTTCTTTCTTCAGCTCACTCAAATCACAATACTAAACCAGGCCCTAGGCCGTCTTGCTTCTCACATTAATGATACTCTTGCAAGAGTTGCAGTGCTTCTTCCATTCTCTTGTGAGGGTCGATTTACCACAGAGCTGATGTTTTTCACCCATGAAAACACTGAGTTAGGCAGTATTTCTTTGCACAGTTAACTCTGTTCACCACGGTAGACAAGGTGCTGGACCCTCTTGCTTCTAACATTAAGGATTGTCTGTCCACTGCTACAGTGCTTCTTCCATTCACTTTAAAGGGGCGATTTTATACAGAGCTGATGTACTCCACACGTTAAAACGCTGAGAGATAGGCAGTTCTGCTATCACACACTTATGTAATTCCCCCTTGTAAACAAGGTGCTAAGTTGTCTTGTTTGTAACATTAATGGTTCCCTTACAAGGGAAGCAGTGCTTCTTCCTTCCACTTGAAAAGGGCTATTTTTCACAATGATAATGTTCTTCACACTTTAAAAGTCTGAGAGATAGGCAGTATTCCTTTAAAAAGTGAACTCTATTCTCACTGCTAAACAAAGTGCTAGAGCCTCTTGCTGCTGCTCTTCATGGTTTTGCTCCATGACAAACTGCCCTTGTTCAATTCACCTACATGCAGCTATTTGGCACAATGCTGATGCACCTCACCCATTCAAAAACTCAGTAGTAGGCAGGATTCCACTCAACTGGTAACTCACTTTTTCTAGGGAAACAAGGTGCAAGGCATTCCTGCCTCTCACACATCGTGTAGTGCCATGAGATACAATTGTTTGCCTATTTCGTATGAAGCGGGTCTTGTCAAAGAGTAGCTGGTTCTGCACTTCAAAGGCTATCATTTCACAAGCCTTTCGTTCACATGCTAACTCAAATCTCAAAGAAAATCAATGGGCAAGAACCTCCTGCTTCAGACCTTGATTATCCTGCAAGAGATAGAGTGATTCTTCCATTCTCTCGGATGGGGCTTTCTCGTACAAAGTGTGTGTTCCTCCAGAATGAAAATGCTGGGAGGTAGGTAGTATTACTTTTACCAGTTATCTCCATTCACAAAGCTAAACAAAGTGCTAGACCTGCTTGCTTCTAACATTAAAGCTTCTCCTCCAAGCTTGCTTCTAACATTAAAGCTTCTCCTCCAAGAGCTCCAGCACTTCTTCCTTTCACTTGCATAGAGCCATTTAGCACAAAGTTGATTTTCCTCACACAAGAAAACAATGAGAGACAGGCAGTATTCCTTTCTTCAGCTCACCCAATTGACAATAGTAAACCAGGCCCTAGGCCGTCTTGCTTCGCACATTAATGATTCTCTTGCAACAGTTGCAGTGCTTCTTCCATTCTCTTGTGAGGGTCGATTTACCACAGAGCTGATGTTCTTCACCCATGAAAACACTGAGTTAGGCAGTATTCCTTTGCACAGTTAACTCTGTTCACCACGGTAGACAAGGTGCTGGACCCTCTTGCTTCTAACATTAAGGATTGTCTGTCCACTGCTACAGTGCTTCTTCCATTCTCTTTAAAGGGGCGATTTTATACAAAGCTGATGTACTCCACACGTTAAAACGCTGACAGATAGGCAGTTCTGCTATCACACACTTATGTAATTCCCCCTTGTAAACAATGTGCTAAGTTGTCTTGTTTGTAATATTAATGGTTCCGTTACAAGGGAAGCAGTGCTTCTTCCTTCCACTTGAAAAGGGCTATTTTTCACAATGATAATGATCTTCACACTTTAAAAGTCTGAGAGATAGGCAGTATTGCTTTAAAAAGTGAACTCTATTCTCACTGCTAAACAAAGTGCTAGAGCCTCTTGCTGCTGCTCTTCATGGTTTTGCTCCATGACAAACTGCCCTTGTTCAATTCACCTACATGCAGCTATTTGGCACAATGCTGATGCACCTCACCCATTCAAAAACTCAGTAGTAGGCAGGATTCCACTCAACTGGTAACTCACTTTTTCTAGGGAAACAAGGTGCAAGGCATTCCTGCCTCTCACACATCGTGTAGTGCCATGAGATACAATTGTTTGCCTATTTCGTATGAAGCGGGTCTTGTCAAAGAGTAGCTGGTTCTGCACTACAAAGGCTATCATTTCACAAGCCTTTCGTTCACATGCTAACTCAAATCAATGTGCAAGAACCTCCTGCTTCAGACCTTGATTATCCTGCAAGAGATAGAGTGATTCTTCCATTCTCTCGAATGGGGCTTTCTTGTACAAAGTTCGTGTTCCTCCAGAATGAAAATGCTGAGAGGTAGGTAGTATTCCTTTAACCAGCTATCTCCATTCACAATGCTAAGCAAAGTGCTAGACTTGCTTGCTTCTGACATGAATGGTTCTCTTACAAGAGCTCCAGTACTTCTCCCTTTCACTTGTAGCGGGGACCTGGCACAAATGTGATTTTTTTCACCCATGAAAACGATGTGACAGGCAGTATTCCTTTAACCAGTTAACTCAATTCACTATGCTAAATAAGGGGCCACACCCTCTTGCTTCTACCATTAATGATTCTCTTACAAGAGCTCCAGCACTTCTTCCTTTCACTTGCATAGAGCCATTTAGCACAAAGTTGATTTTGCTCACACAAGAAAACAATGAGAGATAGGCAGTATTAATTTCTTCAGCTCACCCAAATGACAATACTAAACCAGGCCCTAGGCCTTCTTTCTTCTCACATTAATGATTCTCTTGCAAGAATTGCAGTGCTTCTTCCATTCTTTTGTGAGGCTCGATGTACCACAGAGCTGATGTTCTTCACCCATGAAAACACTGAGTTAGGCAGTATTCCTTTGCACAGTTAACTCTGTTTACCACGGTAAACAAGGTGCTAGATCCTCTGGCTTCTAACGTTAAGGATTGTCTTTCAACTCGTACAGTGCTTCTTCCATTCACTTTCTGTTTTACAGAAAGTTGATGTTCTTCACACTTTAACACGCTGACAGATAGGCACTATTGCTTTCGCACACTAATGTAATTCTCCCTTGTTAACAATGTGTTAAGTTGTCTTGTTTGCAGCATCAATGGTTCTCTTACAAGGGCTACAGTGTTTCTTCCTTGCACTTTAAATGCATTATTGGGCACAGAGTAATATTCAACACGCATGAAAACACTGAGTGATAGGCAGTATTCGTTTAAACAAGTACCACCATTATCCTTGGAAAAAACGGTGCTTGACCCTCCTGCTTCTAACATTCACAATTCTCTTAAAGGAGATGCCGTGCTTCATCCATCCACTACTAAGATGAGATTTAGCACAAAATTGATGTTCCTCACCCATGAAAACAATGAGACTTAGGCAGTATTCCTTTCAACAGGTAACTGAATTCCCAATTTTAAAGGAGGTGCCAGATCCTCTTGCTAATAAAATGAAAGATTCTCTTCCAATATCTACAGTGTATCTTCCTTTCACTTGTGGGGCAATTTAGCACCAAGTTGATGTTTCTCTCCCATGAAATCATTGAGAGGTACGCAGTATTCCTTTGCACAGTTAACTCTGTTCACCACGGTAAACAAGGTGTTAGACCCTCTTGCTTCTAACATTAAGGATTGTCTGTATACTGCTACAGTGCTTCTTCCATTCACTTTAAAGGGGCGATTTTATACAAAGCCGATGTTCCCCACACGTTAAAACGCTGACAGATAGGCAGTTCTGCTATCACACACTTATGTAATTCCCCCTTGTAAACAATGTGCTAAGTTGTCTTGTTTGTAACATTAATGGTTCCCTTACAAGGGAAGCAGTGCTTCTTCCTTCCACTTGAAAAGGGCTATTTTTCACAATGATAATGTTCTTCACACTTTAAAAGTCTGAGAGATAGGCAGTATTCCTTTAAAAAGTGAACTCTATTCTCACTGCTAAACAAAGTGCTAGAGCCTCTTGCTGCTGCTCTTCATGGTTTTGCTCCATGACAAACTGCCCTTGTTCAATTCACCTACATGCAGCTATTTGGCACAATGCTGATGCACCTCACCCATTCAAAAACTAAGTAGGAGGCAGGAATCCAGTCAACAGGTAACTCACTTCTAGGGAATCAAGGTGCAAGACATTCCTGCCTCTCACACATCGTGTAGTGCCAGGAGATACAAGTGTTTGCCTATTTGCTATGAAGCAGGTATGTGTCAAAGATAGCTGGTTCTGCACTTCAAAGGCTATCATTTCACAAGCATTCCTTTCACAGGCTAACTCAAATCTCAAGGAGAAACAACGTGCCGGAACCTCCTGCTTCAGACCTTGATCTCCTGCAAGAGATAGAGTGATTCTTCCATTCTCTCGAATGGGGCTTCCTTGTACAAAGTTCGTGTTCCTCCACAATGAAAATGCTGAGAGGTAGGTAGCATTCCTTTAACCTGCTATCTCCATTCACAATGCTAAGCAAAGTGCTAGACCTGCTTGCTTCTGACATGAATGGTTCTCTTACAAGAGCTGCAGTACTTCTTCCTTTCACTTGTAGGGGCGACCTAGCACAAATGTGATTTTTTTCACCCATGAAAACGATGTGACAGGCAGTATTCCTTTAAACAGTTAACTCAATTCACTATGCTAAATAAGGGGCCACACCCTCTTGCTTCTACCATTAATGATTGTCTTACAAGTGCTCCAGCACTTCTTCCTTTCACTTGCATAGAGCCATTTAGCACAAAGTTGATTTTCCTCACACAAGAAAACAATGAGAGACAGGCAGTATTTCTTTCTTCAGCTCACTCAAATCACAATACTAAACCAGGCCCTAGGCCGTCTTGCTTCTCACATTAATGATACTCTTGCAAGAGTTGCAGTGCTTCTTCCATTCTCTTGTGAGGGTCGATTTACCACAGAGCTGATGTTTTTCACCCATGAAAACACTGAGTTAGGCAGTATTTCTTTGCACAGTTAACTCTGTTCACCACGGTAGACAAGGTGCTTTACCCTCTTGCTTCTAACATTAAGGATTGTCTGTCCACTGCTACAGTGCTTCTTCCATTCACTTTAAAGGGGCGATTTTATACAGAGCTGATGTACTCCACACGTTAAAACGCTGAGAGATAGGCAGTTCTGCTATCACACACTTATGTAATTCCCCCTTGTAAACAAGGTGCTAAGTTGTCTTGTTTGTAACATTAATGGTTCCCTTACAAGGGAAGCAGTGCTTCTTCCTTCCACTTGAAAAGGGCTATTTTTCACAATGATAATGTTCTTCACACTTTAAAAGTCTGAGAGATAGGCAGTATTCCTTTAAAAAGTGAACTCTATTCTCACTGCTAAACAAAGTGCTAGAGCCTCTTGCTGCTGCTCTTCATGGTTTTGCTCCATGACAAACTGCCCTTGTTCAATTCACCTACATGCAGCTATTTGGCACAATGCTGATGCACCTCACCCATTCAAAAACTCAGTAGTAGGCAGGATTCCACTCAACTGGTAACTCACTTTTTCTAGGGAAACAAGGTGCAAGGCATTCCTGCCTCTCACACATCGTGTAGTGCCATGAGATACAATTGTTTGCCTATTTCGTATGAAGCGGGTCTTGTCAAAGAGTAGCTGGTTCTGCACTTCAAAGGCTATCATTTCACAAGCCTTTCGTTCACATGCTAACTCAAATCTCAAAGAAAATCAATGGGCAAGAACCTCCTGCTTCAGACCTTGATTATCCTGCAAGAGATAGAGTGATTCTTCCCTTCTCTCGGATGGGGCTTTCTCGTACAAAGTGTGTGTTCCTCCAGAATGAAAATGCTGGGAGGTAGGTAGTATTACTTTTACCAGTTATCTCCATTCACAAAGCTAAACAAAGTGCTAGACCTGCTTGCTTCTAACATTAAAGCTTCTCCTCCAAGCTTGCTTCTAACATTAAAGCTTCTCCTCCAAGAGCTCCAGCACTTCTTCCTTTCACTTGCATAGAGCCATTTAGCACAAAGTTGATTTTCCTCACACAAGAAAACAATGAGAGACAGGCAGTATTCCTTTCTTCAGCTCACCCAATTGACAATAGTAAACCAGGCCCTAGGCCGTCTTGCTTCGCACATTAATGATTCTCTTGCAACAGTTGCAGTGCTTCTTCCATTCTCTTGTGAGGGTCGATTTACCACAGAGCTGATGTTCTTCACCCATGAAAACACTGAGTTAGGCAGTATTCCTTTGCACAGTTAACTCTGTTCACCACGGTAGACAAGGTGCTGGACCCTCTTGCTTCTAACATTAAGGATTGTCTGTCCACTGCTACAGTGCTTCTTCCATTCTCTTTAAAGGGGCGATTTTATACAAAGCTGATGTACTCCACACGTTAAAACGCTGACAGATAGGCAGTTCTGCTATCACACACTTATGTAATTCCCCCTTGTAAACAATGTGCTAAGTTGTCTTGTTTGTAATATTAATGGTTCCGTTACAAGGGAAGCAGTGCTTCTTCCTTCCACTTGAAAAGGGCTATTTTTCACAATGATAATGATCTTCACACTTTAAAAGTCTGAGAGATAGGCAGTATTGCTTTAAAAAGTGAACTCTATTCTCACTGCTAAACAAAGTGCTAGAGCCTCTTGCTGCTGCTCTTCATGGTTTTGCTCCATGACAAACTGCCCTTGTTCAATTCACCTACATGCAGCTATTTGGCACAATGCTGATGCACCTCACCCATTCAAAAACTCAGTAGTAGGCAGGATTCCACTCAACTGGTAACTCACTTTTTCTAGGGAAACAAGGTGCAAGGCATTCCTGCCTCTCACACATCGTGTAGTGCCATGAGATACAATTGTTTGCCTATTTCGTATGAAGCGGGTCTTGTCAAAGAGTAGCTGGTTCTGCACTACAAAGGCTATCATTTCACAAGCCTTTCATTCACATGCTAACTCAAATCAATGTGCAAGAACCTCCTGCTTCAGACCTTGATTATCCTGCAAGAGATAGAGTGATTCTTCCATTCTCTCGAATGGGGCTTTCTTGTACAAAGTTCGTGTTCCTCCAGAATGAAAATGCTGAGAGGTAGGTAGTATTCCTTTAACCAGCTATCTCCATTCACAATGCTAAGCAAAGTGCTAGACTTGCTTGCTTCTGACATGAATGGTTCTCTTACAAGAGCTCCAGTACTTCTCCCTTTCACTTGTAGCGGGGACCTGGCACAAATGTGATTTTTTTCACCCATGAAAACGATGTGACAGGCAGTATTCCTTTAACCAGTTAACTCAATTCACTATGCTAAATAAGGGGCCACACCCTCTTGCTTCTACCATTAATGATTCTCTTACAAGAGCTCCAGCACTTCTTCCTTTCACTTGCATAGAGCCATTTAGCACAAAGTTGATTTTGCTCACACAAGAAAACAATGAGAGATAGGCAGTATTAATTTCTTCAGCTCACCCAAATGACAATACTAAACCAGGCCCTAGGCCTTCTTTCTTCTCACATTAATGATTCTCTTGCAAGAATTGCAGTGCTTCTTCCATTCTTTTGTGAGGCTCGATGTACCACAGAGCTGATGTTCTTCACCCATGAAAACACTGAGTTAGGCAGTATTCCTTTGCACAGTTAACTCTGTTTACCACGGTAAACAAGGTGCTAGATCCTCTGGCTTCTAACGTTAAGGATTGTCTTTCAACTCGTACAGTGCTTCTTCCATTCACTTTCTGTTTTACAGAAAGTTGATGTTCTTCACACTTTAACACGCTGACAGATAGGCACTATTGCTTTCGCACACTAATGTAATTCTCCCTTGTTAACAATGTGTTAAGTTGTCTTGTTTGCAGCATCAATGGTTCTCTTACAAGGGCTACAGTGTTTCTTCCTTGCACTTTAAATGCATTATTGGGCACAGAGTAATATTCAACACGCATGAAAACACTGAGTGATAGGCAGTATTCGTTTAAACAAGTACCACCATTATCCTTGGAAAAAACGGTGCTTGACCCTCCTGCTTCTAACATTCACAATTCTCTTAAAGGAGATGCCGTGCTTCATCCATCCACTACTAAGATGAGATTTAGCACAAAATTGATGTTCCTCACCCATGAAAACAATGAGACTTAGGCAGTATTCCTTTCAACAGGTAACTGAATTCCCAATTTTAAAGGAGGTGCCAGATCCTCTTGCTAATAAAATGAAAGATTCTCTTCCAATATCTACAGTGTATCTTCCTTTCACTTGTGGGGCAATTTAGCACCAAGTTGATGTTTCTCTCCCATGAAATCATTGAGAGGTAGGCAGTATTCCTTTGCACAGTTAACTCTGTTCACCACGGTAAACAAGGTGTTAGACCCTCTTGCTTCTAACATTAAGGATTGTCTGTATACTGCTACAGTGCTTCTTCCATTCACTTTAAAGGGGCGATTTTATACAAAGCCGATGTTCCCCACACGTTAAAACGCTGACAGATAGGCAGTTCTGCTATCACACACTTATGTAATTCCCCCTTGTAAACAATGTGCTAAGTTGTCTTGTTTGTAACATTAATGGTTCCCTTACAAGGGAAGCAGTGCTTCTTCCTTCCACTTGAAAAGGGCTATTTTTCACAATGATAATGTTCTTCACACTTTAAAAGTCTGAGAGATAGGCAGTATTCCTTTAAAAAGTGAACTCTATTCTCACTGCTAAACAAAGTGCTAGAGCCTCTTGCTGCTGCTCTTCATGGTTTTGCTCCATGACAAACTGCCCTTGTTCAATTCACCTACATGCAGCTATTTGGCACAATGCTGATGCACCTCACCCATTCAAAAACTAAGTAGGAGGCAGGAATCCAGTCAACAGGTAACTCACTTCTAGGGAATCAAGGTGCAAGACATTCCTGCCTCTCACACATCGTGTAGTGCCAGGAGATACAAGTGTTTGCCTATTTGCTATGAAGCAGGTATGTGTCAAAGATAGCTGGTTCTGCACTTCAAAGGCTATCATTTCACAAGCATTCCTTTCACAGGCTAACTCAAATCTCAAGGAGAAACAACGTGCCGGAACCTCCTGCTTCAGACCTTGATCTCCTGCAAGAGATAGAGTGATTCTTCCATTCTCTCGAATGGGGCTTCCTTGTACAAAGTTCGTGTTCCTCCACAATGAAAATGCTGAGAGGTAGGTAGTATTCCTTTAACCTGCTATCTCCATTCACAATGCTAAGCAAAGTGCTAGACCTGCTTGCTTCTGACATGAATGGTTCTCTTACAAGAGCTGCAGTACTTCTTCCTTTCACTTGTAGGGGCGACCTAGCACAAATGTGATTTTTTTCACCCATGAAAACGATGTGACAGGCAGTATTCCTTTAAACAGTTAACTCAATTCACTATGCTAAATAAGGGGCCACACCCTCTTGCTTCTACCATTAATGATTGTCTTACAAGTGCTCCAGCACTTCTTCCTTTCACTTGCATAGAGCCATTTAGCACAAAGTTGATTTTCCTCACACAAGAAAACAATGAGAGACAGGCAGTATTTCTTTCTTCAGCTCACTCAAATCACAATACTAAACCAGGCCCTAGGCCGTCTTGCTTCTCACATTAATGATACTCTTGCAAGAGTTGCAGTGCTTCTTCCATTCTCTTGTGAGGGTCGATTTACCACAGAGCTGATGTTTTTCACCCATGAAAACACTGAGTTAGGCAGTATTTCTTTGCACAGTTAACTCTGTTCACCACGGTAGACAAGGTGCTGGACCCTCTTGCTTCTAACATTAAGGATTGTCTGTCCACTGCTACAGTGCTTCTTCCATTCACTTTAAAGGGGCGATTTTATACAGAGCTGATGTACTCCACACGTTAAAACGCTGACAGATAGGCAGTTCTGCTATCACACACTTATGTAATTCCCCCTTGTAAACAAGGTGCTAAGTTGTCTTGTTTGTAACATTAATGGTTCCCTTACAAGGGAAGCAGTGCTTCTTCCTTCCACTTGAAAAGGGCTATTTTTCACAATGATAATGTTCTTCACACTTTAAAAGTCTGAGAGATAGGCAGTATTCCTTTAAAAAGTGAACTCTATTCTCACTGCTAAACAAAGTGCTAGAGCCTCTTGCTGCTGCTCTTCATGGTTTTGCTCCATGACAAACTGCCCTTGTTCAATTCACCTACATGCAGCTATTTGGCACAATGCTGATGCACCTCACCCATTCAAAAACTCAGTAGTAGGCAGGATTCCACTCAACTGGTAACTCACTTTTTCTAGGGAAACAAGGTGCAAGGCATTCCTGCCTCTCACACATCGTGTAGTGCCATGAGATACAATTGTTTGCCTATTTCGTATGAAGCGGGTCTTGTCAAAGAGTAGCTGGTTCTGCACTTCAAAGGCTATCATTTCACAAGCATGCCTTTCACAGGCTAACTCAAATCTCAAGGAGAAACAACGTGCCGGAACCTCCTGCTTCAGACCTTGATCTCCTGCAAGAGATAGAGTGATTCTTCCATTCTCTCGAACGGGGCTTTCTTGTACAATGTTCGTGTTCCTCCACAATGAAAATGCTGAGAGGTAGGTAGTATTCCTTTAACCAGCTATCTCCATTCACAATGCTAAGCAAAGTGCTAGACCTGCTTGCTTCTGACATGAATGGTTCTCTTACAAGAGCTGCAGTACTTCTTCCTTTCACTTGTAGGGGCGACCTAGCACAAATGTGATTTTTTTCACCCATGAAAACGATGTGACAGGCAGTATTCCTTTAAACAGTTAACTCAATTCACTATGCTAAATAAGGGGCCACACCCTCTTGCTTCTACCATTAATGATTGTCTTACAAGTGCTCCAGCACTTCTTCCTTTCACTTGCATAGAGCCATTTAGCACAAAGTTGATTTTCCTCACACAAGAAAACAATGAGAGACACGCAGTATTTCTTTCTTTAGCTCACTCAAATCACAATACTAAACCAGGCCCTAGGCCGTCTTGCTTCTCACATTAATGATACTCTTGCAAGAGTTGCAGTGCTTCTTCCATTCTCTTGTGAGGGTCGATTTACCACAGAGCTGATGTTTTTCACCCATGAAAACACTGAGTTAGGCAGTATTTCTTTGCACAGTTAACTCTGTTCACCACGGTAGACAAGGTGCTGGACCCTCTTGCTTCTAACATTAAGGATTGTCTGTCCACTGCTACAGTGCTTCTTCCATTCACTTTAAAGGGGCGATTTTATACAGAGCTGATGTACTCCACACGTTAAAACGCTGACAGATAGGCAGTTCTGCTATCACACACTTATGTAATTCCCCCTTGTAAACAAGGTGCTAAGTTGTCTTGTTTGTAACATTAATGGTTCCCTTACAAGGGAAGCAGTGCTTCTTCCTTCCACTTGAAAAGGGCTATTTTTCACAATGATAATGTTCTTCACACTTTAAAAGTCTGAGAGATAGGCAGTATTCCTTTAAAAAGTGAACTCTATTCTCACTGCTAAACAAAGTGCTAGAGCCTCTTGCTGCTGCTCTTCATGGTTTTGCTCCATGACAAACTGCCCTTGTTCAATTCACCTACATGCAGCTATTTGGCACAATGCTGATGCACCTCACCCATTCAAAAACTCAGTAGTAGGCAGGATTCCACTCAACTGGTAACTCACTTTTTCTAGGGAAACAAGGTGCAAGGCATTCCTGCCTCTCACACATCGTGTAGTGCCATGAGATACAATTGTTTGCCTATTTCGTATGAAGCGGGTCTTGTCAAAGAGTAGCTGGTTCTGCACTTCAAAGGCTATCATTTCACAAGCCTTTCGTTCACATGCTAACTCAAATCTCAAAGAAAATCAATGGGCAAGAACCTCCTGCTTCAGACCTTGATTATCCTGCAAGAGATAGAGTGATTCTTCCATTCTCTCGGATGGGGCTTTCTCGTACAAAGTGTGTGTTCCTCCAGAATGAAAATGCTGGGAGGTAGGTAGTATTACTTTTACCAGTTATCTCCATTCACAAAGCTAAACAAAGTGCTAGACCTGCTTGCTTCTAACATTAAAGCTTCTCCTCCAAGCTTGCTTCTAACATTAAAGCTTCTCCTCCAAGAGCTCCAGCACTTCTTCCTTTCACTTGCATAGAGCCATTTAGCACAAAGTTGATTTTCCTCACACAAGAAAACAATGAGAGACAGGCAGTATTCCTTTCTTCAGCTCACCCAATTGACAATAGTAAACCAGGCCCTAGGCCGTCTTGCTTCGCACATTAATGATTCTCTTGCAACAGTTGCAGTGCTTCTTCCATTCTCTTGTGAGGGTCGATTTACCACAGAGCTGATGTTCTTCACCCATGAAAACACTGAGTTAGGCAGTATTCCTTTGCACAGTTAACTCTGTTCACCACGGTAGACAAGGTGCTGGACCCTCTTGCTTCTAACATTAAGGATTGTCTGTCCACTGCTACAGTGCTTCTTCCATTCTCTTTAAAGGGGCGATTTTATACAAAGCTGATGTACTCCACACGTTAAAACGCTGACAGATAGGCAGTTCTGCTATCACACACTTATGTAATTCCCCCTTGTAAACAATGTGCTAAGTTGTCTTGTTTGTAATATTAATGGTTCCGTTACAAGGGAAGCAGTGCTTCTTCCTTCCACTTGAAAAGGGCTATTTTTCACAATGATAATGATCTTCACACTTTAAAAGTCTGAGAGATAGGCAGTATTGCTTTAAAAAGTGAACTCTATTCTCACTGCTAAACAAAGTGCTAGAGCCTCTTGCTGCTGCTCTTCATGGTTTTGCTCCATGACAAACTGCCCTTGTTCAATTCACCTACATGCAGCTATTTGGCACAATGCTGATGCACCTCACCCATTCAAAAACTCAGTAGTAGGCAGGATTCCACTCAACTGGTAACTCACTTTTTCTAGGGAAACAAGGTGCAAGGCATTCCTGCCTCTCACACATCGTGTAGTGCCATGAGATACAATTGTTTGCCTATTTCGTATGAAGCGGGTCTTGTCAAAGAGTAGCTGGTTCTGCACTACAAAGGCTATCATTTCACAAGCCTTTCGTTCACATGCTAACTCAAATCAATGTGCAAGAACCTCCTGCTTCAGACCTTGATTTTCCTGCAAGAGATAGAGTGATTCTTCCATTCTCTCGAATGGGGCTTTCTTGTACAAAGTTCGTGTTCCTCCAGAATGAAAATGCTGAGAGGTAGGTAGTATTCCTTTAACCAGCTATCTCCATTCACAATGCTAAGCAAAGTGCTAGACTTGCTTGCTTCTGACATGAATGGTTCTCTTACAAGAGCTCCAGTACTTCTCCCTTTCACTTGTAGCGGGGACCTGGCACAAATGTGATTTTTTTCACCCATGAAAACGATGTGACAGGCAGTATTCCTTTAACCAGTTAACTCAATTCACTATGCTAAATAAGGGGCCACACCCTCTTGCTTCTACCATTAATGATTCTCTTACAAGAGCTCCAGCACTTCTTCCTTTCACTTGCATAGAGCCATTTAGCACAAAGTTGATTTTGCTCACACAAGAAAACAATGAGAGATAGGCAGTATTAATTTCTTCAGCTCACCCAAATGACAATACTAAACCAGGCCCTAGGCCTTCTTTCTTCTCACATTAATGATTCTCTTGCAAGAATTGCAGTGCTTCTTCCATTCTTTTGTGAGGCTCGATGTACCACAGAGCTGATGTTCTTCACCCATGAAAACACTGAGTTAGGCAGTATTCCTTTGCACAGTTAACTCTGTTTACCACGGTAAACAAGGTGCTAGATCCTCTGGCTTCTAACGTTAAGGATTGTCTTTCAACTCGTACAGTGCTTCTTCCATTCACTTTCTGTTTTACAGAAAGTTGATGTTCTTCACACTTTAACACGCTGACAGATAGGCACTATTGCTTTCGCACACTAATGTAATTCTCCCTTGTTAACAATGTGTTAAGTTGTCTTGTTTGCAGCATCAATGGTTCTCTTACAAGGGCTACAGTGTTTCTTCCTTGCACTTTAAATGCATTATTGGGCACAGAGTAATATTCAACACGCATGAAAACACTGAGTGATAGGCAGTATTCGTTTAAACAAGTACCACCATTATCCTTGGAAAAAACGGTGCTTGACCCTCCTGCTTCTAACATTCACAATTCTCTTAAAGGAGATGCCGTGCTTCATCCATCCACTACTAAGATGAGATTTAGCACAAAATTGATGTTCCTCACCCATGAAAACAATGAGACTTAGGCAGTATTCCTTTCAACAGGTAACTGAATTCCCAATTTTAAAGGAGGTGCCAGATCCTCTTGCTAATAAAATGAAAGATTCTCTTCCAATATCTACAGTGTATCTTCCTTTCACTTGTGGGGCAATTTAGCACCAAGTTGATGTTTCTCTCCCATGAAATCATTGAGAGGTAGGCAGTATTCCTTTGCACAGTTAACTCTGTTCACCACGGTAAACAAGGTGTTAGACCCTCTTGCTTCTAACATTAAGGATTGTCTGTATACTGCTACAGTGCTTCTTCCATTCACTTTAAAGGGGCGATTTTATACAAAGCCGATGTTCCCCACACGTTAAAACGCTGACAGATAGGCAGTTCTGCTATCACACACTTATGTAATTCCCCCTTGTAAACAATGTGCTAAGTTGTCTTGTTTGTAACATTAATGGTTCCCTTACAAGGGAAGCAGTGCTTCTTCCTTCCACTTGAAAAGGGCTATTTTTCACAATGATAATGTTCTTCACACTTTAAAAGTCTGAGAGATAGGCAGTATTCCTTTAAAAAGTGAACTCTATTCTCACTGCTAAACAAAGTGCTAGAGCCTCTTGCTGCTGCTCTTCATGGTTTTGCTCCATGACAAACTGCCCTTGTTCAATTCACCTACATGCAGCTATTTGGCACAATGCTGATGCACCTCACCCATTCAAAAACTAAGTAGGAGGCAGGAATCCAGTCAACAGGTAACTCACTTCTAGGGAATCAAGGTGCAAGACATTCCTGCCTCTCACACATCGTGTAGTGCCAGGAGATACAAGTCTTTGCCTATTTGCTATGAAGCAGGTATGTGTCAAAGATAGCTGGTTCTGCACTTCAAAGGCTATCATTTCACAAGCATTCCTTTCACAGGCTAACTCAAATCTCAAGGAGAAACAACGTGCCGGAACCTCCTGCTTCAGACCTTGATCTCCTGCAAGAGATAGAGTGATTCTTCCATTCTCTCGAATGGGGCTTCCTTGTACAAAGTTCGTGTTCCTCCACAATGAAAATGCTGAGAGGTAGGTAGTATTCCTTTAACCTGCTATCTCCATTCACAATGCTAAGCAAAGTGCTAGACCTGCTTGCTTCTGACATGAATGGTTCTCTTACAAGAGCTGCAGTACTTCTTCCTTTCACTTGTAGGGGCGACCTAGCACAAATGTGATTTTTTTCACCCATGAAAACGATGTGACAGGCAGTATTCCTTTAAACAGTTAACTCAATTCACTATGCTAAATAAGGGGCCACACCCTCTTGCTTCTACCATTAATGATTGTCTTACAAGTGCTCCAGCACTTCTTCCTTTCACTTGCATAGAGCCATTTAGCACAAAGTTGATTTTCCTCACACAAGAAAACAATGAGAGACAGGCAGTATTTCTTTCTTCAGCTCATTCAAATCACAATACTAAACCAGGCCCTAGGCCGTCTTGCTTCTCACATTAATGATACTCTTGCAAGAGTTGCAGTGCTTCTTCCATTCTCTTGTGAGGGTCGATTTACCACAGAGCTGATGTTTTTCACCCATGAAAACACTGAGTTAGGCAGTATTTCTTTGCACAGTTAACTCTGTTCACCACGGTAGACAAGGTGCTGGACCCTCTTGCTTCTAACATTAAGGATTGTCTGTCCACTGCTACAGTGCTTCTTCCATTCACTTTAAAGGGGCGATTTTATACAGAGCTGATGTACTCCACACGTTAAAACGCTGACAGATAGGCAGTTCTGCTATCACACACTTATGTAATTCCCCCTTGTAAACAAGGTGCTAAGTTGTCTTGTTTGTAACATTAATGGTTCCCTTACAAGGGAAGCAGTGCTTCTTCCTTCCACTTGAAAAGGGCTATTTTTCACAATGATAATGTTCTTCACACTTTAAAAGTCTGAGAGATAGGCAGTATTCCTTTAAAAAGTGAACTCTATTCTCACTGCTAAACAAAGTGCTAGAGCCTCTTGCTGCTGCTCTTCATGGTTTTGCTCCATGACAAACTGCCCTTGTTCAATTCACCTACATGCAGCTATTTGGCACAATGCTGATGCACCTCACCCATTCAAAAACTCAGTAGTAGGCAGGATTCCACTCAACTGGTAACTCACTTTTTCTAGGGAAACAAGGTGCAAGGCATTCCTGCCTCTCACACATCGTGTAGTGCCATGAGATACAATTGTTTGCCTATTTCGTATGAAGCGGGTCTTGTCAAAGAGTAGCTGGTTCTGCACTTCAAAGGCTATCATTTCACAGGCCTTTCGTTCACATGCTAACTCAAATCTCAAAGAAAATCAATGGGCAAGAACCTCCTGCTTCAGACCTTGATTATCCTGCAAGAGATAGAGTGATTCTTCCATTCTCTCGGATGGGGCTTTCTCGTACAAAGTGTGTGTTCCTCCAGAATGAAAATGCTGGGAGGTAGGTAGTATTACTTTTACCAGTTATATCCATTCACAAAGCTAAACAAAGTGCTAGACCTGCTTGCTTCTAACATTAAAGCTTCTCCTCCAAGCTTGCTTCTAACATTAAAGCTTCTCCTCCAAGAGCTCCAGCACTTCTTCCTTTCACTTGCATAGAGCCATTTAGCACAAAGTTGATTTTCCTCACACAAGAAAACAATGAGAGACAGGCAGTATTCCTTTCTTAAGCTCACCCAATTGAGAATAGTAAACCAGGCCCTAGGCCGTCTTGCTTCGCACATTAATGATTCTCTTGCAACAGTTGCAGTGCTTCTTCCATTCTCTTGTGAGGGTCGATTTACCACAGAGCTGATGTTCTTCACCCATGAAAACACTGAGTTAGGCAGTATTCCTTTGCACAGTTAACTCTGTTCACCACGGTAGACAAGGTGCTGGACCCTCTTGCTTCTAACATTAAGGATTGTCTGTCCACTGCTACAGTGCTTCTTCCATTCTCTTTAAAGGGGCGATTTTATACAAAGCTGATGTACTCCACACGTTAAAACGCTGACAGATAGGCAGTTCTGCTATCACACACTTATGTAATTCCCCCTTGTAAACAATGTGCTAAGTTGTCTTGTTTGTAATATTAATGGTTCCGTTACAAGGGAAGCAGTGCTTCTTCCTTCCACTTGAAAAGGGCTATTTTTCACAATGATAATGATCTTCACACTTTAAAAGTCTGAGAGATAGGCAGTATTGCTTTAAAAAGTGAACTCTATTCTCACTGCTAAACAAAGTGCTAGAGCCTCTTGCTGCTGCTCTTCATGGTTTTGCTCCATAACAAACTGCCCTTGTTCAATTCACCTACATGCAGCTATTTGGCACAATGCTGATGCACCTCACCCATTCAAAAACTCAGTAGTAGGCAGGATTCCACTCAACTGGTAACTCACTTTTCCTAGGGAAACAAGGTGCAAGGCATTCCTGCCTCTCACACATCGTGTAGTGCCATGAGATACAATTGTTTGCCTATTTCGTATGAAGCGGGTCTTGTCAAAGAGTAGCTGGTTCTGCACTTCAAAGGCTATCATTTCACAAGCCTTTCGTTCACATGCTAACTCAAATCAATGTGCAAGAACCTCCTGCTTCAGACCTTGATTATCCTGCAAGAGATAGAGTGATTCTTCCATTCTCTCGAATGGGGCTTTCTTGTACAAAGTTCGTGTTCCTCCAGAATGAAAATGCTGAGAGGTAGGTAGTATTCCTTTAACCAGCTATCTCCATTCACAATGCTAAGCAAAGTGCTAGACTTGCTTGCTTCTGACATGAATGGTTCTCTTACAAGAGCTCCAGTACTTCTCCCTTTCACTTGTAGCGGGGACCTAGCACAAATGTGATTTTTTTCACCCATGAAAACGATGTGACAGGCAGTATTCATTTAACCAGTTAACTCAATTCACTATGCTAAATAAGGGGCCACACCCTCTTGCTTCTACCATTAATGATTCTCTTACAAGTGCTCCAGCACTTCTTCCTTTCACTTGCATAGAGCCATTTAGCACAAAGTTGATTTTGCTCACACAAGAAAACAATGAGAGATAGGCAGTATTAATTTCTTCAGCTCACCCAAATGACAATACTAAACCAGGCCCTAGGCCTTCTTTCTTCTCACATTAATGATTCTCTTGCAAGAGTTGCAGTGCTTCTTCCATTCTTTTGTGAGGCTCGATGTACCACAGAGCTGATGTTCTTCACCCATGAAAACACTGAGTTAGGCAGTATTCCTTTGCACAGTTAACTCTGTTTACCACGGTAAACAAGGTGCTATATCCTCTGGCTTCTAACATTAAGGATTGTCTTTCAACTCCTACAGTGCTTCTTCCATTCACTTTCTGTTTTACAGAAAGTTGATGTTCTTCACACTTTAACACGCTGACAGATAGGCACTATTGCTTTCGCACACTAATGTAATTCTCCCTTGTTAACAATGTGTTAAGTTGTCTTGTTTGCAGCATTAATGGTTCTCTTACAAGGGCTACAGTGTTTCTTCCTTGCACTTTAAATGCATTATTGGGCACAGAGTAATATTCAACACGCATGAAAACACTGAGTGATAGGCAGTATTCGTTTAAACAAGTACCACCATTATCCTTGGAAAAAACGGTGCTTGACCCTCCTGCTTCTAACATTCACAATTCTCTTAAAGGAGATGCCGTGCTTCATCCATCCACTACTAAGATGAGATTTAGCACAAAATTGATGTTCCTCACCCATGAAAACAATGAGACTTAGGCAGTATTCCTTTCAACAGGTAACTGAATTCCCAATTTTAAAGGAGGTGCCAGATCCTCTTGCTAATAAAATGAAAGATTCTCTTCCAATATCTACAGTGTATCTTCCTTTCACTTGTGGGGCAATTTAGCACCAAGTTGATGTTTCTCTCCCATGAAATCATTGAGAGGTAGGCAGTATTCCTTTGCACAGTTAACTCTGTTCACCACGGTAAACAAGGTGTTAGACCCTCTTGCTTCTAACATTAAGGATTGTCTGTATACTGCTACAGTGCTTCTTCCATTCACTTTAAAGGGGCGATTTTATACAAAGCCGATGTTCCCCACACGTTAAAACGCTGACAGATAGGCAGTTCTGCTATCACACACTTATGTAATTCCCCCTTGTAAACAATGTGCTAAGTTGTCTTGTTTGTAACATTAATGGTTCCCTTACAAGGGAGAAGAACCATTACTTCTTCCTTCCACTTGAAAAGGGCTATTTTTCACAATGATAATGTTCTTCACACTTTAAAAGTCTGAGAGATAGGCAGTATTCCTTTAAAAAGTGAACTCTATTCTCACTGCTAAACAAAGTGCTAGAGCCTCTTGCTGCTGCTCTTCATGGTTTTGCTCCATGACAAACTGCCCTTGTTCAATTCACCTACATGCAGCTATTTGGCACAATGCTGATGCACCTCACCCATTCAAAAACTAAGTAGGAGGCAGGAATCCAGTCAACAGGTAACTCACTTCTAGGGAATCAAGGTGCAAGACATTCCTGCCTCTCACACATCGTGTAGTGCCAGGAGATACAAGTGTTTGCCTATTTGCTATGAAGCAGGTATGTGTCAAAGATAGCTGGTTCTGCACTTCAAAGGCTATCATTTCACAAGCATTCCTTTCACAGGCTAACTCAAATCTCAAGGAGAAACAACGTGCCGGAACCTCCTGCTTCAGACCTTGATCTCCTGCAAGAGATAGAGTGATTCTTCCATTCTCTCGAATGGGGCTTCCTTGTACAAAGTTCGTGTTCCTCCACAATGAAAATGCTGAGAGGTAGGTAGCATTCCTTTAACCTGCTATCTCCATTCACAATGCTAAGCAAAGTGCTAGACCTGCTTGCTTCTGACATGAATGGTTCTCTTACAAGAGCTGCAGTACTTCTTCCTTTCACTTGTAGGGGCGACCTACCACAAATGTGATTTTTTTCACCCATGAAAACGATGTGACAGGCAGTATTCCTTTAAACATTTAACTCAATTCACTATGCTAAATAAGGGGCCACACCCTCTTGCTTCTACCATTAATGATTGTCTTACAAGTGCTCCAGCACTTCTTCCTTTCACTTGCATAGAGCCATTTAGCACAAAGTTGATTTTCCTCACACAAGAAAACAATGAGAGACAGGCAGTATTTCTTTCTTCAGCTCACTCAAATCACAATACTAAACCAGGCCCTAGGCCCTCTTGCTTCTCACATTAATGATACTCTTGCAAGAGTTGCAGTGCTTCTTCCATTCTTTTGAGGGTCGATTTACCACAGAGCTGATGTTCTTCACCCATGAAAACACTGAGTTAGGCAGTATTTCTTTGCACAGTTAACTCTGTTCACCACGGTAGACAAGGTGCTGGACCCTCTTGCTTCTAACATTAAGGATTGTCTGTCCACTGCTACAGTGCTTCTTCCATTCACTTTAAAGGGGCGATTTTATACAAAGCCGATGTTCCCCACACGTTAAAACGCTGACAGATAGGCAGTTCTGCTATCACACACTTATGTAATTCCCCCTTGTAAACAATGTGCTAAGTTGTCTTGTTTGTAACATTAATGGTTCCCTTACAAGGGAAGCAGTGCTTCTTCCTTCCACTTGAAAAGGGCTATTTTTCACAATGATAATGTTCTTCACACTTTAAAAGTCTGAGAGATAGGCAGTATTCCTTTAAAAAGTGAACTCTATTCTCACTGCTAAACAAAGTGCTAGAGCCTCTTGCTGCTGCTCTTCATGGTTTTGCTCCATGACAAACTGCCCTTGTTCAATTCACCTACATGCAGCTATTTGGCACAATGCTGATGCACCTCACCCATTCAAAAACTCAGTAGTAGGCAGGATTCCACTCAACTGGTAACTCACTTTTTCTAGGGAAACAAGGTGCAAGGCATTCCTGCCTCTCACACATCGTGTAGTGCCATGAGATACAATTGTTTGCCTATTTCGTATGAAGCGGGTCTTGTCAAAGAGTAGCTGGTTCTGCACTTCAAAGGCTATCATTTCACAAGCCTTTCGTTCACATGCTAACTCAAATCTCAAAGAGAATCAATGTGCAAGAACCTCCTGCTTCAGACCTTGATTATCCTGCAAGAGATAGAGTGATTCTTCCATTCTCTCGGATGGGGCTTTCTCGTACAAAGTGTGTGTTCCTCCAGAATGAAAATGCTGGGAGGTAGGTAGTATTACTTTTACCAGTTATCTCCATTCACAAAGCTAAACAAAGTGCTAGACCTGCTTGCTTCTAACATTAAAGCTTCTCCTCCAAGCTTGCTTCTAACATTAAAGCTTCTCCTCCAAGAGCTCCAGCACTTCTTCCTTTCACTTGCATAGAGCCATTTAGCACAAAGTTGATTTTCCTCACACAAGAAAACAATGAGAGACAGGCAGTATTCCTTTCTTCAGCTCACCCAATTGACAATAGTAAACCAGGCCCTAGGCCGTCTTGCTTCGCACATTAATGATTCTCTTGCAACAGTTGCAGTGCTTCTTCCATTCTCTTGTGAGGGTCGATTTACCACAGAGCTGATGTTCTTCACCCATGAAAACACTGAGTTAGGCAGTATTCCTTTGCACAGTTAACTCTGTTCATCACGGTAGACAAGGTGCTGGACCCTCTTGCTTCTAACATTAAGGATTGTCTGTCCACTGCTACAGTGCTTCTTCCATTCACTTTAAAGGGGCTGTTTTACAGAAAGTTGATGTTCTTCACACTTTAACACGCTGACAGATAGGCACTATTGCTTTCGCACACTAATGTAATTCTCCCTTGTTAACAATGTGTTAAGTTGTCTTGTTTGCAGCATTAATGGTTCTCTTACAAGGGCTACAGTGTTTCTTCCTTGCACTTTAAATGCATTATTGGGCACAGAGTAATATTCAACACGCATGAAAACACTGAGTGATAGGCAGTATTCCTTTAAACAAGTACCACCATTATCCTTGGAAAACACGGTGCTTGACCCTCCTGCTTCTAACATTCACAATTCTCTTAAAGGAGATGCCGTGCTTCATCCATCCACTACTAAGATGAGATTTAGCACAAAATTGATGTTCCTCACCCATGAAAACAATGAGACTTAGGCAGTATTCCTTTCAACAGGTAACTGAATTCCCAATTTTAAAGGAGGTGCCAGATCCTCTTGCTAATAAAATGAAAGATTCTCTTCCAATATCTACAGTGTATCTTCCTTTCACTTGTGGGGGCAATTTAGCACCAAGTTGATGTTTCTCTCCCATGAAATCATTGAGAGGTAGGCAGTATTCCTTTGCACAGTTAACTCTGTTCACCACGGTAAACAAGGTGTTAGACCCTCTTGCTTCTAACATTAAGGATTGTCTGTATACTGCTACAGTGCTTCTTCCATTCACTTTAAAGGGGCGATTTTATACAAAGCCGATGTTCCCCACACGTTAAAACGCTGACAGATAGGCAGTTCTGCTATCACACACTTATGTAATTCCCCCTTGTAAACAATGTGCTAAGTTGTCTTGTTTGTAACATTAATGGTTCCCTTACAAGGGAAGCAGTGCTTCTTCCTTCCACTTGAAAAGGGCTATTTTTCACAATGATAATGTTCTTCACACTTTAAAAGTCTGAGTGATAGGCAGTATTCCTTTAAAAAGTGAACTCTATTCTCACGGCTAAACAAAGTGCTAGAGCCTCTTGCTGCTGCTCTTCATGGTTTTGCTCCATGACAAACTGCCCTTGTTCAATTCACCTACATGCAGCTATTTGGCACAATGCTGATGCACCTCATCCATTCAAAAACTAAGTAGTAGGCAGGATTCCAGTCAACAGGTAACTCAATTCTAGGGAATCAAGGTGCAAGACATTCCTGCCTCTCACACATCGTGTAGTGCCAGGAGATACAAGTGTTTGCCTATTTGCTATGAAGCAGGTATGTGTCAAAGAGTAGCTGGTTCTGCACTTCAAAGGCTATCATTTCACAAGCATTCCTTTTGAAAGGAATAGGAGGTCTCAGCGGGCCCCAACCCCCTTGTTGGAGAAACCAGTACCAAACATCCCATGTAGATAAGATAAGCAATGCGGTAGGGCTCAGTTAGGGCATATAGAATGTGATGAATGTGAGTGGGGGGTACATGCAAGATGTGAAGTACGTGCAAGATGTGAGGTACGCGCAAGATGTGCTCTGCCTGCTTGCCCAATGTTGATAACGAAAATATGCATGCCACCGCAGTCTATATAAGATTTCCCCTAAAGAGGCTCAGGGTCGTGTTTTCCTAACCGGTCCTGCGTGTCCGTGTGGGAGCTCGACCCTGGCTAGCCAGCCCAATAAACTCTGCTTTGTTGATTGTATTCTCGCCTGGCTCTCTGTCTCTCGGGGGAATAGGATTCCGGGTCCTAACATTTGGAGGTCCCACCGAGATTTCATTTTCTCGAGAGACAGAACCTGCCTGTGAGAAAGCAGGGGCGATCCCAAGTCCTAGGCGTTGGGAGGGGATCCCAGACCCTCATTTGGAGGAACTTGAGTGTTCCATTTGGGCCGCGGCGGGGATTCGGCCAATCCCCAGGGAGATTCATTCTGGGAATCTCGCAAGGAGGACCACAGGGTCCTATTGGGAGAGGCTTTCCTCTCATTTGGGCTCGAGCATTTTAGGAACCCTGGCGCCAGGTGAAGAACTAATTGAGCTAGTCGAACGACCACCCGTCAAGTGGACCCCTTTCGGCCTGATATCCCAGTTGGACGGTGAGGAGGTTGAATGGGGTGCGCACCAGTGTGAGAGAAGGACCGGTCCGAGCGAGTGCTGGAGAGTGTTGTGTGTGTGTGGAATTATTGTTGCCTTTACCCTTTTTGTTCTATCTCTCTTGGTGTTTGAGTCTCCTTCCACAATGGGACAGGGACAAACAACCCCAAAGTCTCTGATCCTTTCTCACTTTCCAGAAGTTAAAGAAAGGGCCTTAAATGCGGGTCTGGTCATCAAGAAAGGTAAGTTCGACACCTTTTGTTCTGCAGAGTGGCCCACCTTTGGAGTCGGGTGGCCCATTCAAGGTTCCCTCTCCCTAGACCTGATCACTAAGGTTAAAGCAGTCATTTTTCAGCCAGACAATCGAGGCCATACAGACCAAGTTCCTTACATTTTGGTTTGGGAGGATCTGGTGAGGAACCCTCCCCCTTGGTTAACAGTTTTTCTGACCCACCCCTCCAGTTCGGCCCCCGGGGCTAAAACCCCAGTCACGCCCGCCTTGGTCATAAAGGAGGAGGAAAAACTTCCTCTTCCCACCTTGACCGGTCCTCAAATTAGGGCATCTCCTTCACCATCTCTGGTCTTACCAGAGAGTTCCCCCCTTTACCCATCCCTCGCAGGGGCAGAGGAAGATCGGCCGCCTCCATACGTGACTCCCCCTGGCCAAGCCAGTGCCCCGGAGGAGGAAATTTCCTCATCCTCCTCAACAGGACTGGCAGCAGGAGGAGGAATGGGTCGAAGACTTCGCCCCCGAGGGATCCGGGAAAGGGAGGGGGAAGACGGGCCCCCCTCATCAACACAGGGGGAGGAAACTGTCCCTACACTTCCAGTCCGGATGGTGGGCCAAGGGGGACCGGGAGGAGGGCAACAGTTTCAGTACTGGCCCTTCTCCTCCAGTGATCTATATAACTGGAGGACGCAGAACCCACCCTTTTCTGAAGACCCCAAGTGTCTCATAGATCTCCTGGAGTCCATCATGCATACACACCGTCCCACTTGGGATGACTGTCATCAGCTGCTCAATACTCTTTTTACGACGGAGGAACGAGAGCGCATCCTCAACGAAGCGAGGAAGAACGTCTTGGGGGATAATGGGAGACCCACAACTCTCCAACCGGCCATAGACGAGGCTTTTCCCCTACGCCGCCCTAATTGGGATTTCGGGACCGCAGAAGGTAGGGAGCGTCTTCGGATCTACTGCCAGACTCTTATGGCCGGTCTCCGAGCGGCCGCCAGAAGGCCCACCAATTTTGCAAAAGTGAAAGCAGTCGTTCAAAGGGAAAACGAAAGCCCAGCCGGTTTCTTAGAGTGCCTCTATGAGGCATACCGTCAGTACACCCCTATTGACCCTGAGGCGGACCTCCACCGGTCTGCTGTGGTACTCTCATTCATTAATCAGGCAGCTCCAGACATTAGGAGAAAACTCAATAAACAGGAAAACTTAGGGGAGATGACTATAAGGGAAATGCTGCAGGTAGCAGAAAAGGTCTTTACCGCTAGGGAAACTCCAGAAGAAAGGGAGGAAAGACAGAGAAAGGAAGACAGGGAGGCCCAGGAGAAATTGAGAAAGGAGGACCGGGAGTTCCAGGCTAAGGAAAACCGAAAGCAACAGAGAGAAATGGCTCGTATTTTCCTAGCGGGTGTCCGGGACCAACCCAGGGGAGGGGGCCACGCCAGGACCCCGGATAAGGAACACTGTTTTTACTGTAAGGAAACGGGGCATTGGAAGAGAGAATGTCCTAAGTTAAAGGGAAGAAGAGGGTTTGGAAGGAGACCGGGGGAAAACAGGGAAAGGGAACGAGCAGTAGAGCAGGCCAGAGTCCTCCTAGCCGGAGAAGAGGACTGAAGGAGACGGGGCTCAGACCCCCTCCCCGAGTCCTGGGTAACAATGCATGTGGAGGGGAAGCCGATGGGGTTCATGGTGGATACCGGCGCCCAATATTCGGTTTTAAACAAGGCACATGGACCTTTGAACAAGGCACGAACAAGTGTTGTTCAGGGGGCCACCGGTACGCAGTTATGTACATGGACTACCAAAAGAAAGGTGAACTTAGGAAAACACCAGGTCACACACTCCTTCTTGGTCGTCCCTGAGAGCCCCGCTCCCCTGCTCGGACGGGACCTACTCACCAAAATAGGGGCCCATATCCATTTTGAACCAGATGGAATAATTGTGACTGATCGAGAAGGGAGCCCGATTCATGTCTTGTCCCTATCATTGGCTGACGAGCATCGTCTGTTTGAGAGTCAACAGGAACCAGGAGGGGACATGACTCATTGGGTAAAAAGATTTCCCACGGCCTGGGCGGAGACTGCGGGAACCGGCCTCGCCAAACACCTCCCGCCCGTAGTTATACAATTGAAGGCTTCTGCTCTCCCCATTCGGGTGAAACAGTATCCTATGCCTGAGGAGGCCCGAAGAGGCATAGCCCCTCATATCCACAGGCTAATAAAGGAAGGAGTACTGCGACCTTGTCAGTCTGCCTGGAATACTCCTCTGCTCCCCGTCCGAAAGCCGGGAAGCGGGGACTATAGGTCTGTGCAAGACCTACGAAAGGTAAACGAGCGGACGGAGGACATTCATCCCACCGTTCCGAATCCCTATACCTTGCTCAGCCACCTACCCCCCTCGCAAGTATGGTATACAACCCTTGATTTGAAAGATGCTTTCTTCAGCATTCCATTGTCAGAAATTAGTCAGCCGCTATTTGCTTTCGAATGGCAAGAAGATGGGGGCCAATCTCGACAGCTCACTTGGACCAGACTGCCGCAAGGATTTAAAAACTCTCCCACCCTGTTTAATGAGGCCCTGAGCCAGGACCTGGAACCTTTTCGTCGGAGCCACCCACGAGTCACTCTATTACAGTATGTTGATGACTTACTGTTAGCGGCAGAAACCCGAGAGGAGTGCATCAAGGCTACTGAACACCTGCTAACGGAATTAGGTGAGCTGGGGTATCGGGCAAGTGCCAAGAAAACTCACATCTGTAAAAGGTCAGTGACATATTTGGGTTATCGGATTGCAGATGGGGCAAGATGGCTGACTGATGCCATGAAACAGACTATTCTGGCTATCCCATCCCCGACATCCACTAGGGGGGTGAGAGAATTCCTGGGCTCCGCGGGGTTCTGTAGACTCTGGATTCCAGGATTTGCGGAAATAGCCAGACCCCTATATGAGGCCACCAAAGAAGCTCCAGATTGGAGTTGGGGAGAGAGAGAACAACAGGCCTTTGATCAGCTAAAAGACGCTCTTTTGCAGGCCCCTGCCTTAGCCTTGCCAGATCCTACAAGACCATTCACTCTGTTTGTAGATGAGAAAAAGGGGGTAGCCAAAGGAGTCTTGACCCAACAGCTAGGTCCCTGGAAGAGACCAGTGGCATACTTTTCCAAGAAATTAGATGCAGTAGCGGCAGGATGGCCCCCCTGCCTCCGCATCATAGCGGCCATTGCCGTGCTGGTGAGAGAAGCCGATAAACTAACCTTTGGACAGGCCCTCTGGGTAACGGCCCCTCACCCGGTGGAGGGAATCCTTAAACAACCCCCTGGGAAATGGATGACGAATGCCAGGCTCACCCACTACCAGGGGCTCTTGTTGGATTCCCCTCGGATCACATTCACAGATCCCGTAATCCTGAACCCTGCCACCTTGTTGCCTAACCCGGAACTGCAGACACCTGTCCATAACTGCAAAGAATTCCTCTCCGAAGTTACACAGGTACGGGCTGACCTAAAGGATACCCCCCTGTCCGCCTGCAAATTAAACTGGTACACGGATGGAAGCAGTTTTTTCCAAGATGGAGCCCGAAGGGCAGGGGCAGCTGTAGTCGACCAAGAAGGAAATACGGTATGGAGCAGCGCCCTCCCACCCAGAACATCAGCCCAAAAAGCGGAATTAATTGCCTTGGCAGAGGCCCTGGAGAGGGCAAAAGAAAAGTGAGTCAATATCTACACCGATAGCCGCTATGCTTTCGGTACCATCCATGTCCACGGGGCCATCTATCGCGAAAGAGGATTCCGCACAGCAGAAGGAAAACATCTAAAGAACCTAGCCAAAGTCCAGCGTCTATTAATGGCAGTGGAAAAACCAAAGGCAGTGGCAGTGATGTATGTCCCAGGCCACCAGTCTGCCAAGACGCCGGAAGCTGTCGGTAACAACAGAGCAGATCAAGAAGCAAAGAGAGTAGCAATGGTGAGTCCTCCCATGGAGACAGGGCAACCTTCCACGGTTGCGGCGATAGACGTGCCGGTCCCAGAGCTCCCTCCGCTACCCCCCCGACCAGAATACTCCACAGAGGATTTCACTTGGATGAGAGCCCACTCCCCCTTTAGAGAAGGGGAAGACGGATGGAAAAGCGACTTGGAAGGCAAGTTAATTCTGCCTGAAAAACTCGGACGATTCCTGTTGGCTAACTTACATAAGTCCACCCATTTGGGGCGGAGAAAATTACTAGACTTGTTGACATCTGCGCAGCTCCGATTTCCGAACCAGACCATAACAGTCCGCCAAATTGTGGAAGATTGTGCCAGCTGCACAATCATGAAACCAGGACGAAGGGAGGGGCACCATACAGGTACTCGGGAACGGGGGAGGGCTCCGGAAAGAAGTTGAAAAGTGGATTTTACTGAGGTAAAACCGGGAAAGTTTGGGTACAAATATTTGCTGGTATTCATAGATACCTTTTCAGGCTGGGTGGAGGCTTTTCCTACAAAGAAGGAGACGAGTCAGGTAGTGGCAAAGGCTTTGCTAGAGGAAATCATACCCAGATATGGGGTGCCCGAGGCAATTGGGTCAGATAACGGTCCGGCTTTTGTTAGTAAAGTCCTGCAGGGACTAGATCAGACTATGGGGGCCAATTGGAAGCTACATTGTGAATATAACCCCCAGAGCTCAGGGCAAGTAGAAAGGATGAATAGGACACTAAAGGAGACTTTAGCCAAATTGGCCCTGGAGACTGGCGGTGATTGGGTGACGCTCCTTCCCTTGGCCATCTTCCGAGTCCGGAACTCCCCCTATGTCCATGGGCTAACTCCCTTTGAGATCCTGTATGGGGCTCCACCCCCCATCATTCAGAGGACCTTAAGCCCAGAACTAGGTGATCTGGCCCCAAATTACCTGACCATGTTGCAGGCTTTAGCTAAAGTGCAACAACGGATTTGGCCCTTAATTCAAGCATACCACGCTGTTAAGAGGGACCCGGCTCCGGAACATGGCATAGTCCCAGGTGACATGGTATGGGTTAAAAGGCATCAGTCCAAAACCCTAGAGCCTAGATGGAAAGGACCTTATGTTGTACTGTTTACTACCCCTACCGCCCTCAAGGTCGACGGGATTGCAGCATGGGTACACCATTCCCATGTAAGACGGGCTCACCCTCCAGAGAAAAAACAGGAAAATTGGTCCGCACGGAAGCATCCAACAAACCCACTCAAGCTCCGGCTGATACGGGATGCTCCGAAAAACGAGAACACTCCAGATGCTCCGCAGCCCTCCTAGAATGGGATTATCACCTGGGTCCACTACACCCACATCAGACCGGCAGATCCGGTAGCTATGAAGAAAGGCTTCCTGCCAACAAGAAGGGTGTCCCACCACAAGGAAAATTTTTTCAAACTCAAACTTCATACTGGACCTCGGTAACTTTATTCCTTTTTCTAACCCTGTCCACCACTTGCTGGGGGCATACAAATCCACATCAACCTTTTAACCTGACCTGGATGATTGTAGATGTGTCCACAGGAGACATTCTTAACCAGACCTCCAAGGTGACCCCTCCCAGCACCTGGTTCCCAAAATTATACTTTGACTTAAGGGCCTTATTCACTGGCAGGGGACAATGGGATTTGCGCCAAAGTTACTTCTATGTCTGCCCCGCTCCCCAACCCAACCACAGAAAAAAATGTGGAGGAATCGCAGACTATTATTGTAAGTCATGGGGTTGTGAGAGCTCAGGGGATATATGGTGGCCACCCCCCGAACAGGGGGACCTTATTCAATTAAGTAGAGTCTCTCAATCTGGCATTACATACCACCAACCTAGACCTATAAATAAGGGATGCCCAACTCCCCCCAATTGTAATCCCATTATGATAAATTTCACTGATTTAGGAAAAAAGGCAACGAATTGGGAATTGGGTAAATCCTGGGGAGTCAGACTCTACAAAACAAATCATCCAGGAGCCCTTTTTACTTTGCGGCGTGTGCAACAACCAGTCTCTACTCTAACAATAGGCCCTAATAAGGTACTTAGGCCACCCTATGTAAAGCCACCTCCCCAACCTCCCACAGCTCATCACCTTCCCTCAACCATAGCCCGGGCTAATGTTACAACTCCAAGACCATCAGAAACCAGCCCTCCCCTGGTGAGGCCCAGTCTCATGACCGCATCTAAAGACCCCCTCTGGGAGCTAGTGGGTGCTGCCTTCCTGACGTTAAACCACACCAACCCTGACATGACTAACTCCTGTTGGTTATGTTATGATGTGAGGCCCCCATTCTATGAGGCAATAGGGCTAAACACCACTCACGATACCTCATGTGAAGAAAACCCTACTCAATGTTCCTGGGGAGACCGTAAGAGAGGTCTGGCCATACAGCAGGTAAGCGGACAAGGAACCTGCTTAGGAAAAGTGCCAAAGAACAGACGGGACTTATGTACTGTTATTAACGCCAGTTCTACCTGGGAAAATGCTATTAAATGGGTAATTCCAAAGGACAATGGGTGGTGGCTATGCTCGCGGTCTGGACTCACCCCGTGCCTATCAACTAAGGTGTTTAACAGCTCTAAAGAATTCTGTGTTATAGTGACTGTGCTGCCCCGCATCCTCTATCATTCGGAAGAGAGTCTATATTCATACTGGAATACAAAAATGGTTGAAAAAAGGAAAAAGAGAGAACCTATTTCCACAGTAACTATTGCTACCCTACTCAGCCTAGGGTTAGCGGGAGCAGGAACCGGCATAGCTTCTTTGGCCACCCAGCAGAAAGGGATGTCTTCGCTGCGTGCAGCCATAGACGAAGATATAGAGAGAATAGAAACCTCCATTAGCCACCTAGAAAAATCCCTCACTTCAATGTCTGAGGTAGTACTTCAAAACCGACGAGGTCTGGACTTGTTGTTCCTCCAAAAGGGGGGAGTATGTGTTGCTCTAGGAAGAATGTTGTTTTTACTCTGACCATACCGGAGTTGTTCGTGACTCCATGTCTAAACTTCGAAAGAGCCTGGAACAAAGAAAACGAGAAAGAGAGGCCGGGGAAAGCTGGTTCGAGTCTTGGTTTAACCAGTCCCCATGGTTGGCTACCCTTTTATCTGCATTGGCAGGGCCAATAATAATCATCCTATTACTTGTTACCATAGGACCCTGGATTCTAAACCGACTTATGACTTTTGTCAAAAGTCGAATTAATACTATCCAACTTCTGGTCCTCCGCCAACAATATCAGGCTCTTCATCCCCTTGAGAATGATTCCTCAATTTAGGCTGTAAGAAAAGGAGGGAATGAAAGGAATAGGAGGTCTCAGCGGGCCCCAACCCCCTTGTTGGAGAAACCAGTACCAAACATCCCATGTAGATAAGATAAGCAATGCGGCAGGGCTCAGTTAGGGCATATAGAATGTGGGGAATGTGAGTGGGGGGTACATGCAAGATGTGAAGTACGTGCAAGATGTGAGGTACGCGCAAGATGTGCTCTGCCTGCTTGCCCAATGTTGATAACGAAAATATGCATGCCACCGCAGTCTATATAAGATTTCCCCTAAAGAGGCTCAGGGTCGTGTTTTCCTAACCGGTCCTGCGTGTCCGTGTGGGAGCTCGACCCTGGCTAGCCAGCCCAATAAACTCTGCTTTGTTGATTGCATTCTCGCCTGGCTCTCTGTCTCTCGGGGGAATAGGATTCCGGGTCCTAACACTTTCACATGCTAACTCAAATCTCAAGGAGAAACAACGTGCCGGAACCTCCTGCTTCAGACCTTGATCTCCTGCAAGAGATAGAGTGATTCTTCCATTCTCTCCAATGAGGCTTTCTTGTACAAAGTTCGTGTTCCTCCACAATGAAAATGCTGAGTGGTAGGTAGTATTCCTTTAACCAGCTATCTCCATTCACAATGCTAAGCAAAGTGCTAGACCTGCTTGCTTCTGACATGAATGGTTCTCTTACAAGAGCTCCAGTACTTCTTCCTTTCACTTGTAGGGGCGACCTAGCAGAAATGTGATTTTTTCACCCATGAAAACGATGAGACAGGCAGTATTCCTTTAAACAGTTAACTCAATTCTCTATCCTAAATAAGGGGCCACACTCTCTTGCTTCTACCATTAATGATTGTCTTACAAGTGCTCCAGCACTTCTTCCTTTCATTTGCATAGAGCCATTTAGCACAAAGTTGATTTTGCTCACAGAAGAAAACAATGAGAGACAGGCAGTATTTCTTTCTTCAGCTCACTCAAATCACAATACTAAACCAGGCCCTAGGCCCTCTTGCTTCTCACATTAATGATACTCTTGCAAGAGTTGCAGTGCTTCTTCCAATCTTTTGAGGGTCGATTTACCACAGAGCTGATGTTCTTCACCCATGAAAACACTGAGTTAGGCAGTATTCCTTTGCACAGTTAACTCTGTTCACCACGGTAGACAAGGTGCTGGACCCTCTTGCTTCTAACATTAAGGATTGTCTGTCCACTGCTACAGTGCTTCTTCCATTCACTTTAAAGGGGCGATTTTATACAAAGCCGATGTTCCCCACACGTTAAAACGCTGACAGATAGGCAGTTCTGCTATCACACACTTATGTAATTCCCCCTTGTAAACAATGTGCTAAGTTGTCTTGTTTGTAACATTAATGGTTCCCTTACAAGGGAAGCAGTGCTTCTTCCTTCCACTTGAAAAGGGCTATTTTATCACAATGATAATGTTCTTCACACTTTAAAAGTCTGAGAGATAGGCAGTATTCCTTTAAAAAGTGAACTCTATTCTCACTGCTAAACAAACTGCTAGAGCCCCTTGCTGCTGCTCTTCATGGTTTTGCTCCATGACAAACTGCCCTTGTTCAATTCACCTACATGCAGCTATTTGGCACAATGCTGATGCACCTCACCCATTCAAAAACTCAGTAGTAGGCACGATTCCACTCAACTGGTAACTCACTTTTTCTAGGGAAACAAGGTGCAAGGCATTCCTGCCTCTCACACATCGTGTAGTGCCATGAGATACAATTGTTTGCCTATTTCCTATGAAGCGGGTCTTGTCAAAGAGTAGCTGGTTCTGCACTTCAAAGGCTATCATTTCACAAGCATTCCTTTCACAGGCTAACTCAAATCTCAAGGAGAAACAACGTGCCGGAACCTCCTGCTTCAGACCTTGATCTCCTGCAAGAGATAGAGTGATTCTTCCATTCTCTCGAATGGCACTTTCTTGTACAATGTTCGTGTTCCTCCACAATGAAAATGCTGAGAGGTAGGTAGTATTCCTTTAACCAGCTATCTCCATTCACAATGCTAAGCAAAGTGCTAGACCTGCTTGCTTCTCACATGAATGGTTCTCTTACAAGAGCTGCAGTACTTCTTCCTTTCACTTGTAGGGGCGACCTAGCACAAATGTGATTTTTTTCACCCATGAAAACGATGTGACAGGCAGTATTCATTTAACCAGTTAACTCAATTCACTATGCTAAATAAGGGGCCACACCCTCTTGCTTCTACCATTAATGATTCTCTTACAAGTGCTCCAGCACTTCTTCCTTTCACTTGCATAGAGCCATTTAGCACAAAGTTGATTTTGCTCACACAAGAAAACAATGAGAGACAGGCAGTATTAATTTCTTCAGCTCACCCAAATGACAATACTAAACCAGGCCCTAGGCCTTCTTTCTTCTCACATTAATGATTCTCTTGCAAGAGTTGCAGTGCTTCTTCCATTCTTTTGTGAGGCTCGATGTACCACAGAGCTGATGTTCTTCACCCATGAAAACACTGAGTTAGGCAGTATTCCTTTGCACAGTTAACTCTGTTTACCACGGTAAACAAGGTGCTAGATCCTCTGGCTTCTAACATTAAGGATTGTCTTTCAACTCCTACAATGCTTCTTCCATTCACTTTCTGTTTTACAGAAAGTTGATGTTCTTCACACTTTAACACGCTGACAGATAGGCACTATTGCTTTCGCACACTAATGTAATTCTCCCTTGTTAACAATGTGTTAAGTTGTCTTGTTTGCAGCATCAATGGTTCTCTTACAAGGGCTACAGTGTTTCTTCCTTGCACTTTAAAAGCATTATTGGGCACAGAGTAATATTCAACACGCATGAAAACACTGAGTGATAGGCAGTATTCGTTTAAACAAGTACCACCATTATCCTTGGAAAAAACGGTGCTTGACCCTCCTGCTTCTAACATTCACAATTCTCTTAAAGGAGATGCCGTGCTTCATCCATCCACTACTAAGATGAGATTTAGCACAAAATTGATGTTCCTCACCCATGAAAACAATGAGATTTAGGCAGTATTCCTTTCAACAGGTAACTGAATTCCCAATTTTAAAGGAGGTGCCAGATCCTCTTGCTAATAAAATGAAAGATTCTCTTCCAATATCTACAGTGTATCTTCCTTTCACTTGTGGGGCAATTTAGCACCAAGTTGATGTTTCTCTCCCATGAAATCATTGAGAGGTAGGCAGTATTCCTTTGCACAGTTAACTCTGTTCACCACGGTAAACAAGGTGTTAGACCCTCTTGCTTCTAACATTAAGGATTGTCTGTATACTGCTACAGTGCTTCTTCCATTCACTTTAAAGGGGCGATTTTATAGAAAGCCGATGTTCCCCACACGTTAAAACGCTGACAGATAGGCAGTTCTGCTATCACACACTTATGTAATTCCCCCTTGTAAACAATGTGCTAAGTTGTCTTGTTTGTAACATTAATGGTTCCCTTACAAGGGAAGCAGTGCTTCTTCCTTCCACTTGAAAAGGGCTATTTTTCACAATGATAATGTTCTTCACACTTTAAAAGTCTGAGAGATAGGCAGTATTCCTTTAAAAAGTGAACTCTATTCTCACTGCTAAACAAAGTGCTAGAGCCTCTTGCTGCTGCTCTTCATGGTTTTGCTCCATGACAAACTGCCCTTGTTCAATTCACCTACATGCAGCTATTTGGCACAATGCTGATGCACCTCACCCATTCAAAAACTAAGTAGGAGGCAGGAATCCAGTCAACAGGTAACTCACTTCTAGGGAATCAAGGTGCAAGACATTCCAGCCTCTCACACATCGTGTAGTGCCAGGAGATACAAGTGTTTGCCTATTTGCTATGAAGCAGGTATGTGTCAAAGATAGCTGGTTCTGCACGTCAAAGGCTATCATTTCACAAGCATTCCTTTCACAGGCTAACTCAAATCTCAAGGAGAAACAACGTGCCGGAACCTCCTGCTTCAGACCTTGATCTCCTGCAAGAGATAGAGTGATTCTTCCATTCTCTCGAATGGGGCTTCCTTGTACAAAGTTCGTGTTCCTCCACAATGAAAATGCTGAGAGGTAGGTAGTATTCCTTTAACCTGCTATCTCCATTCACAATGCTAAGCAAAGTGCTAGACCTGCTTGCTTCTGACATGAATGGTTCTCTTACAAGAGCTGCAGTACTTCTTCCTTTCACTTGTAGGGGCGACCTACCACAAATGTGATTTTTTTCACCCATGAAAACGATGTGACAGGCAGTATTCCTTTAAACATTTAACTCAATTCACTATGCTAAATAAGGGGCCACACCCTCTTGCTTCTACCATTAATGATTGTCTTACAAGTGCTCCAGCACTTCTTCCTTTCACTTGCATAGAGCCATTTAGCACAAAGTTGATTTTCCTCACACAAGAAAACAATGAGAGACAGGCAGTATTTCTTTCTTCAGCTCACTCAAATCACAATACTAAACCAGGCCCTAGGCCGTCTTGCTTCTCACATTAATGATACTCTTGCAAGAGTTGCAGTGCTTCTTCCATTCTTTTGAGGGTCGATTTACCACAGAGCTGATGTTCTTCACCCATGAAAACACTGAGTTAGGCACTATTTCTTTGCACAGTTAACTCTGTTCACCACGGTAGACAAGGTGCTGGACCCTCTTGCTTCTAACATTAAGGATTGTCTGTCCACTGCTACAGTGCTTCTTCCATTCACTTTAAAGGGGCGATTTTATACAAAGCTGATGTTCCCCACACGTTAAAACGCTGACAGATAGGCAGTTCTGCTATCACACACTTATGTAATTCCCCCTTGTAAACAATGTGCTAAGTTGTCTTGTTTGTAACATTAATGGTTCCCTTACAAGGGAAGCAGTGCTTCTTCCTTCCACTTGAAAAGGGCTATTTTTCACAATGATAATGTTCTTCACACTTTAAAAGTCTGAGAGATAGGCAGTATTCCTTTAAAAAGTGAACTCTATTCTCACTGCTAAACAAACTGCTAGAGCTTCTTGCTGCTGCTCTTCATGGTTTTGCTCCATGACAAACTGCCCTTGTTCAATTCACCTACATGCAGCTATTTGGCACAATGCTGATGCACCTCACCCATTCAAAAACTCAGTAGTAGGCAGGATTCCACTCAACTGGTAACTCACTTTTTCTAGGGAAACAAGGTGCAAGGCATTCCTGCCTCTCACACATCGTGTAGTGCCATGAGATACAATTGTTTGCCTATTTCGTATGAAGCGGGTCTTGTCAAAGAGTAGCTGGTTCTGCACTTCAAAGGCTATCATTTCACAAGCCTTTCGTTCACATGCTAACTCAAATCTCAAAGAGAATCAATGTGCAAGAACCTCCTGCTTCAGACCTTGATTATCCTGCAAGAGATAGAGTGATTCTTCCATTCTCTCGGATGGGGCTTTCTCGTACAAAGTGTGTGTTCCTCCAGAATGAAAATGCTGGGAGGTAGGTAGTATTACTTTTACCAGTTATCTCCATTCACAAAGCTAAACAAAGTGCTAGACCTGCTTGCTTCTAACATTAAAGCTTCTCCTCCAAGCTTGCTTCTAACATTAAAGCTTCTCCTCCAAGAGCTCCAGCACTTCTTCCTTTCACTTGCATAGAGCCATTTAGCACAAAGTTGATTTTCCTCACACAAGAAAACAATGAGAGACAGGCAGTATTCCATTCTTCAGCTCACCCAATTGACAATACTAAACCAGGCCCTAGGCCGTCTTGCTTCGCACATTAATGATTCTCTTGCAACAGTTGCAGTGCTTCTTCCATTCTCTTGTGAGGGTCGATTTACCACAGAGCTGATGTTCTTCACCCATGAAAACACTGAGTTAGGCAGTATTCCTTTGCACAGTTAACTCTGTTCATCACGGTAGACAAGGTGCTGGACCCTCTTGCTTCTAACATTAAGGATTGTCTGTCCACTGCTACAGTGCTTCTTCCATTCACTTTAAAGGGGCTGTTTTACAGAAAGTTGATGTTCTTCACACTTTAACACGCTGACAGATAGGCACTATTGCTTTCGCACACTAATGTAATTCTCCCTTGTTAACAATGTGTTAAGTTGTCTTGTTTGCAGCATTAATGGTTCTCTTACAAGGGCTACAGTGTTTCTTCCTTGCACTTTAAATGCATTATTGGGCACAGAGTAATATTCAACACGCATGAAAACACTGAGTGATAGGCAGTATTCCTTTAAACAAGTACCACCATTATCCTTGGAAAACACGGTGCTTGACCCTCCTGCTTCTAACATTCACAATTCTCTTAAAGGAGATGCCGTGCTTCATCCATCCACTACTAAGATGAGATTTAGCACAAAATTGATGTTCCTCACCCATGAAAACAATGAGACTTAGGCAGTATTCCTTTCAACAGGTAACTGAATTCCCAATTTTAAAGAACGTGCCAGATCCTCTTGCTAATAAAATGAAAGATTCTCTTCCAATATCTACAGTGTATCTTCCTTTCACTTGTGGGGGCAATTTAGCACCAAGTTGATGTTTCTCTCCCATGAAATCATTGAGAGGTAGGCAGTATTCCTTTGCACAGTTAACTCTGTTCACCACGGTAAACAAGGTGTTAGACCCTCTTGCTTCTAACATTAAGGATTGTCTGTATACTGCTACAGTGCTTCTTCCATTCACTTTAAAGGGGCGATTTTATAGAAAGCCGATGTTCCCCACACGTTAAAACGCTGACAGATAGGCAGTTCTGCTATCACACACTTATGTAATTCCCCCTTGTAAACAATGTGCTAAGTTGTCTTGTTTGTAACATTAATGGTTCCCTTGCAAGGGAAGCAGTGCTTCTTCCTTCCACTTGAAAAGGGCTATTTTTCACAATGATAATGTTCTTCACACTTTAAAAGTCTGAGAGATAGGCAGTATTCCTTTAAAAAGTGAACTCTATTCTCACTGCTAAACAAAGTGCTAGAGCCTCTTGCTGCTGCTCTTCATGGTTTTGCTCCATGACAAACTGCCCTTGTTCAATTCACCTACATGCAGCTATTTGGCACAATGCTGATGCACCTCACCCATTCAAAAACTAAGTAGGAGGCAGGAATCCAGTCAACAGGTAACTCACTTCTAGGGAATCAAGGTGCAAGGCATTCCTGCCTCTCACACATCGTGTAGTGCCAGGAGATACAAGTGTTTGCCTATTTGCTATGAAGCAGGTATGTGTCAAAGAGTAGCTGGTTCTGCACTTCAAAGGCTATCATTTCACAAGCATTCCTTTCACAGGCTAACTCAAATCTCAAGGAGAAACAACGTGCCGGAACCTCCTGCTTCAGACCTTGATCTCCTGCAAGAGATAGAGTGATTCTTCCATTCTCTCGAATGGGGCTTCCTTGTACAAAGTTCGTGTTCCTCCACAATGAAAATGCTGAGAGGTAGGTAGTATTCCTTTAACCTGCTATCTCCATTCACAATGCTAAGCAAAGTGCTAGACCTGCTTGCTTCTGACATGAATGGTTCTCTTACAAGAGCTGCAGTACTTCTTCCTTTCACTTGTAGGGGCGACCTACCACAAATGTGATTTTTTTCACCTATGAAAACGATGTGACAGGCAGTATTCCTTTAAACATTTAACTCAATTCACTATGCTAAATAAGGGGCCACACCCTCTTGCTTCTACCATTAATGATTGTCTTACAAGTGCTCCAGCACTTCTTCCTTTCACTTGCATAGAGCCATTTAGCACAAAGTTGATTTTCCTCACACAAGAAAACAATGAGAGACAGGCAGTATTTCTTTCTTCAGCTCACTCAAATCACAATACTAAACCAGGCCCTAGGCCGTCTTGCTTCTCACATTAATGATACTCTTGCAAGAGTTGCAGAGCTTCTTCCATTCTTTTGAGGGTCGATTTACCACAGAGCTGATGTTCTTCACCCATGAAAACACTGAGTTAGGCAGTATTTCTTTGCACAGTTAACTCTGTTCACCACGGTAGACAAGGTGCTGGACCCTCTTGCTTCTAACATTAAGGATTGTCTGTCCACTACTACAGTGCTTCTTCCATTCACTTTAAAGGGGCGATTTTATACAAAGCTGATGTACTCCACACGTTAAAACGCTGACAGATAGGCAGTTCTGCTATCACACACTTATGTAATTCCCCCTTGTAAACAATGTGCTAAGTTGTCTTGTTTGTAACATTAATGGTTCCCTTGCAAGGGAAGCAGTGCTTCTTCCTTCCACTTGAAAAGGGCTATTTTTCACAATGATAATGTTCTTCACACTTTAAAAGTCTGAGAGATAGGCAGTATTCCTTTAAAAAGTGAACTCTATTCTCACTGCTAAACAAAGTGCTAGAGCCTCTTGCTGCTGCTCTTCATGGTTTTGCTCCATGACAAACTGCCCTTGTTCAATTCACCTACATGCAGCTATTTGGCACAATGCTGATGCACCTCACCCATTCAAAAACTCAGTAGTAGGCAGGATTCCACTCAACTGGTAACTCACTTTTTCTAGGGAAACAAGGTGCAAGGCATTCCTACCTCTCACACATCGTGTAGTGCCATGAGATACAATTGTTTGCCTATTTCGTATGAAGCGGGTCTTGTCAAAGAGTAGCTGGTTCTGCACTTCAAAGGCTATCATTTCACAAGCCTTTCGTTCACATGCTAACTCAAATCTCAAAGAGAATCAATGTGCAAGAACCTCCTGCTTCAGACCTTGATTATCCTGCAAGAGATAGAGTGATTCTTCCATTCTCTCGGATGGGGCTTTCTCGTACAAAGTGTGTGTTCCTCCAGAATGAAAATGCTGGGAGGTAGGTAGTATTACTTTTACCAGTTATCTCCATTCACAAAGCTAAATAAAGTGCTAGACCTGCTTGCTTCTAACATTAAAGCTTCTCCTCCAAGAGCTCCAGCACTTCTTCCTTTCACTTGCATAGAGCCATTTAGCACAAAGTTGATTTTCCTCACACAAGAAAACAATGAGAGACAGGCAGTATTCCTTCCTTCAGCTCACCCAATTGACAATACTAAACCAGGCCCTAGGCCGTCTTGCTTCGCACATTAATGATTCTCTTGCAACAGTTGCAGTGCTTCTTCCATTCTCTTGTGAGGGTCGATTTACCACAGAGCTGATGTTCTTCACCCATGAAAACACTGAGTTAGGCAGTATTCCTTTGCACAGTTAACTCTGTTCATCACGGTAGACAAGGTGCTGGACCCTCTTGCTTCTAACATTAAGGATTGTCTGTCCACTGCTACAGTGCTTCTTCCATTCACTTTAAAGTGGCTGTTTTACAGAAAGTTGATGTTCTTCACACTTTAACACGCTGACAGATAGGCACTATTGCTTTCGCACACTAATGTAATTCTCCCTTTTTAACAATGTGTTAAGTTGTCTTGTTTGCAGCATTAATGGTTCTCTTACAAGGGCTACAGTGTTTCTTCCTTGCACTTTAAATGCATTATTGGGCACAGAGTAATATTCAACACGCATGAAAACACTGAGTGATAGGCAGTATTCCTTTAAACAAGTACCACCATTATCCTTGGAAAACACGGTGCTTGACCCTCCTGCTTCTAACATTCACAATTCTCTTAAAGGAGATGCCGTGCTTCATCCATCCACTACTAAGATGAGATTTAGCACAAAATTGATGTTCCTCACCCATGAAAACAATGAGACTTAGGCAGTATTCCTTTCAACAGGTAACTGAATTCCCAATTTTAAAGGAGGTGCCAGATCCTCTTGCTAATAAAATGAAAGATTCTCTTCCAATATCTACAGTGTATCTTCCTTTCACTTGTGGGGGCAATTTAGCACCAAGTTGATGTTTCTCTCCCATGAAATCATTGAGAGGTAGGCAGTATTCCTTTGCACAGTTAACTCTGTTCACCACGGTAAACAAGGTGTTAGACCCTCTTGCTTCTAACATTAAGGATTGTCTGTATACTGCTACAGTGCTTCTTCCATTCACTTTAAAGGGGCGATTTTATACAAAGCCGATGTTCCCCACACGTTAAAACGCTGACAGATAGGCAGTTCTGCTATCACACACTTATGTAATTCCCCCTTGTAAACAATGTGCTAAGTTGTCTTGTTTGTAACATTAATGGTTCCCTTACAAGGGAAGCAGTGCTTCTTCTTTCCACTTGAAAAGGGCTATTTTTCACAATGATAATGTTCTTCACACTTTAAAAGTCTGAGTGATAGGCAGTATTACTTTAAAAAGTGAACTCTATTCTCACGGCTAAACAAAGTGCTAGAGCCTCTTGCTGCTGCTCTTCATGGTTTTGCTCCATGACAAACTGCCCTTGTTCAATTCACCTACATGCAGCTATTTGGCACAATGCTGATGCACCTCATCCATTCAAAAATTAAGTAGTAGGCAGGATTCCAGTCAACAGGTAACTCAATTCTAGGGAATCAAGGTGCAAGACATTCCTGCCTCTCACACATCGTGTAGTGCCAGGAGATACAAGTGTTTGCCTATTTGCTATGAAGCAGGTATGTGTCAAAGAGTAGCTGGTTCTGCACTTCAAAGGCTATCATTTCACAAGCATTCCTTTCACAGGCTAACTCAAATCTCAAGGAGAAACAACGTGCCGGAACCTCCTGCTTCAGACCTTGATCTCCTGCAAGAGATAGAGTGATTCTTCCATTCTCTCGAATGGGGCTTCCTTGTACAAAGTTCGTGTTCCTCCACAATGAAAATGCTGAGAGGTAGGTAGTATTCCTTTAACCTGCTATCTCCATTCACAATGCTAAGCAAAGTGCTAGACCTGCTTGCTTCTGACATGAATGGTTCTCTTACAAGAGCTGCAGTACTTCTTCCTTTCACTTGTAGGGGCGACCTACCACAAATGTGATTTTTTCACCCATGAAAACGATGTGACAGGCAGTATTCCTTTAAACATTTAACTCAATTCACTATGCTAAATAAGGGGCCACACCCTCTTGCTTCTACCATTAATGATTGTCTTACAAGTGCTCCAGCACTTCTTCCTTTCACTTGCATAGAGCCATTTAGCACAAAGTTGATTTTCCTCACACAAGAAAACAATGAGAGACAGGCAGTATTTCTTTCTTCAGCTCACTCAAATCACAATACTAAACCAGGCCCTAGGCCGTCTTGCTTCTCACATTAATGATACTCTTGCAAGAGTTGCAGAGCTTCTTCCATTCTTTTGAGGGTCGATTTACCACAGAGCTGATGTTCTTCACCCATGAAAACACTGAGTTAGGCAGTATTTCTTTGCACAGTTAACTCTGTTCACCACGGTAGACAAGGTGCTGGACCCTCTTGCTTCTAACATTAAGGATTGTCTGTCCACTACTACAGTGCTTCTTCCATTCACTTTAAAGGGGCGATTTTATACAAAGCCGATGTTCCCCACACGTTAAAACGCTGACAGATAGGCAGTTCTGCTATCACACACTTATGTAATTCCCTCTTGTAAACAATGTGCTAAGTTGTCTTGTTTGTAACATTAATGGTTCCCTTGCAAGGGAAGCAGTGCTTCTTCCTTCCACTTGAAAAGGGCTATTTTTCACAATGATAATGTTCTTCACACTTTAAAAGTCTGAGAGATAGGCAGTATTCCTTTAAAAAGTGAACTCTATTCTCACTGCTAAACAAAGTGCTAGAGCCTCTTGCTGCTGCTCTTCATGGTTTTGCTCCATGACAAACTGCCCTTGTTCAATTCACCTACATGCAGCTATTTGGCACAATGCTGATGCACCTCACCCATTCAAAAACTCAGTAGTAGGCAGGATTCCACTCAACTGGTAACTCACTTTTTCTAGGGAAACAAGGTGCAAGGCATTCCTACCTCTCACACATCGTGTAGTGCCATGAGATACAATTGTTTGCCTATTTCGTATGAAGCGGGTCTTGTCAAAGAGTAGCTGGTTCTGCACTTCAAAGGCTATCATTTCACAAGCCTTTCGTTCACATGCTAACTCAAATCTCAAAGAGAATCAATGTGCAAGAACCTCCTGCTTCAGACCTTGATTATCCTGCAAGAGATAGAGTGATTCTTCCATTCTCTCGGATGGGGCTTTCTCGTACAAAGTGTGTGTTCCTCCAGAATGAAAATGCTGGGAGGTAGGTAGTATTACTTTTACCAGTTATCTCCATTCACAAAGCTAAATAAAGTGCTAGACCTGCTTGCTTCTAACATTAAAGCTTCTCCTCCAAGAGCTCCAGCACTTCTTCCTTTCACTTGCATAGAGCCATTTAGCACAAAGTTGATTTTCCTCACACAAGAAAACAATGAGAGACAGGCAGTATTCCTTTCTTCAGCTCACCCAATTGACAATACTAAACCAGGCCCTAGGCCGTCTTGCTTCGCACATTAATGATTCTCTTGCAACAGTTGCAGTGCTTCTTCCATTCTCTTGTGAGGGTCGATTTACCACAGAGCTGATGTTCTTCACCCATGAAAACACTGAGTTAGGCAGTATTCCTTTGCACAGTTAACTCTGTTCATCACGGTAGACAAGGTGCTGGACCCTCTTGCTTCTAACATTAAGGATTGTCTGTCCACTGCTACAGTGCTTCTTCCATTCACTTTAAAGTGGCTGTTTTACAGAAAGTTGATGTTCTTCACACTTTAACACGCTGACAGATAGGCACTATTGCTTTCGCACACTAATGTAATTCTCCCTTGTTAACAATGTGTTAAGTTGTCTTGTTTGCAGCATTAATGGTTCTCTTACAAGGGCTACAGTGTTTCTTCCTTGCACTTTAAATGCATTATTGGGCACAGAGTAATATTCAACACGCATGAAAACACTGAGTGATAGGCAGTATTCCTTTAAACAAGTACCACCATTATCCTTGGAAAACACGGTGCTTGACCCTCCTGCTTCTAACATTCACAATTCTCTTAAAGGAGATGCCGTGCTTCATCCATCCACTACTAAGATGAGATTTAGCACAAAATTGATGTTCCTCACCCATGAAAACAATGAGACTTAGGCAGTATTCCTTTCAACAGGTAACTGAATTCCCAATTTTAAAGGAGGTGCCAGATCCTCTTGCTAATAAAATGAAAGATTCTCTTCCAATATCTACAGTGTATCTTCCTTTCACTTGTGGGGGCAATTTAGCACCAAGTTGATGTTTCTCTCCCATGAAATCATTGAGAGGTAGGCAGTATTCCTTTGCACAGTTAACTCTGTTCACCACGGTAAACAAGGTGTTAGACCCTCTTGCTTCTAACATTAAGGATTGTCTGTATACTGCTACAGTGCTTCTTCCATTCACTTTAAAGGGGCGATTTTATACAAAGCCGATGTTCCCCACACGTTAAAACGCTGACAGATAGGCAGTTCTGCTATCACACACTTATGTAATTCCCCCTTGTAAACAATGTGCTAAGTTGTCTTGTTTGTAACATTAATGGTTCCCTTACAAGGGAAGCAGTGCTTCTTCCTTCCACTTGAAAAGGGCTATTTTTCACAATGATAATGTTCTTCACACTTTAAAAGTCTGAGTGATAGGCAGTATTCCTTTAAAAAGTGAACTCTATTCTCACGGCTAAACAAAGTGCTAGAGCCTCTTGCTGCTGCTCTTCATGGTTTTGCTCCATGACAAACTGCCCTTGTTCAATTCACCTACATGCAGCTATTTGGCACAATGCTGATGCACCTCATCCATTCAAAAACTAAGTAGTAGGCAGGATTCCAGTCAACAGGTAACTCAATTCTAGGGAATCAAGGTGCAAGACATTCCTGCCTCTCACACATCGTGTAGTGCCAGGAGATACAAGTGTTTGCCTATTTGCTATGAAGCAGGTATGTGTCAAAGAGTAGCTGGTTCTGCACTTCAAAGGCTATCATTTCACAAGCATTCTTTTTGAAAGGAATAGGAGGTCTCAGCGGGCCCCAACCCCCTTGTTGGAGAAACCAGTACCAAACATCCCATGTAGATAAGATAAGCAATGCGGTAGGGCTCAGTTAGGGCATATAGAATGTGATGAATGTGAGTGGGGGGTACATGCAAGATGTGAAGTACGTGCAAGATGTGAGGTACGCGCAAGATGTGCTCTGCCTGCTTGCCCAATGTTGATAACGAAAATATGCATGCCACCGCAGTCTATATAAGATTTCCCCTAAAGAGGCTCAGGGTCGTGTTTTCCTAACCGGTCCTGCGTGTCCGTGTGGGAGCTCGACCCTGGCTAGCCAGCCCAATAAACTCTGCTTTGTTGATTGTATTCTCGCCTGGCTCTCTGTCTCTCGGGGGAATAGGATTCCGGGTCCTAACATTTGGAGGTCCCACCGAGATTTCATTTTCTCGAGAGACAGAACCTGCCTGTGAGAAAGCAGGGGCGATCCCAAGTCCTAGGCGTTGGGAGGGGATCCCAGACCCTCATTTGGAGGAACTTGAGTGTTCCATTTGGGCCGCGGCGGGGATTCGGCCAATCCCCAGGGAGATTCATTCTGGGAATCTCGCAAGGAGGACCACAGGGTCCTATTGGGAGAGGCTTTCCTCTCATTTGGGCTCGAGCATTTTAGGAACCCTGGCGCCAGGTGAAGAACTAATTGAGCTAGTCGAACGACCACCCGTCAAGTGGACCCCTTTCGGCCTGATATCCCAGTTGGACGGTGAGGAGGTTGAATGGGGTGCGCACCAGTGTGAGAGAAGGACCGGTCCGAGCGAGTGCTGGAGAGTGTTGTGTGTGTGTGGAATTATTGTTGCCTTTACCCTTTTTGTTCTATCTCTCTTGGTGTTTGAGTCTCCTTCCACAATGGGACAGGGACAAACAACCCCAAAGTCTCTGATCCTTTCTCACTTTCCAGAAGTTAAAGAAAGGGCCTTAAATGCGGGTCTGGTCATCAAGAAAGGTAAGTTCGACACCTTTTGTTCTGCAGAGTGGCCCACCTTTGGAGTCGGGTGGCCCATTCAAGGTTCCCTCTCCCTAGACCTGATCACTAAGGTTAAAGCAGTCATTTTTCAGCCAGACAATCGAGGCCATCCAGACCAAGTTCCTTACATTTTGGTTTGGGAGGATCTGGTGAGGAACCCTCCCCCTTGGTTAACAGTTTTTCTGACCCACCCCTCCAGTTCGGCCCCCGGGGCTAAAACCCCAGTCACGCCCGCCTTGGTCATAAAGGAGGAGGAAAAACTTCCTCTTCCCACCTTGACCGGTCCTCAAATTAGGGCATCTCCTTCACCATCTCTGGTCTTACCAGAGAGTTCCCCCCTTTACCCATCCCTCGCAGGGGCAGAGGAAGATCGGCCGCCTCCATACGTGACTCCCCCTGGCCAAGCCAGTGCCCCGGAGGAGGAAATTTCCTCATCCTCCTCAACAGGACTGGCAGCAGGAGGAGGAATGGGTCGAAGACTTCGCCCCCGAGGGATCCGGGAAAGGGAGGGGGAAGACGGGCCCCCCTCATCAACACAGGGGGAGGAAACTGTCCCTACACTTCCAGTCCGGATGGTGGGCCAAGGGGGACCGGGAGGAGGGCAACAGTTTCAGTACTGGCCCTTCTCCTCCAGTGATCTATATAACTGGAGGACGCAGAACCCGCCCTTTTCTGAAGACCCCAAGTGTCTCATAGATCTCCTGGAGTCCATCATGCATACACACCGTCCCACTTGGGATGACTGTCATCAGCTGCTCAATACTCTTTTTACGACGGAGGAACGAGAGCGCATCCTCAACGAAGCGAGGAAGAACGTCTTGGGGGATAATGGGAGACCCACAACTCTCCAACCGGCCATAGACGAGGCTTTTCCCCTACGCCGCCCTAATTGGGATTTCGGGACCGCAGAAGGTAGGGAGCGTCTTCGGATCTACTGCCAGACTCTTATGGCCGGTCTCCGAGCGGCCGCCAGAAGGCCCACCAATTTTGCAAAAGTGAAAGCAGTCGTTCAAAGGGAAAACGAAAGCCCAGCCGGTTTCTTAGAGTGCCTCTATGAGGCATACCGTCAGTACACCCCTATTGACCCTGAGGCGGACCTCCACCGGTCTGCTGTGGTACTCTCATTCATTAATCAGGCAGCTCCAGACATTAGGAGAAAACTCAATAAACAGGAAAACTTAGGGGAGATGACTATAAGGGAAATGCTGCAGGTAGCAGAAAAGGTCTTTACCGCTAGGGAAACTCCAGAAGAAAGGGAGGAAAGACAGAGAAAGGAAGACAGGGAGGCCCAGGAGAAATTGAGAAAGGAGGACCGGGAGTTCCAGGCTAAGGAAAACCGAAAGCAACAGAGAGAAATGGCTCGTATTTTCCTAGCGGGTGTCCGGGACCAACCCAGGGGAGGGGGCCACGCCAGGACCCCGGATAAGGAACACTGTTTTTACTGTAAGGAAACGGGGCATTGGAAGAGAGAATGTCCTAAGTTAAAGGGAAGAAGAGGGTTTGGAAGGAGACCGGGGGAAAACAGGGAAAGGGAACGAGCAGTAGAGCAGGCCAGAGTCCTCCTAGCCGGAGAAGAGGACTGAAGGAGACGGGGCTCAGACCCCCTCCCCGAGTCCTGGGTAACAATGCATGTGGAGGGGAAGCCGATGGGGTTCATGGTGGATACCGGCGCCCAATATTCGGTTTTAAACAAGGCACATGGACCTTTGAACAAGGCACGAACAAGTGTTGTTCAGGGGGCCACCGGTACGCAGTTATGTACATGGACTACCAAAAGAAAGGTGAACTTAGGAAAACACCAGGTCACACACTCCTTCTTGGTCGTCCCTGAGAGCCCCGCTCCCCTGCTCGGACGGGACCTACTCACCAAAATAGGGGCCCATATCCATTTTGAACCAGATGGAATAATTGTGACTGATCGAGAAGGGAGCCCGATTCATGTCTTGTCCCTATCATTGGCTGACGAGCATCGTCTGTTTGAGAGTCAACAGGAACCAGGAGGGGACATGACTCATTGGGTAAAAAGATTTCCCACGGCCTGGGCGGAGACTGCGGGAACCGGCCTCGCCAAACACCTCCCGCCCGTAGTTATACAATTGAAGGCTTCTGCTCTCCCCATTCGGGTGAAACAGTATCCTATGCCTGAGGAGGCCCGAAGAGGCATAGCCCCTCATATCCACAGGCTAATAAAGGAAGGAGTACTGCGACCTTGTCAGTCTGCCTGGAATACTCCTCTGCTCCCCGTCCGAAAGCCGGGAAGCGGGGACTATAGGTCTGTGCAAGACCTACGAAAGGTAAACGAGCGGACGGAGGACATTCATCCCACCGTTCCGAATCCCTATACCTTGCTCAGCCACCTACCCCCCTCGCAAGTATGGTATACAACCCTTGATTTGAAAGATGCTTTCTTCAGCATTCCATTGTCAGAAATTAGTCAGCCGCTATTTGCTTTCGAATGGCAAGAAGATGGGGGCCAATCTGGACAGCTCACTTGGACCAGACTGCCGCAAGGATTTAAAAACTCTCCCACCCTGTTTAATGAGGCCCTGAGCCAGGACCTGGAACCTTTTCGTCGGAGCCACCCACGAGTCACTCTATTACAGTATGTTGATGACTTACTGTTAGCGGCAGAAACCCGAGAGGAGTGCATCAAGGCTACTGAACACCTGCTAACGGAATTAGGTGAGCTGGGGTATCGGGCAAGTGCCAAGAAAACTCACATCTGTAAAAGGTCAGTGACATATTTGGGTTATCGGATTGCAGATGGGGCAAGATGGCTGACTGATGCCATGAAACAGACTATTCTGGCTATCCCATCCCCGACATCCACTAGGGGGGTGAGAGAATTCCTGGGCTCCGCGGGGTTCTGTAGACTCTGGATTCCAGGATTTGCGGAAATAGCCAGACCCCTATATGAGGCCACCAAAGAAGCTCCAGATTGGAGTTGGGGAGAGAGAGAACAACAGGCCTTTGAGCAGCTAAAAGACGCTCTTTTGCAGGCCCCTGCCTTAGCCTTGCCAGATCCTACAAGACCATTCACTCTGTTTGTAGATGAGAAAAAGGGGGTAGCCAAAGGAGTCTTGACCCAACAGCTAGGTCCCTGGAAGAGACCAGTGGCATACTTTTCCAAGAAATTAGATGCAGTAGCGGCAGGATGGCCCCCCTGCCTCCGCATCATAGCGGCCATTGCCGTGCTGGTGAGAGAAGCCGATAAACTAACCTTTGGACAGGCCCTCTGGGTAACGGCCCCTCACCCGGTGGAGGGAATCCTTAAACAACCCCCTGGGAAATGGATGACGAATGCCAGGCTCACCCACTACCAGGGGCTCTTGTTGGATTCCCCTCGGATCACATTCACAGATCCCGTAATCCTGAACCCTGCCACCTTGTTGCCTAACCCGGAACTGCAGACACCTGTCCATAACTGCAAAGAATTCCTCTCCGAAGTTACACAGGTATGGGCTGACCTAAAGGATACCCCCCTGTCCGCCTGCAAATTAAACTGGTACACGGATGGAAGCAGTTTTTTCCAAGATGGAGCCCGAAGGGCAGGGGCAGCTGTAGTCGACCAAGAAGGAAATACGGTATGGAGCAGCGCCCTCCCACCCAGAACATCAGCCCAAAAAGCGGAATTAATTGCCTTGGCAGAGGCCCTGGAGAGGGCAAAAGAAAAGTGAGTCAATATCTACACCGATAGCCGCTATGCTTTCGGTACCATCCATGTCCACGGGGCCATCTATCGCGAAAGAGGATTCCGCACAGCAGAAGGAAAACATCTAAAGAACCTAGCCAAAGTCCAGCGTCTATTAATGGCAGTGGAAAAACCAAAGGCAGTGGCAGTGATGTATGTCCCAGGCCACCAGTCTGCCAAGACGCCGGAAGCTGTCGGTAACAACAGAGCAGATCAAGAAGCAAAGAGAGTAGCAATGGTGAGTCCTCCCATGGAGACAGGGCAACCTTCCACGGTTGCGGCGATAGACGTGCCGGTCCCAGAGCTCCCTCCGCTACCCCCCCGACCAGAATACTCCACAGAGGATTTCACTTGGATGAGAGCCCACTCCCCATTTAGAGAAGGGGAAGACGGATGGAAAAGCGACTTGGAAGGCAAGTTAATTCTGCCTGAAAAACTCGGACGATTCCTGTTGGCTAACTTACATAAGTCCACCCATTTGGGGCGGAGAAAATTACTAGACTTGTTGACATCTGCGCAGCTCCGATTTCCGAACCAGACCATAACAGTCCGCCAAATTGTGGAAGATTGTGCCAGCTGCACAATCATGAAACCAGGACGAAGGGAGGGGCACCATACAGGTACTCGGGAACGGGGGAGGGCTCCGGAAAGAAGTTGAAAAGTGGATTTTACTGAGGTAAAACCGGGAAAGTTTGGGTACAAATATTTGCTGGTATTCATAGATACCTTTTCAGGCTGGGTGGAGGCTTTTCCTACAAAGAAGGAGACGAGTCAGGTAGTGGCAAAGGCTTTGCTAGAGGAAATCATACCCAGATATGGGGTGCCCGAGGCAATTGGGTCAGATAACGGTCCGGCTTTTGTTAGTAAAGTCCTGCAGGGACTAGCCCAGACTATGGGGGCCAATTGGAAGCTACATTGTGAATATAACCCCCAGAGCTCAGGGCAAGTAGAAAGGATGAATAGGACACTAAAGGAGACTTTAGCCAAATTGGCCCTGGAGACTGGCGGTGATTGGGTGACGCTCCTTCCCTTGGCCATCTTCCGAGTCCGGAACTCCCCCTATGTCCATGGGCTAACTCCCTTTGAGATCCTGTATGGGGCTCCACCCCCCATCATTCAGAGGACCTTAAGCCCAGAACTAGGTGATCTGGCCCCAAATTACCTGACCATGTTGCAGGCTTTAGCTAAAGTGCAACAACGGATTTGGCCCTTAATTCAAGCATACCACGCTGTTAAGAGGGACCCGGCTCCGGAACATGGCATAGTCCCAGGTGACATGGTATGGGTTAAAAGGCATCAGTCCAAAACCCTAGAGCCTAGATGGAAAGGACCTTATGTTGTACTGTTTACTACCCCTACCGCCCTCAAGGTCGACGGGATTGCAGCATGGGTACACCATTCCCATGTAAGACGGGCTCACCCTCCAGAGAAAAAACAGGAAAATTGGTCCGCACGGAAGCATCCAACAAACCCACTCAAGCTCCGGCTGATACGGGATGCTCCGAAAAACGAGAACACTCCAGATGCTCCGCAGCCCTCCTAGAATGGGATTATCACCTGGGTCCACTACACCCACATCAGACCGGCAGATCCGGTAGCTATGAAGAAAGGCTTCCTGCCAACAAGAAGGGTGTCCCACCACAAGGAAAATTTTTTCAAACTCAAACTTCATACTGGACCTCGGTAACTTTATTCCTTTTTCTAACCCTGTCCACCACTTGCTGGGGGCATACAAATCCACATCAACCTTTTAACCTGACCTGGATGATTGTAGATGTGTCCACAGGAGACATTCTTAACCAGACCTCCAAGGTGACCCCTCCCAGCACCTGGTTCCCAAAATTATACTTTGACTTAAGGGCCTTATTCACTGGCAGGGGACAATGGGATTTGCGCCAAAGTTACTTCTATGTCTGCCCCGCTCCCCAACCCAACCACAGAAAAAAATGTGGAGGAATTGCAGACTATTATTGTAAGTCATGGGGTTGTGAGAGCTCAGGGGATATATGGTGGCCACCCCCCGAACAGGGGGACCTTATTCAATTAAGTAGAGTCTCTCAATCTGGCATTACATACCACCAACCTAGACCTATAAATAAGGGATGCCCAACTCCCCCCAATTGTAATCCCATTATGATAAATTTCACTGATTTAGGAAAAAAGGCAACGAATTGGGAATTGGGTAAATCCTGGGGAGTCAGACTCTACAAAACAAATCATCCAGGAGCCCTTTTTACTTTGCGGCGTGTGCAACAACCAGTCTCTACTCTAACAATAGGCCCTAATAAGGTACTTAGGCCACCCTATGTAAAGCCACCTCCCCAACCTCCCACAGCTCATCACCTTCCCTCAACCATAGCCCGGGCTAATGTTACAACTCCAAGACCATCAGAAACCAGCCCTCCCCTGGTGAGGCCCAGTCTCATGACCGCATCTAAAGACCCCCTCTGGGAGCTAGTGGGTGCTGCCTTCCTGACGTTAAACCACACCAACCCTAACATGACTAACTCCTGTTGGTTATGTTATGATGTGAGGCCCCCATTCTATGAGGCAATAGGGCTAAACACCACTCACGATACCTCATGTGAAGAAAACCCTACTCAATGTTCCTGGGGAGACCGTAAGAGAGGTCTGGCCATACAGCAGGTAAGCGGACAAGGAACCTGCTTAGGAAAAGTGCCAAAGAACAGACGGGACTTATGTACTGTTATTAACGCCAGTTCTACCTGGGAAAATGCTATTAAATGGGTAATTCCAAAGGACAATGGGTGGTGGCTATGCTCGCGGTCTGGACTCACCCCGTGCCTATCAACTAAGGTGTTTAACAGCTCTAAAGAATTCTGTGTTATAGTGACTGTGCTGCCCCGCATCCTCTATCATTCGGAAGAGAGTCTATATTCATACTGGAATACAAAAATGGTTGAAAAAAGGAAAAAGAGAGAACCTATTTCCACAGTAACTATTGCTACCCTACTCAGCCTAGGGTTAGCGGGAGCAGGAACCGGCATAGCTTCTTTGGCCACCCAGCAGAAAGGGATGTCTTCGCTGCGTGCAGCCATAGACGAAGATATAGAGAGAATAGAAACCTCCATTAGCCACCTAGAAAAATCCCTCACTTCAATGTCTGAGGTAGTACTTCAAAACCGACGAGGTCTGGACTTGTTGTTCCTCCAAAAGGGGGGAGTATGTGTTGCTCTAGGAAGAATGTTGTTTTTACTCTGACCATACCGGAGTTGTTCGTGACTCCATGTCTAAACTTCGAAAGAGCCTGGAACAAAGAAAACGAGAAAGAGAGGCCGGGGAAAGCTGGTTCGAGTCTTGGTTTAACCAGTCCCCATGGTTGGCTACCCTTTTATCTGCATTGGCAGGGCCAATAATAATCATCCTATTACTTGTTACCATAGGACCCTGGATTCTAAACCGACTTATGACTTTTGTCAAAAGTCGAATTAATACTATCCAACTTCTGGTCCTCCGCCAACAATATAAGGCTCTTCATCCCCTTGAGAATGATTCCTCAATTTAGGCTGTAAGAAAAGGGGGGAATGAAAGGAATAGGAGGTCTCAGCGGGCCCCAACCCCCTTGTTGGAGAAACCAGTACCAAACATCCCATGTAGATAAGATAAGCAATGCGGCAGGGCTCAGTTAGGGCATATAGAATGTGGGGAATGTGAGTGGGGGGTACATGCAAGATGTGAAGTACGTGCAAGATGTGAGGTACGCGCAAGATGTGCTCTGCCTGCTTGCCCAATGTTGATAACGAAAATATGCATGCCACCGCAGTCTATATAAGATTTCCCCTAAAGAGGCTCAGGGTCGTGTTTTCCTAACCGGTCCTGCGTGTCCGTGTGGGAGCTCGACCCTGGCTAGCCAGCCCAATAAACTCTGCTTTGTTGATTGCATTCTCGCCTGGCTCTCTGTCTCTCGGGGGAATAGGATTCCGGGTCCTAACACTTTCACATGCTAACTCAAATCTCAAGGAGAAACAACGTGCCGGAACCTCCTGCTTCAGACCTTGATCTCCTGCAAGAGATAGAGTGATTCTTCCATTCTCTCCAATGAGGCTTTCTTGTACAAAGTTCGTGTTCCTCCACAATGAAAATGCTGAGAGGTAGGTAGTATTCCTTTAACCAGCTATCTCCATTCACAATGCTAAGCAAAGTGCTAGACCTGCTTGCTTCTGACATGAATGGTTCTCTTACAAGAGCTCCAGTACTTCTTCCTTTCACTTGTAGGGGCGACCTAGCAGAAATGTGATTTTTTCACCCATGAAAACGATGAGACAGGCAGTATTCCTTTAAACAGTTAACTCAATTCACTATCCTAAATAAGGGGCCACACTCTCTTGCTTCTACCATTAATGATTGTCTTACAAGTGCTCCAGCACTTCTTCCTTTCAGTTGCATAGAGCCATTTAGCACAAAGTTGATTTTGCTCACAGAAGAAAACAATGAGAGACAGGCAGTATTTCTTTCTTCAGCTCACTCAAATCACAATACTAAACCAGGCCCTAGGCCCTCTTGCTTCTCACATTAATGATACTCTTGAAAGAGTTGCAGTGCTTCTTCCAATCTTTTGAGGGTCGATTTACCACAGAGCTGATGTTCTTCACCCATGAAAACACTGAGTTAGGCAGTATTCCTTTGCACAGTTAACTCTGTTCACCACGGTAGACAAGGTGCTGGACCCTCTTGCTTCTAACATTAAGGATTGTCTGTCCACTGCTACAGTGCTTCTTCCATTCACTTTAAAGGGGCGATTTTATACAAAGCTGATGTACTCCACACGTTAAAACGCTGACAGATAGGCAGTTCTGCTATCACACACTTATGTAATTCCCCCTTGTAAACAATGTGCTAAGTTGTCTTGTTTGTAACATTAATGGTTCCCTTGCAAGGGAAGCAGTGCTTCTTCCTTCCACTTGAAAAGGGCTATTTTTCACAATGATAATGTTCTTCACACTTTAAAAGTCTGAGAGATAGGCAGTATTCCTTTAAAAAGTGAACTCTATTCTCACTGCTAAACAAAGTGCTAGAGCCTCTTGCTGCTGCTCTTCATGGTTTTGCTCCATGACAAACTGCCCTTGTTCAATTCACCTACATGCAGCTATTTGGCACAATGCTGATGCACCTCACCCATTCAAAAACTCAGTAGTAGGCAGGATTCCACTCAACTGGTAACTCACTTTTTCTAGGGAAACAAGGTGCAAGGCATTCCTACCTCTCACACATCGTGTAGTGCCATGAGATACAATTGTTTGCCTATTTCGTATGAAGCGGGTCTTGTCAAAGAGTAGCTGGTTCTGCACTTCAAAGGCTATCATTTCACAAGCCTTTCGTTCACATGCTAACTCAAATCTCAAAGAGAATCAATGTGCAAGAACCTCCTGCTTCAGACCTTGATTATCCTGCAAGAGATAGAGTGATTCTTCCATTCTCTCGGATGGGGCTTTCTCGTACAAAGTGTGTGTTCCTCCAGAATGAAAATGCTGGGAGGTAGGTAGTATTACTTTTACCAGTTATCTCCATTCACAAAGCTAAATAAAGTGCTAGACCTGCTTGCTTCTAACATTAAAGCTTCTCCTCCAAGAGCTCCAGCACTTCTTCCTTTCACTTGCATAGAGCCATTTAGCACAAAGTTGATTTTCCTCACACAAGAAAACAATGAGAGACAGGCAGTATTCCTTTCTTCAGCTCACCCAATTGACAATACTAAACCAGGCCCTAGGCCGTCTTGCTTCGCACATTAATGATTCTCTTGCAACAGTTGCAGTGCTTCTTCCATTCTCTTGTGAGGGTCGATTTACCACAGAGCTGATGTTCTTCACCCATGAAAACACTGAGTTAGGCAGTATTCCTTTGCACAGTTAACTCTGTTCATCACGGTAGACAAGGTGCTGGACCCTCTTGCTTCTAACATTAAGGATTGTCTGTCCACTGCTACAGTGCTTCTTCCATTCACTTTAAAGTGGCTGTTTTACAGAAAGTTGATGTTCTTCACACTTTAACACGCTGACAGATAGGCACTATTGCTTTCGCACACTAATGTAATTCTCCCTTGTTAACAATGTGTTAAGTTGTCTTGTTTGCAGCATTAATGGTTCTCTTACAAGGGCTACAGTGTTTCTTCCTTGCACTTTAAATGCATTATTGGGCACAGAGTAATATTCAACACGCATGAAAACACTGAGTGATAGGCAGTATTCCTTTAAACAAGTACCACCATTATCCTTGGAAAACACGGTGCTTGACCCTCCTGCTTCTAACATTCACAATTCTCTTAAAGGAGATGCCGTGCTTCATCCATCCACTACTAAGATGAGATTTAGCACAAAATTGATGTTCCTCACCCATGAAAACAATGAGACTTAGGCAGTATTCCTTTCAACAGGTAACTGAATTCCCAATTTTAAAGGAGGTGCCAGATCCTCTTGCTAATAAAATGAAAGATTCTCTTCCAATATCTACAGTGTATCTTCCTTTCACTTGTGGGGGCAATTTAGCACAAAGTTGATGTTTCTCTCCCATGAAATCATTGAGAGGTAGGCAGTATTCCTTTGCACAGTTAACTCTGTTCACCACGGTAGACAAGGTGTTAGACCCTCTTGCTTCTAACATTAAGGATTGTCTGTATACTGCTACAGTGCTTCTTCCATTCACTTTAAAGGGGCGATTTTATACAAAGCCGATGTTCCCCACACGTTAAAACGCTGACAGATAGGCAGTTCTGCTATCACACACTTATGTAATTCCCCCTTGTAAACAATGTGCTAAGTTGTCTTGTTTGTAACATTAATGGTTCCCTTACAAGGGAAGCAGTGCTTCTTCTTTCCACTTGAAAAGGGCTATTTTTCACAATGATAATGTTCTTCACACTTTAAAAGTCTGAGTGATAGGCAGTATTACTTTAAAAAGTGAACTCTATTCTCACGGCTAAACAAAGTGCTAGAGCCTCTTGCTGCTGCTCTTCATGGTTTTGCTCCATGACAAACTGCCCTTGTTCAATTCACCTACATGCAGCTATTTGGCACAATGCTGATGCACCTCATCCATTCAAAAACTAAGTAGTAGGCAGGATTCCAGTCAACAGGTAACTCAATTCTAGGGAATCAAGGTGCAAGACATTCCTGCCTCTCACACATCGTGTAGTGCCAGGAGATACAAGTGTTTGCCTATTTGCTATGAAGCAGGTATGTGTCAAAGAGTAGCTGGTTCTGCACTTCAAAGGCTATCATTTCACAAGCATTCCTTTCACAGGCTAACTCAAATCTCAAGGAGAAACAACGTGCCGGAACCTCCTGCTTCAGACCTTGATCTCCTGCAAGAGATAGAGTGATTCTTCCATTCTCTCGAATGGGGCTTCCTTGTACAAAGTTCGTGTTCCTCCACAATGAAAATGCTGAGAGGTAGGTAGTATTCCTTTAACCTGCTATCTCCATTCACAATGCTAAGCAAAGTGCTAGACCTGCTTGCTTCTGACATGAATGGTTCTCTTACAAGAGCTGCAGTACTTCTTCCTTTCACTTGTAGGGGCGACCTACCACAAATGTGATTTTTTTCACCCATGAAAACGATGTGACAGGCAGTATTCCTTTAAACATTTAACTCAATTCACTATGCTAAATAAGGGGCCACACCCTCTTGCTTCTACCATTAATGATTGTCTTACAAGTGCTCCAGCACTTCTTCCTTTCACTTGCATAGAGCCATTTAGCACAAAGTTGATTTTCCTCACACAAGAAAACAATGAGAGACAGGCAGTATTTCTTTCTTCAGCTCACTCAAATCACAATACTAAACCAGGCCCTAGGCCGTCTTGCTTCTCACATTAATGATACTCTTGCAAGAGTTGCAGAGCTTCTTCCATTCTTTTGAGGGTCGATTTACCACAGAGCTGATGTTCTTCACCCATGAAAACACTGAGTTAGGCAGTATTTCTTTGCACAGTTAACTCTGTTCACCACGGTAGACAAGGTGCTGGACCCTCTTGCTTCTAACATTAAGGATTGTCTGTCCACTACTACAGTGCTTCTTCCATTCACTTTAAAGGGGCGATTTTATACAAAGCTGATGTACTCCACACGTTAAAACGCTGACAGATAGGCAGTTCTGCTATCACACACTTATGTAATTCCCTCTTGTAAACAATGTGCTAAGTTGTCTTGTTTGTAACATTAATGGTTCCCTTGCAAGGGAAGCAGTGCTTCTTCCTTCCACTTGAAAAGGGCTATTTTTCACAATGATAATGTTCTTCACACTTTAAAAGTCTGAGAGATAGGCAGTATTCCTTTAAAAAGTGAACTCTATTCTCACTGCTAAACAAAGTGCTAGAGCCTCTTGCTGCTGCTCTTCATGGTTTTGCTCCATGACAAACTGCCCTTGTTCAATTCACCTACATGCAGCTATTTGGCACAATGCTGATGCACCTCACCCATTCAAAAACTCAGTAGTAGGCAGGATTCCACTCAACTGGTAACTCACTTTTTCTAGGGAAACAAGGTGCAAGGCATTCCTACCTCTCACACATCGTGTAGTGCCATGAGATACAATTGTTTGCCTATTTCCTATGAAGCGGGTCTTGTCAAAGAGTAGCTGGTTCTGCACTTCAAAGGCTATCATTTCACAAGCCTTTCGTTCACATGCTAACTCAAATCTCAAAGAGAATCAATGTGCAAGAACCTCCTGCTTCAGACCTTGATTATCCTGCAAGAGATAGAGTGATTCTTCCATTCTCTCGGATGGGGCTTTCTCGTACAAAGTGTGTGTTCCTCCAGAATGAAAATGCTGGGAGGTAGGTAGTATTACTTTTACCAGTTATCTCCATTCACAAAGCTAAATAAAGTGCTAGACCTGCTTGCTTCTAACATTAAAGCTTCTCCTCCAAGAGCTCCAGCACTTCTTCCTTTCACTTGCATAGAGCCATTTAGCACAAAGTTGATTTTCCTCACACAAGAAAACAATGAGAGACAGGCAGTATTCCTTTCTTCAGCTCACCCAATTGACAATACTAAACCAGGCCCTAGGCCGTCTTGCTTCGCACATTAATGATTCTCTTGCAACAGTTGCAGTGCTTCTTCCATTCTCTTGTGAGGGTCGATTTACCACAGAGCTGATGTTCTTCACCCATGAAAACACTGAGTTAGGCAGTATTCCTTTGCACAGTTAACTCTGTTCATCACGGTAGACAAGGTGCTGGACCCTCTTGCTTCTAACATTAAGGATTGTCTGTCCACTGCTACAGTGCTTCTTCCATTCACTTTAAAGTGGCTGTTTTACAGAAAGTTGATGTTCTTCACACTTTAACACGCTGACAGATAGGCACTATTGCTTTCGCACACTAATGTAATTCTCCCTTGTTAACAATGTGTTAAGTTGTCTTGTTTGCAGCATTAATGGTTCTCTTACAAGGGCTACAGTGTTTCTTCCTTGCACTTTAAATGCATTATTGGGCACAGAGTAATATTCAACACGCATGAAAACACTGAGTGATAGGCAGTATTCCTTTAAACAAGTACCACCATTATCCTTGGAAAACACGGTGCTTGACCCTCCTGCTTCTAACATTCACAATTCTCTTAAAGGAGATGCCGTGCTTCATCCATCCACTACTAAGATGAGATTTAGCACAAAATTGATGTTCCTCACCCATGAAAACAATGAGACTTAGGCAGTATTCCTTTCAACAGGTAACTGAATTCCCAATTTTAAAGGAGGTGCCAGATCCTCTTGCTAATAAAATGAAAGATTCTCTTCCAATATCTACAGTGTATCTTCCTTTCACTTGTGGGGGCAATTTAGCACGAAGTTGATGTTTCTCTCCCATGAAATCATTGAGAGGTAGGCAGTATTCCTTTGCACAGTTAACTCTGTTCACCACGGTAAACAAGGTGTTAGACCCTCTTGCTTCTAACATTAAGGATTGTCTGTATACTGCTACAGTGCTTCTTCCATTCACTTTAAAGGGGCGATTTTATAGAAAGCCGATGTTCCCCACACGTTAAAACGCTGACAGATAGGCAGTTCTGCTATCACACACTTATGTAATTCCCCCTTGTAAACAATGTACTAAGTTGTCTTGTTTGTAACATTAATGGTTCCCTTGCAAGGGAAGCAGTGCTTCTTCCTTCCACTTGAAAAGGGCTATTTTTCACAATGATAATGTTCTTCACACTTTAAAAGTCTGAGAGATAGGCAGTATTCCTTTAAAAAGTGAACTCTATTCTCACTGCTAAACAAAGTGTTAGAGCCTCTTGCTGCTGCTCTTCATGGTTTTGCTCCATGACAAACTGCCCTTGTTCAATTCACCTACATGCAGCTATTTGGCACAATGCTGATGCACCTCACCCATTCAAAAACTAAGTAGGAGGCAGGAATCCAGTCAACAGGTAACTCACTTCTAGGGAATCAAGGTGCAAGGCATTCCTGCCTCTCACACATCGTGTAGTGCCAGGAGATACAAGTGTTTGCCTATTTGCTGTGAAGCAGGTATGTGTCAAAGAGTAGCTGGTTCTGCACTTCAAAGGCTATCATTTCACAAGCATTCCTTTCACAGGCTAACTCAAATCTCAAGGAGAAACAACGTGCCGGAACCTCCTGCTTCAGACCTTGATCTCCTGCAAGAGATAGAGTGATTCTTCCATTCTCTCGAATGGGGCTTCCTTGTACAAAGTTCGTGTTCCTCCACAATGAAAATGCTGAGAGGTAGGTAGTATTCCTTTAACCTGCTATCTCCATTCACAATGCTAAGCAAAGTGCTAGACCTGCTTGCTTCTGACATGAATGGTTCTCTTACAAGAGCTGCAGTACTTCTTCCTTTCACTTGTAGGGGCGACCTACCACAAATGTGATTTTTTTCACCCATGAAAACGATGTGACAGGCAGTATTCCTTTAAACATTTAACTCAATTCACTATGCTAAATAAGGGGCCACACCCTCTTGCTTCTACCATTAATGATTGTCTTACAAGTGCTCCAGCACTTCTTCCTTTCACTTGCATAGAGCCATTTAGCACAAAGTTGATTTTCCTCACACAAGAAAACAATGAGAGACAGGCAGTATTTCTTTCTTCAGCTCACTCAAATCACAATACTAAACCAGGCCCTAGGCCGTCTTGCTTCTCACATTAATGATACTCTTGCAAGAGTTGCAGTGCTTCTTCCATTCTTTTGAGGGTCGATTTACCACAGAGCTGATGTTCTTCACCCATGAAAACACTGAGTTAGGCACTATTTCTTTGCACAGTTAACTCTGTTCACCACGGTAGACAAGGTGCTGGACCCTCTTGCTTCTAACATTAAGGATTGTCTGTCCACTGCTACAGTGCTTCTTCCATTCACTTTAAAGGGGCGATTTTATACAAAGCCGATGTTCCCCACACGTTAAAACGCTGACAGATAGGCAGTTCTGCTATCACACACTTATGTAATTCCCCCTTGTAAACAATGTGCTAAGTTGTCTTGTTTGTAACATTAATGGTTCCCTTACAAGGGAAGCAGTGCTTCTTCCTTCCACTTGAAAAGGGCTATTTTTCACAATGATAATGTTCTTCACACTTTAAAAGTCTGAGAGATAGGCAGTATTCCTTTAAAAAGTGAACTCTATTCTCACTGCTAAACAAACTGCTAGAGCTTCTTGCTGTTGCTCTTCATGGTTTTGCTCCATGACAAACTGCCCTTGTTCAATTCACCTACATGCAGCTATTTGGCACAATGCTGATGCACCTCACCCATTCAAAAACTCAGTAGTAGGCAGGATTCCACTCAACTGGTAACTCACTTTTTCTAGGGAAACAAGGTGCAAGGCATTCCTGCCTCTCACACATCGTGTAGTGCCATGAGATACAATTGTTTGCCTATTTCGTATGAAGCGGGTCTTGTCAAAGAGTAGCTGGTTCTGCACTTCAAAGGCTATCATTTCACAAGCCTTTCGTTCACATGCTAACTCAAATCTCAAAGAGAATCAATGTGCAAGAACCTCCTGCTTCAGACCTTGATTATCCTGCAAGAGATAGAGTGATTCTTCCATTCTCTCGGATGGGGCTTTCTCGTACAAAGTGTGTGTTCCTCCAGAATGAAAATGCTGGGAGGTAGGTAGTATTACTTTTACCAGTTATCTCCATTCACAAAGCTAAACAAAGTGCTAGACCTGCTTGCTTCTAACATTAAAGCTTCTCCTCCAAGCTTGCTTCTAACATTAAAGCTTCTCCTCCAAGAGCTCCAGCACTTCTTCCTTTCACTTGCATAGAGCCATTTAGCACAAAGTTGATTTTCCTCACACAAGAAAACAATGAGAGACAGGCAGTATTCCTTTCTTCAGCTCACCCAATTGACAATACTAAACCAGGCCCTAGGCCGTCTTGCTTCGCACATTAATGATTCTCTTGCAACAGTTGCAGTGCTTCTTCCATTCTCTTGTGAGGGTCGATTTACCACAGAGCTGATGTTCTTCACCCATGAAAACACTGAGTTAGGCAGTATTCCTTTGCACAGTTAACTCTGTTCATCACGGTAGACAAGGTGCTGGACCCTCTTGCTTCTAACATTAAGGATTGTCTGTCCACTGCTACAGTGCTTCTTCCATTCACTTTAAAGGGGCTGTTTTACAGAAAGTTGATGTTCTTCACACTTTAACACGCTGACAGATAGGCACTATTGCTTTCGCACACTAATGTAATTCTCCCTTGTTAACAATGTGTTAAGTTGTCTTGTTTGCAGCATTAATGGTTCTCTTACAAGGGCTACAGTGTTTCTTCCTTGCACTTTAAATGCATTATTGGGCACAGAGTAATATTCAACACGCATGAAAACACTGAGTGATAGGCAGTATTCCTTTAAACAAGTACCACCATTATCCTTGGAAAACACGGTGCTTGACCCTCCTGCTTCTAACATTCACAATTCTCTTAAAGGAGATGCCGTGCTTCATCCATCCACTACTAAGATGAGATTTAGCACAAAATTGATGTTCCTCACCCATGAAAACAATGAGACTTAGGCAGTATTCCTTTCAACAGGTAACTGAATTCCCAATTTTAAAGGAGGTGCCAGATCCTCTTGCTAATAAAATGAAAGATTCTCTTCCAATATCTACAGTGTATCTTCCTTTCACTTGTGGGGGCAATTTAGCACCAAGTTGATGTTTCTCTCCCATGAAATCATTGAGAGGTAGGCAGTATTCCTTTGCACAGTTAACTCTGTTCACCACGGTAAACAAGGTGTTAGACCCTCTTGCTTTTAACATTAAGGATTGTCTGTCCACTGCTACAGTGCTTCTTCCATTCACTTTAAAGGGGCGATTTTATACAAAGCCGATGTTCCCCACACGTTAAAACGCTGACAGATAGGCAGTTCTGCTATCACACACTTATGTAATTCCCCCTTGTAAACAATGTGCTAAGTTGTCTTGTTTGTAACATTAATGGTTCCCTTACAAGGGAAGCAGTGCTTCTTCCTTCCACTTGAAAAGGGCTATTTTTCACAATGATAATGTTCTTCACACTTTAAAAGTCTGAGTGATAGGCAGTATTCCTTTAAAAAGTGAACTCTATTCTCACTGCTAAACAAAGTGCTAGAGCCTCTTGCTGCTGCTCTTCATGGTTTTGCTCCATGACAAACTGCCCTTGTTCAATTCACCTACATGCAGCTATTTGGCACAATGCTGATGCACCTCACCCATTCAAAAACTCAGTAGTAGGCAGGATTCCACTCAACTGGTAACTCACTTTTTCTAGGGAAACAAGGTGCAAGGCATTCCTGCCTCTCACACATCGTGTAGTGCCAGGAGATACAAGTGTTTGCCTATTTCCTATGAAGCAGGTATGTGTCAAAGAGTAGCTGGTTCTGCACTTCAAAGGCTATCATTTCACAAGCATTCCTTTCACAGGGTAACTCAAATCTCAAGGAGAAACAATGTGCAAGAACCTCCTGCTTCAGACCTTGATCTCCTGCAAGAGATAGAGTGATTCTTCCATTCTCTCGAATGGGGCTTTCTTGTACAAAGTTCGTGTTCCTCCACAATGAAAATGCTGAGAGGTAGGTAGTATTCCTTTAACCAGCTATCTCCTTTCACAATGCTAAGCAAAGTGCTAGACCTGCTTGCTTCTGACATGAATACTTCTCTTATAATAGCTCCAGTACTTCTTCCTTTCACTTGTAGGGGCGACCTAGCACAAATGTGATTTTTTTCACCCATGAAAACGATGAGACAGGCAGTATTCCTTTAAACAGTTAACTCAATTCACTATTCTAAATAAGGGGCCACACACTCTTGCTGCTACCATTAATGATTCTCTTCCAAGTGCTCCAGCACTTCCTCCTTTCACTTGCATAGAGCCATTTAGCACAAAGTTGATTTTCCTCACACAAGAAAACAATGAGAGACAGGCAGTATTTCTTTTTTCAGCTCACTCAAATCACAATACTAAACCAGGCCCTAGGCCCTCTTGCTTCTCACATTAATGATACTATTGGAAGAGTTGCAGTGCTTCTTCCATTCTTTTGTGAGGGTCGATTTACCACAGAGCTGATGTTCTTCACCCATGAAAACACTGAGTTAGGCAGTATTCCTTTGCACAGTTAACTCTGTTTACCACGGTAAAGAAGGTGCTAGATCCTCTGGCTTCTAACGTTAAGGATTGTCTTTCAACTCCTACAGTGCTTCTTCCATTCACTTTCTGTTTTACAGAAAGTTGATGTTCTTTACACTTTAACACGCTGACAGATAGGCACTATTGCTTTCGCACACTAATGTAATTCCCGCTTGTTAACAATGTGCTAAGTTGTCTTGTTTGCAACATTAATGGTTCTCTTACAAGGGCTACAGTGTTTCTTCCTTGCACTTTAAATGCATTATTGGGCACAGAGTAATATTCAACACGCATGAAAACACTGAGTGATAGGCAGTATTCCTTTAAACAAGTATCACCATTCTCCTTGGAAAACACGGTGCTTGACCCTCCTGCTTCTAACATTCACAATTCTCTTAAAGGAGATGCCGTGCTTCATCCATCCACTACTAAGATGAGATTTAGCACAAAATTGATGTTCCTCACCCATGAAAACAATGAGACTTAGGCAGTATTCCTTTCAACAGGTAACTGAATTCCCAATATTAAAGGAGGTGCCAGATCCTCTTGCTAATAAAATGAAAGATTCTCTTCCAATATCTACAGTGTATCTTCTTTTCACTTGTGGGGGCAATTTAGCACCAAGTTGATGTTTCTCTCCCATGAAATCATTGAGAGGTAGGCAGTATTCCTTTGCACAGTTAACTCTGTTCACCATGGTAACCAAGGTGTTAGACCCTCTTGCTTCTAACATTAAGGATTGTCTGTCCACTGCTACAGTGCTTCTTCCATTCACTTTAAAGGGGCGATTTTATAGAAAGCCGATGTTCCCCACACGTTAAAACGCTGACAGATAGGCAGTTCTGCTATCACACACTTATGTAATTCCCCCTTGTAAACAATGTGCTAAGTTGTCTTGTTTGTAACATTAATGGTTCCCTTACAAGGGAAGCAGTGCTTCTTCCCTCCACTTGAAAAGGGCTATTTTTCACAATGATAATGTTCTTCACACTTTAAAAGTCTGAGTGATAGGCAGTATTCCTTTAAAAAGTGAACTCTATTCTCACTGATAAACAAAGTGCTAGAGCCTCTTGCTGCTGCTCCTCATGGTTTTGCTCCATGACAAACTGCCCTTGTTCAATTCACCTACATGCAGCTATTTGGCACAATGCTGATGCACCTCATCCATTCAAAAACTCAGTAGTAGGCAGGATTCCAGTCAACAGGTAACTCAGTTCTAGGGAATCAAGGTGCAAGACATTCCTGCCTCTCACACATCGTGTAGTGCCAGGAGATACAAGTGTTTGCCTATTTGCTATGAAGCAGGTATGTGTCAAAGAGTAGCTGGTTCTGCACTTCAAAGGCTATCATTTCACAAGCATTCCTTTTGAAAGGAATAGGAGGTCTCAGCGGGCCCCAACCCCCTTGTTGGAGAAACCAGTACCAAACATCCCATGTAGATAAGATAAGCAATGCGGTAGGGCTCAGTTAGGGCATATAGAATGTGATGAATGTGAGTGGGGGGTACATGCAAGATGTGAAGTACGTGCAAGATGTGAGGTACGCGCAAGATGTGCTCTGCCTGCTTGCCCAATGTTGATAACGAAAATATGCATGCCACCGCAGTCTATATAAGATTTCCCCTAAAGAGGCTCAGGGTCGTGTTTTCCTAACCGGTCCTGCGTGTCCGTGTTGGAGCTCGACCCTGGCTAGCCAGCCCAATAAACTCTGCTTTGTTGATTGTATTCTCGCCTGGCTCTCTGTCTCTCGGGGGAATAGGATTCCGGGTCCTAACATTTGGAGGTCCCACCGAGATTTCATTTTCTCGAGAGACAGAACCTGCCTGTGAGAAAGCAGGGGCGATCCCAAGTCCTAGGCGTTGGGAGGGGATCCCAGACCCTCATTTGGAGGAACTTGAGTGTTCCATTTGGGCCGCGGCGGGGATTCGGCCAATCCCCAGGGAGATTCATTCTGGGAATCTCGCAAGGAGGACCACAGGGTCCTACTGGGAGAGGCTTTCCTCTCATTTGGGCTCGAGCATTTTAGGAACCCTGGCGCCAGGTGAAGAACTAATTGAGCTAGTCGAACGACCACCCTTCAAGTGGACCCCTTTCGGCCTGATATCCCAGTTGGACGGTGAGGAGGTTGAATGGGGTGCGCACCAGTGTGAGAGAAGGACCGGTCCGAGCGAGTGCTGGAGAGTGTTGTGTGTGTGTGGAATTGTTGTTGCCTTTACCCTTTTTGTTCTATCTCTCTTGGTGTTTGAGTCTCCTTCCACAATGGGACAGGGACAAACAACCCCAAAGTCTCTGATCCTTTCTCACTTTCCAGAAGTTAAAGAAAGGGCCTTAAATGCGGGTCTGGTCATCAAGAAAGGTAAGTTCGACACCTTTTGTTCTGCAGAGTGGCCCACCTTTGGAGTCGGGTGGCCCATTCAAGGTTCCCTCTCCCTAGACCTGATCACTAAGGTTAAAGCAGTCATTTTTCAGCCAGACAATCGAGGCCATCCAGACCAAGTTCCTTACATTTTGGTTTGGGAGGATCTGGTGAGGAACCCTCCCCCTTGGTTAACAGTTTTTCTGACCCACCCCTCCAGTTCGGCCCCCGGGGCTAAAACCCCAGTCACGCCCGCCTTGGTCATAAAGGAGGAGGAAAAACTTCCTCTTCCCACCTTGACCGGTCCTCAAATTAGGGCATCTCCTTCACCATCTCTGGTCTTACCAGAGAGTTCCCCCCTTTACCCATCCCTCGCAGGGGCAGAGGAAGATCGGCCGCCTCCATACGTGACTCCCCCTGGCCAAGCCAGTGCCCCGGAGGAGGAAATTTCCTCATCCTCCTCAACAGGACTGGCAGCAGGAGGAGGAATGGGTCGAAGACTTCGCCCCCGAGGGATCCGGGAAAGGGAGGGGGAAGACGGGCCCCCCTCATCAACACAGGGGGAGGAAACTGTCCCTACACTTCCAGTCCGGATGGTGGGCCAAGGGGGACCGGGAGGAGGGCAACAGTTTCAGTACTGGCCCTTCTCCTCCAGTGATCTATATAACTGGAGGACGCAGAACCCGCCCTTTTCTGAAGACCCCAAGTGTCTCATAGATCTCCTGGAGTCCATCATGCATACACACCGTCCCACTTGGGATGACTGTCATCAGCTGCTCAATACTCTTTTTACGACGGAGGAACGAGAGCGCATCCTCAACGAAGCGAGGAAGAACGTCTTGGGGGATAATGGGAGACCCACAACTCTCCAACCGGCCATAGACGAGGCTTTTCCCCTACGCCGCCCTAATTGGGATTTCGGGACCGCAGAAGGTAGGGAGCGTCTTCGGATCTACTGCCAGACTCTTATGGCCGGTCTCCGAGCGGCCGCCAGAAGGCCCACCAATTTTGCAAAAGTGAAAGCAGTCGTTCAAAGGGAAAACGAAAGCCCAGCCGGTTTCTTAGAGTGCCTCTATGAGGCATACCGTCAGTACACCCCTATTGACCCTGAGGCGGACCTCCACCGGTCTGCTGTGGTACTCTCATTCATTAATCAGGCAGCTCCAGACATTAGGAGAAAACTCAATAAACAGGAAAACTTAGGGGAGATGACTATAAGGGAAATGCTGCAGGTAGCAGAAAAGGTCTTTACCGCTAGGGAAACTCCAGAAGAAAGGGAGGAAAGACAGAGAAAGGAAGACAGGGAGGCCCAGGAGAAATTGAGAAAGGAGGACCGGGAGTTCCAGGCTAAGGAAAACCAAAAGCAACAGAGAGAAATGGCTCGTATTTTCCTAGCGGGTGTCCGGGACCAACCCAGGGGAGGGGGCCACGCCAGGACACCGGATAAGGAACACTGTTTTTACTGTAAGGAAACGGGGCATTGGAAGAGAGAATGTCCTAAGTTAAAGGGAAGAAGAGGGTTTGGAAGGAGACCGGGGGAAAACAGGGAAAGGGAACGAGCAGTAGAGCAGGCCAGAGTCCTCCTAGCCGGAGAAGAGGACTGAAGGAGACGGGGCTCAGACCCCCTCCCCGAGTCCTGGGTAACAATGCATGTGGAGGGGAAGCCGATGGGGTTCATGGTGGATACCGGCGCCCAATATTCGGTTTTAAACAAGGCACATGGACCTTTGAACAAGGCACGAACAAGTGTTGTTCAGGGGGCCACCGGTACGCAGTTATGTACATGGACTACCAAAAGAAAGGTGAACTTAGGAAAACACCAGGTCACACACTCCTTCTTGGTCGTCCCTGAGAGCCCCGCTCCCCTGCTCGGACGGGACCTACTCACCAAAATAGGGGCCCATATCCATTTTGAACCAGATGGAATAATTGTGACTGATCGAGAAGGGAGCCCGATTCATGTCTTGTCCCTATCATTGGCTGACGAGCATCGTCTGTTTGAGAGTCAACAGGAACCAGGAGGGGACATGACTCATTGGGTAAAAAGATTTCCCACGGCCTGGGCGGAGACTGCGGGAACCGGCCTCGCCAAACACCTCCCGCCCGTAGTTATACAATTGAAGGCTTCTGCTCTCCCCATTCGGGTGAAACAGTATCCTATGCCTGAGGAGGCCCGAAGAGGCATAGCCCCTCATATCCACAGGCTAATAAAGGAAGGAGTACTGCGACCTTGTCAGTCTGCCTGGAATACTCCTCTGCTCCCCGTCCGAAAGCCGGGAAGCGGGGACTATAGGTCTGTGCAAGACCTACGAAAGGTAAACGAGCGGACGGAGGACATTCATCCCACCGTTCCGAATCCCTATACCTTGCTCAGCCACCTACCCCCCTCGCAAGTATGGTATACAACCCTTGATTTGAAAGATGCTTTCTTCAGCATTCCATTGTCAGAAATTAGTCAGCCGCTATTTGCTTTCGAATGGCAAGAAGATGGGGGCCAATCTCGACAGCTCACTTGGACCAGACTGCCGCAAGGATTTAAAAACTCTCCCACCCTGTTTAATGAGGCCCTGAGCCAGGACCTGGAACCTTTTCGTCGGAGCCACCCACGAGTCACTCTATTACAGTATGTTGATGACTTACTGTTAGCGGCAGAAACCCGAGAGGAGTGCATCAAGGCTACTGAACACCTGCTAACGGAATTAGGTGAGCTGGGGTATCGGGCAAGTGCCAAGAAAACTCACATCTGTAAAAGGTCAGTGACATATTTGGGTTATCGGATTGCAGATGGGGCAAGATGGCTGACTGATGCCATGAAACAGACTATTCTGGCTATCCCATCCCCGACATCCACTAGGGGGGTGAGAGAATTCCTGGGCTCCGCGGGGTTCTGTAGACTCTGGATTCCAGGATTTGCGGAAATAGCCAGACCCCTATATGAGGCCACCAAAGAAGCTCCAGATTGGAGTTGGGGAGAGAGAGAACAACAGGCCTTTGATCAGCTAAAAGACGCTCTTTTGCAGGCCCCTGCCTTAGCCTTGCCAGATCCTACAAGACCATTCACTCTGTTTGTAGATGAGAAAAAGGGGGTAGCCAAAGGAGTCTTGACCCAACAGCTAGGTCCCTGGAAGAGACCAGTGGCATACTTTTCCAAGAAATTAGATGCAGTAGCGGCAGGATGGCCCCCCTGCCTCCGCATCATAGCGGCCATTGCCGTGCTGGTGAGAGAAGCCGATAAACTAACCTTTGGACAGGCCCTCTGGGTAACGGCCCCTCACCCGGTGGAGGGAATCCTTAAACAACCCCCTGGGAAATGGATGACGAATGCCAGGCTCACCCACTACCAGGGGCTCTTGTTGGATTCCCCTCGGATCACATTCACAGATCCCGTAATCCTGAACCCTGCCACCTTGTTGCCTAACCCGGAACTGCAGACACCTGTCCATAACTGCAAAGAATTCCTCTCCGAAGTTACACAGGTACGGGCTGACCTAAAGGATACCCCCCTGTCCGCCTGCAAATTAAACTGGTACACGGATGGAAGCAGTTTTTTCCAAGATGGAGCCCGAAGGGCAGGGGCAGCTGTAGTCGACCAAGAAGGAAATACGGTATGGAGCAGCGCCCTCCCACCCAGAACATCAGCCCAAAAAGCGGAATTAATTGCCTTGGCAGAGGCCCTGGAGAGGGCAAAAGAAAAGTGAGTCAATATCTACACCGATAGCCGCTATGCTTTCGGTACCATCCATGTCCACGGGGCCATCTATCGCGAAAGAGGATTCCGCACAGCAGAAGGAAAACATCTAAAGAACCTAGCCAAAGTCCAGCGTCTATTAATGGCAGTGGAAAAACCAAAGGCAGTGGCAGTGATGTATGTCCCAGGCCACCAGTCTGCCAAGACGCCGGAAGCTGTCGGTAACAACAGAGCAGATCAAGAAGCAAAGAGAGTAGCAATGGTGAGTCCTCCCATGGAGACAGGGCAACCTTCCACGGTTGCGGCGATAGACGTGCCGGTCCCAGAGCTCCCTCCGCTACCCCCCCGACCAGAATACTCCACAGAGGATTTCACTTGGATGAGAGCCCACTCCCCCTTTAGAGAAGGGGAAGACGGATGGAAAAGCGACTTGGAAGGCAAGTTAATTCTGCCTGAAAAACTCGGACGATTCCTGTTGGCTAACTTACATAAGTCCACCCATTTGGGGCGGAGAAAATTACTAGACTTGTTGACATCTGCGCAGCTCCGATTTCCGAACCAGACCATAACAGTCCGCCAAATTGTGGAAGATTGTGCCAGCTGCACAATCATGAAACCAGGACGAAGGGAGGGGCACCATACAGGTACTCGGGAACGGGGGAGGGCTCCGGAAAGAAGTTGAAAAGTGGATTTTACTGAGGTAAAACCGGGAAAGTTTGGGTACAAATATTTGCTGGTATTCATAGATACCTTTTCAGGCTGGGTGGAGGCTTTTCCTACAAAGAAGGAGACGAGTCAGGTAGTGGCAAAGGCTTTGCTAGAGGAAATCATACCCAGATATGGCGTGCCCGAGGCAATTGGGTCAGATAACGGTCCGGCTTTTGTTAGTAAAGTCCTGCAGGGACTAGCCCAGACTATGGGGGCCAATTGGAAGCTACATTGTGAATATAACCCCCAGAGCTCAGGGCAAGTAGAAAGGATGAATAGGACACTAAAGGAGACTTTAGCCAAATTGGCCCTGGAGACTGGCGGTGATTGGGTGACGCTCCTTCCCTTGGCCATCTTCCGAGTCCGGAACTCCCCCTATGTCCATGGGCTAACTCCCTTTGAGATCCTGTATGGGGATCCACCCCCCATCATTCAGAGGACCTTAAGCCCAGAACTAGGTGATCTGGCCCCAAATTACCTGACCATGTTGCAGGCTTTAGCTAAAGTGCAACAACGCATTTGGCCCTTAATTCAAGCATACCACGCTGTTAAGAGGGACCCGGCTCCGGAACATGGCATAGTCCCAGGTGACATGGTATGGGTTAAAAGGCATCAGTCCAAAACCCTAGAGCCTAGATGGAAAGGACCTTATGTTGTACTGTTTACTACCCCTACCGCCCTCAAGGTCGACGGGATTGCAGCATGGGTACACCATTCCCATGTAAGACGGGCTCACCCTCCAGAGAAAAAACAGGAAAATTGGTCCGCACGGAAGCATCCAACAAACCCACTCAAGCTCCGGCTGATACGGGATGCTCCGAAAAACGAGAACACTCCAGATGCTCCGCAGCCCTCCTAGAATGGGATTATCACCTGGGTCCACTACACCCACATCAGACCGGCAGATCCGGTAGCTATGAAGAAAGGCTTCCTGCCAACAAGAAGGGTGTCCCACCACAAGGAAAATTTTTTCAAACTCAAACTTCATACTGGACCTCGGTAACTTTATTCCTTTTTCTAACCCTGTCCACCACTTGCTGGGGGCATACAAATCCACATCAACCTTTTAACCTGACCTGGATGATTGTAGATGTGTCCACAGGAGACATTCTTAACCAGACCTCCAAGGTGACCCCTCCCAGCACCTGGTTCCCAAAATTATACTTTGACTTAAGGGCCTTATTCACTGGCAGGGGACAATGGGATTTGCGCCAAAGTTACTTCTATGTCTGCCCCGCTCCCCAACCCAACCACAGAAAAAAATGTGGAGGAATCGCAGACTATTATTGTAAGTCATGGGGTTGTGAGAGCTCAGGGGATATATGGTGGCCACCCCCCGAACAGGGGGACATTATTCAATTAAGTAGAGTCTCTCAATCTGGCATTACATACCACCAACCTAGACCTATAAATAAGGGATGCCCAACTCCCCCCAATTGTAATCCCATTATGATAAATTTCACTGATTTAGGAAAAAAGGCAACGAATTGGGAATTGGGTAAATCCTGGGGAGTCAGACTCTACAAAACAAATCATCCAGGAGCCCTTTTTACTTTGCAGCGTGTGCAACAACCAGTCTCTACTCTAACAATAGGCCCTAATAAGGTACTTAGGCCACCCTATGTAAAGCCACCTCCCCAACCTCCCACAGCTCATCACCTTCCCTCAACCATAGCCCGGGCTAATGTTACAACTCCAAGACCATCAGAAACCAGCCCTCCCCTGGTGAGGCCCAGTCTCATGACCGCATCTAAAGACCCCCTCTGGGAGCTAGTGGGTGCTGCCTTCCTGACGTTAAACCACACCAACCCTAACATGACTAACTCCTGTTGGTTATGTTATGATGTGAGGCCCCCATTCTATGAGGCAATAGGGCTAAACACCACTCACGATACCTCATGTGAAGAAAACCCTACTCAATGTTCCTGGGGAGACCGTAAGAGAGGTCTGACCATACAGCAGGTAAGCGGACAAGGAACCTGCTTAGGAAAAGTGCCAAAGAACAGACTGGACTTATGTACTGTTATTAACGCCAGTTCTACCTGGGAAAATGCTATTAAATGGGTAATTCCAAAGGACAATGGGTGGTGGCTATGCTCGCGGTCTGGACTCACCCCGTGCCTATCAACTAAGGTGTTTAACAGCTCTAAAGAATTCTGTGTTATAGTGACTGTGCTGCCCCGCATCCTCTATCATTCGGAAGAGAGTCTATATTCATACTGGAATACAAAAATGGTTGAGAAAAGGAAAAAGAGAGAACCTATTTCCACAGTAACTATTGCTACCCTACTCAGCCTAGGGTTAGCGGGAGCAGGAACCGGCATAGCTTCTTTGGCCACCCAGCAGAAAGGGATGTCTTCGCTGCGTGCAGCCATAGACGAAGATATAGAGAGAATAGAAACCTCCATTAGCCACCTAGAAAAATCCCTCACTTCAATGTCTGAGGTAGTACTTCAAAACCGACGAGGTCTGGACTTGTTGTTCCTCCAAAAGGGGGGAGTATGTGTTGCTCTAGGAAGAATGTTGTTTTTACTCTGACCATACCGGAGTTGTTCGTGACTCCATGTCTAAACTTCGAAAGAGCCTGGAACAAAGAAAACGAGAAAGAGAGGCCGGGGAAAGCTGGTTCGAGTCTTGGTTTAACCAGTCCCCATGGTTGGCTACCCTTTTATCTGCATTGGCAGGGCCAATAATAATCATCCTATTACTTGTTACCATAGGACCCTGGATTCTAAACCGACTTATGACTTTTGTCAAAAGTCGAATTAATGCTATCCAACTTCTGGTCCTCCGCCAACAATATCAGGCTCTTCATCCCCTTGAGAATGATTCCTCAATTTAGGCTGTAAGAAAAGGAGGGAATGAAAGGAATAGGAGGTCTCAGCGGGCCCCAACCCCCTTGTTGGAGAAACCAGTACCAAACATCCCATGTAGATAAGATAAGCAATGCGGCAGGGCTCAGTTAGGGCATATAGAATGTGGGGAATGTGAGTGGGGGGTACATGCAAGATGTGAAGTACGTGCAAGATGTGAGGTACGCGCAAGATGTGCTCTGCCTGCTTGCCCAATGTTGATAACGAAAATATGCATGCCACCGCAGTCTATATAAGATTTCCCCTAAAGAGGCTCAGGGTCGTGTTTTCCTAACCGGTCCTGCGTGTCCCTGTGGGAGCTCGACCCTGGCTAGCCAGCCCAATAAACTCTGCTTTGTTGATTGCATTCTCGCCTGGCTCTCTGTCTCTCGGGGGAATAGGATTCCGGGTCCTAACACTTTCACATGCTAACTCAAATCTCAAGGAGAAACAACGTGCCGGAACCTCCTGCTTCAGACCTTGATCTCCTGCAAGAGATAGAGTGATTCTTCCATTCTCTCCAATGAGGCTTTCTTGTACAAAGTTCGTGTTCCTCCACAATGAAAATGCTGAGAGGTAGGTAGTATTCCTTTAACCAGCTATCTCCATTCACAATGCTAAGCAAAGTGCTAGACCTGCTTGCTTCTGACATGAATGGTTCTCTTACAAGAGCTCCAGTACTTCTTCCTTTCACTTGTAGGGGCGACCTAGCAGAAATGTGATTTTTTCACCCATGAAAACGATGAGACAGGCAGTATTCCTTTAAACAGTTAACTCAATTCACTATCCTAAATAAGGGGCCACACTCTCTTGCTTCTACCATTAATGATTGTCTTACAAGTGCTCCAGCACTTCTTCCTTTCACTTGCATAGAGCCATTTAGCACAAAGTTGATTTTCCTCACACAAGAAAACAATGAGAGACAGGCAGTATTTCTTTCTTCAGCTCACTCAAATCACAATACTAAACCAGGCCCTAGGCCGTCTTGCTTCTCACATTAATGATACTCTTGCAAGAGTTGCAGTGCTTCTTCCATTCTTTTGAGGGTCGATTTACCACAGAGCTGATGTTCTTCACCCATGAAAACACTGAGTTAGGCAGTATTCCTTTGCACAGTTAACTCTGTTCACCACGGTAGACAAGGTGCTGGACCCTCTTGCTTCTAACATTAAGGATTGTCTGTCCACTGCTACAGTGCTTCTTCCATTCACTTTAAAGGGGCGATTTTATACAAAGCTGATGTTCTCCACATGTTAAAACGGTGACAGATAGGCAGTTCTGCTATCACACACTTATGTAATTCCCCCTTGTAAACAATGTGCTAAGTTGTCTTGTTTGTAACATTAATGGTTCCCTTACAAGGGAAGCAGTGCTTCTTCCTTCCACTTGAAAAGGGCTATTTTTCACATTGATAATGTTCTTCACACTTTAAAAGTCTGAGAGATAGGCAGTATTGCTTTAAAAAGTGAACTCTATTATCACTGCTAAACAAACTGCTAGAGTCTCTTGCTGCTGCTCTTCATGGTTTTGCTAAATGACAAACTGCCCTTGTTCAATTCACCTACATGCAGCTATTTGGCACAATGCTGATGCACCTCACCCATTCCAAAACTCAGTAGTAGGCAGGATTCCACTCAACTGGTAACTCACTTTTTCTAGGGAAACAAGGTGCAAGGCATTCCTGCCTCTCACACATCGTGTAGTGCCATGAGATACAATTGTTTGCCTATTTCGTATGAAGCGGGTCTTGTCAAAGAGTAGCTGGTTCTGCACTTCAAAGGCTATCATTTCACAAGCATTCCTTTCACAGGCTAACTCAAATCTCAAGGAGAAACAACGTGCCGGAACCTCCTGCTTCAGACCTTGATCTCCTGCAAGAGATAGAGTGATTCTTCCATTCTCTCGAATGGGGCTTTCTTGTACAATGTTCGTGTTCCTCCACAATGAAAATGCTGAGAGGTAGGTAGTATTCCTTTAACCAGCTATCTCCATTCACAATGCTAAGCAAAGTGCTAGACCTGCTTGCTTCTGACATGAATGGTTCTCTTACAAGAGCTGCAGTACTTCTTCCTTTCACTTGTAGGGGCGACCTAGCACAAATGTGATTTTTTTCACCCATGAAAACGATGTGACAGGCAGTATTCCTTTAAACAGTTAACTCAATTCACTATGCTAAATAAGGGGCCACACCCTCTTGCTTCTACCATTAATGATTGTCTTACAAGTGCTCCAGCACTTCTTCCTTTCACTTGCATAGAGCCATTTAGCACAAAGTTGATTTTCCTCACACAAGAAAACAATGAGAGACAGGCAGTATTTCTTTCTTCAGCTCACTCAAATCACAATACTAAACCAGGCCCTAGGCCGTCTTGCTTCTCACATTAATGATACTCTTGCAAGAGTTGCAGTGCTTCTTCCATTCTCTTGTGAGGGTCGATTTACCACAGAGCTGATGTTCTTCACCCATGAAAACACTGAGTTAGGCAGTATTTCTTTGCACAGTTAACTCTGTTCACCACGGTAGACAAGGTGCTGGACCCTCTTGCTTCTAACATTAAGGATTGTCTGTCCACTGCTACAGTGCTTCTTCCATTCACTTTAAAGGGGCGATTTTATACAAAGCTGATGTACTCCACACGTTAAAACGCTGACAGATAGGCAGTTCTGCTATCACACACTTATGTAATTCCCCCTTGTAAACAATGTGCTAAGTTGTCTTGTTTGTAACATTAATGGTTCCCTTACAAGGGAAGCAGTGCTTCTTCCTTCCACTTGAAAAGGGCTATTTTTCACAATGATAATGTTCTTCACACTTTAAAAGTCTGAGAGATAGGCAGTATTCCTTTAAAAAGTGAACTCTATTCTCACTGCTAAACAAAGTGCTAGAGCCTCTTGCTGCTGCTCTTCATGGTTTTGCTCCATGACAAACTGCCCTTGTTCAATTCACCTACATGCAGCTATTTGGCACAATGCTGATGCACCTCACCCATTCAAAAACACAGTAGTAGGCAGGATTCCACTCAACTGGTAACTCACTTTTTCTAGGGAAACAAGGTGCAAGGCATTCCTGCCTCTCACACATCGTGTAGTGCCATGAGATACAATTGTTTGCCTATTTCGTATGAAGCGGGTCTTGTCAAAGAGTAGCTGGTTCTGCACTTCAAAGGCTATCATTTCACAAGCTTTTCGTTCACATGCTAACTCAAATCTCAAAGAGAATCAATGTGCAAGAACCTCCTGCTTCAGACCTTGATTATCCTGCAAGAGATAGAGTGATTCTTCCATTCTCTCGGATGGGGCTTTCTCGTACAAAGTGTGTGTTCCTCCAGAATGAAAATGCTGGGAGGTAGGTAGTATTACTTTTACCAGTTATCTCCATTCACAAAGCTAAACAAAGTGCTAGACCTGCTTGCTTCTAACATTAAAGCTTCTCCTCCAAGCTTGCTTCTAACATTAAAGCTTCTCCTCCAAGAGCTCCAGCACTTCTTCCTTTCACTTGCATAGAGCCATTTACCACAAAGTTGATTTTCCTCACACAAGAAAACAATGAGAGACAGGCAGTATTCCTTTCTTCAGCTCACCCAATTGACAATAGTAAACCAGGCCCTAGGCCGTCTTGCTTCGCACATTAATGATTCTCTTGCAACAGTTGCAGTGCTTCTTCCATTCTCTTGTGAGGGTCGATTTACCACAGAGCTGATGTTCTTCACCCATGAAAACACTGAGTTAGGCAGTATTCCTTTGCACAGTTAACTCTGTTCACCACGGTAGACAAGGTGCTGGACCCTCTTGCTTCTAACATTAAGGATTGTCTGTCCACTGCTACAGTGCTTCTTCCATTCACTTTAAAGGGGCTGTTTTACAGAAAGTTGATGTTCTTCACACTTTAACATGCTGACAGATAGGCACTATTGCTTTCGCACACTAATGTAATTCTCCCTTTTTAACAATGTGTTAAGTTGTCTTGTTTGCAGCATTAATGGTTCTCTTACAAGGGCTACAGTGTTTCTTCCTTGCACTTTAAATGCATTATTGGGCACAGAGTAATATTCAACACGCATGAAAACACTGAGTGATAGGCAGTATTCGTTTAAACAAGTACCACCATTATCCTTGGAAAACACGGTGCTTGACCCTCCTGCTTCTAACATTCACAATTCTCTTAAAGGAGATGCCGTGCTTCATCCATCCACTACTAAGATGAGATTTAGCACAAAATTGATGTTCCTCACCCATGAAAACAATGAGACTTAGGCAGTATTCCTTTCAACAGGTAACTGAATTCCCAATTTTAAAGGAGGTGCCAGATCCTCTTGCTAATAAAATGAAAGATTCTCTTCCAATATCTACAGTGTATTCTTCCTTTCACTTGTGGGGGCAATTTAGCACCAAGTTGACGTTTCTCTCCCATGAAATCATTGAGAGGTAGGCAGTATTCCTTTGCACAGTTAACTCTGTTCACCACGGTAACCAAGGTGTTAGACCCTCTTGCTTCTAACATTAAGGATTGTCTGTATACTGCTACAGTGCTTCTTCCATTCACTTTAAAGGGGCGATTTTATAGAAAGCCGATGTTCCCCACACGTTAAAACGCTGACAGATAGGCAGTTCTGCTATCACACACTTATGTAATTCCCCCTTGTAAACAATGTGCTAAGTTGTCTTGTTTGTAACATTAATGGTTCCCTTACAAGGGAAGCAGTGCTTCTTCCTTCCACTTGAAAAGGGCTATTTTTCACAATGATAATGTTCTTCACACTTTAAAAGTCTGAGAGATAGGCAGTATTCCTTTAAAAAGTGAACTCTATTCTCACTGCTAAACAAAGTGCTAGAGCCTCTTGCTGCGGCTCTTCATGGTTTTGCTCCATGACAAACTGCCCTTGTTCAATTCACCTACATGCAGCTATTTGGCACAATGCTGATGCACCTCACCCATTCAAAAACTAAGTAGGAGGCAGGAATCCAGTCAACAGGTAACTCACTTCTAGGGAATCAAAGTGCAAGACATTCCTGCCTCTCACACATCGTGTAGTGCCAGGAGATACAAGTGTTTGCCTATTTGCTATGAAGCAGGTATGTGTCAAAGAGTAGCTGGTTCTGCACTTCAAAGGCTATCATTTCACAAGCATTCCTTTCACAGGCTAACTCAAATCTCAAGGAGAAACAACGTGCCGGAACCTCCTGCTTCAGACCTTGATCTCCTGCAAGAGATAGAGTGATTCTTCCATTCTCTCGAATGGGGCTTTCTTGTACAAAGTTCGTGTTCCTCCACAATGAAAATGCTGAGAGGTAGGTAGTATTCCTTTAACCAGCTATCTCCATTCACAATGCTAAGCAAAGTGCTAGACCTGCTTGCTTCTGACATGAATGGTTCTCTTACAAGAGCTGCAGTACTTCTTCCTTTCACTTGTAGGGGCGACCTAGCACAAATGTGATTTTTTTCACCCATGAAAACGATGTGACAGGCAGTATTCCTTTAAACAGTTAACTCAATTCACTATGCTAAATAAGGGGCCACACCCTCTTGCTTCTACCATTAATGATTTTCTTACAAGTGCTCCAGCACTTCTTCCTTTCACTTGCATAGAGCCATTTAGCACAAAGTTGATTTTCCTCACACAAGAAAACAATGAGAGACAGGCAGTATTTCTTTCTTCAGCTCACTCAAATCACAATACTAAACCAGGCCCTAGGCCGTCTTGCTTCTCACATTAATGATACTCTTGCAAGAGTTGCAGTGCTTCTTCCATTCTCTTGTGAGGGTCGATTTACCACAGAGCTGATGTTCTTCACCCATGAAAACACTGAGTTAGGCAGTATTTCTTTGCACAGTTAACTGTGTTCACCACGGTAGACAAGGTGCTGGACCCTCTTGCTTCTAACATTAAGGATTGTCTGTCCACTGCTACAGTGCTTCTTCCATTCACTTTAAAGGGGCGATTTTATACAAAGCTGATGTACTCCACACGTTAAAACGCTGACAGATAGGCAGTTCTGCTATCACACACTTATGTAATTCCCCCTTGTAAACAATGTGCTAAGTTGTCTTGTTTGTAACATTAATGGTTCCCTTACAAGGGAAGCAGTGCTTCTTCCTTCCACTTGAAAAGGGCTATTTTTCACAATGATAATGTTCTTCACACTTTAAAAGTCTGAGAGATAGGCAGTATTCCTTTAAAAAGTGAACTCTATTCTCACTGCTAAACAAAGTGCTAGAGCCTCTTGCTGCTGCTCTTCATGGTTTTGCTCCATGACAAACTGCCCTTGTTCAATTCACCTACATGCAGCTATTTGGCACAATGCTGATGCACCTCACCCATTCAAAAACTCAGTAGTAGGCAGGATTCCACTCAACTGGTAACTCACTTTTTCTAGGGAAACAAGGTGCAAGGCATTCCTGCCTCTCACACATCGTGTAGTGCCATGAGATACAATTGTTTGCCTATTTCGTATGAAGCGGGTCTTGTCAAAGAGTAGCTGGTTCTGCACTTCAAAGGCTATCATTTCACAAGCCTTTCGTTCACATGCTAACTCAAATCTCAAAGAGAATCAATGTGCAAGAACCTCCTGCTTCAGACCTTGATTATCCTGCAAGAGATAGAGTGATTCTTCCATTCTCTCGGATGGGGCTTTCTCGTACAAAGTGTGTGTTCCTCCAGAATGAAAATGCTGGGAGGTAGGTAGTATTACTTTTACCAGTTATCTCCATTCACAAAGCTAAACAAAGTGCTAGACCTGCTTGCTTCTAACATTAAAGCTTCTCCTCCAAGCTTGCTTCTAACATTAAAGCTTCTCCTCCAAGAGCTCCAGCACTTCTTCCTTTCACTTGCATAGAGCCATTTAGCACAAAGTTGATTTTCCTCACACAAGAAAACAATGAGAGACAGGCAGTATTCCTTTCTTCAGCTCACCCAATTGACAATAGTAAACCAGGCCCTAGGCCGTCTTGCTTCGCACATTAATGATTCTCTTGCAACAGTTGCAGTGCTTCTTCCATTCTCTTGTGAGGGTCGATTTACCACAGAGCTGATGTTCTTCACCCATGAAAACACTGAGTTAGGCAGTATTCCTTTGCACAGTTAACTCTGTTCACCACGGTAGACAAGGTGCTGGACCCTCTTGCTTCTAACATTAAGGATTGTCTGTCCACTGCTACAGTGCTTCTTCCATTCACTTTAAAGGGGCTGTTTTACAGAAAGTTGATGTTCTTCACACTTTAACACGCTGACAGATAGGCACTATTGCTTTCGCACACTAATGTAATTCTCCCTTGTTAACAATGTGTTAAGTTGTCTTGTTTGCAGCATTAATGGTTCTCTTACAAGGGCTACAGTGTTTCTTCCTTGCACTTTAAATGCATTATTGGGCACAGAGTAATATTCAACACGCATGAAAACACTGAGTGATAGGCAGTATTCGTTTAAACAAGTACCACCATTATCCTTGGAAAACACGGTGCTTGACCCTCCTGCTTCTAACATTCACAATTCTCTTAAAGGAGATGCCGTGCTTCATCCATCCACTACTAAGATGAGATTTAGCACAAAATTGATGTTCCTCACCCATGAAAACAATGAGACTTAGGCAGTATTCCTTTCAACAGGTAACTGAATTCCCAATTTTAAAGGAGGTGCCAGATCCTCTTGCTAATAAAATGAAAGATTCTCTTCCAATATCTACAGTGTATTCTTCCTTTCACTTGTGGGGGCAATTTAGCACCAAGTTGACGTTTCTCTCCCATGAAATCATTGAGAGGTAGGCAGTATTCCTTTGCACAGTTAACTCTGTTCACCACGGTAAACAAGGTGTTAGACCCTCTTGCTTCTAACATTAAGGATTGTCTGTATACTGCTACAGTGCTTCTTCCATTCACTTTAAAGGGGCGATTTTATAGAAAGCCGATGTTCCCCACACGTTAAAACGCTGACAGAGGGGCAGTTCTGCTATCACACACTTATGTAATTCCCCCTTGTAAACAATGTGCTAAGTTGTCTTGTTTGTAACATTAATGGTTCCCTTACAAGGGAAGCAGTGCTTCTTCCTTCCACTTGAAAAGGGCTATTTTTCACAATGATAATGTTCTTCACACTTTAAAAGTCTGAGAGATAGGCAGTATTCCTTTAAAAAGTGAACTCTATTCTCACTGCTAAACAAAGTGCTAGAGCCTCTTGCTGCTGCTCTTCATGGTTTTGCTCCATGACAAACTGCCCTTGTTCAATTCACCTACATGCAGCTATTTGGCACAATGCTGATGCACCTCACCCATTCAAAAACTCAGTAGTAGGCAGGATTCCACTCAACTGGTAACTCACTTTTTCTAGGGAAACAAGGTGCAAGGCATTCCTGCCTCTCACACATCGTGTAGTGCCATGAGATACAATTGTTTGCCTATTTCGTATGAAGCGGGTCTTGTCAAAGAGTAGCTGGTTCTGCACTTCAAAGGCTATCATTTCACAAGCATTCCTTTCACAGGCTAACTCAAATCTCAAGGAGAAACAACGTGCCGGAACCTCCTGCTTCAGACCTTGATCTCCTGCAAGAGATAGAGTGATTCTTCCATTCTCTCGAATGGGGCTTTCTTGTACAATGTTCGTGTTCCTCCACAATGAAAATGCTGAGAGGTAGGTAGTATTCCTTTAACCAGCTATCTCCATTCACAATGCTAAGCAAAGTGCTAGACCTGCTTGCTTCTGACATGAATGGTTCTCTTACAAGAGCTGCAGTACTTCTTCCTTTCACTTGTAGGGGCGACCTAGCACAAATGTGATTTTTTTCACCCATGAAAACGATGTGACAGGCAGTATTCCTTTAAACAGTTAACTCAATTCACTATGCTAAATAAGGGGCCACACCCTCTTGCTTCTACCATTAATGATTGTCTTACAAGTGCTCCAGCACTTCTTCCTTTCACTTGCATAGAGCCATTTAGCACAAAGTTGATTTTCCTCACACAAGAAAACAATGAGAGACAGGCAGTATTTCTTTCTTCAGCTCACTCAAATCACAATACTAAACCAGGCCCTAGGCCGTCTTGCTTCTCACATTAATGATACTCTTGCAAGAGTTGCAGTGCTTCTTCCATTCTCTTGTGAGGGTCGATTTACCACAGAGCTGATGTTCTTCACCCATGAAAACACTGAGTTAGGCAGTATTTCTTTGCACAGTTAACTCTGTTCACCACGGTAGACAAGGTGCTGGACCCTCTTGCTTCTAACATTAAGGATTGTCTGTCCACTGCTACAGTGCTTCTTCCATTCACTTTAAAGGGGCGATTTTATACAAAGCTGATGTACTCCACACGTTAAAACGCTGACAGATAGGCAGTTCTGCTATCACACACTTATGTAATTCCCCCTTGTAAACAATGTGCTAAGTTGTCTTGTTTGTAACATTAATGGTTCCCTTACAAGGGAAGCAGTGCTTCTTCCTTCCACTTGAAAAGGGCTATTTTTCACAATGATAATGTTCTTCACACTTTAAAAGTCTGAGAGATAGGCAGTATTCCTTTAAAAAGTGAACTCTATTCTCACTGCTAAACAAAGTGCTAGAGCCTCTTGCTGCTGCTCTTCATGGTTTTGCTCCATGACAAACTGCCCTTGTTCAATTCACCTACATGCAGCTATTTGGCACAATGCTGATGCACCTCACCCATTCAAAAACTCAGTAGTAGGCAGGATTCCACTCAACTGGTAACTCACTTTTTCTAGGGAAACAAGGTGCAAGGCATTCCTGCCTCTCACACATCGTGTAGTGCCATGAGATACAATTGTTTGCCTATTTCGTATGAAGCGGGTCTTGTCAAAGAGTAGCTGGTTCTGCACTTCAAAGGCTATCATTTCACAAGCATTCCTTTCACAGGCTAACTCAAATCTCAAGGAGAAACAACGTGCCGGAACCTCCTGCTTCAGACCTTGATCTCCTGCAAGAGATAGAGTGATTCTTCCATTCTCTCGAATTTGGCTTTCTTGTACAATGTTCGTGTTCCTCCACAATGAAAATGCTGAGAGGTAGGTAGTATTCCTTTAACCAGCTATCTCCATTCACAATGCTAAGCAAAGTGCTAGACCTGCTTGCTTCTGACATGAATGGTTCTCTTACAAGAGCTGCAGTACTTCTTCCTTTCACTTGTAGGGGCGACCTAGCACAAATGTGATTTTTTTCACCCATGAAAACGATGTGACAGGCAGTATTCCTTTAAACAGTTAACTCAATTCACTATGCTAAATAAGGGGCCACACCCTCTTGCTTCTACCATTAATGATTGTCTTACAAGTGCTCCAGCACTTCTTCCTTTCACTTGCATAGAGCCATTTAGCACAAAGTTGATTTTCCTCACACAAGAAAACAATGAGAGACAGGCAGTATTTCTTTCTTCAGCTCACTCAAATCACAATACTAAACCAGGCCCTAGGCCGTCTTGCTTCTCACATTAATGATACTCTTGCAAGAGTTGCAGTGCTTCTTCCATTCTCTTGTGAGGGTCGATTTACCACAGAGCTGATGTTCTTCACCCATGAAAACACTGAGTTAGGCAGTATTTCTTTGCACAGTTAACTCTGTTCACCACGGTAGACAAGGTGCTGGACCCTCTTGCTTCTAACATTAAGGATTGTCTGTCCACTGCTACAGTGCTTCTTCCATTCACTTTAAAGGGGCGATTTTATACAAAGCTGATGTACTCCACACGTTAAAACGCTGACAGATAGGCAGTTCTGCTATCACACACTTATGTAATTCCCCCTTGTAAACAATGTGCTAAGTTGTCTTGTTTGTAACATTAATGGTTCCCTTACAAGGGAAGCAGTGCTTCTTCCTTCCACTTGAAAAGGGCTATTTTTCACAATGATAATGTTCTTCACACTTTAAAAGTCTGAGAGATAGGCAGTATTCCTTTAAAAAGTGAACTCTATTCTCACTGCTAAACAAAGTGCTAGAGCCTCTTGCTGCTGCTCTTCATGGTTTTGCTCCATGACAAACTGCCCTTGTTCAATTCACCTACATGCAGCTATTTGGCACAATGCTGATGCACCTCACCCATTCAAAAACTCAGTAGTAGGCAGGATTCCACTCAACTGGTAACTCACTTTTTCTAGGGAAACAAGGTGCAAGGCATTCCTGCCTCTCACACATCGTGTAGTGCCATGAGATACAATTGTTTGCATATTTCGTATGAAGCGGGTCTTGTCAAAGAGTAGCTGGTTCTGCACTTCAAAGGCTATCATTTCACAAGCTTTTCGTTCACATGCTAACTCAAATCTCAAAGAGAATCAATGTGCAAGAACCTCCTGCTTCAGACCTTGATTATCCTGCAAGAGATAGAGTGATTCTTCCATTCTCTCGGATGGGGCTTTCTCGTACAAAGTGTGTGTTCCTCCAGAATGAAAATGCTGGGAGGTAGGTAGTATTACTTTTACCAGTTATCTCCATTCACAAAGCTAAACAAAGTGCTAGACCTGCTTGCTTCTAACATTAAAGCTTCTCCTCCAAGCTTGCTTCTAACATTAAAGCTTCTCCTCCAAGAGCTCCAGCACTTCTTCCTTTCACTTGCATAGAGCCATTTAGCACAAAGTTGATTTTCCTCACACAAGAAAACAATGAGAGACAGGCAGTATTCCTTTCTTCAGCTCACCCAATTGACAATAGTAAACCAGGCCCTAGGCCGTCTTGCTTCGCACATTAATGATTCTCTTGCAACAGTTGCAGTGCTTCTTCCATTCTCTTGTGAGGGTCGATTTACCACAGAGCTGATGTTCTTCACCCATGAAAACACTGAGTTAGGCAGTATTCCTTTGCACAGTTAACTCTGTTCACCACGGTAGACAAGGTGCTGGACCCTCTTGCTTCTAACATTAAGGATTGTCTGTCCACTGCTACAGTGCTTCTTCCATTCACTTTAAAGGGGCTGTTTTACAGAAAGTTGATGTTCTTCACACTTTAACATGCTGACAGATAGGCACTATTGCTTTCGCACACTAATGTAATTCTCCCTTTTTAACAATGTGTTAAGTTGTCTTGTTTGCAGCATTAATGGTTCTCTTACAAGGGCTACAGTGTTTCTTCCTTGCACTTTAAATGCATTATTGGGCACAGAGTAATATTCAACACGCATGAAAACACTGAGTGATAGGCAGTATTCGTTTAAACAAGTACCACCATTATCCTTGGAAAACACGGTGCTTGACCCTCCTGCTTCTAACATTCACAATTCTCTTAAAGGAGATGCCGTGCTTCATCCATCCACTACTAAGATGAGATTTAGCACAAAATTGATGTTCCTCACCCATGAAAACAATGAGACTTAGGCAGTATTCCTTTCAACAGGTAACTGAATTCCCAATTTTAAAGGAGGTGCCAGATCCTCTTGCTAATAAAATGAAAGATTCTCTTCCAATATCTACAGTGTATTCTTCCTTTCACTTGTGGGGGCAATTTAGCACCAAGTTGACGTTTCTCTCCCATGAAATCATTGAGAGGTAGGCAGTATTCCTTTGCACAGTTAACTCTGTTCACCACGGTAACCAAGGTGTTAGACCCTCTTGCTTCTAACATTAAGGATTGTCTGTATACTGCTACAGTGCTTCTTCCATTCACTTTAAAGGGGCGATTTTATAGAAAGCCGATGTTCCCCACACGTTAAAACGCTGACAGATAGGCAGTTCTGCTATCACACACTTATGTAATTCCCCCTTGTAAACAATGTGCTAAGTTGTCTTGTTTGTAACATTAATGGTTCCCTTACAAGGGAAGCAGTGCTTCTTCCTTCCACTTGAAAAGGGCTATTTTTCACAATGATAATGTTCTTCACACTTTAAAAGTCTGAGAGATAGGCAGTATTCCTTTAAAAAGTGAACTCTATTCTCACTGCTAAACAAAGTGCTAGAGCCTCTTGCTGCTGCTCTTCATGGTTTTGCTCCATGACAAACTGCCCTTGTTCAATTCACCTACATGCAGCTATTTGGCACAATGCTGATGCACCTCACCCATTCAAAAACTAAGTAGGAGGCAGGAATCCAGTCAACAGGTAACTCACTTCTAGGGAATCAAAGTGCAAGACATTCCTGCCTCTCACACATCGTGTAGTGCCAGGAGATACAAGTGTTTGCCTATTTGCTATGAAGCAGGTATGTGTCAAAGAGTAGCTGGTTCTGCACTTCAAAGGCTATCATTTCACAAGCATTCCTTTCACAGGCTAACTCAAATCTCAAGGAGAAACAACGTGCCGGAACCTCCTGCTTCAGACCTTGATCTCCTGCAAGAGATAGAGTGATTCTTCCATTCTCTCGAATGGGGCTTTCTTGTACAATGTTCGTGTTCCTCCACAATGAAAATGCTGAGAGGTAGGTAGTATTCCTTTAACCAGCTATCTCCATTCACAATGCTAAGCAAAGTGCTAGACCTGCTTGCTTCTGACATGAATGGTTCTCTTACAAGAGCTGCAGTACTTCTTCCTTTCACTTGTAGGGGCGACCTAGCACAAATGTGATTTTTTTCACCCATGAAAACGATGTGACAGGCAGTATTCCTTTAAACAGTTAACTCAATTCACTATGCTAAATAAGGGGCCACACCCTCTTGCTTCTACCATTAATGATTGTCTTACAAGTGCTCCAGCACTTCTTCCTTTCACTTGCATAGAGCCATTTAGCACAAAGTTGATTTTCCTCACACAAGAAAACAATGAGAGACAGGCAGTATTTCTTTCTTCAGCTCACTCAAATCACAATACTAAACCAGGCCCTAGGCCGTCTTGCTTCTCACATTAATGATACTCTTGCAAGAGTTGCAGTGCTTCTTCCATTCTCTTGTGAGGGTCGATTTACCACAGAGCTGATGTTCTTCACCCATGAAAACACTGAGTTAGGCAGTATTTCTTTGCACAGTTAACTCTGTTCACCACGGTAGACAAGGTGCTGGACCCTCTTGCTTCTAACATTAAGGATTGTCTGTCCACTGCTACAGTGCTTCTTCCATTCACTTTAAAGGGGCGATTTTATACAAAGCTGATGTACTCCACACGTTAAAACGCTGACAGATAGGCAGTTCTGCTATCACACACTTATGTAATTCCCCCTTGTAAACAATGTGCTAAGTTGTCTTGTTTGTAACATTAATGGTTCCCTTACAAGGGAAGCAGTGCTTCTTCCTTCCACTTGAAAAGGGCTATTTTTCACAATGATAATGTTCTTCACACTTTAAAAGTCTGAGAGATAGGCAGTATTCCTTTAAAAAGTGAACTCTATTCTCACTGCTAAACAAAGTGCTAGAGCCTCTTGCTGCTGCTCTTCATGGTTTTGCTCCATGACAAACTGCCCTTGTTCAATTCACCTACATGCAGCTATTTGGCACAATGCTGATGCACCTCACCCATTCAAAAACTCAGTAGTAGGCAGGATTCCACTCAACTGGTAACTCACTTTTTCTAGGGAAACAAGGTGCAAGGCATTCCTGCCTCTCACACATCCTGTAGTGCCATGAGATACAATTGTTTGCCTATTTCGTATGAAGCGGGTCTTGTCAAATAGTAGCTGGTTCTGCACTTCAAAGGCTATCATTTCACAAGCCTTTCGTTCACATGCTAACTCAAATCTCAAAGAGAATCAATGGGCAAGAACCTCCTGCTTCAGACCTTGATTATCCTGCAAGAGATAGAGTGATTCTTCCATTCTCTCGGATGGGGCTTTCTCGTACAAAGTGTGTGTTCCTCCAGAATGAAAATGCTGGGAGGTAGGTAGTATTACTTTTACCAGTTATCTCCATTCACAAAGCTAAACAAAGTGCTAGACCTGCTTGCTTCTAACATTAAAGCTTCTCCTCCAAGCTTGCTTCTAACATTAAAGCTTCTCCTCCAAGAGCTCCAGCACTTCTTCCTTTCACTTGCATAGAGCCATTTAGCACAAAGTTGATTTTCCTCACACAAGAAAACAATGAGAGACAGGCAGTATTCCTTTCTTCAGCTCACCCAATTGACAATAGTAAACCAGGCCCTAGGCCGTCTTGCTTCGCACATTAATGATTCTCTTGCAACAGTTGCAGTGCTTCTTCCATTCTCTTGTGAGGGTCGATTTACCACAGAGCTGATGTTCTTCACCCATGAAAACACTGAGTTAGGCAGTATTCCTTTGCACAGTTAACTCTGTTCACCACGGTAGACAAGGTGCTGGACCCTCTTGCTTCTAACATTAAGGATTGTCTGTCCACTGCTACAGTGCTTCTTCCATTCACTTTAAAGGGGCTGTTTTACAGAAAGTTGATGTTCTTCACACTTTAACACGCTGACAGATAGGCACTATTGCTTTCGCACACTAATGTAATTCTCCCTTGTTAACAATGTGTTAAGTTGTCTTGTTTGCAGCATTAATGGTTCTCTTACAAGGGCTACAGTGTTTCTTCCTTGCACTTTAAATGCATTATTGGGCACAGAGTAATATTCAACACGCATGAAAACACTGAGTGATAGGCAGTATTCGTTTAAACAAGTACCACCATTATCCTTGGAAAACACGGTGCTTGACCCTCCTGCTTCTAACATTCACAATTCTCTTAAAGGAGATGCCGTGCTTCATCCATCCACTACTAAGATGAGATTTAGCACAAAATTGATGTTCCTCACCCATGAAAACAATGAGACTTAGGCAGTATTCCTTTCAACAGGTAACTGAATTCCCAATTTTAAAGGAGGTGCCAGATCCTCTTGCTAATAAAATGAAAGATTCTCTTCCAATATCTACAGTGTATTCTTCCTTTCACTTGTGGGGGCAATTTAGCACCAAGTTGACGTTTCTCTCCCATGAAATCATTGAGAGGTAGGCAGTATTCCTTTGCACAGTTAACTCTGTTCACCACGGTAACCAAGGTGTTAGACCCTCTTGCTTCTAACATTAAGGATTGTCTGTATACTGCTACAGTGCTTCTTCCATTCACTTTAAAGGGGCGATTTTATAGAAAGCCGATGTTCCCCACACGTTAAAACGCTGACAGATAGGCAGTTCTGCTATCACACACTTATGTAATTCCCCCTTGTAAACAATGTGCTAAGTTGTCTTGTTTGTAACATTAATGGTTCCCTTACAAGGGAAGCAGTGCTTCTTCCTTCCACTTGAAAAGGGCTATTTTTCACAATGATAATGTTCTTCACACTTTAAAAGTCTGAGAGATAGGCAGTATTCCTTTAAAAAGTGAACTCTATTCTCACTGCTAAACAAAGTGCTAGAGCCTCTTGCTGCTGCTCTTCATGGTTTTGCTCCATGACAAACTGCCCTTGTTCAATTCACCTACATGCAGCTATTTGGCACAATGCTGATGCACCTCACCCATTCAAAAACTAAGTAGGAGGCAGGAATCCAGTCAACAGGTAACTCACTTCTAGGGAATCAAAGTGCAAGACATTCCTGCCTCTCACACATCGTGTAGTGCCAGGAGATACAAGTGTTTGCCTATTTGCTATGAAGCAGGTATGTGTCAAAGAGTAGCTGGTTCTGCACTTCAAAGGCTATCATTTCACAAGCATTCCTTTCACAGGCTAACTCAAATCTCAAGGAGAAACAACGTGCCGGAACCTCCTGCTTCAGACCTTGATCTCCTGCAAGAGATAGAGTGATTCTTCCATTCTCTCGAATGGGGCTTTCTTGTACAAAGTTCGTGTTCCTCCACAATGAAAATGCTGAGAGGTAGGTAGTATTCCTTTAACCAGCTATCTCCATTCACAATGCTAAGCAAAGTGCTAGACCTGCTTGCTTCTGACATGAATGGTTCTCTTACAAGAGCTGCAGTACTTCTTCCTTTCACTTGTAGGGGCGACCTAGCACAAATGTGATTTTTTTCACCCATGAAAACGATGTGACAGGCAGTATTCCTTTAAACAGTTAACTCAATTCACTATGCTAAATAAGGGGCCACACCCTCTTGCTTCTACCATTAATGATTGTCTTACAAGTGCTCCAGCACTTCTTCCTTTCACTTGCATAGAGCCATTTAGCACAAAGTTGATTTTCCTCACACAAGAAAACAATGAGAGACAGGCAGTATTTCTTTCTTCAGCTCACTCAAATCACAATACTAAACCAGGCCCTAGGCCGTCTTGCTTCTCACATTAATGATACTCTTGCAAGAGTTGCAGTGCTTCTTCCATTCTCTTGTGAGGGTCGATTTACCACAGAGCTGATGTTCTTCACCCATGAAAACACTGAGTTAGGCAGTATTTCTTTGCACAGTTAACTGTGTTCACCACGGTAGACAAGGTGCTGGACCCTCTTGCTTCTAACATTAAGGATTGTCTGTCCACTGCTACAGTGCTTCTTCCATTCACTTTAAAGGGGCGATTTTATACAAAGCTGATGTACTCCACACGTTAAAACGCTGACAGATAGGCAGTTCTGCTATCACACACTTATGTAATTCCCCCTTGTAAACAATGTGCTAAGTTGTCTTGTTTGTAACATTAATGGTTCCCTTACAAGGGAAGCAGTGCTTCTTCCTTCCACTTGAAAAGGGCTATTTTTCACAATGATAATGTTCTTCACACTTTAAAAGTCTGAGAGATAGGCAGTATTCCTTTAAAAAGTGAACTCTATTCTCACTGCTAAACAAAGTGCTAGAGCCTCTTGCTGCTGCTCTTCATGGTTTTGCTCCATGACAAACTGCCCTTGTTCAATTCACCTACATGCAGCTATTTGGCACAATGCTGATGCACCTCACCCATTCAAAAACTCAGTAGTAGGCAGGATTCCACTCAACTGGTAACTCACTTTTTCTAGGGAAACAAGGTGCAAGGCATTCCTGCCTCTCACACATCGTGTAGTGCCATGAGATACAATTGTTTGCCTATTTCGTATGAAGCGGGTCTTGTCAAAGAGTAGCTGGTTCTGCACTTCAAAGGCTATCATTTCACAAGCCTTTCGTTCACATGCTAACTCAAATCTCAAAGAGAATCAATGTGCAAGAACCTCCTGCTTCAGACCTTGATTATCCTGCAAGAGATAGAGTGATTCTTCCATTCTCTCGGATGGGGCTTTCTCGTACAAAGTGTGTGTTCCTCCAGAATGAAAATGCTGGGAGGTAGGTAGTATTACTTTTACCAGTTATCTCCATTCACAAAGCTAAACAAAGTGCTAGACCTGCTTGCTTCTAACATTAAAGCTTCTCCTCCAAGCTTGCTTCTAACATTAAAGCTTCTCCTCCAAGAGCTCCAGCACTTCTTCCTTTCACTTGCATAGAGCCATTTAGCACAAAGTTGATTTTCCTCACACAAGAAAACAATGAGAGACAGGCAGTATTCCTTTCTTCAGCTCACCCAATTGACAATAGTAAACCAGGCCCTAGGCCGTCTTGCTTCGCACATTAATGATTCTCTTGCAACAGTTGCAGTGCTTCTTCCATTCTCTTGTGAGGGTCGATTTACCACAGAGCTGATGTTCTTCACCCATGAAAACACTGAGTTAGGCAGTATTCCTTTGCACAGTTAACTCTGTTCACCACGGTAGACAAGGTGCTGGACCCTCTTGCTTCTAACATTAAGGATTGTCTGTCCACTGCTACAGTGCTTCTTCCATTCACTTTAAAGGGGCTGTTTTACAGAAAGTTGATGTTCTTCACACTTTAACACGCTGACAGATAGGCACTATTGCTTTCGCACACTAATGTAATTCTCCCTTGTTAACAATGTGTTAAGTTGTCTTGTTTGCAGCATTAATGGTTCTCTTACAAGGGCTACAGTGTTTCTTCCTTGCACTTTAAATGCATTATTGGGCACAGAGTAATATTCAACACGCATGAAAACACTGAGTGATAGGCAGTATTCGTTTAAACAAGTACCACCATTATCCTTGGAAAACACGGTGCTTGACCCTCCTGCTTCTAACATTCACAATTCTCTTAAAGGAGATGCCGTGCTTCATCCATCCACTACTAAGATGAGATTTAGCACAAAATTGATGTTCCTCACCCATGAAAACAATGAGACTTAGGCAGTATTCCTTTCAACAGGTAACTGAATTCCCAATTTTAAAGGAGGTGCCAGATCCTCTTGCTAATAAAATGAAAGATTCTCTTCCAATATCTACAGTGTATTCTTCCTTTCACTTGTGGGGGCAATTTAGCACCAAGTTGACGTTTCTCTCCCATGAAATCATTGAGAGGTAGGCAGTATTCCTTTGCACAGTTAACTCTGTTCACCACGGTAAACAAGGTGTTAGACCCTCTTGCTTCTAACATTAAGGATTGTCTGTATACTGCTACAGTGCTTCTTCCATTCACTTTAAAGGGGCGATTTTATAGAAAGCCGATGTTCCCCACACGTTAAAACGCTGACAGATAGGCAGTTCTGCTATCACACACTTATGTAATTCCCCCTTGTAAACAATGTGCTAAGTTGTCTTGTTTGTAACATTAATGGTTCCCTTACAAGGGAAGCAGTGCTTCTTCCTTCCACTTGAAAAGGGCTATTTTTCACAATGATAATGTTCTTCACACTTTAAAAGTCTGAGAGATAGGCAGTATTCCTTTAAAAAGTGAACTCTATTCTCACTGCTAAACAAAGTGCTAGAGCCTCTTGCTGCTGCTCTTCATGGTTTTGCTCCATGACAAACTGCCCTTGTTCAATTCACCTACATGCAGCTATTTGGCACAATGCTGATGCACCTCACCCATTCAAAAACTAAGTAGGAGGCAGGAATCCAGTCAACAGGTAACTCACTTCTAGGGAATCAAAGTGCAAGACATTCCTGCCTCTCACACATCGTGTAGTGCCAGGAGATACAAGTGTTTGCCTATTTGCTATGAAGCAGGTATGTGTCAAAGAGTAGCTGGTTCTGCACTTCAAAGGCTATCATTTCACAAGCATTCCTTTCACAGGCTAACTCAAATCTCAAGGAGAAACAACGTGCCGGAACCTTCTGCTTCAGACCTTGATCTCCTGCAAGAGATAGAGTGATTCTTCCATTCTCTCGAATGGGGCTTTCTTGTACAATGTTCGTGTTCCTCCACAATGAAAATGCTGAGAGGTAGGTAGTATTCCTTTAACCAGCTATCTCCATTCACAATGCTAAGCAAAGTGCTAGACCTGCTTGCTTCTGACATGAATGGTTCTCTTACAAGAGCTGCAGTACTTCTTCCTTTCACTTGTAGGGGCGACCTAGCACAAATGTGATTTTTTTCACCCATGAAAACGATGTGACAGGCAGTATTCCTTTAAACAGTTAACTCAATTCACTATGCTAAATAAGGGGCCACACCCTCTTGCTTCTACCATTAATGATTGTCTTACAAGTGCTCCAGGACTTCTTCCTTTCACTTGCATAGAGCCATTTAGCACAAAGTTGATTTTCCTCACACAAGAAAACAATGAGAGACAGGCAGTATTTCTTTCTTCAGCTCACTCAAATCACAATACTAAACCAGGCCCTAGGCCGTCTTGCTTCTCACATTAATGATACTCTTGCAAGAGTTGCAGTGCTTCTTCCATTCTCTTGTGAGGGTCGATTTACCACAGAGCTGATGTTCTTCACCCATGAAAACACTGAGTTAGGCAGTATTTCTTTGCACAGTTAACTCTGTTCACCACGGTAGACAAGGTGCTGGACCCTCTTGCTTCTAACATTAAGGATTGTCTGTCCACTGCTACAGTGCTTCTTCCATTCACTTTAAAGGGGCGATTTTATACAAAGCTGATGTACTCCACACGTTAAAACGCTGACAGATAGGCAGTTCTGCTATCACACACTTATGTAATTCCCCCTTGTAAACAATGTGCTAAGTTGTCTTGTTTGTAACATTAATGGTTCCCTTACAAGGGAAGCAGTGCTTCTTCCTTCCACTTGAAAAGGGCTATTTTTCACAATGATAATGTTCTTCACACTTTAAAAGTCTGAGAGATAGGCAGTATTCCTTTAAAAAGTGAACTCTATTCTCACTGCTAAACAAAGTGCTAGAGCCTCTTGCTGCTGCTCTTCATGGTTTTGCTCCATGACAAACTGCCCTTGTTCAATTCACCTACATGCAGCTATTTGGCACAATGCTGATGCACCTCACCCATTCAAAAACTCAGTAGTAGGCAGGATTCCACTCAACTGGTAACTCACTTTTTCTAGGGAAACAAGGTGCAAGGCATTCCTGCCTCTCACACATCGTGTAGTGCCATGAGATACAATTGTTTGCCTATTTCGTATGAAGCGGGTCTTGTCAAAGAGTAGCTGGTTCTGCACTTCAAAGGCTATCATTTCACAAGCCTTTCGTTCACATGCTAACTCAAATCTCAAAGAGAATCAATGTGCAAGAACCTCCTGCTTCAGACCTTGATTATCCTGCAAGAGATAGAGTGATTCTTCCATTCTCTCGGATGGGGCTTTCTCGTACAAAGTGTGTGTTCCTCCAGAATGAAAATGCTGGGAGGTAGGTAGTATTACTTTTACCAGTTATCTCCATTCACAAAGCTAAACAAAGTGCTAGACCTGCTTGCTTCTAACATTAAAGCTTCTCCTCCAAGCTTGCTTCTAATATTAAAGCTTCTCCTCCAAGAGCTCCAGCACTTCTTCCTTTCACTTGCATAGAGCCATTTAGCACAAAGTTGATTTTCCTCACACAAGAAAACAATGAGAGACAGGCAGTATTCCTTTCTTCAGCTCACCCAATTGACAATAGTAAACCAGGCCCTAGGCCGTCTTGCTTCGCACATTAATGATTCTCTTGCAACAGTTGCAGTGCTTCTTCCATTCTCTTGTGAGGGTCGATTTCCCACAGAGCTGATGTTCTTCACCCATGAAAACACTGAGTTAGGCAGTATTCCTTTGCACAGTTAACTCTGTTCACCACGGTAGACAAGGTGCTGGACCCTCTTGCTTCTAACATTAAGGATTGTCTGTCCACTGCTACAGTGCTTCTTCCATTCACTTTAAAGGGGCTGTTTTACAGAAAGTTGATGTTCTTCACACTTTAACACGCTGACAGATAGGCACTATTGCTTTCGCACACTAATGTAATTCTCCCTTTTTAACAATGTGTTAAGTTGTCTTGTTTGCAGCATTAATGGTTCTCTTACAAGGGCTACAGTGTTTCTTCCTTGCACTTTAAATGCATTATTGGGCACAGAGTAATATTCAACACGCATGAAAACACTGAGTGATAGGCAGTATTCGTTTAAACAAGTACCACCATTATCCTTGGAAAAAACGGTGCTTGACCCTCCTGCTTCTAACATTCACAATTCTCTTAAAGGAGATGCCGTGCTTCATCCATCCACTACTAAGATGAGATTTAGCACAAAATTGATGTTCCTCACCCATGAAAACAATGAGACTTAGGCAGTATTCCTTTCAACAGGTAACTGAATTCCCAATTTTAAAGGAGGTGCCAGATCCTCTTGCTAATAAAATGAAAGATTCTCTTCCAATATCTACAGTGTATCTTCCTTTCACTTGTGGGGGCAATTTAGCACCAAGTTGACGTTTCTCTCCCATGAAATCATTGAGAGGTAGGCAGTATTCCTTTGCACAGTTAACTCTGTTCACCACGGTAAACAAGGTGTTAGACCCTCTTGCTTCTAACATTAAGGATTGTCTGTATACTGCTACAGTGCTTCTTCCATTCACTTTAAAGGGGCGATTTTATAGAAAGCCGATGTTCCCCACACGTTAAAACGCTGACAGATAGGCAGTTCTGCTATCACACACTTATGTAATTCCCCCTTGTAAACAATGTGCTAAGTTGTCTTGTTTGTAACATTAATGGTTCCCTTACAAGGGAAGCAGTGCTTCTTCCTTCCACTTGAAAAGGGCTATTTTTCACAATGATAATGTTCTTCACACTTTAAAAGTCTGAGAGATAGGCAGTATTCCTTTAAAAAGTGAACTCTATTCTCACTGCTAAACAAAGTGCTAGAGCCTCTTGCTGCTGCTCTTCATGGTTTTGCTCCATGACAAACTGCCCTTGTTCAATTCACCTACATGCAGCTATTTGGCACAATGCTGATGCACCTCACCCATTCAAAAACTAAGTAGGAGGCAGGAATCCAGTCAACAGGTAACTCACTTCTAGGGAATCAAAGTGCAAGACATTCCTGCCTCTCACACATCGTGTAGTGCCAGGAGATACAAGTGTTTGCCTATTTGCTATGAAGCAGGTATGTGTCAAAGAGTAGCTGGTTCTGCACTTCAAAGGCTATCATTTCACAAGCATTCCTTTCACAGGCTAACTCAAATCTCAAGGAGAAACAACGTGCCGGAACCTCCTGCTTCAGACCTTGATCTCCTGCAAGAGATAGAGTGATTCTTCCATTCTCTCGAATGGGGCTTTCTTGTACAATGTTCGTGTTCCTCCACAATGAAAATGCTGAGAGGTAGGTAGTATTCCTTTAACCAGCTATCTCCATTCACAATGCTAAGCAAAGTGCTAGACCTGCTTGCTTCTGACATGAATGGTTCTCTTACAAGAGCTGCAGTACTTCTTCCTTTCACTTGTAGGGGCGACCTAGCACAAATGTGATTTTTTTCACCCATGAAAACGATGTGACAGGCAGTATTCCTTTAAACAGTTAACTCAATTCACTATGCTAAATAAGGGGCCACACCCTCTTGCTTCTACCATTAATGATTGTCTTACAAGTGCTCCAGCACTTCTTCCTTTCACTTGCATAGAGCCATTTAGCACAAAGTTGATTTTCCTCACACAAGAAAACAATGAGAGACAGGCAGTATTTCTTTCTTCAGCTCACTCAAATCACAATACTAAACCAGGCCCTAGGCCCTCTTGCTTCTCACATTAATGATACTATTGGAAGAGTTGCAGTGCTTCTTCCATTCTCTTGTGAGGGTCGATTTACCACAGAGCTGATGTTCTTCACCCATGAAAACACTGAGTTAGGCAGTATTTCTTTGCACAGTTAACTCTGTTCACCACGGTAGACAAGGTGCTGGACCCTCTTGCTTCTAACATTAAGGATTGTCTGTCCACTGCTACAGTGCTTCTTCCATTCACTTTAAAGGGGCGATTTTATACAAAGCTGATGTACTCCACACGTTAAAACGCTGACAGATAGGCAGTTCTGCTATCACACACTTATGTAATTCCCCCTTGTAAACAATGTGCTAAGTTGTCTTGTTTGTAACATTAATGGTTCCCTTACAAGGGAAGCAGTGCTTCTTCCTTCCACTTGAAAAGGGCTATTTTTCACAATGATAATGTTCTTCACACTTTAAAAGTCTGAGAGATAGGCAGTATTCCTTTAAAAAGTGAACTCTATTCTCACTGCTAAACAAAGTGCTAGAGCCTCTTGCTGCTGCTCTTCATGGTTTTGCTCCATGACAAACTGCCCTTGTTCAATTCACCTACATGCAGCTATTTGGCACAATGCTGATGCACCTCACCCATTCAAAAACTCAGTAGTAGGCAGGATTCCACTCAACTGGTAACTCACTTTTTCTAGGGAAACAAGGTGCAAGGCATTCCTGCCTCTCACACATCGTGTAGTGCCATGAGATACAATTGTTTGCCTATTTCGTATGAAGCGGGTCTTGTCAAAGAGTAGCTGGTTCTGCACTTCAAAGGCTATCATTTCACAAGCCTTTCGTTCACATGCTAACTCAAATCTCAAAGAGAATCAATGTGCAAGAACCTCCTGCTTCAGACCTTGATTATCCTGCAAGAGATAGAGTGATTCTTCCATTCTCTCGGATGGGGCTTTCTCGTACAAAGTGTGTGTTCCTCCAGAATGAAAATGCTGGGAGGTAGGTAGTATTACTTTTACCAGTTATCTCCATTCACAAAGCTAAACAAAGTGCTAGACCTGCTTGCTTCTAACATTAAAGCTTCTCCTCCAAGCTTGCTTCTAACATTAAAGCTTCTCCTCCAAGAGCTCCAGCACTTCTTCCTTTCACTTGCATAGAGCCATTTAGCACAAAGTTGATTTTCCTCACACAAGAAAACAATGAGAGACAGGCAGTATTCCTTTCTTCAGCTCACCCAATTGACAATAGTAAACCAGGCCCTAGGCCGTCTTGCTTCGCACATTAATGATTCTCTTGCAACAGTTGCAGTGCTTCTTCCATTCTCTTGTGAGGGTCGATTTACCACAGAGCTGATGTTCTTCACCCATGAAAACACTGAGTTAGGCAGTATTCCTTTGCACAGTTAACTCTGTTCACCACGGTAGACAAGGTGCTGGACCCTCTTGCTTCTAACATTAAGGATTGTCTGTCCACTGCTACAGTGCTTCTTCCATTCACTTTAAAGGGGCTGTTTTACAGAAAGTTGATGTTCTTCACACTTTAACACGCTGACAGATAGGCACTATTGCTTTCGCACACTAATGTAATTCTCCCTTGTTAACAATGTGTTAAGTTGTCTTGTTTGCAGCATTAATGGTTCTCTTACAAGGGCTACAGTGTTTCTTCCTTGCACTTTAAATGCATTATTGGGCACAGAGTAATATTCAACACGCATGAAAACACTGAGTGATAGGCAGTATTCGTTTAAACAAGTACCACCATTATCCTTGGAAAACACGGTGCTTGACCCTCCTGCTTCTAACATTCACAATTCTCTTAAAGGAGATGCCGTGCTTCATCCATCCACTACTAAGATGAGATTTAGCACAAAATTGATGTTCCTCACCCATGAAAACAATGAGACTTAGGCAGTATTCCTTTCAACAGGTAACTGAATTCCCAATTTTAAAGGAGGTGCCAGATCCTCTTGCTAATAAAATGAAAGATTCTCTTCCAATATCTACAGTGTATTCTTCCTTTCACTTGTGGGGGCAATTTAGCACCAAGTTGACGTTTCTCTCCCATGAAATCATTGAGAGGTAGGCAGTATTCCTTTGCACAGTTAACTCTGTTCACCACGGTAACCAAGGTGTTAGACCCTCTTGCTTCTAACATTAAGGATTGTCTGTATACTGCTACAGTGCTTCTTCCATTCACTTTAAAGGGGCGATTTTATAGAAAGCCGATGTTCCCCACACGTTAAAACGCTGACAGATAGGCAGTTCTGCTATCACACACTTATGTAATTCCCCCTTGTAAACAATGTGCTAAGTTGTCTTGTTTGTAACATTAATGGTTCCCTTACAAGGGAAGCAGTGCTTCTTCCTTCCACTTGAAAAGGGCTATTTTTCACAATGATAATGTTCTTCACACTTTAAAAGTCTGAGAGATAGGCAGTATTCCTTTAAAAAGTGAACTCTATTCTCACTGCTAAACAAAGTGCTAGAGCCTCTTGCTGCTGCTCTTCATGGTTTTGCTCCATGACAAACTGCCCTTGTTCAATTCACCTACATGCAGCTATTTGGCACAATGCTGATGCACCTCACCCATTCAAAAACTAAGTAGGAGGCAGGAATCCAGTCAACAGGTAACTCACTTCTAGGGAATCAAAGTGCAAGACATTCCTGCCTCTCACACATCGTGTAGTGCCAGGAGATACAAGTGTTTGCCTATTTGCTATGAAGCAGGTATGTGTCAAAGAGTAGCTGGTTCTGCACTTCAAAGGCTATCATTTCACAAGCATTCCTTTCACAGGCTAACTCAAATCTCAAGGAGAAACAACGTGCCGGAACCTCCTGCTTCAGACCTTGATCTCCTGCAAGAGATAGAGTGATTCTTCCATTCTCTCGAATGGGGCTTTCTTGTACAAAGTTCGTGTTCCTCCACAATGAAAATGCTGAGAGGTAGGTAGTATTCCTTTAACCAGCTATCTCCATTCACAATGCTAAGCAAAGTGCTAGACCTGCTTGCTTCTGACATGAATGGTTCTCTTACAAGAGCTGCAGTACTTCTTCCTTTCACTTGTAGGGGCGACCTAGCACAAATGTGATTTTTTTCACCCATGAAAACGATGTGACAGGCAGTATTCCTTTAAACAGTTAACTCAATTCACTATGCTAAATAAGGGGCCACACCCTCTTGCTTCTACCATTAATGATTGTCTTACAAGTGCTCCAGCACTTCTTCCTTTCACTTGCATAGAGCCATTTAGCACAAAGTTGATTTTCCTCACACAAGAAAACAATGAGAGACAGGCAGTATTTCTTTCTTCAGCTCACTCAAATCACAATACTAAACCAGGCCCTAGGCCGTCTTGCTTCTCACATTAATGATACTCTTGCAAGAGTTGCAGTGCTTCTTCCATTCTCTTGTGAGGGTCGATTTACCACAGAGCTGATGTTCTTCACCCATGAAAACACTGAGTTAGGCAGTATTTCTTTGCACAGTTAACTGTGTTCACCACGGTAGACAAGGTGCTGGACCCTCTTGCTTCTAACATTAAGGATTGTCTGTCCACTGCTACAGTGCTTCTTCCATTCACTTTAAAGGGGCGATTTTATACAAAGCTGATGTACTCCACACGTTAAAACGCTGACAGATAGGCAGTTCTGCTATCACACACTTATGTAATTCCCCCTTGTAAACAATGTGCTAAGTTGTCTTGTTTGTAACATTAATGGTTCCCTTACAAGGGAAGCAGTGCTTCTTCCTTCCACTTGAAAAGGGCTATTTTTCACAATGATAATGTTCTTCACACTTTAAAAGTCTGAGAGATAGGCAGTATTCCTTTAAAAAGTGAACTCTATTCTCACTGCTAAACAAAGTGCTAGAGCCTCTTGCTGCTGCTCTTCATGGTTTTGCTCCATGACAAACTGCCCTTGTTCAATTCACCTACATGCAGCTATTTGGCACAATGCTGATGCACCTCACCCATTCAAAAACTCAGTAGTAGGCAGGATTCCACTCAACTGGTAACTCACTTTTTCTAGGGAAACAAGGTGCAAGGCATTCCTGCCTCTCACACATCGTGTAGTGCCATGAGATACAATTGTTTGCCTATTTCGTATGAAGCGGGTCTTGTCAAAGAGTAGCTGGTTCTGCACTTCAAAGGCTATCATTTCACAAGCCTTTCGTTCACATGCTAACTCAAATCTCAAAGAGAATCAATGTGCAAGAACCTCCTGCTTCAGACCTTGATTATCCTGCAAGAGATAGAGTGATTCTTCCATTCTCTCGGATGGGGCTTTCTCGTACAAAGTGTGTGTTCCTCCAGAATGAAAATGCTGGGAGGTAGGTAGTATTACTTTTACCAGTTATCTCCATTCACAAAGCTAAACAAAGTGCTAGACCTGCTTGCTTCTAACATTAAAGCTTCTCCTCCAAGCTTGCTTCTAACATTAAAGCTTCTCCTCCAAGAGCTCCAGCACTTCTTCCTTTCACTTGCATAGAGCCATTTAGCACAAAGTTGATTTTCCTCACACAAGAAAACAATGAGAGACAGGCAGTATTCCTTTCTTCAGCTCACCCAATTGACAATAGTAAACCAGGCCCTAGGCCGTCTTGCTTCGCACATTAATGATTCTCTTGCAACAGTTGCAGTGCTTCTTCCATTCTCTTGTGAGGGTCGATTTACCACAGAGCTGATGTTCTTCACCCATGAAAACACTGAGTTAGGCAGTATTCCTTTGCACAGTTAACTCTGTTCACCACGGTAGACAAGGTGCTGGACCCTCTTGCTTCTAACATTAAGGATTGTCTGTCCACTGCTACAGTGCTTCTTCCATTCACTTTAAAGGGGCTGTTTTACAGAAAGTTGATGTTCTTCACACTTTAACACGCTGACAGATAGGCACTATTGCTTTCGCACACTAATGTAATTCTCCCTTGTTAACAATGTGTTAAGTTGTCTTGTTTGCAGCATTAATGGTTCTCTTACAAGGGCTACAGTGTTTCTTCCTTGCACTTTAAATGCATTATTGGGCACAGAGTAATATTCAACACGCATGAAAACACTGAGTGATAGGCAGTATTCGTTTAAACAAGTACCACCATTATCCTTGGAAAACACGGTGCTTGACCCTCCTGCTTCTAACATTCACAATTCTCTTAAAGGAGATGCCGTGCTTCATCCATCCACTACTAAGATGAGATTTAGCACAAAATTGATGTTCCTCACCCATGAAAACAATGAGACTTAGGCAGTATTCCTTTCAACAGGTAACTGAATTCCCAATTTTAAAGGAGGTGCCAGATCCTCTTGCTAATAAAATGAAAGATTCTCTTCCAATATCTACAGTGTATTCTTCCTTTCACTTGTGGGGGCAATTTAGCACCAAGTTGACGTTTCTCTCCCATGAAATCATTGAGAGGTAGGCAGTATTCCTTTGCACAGTTAACTCTGTTCACCACGGTAAACAAGGTGTTAGACCCTCTTGCTTCTAACATTAAGGATTGTCTGTATACTGCTACAGTGCTTCTTCCATTCACTTTAAAGGGGCGATTTTATAGAAAGCCGATGTTCCCCACACGTTAAAACGCTGACAGATAGGCAGTTCTGCTATCACACACTTATGTAATTCCCCCTTGTAAACAATGTGCTAAGTTGTCTTGTTTGTAACATTAATGGTTCCCTTACAAGGGAAGCAGTGCTTCTTCCTTCCACTTGAAAAGGGCTATTTTTCACAATGATAATGTTCTTCACACTTTAAAAGTCTGAGAGATAGGCAGTATTCCTTTAAAAAGTGAACTCTATTCTCACTGCTAAACAAAGTGCTAGAGCCTCTTGCTGCTGCTCTTCATGGTTTTGCTCCATGACAAACTGCCCTTGTTCAATTCACCTACATGCAGCTATTTGGCACAATGCTGATGCACCTCACCCATTCAAAAACTAAGTAGGAGGCAGGAATCCAGTCAACAGGTAACTCACTTCTAGGGAATCAAAGTGCAAGACATTCCTGCCTCTCACACATCGTGTAGTGCCAGGAGATACAAGTGTTTGCCTATTTGCTATGAAGCAGGTATGTGTCAAAGAGTAGCTGGTTCTGCACTTCAAAGGCTATCATTTCACAAGCATTCCTTTCACAGGCTAACTCAAATCTCAAGGAGAAACAACGTGCCGGAACCTTCTGCTTCAGACCTTGATCTCCTGCAAGAGATAGAGTGATTCTTCCATTCTCTCGAATGGGGCTTTCTTGTACAATGTTCGTGTTCCTCCACAATGAAAATGCTGAGAGGTAGGTAGTATTCCTTTAACCAGCTATCTCCATTCACAATGCTAAGCAAAGTGCTAGACCTGCTTGCTTCTGACATGAATGGTTCTCTTACAAGAGCTGCAGTACTTCTTCCTTTCACTTGTAGGGGCGACCTAGCACAAATGTGATTTTTTTCACCCATGAAAACGATGTGACAGGCAGTATTCCTTTAAACAGTTAACTCAATTCACTATGCTAAATAAGGGGCCACACCCTCTTGCTTCTACCATTAATGATTGTCTTACAAGTGCTCCAGGACTTCTTCCTTTCACTTGCATAGAGCCATTTAGCACAAAGTTGATTTTCCTCACACAAGAAAACAATGAGAGACAGGCAGTATTTCTTTCTTCAGCTCACTCAAATCACAATACTAAACCAGGCCCTAGGCCGTCTTGCTTCTCACATTAATGATACTCTTGCAAGAGTTGCAGTGCTTCTTCCATTCTCTTGTGAGGGTCGATTTACCACAGAGCTGATGTTCTTCACCCATGAAAACACTGAGTTAGGCAGTATTTCTTTGCACAGTTAACTCTGTTCACCACGGTAGACAAGGTGCTGGACCCTCTTGCTTCTAACATTAAGGATTGTCTGTCCACTGCTACAGTGCTTGTTCCATTCACTTTAAAGGGGCGATTTTATACAAAGCTGATGTACTCCACACGTTAAAACGCTGACAGATAGGCAGTTCTGCTATCACACACTTATGTAATTCCCCCTTGTAAACAATGTGCTAAGTTGTCTTGTTTGTAACATTAATGGTTCCCTTACAAGGGAAGCAGTGCTTCTTCCTTCCACTTGAAAAGGGCTATTTTTCACAATGATAATGTTCTTCACACTTTAAAAGTCTGAGAGATAGGCAGTATTCCTTTAAAAAGTGAACTCTATTCTCACTGCTAAACAAAGTGCTAGAGCCTCTTGCTGCTGCTCTTCATGGTTTTGCTCCATGACAAACTGCCCTTGTTCAATTCACCTACATGCAGCTATTTGGCACAATGCTGATGCACCTCACCCATTCAAAAACTCAGTAGTAGGCAGGATTCCACTCAACTGGTAACTCACTTTTTCTAGGGAAACAAGGTGCAAGGCATTCCTGCCTCTCACACATCGTGTAGTGCCATGAGATACAATTGTTTGCCTATTTCGTATGAAGCGGGTCTTGTCAAAGAGTAGCTGGTTCTGCACTTCAAAGGCTATCATTTCACAAGCCTTTCGTTCACATGCTAACTCAAATCTCAAAGAGAATCAATGTGCAAGAACCTCCTGCTTCAGACCTTGATTATCCTGCAAGAGATAGAGTGATTCTTCCATTCTCTCGGATGGGGCTTTCTCGTACAAAGTGTGTGTTCCTCCAGAATGAAAATGCTGGGAGGTAGGTAGTATTACTTTTACCAGTTATCTCCATTCACAAAGCTAAACAAAGTGCTAGACCTGCTTGCTTCTAACATTAAAGCTTCTCCTCCAAGCTTGCTTCTAATATTAAAGCTTCTCCTCCAAGAGCTCCAGCACTTCTTCCTTTCACTTGCATAGAGCCATTTAGCACAAAGTTGATTTTCCTCACACAAGAAAACAATGAGAGACAGGCAGTATTCCTTTCTTCAGCTCACCCAATTGACAATAGTAAACCAGGCCCTAGGCCGTCTTGCTTCGCACATTAATGATTCTCTTGCAACAGTTGCAGTGCTTCTTCCATTCTCTTGTGAGGGTCGATTTCCCACAGAGCTGATGTTCTTCACCCATGAAAACACTGAGTTAGGCAGTATTCCTTTGCACAGTTAACTCTGTTCACCACGGTAGACAAGGTGCTGGACCCTCTTGCTTCTAACATTAAGGATTGTCTGTCCACTGCTACAGTGCTTCTTCCATTCACTTTAAAGGGGCTGTTTTACAGAAAGTTGATGTTCTTCACACTTTAACACGCTGACAGATAGGCACTATTGCTTTCGCACACTAATGTAATTCTCCCTTTTTAACAATGTGTTAAGTTGTCTTGTTTGCAGCATTAATGGTTCTCTTACAAGGGCTACAGTGTTTCTTCCTTGCACTTTAAATGCATTATTGGGCACAGAGTAATATTCAACACGCATGAAAACACTGAGTGATAGGCAGTATTCGTTTAAACAAGTACCACCATTATCCTTGGAAAAAACGGTGCTTGACCCTCCTGCTTCTAACATTCACAATTCTCTTAAAGGAGATGCCGTGCTTCATCCATCCACTACTAAGATGAGATTTAGCACAAAATTGATGTTCCTCACCCATGAAAACAATGAGACTTAGGCAGTATTCCTTTCAACAGGTAACTGAATTCCCAATTTTAAAGGAGGTGCCAGATCCTCTTGCTAATAAAATGAAAGATTCTCTTCCAATATCTACAGTGTATCTTCCTTTCACTTGTGGGGGCAATTTAGCACCAAGTTGACGTTTCTCTCCCATGAAATCATTGAGAGGTAGGCAGTATTCCTTTGCACAGTTAACTCTGTTCACCACGGTAAACAAGGTGTTAGACCCTCTTGCTTCTAACATTAAGGATTGTCTGTATACTGCTACAGTGCTTCTTCCATTCACTTTAAAGGGGCGATTTTATAGAAAGCCGATGTTCCCCACACGTTAAAACGCTGACAGATAGGCAGTTCTGCTATCACACACTTATGTAATTCCCCCTTGTAAACAATGTGCTAAGTTGTCTTGTTTGTAACATTAATGGTTCCCTTACAAGGGAAGCAGTGCTTCTTCCTTCCACTTGAAAAGGGCTATTTTTCACAATGATAATGTTCTTCACACTTTAAAAGTCTGAGAGATAGGCAGTATTCCTTTAAAAAGTGAACTCTATTCTCACTGCTAAACAAAGTGCTAGAGCCTCTTGCTGCTGCTCTTCATGGTTTTGCTCCATGACAAACTGCCCTTGTTCAATTCACCTACATGCAGCTATTTGGCACAATGCTGATGCACCTCACCCATTCAAAAACTAAGTAGGAGGCAGGAATCCAGTCAACAGGTAACTCACTTCTAGGGAATCAAAGTGCAAGACATTCCTGCCTCTCACACATCGTGTAGTGCCAGGAGATACAAGTGTTTGCCTATTTGCTATGAAGCAGGTATGTGTCAAAGAGTAGCTGGTTCTGCACTTCAAAGGCTATCATTTCACAAGCATTCCTTTCACAGGCTAACTCAAATCTCAAGGAGAAACAACGTGCCGGAACCTCCTGCTTCAGACCTTGATCTCCTGCAAGAGATAGAGTGATTCTTCCATTCTCTCGAATGGGGCTTTCTTGTACAATGTTCGTGTTCCTCCACAATGAAAATGCTGAGAGGTAGGTAGTATTCCTTTAACCAGCTATCTCCATTCACAATGCTAAGCAAAGTGCTAGACCTGCTTGCTTCTGACATGAATGGTTCTCTTACAAGAGCTGCAGTACTTCTTCCTTTCACTTGTAGGGGCGACCTAGCACAAATGTGATTTTTTTCACCCATGAAAACGATGTGACAGGCAGTATTCCTTTAAACAGTTAACTCAATTCACTATGCTAAATAAGGGGCCACACCCTCTTGCTTCTACCATTAATGATTGTCTTACAAGTGCTCCAGCACTTCTTCCTTTCACTTGCATAGAGCCATTTAGCACAAAGTTGATTTTCCTCACACAAGAAAACAATGAGAGACAGGCAGTATTTCTTTCTTCAGCTCACTCAAATCACAATACTAAACCAGGCCCTAGGCCCTCTTGCTTCTCACATTAATGATACTATTGGAAGAGTTGCAGTGCTTCTTCCATTCTCTTGTGAGGGTCGATTTACCACAGAGCTGATGTTCTTCACCCATGAAAACACTGAGTTAGGCAGTATTTCTTTGCACAGTTAACTCTGTTCACCACGGTAGACAAGGTGCTGGACCCTCTTGCTTCTAACATTAAGGATTGTCTGTCCACTGCTACAGTGCTTCTTCCATTCACTTTAAAGGGGCGATTTTATACAAAGCTGATGTACTCCACACGTTAAAACGCTGACAGATAGGCAGTTCTGCTATCACACACTTATGTAATTCCCCCTTGTAAACAATGTGCTAAGTTGTCTTGTTTGTAACATTAATGGTTCCCTTACAAGGGAAGCAGTGCTTCTTCCTTCCACTTGAAAAGGGCTATTTTTCACAATGATAATGTTCTTCACACTTTAAAAGTCTGAGAGATAGGCAGTATTCCTTTAAAAAGTGAACTCTATTCTCACTGCTAAACAAAGTGCTAGAGCCTCTTGCTGCTGCTCTTCATGGTTTTGCTCCATGACAAACTGCCCTTGTTCAATTCACCTACATGCAGCTATTTGGCACAATGCTGATGCACCTCACCCATTCAAAAACTCAGTAGTAGGCAGGATTCCACTCAACTGGTAACTCACTTTTTCTAGGGAAACAAGGTGCAAGGCATTCCTGCCTGTCACACATCGTGTAGTGCCATGAGATACAATTGTTTGCCTATTTCGTATGAAGCGGGTCTTGTCAAAGAGTAGCTGGTTCTGCACTTCAAAGGCTATCATTTCACAAGCCTTTCGTTCACATGCTAACTCAAATCTCAAAGAGAATCAATGTGCAAGAACCTCCTGCTTCAGACCTTGATTATCCTGCAAGAGATAGAGTGATTCTTCCATTCTCTCGGATGGGGCTTTCTCGTACAAAGTGTGTGTTCCTCCAGAATGAAAATGCTGGGAGGTAGGTAGTATTACTTTTACCAGTTATCTCCATTCACAAAGCTAAACAAAGTGCTAGACCTGCTTGCTTCTAACATTAAAGCTTCTCCTCCAAGCTTGCTTCTAATATTAAAGCTTCTCCTCCAAGAGCTACAGCACTTCTTCCTTTCACTTGAATAGAGCCATTTAGCACAAAGTTGATTTTCCTCACACAAGAAAACAATGAGAGACAGGCAGTATTCCTTTCTTCAGCTCACCCAATTGACAATAGTAAACCAGGCCCTAGGCCGTCTTGCTTCGCACATTAATGATTCTCTTGCAACAGTTGCAGTGCTTCTTCCATTCTCTTGTGAGGGTCGATTTACCACAGAGCTGATGTTCTTCACCCATGAAAACACTGAGTTAGGCAGTATTCCTTTGCACAGTTAACTCTGTTCACCACGGTAGACAAGGTGCTGGACCCTCTTGCTTCTAACATTAAGGATTGTCTGTCCACTGCTACAGTGCCTCTTCCATTCACTTTAAAGGGGCTGTTTTACAGAAAGTTGATGTTCTTCACACTTTAACACGCTGACAGATAGGCACTATTGCTTTCGCACACTAATGTAATTCTCCCTTTTTAACAATGTGTTAAGTTGTCTTGTTTGCAGCATTAATGGTTCTCTTACAAGGGCTACAGTGTTTCTTCCTTGCACTTTAAATGCATTATTGGGCACAGAGTAATATTCAACACGCATGAAAACACTGAGTGATAGGCAGTATTCGTTTAAACAAGTACCACCATTATCCTTGGAAAACACGGTGCTTGACCCTCCTGCTTCTAACATTCACAATTCTCTTAAAGGAGATGCCGTGCTTCATCCATCCACTACTAAGATGAGATTTAGCACAAAATTGATGTTCCTCACCCATGAAAACAATGAGACTTAGGCAGTATTCCTTTCAACAGGTAACTGAATTCCCAATTTTAAAGGAGGTGCCAGATCCTCTTGCTAATAAAATGAAAGATTCTCTTCCAATATCTACAGTGTATCTTCCTTTCACTTGTGGGGGCAATTTAGCACCAAGTTGACGTTTCTCTCCCATGAAATCATTGAGAGGTAGGCAGTATTCCTTTGCACAGTTAACTCTGTTCACCACGGTAACCAAGGTGTTAGACCCTCTTGCTTCTAACATTAAGGATTGTCTGTATACTGCTACAGTGCTTCTTCCATTCACTTTAAAGGGGCGATTTTATAGAAAGCCGATGTTCCCCACACGTTAAAACGCTGACAGATAGGCAGTTCTGCTATCACACACTTATGTAATTCCCCCTTGTAAACAATGTGCTAAGTTGTCTTGTTTGTAACATTAATGGTTCCCTTACAAGGGAAGCAGTGCTTCTTCCTTCCACTTGAAAAGGGCTATTTTTCACAATGATAATGTTCTTCACACTTTAAAAGTCTGAGAGATAGGCAGTATTCCTTTAAAAAGTGAACTCTATTCTCACTGCTAAACAAAGTGCTAGAGCCTCTTGCTGCTGCTCTTCATGGTTTTGCTCCATGACAAACTGCCCTTGTTCAATTCACCTACATGCAGCTATTTGGCACAATGCTGATGCACCTCACCCATTCAAAAACTAAGTAGGAGGCAGGAATCCAGTCAACAGGTAACTCACTTCTAGGGAATCAAAGTGCAAGACATTCCTGCCTCTCACACATCGTGTAGTGCCAGGAGATACAAGTGTTTGCCTATTTGCTATGAAGCAGGTATGTGTCAAAGAGTAGCTGGTTCTGCACTTCAAAGGCTATCATTTCACAAGCATTCCTTTCACAGGCTAACTCAAATCTCAAGGAGAAACAACGTGCCGGAACCTCCTGCTTCAGACCTTGATCTCCTGCAAGAGATAGAGTGATTCTTCCATTCTCTCGAATGGGGCTTTCTTGTACAATGTTCGTGTTCCTCCACAATGAAAATGCTGAGAGGTAGGTAGTATTCCTTTAACCAGCTATCTCCATTCACAATGCTAAGCAAAGTGCTAGACCTGCTTGCTTCTGACATGAATGGTTCTCTTACAAGAGCTGCAGTACTTCTTCCTTTCACTTGTAGGGGCGACCTAGCACAAATGTGATTTTTTTCACCCATGAAAACGATGTGACAGGCAGTATTCCTTTAAACAGTTAACTCAATTCACTATGCTAAATAAGGGGCCACACCCTCTTGCTTCTACCATTAATGATTGTCTTACAAGTGCTCCAGCACTTCTTCCTTTCACTTGCATAGAGCCATTTAGCACAAAGTTGATTTTCCTCACACAAGAAAACAATGAGAGACAGGCAGTATTTCTTTCTTCAGCTCACTCAAATCACAATACTAAACCAGGCCCTAGGCCGTCTTGCTTCTCACATTAATGATACTCTTGCAAGAGTTGCAGTGCTTCTTCCATTCTCTTGTGAGGGTCGATTTACCACAGAGCTGATGTTCTTCACCCATGAAAACACTGAGTTAGGCAGTATTTCTTTGCACAGTTAACTCTGTTCACCACGGTAGACAAGGTGCTGGACCCTCTTGCTTCTAACATTAAGGATTGTCTGTCCACTGCTACAGTGCTTCTTCCATTCACTTTAAAGGGGCGATTTTATACAAAGCTGATGTACTCCACACGTTAAAACGCTGACAGATAGGCAGTTCTGCTATCACACACTTATGTAATTCCCCCTTGTAAACAATGTGCTAAGTTGTCTTGTTTGTAACATTAATGGTTCCCTTACAAGGGAAGCAGTGCTTCTTCCTTCCACTTGAAAAGGGCTATTTTTCACAATGATAATGTTCTTCACACTTTAAAAGTCTGAGAGATAGGCAGTATTCCTTTAAAAAGTGAACTCTATTCTCACTGCTAAACAAAGTGCTAGAGCCTCTTGCTGCTGCTCTTCATGGTTTTGCTCCATGACAAACTGCCCTTGTTCAATTCACCTACATGCAGCTATTTGGCACAATGCTGATGCACCTCACCCATTCAAAAACTCAGTAGTAGGCAGGATTCCACTCAACTGGTAACTCACTTTTTCTAGGGAAACAAGGTGCAAGGCATTCCTGCCTCTCACACATCGTGTAGTGCCATGAGATACAATTGTTTGCCTATTTCGTATGAAGCGGGTCTTGTCAAAGAGTAGCTGGTTCTGCACTTCAAAGGCTATCATTTCACAAGCCTTTCGTTCACATGCTAACTCAAATCTCAAAGAGAATCAATGTGCAAGAACCTCCTGCTTCAGACCTTGATTATCCTGCAAGAGATAGAGTGATTCTTCCATTCTCTCGGATGGGGCTTTCTCGTACAAAGTGTGTGTTCCTCCAGAATGAAAATGCTGGGAGGTAGGTAGTATTACTTTTACCAGTTATCTCCATTCACAAAGCTAAACAAAGTGCTAGACCTGCTTGCTTCTAACATTAAAGCTTCTCCTCCAAGCTTGCTTCTAACATTAAAGCTTCTCCTCCAAGAGCTCCAGCACTTCTTCCTTTCACTTGCATAGAGCCATTTAGCACAAAGTTGATTTTCCTCACACAAGAAAACAATGAGAGACAGGCAGTATTCCTTTCTTCAGCTCACCCAATTGACAATAGTAAACCAGGCCCTAGGCCGTCTTGCTTCGCACATTAATGATTCTCTTGCAACAGTTGCAGTGCTTCTTCCATTCTCTTGTGAGGGTCGATTTACCACAGAGCTGATGTTCCTCACCCATGAAAACACTGAGTTAGGCAGTATTCCTTTGCACAGTTAACTCTGTTCACCACGGTAGACAAGGTGCTGGACCCTCTTGCTTCTAACATTAAGGATTGTCTGTCCACTGCTACAGTGCTTCTTCCATTCACTTTAAAGGGGCTGTTTTACAGAAAGTTGATGTTCTTCACACTTTAACACGCTGACAGATAGGCACTATTGCTTTCGCACACTAATGTAATTCTCCCTTGTTAACAATGTGTTAAGTTGTCTTGTTTGCAGCATTAATGGTTCTCTTACAAGGGCTACAGTGTTTCTTCCTTGCACTTTAAATGCATTATTGGGCACAGAGTAATATTCAACACGCATGAAAACACTGAGTGATAGGCAGTATTCGTTTAAACAAGTACCACCATTATCCTTGGAAAACACGGTGCTTGACCCTCCTGCTTCTAACATTCACAATTCTCTTAAAGGAGATGCCGTGCTTCATCCATCCACTACTAAGATGAGATTTAGCACAAAATTGATGTTCCTCACCCATGAAAACAATGAGACTTAGGCAGTATTCCTTTCAACAGGTAACTGAATTCCCAATTTTAAAGGAGGTGCCAGATCCTCTTGCTAATAAAATGAAAGATTCTCTTCCAATATCTACAGTGTATTCTTCCTTTCACTTGTGGGGGCAATTTAGCACCAAGTTGACGTTTCTCTCCCATGAAATCATTGAGAGGTAGGCAGTATTCCTTTGCACAGTTAACTCTGTTCACCACGGTAAACAAGGTGTTAGACCCTCTTGCTTCTAACATTAAGGATTGTCTGTATACTGCTACAGTGCTTCTTCCATTCACTTTAAAGGGGCGATTTTATAGAAAGCCGATGTTCCCCACACGTTAAAACGCTGACAGATAGGCAGTTCTGCTATCACACACTTATGTAATTCCCCCTTGTAAACAATGTGCTAAGTTGTCTTGTTTGTAACATTAATGGTTCCCTTACAAGGGAAGCAGTGCTTCTTCCTTCCACTTGAAAAGGGCTATTTTTCACAATGATAATGTTCTTCACACTTTAAAAGTCTGAGAGATAGGCAGTATTCCTTTAAAAAGTGAACTCTATTCTCACTGCTAAACAAAGTGCTAGAGCCTCTTGCTGCTGCTCTTCATGGTTTTGCTCCATGACAAACTGCCCTTGTTCAATTCACCTACATGCAGCTATTTGGCACAATGCTGATGCACCTCACCCATTCAAAAACTAAGTAGGAGGCAGGAATCCAGTCAACAGGTAACTCACTTCTAGGGAATCAAAGTGCAAGACATTCCTGCCTCTCACACATCGTGTAGTGCCAGGAGATACAAGTGTTTGCCTATTTGCTATGAAGCAGGTATGTGTCAAAGAGTAGCTGGTTCTGCACTTCAAAGGCTATCATTTCACAAGCATTCCTTTCACAGGCTAACTCAAATCTCAAGGAGAAACAACGTGCCGGAACCTCCTGCTTCAGACCTTGATCTCCTGCAAGAGATAGAGTGATTCTTCCATTCTCTCGAATGGGGCTTTCTTGTACAATGTTCGTGTTCCTCCACAATGAAAATGCTGAGAGGTAGGTAGTATTCCTTTAACCAGCTATCTCCATTCACAATGCTAAGCAAAGTGCTAGACCTGCTTGCTTCTGACATGAATGGTTCTCTTACAAGAGCTGCAGTACTTCTTCCTTTCACTTGTAGGGGCGACCTAGCACAAATGTGATTTTTTTCACCCATGAAAACGATGTGACAGGCAGTATTCCTTTAAACAGTTAACTCAATTCACTATGCTAAATAAGGGGCCACACCCTCTTGCTTCTACCATTAATGATTGTCTTACAAGTGCTCCAGCACTTCTTCCTTTCACTTGCATAGAGCCATTTAGCACAAAGTTGATTTTCCTCACACAAGAAAACAATGAGAGACAGGCAGTATTTCTTTCTTCAGCTCACTCAAATCACAATACTGAACCAGGCCCTAGGCCGTCTTGCTTCTCACATTAATGATACTCTTGCAAGAGTTGCAGTGCTTCTTCCATTCTCTTGTGAGGGTCGATTTACCACAGAGCTGATGTTCTTCACCCATGAAAACACTGAGTTAGGCAGTATTTCTTTGCACAGTTAACTCTGTTCACCACGGTAGACAAGGTGCTGGACCCTCTTGCTTCTAACATTAAGGATTGTCTGTCCACTGCTACAGTGCTTCTTCCATTCACTTTAAAGGGGCGATTTTATACAAAGCTGATGTACTCCACACGTTAAAACGCTGACAGATAGGCAGTTCTGCTATCACACACTTATGTAATTCCCCCTTGTAAACAATGTGCTAAGTTGTCTTGTTTGTAACATTAATGGTTCCCTTACAAGGGAAGCAGTGCTTCTTCCTTCCACTTGAAAAGGGCTATTTTTCACAATGATAATGTTCTTCACACTTTAAAAGTCTGAGAGATAGGCAGTATTCCTTTAAAAAGTGAACTCTATTCTCACTGCTAAACAAAGTGCTAGAGCCTCTTGCTGCTGCTCTTCATGGTTTTGCTCCATGACAAACTGCCCTTGTTCAATTCACCTACATGCAGCTATTTGGCACAATGCTGATGCACCTCACCCATTCAAAAACTCAGTAGTAGGCAGGATTCCACTCAACTGGTAACTCACTTTTTCTAGGGAAACAAGGTGCAAGGCATTCCTGCCTCTCACACATCGTGTAGTGCCATGAGATACAATTGTTTGCCTATTTCGTATGAAGCGGGTCTTGTCAAAGAGTAGCTGGTTCTGCACTTCAAAGGCTATCATTTCACAAGCCTTTCGTTCACATGCTAACTCAAATCTCAAAGAGAATCAATGTGCAAGAACCTCCTGCTTCAGACCTTGATTATCCTGCAAGAGATAGAGTGATTCTTCCATTCTCTCGGATGGGGCTTTCTCGTACAAAGTGTGTGTTCCTCCAGAATGAAAATGCTGGGAGGTAGGTAGTATTACTTTTACCAGTTATCTCCATTCACAAAGCTAAACAAAGTGCTAGACCTGCTTGCTTCTAACATTAAAGCTTCTCCTCCAAGCTTGCTTCTAACATTAAAGCTTCTCCTCCAAGAGCTCCAGCACTTCTTCCTTTCACTTGCATAGAGCCATTTAGCACAAAGTTGATTTTCCTCACACAAGAAAACAATGAGAGACAGGCAGTATTCCTTTCTTCAGCTCACCCAATTGACAATAGTAAACCAGGCCCTAGGCCGTCTTGCTTCGCACATTAATGATTCTCTTGCAACAGTTGCAGTGCTTCTTCCATTCTCTTGTGAGGGTCGATTTACCACAGAGCTGATGTTCTTCACCCATGAAAACACTGAGTTAGGCAGTATTCCTTTGCACAGTTAACTCTGTTCACCACGGTAGACAAGGTGCTGGACCCTCTTGCTTCTAACATTAAGGATTGTCTGTCCACTGCTACAGTGCTTCTTCCATTCACTTTAAAGGGGCTGTTTTACAGAAAGTTGATGTTCTTCACACTTTAACACGCTGACAGATAGGCACTATTGCTTTCGCACACTAATGTAATTCTCCCTTGTTAACAATGTGTTAAGTTGTCTTGTTTGCAGCATTAATGGTTCTCTTACAAGGGCTACAGTGTTTCTTCCTTGCACTTTAAATGCATTATTGGGCACAGAGTAATATTCAACACGCATGAAAACACTGAGTGATAGGCAGTATTCGTTTAAACAAGTACCACCATTATCCTTGGAAAACACGGTGCTTGACCCTCCTGCTTCTAACATTCACAATTCTCTTAAAGGAGATGCCGTGCTTCATCCATCCACTACTAAGATGAGATTTAGCACAAAATTGATGTTCCTCACCCATGAAAACAATGAGACTTAGGCAGTATTCCTTTCAACAGGTAACTGAATTCCCAATTTTAAAGGAGGTGCCAGATCCTCTTGCTAATAAAATGAAAGATTCTCTTCCAATATCTACAGTGTATTCTTCCTTTCACTTGTGGGGGCAATTTAGCACCAAGTTGACGTTTCTCTCCCATGAAATCATTGAGAGGTAGGCAGTATTCCTTTGCACAGTTAACTCTGTTCACCACGGTAAACAAGGTGTTAGACCCTCTTGATTCTAACATTAAGGATTGTCTGTATACTGCTACAGTGCTTCTTCCATTCACTTTAAAGGGGCGATTTTATAGAAAGCCGATGTTCCCCACACGTTAAAACGCTGACAGATAGGCAGTTCTGCTATCACATACTTATGTAATTCCCCCTTGTAAACAATGTGCTAAGTTGTCTTGTTTGTAACATTAATGGTTCCCTTACAAGGGAAGCAGTGCTTCTTCCTTCCACTTGAAAAGGGCTATTTTTCACAATGATAATGTTCTTCACACTTTAAAAGTCTGAGAGATAGGCAGTATTCCTTTAAAAAGTGAACTCTATTCTCACTGCTAAACAAAGTGCTAGAGCCTCTTGCTGCTGCTCTTCATGGTTTTGCTCCATGACAAACTGCCCTTGTTCAATTCACCTACATGCAGCTATTTGGCACAATGCTGATGCACCTCACCCATTCAAAAACTAAGTAGGAGGCAGGAATCCAGTCAACAGGTAACTCACTTCTAGGGAATCAAAGTGCAAGACATTCCTGCCTCTCACACATCGTGTAGTGCCAGGAGATACAAGTGTTTGCCTATTTGCTATGAAGCAGGTATGTGTCAAAGAGTAGCTGGTTCTGCACTTCAAAGGCTATCATTTCACAAGCATTCCTTTCACAGGCTAACTCAAATCTCAAGGAGAAACAACGTGCCGGAACCTCCTGCTTCAGACCTTGATCTCCTGCAAGAGATAGAGTGATTCTTCCATTCTCTCGAATGGGGCTTTCTTGTACAATGTTCGTGTTCCTCCACAATGAAAATGCTGAGAGGTAGGTAGTATTCCTTTAACCAGCTATCTCCATTCACAATGCTAAGCAAAGTGCTAGACCTGCTTGCTTCTGACATGAATGGTTCTCTTACAAGAGCTGCAGTACTTCTTCCTTTCACTTGTAGGGGCGACCTAGCACAAATGTGATTTTTTTCACCCATGAAAACGATGTGACAGGCAGTATTCCTTTAAACAGTTAACTCAATTCACTATGCTAAATAAGGGGCCACACCCTCTTGCTTCTACCATTAATGATTGTCTTACAAGTGCTCCAGCACTTCTTCCTTTCACTTGCATAGAGCCATTTAGCACAAAGTTGATTTTCCTCACACAAGAAAACAATGAGAGACAGGCAGTATTTCTTTCTTCAGCTCACTCAAATCACAATACTGAACCAGGCCCTAGGCCGTCTTGCTTCTCACATTAATGATACTCTTGCAAGAGTTGCAGTGCTTCTTCCATTCTCTTGTGAGGGTCGATTTACCACAGAGCTGATGTTCTTCACCCATGAAAACACTGAGTTAGGCAGTATTTCTTTGCACAGTTAACTCTGTTCACCACGGTAGACAAGGTGCTGGACCCTCTTGCTTCTAACATTAAGGATTGTCTGTCCACTGCTACAGTGCTTCTTCCATTCACTTTAAAGGGGCGATTTTATACAAAGCTGATGTACTCCACACGTTAAAACGCTGACAGATAGGCAGTTCTGCTATCACACACTTATGTAATTCCCCCTTGTAAACAATGTGCTAAGTTGTCTTGTTTGTAACATTAATGGTTCCCTTACAAGGGAAGCAGTGCTTCTTCCTTCCACTTGAAAAGGGCTATTTTTCACAATGATAATGTTCTTCACACTTTAAAAGTCTGAGAGATAGGCAGTATTCCTTTAAAAAGTGAACTCTATTCTCACTGCTAAACAAAGTGCTAGAGCCTCTTGCTGCTGCTCTTCATGGTTTTGCTCCATGACAAACTGCCCTTGTTCAATTCACCTACATGCAGCTATTTGGCACAATGCTGATGCACCTCACCCATTCAAAAACTCAGTAGTAGGCAGGATTCCACTCAACTGGTAACTCACTTTTTCTAGGGAAACAAGGTGCAAGGCATTCCTGCCTCTCACACATCGTGTAGTGCCATGAGATACAATTGTTTGCCTATTTCGTATGAAGCGGGTCTTGTCAAAGAGTAGCTGGTTCTGCACTTCAAAGGCTATCATTTCACAAGCCTTTCGTTCACATGCTAACTCAAATCTCAAAGAGAATCAATGTGCAAGAACCTCCTGCTTCAGACCTTGATTATCCTGCAAGAGATAGAGTGATTCTTCCATTCTCTCGGATGGGGCTTTCTCGTACAAAGTGTGTGTTCCTCCAGAATGAAAATGCTGGGAGGTAGGTAGTATTACTTTTACCAGTTATCTCCATTCACAAAGCTAAACAAAGTGCTAGACCTGCTTGCTTCTAACATTAAAGCTTCTCCTCCAAGCTTGCTTCTAACATTAAAGCTTCTCCTCCAAGAGCTCCAGCACTTCTTCCTTTCACTTGCATAGAGCCATTTAGCACAAAGTTGATTTTCCTCACACAAGAAAACAATGAGAGACAGGCAGTATTCCTTTCTTCAGCTCACCCAATTGACAATAGTAAACCAGGCCCTAGGCCGTCTTGCTTCGCACATTAATGATTCTCTTGCAACAGTTGCAGTGCTTCTTCCATTCTCTTGTGAGGGTCGATTTACCACAGAGCTGATGTTCTTCACCCATGAAAACACTGAGTTAGGCAGTATTCCTTTGCACAGTTAACTCTGTTCACCACGGTAGACAAGGTGCTGGACCCTCTTGCTTCTAACATTAAGGATTGTCTGTCCACTGCTACAGTGCTTCTTCCATTCACTTTAAAGGGGCTGTTTTACAGAAAGTTGATGTTCTTCACACTTTAACACGCTGACAGATAGGCACTATTGCTTTCGCACACTAATGTAATTCTCCCTTGTTAACAATGTGTTAAGTTGTCTTGTTTGCAGCATTAATGGTTCTCTTACAAGGGCTACAGTGTTTCTTCCTTGCACTTTAAATGCATTATTGGGCACAGAGTAATATTCAACACGCATGAAAACACTGAGTGATAGGCAGTATTCGTTTAAACAAGTACCACCATTATCCTTGGAAAACACGGTGCTTGACCCTCCTGCTTCTAACATTCACAATTCTCTTAAAGGAGATGCCGTGCTTCATCCATCCACTACTAAGATGAGATTTAGCACAAAATTGATGTTCCTCACCCATGAAAACAATGAGACTTAGGCAGTATTCCTTTCAACAGGTAACTGAATTCCCAATTTTAAAGGAGGTGCCAGATCCTCTTGCTAATAAAATGAAAGATTCTCTTCCAATATCTACAGTGTATTCTTCCTTTCACTTGTGGGGGCAATTTAGCACCAAGTTGACGTTTCTCTCCCATGAAATCATTGAGAGGTAGGCAGTATTCCTTTGCACAGTTAACTCTGTTCACCACGGTAAACAAGGTGTTAGACCCTCTTGATTCTAACATTAAGGATTGTCTGTATACTGCTACAGTGCTTCTTCCATTCACTTTAAAGGGGCGATTTTATAGAAAGCCGATGTTCCCCACACGTTAAAACGCTGACAGATAGGCAGTTCTGCTATCACATACTTATGTAATTCCCCCTTGTAAACAATGTGCTAAGTTGTCTTGTTTGTAACATTAATGGTTCCCTTACAAGGGAAGCAGTGCTTCTTCCTTCCACTTGAAAAGGGCTATTTTTCACAATGATAATGTTCTTCACACTTTAAAAGTCTGAGAGATAGGCAGTATTCCTTTAAAAAGTGAACTCTATTCTCACTGCTAAACAAAGTGCTAGAGCCTCTTGCTGCTGCTCTTCATGGTTTTGCTCCATGACAAACTGCCCTTGTTCAATTCACCTACATGCAGCTATTTGGCACAATGCTGATGCACCTCACCCATTCAAAAACTAAGTAGGAGGCAGGAATCCAGTCAACAGGTAACTCACTTCTAGGGAATCAAAGTGCAAGACATTCCTGCCTCTCACACATCGTGTAGTGCCAGGAGATACAAGTGTTTGCCTATTTGCTATGAAGCAGGTATGTGTCAAAGAGTAGCTGGTTCTGCACTTCAAAGGCTATCATTTCACAAGCATTCCTTTCACAGGCTAACTCAAATCTCAAGGAGAAACAACGTGCCGGAACCTCCTGCTTCAGACCTTGATCTCCTGCAAGAGATAGAGTGATTCTTCCATTCTCTCGAATGGGGCTTTCTTGTACAATGTTCGTGTTCCTCCACAATGAAAATGCTGAGAGGTAGGTAGTATTCCTTTAACCAGCTATCTCCATTCACAATGCTAAGCAAAGTGCTAGACCTGCTTGCTTCTGACATGAATGGTTCTCTTACAAGAGCTGCAGTACTTCTTCCTTTCACTTGTAGGGGCGACCTAGCACAAATGTGATTTTTTTCACCCATGAAAACGATGTGACAGGCAGTATTCCTTTAAACAGTTAACTCAATTCACTATGCTAAATAAGGGGCCACACCCTCTTGCTTCTACCATTAATGATTGTCTTACAAGTGCTCCAGCACTTCTTCCTTTCACTTGCATAGAGCCATTTAGCACAAAGTTGATTTTCCTCACACAAGAAAACAATGAGAGACAGGCAGTATTTCTTTCTTCAGCTCACTCAAATCACAATACTGAACCAGGCCCTAGGCCGTCTTGCTTCTCACATTAATGATACTCTTGCAAGAGTTGCAGTGCTTCTTCCATTCTCTTGTGAGGGTCGATTTACCACAGAGCTGATGTTCTTCACCCATGAAAACACTGAGTTAGGCAGTATTTCTTTGCACAGTTAACTCTGTTCACCACGGTAGACAAGGTGCTGGACCCTCTTGCTTCTAACATTAAGGATTGTCTGTCCACTGCTACAGTGCTTCTTCCATTCACTTTAAAGGGGCGATTTTATACAAAGCTGATGTACTCCACACGTTAAAACGCTGACAGATAGGCAGTTCTGCTATCACACACTTATGTAATTCCCCCTTGTAAACAATGTGCTAAGTTGTCTTGTTTGTAACATTAATGGTTCCCTTACAAGGGAAGCAGTGCTTCTTCCTTCCACTTGAAAAGGGCTATTTTTCACAATGATAATGTTCTTCACACTTTAAAAGTCTGAGAGATAGGCAGTATTCCTTTAAAAAGTGAACTCTATTCTCACTGCTAAACAAAGTGCTAGAGCCTCTTGCTGCTGCTCTTCATGGTTTTGCTCCATGACAAACTGCCCTTGTTCAATTCACCTACATGCAGCTATTTGGCACAATGCTGATGCACCTCACCCATTCAAAAACTCAGTAGTAGGCAGGATTCCACTCAACTGGTAACTCACTTTTTCTAGGGAAACAAGGTGCAAGGCATTCCTGCCTCTCACACATCGTGTAGTGCCATGAGATACAATTGTTTGCCTATTTCGTATGAAGCGGGTCTTGTCAAAGAGTAGCTGGTTCTGCACTTCAAAGGCTATCATTTCACAAGCCTTTCGTTCACATGCTAACTCAAATCTCAAAGAGAATCAATGTGCAAGAACCTCCTGCTTCAGACCTTGATTATCCTGCAAGAGATAGAGTGATTCTTCCATTCTCTCGGATGGGGCTTTCTCGTACAAAGTGTGTGTTCCTCCAGAATGAAAATGCTGGGAGGTAGGTAGTATTACTTTTACCAGTTATCTCCATTCACAAAGCTAAACAAAGTGCTAGACCTGCTTGCTTCTAACATTAAAGCTTCTCCTCCAAGCTTGCTTCTAACATTAAAGCTTCTCCTCCAAGAGCTCCAGCACTTCTTCCTTTCACTTGCATAGAGCCATTTAGCACAAAGTTGATTTTCCTCACACAAGAAAACAATGAGAGACAGGCAGTATTCCTTTCTTCAGCTCACCCAATTGACAATAGTAAACCAGGCCCTAGGCCGTCTTGCTTCGCACATTAATGATTCTCTTGCAACAGTTGCAGTGCTTCTTCCATTCTCTTGTGAGGGTCGATTTACCACAGAGCTGATGTTCTTCACCCATGAAAACACTGAGTTAGGCAGTATTCCTTTGCACAGTTAACTCTGTTCACCACGGTAGACAAGGTGCTGGACCCTCTTGCTTCTAACATTAAGGATTGTCTGTCCACTGCTACAGTGCTTCTTCCATTCACTTTAAAGGGGCTGTTTTACAGAAAGTTGATGTTCTTCACACTTTAACACGCTGACAGATAGGCACTATTGCTTTCGCACACTAATGTAATTCTCCCTTTTTAACAATGTGTTAAGTTGTCTTGTTTGCAGCATTAATGGTTCTCTTACAAGGGCTACAGTGTTTCTTCCTTGCACTTTAAATGCATTATTGGGCACAGAGTAATATTCAACACGCATGAAAACACTGAGTGATAGGCAGTATTCGTTTAAACAAGTACCACCATTATCCTTGGAAAACACGGTGCTTGACCCTCCTGCTTCTAACATTCACAATTCTCTTAAAGGAGATGCCGTGCTTCATCCATCCACTACTAAGATGAGATTTAGCACAAAATTGATGTTCCTCACCCATGAAAACAATGAGACTTAGGCAGTATTCCTTTCAACAGGTAACTGAATTCCCAATTTTAAAGGAGGTGCCAGATCCTCTTGCTAATAAAATGAAAGATTCTCTTCAATATCTACAGTGTATCTTCCTTTCACTTGTGGGGGCAATTTAGCACCAAGTTGATGTTTCTCTCCCATGAAATCATTGAGAGGTAGGCAGTATTCCTTTGCACAGTTAACTCTGTTCACCACGGTAAACAAGGTGTTAGACCCTCTTGCTTCTAACATTAAGGATTGTCTGATTACTGCTACAGTGCTTCTTCCATTAACTTTAAAGGGGCGATTTTATAGAAAGCCGATGTTCCCCACACGTTAAAACGCTGACAGATAGGCAGTTCTGCTATCACACACTTATGTAATTCCCCCTTGTAAACAATGTGCTAAGTTGTCTTGTTTGTAACATTAATGGTTCCCTTACAAGGGAAGCAGTGCTTCTTCCTTCCACTTGAAAAGGGCTATTTTTCACAATTATAATGTTCTTCACACTTTAAAAGTCTGAGAGATAGGCAGTATTCCTTTAAAAAGTGAACTCTATTCTCACTGCTAAACAAAGTGCTAGAGCCTTTTGCTGCTGCTCTTCATGGTTTTGCTCCATGACAAACTGCCCTTGTTCAATTCACCTACATGCAGCTATTTGGCACAATGCTGATGCACCTCACCCATTCAAAAACTCAGTAGGAGGCAGGAATCCAGTCAACAGGTAACTCACTTCTAGGGAATCAAAGTGCAAGACATTCCTGCCTCTCACACATCGTGTAGTGCCAGGAGGTACAAGTGTTTGCCTATTTGCTATGAAGCAGGTATGTGTCAAAGAGTAGCTAGTTCTGCACTTCAAAGGCTATCATTTCACAAGCATTCCTTTTGAAAGGAATAGGAGGTCTCAGCGGGCCCCAACCCCCTTGTTGGAGAAACCAGTACCAAACATCCCATGTAGATAAGATAAGCAATGCGGTAGGGCTCAGTTAGGGCATATAGAATGTGATGAATGTGAGTGGGGGGTACATGCAAGATGTGAAGTACGTGCAAGATGTGAGGTACGCGCAAGATGTGCTCTGCCTGCTTGCCCAATGTTGATAACGAAAATATGCATGCCACCGCAGTCTATATAAGATTTCCCCTAAAGAGGCTCAGGGTCGTGTTTTCCTAACCGGTCCTGCGTGTCCGTGTGGGAGCTCGACCCTGGCTAGCCAGCCCAATAAACTCTGCTTTGTTGATTGTATTCTCGCCTGGCTCTCTGTCTCTCGGGGGAATAGGATTCCGGGTCCTAACATTTGGAGGTCCCACCGAGATTTCATTTTCTCGAGAGACAGAACCTGCCTGTGAGAAAGCAGGGGCGATCCCAAGTCCTAGGCGTTGGGAGGGGATCCCAGACCCTCATTTGGAGGAACTTGAGTGTTCCATTTGGGCCGCGGCGGGGATTCGGCCAATCCCCAGGGAGATTCATTCTGGGAATCTCGCAAGGAGGACCACAGGGTCCTATTGGGAGAGGCTTTCCTCTCATTTGGGCTCGAGCATTTTAGGAACCCTGGCGCCAGGTGAAGAACTAATTGAGCTAGTCGAACGACCACCCGTCAAGTGGACCCCTTTCGGCCTGATATCCCAGTTGGACGGTGAGGAGGTTGAATGGGGTGCGCACCAGTGTGAGAGAAGGACCGGTCCGAGCGAGTGCTGGAGAGTGTTGTGTGTGTGTGGAATTATTGTTGCCTTTACCCTTTTTGTTCTATCTCTCTTGGTGTTTGAGTCTCCTTCCACAATGGGACAGGGACAAACAACCCCAAAGTCTCTGATCCTTTCTCACTTTCCAGAAGTTAAAGAAAGGGCCTTAAATGCGGGTCTGGTCATCAAGAAAGGTAAGTTCGACACCTTTTGTTCTGCAGAGTGGCCCACCTTTGGAGTCGGGTGGCCCATTCAAGGTTCCCTCTCCCTAGACCTGATCACTAAGGTTAAAGCAGTCATTTTTCAGCCAGACAATCGAGGCCATCCAGACCAAGTTCCTTACATTTTGGTTTGGGAGGATCTGGTGAGGAACCCTCCCCCTTGGTTAACAGTTTTTCTGACCCACCCCTCCAGTTCGGCCCCCGGGGCTAAAACCCCAGTCACGCCCGCCTTGGTCATAAAGGAGGAGGAAAAACTTCCTCTTCCCACCTTGACCGGTCCTCAAATTAGGGCATCTCCTTCACCATCTCTGGTCTTACCAGAGAGTTCCCCCCTTTACCCATCCCTCGCAGGGGCAGAGGAAGATCGGCCGCCTCCATACGTGACTCCCCCTGGCCAAGCCAGTGCCCCGGAGGAGGAAATTTCCTCATCCTCCTCAACAGGACTGGCAGCAGGAGGAGGAATGGGTCGAAGACTTCGCCCCCGAGGGATCCGGGAAAGGGAGGGGGAAGACGGGCCCCCCTCATCAACACAGGGGGAGGAAACTGTCCCTACACTTCCAGTCCGGATGGTGGGCCAAGGGGGACCGGGAGGAGGGCAACAGTTTCAGTACTGGCCCTTCTCCTCCAGTGATCTATATAACTGGAGGACGCAGAACCCGCCCTTTTCTGAAGACCCCAAGTGTCTCATAGATCTCCTGGAGTCCATCATGCATACACACCGTCCCACTTGGGATGACTGTCATCAGCTGCTCAATACTCTTTTTACGACGGAGGAACGAGAGCGCATCCTCAACGAAGCGAGGAAGAACGTCTTTGGGGATAATGGGAGACCCACAACTCTCCAACCGGCCATAGACGAGGCTTTTCCCCTACGCCGCCCTAATTGGGATTTCGGGACCGCAGAAGGTAGGGAGCGTCTTCGGATCTACTGCCAGACTCTTATGGCCGGTCTCCGAGCGGCCGCCAGAAGGCCCACCAATTTTGCAAAAGTGAAAGCAGTCGTTCAAAGGGAAAACGAAAGCCCAGCCGGTTTCTTAGAGTGCCTCTATGAGGCATACCGTCAGTACACCCCTATTGACCCTGAGGCGGACCTCCACCGGTCTGCTGTGGTACTCTCATTCATTAATCAGGCAGCTCCAGACATTAGGAGAAAACTCAATAAACAGGAAAACTTAGGGGAGATGACTATAAGGGAAATGCTGCAGGTAGCAGAAAAGGTCTTTACCGCTAGGGAAACTCCAGAAGAAAGGGAGGAAAGACAGAGAAAGGAAGACAGGGAGGCCCAGGAGAAATTGAGAAAGGAGGACCAGGAGTTCCAGGCTAAGGAAAACCGAAAGCAACAGAGAGAAATGGCTCGTATTTTCCTAGCGGGTGTCCGGGACCAACCCAGGGGAGGGGGCCACGCCAGGACCCCGGATAAGGAACACTGTTTTTACTGTAAGGAAACGGGGCATTGGAAGAGAGAATGTCCTAAGTTAAAGGGAAGAAGAGGGTTTGGAAGGAGACCGGGGGAAAACAGGGAAAGGGAACGAGCAGTAGAGCAGGCCAGAGTCCTCCTAGCCGGAGAAGAGGACTGAAGGAGACGGGGCTCAGACCCCCTCCCCGAGTCCTGGGTAACAATGCATGTGGAGGGGAAGCCGATGGGGTTCATGGTGGATACCGGCGCCCAATATTCGGTTTTAAACAAGGCACATGGACCTTTGAACAAGGCACGAACAAGTGTTGTTCAGGGGGCCACCGGTACGCAGTTATGTACATGGACTACCAAAAGAAAGGTGAACTTAGGAAAACACCAGGTCACACACTCCTTCTTGGTCGTCCCTGAGAGCCCCGCTCCCCTGCTCGGACGGGACCTACTCACCAAAATAGGGGCCCATATCCATTTTGAACCAGATGGAATAATTGTGACTGATCGAGAAGGGAGCCCGATTCATGTCTTGTCCCTATCATTGGCTGACGAGCATCGTCTGTTTGAGAGTCAACAGGAACCAGGAGGGGACATGACTCATTGGGTAAAAAGATTTCCCACGGCCTGGGCGGAGACTGCGGGAACCGGCCTCGCCAAACACCTCCCGCCCGTAGTTATACAATTGAAGGCTTCTGCTCTCCCCATTCGGGTGAAACAGTATCCTATGCCTGAGGAGGCCCGAAGAGGCATAGCCCCTCATATCCACAGGCTAATAAAGGAAGGAGTACTGCGACCTTGTCAGTCTGCCTGGAATACTCCTCTGCTCCCCGTCCGAAAGCCGGGAAGCGGGGACTATAGGTCTGTGCAAGACCTACGAAAGGTAAACGAGCGGACGGAGGACATTCATCCCACCGTTCCGAATCCCTATACCTTGCTCAGCCACCTACCCCCCTCGCAAGTATGGTATACAACCCTTGATTTGAAAGATGCTTTCTTCAGCATTCCATTGTCAGAAATTAGTCAGCCGCTATTTGCTTTCGAATGGCAAGAAGATGGGGGCCAATCTCGACAGCTCACTTGGACCAGACTGCCGCAAGGATTTAAAAACTCTCCCACCCTGTTTAATGAGGCCCTGAGCCAGGACCTGGAACCTTTTCGTCGGAGCCACCCACGAGTCACTCTATTACAGTATGTTGATGACTTACTGTTAGCGGCAGAAACCCGAGAGGAGTGCATCAAGGCTACTGAACACCTGCTAACGGAATTAGGTGAGCTGGGGTATCGGGCAAGTGCCAAGAAAACTCACATCTGTAAAAGGTCAGTGACATATTTGGGTTATCGGATTGCAGATGGGGCAAGATGGCTGACTGATGCCATGAAACAGACTATTCTGGCTATCCCATCCCCGACATCCACTAGGGGGGTGAGAGAATTCCTGGGCTCCGCGGGGTTCTGTAGACTCTGGATTCCAGGATTTGCGGAAATAGCCAGACCCCTATATGAGGCCACCAAAGAAGCTCCAGATTGGAGTTGGGGAGAGAGAGAACAACAGGCCTTTGAGCAGCTAAAAGACGCTCTTTTGCAGGCCCCTGCCTTAGCCTTGCCAGATCCTACAAGACCATTCACTCTGTTTGTAGATGAGAAAAAGGGGGTAGCCAAAGGAGTCTTGACCCAACAGCTAGGTCCCTGGAAGAGACCAGTGGCATACTTTTCCAAGAAATTAGATGCAGTAGCGGCAGGATGGCCCCCCTGCCTCCGCATCATAGCGGCCATTGCCGTGCTGGTGAGAGAAGCCGATAAACTAACCTTTGGACAGGCCCTCTGGGTAACGGCCCCTCACCCGGTGGAGGGAATCCTTAAACAACCCCCTGGGAAATGGATGACGAATGCCAGGCTCACCCACTACCAGGGGCTCTTGTTGGATTCCCCTCGGATCACATTCACAGATCCCGTAATCCTGAACCCTGCCACCTTGTTGCCTAACCCGGAACTGCAGACACCTGTCCATAACTGCAAAGAATTCCTCTCCGAAGTTACACAGGTACGGGCTGACCTAAAGGATACCCCCCTGTCCGCCTGCAAATTAAACTGGTACACGGATGGAAGCAGTTTTTTCCAAGATGGAGCCCGAAGGGCAGGGGCAGCTGTAGTCGACCAAGAAGGAAATACGGTATGGAGCAGCGCCCTCCCACCCAGAACATCAGCCCAAAAAGCGGAATTAATTGCCTTGGCAGAGGCCCTGGAGAGGGCAAAAGAAAAGTGAGTCAATATCTACACCGATAGCCGCTATGCTTTCGGTACCATCCATGTCCACGGGGCCATCTATCGCGAAAGAGGATTCCGCACAGCAGAAGGAAAACATCTAAAGAACCTAGCCAAAGTCCAGCGTCTATTAATGGCAGTGGAAAAACCAAAGGCAGTGGCAGTGATGTATGTCCCAGGCCACCAGTCTGCCAAGACGCCGGAAGCTGTCGGTAACAACAGAGCAGATCAAGAAGCAAAGAGAGTAGCAATGGTGAGTCCTCCCATGGAGACAGGGCAACCTTCCACGGTTGCGGCGATAGACGTGCCGGTCCCAGAGCTCCCTCCGCTACCCCCCCGACCAGAATACTCCACAGAGGATTTCACTTGGATGAGAGCCCACTCCCCCTTTAGAGAAGGGGAAGACGGATGGAAAAGCGACTTGGAAGGCAAGTTAATTCTGCCTGAAAAACTCGGACGATTCCTGTTGGCTAACTTACATAAGTCCACCCATTTGGGGCGGAGAAAATTACTAGACTTGTTGACATCTGCGCAGCTCCGATTTCCGAACCAGACCATAACAGTCCGCCAAATTGTGGAAGATTGTGCCAGCTGCACAATCATGAAACCAGGACGAAGGGAGGGGCACCATACAGGTACTCGGGAACGGGGGAGGGCTCCGGAAAGAAGTTGAAAAGTGGATTTTACTGAGGTAAAACCGGGAAAGTTTGGGTACAAATATTTGCTGGTATTCATAGATACCTTTTCAGGCTGGGTGGAGGCTTTTCCTACAAAGAAGGAGACGAGTCAGGTAGTGGCAAAGGCTTTGCTAGAGGAAATCATACCCAGATATGGGGTGCCCGAGGCAATTGGGTCAGATAACGGTCCGGCTTTTGTTAGTAAAGTCCTGCAGGGACTAGATCAGACTATGGGGGCCAATTGGAAGCTACATTGTGAATATAACCCCCAGAGCTCAGGGCAAGTAGAAAGGATGAATAGGACACTAAAGGAGACTTTAGCCAAATTGGCCCTGGAGACTGGCGGTGATTGGGTGACGCTCCTTCCCTTGGCCATCTTCCGAGTCCGGAACTCCCCCTATGTCCATGGGCTAACTCCCTTTGAGATCCTGTATGGGGCTCCACCCCCCATCATTCAGAGGACCTTAAGCCCAGAACTAGGTGATCTGGCCCCAAATTACCTGACCATGTTGCAGGCTTTAGCTAAAGTGCAACAACGGATTTGGCCCTTAATTCAAGCATACCACGCTGTTAAGAGGGACCCGGCTCCGGAACATGGCATAGTCCCAGGTGACATGGTATGGGTTAAAAGGCATCAGTCCAAAACCCTAGAGCCTAGATGGAAAGGACCTTATGTTGTACTGTTTACTACCCCTACCGCCCTCAAGGTCGACGGGATTGCAGCATGGGTACACCATTCCCATGTAAGACGGGCTCACCCTCCAGAGAAAAAACAGGAAAATTGGTCCGCACGGAAGCATCCAACAAACCCACTCAAGCTCCGGCTGATACGGGATGCTCCGAAAAACGAGAACACTCCAGATGCTCCGCAGCCCTCCTAGAATGGGATTATCACCTGGGTCCACTACACCCACATCAGACCGGCAGATCCGGTAGCTATGAAGAAAGGCTTCCTGCCAACAAGAAGGGTGTCCCACCACAAGGAAAATTTTTTCAAACTCAAACTTCATACTGGACCTCGGTAACTTTATTCCTTTTTCTAACCCTGTCCACCACTTGCTGGGGGCATACAAATCCACATCAACCTTTTAACCTGACCTGGATGATTGTAGATGTGTCCACAGGAGACATTCTTAACCAGACCTCCAAGGTGACCCCTCCCAGCACCTGGTTCCCAAAATTATACTTTGACTTAAGGGCCTTATTCACTGGCAGGGGACAATGGGATTTGCGCCAAAGTTACTTCTATGTCTGCCCCGCTCCCCAACCCAACCACAGAAAAAAATGTGGAGGAATCGCAGACTATTATTGTAAGTCATGGGGTTGTGAGAGCTCAGGGGATATATGGTGGCCACCCCCCGAACAGGGGGACCTTATTCAATTAAGTAGAGTCTCTCAATCTGGCATTACATACCACCAACCTAGACCTATAAATAAGGGATGCCCAACTCCCCCCAATTGTAATCCCATTATGATAAATTTCACTGATTTAGGAAAAAAGGCAACGAATTGGGAATTGGGTAAATCCTGGGGAGTCAGACTCTACAAAACAAATCATCCAGGAGCCCTTTTTACTTTGCGGCGTGTGCAACAACCAGTCTCTACTCTAACAATAGGCCCTAATAAGGTACTTAGGCCACCCTATGTAAAGCCACCTCCCCAACCTCCCACAGCTCATCACCTTCCCTCAACCATAGCCCGGGCTAATGTTACAACTCCAAGACCATCAGAAACCAGCCCTCCCCTGGTGAGGCCCAGTCTCATGACCGCATCTAAAGACCCCCTCTGGGAGCTAGTGGGTGCTGCCTTCCTGACGTTAAACCACACCAACCCTAACATGACTAACTCCTGTTGGTTATGTTATGATGTGAGGCCCCCATTCTATGAGGCAATAGGGCTAAACACCACTCACGATACCTCATGTGAAGAAAACCCTACTCAATGTTCCTGGGGGGACCGTAAGAGAGGTCTGACCATACAGCAGGTAAGCGGACAAGGAACCTGCTTAGGAAAAGTGCCAAAGAACAGACGGGACTTATGTACTGTTATTAACGCCAGTTCTACCTGGGAAAATGCTATTAAATGGGTAATTCCAAAGGACAATGGGTGGTGGCTATGCTCGCGGTCTGGACTCACCCCGTGCCTATCAACTAAGGTGTTTAACAGCTCTAAAGAATTCTGTGTTATAGTGACTGTGCTGCCCCGCATCCTCTATCATTCGGAAGAGAGTCTATATTCATACTGGAATACAAAAATGGTTGAAAAAAGGAAAAAGAGAGAACCTATTTCCACAGTAACTATTGCTACCCTACTCAGCCTAGGGTTAGCGGGAGCAGGAACCGGCATAGCTTCTTTGGCCACCCAGCAGAAAGGGATGTCTTCGCTGCGTGCAGCCATAGACGAAGATATAGAGAGAATAGAAACCTCCATTAGCCACCTAGAAAAATCCCTCACTTCAATGTCTGAGGTAGTACTTCAAAACCGACGAGGTCTGGACTTGTTGTTCCTCCAAAAGGGGGGAGTATGTGTTGCTCTAGGAAGAATGTTGTTTTTACTCTGACCATACCGGAGTTGTTCGTGACTCCATGTCTAAACTTCGAAAGAGCCTGGAACAAAGAAAACGAGAAAGAGAGGCCGGGGAAAGCTGGTTCGAGTCTTGGTTTAACCAGTCCCCATGGTTGGCTACCCTTTTATCTGCATTGGCAGGGCCAATAATAATCAACCTATTACTTGTTACCATAGGACCCTGGATTCTAAACCGACTTATGACTTTTGTCAAAAGTCGAATTAATACTATCCAACTTCTGGTCCTCCGCCAACAATATCAGGCTCTTCATCCCCTTGAGAATGATTCCTCAATTTAGGCTGTAAGAAAAGGGGGGAATGAAAGGAATAGGAGGTCTCAGCGGGCCCCAACCCCCTTGTTGGAGAAACCAGTACCAAACATCCCATGTAGATAAGATAAGCAATGCGGCAGGGCTCAGTTAGGGCATATAGAATGTGGGGAATGTGAGTGGGGGGTACATGCAAGATGTGAAGTACGTGCAAGATGTGAGGTACGCGCAAGATGTGCTCTGCCTGCTTGCCCAATGTTGATAACGAAAATATGCATGCCACCGCAGTCTATATAAGATTTCCCCTAAAGAGGCTCAGGGTCGTGTTTTCCTAACCGGTCCTGCGTGTCCATGTGGGAGCTCGACCCTGGCTAGCCAGCCCAATAAACTCTGCTTTGTTGATTGCATTCTCGCCTGGCTCTCTGTCTCTCGGGGGAATAGGATTCCGGGTCCTAACACTTTCACATGCTAACTCAAATCTCAAGGAGAAACAACGTGCCGGAACCTCCTGCTTCAGACCTTGATCTCCTGCAAGAGATAGAGTGATTCTTCCATTCTCTCCAATGAGGCTTTCTTGTACAAAGTTCGTGTTCCTCCACAATGAAAATGCTGAGAGGTAGGTAGTATTCCTTTAACCAGCTATCTCCTTTCACAATGCTAAGCAAAGTGCTAGACCTGCTTGCTTCTGACATGAATGTTTCTCTTACAAGAGCTCCAGTACTTCTTCCTTTCACTTGTAGGGGCGACCTAGCAGAAATGTGATTTTTTCACCCATGAAAACGATGAGACAGGCAGTATTCCTTTAAACAGTTAACTCAATTCACTATCGTAAATAAGGGGCCACAAACTCTTGCTTCTACCATTAATGATTGTCTTACAAGTGCTCCAGCACTTCTTCCTTTCAGTTGCATAGAGCCATTTAGCACAAAGTTGATTTTCTTCACAGAAGAAAACAATGAGAGACAGGCAGTATTTCTTTCTTCAGCTCACTCAAATCACAATACTAAACCAGGCCCTAGGCCCTCTTGCTTCTCACATTAATGATACTCTTGCAAGAGTTGCAGTGCTTCTTCCATTCTTTTGAGGGTCGATTTACCACAGAGCTGATGTTCTTCACCCATGAAAACACTGAGTTAGGCAGTATTCCTTTGCACAGTTAACTCTGTTCACCACGGTAGACAAGGTGCTGGACCCTCTTGCTTCTAACATTAAGGATTGTCTGTCCACTGCTACAGTGCTTCTTCCGTTCACTTTAAAGGGGCTGTTTTACAGAAAGTTGATGTTCTTCACACTTTAACACGCTGACAGATAGGCACTATTGCTTTCGCACACTAATGTAATTCTCCCTTGTTAACAATGTGCTAAGTTGTCTTGTTTGCAACATTAATGGTTCTCTTACAAGGGCTACAGTGTTTCTTCCTTGCACTTTAAATGCATTATTGGGCACAGAGTAATATTCAACACGCATGAAAACACTGAGTGATAGGCAGTATTCCTTTAAACAAGTATCACCATTCTCCTTGGAAAAAACGGTGCTTGACCCTCCTGCTTCTAACATTCACAATTCTCTTAAAGGAGATGCCGTGCTTCATCCATCCACTACTAAGATGAGATTTAGCACAAAATTGATGTTCCTCACCCATGAAAACAATGAGACTTAGGCAGTATTCCTTTCAACAGGTAACTGAATTCCCAATTTTAAAGGAGGTGCCAGATCCTCTTGCTAATAAAATGAAAGATTCTCTTCCAATATCTACAGTGTATCTTCCTTTCACTTGTGGGGGCAATTTAGCACCAAGTTGATGTTTCTCTCCCATGAAATCATTGAGAGGTAGGCAGTATTCCTTTGCACAGTTAACTCTGTTCACCACGGTAAACAAGGTGTTAGACCCTCTTGCTTCTAACATTAAGGATTGTCTGTATACTGCTACAGTGCTTCTTCCATTCACTTTAAAGGGGCGATTTTATACAAAGAAGATGTTCCCCACACGTTAAAACGCTGACAGATAGGCAGTTGTGCTATCACACACTTATGTAATTCATCCTTGTAAACAATGTGCTAAGTTGTCTTGTTTGTAACATTAATGGTTCCCTTACAAGGGAAGCAGTGCTTCTTCCTTCCACTTGAAAAGGGCTATTTTTCACAATGATAATGTTCTTCACACTTTAAAAGTCTGAGAGATAGGCAGTATTCCTTTAAAAAGTGAACTCTATTCTCACTGCTAAACAAAGTGCTAGAGCCTCTTGCTGCTGCTCTTCATGGTTTTGCTCCATGACAAACTGCCCTTGTTCAATTCACCTACATGCAGCTATTTGGCACAATGCTGATGCACCTCACCCATTCAAAAACTAAGTAGGAGGCAGGAATCCAGTCAACAGGTAACTCACTTCTAGGGAATCAAAGTGCAAGACATTCCTGCCTCTCACACATCGTGTAGTGCCAGGAGATACAAGTGTTTGCCTATTTGCTATGAAGCAGGTATGTGTCAAAGAGTAGCTGGTTCTGCACTTCAAAGGCTATCATTTCACAAGCATTCCTTTCACAGGCTAACTCCAATCTCAAGGAGAAACAACGTGCCGGAACCTCCTGCTTCAGACCTTGATCTCCTGCAAGAGATAGAGTGATTCTTCCATTCTCTCGAATGGGGCTTTCTTGTACAATGTTCGTGTTCCTCCACAATGAAAATGCTGAGAGGTAGGTAGTATTCCTTTAACCAGCTATCTCCATTCACAATGCTAAGCAAAGTGCTAGACCTGCTTGCTTCTGACATGAATGGTTCTCTTACAAGAGCTGCAGTACTTCTTCCTTTCACTTGTAGGGGCGACCTAGCACAAATGTGATTTTTTTCACCCATGAAAACGATGTAACAGGCAGTATTCCTTTAAACAGTTAACTCAATTCACTATGCTAAATAAGGGGCCACACCCTCTTGCTTCTACCATTAATGATTGTCTTACAAGTGCTCCCGCACTTCTTCCTTTCACTTGCATAGAGCCATTTAGCACAAAGTTGATTTTCCTCACACAAGAAAACAATGAGAGACAGGCAGTATTTCTTTCTTCAGCTCACTCAAATCACAATACTAAACCAGGCCCTAGGCCGTCTTGCTTCTCACATTAATGATACTCTTGCAAGAGTTGCAGTGCTTCTTCCATTCTTTTGAGGGTCGATTTACCACAGAGCTGATGTTCTTCACCCATGAAAACACTGCGTTAGGCAGTATTCCTTTGCACAGTTAACTCTGTTCACCACGGTAGACAAGGTGCTGGACCCTCTTGCTTCTAACATTAAGGATTGTCTGTCCACTGCTACAGTGCTTCTTCCATTCACTTTAAAGGGGCGATTTTATACAAAGCTGATATACTCCACACGTTAAAACGCTGACAGATAGGCAGTTCTGCTATCACACACTTATGTAATTCCCCCTTGTAAACAATGTGCTAAGTTGTCTTGTTTGTAACATTAATGGTTCCCTTACAAGGGAAGCAGTGCTTCTTCCTTCCACTTGAAAAGGGCTATTTTTCACAATGATAATGTTCTTCACACTTTAAAAGTCTGAGAGATAGGCAGTATTCCTTTAAAAAGTGAACTCTATTCTCACTGCTAAACAAAGTGCTAGAGCCTCTTGCTGCTGCTCTTCATGGTTTTGCTCCATGACAAACTGCCCTTGTTCAATTCACCTACATGCAGCTATTTGGCACAATGCTGATGCACCTCACCCATTCAAAAACTCAGTAGTAGGCAGGATTCCACTCAACTTGTAACTCACTTTTTCTAGGGAAACAAGGTGCAAGGCATTCCTGCCTCTCACACATCGTGTAGTGCCATGAGATACAATTGTTTGCCTATTTCGTATGAAGCGGGTCTTGTCAAAGAGTAGCTGGTTCTGCACTTCAAAGGCTATCATTTCACAAGCCTTTCGTTCACATGCTAACTCAAATCTCAAAGAGAATCAATGGGCAAGAACCTCCTGCTTCAGACCTTGATTATCCTGCAAGAGATAGAGTGATTCTTCCATTCTCTCGGATGGGGCTTTCTCGTACAAAGTGTGTGTTCCTCCAGAATGAAAATGCTGGGAGGTAGGTAGTATTACTTTTACCAGTTATCTCCATTCACAAAGCTAAACAAAGTGCTAGACCTGCTTGCTTCTAACATTAAAGCTTCTCCTCCAAGCTTGCTTCTAACATTAAAGCTTCTCCTCCAAGAGCTCCAGCACTTCTTCCTTTCACTTGCATAGAGCCATTTAGCACAAAGTTGATTTTCCTCACACAAGAAAACAATGAGAGACAGGCAGTATTCCTTTCTTCAGCTCACCCAATTGACAATAGTAAACCAGGCCCTAGGCCGTCTTGCTTCGCACATTAATGATTCTCTTGCAACAGTTGCAGTGCTTCTTTCATTCTCTTGTGAGGGTCGATTTACCACAGAGCTGATGTTCTTCACCCATGAAAACACTGAGTTAGGCCGTATTCCTTTGCACAGTTAACTCTGTTCACCACGGTAGACAAGGTGCTGGACCCTCTTGCTTCTAACATTAAGGATTGTCTGTCCACTGCTACAGTGCTTCTTCCATTCACTTTAAAGGGGCTGTTTTACAGAAAGTTGATGTTCTTCACACTTTAACACGCTGACAGATAGGCACTATTGCTTTCGCACACTAATGTAATTCTCCCTTGTTAACAATGTGTTAAGTTGTCTTGTTTGCAGCATTAATGGTTCTCTTACAAGGGCTACAGTGTTTCTTCCTTGCACTTTAAATGCATTATTGGGCACAGAGTAATATTCAACACGCATGAAAACACTGAGTGATAGGCAGTATTCGTTTAAACAAGTACCACCATTATCCTTGGAAAACACGGTGCTTGACCCTCCTGCTTCTAACATTCACAATTCTCTTAAAGGAGATGCCGTGCTTCATCCATCCACTACTAAGATGAGATTTAGCACAAAATTGATGTTCCTCACCCATGAAAACAATGAGACTTAGGCAGTATTCCTTTCAACAGGTAACTGAATTCCCAATTTTAAAGAAGGTGCCAGATCCTCTTGCTAATAAAATGAAAGATTCTCTTCCAATATCTACAGTGTATCTTCCTTTCACTTGTGGGGGCAATTTAGCACCAAGTTGATGTTTCTCTCCCATGAAATCATTGAGAGGTAGGCAGTATTCCTTTGCACAGTTAACTCTGTTCACCACGGTAAAGAAGGTGTTAGACCCTCTTGCTTCTAACATTAAGGATTGTCTGTCCACTGCTACAGTGCTTCTTCCATTCACTTTAAAGGGGCGATTTTATACAAAGCCGATGTTCCCCACACGTTAAAACGCTGACAGATAGGCAGTTCTGCTATCACACACTTATGTAATTCCCCCTTGTAAACAATGTGCTAAGTTGTCTTGTTTGTAACATTAATGGTTCCCTTACAAGGGAAGCAGTGCTTCTTCCTTCCACTTGAAAAGGGCTATTTTTCACAATGATAATGTTCTTCACACTTTAAAAGTCTGAGAGATAGGCAGTATTCCTTTAAAAAGTGAACTCTATTCTCACTGCTAAACAAAGTGCTAGAGCCTCTTGCTGCTGCTCTTCATGGTTTTGCTCCATGACAAACTGCCCTTGTTCAATTCACCTACATGCAGCTATTTGGCACAATGCTGATGCACCTCACCCATTCAAAAACTAAGTAGGAGGCAGAAATCCAGTCAACAGGTAACTCACTTCTAGGGAATCAAAGTGCAAGACATTCCTGCCTCTCACACATCGTGTAGTGCCAGGAGATACAAGTGTTTCCTATTTGCTATGAAGCAGGTATGTGTCAAAGAGTAGCTGGTTCTGCACTTCAAAGGCTATCATTTCACAAGCATTCCTTTCACAGGCTAACTCAAATCTCAAGGAGAAACAACGTGCCGGAACCTCCTGCTTCAGACCTTGATCTCCTGCAAGACATAGAGTGATTCTTCCATTCTCTCGAATGGGGCTTTCTTGTACAATGTTCGTGTTCCTCCACAATGAAAATGCTGAGAGGTAGGTAGTATTCCTTTAACCAGCTATCTCCATTCACAATGCTAAGCAAAGTGCTAGACCTGCTTGCTTCTGACATGAATGGTTCTCTTACAAGAGCTGCAGTACTTCTTCCTTTCACTTGTAGGGGCGACCTAGCACAAATGTGATTTTTTTCACCCATGAAAACGATGTGACAGGCAGTATTCCTTTAAACAGTTAACTCAATTCACTATGCTAAATAAGGGGCCACACCCTCTTGCTTCTACCATTAATGATTGTCTTACAAGTGCTCCAGCACTTCTTCCTTTCACTTGCATAGAGCCATTTAGCACAAAGTTGATTTTCCTCACACAAGAAAACAATGAGAGACAGGCAGTATTTCTTTCTTCAGCTCACTCAAATCACAATACTAAACCAGGCCCTAGGCCGTCTTGCTTCTCACATTAATGATACTCTTGCAAGAGTTGCAGTGCTTCTTCCATTCTTTTGAGGGTCGATTTACCACAGAGCTGATGTTCTTCGCCCATGAAAACACTGAGTTAGGCAGTATTCCTTTGCACAGTTAACTCTGTTCACCACGGTAGACAAGGTGCTGGACCCTCTTGCTTCTAACATTAAGGATTGTCTGTCCACTGCTACAGTGCTTCTTCCATTCACTTTAAAGGGGCGATTTTATACAAAGCCGATGTTCCCCACACGTTAAAACGCTGACAGATAGGCAGTTCTGCTATCACACACTTATGTAATTCCCCCTTGTAAACAATGTGCTAAGTTGTCTTGTTTGTAACATTAATGGTTCCCTTACAAGGGAAGCAGTCCTTCTTCCTTCCACTTGAAAAGGGCTATTTTTCACAATGATAATGTTCTTCACACTTTAAAAGTCTGAGAGATAGGCAGTATTCCTTTAAAAAGTGAACTCTATTCTCACTGCTAAACAAAGTGCTAGAGCCTCTTGCTGCTGCTCTTCATGGTTTTGCTCCATGACAAACTGCCCTTGTTCAATTCACCTACATGCAGCTATTTGGCACAATGCTGATGCACCTCACCCATTCAAAAACTCAGTAGTAGGCAGGATTCCACTCAACTGGTAACTCACTTTTTCTAGGGAAACAAGGTGCAAGGCATTCCTGCCTCTCACACATCGTGTAGTGCCATGAGATACAATTGTTTGCCTATTTCGTATGAAGCGGGTCTTGTCAAAGAGTAGCTGGTTCTGCACTTCAAAGGCTATCATTTCACAAGCCTTTCGTTCACATGCTAACTCAAATCTCAAAGAGAATCAATGGGCAAGAACCTCCTGCTTCAGACCTTGATTATCCTGCAAGAGATAGAGTGATTCTTCCATTCTCTCGGATGGGGCTTTCTCGTACAAAGTGTGTGTTCCTCCAGAATGAAAATGCTGGGAGGTAGGTAGTATTACTTTTACCAGTTATCTCCATTCACAAAGCTAAACAAAGTGCTAGACCTGCTTGCTTCTAACATTAAAGCTTCTCCTCCAAGCTTGCTTCTAACATTAAAGCTTCTCCTCCAAGAGCTCCAGCACTTCTTCCTTTCACTTGCATAGAGCCATTTAGCACAAAGTTGATTTTCCTCACACAAGAAAACAATGAGAGACAGGCAGTATTCCTTTCTTCAGCTCACCCAATTGACAATAGTAAACCAGGCCCTAGGCCGTCTTGCTTCGCACATTAATGATTCTCTTGCAACAGTTGCAGTGCTTCTTCCATTCTCTTGTGAGGGTCGATTTACCACAGAGCTGATGTTCTTCACCCATGAAAACACTGAGTTAGGCAGTAATCCTTTGCACAGTTAACTCTGTTCACCACGGTAGACAAGGTGCTGGACCCTCTTGCTTCTAACATTAAGGATTGTCTGTCCACTGCTACAGTGCTTCTTCCATTCACTTTAAAGGGGCTGTTTTACAGAAAGTTGATGTTCTTCACACTTTAACACGCTGACAGATAGGCACTATTGCTTTCGCACACTAATGTAATTCTCCCTTGTTAACAATGTGTTAAGTTGTCTTCTTTGCAGCATTAATGGTTCTCTTACAAGGGCTACAGTGTTTCTTCCTTGCACTTTAAATGCATTCTTGGGCACAGAGTAATATTCAACACGCATGAAAACACTGAGTGATAGGCAGTATTCGTTTAAACAAGTACCACCATTATCCTTGGAAAAAACGGTGCTTGACCCTCCTGCTTCTAACATTCACAATTCTCTTAAAGGAGATGCCGTGCTTCATCCATCCACTACTAAGATGAGATTTAGCACAAAATTGATGTTCCTCACCCATGAAAACAATGAGACTTAGGCAGTATTCCTTTCAACAGGTAACTGAATTCCCAATTTTAAAGGAGGTGCCAGATCCTCTTGCTAATAAAATGAAAGATTCTCTTCCAATATCTACAGTGTATCTTCCTTTCACTTGTGGGGGCAATTTAGCACCAAGTTGATGTTTCTCTCCCATGAAATCATTGAGAGGTAGGCAGTATTCCTTTACACAGTTAACTCTGTTCACCACGGTAAACAAGGTGTTAGACCCTCTTGCTTCTAACATTAAGGATTGTCTGTCCACTGCTACAGTGCTTCTTCCATTCACTTTAAAGGGGCGATTTTATACAAAGCCGATGTTCCCCACACGTTAAAACGCTGACAGATAGGCAGTTCTGCTATCACACACTTATGTAATTCCCCCTTGTAAACAATGTGCTAAGTTGTCTTGTTTGTAACATTAATGGTTCCCTTACAAGGGAAGCAGTGCTTCTTCCTTCCACTTGAAAAGGGCTATTTTTCACAATGATAATGTTCTTCACACTTTAAAAGTCTGAGAGATAGGCAGTATTCCTTTAAAAAGTGAACTCTATTCTCACTGCTAAACAAAGTGCTAGAGCCTCTTGCTGCTGCTCTTCATGGTTTTGCTCCATGACAAACTGCCCTTGTTCAATTCACCTACATGCAGCTATTTGGCACAATGCTGATGCACCTCACCCATTCAAAAACTAAGTAGGAGGCAGGAATCCAGTCAACAGGTAACTCACTTCTAGGGAATCAAAGTGCAAGACATTCCTGCCTCTCACACATCGTGTAGTGCCAGGAGATACAAGTGTTTGCCTATTTGCTATGAAGCAGGTATGTGTCAAAGAGTAGCTGGTTCTGCACTTCAAAGGCTATCATTTCACAAGCATTCCTTTCACAGGCTAACTCAAATCTCAAGGAGAAACAACGTGCCAGAACCTCCTGCTTCAGACCTTGATCTCCTGCAAGAGATAGAGTGATTCTTCCATTCTCTCGAATGGGGCTTTCTTGTACAATGTTCGTGTTCCTCCACAATGAAAATGCTGAGAGGTAGGTAGTATTCCTTTAACCAGCTATCTCCATTCACAATGCTAAGCAAAGTGCTAGACCTGCTTGCTTCTGACATGAATGGTTCTCTTACAAGAGCTGCAGTACTTCTTCCTTTCACTTGTAGGGGCGACCTAGCACAAATGTGATTTTTTTCACCCATGAAAACGATGTGACAGGCAGTATTCCTTTAAACAGTTAACTCAATTCACTATGCTAAATAAGGGGCCACACCCTCTTGCTTCTACCATTAATGATTGTCTTACAAGTGCTCCAGCACTTCTTCCTTTCACTTGCATAGAGCCATTTAGCACAAAGTTGATTTTCCTCACACAAGAAAACAATGAGAGACAGGCAGTATTTCTTTCTTCAGCTCACTCAAATCACAATACTAAACCAGGCCCTAGGCCGTCTTGCTTCTCACATTAATGATACTCTTGCAAGAGTTGCAGTGCTTCTTCCATTCTTTTGAGGGTCGATTTACCACAGAGCTGATGTTCTTCACCCATGAAAACACTGAGTTAGGCAGTATTCCTTTGCACAGTTAACTCTGTTCACCACGGTAGACAAGGTGCTGGACCCTCTTGCTTCTAACATTAAGGATTGTCTGTCCACTGCTACAGTGCTTCTTCCATTCACTTTAAAGGGGCGATTTTATACAAAGCCGATGTTCCCCACACGTTAAAACGCTGACAGATAGGCAGTTCTGCTATCACACACTTATGTAATTCCCCCTTGTAAACAATGTGCTAAGTTGTCTTGTTTGTAACATTAATGGTTCCCTTACAAGGGAAGCAGTGCTTCTTCCTTCCACTTGAAAAGGGCTATTTTTCACAATGATAATGTTCTTCACACTTTAAAAGTCTGAGAGATAGGCAGTATTCCTTTAAAAAGTGAACTCTATTCTCACTGCTAAACAAAGTGCTAGAGCCTCTTGCTGCTGCTCTTCATGGTTTTGCTCCATGACAAACTGCCCTTGTTCAATTCACCTACATGCAGCTATTTGGCACAATGCTGATGCACCTCACCCATTCAAAAACTCAGTAGTAGGCAGGATTCCACTCAACTGGTAACTCACTTTTTCTAGGGAAACAAGGTGCAAGGCATTCCTGCCTCTCACACATCGTGTAGTGCCATGAGATACAATTGTTTGCCTATTTCGTATGAAGCGGGTCTTGTCAAAGAGTAGCTGGTTCTGCACTTCAAAGGCTATCATTTCACAAGCCTTTCGTTCACATGCTAACTCAAATCTCAAAGAGAATCAATGGGCAAGAACCTCCTGCTTCAGACCTTGATTATCCTGCAAGAGATAGAGTGATTCTTCCATTCTCTCGGATGGGGCTTTCTCGTACAAAGTGTGTGTTCCTCCAGAATGAAAATGCTGGGAGGTAGGTAGTATTACTTTTACCAGTTATCTCCATTCACAAAGCTAAACAAAGTGCTAGACCTGCTTGCTTCTAACATTAAAGCTTCTCCTCCAAGCTTGCTTCTAACATTAAAGCTTCTCCTCCAAGAGCTCCAGCACTTCTTCCTTTCACTTGCATAGAGCCATTTAGCACAAAGTTGATTTTCCTCACACAAGAAAACAATGAGAGACAGGCAGTATTCCTTTCTTCAGCTCACCCAATTGACAATAGTAAACCAGGCCCTAGGCCGTCTTGCTTCGCACATTAATGATTCTCTTGCAACAGTTGCAGTGCTTCTTCCATTCTCTTGTGAGGGTCGATTTACCACAGAGCTGATGTTCTTCACCCATGAAAACACTGAGTTAGGCAGTAATCCTTTGCACAGTTAACTCTGTTCACCACGGTAGACAAGGTGCTGGACCCTCTTGCTTCTAACATTAAGGATTGTCTGTCCACTGCTACAGTGCTTCTTCCATTCACTTTAAAGGGGCTGTTTTACAGAAAGTTGATGTTCTTCACACTTTAACACGCTGACAGATAGGCACTATTGCTTTCGCACACTAATGTAATTCTCCCTTGTTAACAATGTGTTAAGTTGTCTTCTTTGCAGCATTAATGGTTCTCTTACAAGGGCTACAGTGTTTCTTCCTTGCACTTTAAATGCATTATTGGGCACAGAGTAATATTCAACACGCATGAAAACACTGAGTGATAGGCAGTATTCGTTTAAACAAGTACCACCATTATCCTTGGAAAAAACGGTGCTTGACCCTCCTGCTTCTAACATTCACAATTCTCTTAAAGGAGATGCCGTGCTTCATCCATCCACTACTAAGATGAGATTTAGCACAAAATTGATGTTCCTCACCCATGAAAACAATGAGACTTAGGCAGTATTCCTTTCAACAGGTAACTGAATTCCCAATTTTAAAGGAGGTGCCAGATCCTCTTGCTAATAAAATGAAAGATTCTCTTCCAATATCTACAGTGTATCTTCCTTTCACTTGTGGGGGCAATTTAGCACCAAGTTGATGTTTCTCTCCCATGAAATCATTGAGAGGTAGGCAGTATTCCTTTACACAGTTAACTCTGTTCACCACGGTAAACAAGGTGTTAGACCCTCTTGCTTCTAACATTAAGGATTGTCTGTCCACTGCTACAGTGCTTCTTCCATTCACTTTAAAGGGGCGATTTTATACAAAGCCGATGTTCCCCACACGTTAAAACGCTGACAGATAGGCAGTTCTGCTATCACACACTTATGTAATTCCCCCTTGTAAACAATGTGCTAAGTTGTCTTGTTTGTAACATTAATGGTTCCCTTACAAGGGAAGCAGTGCTTCTTCCTTCCACTTGAAAAGGGCTATTTTTCACAATGATAATGTTCTTCACACTTTAAAAGTCTGAGAGATAGGCAGTATTCCTTTAAAAAGTGAACTCTATTCTCACTGCTAAACAAAGTGCTAGAGCCTCTTGCTGCTGCTCTTCATGGTTTTGCTCCATGACAAACTGCCCTTGTTCAATTCACCTACATGCAGCTATTTGGCACAATGCTGATGCACCTCACCCATTCAAAAACTAAGTAGGAGGCAGGAATCCAGTCAACAGGTAACTCACTTCTAGGGAATCAAAGTGCAAGACATTCCTGCCTCTCACACATCGTGTAGTGCCAGGAGATACAAGTGTTTGCCTATTTGCTATGAAGCAGGTATGTGTCAAAGAGTAGCTGGTTCTGCACTTCAAAGGCTATCATTTCACAAGCATTCCTTTCACAGGCTAACTCAAATCTCAAGGAGAAACAACGTGCCAGAACCTCCTGCTTCAGACCTTGATCTCCTGCAAGAGATAGAGTGATTCTTCCATTCTCTCGAATGGGGCTTTCTTGTACAATGTTCGTGTTCCTCCACAATGAAAATGCTGAGAGGTAGGTAGTATTCCTTTAACCAGCTATCTCCATTCACAATGCTAAGCAAAGTGCTAGACCTGCTTGCTTCTGACATGAATGGTTCTCTTACAAGAGCTGCAGTACTTCTTCCTTTCACTTGTAGGGGCGACCTAGCACAAATGTGATTTTTTTCACCCATGAAAACGATGTGACAGGCAGTATTCCTTTAAACAGTTAACTCAATTCACTATGCTAAATAAGGGGCCACACCCTCTTGCTTCTACCATTAATGATTGTCTTACAAGTGCTCCAGCACTTCTTCCTTTCACTTGCATAGAGCCATTTAGCACAAAGTTGATTTTCCTCACACAAGAAAACAATGAGAGACAGGCAGTATTTCTTTCTTCAGCTCACTCAAATCACAATACTAAACCAGGCCCTAGGCCGTCTTGCTTCTCACATTAATGATACTCTTGCAAGAGTTGCAGTGCTTCTTCCATTCTTTTGAGGGTCGATTTACCACAGAGCTGATGTTCTTCACCCATGAAAACACTGAGTTAGGCAGTATTCCTTTGCACAGTTAACTCTGTTCACCACGGTAGACAAGGTGCTGGACCCTCTTGCTTCTAACATTAAGGATTGTCTGTCCACTGCTACAGTGCTTCTTCCATTCACTTTAAAGGGGCGATTTTATACAAAGCCGATGTTCCCCACACGTTAAAACGCTGACAGATAGGCAGTTCTGCTATCACACACTTATGTAATTCCCCCTTGTAAACAATGTGCTAAGTTGTCTTGTTTGTAACATTAATGGTTCCCTTACAAGGGAAGCAGTGCTTCTTCCTTCCACTTGAAAAGGGCTATTTTTCACAATGATAATGTTCTTCACACTTTAAAAGTCTGAGAGATAGGCAGTATTCCTTTAAAAAGTGAACTCTATTCTCACTGCTAAACAAAGTGCTAGAGCCTCTTGCTGCTGCTCTTCATGGTTTTGCTCCATGACAAACTGCCCTTGTTCAATTCACCTACATGCAGCTATTTGGCACAATGCTGATGCACCTCACCCATTCAAAAACTCAGTAGTAGGCAGGATTCCACTCAACTGGTAACTCACTTTTTCTAGGGAAACAAGGTGCAAGGCATTCCTGCCTCTCACACATCGTGTAGTGCCATGAGATACAATTGTTTGCCTATTTCGTATGAAGCGGGTCTTGTCAAAGAGTAGCTGGTTCTGCACTTCAAAGGCTATCATTTCACAAGCCTTTCGTTCACATGCTAACTCAAATCTCAAAGAGAATCAATGGGCAAGAACCTCCTGCTTCAGACCTTGATTATCCTGCAAGAGATAGAGTGATTCTTCCATTCTCTCGGATGGGGCTTTCTCGTACAAAGTGTGTGTTCCTCCAGAATGAAAATGCTGGGAGGTAGGTAGTATTACTTTTACCAGTTATCTCCATTCACAAAGCTAAACAAAGTGCTAGACCTGCTTGCTTCTAACATTAAAGCTTCTCCTCCAAGCTTGCTTCTAACATTAAAGCTTCTCCTCCAAGAGCTCCAGCACTTCTTCCTTTCACTTGCATAGAGCCATTTAGCACAAAGTTGATTTTCCTCACACAAGAAAACAATGAGAGACAGGCAGTATTCCTTTCTTCAGCTCACCCAATTGACAATAGTAAACCAGGCCCTAGGCCGTCTTGCTTCGCACATTAATGATTCTCTTGCAACAGTTGCAGTGCTTCTTCCATTCTCTTGTGAGGGTCGATTTACCACAGAGCTGATGTTCTTCACCCATGAAAACACTGAGTTAGGCAGTAATCCTTTGCACAGTTAACTCTGTTCACCACGGTAGACAAGGTGCTGGACCCTCTTGCTTCTAACATTAAGGATTGTCTGTCCACTGCTACAGTGCTTCTTCCATTCACTTTAAAGGGGCTGTTTTACAGAAAGTTGATGTTCTTCACACTTTAACACGCTGACAGATAGGCACTATTGCTTTCGCACACTAATGTAATTCTCCCTTGTTAACAATGTGTTAAGTTGTCTTCTTTGCAGCATTAATGGTTCTCTTACAAGGGCTACAGTGTTTCTTCCTTGCACTTTAAATGCATTATTGGGCACAGAGTAATATTCAACACGCATGAAAACACTGAGTGATAGGCAGTATTCGTTTAAACAAGTACCACCATTATCCTTGGAAAAAACGGTGCTTGACCCTCCTGCTTCTAACATTCACAATTCTCTTAAAGGAGATGCCGTGCTTCATCCATCCACTACTAAGATGAGATTTAGCACAAAATTGATGTTCCTCACCCATGAAAACAATGAGACTTAGGCAGTATTCCTTTCAACAGGTAACTGAATTCCCAATTTTAAAGGAGGTGCCAGATCCTCTTGCTAATAAAATGAAAGATTCTCTTCCAATATCTACAGTGTATCTTCCTTTCACTTGTGGGGGCAATTTAGCACCAAGTTGATGTTTCTCTCCCATGAAATCATTGAGAGGTAGGCAGTATTCCTTTACACAGTTAACTCTGTTCACCACGGTAAACAAGGTGTTAGACCCTCTTGCTTCTAACATTAAGGATTGTCTGTATACTGCTACAGTGCTTCTTCCATTCACTTTAAAGGGGCGATTTTATACAAAGCCGATGTTCCCCACACGTTAAAACGCTGACAGATAGGCAGTTCTGCTATCACACACTTATGTAATTCCCCCTTGTAAACAATGTGCTAAGTTGTCTTGTTTGTAACATTAATGGTTCCCTTACAAGGGAAGCAGTGCTTCTTCCTTCCACTTGAAAAGGGCTATTTTTCACAATGATAATGTTCTTCACACTTTAAAAGTCTGAGAGATAGGCAGTATTCCTTTAAAAAGTGAACTCTATTCTCACTGCTAAACAAAGTGCTAGAGCCTCTTGCTGCTGCTCTTCATGGTTTTGCTCCATGACAAACTGCCCTTGTTCAATTCACCTACATGCAGCTATTTGGCACAATGCTGATGCACCTCACCCATTCAAAAACTAAGTAGGAGGCAGGAATCCAGTCAACAGGTAACTCACTTCTAGGGAATCAAAGTGCAAGACATTCCTGCCTCTCACACATCGTGTAGTGCCAGGAGATACAAGTGTTTGCCTATTTGCTATGAAGCAGGTATGTGTCAAAGAGTAGCTGGTTCTGCACTTCAAAGGCTATCATTTCACAAGCATTCCTTTCACAGGCTAACTCAAATCTCAAGGAGAAACAACGTGCCAGAACCTCCTGCTTCAGACCTTGATCTCCTGCAAGAGATAGAGTGATTCTTCCATTCTCTCGAATGGGGCTTTCTTGTACAATGTTCGTGTTCCTCCACAATGAAAATGCTGAGAGGTAGGTAGTATTCCTTTAACCAGCTATCTCCATTCACAATGCTAAGCAAAGTGCTAGACCTGCTTGCTTCTGACATGAATGGTTCTCTTACAAGAGCTGCAGTACTTCTTCCTTTCACTTGTAGGGGCGACCTAGCACAAATGTGATTTTTTTCACCCATGAAAACGATGTGACAGGCAGTATTCCTTTAAACAGTTAACTCAATTCACTATGCTAAATAAGGGGCCACACCCTCTTGCTTCTACCATTAATGATTGTCTTACAAGTGCTCCAGCACTTCTTCCTTTCACTTGCATAGAGCCATTTAGCACAAAGTTGATTTTCCTCACACAAGAAAACAATGAGAGACAGGCAGTATTTCTTTCTTCAGCTCACTCAAATCACAATACTAAACCAGGCCCTAGGCCGTCTTGCTTCTCACATTAATGATACTCTTGCAAGAGTTGCAGTGCTTCTTCCATTCTTTTGAGGGTCGATTTACCACAGAGCTGATGTTCTTCACCCATGAAAACACTGAGTTAGGCAGTATTCCTTTGCACAGTTAACTCTGTTCACCACGGTAGACAAGGTGCTGGACCCTCTTGCTTCTAACATTAAGGATTGTCTGTCCACTGCTACAGTGCTTCTTCCATTCACTTTAAAGGGGCGATTTTATACAAAGCCGATGTTCCCCACACGTTAAAACGCTGACAGATAGGCAGTTCTGCTATCACACACTTATGTAATTCCCCCTTGTAAACAATGTGCTAAGTTGTCTTGTTTGTAACATTAATGGTTCCCTTACAAGGGAAGCAGTGCTTCTTCCTTCCACTTGAAAAGGGCTATTTTTCACAATGATAATGTTCTTCACACTTTAAAAGTCTGAGAGATAGGCAGTATTCCTTTAAAAAGTGAACTCTATTCTCACTGCTAAACAAAGTGCTAGAGCCTCTTGCTGCTGCTCTTCATGGTTTTGCTCCATGACAAACTGCCCTTGTTCAATTCACCTACATGCAGCTATTTGGCACAATGCTGATGCACCTCACCCATTCAAAAACTCAGTAGTAGGCAGGATTCCACTCAACTGGTAACTCACTTTTTCTAGGGAAACAAGGTGCAAGGCATTCCTGCCTCTCACACATCGTGTAGTGCCATGAGATACAATTGTTTGCCTATTTCGTATGAAGCGGGTCTTGTCAAAGAGTAGCTGGTTCTGCACTTCAAAGGCTATCATTTCACAAGCCTTTCGTTCACATGCTAACTCAAATCTCAAAGAGAATCAATGGGCAAGAACCTCCTGCTTCAGACCTTGATTATCCTGCAAGAGATAGAGTGATTCTTCCATTCTCTCGGATGGGGCTTTCTCGTACAAAGTGTGTGTTCCTCCAGAATGAAAATGCTGGGAGGTAGGTAGTATTACTTTTACCAGTTATCTCCATTCACAAAGCTAAACAAAGTGCTAGACCTGCTTGCTTCTAACATTAAAGCTTCTCCTCCAAGCTTGCTTCTAACATTAAAGCTTCTCCTCCAAGAGCTCCAGCACTTCTTCCTTTCACTTGCATAGAGCCATTTAGCACAAAGTTGATTTTCCTCACACAAGAAAACAATGAGAGACAGGCAGTATTCCTTTCTTCAGCTCACCCAATTGACAATAGTAAACCAGGCCCTAGGCCGTCTTGCTTCGCACATTAATGATTCTCTTGCAACAGTTGCAGTGCTTCTTCCATTCTCTTGTGAGGGTCGATTTACCACAGAGCTGATGTTCTTCACCCATGAAAACACTGAGTTAGGCAGTAATCCTTTGCACAGTTAACTCTGTTCACCACGGTAAACAAGGTGTTAGACCCTCTTGCTTCTAACATTAAGGATTGTCTGTATACTGCTACAGTGCTTCTTCCATTCACTTTAAAGGGGCGATTTTATACAAAGCCGATGTTCCCCACACGTTAAAACGCTGACAGATAGGCAGTTCTGCTATCACACACTTATGTAATTCCCCCTTGTAAACAATGTGCTAAGTTGTCTTGTTTGTAACATTAATGGTTCCCTTACAAGGGAAGCAGTGCTTCTTCCTTCCACTTGAAAAGGGCTATTTTTCACAATGATAATGTTCTTCACACTTTAAAAGTCTGAGAGATAGGCAGTATTCCTTTAAAAAGTGAACTCTATTCTCACTGCTAAACAAAGTGCTAGAGCCTCTTGCTGCTGCTCTTCATGGTTTTGCTCCATGACAAACTGCCCTTGTTCAATTCACCTACATGCAGCTATTTGGCACAATGCTGATGCACCTCACCCATTCAAAAACTAAGTAGGAGGCAGGAATCCAGTCAACAGGTAACTCACTTCTAGGGAATCAAAGTGCAAGACATTCCTGCCTCTCACACATCGTGTAGTGCCAGGAGATACAAGTGTTTGCCTATTTGCTATGAAGCAGGTATGTGTCAAAGAGTAGCTGGTTCTGCACTTCAAAGGCTATCATTTCACAAGCATTCCTTTCACAGGCTAACTCAAATCTCAAGGAGAAACAACGTGCCAGAACCTCCTGCTTCAGACCTTGATCTCCTGCAAGAGATAGAGTGATTCTTCCATTCTCTCGAATGGGGCTTTCTTGTACAATGTTCGTGTTCCTCCACAATGAAAATGCTGAGAGGTAGGTAGTATTCCTTTAACCAGCTATCTCCATTCAGAATGCTAAGCAAAGTGCTAGACCTGCTTGCTTCTGACATGAATGGTTCTCTTACAAGAGCTGCAGTACTTCTTCCTTTCACTTGTAGGGGCGACCTAGCACAAATGTGATTTTTTTCACCCATGAAAACGATGTGACAGGCAGTATTCCTTTAAACAGTTAACTCAATTCACTATGCTAAATAAGGGGCCACACCCTCTTGCTTCTACCATTAATGATTGTCTTACAAGTGCTCCAGCACTTCTTCCTTTCACTTGCATAGAGCCATTTAGCACAAAGTTGATTTTCCTCACACAAGAAAACAATGAGAGACAGGCAGTATTTCTTTCTTCAGCTCACTCAAATCACAATACTAAACCAGGCCCTAGGCCGTCTTGCTTCTCACATTAATGATACTCTTGCAAGAGTTGCAGTGCTTCTTCCATTCTTTTGAGGGTCGATTTACCACAGAGCTGATGTTCTTCACCCATGAAAACACTGAGTTAGGCAGTATTCCTTTGCACAGTTAACTCTGTTCACCACGGTAGACAAGGTGCTGGACCCTCTTGCTTCTAACATTAAGGATTGTCTGTCCACTGCTACAGTGCTTCTTCCATTCACTTTAAAGGGGCGATTTTATACAAAGCCGATGTTCCCCACACGTTAAAACGCTGACAGATAGGCAGTTCTGCTATCACACACTTATGTAATTCCCCCTTGTAAACAATGTGCTAAGTTGTCTTGTTTGTAACATTAATGGTTCCCTTACAAGGGAAGCAGTGCTTCTTCCTTCCACTTGAAAAGGGCTATTTTTCACAATGATAATGTTCTTCACACTTTAAAAGTCTGAGAGATAGGCAGTATTCCTTTAAAAAGTGAACTCTATTCTCACTGCTAAACAAAGTGCTAGAGCCTCTTGCTGCTGCTCTTCATGGTTTTGCTCCATGACAAACTGCCCTTGTTCAATTCACCTACATGCAGCTATTTGGCACAATGCTGATGCACCTCACCCATTCAAAAACTCAGTAGTAGGCAGGATTCCACTCAACTGGTAACTCACTTTTTCTAGGGAAACAAGGTGCAAGGCATTCCTGCCTCTCACACATCGTGTAGTGCCATGAGATACAATTGTTTGCCTATTTCGTATGAAGCGGGTCTTGTCAAAGAGTAGCTGGTTCTGCACTTCAAAGGCTATCATTTCACAAGCCTTTCGTTCACATGCTAACTCAAATCTCAAAGAGAATCAATGGGCAAGAACCTCCTGCTTCAGACCTTGATTATCCTGCAAGAGATAGAGTGATTCTTCCATTCTCTCGGATGGGGCTTTCTCGTACAAAGTGTGTGTTCCTCCAGAATGAAAATGCTGGGAGGTAGGTAGTATTACTTTTACCAGTTATCTCCATTCACAAAGCTAAACAAAGTGCTAGACCTGCTTGCTTCTAACATTAAAGCTTCTCCTCCAAGCTTGCTTCTAACATTAAAGCTTCTCCTCCAAGAGCTCCAGCACTTCTTCCTTTCACTTGCATAGAGCCATTTAGCACAAAGTTGATTTTCCTCACACAAGAAAACAATGAGAGACAGGCAGTATTCCTTTCTTCAGCTCACCCAATTGACAATAGTAAACCAGGCCCTAGGCCGTCTTGCTTCGCACATTAATGATTCTCTTGCAACAGTTGCAGTGCTTCTTCCATTCTCTTGTGAGGGTCGATTTACCACAGAGCTGATGTTCTTCACCCATGAAAACACTGAGTTAGGCAGTAATCCTTTGCACAGTTAACTCTGTTCACCACGGTAGACAAGGTGCTGGACCCTCTTGCTTCTAACATTAAGGATTGTCTGTCCACTGCTACAGTGCTTCTTCCATTCACTTTAAAGGGGCTGTTTTACAGAAAGTTGATGTTCTTCACACTTTAACACGCTGACAGATAGGCACTATTGCTTTTGCACACTAATGTAATTCTCCCTTGTTAACAATGTGTTAAGTTGTCTTGTTTGCAGCATTAATGGTTCTCTTACAAGGGCTACAGTGTTTCTTCCTTGCACTTTAAATGCATTATTGGGCACAGAGTAATATTCAACACGCATGAAAACACTGAGTGATAGGCAGTATTCGTTTAAACAAGTACCACCATTATCCTTGGAAAAAACGGTGCTTGACCCTCCTGCTTCTAACATTCACAATTCTCTTAAAGGAGATGCCGTGCTTCATCCATCCACTACTAAGATGAGATTTAGCACAAAATTGATGTTCCTCACCCATGAAAACAATGAGACTTAGGCAGTATTCCTTTCAACAGGTAACTGAATTCCCAATTTTAAAGGAGGTGCCAGATCCTCTTGCTAATAAAATGAAAGATTCTCTTCCAATATCTACAGTGTATCTTCCTTTCACTTGTGGGGGCAATTTAGCACCAAGTTGATGTTTCTCTCCCATGAAATCATTGAGAGGTAGGCAGTATTCCTTTGCACAGTTAACTCTGTTCACCACGGTAAACAAGGTGTTAGACCCTCTTGCTTCTAACATTAAGGATTGTCTGTATACTGCTACAGTGCTTCTTCCATTCACTTTAAAGGGGCGATTTTATACAAAGCCGATGTTCCCCACACGTTAAAACGCTGCCAGATAGGCAGTTCTGCTATCACACACTTATGTAATTCCCCCTTGTAAACAATGTGTTAAGTTGTCTTGTTTGTAACATTAATGGTTCCCTTACAAGGGAAGCAGTGCTTCTTCCTTCCACTTGAAAAGGGCTATTTTTCACAATGATAATGTTCTTCACACTTTAAAAGTCTGAGAGATAGGCAGTATTCCTTTAAAAAGTGAACTCTATTCTCACTGCTAAACAAAGTGCTAGAGCCTCTTGCTGCTGCTCTTCATGGTTTTGCTCCATGACAAACTGATCTTGTTCAATTCACCTACATGCAGCTATTTGGCACAATGCTGATGCACCTCACCCATTCAAAAACTAAGTAGGAGGCAGGAATCCAGTCAACAGGTAACTCACTTCTAGGGAATCAAAGTGCAAGACATTCCTGCCTCTCACACATCGTGTAGTGCCAGGAGATACAAGTGTTTGCCTATTTGCTATGAAGCAGGTATGTGTCAAAGAGTAGCTGGTTCTGCACTTCAAAGGCTATCATTTCACAAGCATTCCTTTCACAGGCTAACTCAAATCTCAAGGAGAAACAACGTGCCAGAACCTCCTGCTTCAGACCTTGATCTCCTGCAAGAGATAGAGTGATTCTTCCATTCTCTCGAATGGGGCTTTCTTGTACAATGTTCGTGTTCCTCCACAATGAAAATGCTGAGAGGTAGGTAGTATTCCTTTAACCAGCTATCTCCATTCAGAATGCTAAGCAAAGTGCTAGACCTGCTTGCTTCTGACATGAATGGTTCTCTTACAAGAGCTGCAGTACTTCTTCCTTTCACTTGTAGGGGCGACCTAGCACAAATGTGATTTTTTTCACCCATGAAAACGATGTGACAGGCAGTATTCCTTTAAACAGTTAACTCAATTCACTATGCTAAATAAGGGGCCACACCCTCTTGCTTCTACCATTAATGATTGTCTTACAAGTGCTCCAGCACTTCTTCCTTTCACTTGCATAGAGCCATTTAGCACAAAGTTGATTTTCCTCACACAAGAAAACAATGAGAGACAGGCAGTATTTCTTTCTTCAGCTCACTCAAATCACAATACTAAACCAGGCCCTAGGCCGTCTTGCTTCTCACATTAATGATACTCTTGCAAGAGTTGCAGTGCTTCTTCCATTCTTTTGAGGGTCGATTTACCACAGAGCTGATGTTCTTCACCCATGAAAACACTGAGTTAGGCAGTATTCCTTTGCACAGTTAACTCTGTTCACCACGGTAGACAAGGTGCTGGACCCTCTTGCTTCTAACATTAAGGATTGTCTGTCCACTGCTACAGTGCTTCTTCCATTCACTTTAAAGGGGCGATTTTATACAAAGCCGATGTTCCCCACACGTTAAAACGCTGACAGATAGGCAGTTCTGCTATCACACACTTATGTAATTCCCCCTTGTAAACAATGTGCTAAGTTGTCTTGTTTGTAACATTAATGGTTCCCTTACAAGGGAAGCAGTGCTTCTTCCTTCCACTTGAAAAGGGCTATTTTTCACAATGATAATGTTCTTCACACTTTAAAAGTCTGAGAGATAGGCAGTATTCCTTTAAAAAGTGAACTCTATTCTCACTGCTAAACAAAGTGCTAGAGCCTCTTGCTGCTGCTCTTCATGGTTTTGCTCCATGACAAACTGCCCTTGTTCAATTCACCTACATGCAGCTATTTGGCACAATGCTGATGCACCTCACCCATTCAAAAACTCAGTAGTAGGCAGGATTCCACTCAACTGGTAACTCACTTTTTCTAGGGAAACAAGGTGCAAGGCATTCCTGCCTCTCACACATCGTGTAGTGCCATGAGATACAATTGTTTGCCTATTTCGTATGAAGCGGGTCTTGTCAAAGAGTAGCTGGTTCTGCACTTCAAAGGCTATCATTTCACAAGCCTTTCGTTCACATGCTAACTCAAATCTCAAAGAGAATCAATGGGCAAGAACCTCCTGCTTCAGACCTTGATTATCCTGCAAGAGATAGAGTGATTCTTCCATTCTCTCGGATGGGGCTTTCTCGTACAAAGTGTGTGTTCCTCCAGAATGAAAATGCTGGGAGGTAGGTAGTATTACTTTTACCAGTTATCTCCATTCACAAAGCTAAACAAAGTGCTAGACCTGCTTGCTTCTAACATTAAAGCTTCTCCTCCAAGCTTGCTTCTAACATTAAAGCTTCTCCTCCAAGAGCTCCAGCACTTCTTCCTTTCACTTGCATAGAGCCATTTAGCACAAAGTTGATTTTCCTCACACAAGAAAACAATGAGAGACAGGCAGTATTCCTTTCTTCAGCTCACCCAATTGACAATAGTAAACCAGGCCCTAGGCCGTCTTGCTTCGCACATTAATGATTCTCTTGCAACAGTTGCAGTGCTTCTTCCATTCTCTTGTGAGGGTCGATTTACCACAGAGCTGATGTTCTTCACCCATGAAAACACTGAGTTAGGCAGTAATCCTTTGCACAGTTAACTCTGTTCACCACGGTAGACAAGGTGCTGGACCCTCTTGCTTCTAACATTAAGGATTGTCTGTCCACTGCTACAGTGCTTCTTCCATTCACTTTAAAGGGGCTGTTTTACAGAAAGTTGATGTTCTTCACACTTTAACACGCTGACAGATAGGCACTATTGCTTTTGCACACTAATGTAATTCTCCCTTGTTAACAATGTGTTAAGTTGTCTTGTTTGCAGCATTAATGGTTCTCTTACAAGGGCTACAGTGTTTCTTCCTTGCACTTTAAATGCATTATTGGGCACAGAGTAATATTCAACACGCATGAAAACACTGAGTGATAGGCAGTATTCGTTTAAACAAGTACCACCATTATCCTTGGAAAAAACGGTGCTTGACCCTCCTGCTTCTAACATTCACAATTCTCTTAAAGGAGATGCCGTGCTTCATCCATCCACTACTAAGATGAGATTTAGCACAAAATTGATGTTCCTCACCCATGAAAACAATGAGACTTAGGCAGTATTCCTTTCAACAGGTAACTGAATTCCCAATTTTAAAGGAGGTGCCAGATCCTCTTGCTAATAAAATGAAAGATTCTCTTCCAATATCTACAGTGTATCTTCCTTTCACTTGTGGGGGCAATTTAGCACCAAGTTGATGTTTCTCTCCCATGAAATCATTGAGAGGTAGGCAGTATTCCTTTGCACAGTTAACTCTGTTCACCACGGTAAACAAGGTGTTAGACCCTCTTGCTTCTAACATTAAGGATTGTCTGTATACTGCTACAGTGCTTCTTCCATTCACTTTAAAGGGGCGATTTTATACAAAGCCGATGTTCCCCACACGTTAAAACGCTGCCAGATAGGCAGTTCTGCTATCACACACTTATGTAATTCCCCCTTGTAAACAATGTGTTAAGTTGTCTTGTTTGTAACATTAATGGTTCCCTTACAAGGGAAGCAGTGCTTCTTCCTTCCACTTGAAAAGGGCTATTTTTCACAATGATAATGTTCTTCACACTTTAAAAGTCTGAGAGATAGGCAGTATTCCTTTAAAAAGTGAACTCTATTCTCACTGCTAAACAAAGTGCTAGAGCCTCTTGCTGCTGCTCTTCATGGTTTTGCTCCATGACAAACTGATCTTGTTCAATTCACCTACATGCAGCTATTTGGCACAATGCTGATGCACCTCACCCATTCAAAAACTAAGTAGGAGGCAGGAATCCAGTCAACAGGTAACTCACTTCTAGGGAATCAAAGTGCAAGACATTCCTGCCTCTCACACATCGTGTAGTGCCAGGAGATACAAGTGTTTGCCTATTTACTATGAAGCACGTATGTGTCAAAGAGTAGCTGGTACTGCACTTCAAAGGCTATCATTTCACAAGCATTCCTTTCACAGGCTAACTCAAATCTCACGGAGAAACAACGTGCCGGAACCTCCTGCTTCAGACCTTGATCTCCTGCAAGAGATAGAGTGATTCTTCCATTCTCTCGAATGGGGCTTTCTTGTACAATGTTCATGTTCCTCCACAATGAAAATGCTGAGAGGTAGGTAGTATTCCTTTAACCAGCTATCTCCATTCACAATGCTAAGCAAAGTGCTAGACCTGCTTGCTTCTGACATGAATGGTTCTCTTACAAGAGCTGCAGTAATTCTTCCTTTCACTTGTAGGGGCGACCTAGCACAAATGTGATTTTTTTCACCCATGAAAACGATGTGACAGGCAGTATTCCTTTAAACAGTTAACTCAATTCACTATGCTAAATAAGGGGCCACACCCTCTTGCTTCTACCATTAATGATTGTCTTACAAGTGCTCCAGCACTTCTTCCTTTCACTTGCATAGAGCCATTTAGCACAAAGTTGATTTTCCTCACACAAGAAAACAATGAGAGACAGGCAGTATTTCTTTCTTCAGCTCACTCAAATCACAATACTAAACCAGGCCCTAGGCCCTCTTGCTTCTCACATTAATGATACTCTTGCAAGAGTTGCAGTGCTTCTTCCATTCTTTTGAGGGTCGATTTACCACAGAGCTGATGTTCTTCACCCATGAAAACACTGAGTTAGGCAGTATTTCTTTGCACAGTTAACTCTGTTCACCACGGTAGACAAGGTGCTGGACCCTCTTGCTTCTAACATTAAGGATTGTCTGTCCACTGCTACAGTGCTTCCTCCATTCACTTTAAAGGGGCGATTTTATACAAAGCTGATATACTCCACACGTTAAAACGCTGACAGATAGGCAGTTCTGCTATCACACACTTATGTAATTCCCCCTTGTAAACAATGTGCTAAGTTGTCTTGTTTGTAACATTAATGGTTCCCTTACAAGGGAAGCAGTGCTTCTTCCTTCCACTTGAAAAGGGCTATTTTTCACAATGATAATGTTCTTCACACTTTAAAAGTCTGAGAGATAGGCAGTATTCCTTTAAAAAGTGAACTCTATTCTCACTGCTAAACAAAGTGCTAGAGCCTCTTGCTGCTGGTCTTCATGGTTTTGCTCCATGACAAACTGCCCTTGTTCAATTCACCTACATGCAGCTATTTGGCACAATGCTGATGCACCTCACCCATTCAAAAACTCAGTAGTAGGCAGGATTCCACTCAACTGGTAACTCACTTTTTCTAGGGAAACAAGGTGCAAGGCATTCCTGCCTCTCACACATCGTGTAGTGCCATGAGATACAATTGTTTGCCTATTTCGTATGAAGCGGGTCTTGTCAAAGAGTAGCTGGTTCTGCACTTCAAAGGCTATCATTTCACAAGCCTTTCGTTCACATGCTAACTCAAATCTCAAAGAGAATCAATGGGCAAGAACCTCCTGCTTCAGACCTTGATTATCCTGCAAGAGATAGAGTGATTCTTCCATTCTCTCGGATGGGGCTTTCTCGTACAAAGTGTGTGTTCCTCCAGAATGAAAATGCTGGGAGGTAGGTAGTATTACTTTTACCAGTTATCTCCATTCACAAAGCTAAACAAAGTGCTAGACCTGCTTGCTTCTAACATTAAAGCTTCTCCTCCAAGCTTGCTTCTAACATTAAAGCTTCTCCTCCAAGAGCTCCAGCACTTCTTCCTTTCACTTGCATAGAGCCATTTAGCACAAAGTTGATTTTCCTCACACAAGAAAACAATGAGAGACAGGCAGGATTCCTTTCTTCAGCTCACCCAATTGACAATAGTAAACCAGGCCCTAGGCCGTCTTGCTTCGCACATTAATGATTCTCTTGCAACAGTTGCAGTGCTTCTTCCATTCTCTTGTGAGGGTCGATTTACCACAGAGCTGATGTTCTTCACCCATGAAAACACTGAGTTAGGCAGTATTCCTTTGCACAGTTAACTCTGTTCACCACGGTAGACAAGGTGCTGGACCCTCTTGCTTCTAACATTAAGGATTGTCTGTCCACTGCTACAGTGCTTCTTCCATTCACTTTAAAGGGGCTGTTTTACAGAAAGTTGATGTTCTTCACACTTTAACACGCTGACAGATAGGCACTATTGCTTTCGCACACTAATGTAATTCTCCCTTGTTAACAATGTGTTAAGTTGTCTTGTTTGCAGCATTAATGGTTCTCTTACAAGGGCTACAGTGTTTCTTCCTTGCACTTTAAATGCATTATTGGGCACAGAGTAATATTCAACACGCATGAAAACACTGAGTGATAGGCAGTATTCGTTTAAACAAGTACCACCATTATCCTTGGAAAAAACGGTGCTTGACCCTCCTGCTTCTAACATTCACAATTCTTTTAAAGGAGATGCCGTGCTTCATCCATCCTCTACTAAGATGAGATTTAGCACAAAATTGATGTTCCTCACCCATGAAAACAATGAGACTTAGCAGTATTCCTTTCAACAGGTAACTGAATTCCCAATTTTGAAGGAGGTGCCAGATCCTCTTGCTAATAAAATGAAAGATTCTCTTCCAATATCTACAGTGTATCTTCCTTTCACTTGTGGGGGCAATTTAGCACCAAGTTGATGTTTCTCTCCTATGAAATCATTGAGAGGTAGGCAGTATTCCTTTGCACAGTTAACTCTGTTCACCACGGTAAACAAGGTGTTAGACCCTCTTGCTTCTAACATTAAGGATTGTCTGTCCACTGCTACAGTGCTTCTTCCATTCACTTTAAAGGGGCGATTTTATACAAAACCGATGTTCCCCACACGTTAAAACGCTGATAGATAGGCAGTTCTGCTATCACACACTTATGTAATTCCCCCTTGTAAACAATGTGCTAAGTTGTCTTGTTTGTAACATTAATGGTTCCCTTACAAGGGAAGCAGTGCTTCTTCCTTCCACTTGAAAAGGGCTATTTTTCACAATGATAATGTTCTTCACACTTTAAAAGTCTGAGAGATAGGCAGTATTCCTTTAAAAAGTGAACTCTATTCTCACTGCTAAACAAAGTGCTAGAGCCTCTTGCTGCTGCTCTTCATGGTTTTGCTCCATGACAAACTGCCCTTGTTCAATTCACCTACATGCAGCTATTTGGCACAATGCTGATGCACCTCACCCATTCAAAAACTAAGTAGGAGGCAGGAATCCAGTCAACAGGTAACTCACTTCTAGGGAATCAAAGTGCAAGACATTCCTGCCTCTCACACATCGTGTTAGTGCCAGGAGATACAAGTGTTTGCCTATTTGCTATGAAGCAGGTATGTGTCAAAGAGTAGCTGGTTCTGCACTTCAAAGGCTATCATTTCACAAGCATTCCTTTCACAGGCTAACTCAAATCTCAAGGAGAAACAACGTGCCGGAACCTCCTGCTTCAGACCTTGATCTCCTGCAAGAGATAGAGTGATTCTTCCATTCTCTCGAATGGGGCTTTCTTGTACAATGTTCGTGTTCCTCCACAATGAAAATGCTGAGAGGTAGGTAGTATTCCTTTAACCAGCTATCTCCATTCACAATGCTAAGCAAAGTGCTAGACCTGCTTGCTTCTGACATGAATGGTTCTCTTACAAGAGCTGCAGTACTTCTTCCTTTCACTTGTAGGGGCGACCTAGCACAAATGTGATTTTTTTCACCCATGAAAACGATGTGACAGGCAGTATTCCTTTAAACAGTTAACTCAATTCACTATGCTAAATAAGGGGCCACACCCTCTTGCTTCTACCATTAATGATTGTCTTACAAGTGCTCCAGCACTTCTTCCTTTCACTTGCATAGAGCCATTTAGCACAAAGTTGATTTTCCTCACACAAGAAAACAATGAGAGACAGGCAGTATTTCTTTCTTCAGCTCACTCAAATCACAATACTAAACCAGGCCCTAGGCCGTCTTGCTTCTCACATTAATGATACTGTTGCAAGAGTTGCAGTGCTTCTTCCATTCTTTTGAGGGTCGATTTACCACAGAGCTGATGTTCTTCACCCATGAAAACACTGAGTTAGGCAGTATTCCTTTGCACAGTTAACTCTGTTGACCACGGTAGACAAGGTGCTGGACCCTCTTGCTTCTAACATTAAGGATTGTCTGTCCACTGGTACAGTGCTTCTTCCATTCACTTTAAAGGGGCGATTTTATACAAAGCTGATGTACTCCACACGTTAAAACGCTGACAGATAGGCAGTTCTGCTATCACACACTTATGTAATTCCCCCTTGTAAACAATGTGCTAAGTTGTCTTGTTTGTAACATTAATGGTTCCCTTACAAGGGAAGCAGTGCTTCTTCCTTCCACTTGAAAAGGGCTATTTTTCACAATGATAATGTTCTTCACACTTTAAAAGTCTGAGAGATAGGCAGTATTCCTTTAAAAAGTGAACTCTATTCTCACTGCTAAACAAAGTGCTAGAGCCTCTTGCTGCTGCTCTTCATGGTTTTGCTCCATGACAAACTGCCCTTGTTCAATTCACCTACATGCAGCTATTTGGCACAATGCTGATGCACCTCACCCATTCAAAATCTCAGTAGTAGGCAGGATTCCACTCAACTGGTAACTCACTTTTTCTAGGGAAACAAGGTGCAAGTCATTCCTGCCTCTCACACATCGTGTAGTGCCATGAGATACAATTGTTTGCCTATTTCGTATGAAGCGGGTCTTGTCAAAGAGTAGCTGGTTCTGCACTTCAAAGGCTATCATTTCACAAGCCTTTCGTTCACATGCTAACTCAAATCTCAAAGAGAATCAATGGGCAAGAACCTCCTGCTTCAGACCTTGATTATCCTGCAAGAGATAGAGTGATTCTTCCATTCTCTCGGATGGGGCTTTCTCGTACAAAGTGTGTGTTCCTCCAGAATGAAAATGCTGGGAGGTAGGTAGTATTACTTTTACCAGTTATCTCCATTCACAAAGCTAAACAAAGTGCTAGACCTGCTTGCTTCTAACATTAAAGCTTCTCCTCCAAGCTTGCTTCTAACATTAAAGCTTCTCCTCCAAGAGCTCCAGCACTTCTTCCTTTCACTTGCATAGAGCCATTTAGCACAAAGTTGATTTTCCTCACACAAGAAAACAATGAGAGACAGGCAGTATTCCCTTCTTCAGCTCACCCAATTGACAATAGTAAACCAGGCCCTAGGCCGTCTTGCTTCGCACATTAATGATTCTCTTGCAACAGTTGCAGTGCTTCTTCCATTCTCTTGTGAGGGTCGATTTACCACAGAGCTGATGTTCTTCACCCATGAAAACACTGAGTTAGGCAGTATTCCTTTGCACAGTTAACTCTGTTCACCACGGTAGACAAGGTGCTGGACCCTCTTGCTTCTAACATTAAGGATTGTCTGTCCACTGCTACAGTGCTTCTTCCATTCACTTTAAAGGGGCTGTTTTACAGAAAGTTGATGTTCTTCACACATTAACACGCTGACAGATAGGCACTATTGCTTTCGCACACTAATGTAATTCTCCCTTGTTAACAATGTGTTAAGTTGTCTTGTTTGCAGCATTAATGGTTCTCTTACAAGGGCTACAGTGTTTCTTCCTTGCACTTTAAATGCATTATTGGGCACAGAGTAATATTCAACACGCATGAAAACACTGAGTGATAGGCAGTATTCGTTTAAACAAGTACCACCATTATCCTTGGAAAACACGGTGCTTGACCCTCCTGCTTCTAACATTCACAATTCTCTTAAAGGAGATGCCGTGCTTCATCCATCCACTACTAAGATGAGATTTAGCACAAAATTGATGTTCCTCACCCATGAAAACAATGAGACTTAGGCAGTATTCCTTTCAACAGGTAACTGAATTCCCAATTTTAAAGGAGGTGCCAGATCCTCTTGCTAATAAAATGAAAGATTCTCTTCCAATATCTACAGTGTATCTTCCTTTCACTTGTGGGGGCAATTTAGCACCACGTTGATGTTTCTCTCCGATGAAATCATTGAGAGGTAGGCAGTATTCCTTTGCACAGTTAACTCTGTTCTCCACGGTAAACAAGGTGTTAGACCCTCTTGCTTCTAACATTAAGGATTGTCTGTCCACTGTTACAGTGCTTCTTCCATTCACTTTAAAGGGGCGATTTTATACAAAGCCGATGTTCCCCACACGTTAAAACGCTGCCAGATAGGCAGTTCTGCTATCACACACTTATGTAATTCCCCCTTGTAAACAATGTGCTAAGTTGTCTTGTTTGTAACATTAATGGTTCCCTTACAAGGGAAGCAGTGCTTCTTCCTTCCACTTGAAAAGGGCTATTTTTCACAATGATAATGTTCTTCACACTTTAAAAGTCTGAGAGATAGGCAGTATTCCTTTAAAAAGTGAACTCTATTCTCACTGCTAAACAAAGTGCTAGAGCCTCTTGCTGCTGCTCTTCATGGTTTTGCTCCATGACAAACTGCCCTTGTTCAATTCACCTACATGCAGCTATTTGGCACAATGCTGATGCACCTCACCCATTCAAAAACTAAGTAGGAGGCAGGAATCCAGTCAACAGGTAACTCACTTCTAGGGAATCAAAGTGCAAGACATTCCTGCCTCTCACACATCGTGTAGTGCCAGGAGATACAAGTGTTTGCCTATTTGCTATGAAGCCGGTATGTGTCAAAGAGTAGCTGGTTCTGCACTTCAAAGGCTATCATTTCACAAGCATTCCTTTCACAGGCTAACTCAAATCTCAAGGAGAAACAACGTGCCGGAACCTCCTGCTTCAGACCTTGATCTCCTGCAAGAGATAGAGTGATTCTTCCATTCTCTCGAATGGGGCTTTCTTGTACAATGTTCGTGTTCCTCCACAATGAAAATGCTGAGAGGTAGGTAGTATTCCTTTAACCAGCTATCTCCATTCACAATGCTAAGCAAAGTGCTAGACCTGCTTGCTTCTGACATGAATGGTTCTCTTACAAGAGCTGCAGTACTTCTTCCTTTCACTTGTAGGGGCGACCTAGCACAAATGTGATTTTTTTCACCCATGAAAACGATGTGACAGGCAGTATTCCTTTAAACAGTTAACTCAATTCACTATGCTAAATAAGGGGCCACACCCTCTTGCTTCTACCATTAATGATTGTCTTACAAGTGCTCCAGCACTTCTTCCTTTCACTTGCATAGAGCCATTTAGCACAAAGTTGATTTTCCTCACACAAGAAAACAATGAGAGACAGGCAGTATTTCTTTCTTCAGCTCACTCAAATCACAATACTAAACCAGGCCCTAGGCCGTCTTGCTTCTCACATTAATGATACTCTTGCAAGAGTTGCAGTGCTTCTTCCATTCTTTTGAGGGTCGATTTACCACAGAGCTGATGTTCTTCACCCATGAAAACACTGAGTTAGGCAGTATTCCTTTGCACAGTTAACTCTGTTCACCACGGTAGACAAGGTGCTGGACCCTCTTGCTTCTAACATTAAGGATTGTCTGTCCACTGTTACAGTCAGTGCTTCTTCCATTCACTTTAAAGGGGCGATTTTATACAAAGCTGATGTACTCCACACGTTAAAACGCTGACAGATAGGCAGTTCTGCTATCACACACTTATGTAATTCCCCCTTGTAAACAATGTGCTAAGTTGTCTTGTTTGTAACATTAATGGTTCCCTTACAAGGGAAGCAGTGCTTCTTCCTTCCACTTGAAAAGGGCTATTTTTCACAATGATAATGTTCTTCACACTTTAAAAGTCTGAGAGATAGGCAGTATTCCTTTAAAAAGTGAACTCTATTCTCACTGCTAAACAAAGTGCTAGAGCCTCTTGCTGCTGCTCTTCATGGTTTTGCTCCATGACAAACTGCCCTTGTTCAATTCACCTACATGCAGCTATTTGGCACAATGCTGATGCACCTCACCCATTCAAAAACTCAGTAGTAGGCAGGATTCCACTCAACTGGTAACTCACTTTTTCTAGGGAAACAAGGTGCAAGTCATTCCTGCCTCTCACACATCGTGTAGTGCCATGAGATACAATTGTTTGCCTATTTCGTATGAAGCGGGTCTTGTCAAAGAGTAGCTGGTTCTGCACTTCAAAGGCTATCATTTCACAAGCCTTTCGTTCACATGCTAACTCAAATCTCAAAGAGAATCAATGGGCAAGAACCTCCTGCTTCAGACCTTGATTATCCTGCAAGAGATAGAGTGATTCTTCCATTCTCTCGGATGGGGCTTTCTCGTACAAAGTGTGTGTTCCTCCAGAATGAAAATGCTGGGAGGTAGGTAGTATTACTTTTACCAGTTATCTCCATTCACAAAGCTAAACAAAGTGCTAGACCTGCTTGCTTCTTACATTAAAGCTTCTCCTCCAAGCTTGCTTCTAACATTAAAGCTTCTCCTCCAAGAGCTCCAGCACTTCTTCCTTTCACTTGCATAGAGCCATTTAGCACAAAGTTGATTTTCCTCACACAAGAAAACAATGAGAGACAGGCAGTATTCCCTTCTTCAGCTCACCCAATTGACAATAGTAAACCAGGCCCTAGGCCGTCTTGCTTCGCACATTAATGATTCTCTTGCAACAGTTGCAGTGCTTCTTCCATTCTCTTGTGAGGGTCGATTTACCACAGAGCTGATGTTCTTCACCCATGAAAACACTGAGTTAGGCAGTATTCCTTTGCACAGTTAACTCTGTTCACCACGGTAGACAAGGTGCTGGACCCTCTTGCTTCTAACATTAAGGATTGTCTGTCCACTGCTACAGTGCTTCTTCCATTCACTTTAAAGGGGCTGTTTTACAGAAAGTTGATGTTCTTCACACATTAACACGCTGACAGATAGGCACTATTGCTTTCGCACACTAATGTAATTCTCCCTTGTTAACAATGTGTTAAGTTGTCTTGTTTGCAGCATTAATGGTTCTCTTACAAGGGCTACAGTGTTTCTTCCTTGCACTTTAAATGCATTATTGGGCACAGAGTAATATTCAACACGCATGAAAACACTGAGTGATAGGCAGTATTCGTTTAAACAAGTACCACCATTATCCTTGGAAAACACGGTGCTTGACCCTCCTGCTTCTAACATTCACAATTCTCTTAAAGGAGATGCCGTGCTTCATCCATCCACTACTAAGATGAGATTTAGCACAAAATTGATGTTCCTCACCCATGAAAACAATGAGACTTAGGCAGTATTCCTTTCAACAGGTAACTGAATTCCCAATTTTAAAGGAGGTGCCAGATCCTCTTGCTAATAAAATGAAAGATTCTCTTCCAATATCTACAGTGTATCTTCCTTTCACTTGTGGGGGCAATTTAGCACCACGTTGATGTTTCTCTCCGATGAAATCATTGAGAGGTAGGCAGTATTCCTTTGCACAGTTAACTCTGTTCTCCACGGTAAACAAGGTGTTAGACCCTCTTGCTTCTAACATTAAGGATTGTCTGTCCACTGTTACAGTGCTTCTTCCATTCACTTTAAAGGGGCGATTTTATACAAAGCCGATGTTCCCCACACGTTAAAACGCTGACAGATAGGCAGTTCTGCTATCACACACTTATGTAATTCCCCCTTGTAAACAATGTGCTAAGTTGTCTTGTTTGTAACATTAATGGTTCCCTTACAAGGGAAGCAGTGCCTCTTCCTTCCACTTGAAAAGGGCTATTTTTCACAATGATAATGTTCTTCAAACTTTAAAAGTCTGAGAGATAGGCAGTATTCCTTTAAAAAGTGAACTCTATTCTCACTGCTAAACAAAGTGCTAGAGCCTCTTGCTGCTGCTCTTCATGGTTTTGCTCCATGACAAACTGCCCTTGTTCAATTCACCTACATGCAGCTATTTGGCACAATGCTGATGCACCTCACCCATTCAAAAACTAAGTAGGAGGCAGGAATCCAGTCAACAGGTAACTCACTTCTAGGGAATCAAAGTGCAAGACATTCCTGCCTCTCACACATCGTGTAGTGCCAGGAGATACAAGTGTTTGCCTATTTGCTATGAAGCAGGTATGTGTCAAAGAGTAGCTGGTTCTGCACTTCAAAGGCTATCATTTCACAAGCATTCCTTTCACAGGCTAACTCAAATCTCAAGGAGAAACAACGTGCCGGAACCTCCTGCTTCAGACCTTGATCTCCTGCAAGAGATAGAGTGATTCTTCCATTCTCTCGAATGGGGCTTTCTTGTACAATGTTCGTGTTCCTCCACAATGAAAATGCTGAGAGGTAGGTAGTATTCCTTTAACCAGCTATCTCCATTCACAATGCTAAGCAAAGTGCTAGACCTGCTTGCTTCTGACATGAATGGTTCTCTTACAAGAGCTGCAGTACTTCTTCCTTTCACTGGTAGGGGCGACCTAGCACAAATGTGATTTTTTTCACCCATGAAAACGATGTGACAGGCAGTATTCCTTTAATCAGTTAACTCAATTCACTATGCTAAATAAGGGGCCACACCCTCTTGCTTCTACCATTAATGATTGTCTTACAAGTGCTCCAGGACTTCTTCCTTTCACTTGCATAGAGCCATTTAGCACAAAGTTGATTTTCCTCACACAAGAAAACAATGAGAGACAGGCAGTATTTCTTTCTTCAGTTCACTCAAATCACAATACTAAACCAGGCCCTAGGCCGTCTTGCTTCTCACATTAATGATACTCTTGCAAGAGTTGCAGTGCTTCTTCCATTCTTTTGAGGGTCGATTTACCACAGAGCTGATGTTCTTCACCCATGAAAACACTGAGTTAGGCAGTATTTCTTTGCACAGTTAACTCTGTTCACCACGGTAGACAAGGTGCTGGACCCTCTTGCTTCTAACATTAAGGATTGTCTGTCCACTGCTACAGTGCTTCTTCCATTCACTTTAAAGGGGTGATTTTATACAAAGCTGATGTACTCCACACGTTAAAACGCTGACAGATAGGCAGTTCTGCTATCACACTCTTATGTAATTCCCCCTTGTAAACAATGTGCTAAGTTGTCTTGTTTGTAACATTAATGGTTCCCTTACAAGGGAAGCAGTGCTTCTTCCTTCCACTTGAAAAGGGCTATTTTTCACAATGATAATGTTCTTCACACTTTAAAAGTCTGAGAGATAGGCAGTATTCCTTTAAAAAGTGAACTCTATTCTCACTGCTAAACAAAGTGCTAGAGCCTCTTGCTGCTGCTCTTCATGGTTTTGCTCCATGACAAACTGCCCTTGTTCAATTCACCTACATGCAGCTATTTGGCACAATGCTGATGCACCTCACCCATTCAAAAACTCAGTAGTAGGCAGGATTCCACTCAACTGGTAACTCACTTTTTCTAGGGAAACAAGGTGCAAGGCATTCCTGCCTCTCACACATCGTGTAGTGCCATGAGATACAATTGTTTGCCTATTTCGTATGAAGCGGGTCTTGTCAAAGAGTAGCTGGTTCTGCACTTCATAGGCTATCATTTCACAAGCCTTTCGTTCATATGCTAACTCAAATCTCAAAGAGAATCAATGGGCAAGAACCTCCTGCTTCAGACCTTGATTATCCTGCAAGAGATAGAGTGATTCTTCCATTCTCTCGGATGGGGCTTTCTCGTACAAAGTGTGTGTTCCTCCAGAATGAAAATGCTGGGAGGTAGGTAGTATTACTTTTACCAGTTATCTCCATTCACAAAGCTAAACAAAGTGCTAGACCTGCTTGCTTCTAACATTAAAGCTTCTCCTCCAATCTTGCTTCTAACATTAAAGCTTCTCCTCCAAGAGCTCCAGCACTTCTTCCTTTCACTTGCATAGAGCCATTTAGCACAAAGTTGATTTTCCTCACACAAGAAAACAATGAGAGACAGGCAGTATTCCTTTCTTCAGCTCACCCAATTGACAATAGTAAACCAGGCCCTAGGCCGTCTTGCTTCGTCTCTTGCAACAGTTGCAGTGCTTCTTCCATTCTCTTGTGAGGGTCGATTTACCACAGAGCTGATGTTCTTCACCCATGAAAACACTGAGTTAGGCAGTATTCCTTTGCACAGTTAACTCTGTTCACCACGGTAGACAAGGTGCTGGACCCTCTTGCTTCAAACATTAAGGATTGTCTGTCCACTGCTACAGTGCTTCTTCCATTCACTTTAAAGGGGCTGTTTTACAGAAAGTTGATGTTCTTCACACTTTAACACGCTGACAGATAGGCACTATTGCTTTCGCACACTAATGTAATTCTCCGTTGTTAACAATGTGTTAAGTTGTCTTGTTTGCAGCATTAATGGTTCTCTTACAAGGGCTACAGTGTTTCTTCCTTGCACTTTAAATGCATTATTGGGCACAGAGTAATATTCAACACGCATGAAAACACTGAGTGATAGGCAGTATTCGTTTAAACAAGTACCACCATTATCCTTGGAAAACACGGTGCTTGACCCTCCTGCTTCTAACATTCACAATTCTCTTAAAGCAGATGCCGTGCTTCATCCATCCACTACTAAGATGAGATTTAGCACAAAATTGATGTTCCTCACCCATGAAAACAATGAGACTTAGGCAGTATTCCTTTCAACAGGTAACTGAATTCCCAATTTTAAAGGAGGTGCCAGATCCTCTTGCTAATAAAATGAAAGATTCTCTTCCAATATCTACAGTGTATCTTCCTTTCACTTGTGGGGGCAATTTAGCACCACGTTGATGTTTCTCTCCGATGAAATCATTGAGAGGTAGGCAGTATTCCTTTGCACAGTTAACTCTGTTCTCCACGGTAAACAAGGTGTTAGACCCTCTTGCTTCTAACATTAAGGATTGTCTGTCCACTGTTACAGTGCTTCTTCCATTCACTTTAAAGGGGCGATTTTATACAAAGCCGATGTTCCCCACACGTTAAAACGCTGACAGATAGGCAGTTCTGCTATCACACACTTATGTAATTCCCCCTTGTAAACAATGTGCTAAGTTGTCTTGTTTGTAACATTAATGGTTCCCTTACAAGGGAAGCAGTGCCTCTTCCTTTCACTTGAAAAGGGCTATTTTTCACAATGATAATGTTCTTCAAACTTTAAAAGTCTGAGAGATAGGCAGTATTCCTTTAAAAAGTGAACTCTATTCTCACTGCTAAACAAAGTGCTAGAGCCTCTTGCTGCTGCTCTTCATGGTTTTGCTCCATGACAAACTGCCCTTGTTCAATTCACCTACATGCAGCTATTTGGCACAATGCTGATGCACCTCACCCATTCAAAAACTAAGTAGGAGGCAGGAATCCAGTCAACAGGTAACTCACTTCTAGGGAATCAAAGTGCAAGACATTCCTGCCTCTCACACATCGTGTAGTGCCAGGAGATACAAGTGTTTGCCTATTTGCTATGAAGCAGGTATGTGTCAAAGAGTAGCTGGTTCTGCACTTCAAAGGCTATCATTTCACAAGCATTCCTTTCACAGGCTAACTCAAATCTCAAGGAGAAACAACGTGCCGGAACCTCCTGCTTCAGACCTTGATCTCCTGCAAGAGATAGAGTGATTCTTCCATTCTCTCGAATGGGGCTTTCTTGTACAATGTTCGTGTTCCTCCACAATGAAAATGCTGAGAGGTAGGTAGTATTCCTTTAACCAGCTATCTCCATTCACAATGCTAAGCAAAGTGCTAGACCTGCTTGCTTCTGACATGAATGGTTCTCTTACAAGAGCTGCAGTACTTCTTCCTTTCACTGGTAGGGGCGACCTAGCACAAATGTGATTTTTTTCACCCATGAAAACGATGTGACAGGCAGTATTCCTTTAATCAGTTAACTCAATTCACTATGCTAAATAAGGGGCCACACCCTCTTGCTTCTACCTTTAATGATTGTCTTACAAGTGCTCCAGCACTTCTTCCTTTCACTTGCATAGAGCCATTTAGCACAAAGTTGATTTTCCTCACACAAGAAAACAATGAGAGACAGGCAGTATTTCTTTCTTCAGTTCACTCAAATCACAATACTAAACCAGGCCCTAGGCCGTCTTGCTTCTCACATTAATGATACTCTTGCAAGAGTTGCAGTGCTTCTTCCATTCTTTTGAGGGTCGATTTACCACAGAGCTGATGTTCTTCACCCATGAAAACACTGAGTTAGGCAGTATTTCTTTGCACAGTTAACTCTGTTCACCACGGTAGACAAGGTGCTGGACCCTCTTGCTTCTAACATTAAGGATTGTCTGTCCACTGCTACAGTGCTTCTTCCATTCACTTTAAAGGGGTGATTTTATACAAAGCTGATGTACTCCACACGTTAAAACGCTGACAGATAGGCAGTTCTGCTATCACACTCTTATGTAATTCCCCCTTGTAAACAATGTGCTAAGTTGTCTTGTTTGTAACATTAATGGTTCCCTTACAAGGGAAGCAGTGCTTCTTCCTTCCACTTGAAAAGGGCTATTTTTCACAATGATAATGTTCTTCACACTTTAAAAGTCTGAGAGATAGGCAGTATTCCTTTAAAAAGTGAACTCTATTCTCACTGCTAAACAAAGTGCTAGAGCCTCTTGCTGCTGCTCTTCATGGTTTTGCTCCATGACAAACTGCCCTTGTTCAATTCACCTACATGCAGCTATTTGGCACAATGCTGATGCACCTCACCCATTCAAAAACTCAGTAGTAGGCAGGATTCCACTCAGCTGGTAACTCACTTTTTCTAGGGAAACAAGGTGCAAGGCATTCCTGCCTCTCACACATCGTGTAGTGCCATGAGATACAATTGTTTGCCTATTTCGTATGAAGCGGGTCTTGTCAAAGAGTAGCTGGTTCTGCACTTCATAGGCTATCATTTCACAAGCCTTTCGTTCATATGCTAACTCAAATCTCAAAGAGAATCAATGGGCAAGAACCTCCTGCTTCAGACCTTGATTATCCTGCAAGAGATAGAGTGATTCTTCCATTCTCTCGGATGGGGCTTTCTCGTACAAAGTGTGTGTTCCTCCAGAATGAAAATGCTGGGAGGTAGGTAGTATTACTTTTACCAGTTATCTCCATTCACAAAGCTAAACAACGTGCTAGACCTGCTTGCTTCTAACATTAAAGCTTCTCCTCCAATCTTGCTTCTAACATTAAAGCTTCTCCTCCAAGAGCTCCAGCACTTCTTCCTTTCACTTGCATAGAGCCATTTAGCACAAAGTTGATTTTCCTCACACAAGAAAACAATGAGAGACAGGCAGTATTCCTTTCTTCAGCTCACCCAATTGACAATAGTAAACCAGGCCCTAGGCCGTCTTGCTTCGTCTCTTGCAACAGTTGCAGTGCTTCTTCCATTCTCTTGTGAGGGTCGATTTACCACAGAGCTGATGTTCTTCACCCATGAAAACACTGAGTTAGGCAGTATTCCTTTGCACAGTTAACTCTGTTCACCACGGTAGACAAGGTGCTGGACCCTCTTGCTTCAAACATTAAGGATTGTCTGTCCACTGCTACAGTGCTTCTTCCATTCACTTTAAAGGGGCTGTTTTACAGAAAGTTGATGTTCTTCACACTTTAACACGCTGACAGATAGGCACTATTGCTTTCGCACACTAATGTAATTCTCCGTTGTTAACAATGTGTTAAGTTGTCTTGTTTGCAGCATTAATGGTTCTCTTACAAGGGCTACAGTGTTTCTTCCTTGCACTTTAAATGCATTATTGGGCACAGAGTAATATTCAACACGCATGAAAACACTGAGTGATAGGCAGTATTCGTTTAAACAAGTACCACCATTATCCTTGGAAAACACGGTGCTTGACCCTCCTGCTTCTAACATTCACAATTCTCTTAAAGCAGATGCCGTGCTTCATCCATCCACTACTAAGATGAGATTTAGCACAAAATTGATGTTCCTCACCCATGAAAACAATGAGACTTAGGCAGTATTCCTTTCAACAGGTAACTGAATTCCCAATTTTAAAGGAGGTGCCAGATCCTCTTGCTAATAAAATGAAAGATTCTCTTCCAATATCTACAGTGTATCTTCCTTTCACTTGTTGGGGCAATTTAGCACCACGTTGATGTTTCTCTCCGATGAAATCATTGAGAGGTAGGCAGTATTCCTTTGCACAGTTAACTCTGTTCTCCACGGTAAACAAGGTGTTAGACCCTCTTGCTTCTAACATTAAGGATTGTCTGTCCACTGTTACAGTGCTTCTTCCATTCACTTTAAAGGGGCGATTTTATACAAAGCCGATGTTCCCCACACGTTAAAACGCTGACAGATAGGCAGTTCTGCTATCACACACTTATGTAATTCCCCCTTGTAAACAATGTGCTAAGTTGTCTTGTTTGTAACATTAATGGTTCCCTTACAAGGGAAGCAGTGCTTCTTCCTTCCACTTGAAAAGGGCTATTTTTCACAATGATAATGTTCTTCACACTTTAAAAGTCTGAGAGATAGGCAGTATTCCTTTAAAAAGTGAACTCTATTCTCACTGCTAAACAAAGTGCTAGAGCCTCTTGCTGCTGCTCTTCATGGTTTTGCTCCATGACAAACTGCCCTTGTTCAATTCACCTACATGCAGCTATTTGGCACAATGCTGATGCACCTCACCCATTCAAAAACTAAGTAGAAGGCAGGAATCCAGTCAACAGGTAACTCACTTCTAGGGAATCAAAGTGCAAGACATTCCTGCCTCTCACACATCGTGTAGTGCCAGGAGATACAAGTGTTTGCCTATTTGCTATGAAGCAGGTATGTGTCAAAGAGTAGCTGGTTCTGCACTTCAAAGGCTATCATTTCACAAGCATTCCTTTCACAGGCTAACTCAAATCTCAAGGAGAAACAACGTGCCGGAACCTCCTGCTTCAGACCTTGATCTCCTGCAAGAGATAGAGTGATTCTTCCATTCTCTCGAATGGGGCTTTCTTGTACAATGTTCGTGTTCCTCCACAATGAAAATGCTGAGAGGTAGGTAGTATTCCTTTAACCAGCTATCTCCATTCACAATGCTAAGCAAAGTGCTAGACCTGCTTGCTTCTGACATGAATGGTTCTCTTACAAGAGCTGCAGTACTTCTTCCTTTCACTTGTAGGGGCGACCTAGCACAAATGTGATTTTTTTCACCCATGAAAACGATGTGACAGGCAGTATTCCTTTAAACAGTTAACTCAATTCACTATGCTAAATAAGGGGCCACACCCTCTTGCTTCTACCATTAATGATTGTCTTACAAGTGCTCCAGCACTTCTTCCTTTCACTTGCATAGAGCCATTTAGCACAAAGTTGATTTTCCTCACACAAGAAAACAATGAGAGACAGGCAGTATTTCTTTCTTCAGCTCACTCAAATCACAATACTAAACCAGGCCCTAGGCCGTCTTGCTTCTCACATTAATGATACTCTTGCAAGAGTTGCAGTGCTTCTTCCATTCTTTTGAGGGTCGATTTACCACAGAGCTGATGTTCTTCACCCATGAAAACACTGAGTTAGGCAGTATTTCTTTGCACAGTTAACTCTGTTCACCACGGTAGACAAGGTGCTGGACCCTCTTGCTTCTAACATTAAGGATTGTCTGTCCACTGCTACAGTGCTTCTTCCATTCACTTTAAAGGGGTGATTTTATACAAAGCTGATGTACTCCACACGTTAAAACGCTGACAGATAGGCAGTTCTGCTATCACACACTTATGTAATTCCCCCTTGTAAACAATGTGCTAAGTTGTCTTGTTTGTAACATTAATGGTTCCCTTACAAGGGAAGCAGTGCTTCTTCCTTCCACTTGAAAAGGGCTATTTTTCACAATGATAATGTTCTTCACACTTTAAAAGTCTGAGAGATAGGCAGTATTCCTTTAAAAAGTGAACTCTATTCTCACTGCTAAACAAAGTGCTAGAGCCTCTTGCTGCTGCTCTTCATGGTTTTGCTCCATGACAAACTGCCCTTGTTCAATTCACCTACATGCAGCTATTTGGCACAATGCTGATGCACCTCACCCATTCAAAAACTCAGTAGTAGGCAGGATTCCACTCAACTGGTAACTCACTTTTTCTAGGGAAACAAGGTGCAAGGCATTCCTGCCTCTCACACATCGTGTAGTGCCATGAGATACAATTGTTTGCCTATTTCGTATGAAGCGGGTCTTGTCAAAGAGTAGCTGGTTCTGCACTTCAAAGGCTAACATTTCACAAACCTTTCGTTCACATGCTAACTCAAATCTCAAAGAGAATCAATGTGCAAGAACCTCCTGCTTCAGACCTTGATTATCCTGCAAGAGATAGAGTGATTCTTCCATTCTCTCGGATGGGGCTTTCTCGTACAAAGTGTGTGTTCCTCCAGAATGAAAATGCTGGGAGGTAGGTAGTATTACTTTTACCAGTTATCTCCATTCACAAAGCTAAACAAAGTGCTAGACCTGCTTGCTTCTAACATTAAAGCTTCTCCTCCAAGCTTGCTTCTAACATTAAAGCTTCTCCTCCAAGAGCTCCAGCACTTCTTCCTTTCACTTGCATAGAGCCATTTAGCACAAAGTTGATTTTCCTCACACAAGAAAACAATGAGAGACAGGCAGTATTCCTTTCTTCAGCTCACCCAATTGACAATAGTAAACCAGGCCCTAGGCCGTCTTGCTTCGTCTCTTGCAACAGTTGCAGTGCTTCTTCCATTCTCTTGTGAGGGTCGATTTACCACAGAGCTGATGTTCTTCACCCATGAAAACACTGAGTTAGGCAGTATTCCTTTGCACAGTTAACTCTGTTCACCACGGTAGACAAGGTGCTGGACCCTCTTGCTTCTAACATTAAGGATTGTCTGTCCACTGCTACAGTGCTTCTTCCATTCACTCTAAAGGGGCTGTTTTACAGAAAGTTGATGTTCTTCACACTTTAACACGCTGACAGATAGGCACTATTGCTTTCGCACACTAATGTAATTCTCCCTTGTTAACAATGTGTTAAGTTGTCTTGTTTGCAGCATTAATGGTTCTCTTACAAGGGCTACAGTGTTTCTTCCTTGCACTTTAAATGCATTATTGGGCACAGAGTAATATTCAACACGCATGAAAACACTGAGTGATAGGCAGTATTCGTTTAAACAAGTACCACCATTATCCTTGGAAAACACGGTGCTTGACCCTCCTGCTTCTAACATTCACAATTCTCTTAAAGGAGATGCCGTGCTTCATCCATCCACTACTAAGATGAGATTTAGCACAAAATTGATGTTCCTCACCCATGAAAACAATGAGACTTAGGCAGTATTCCTTTCAACAGGTAACTGAATTCCCAATTTTAAAGGAGGTGCCAGATCCTCTTGCTAATAAAATGAAAGATTCTCTTCCAATATCTACAGTGTATCTTCCTTTCACTTGTGGGGGCAATTTAGCACCACGTTGATGTTTCTCTCCGATGAAATCATTGAGAGGTAGGCAGTATTCCTTTGCACAGTTAACTCTGTTCTCCACGGTAAACAAGGTGTTAGACCCTCTTGCTTCTAACATTAAGGATTGTCTGTCCACTGTTACAGTGCTTCTTCCATTCACTTTAAAGGGGCGATTTTATACAAAGCCGATGTTCCCCACACGTTAAAACGCTGACAGATAGGCAGTTCTGCTATCACACACTTATGTAATTCCCCCTTGTAAACAATGTGCTAAGTTGTCTTGTTTGTAACATTAATGGTTCCCTTACAAGGGAAGCATTGCTTCTTCCTTCCACTTGAAAAGGGCTATTTTTCACAATGATAATGTTCTTCACACTTTAAAAGTCTGAGAGATAGGCAGTATTCCTTTAAAAAGTGAACTCTATTCTCACTGCTAAACAAAGTGCTAGAGCCTCTTGCTGCTGCTCTTCATGGTTTTGCTCCATGACAAACTGCCCTTGTTCAATTCACCTACATGCAGCTATTTGGCACAATGCTGATGCACCTCACCCATTCAAAAACTAAGTAGGAGGCAGGAATCCAGTCAACAGGTAACTCACTTCTAGGGAATCAAAGTGCAAGACATTCCTGCCTCTCACACATCGTGTAGTGCCAGGAGATACAAGTGTTTGCCTATTTGCTATGAAGCAGGTATGTGTCAAAGAGTAGCTGGTTCTGCACTTCAAAGGCTATCATTTCACAAGCATTCCTTTCACAGGCTAACTCAAATCTCAAGGAGAAACAACGTGCCGGAACCTCCTGCTTCAGACCTTGATCTCCTGCAAGAGATAGAGTGATTCTTCCATTCTCTCGAATGGGGCTTTCTTGTACAATGTTCGTGTTCCTCCACAATGAAAATGCTGAGAGGTAGGTAGTATTCCTTTAACCAGCTATCTCCTTTCACAATGCTAAGCAAAGTGCTAGACCTGCTTGCTTCTGACATGAATACTTCTCTTATAATAGCTCCAGTACTTCTTCCTTTCACTTGTAGGGGCGACCTAGCACAAATGTGATTTTTTTCACCCATGAAAACGATGTGACAGGCAGTATTCCTTTAAACAGTTAACTCAATTCACTATGCTAAATAAGGGGCCACACCCTCTTGCTTCTACCATTAATGATTGTCTTACAAGTGCTCCAGCACTTCTTCCTTTCACTTGCATAGAGCCATTTAGCACAAAGTTGATTTTCCTCACACAAGAAAACAATGAGAGACAGGCAGTATTTCTTTCTTCAGCTCACTCAAATCACAATACTAAACCAGGCCCTAGGCCGTCTTGCTTCTCACATTAATGATACTCTTGCAAGAGTTGCAGTGCTTCTTCCATTCTTTTGAGGGTCGATTTACCACAGAGCTGATGTTCTTCACCCATGAAAACACTGAGTTAGGCAGTATTTCTTTGCACAGTTAACTCTGTTCACCACGGTAGACAAGGTGCTGGACCCTCTTGCTTCTAACATTAAGGATTGTCTGTCCACTGCTACAGTGCTTCTTCCATTCACTTTAAAGGGGCGATTTTATACAAAGCTGATGTACTCCACACGTTAAAACGCTGACAGATAGGCAGTTCTGCTATCACACACTTATGTAATTCCCCCTTGTAAACAATGTGCTAAGTTGTCTTGTTTGTAACATTAATGGTTCCCTTACAAGGGAAGCAGTGCTTCTTCCTTCCACTTGAAAAGGGCTATTTTTCACAATGATAATGTTCTTCACACTTTAAAAGTCTGAGAGATAGGCAGTATTCCTTTAAAATTGAACTCTATTCTCACTGCTAAACAAAGTGCTAGAGCCTCTTGCTGCTGCTCTTCATGGTTTTGCTCCATGACAAACTGCCCTTGTTCAATTCACCTACATGCAGCTATTTGGCACAATGCTGATGCACCTCACCCATTCAAAAACTCAGTAGTAGGCAGGATTCCACTCAACTGGTAACTCACTTTTTCTAGGGAAACAAGGTGCAAGGAATTCCTGCCTCTCACACATCGTGTAGTGCCATGAGATACAATTGTTTGCCTATTTCGTATGAAGCGGGTCTTGTCAAAGAGTAGCTGGTTCTGCACTTCAAAGGCTATCATTTCACAAGCCTTTCGTTCACATGCTAACTCAAATCTCAAAGAGAATCAATGTGCAAGAACCTCCTGCTTCAGACCTTGATTATCCTGCAAGAGATAGAGTGATTCTTCCATTCTCTCGGATGGGGCTTTCTCGTACAAAGTGTGTGTTCCTCCAGAATGAAAATGCTGGGAGGTAGGTAGTATTACTTTTACCAGTTATCTCCATTCACAAAGCTAAACAAAGTGCTAGACCTGCTTGCTTCTAACATTAAAGCTTCTCCTCCAAGCTTGCTTCTAACATTAAAGCTTCTCCTCCAAGAGCTCCAGCACTTCTTCCTTTCACTTGCATAGAGCCATTTAGCACAAAGTTGATTTTCCTCACACAAGAAAACAATGAGAGACAGGCAGTATTCCTTTCTTCAGCTCACCCAATTGACAATAGTAAACCAGGCCCTAGGCCGTCTTGCTTTGCACATTAATGATTCTCTTGCAACAGTTGCAGTGCTTCTTCCATTCTCTTGTGAGGGTCGATTTACCACAGAGCTGATGTTCTTCACCCATGAAAACACTGAGTGATAGGCAGTATTTGTTTAAACAAGTACCACCATTATCCTTGGAAAACACGGTGCTTGACCCTCCTGCTTCTAACATTCACAATTCTCTTAAAGGAGATGCCGTGCTTCATCCATCCACTACTAAGATGAGATTTAGCACAAAATTGATGTTCCTCACCCATGAAAACAATGAGACTTAGGCAGTATTCCTTTCAACAGGTAACTGAATTCCCAATTTTAAAGGAGGTGCCAGATCCTCTTGCTAATAAAATGAAAGATTCTCTTCCAATATCTACAGTGTATCTTCCTTTCACTTGTGGGGGCAATTTAGCACCAAGTTGATGTTTCTCTCCCATGAAATCATTGAGAGGTAGGCAGTATTCCTTTGCACAGTTAACTCTGTTCACCACGGTAAACAAGGTGTTAGACCCTCTTGCTTCTAACATTAAGGATTGTCTGTATACTGCTACAGTGCTTCTTCCATTCACTTTAAAGGGGCGATTTTATACAAAGCCGATGTTCCCCACACGTTAAAACGCTGACAGATAGGCAGTTGTGCTATCACACACTTATGTAATTCCCCCTTGTAAACAATGTGCTAAGTTGTCTTGTTTGTAACATTAATGGTTCCCTTACAAGGGAAGCAGTGCTTCTTCCTTCCACTTGAAAAGGGCTATTTTTCACAATGATAATGTTCTTCACACTTTAAAAGTCTGAGAGATAGGCAGTATTCCTTTAAAAAGTGAACTCTATTCTCACTGCTAAACAAAGTGCTAGAGCCTCTTGCTGCTGCTCTTCATGGTTTTGCTCCATGACAAGCTGCCCTTGTTCAATTCACCTACATGCAGCTATTTGGCACAATGCTGATGCACCTCACCCATTCAAAAACTAAGTAGGAGGCAGGAATCCAGTCAACAGGTAACTCACTTCTAGGGAATCAAAGTGCAAGACATTCCTGCCTCTCACACATCGTGTAGTGCCAGGAGATACAAGTGTTTGCCTATTTGCTATGAAGCAGGTATGTGTCAAAGAGTAGCTGGTTCTGCACTTCAAAGGCTATCATTTCACAAGCATTCCTTTCACAGGCTAACTCAAATCTCAAGGAGAAACAACGTGCCGGAACCTCCTGCTTCAGACCTTGATCTCCTGCAAGAGATAGAGTGATTCTTCCATTCTCTCGAATGGGGCTTTCTTGTACAATGTTCGTGTTCCTCCACAATGAAAATGCTGAGAGGTAGGTAGTATTCCTTTAACCAGCTATCTCCATTCACAATGCTAAGCAAAGTGCTAGACCTGCTTGCTTCTGACATGAATGGTTCTCTTACAAGAGCTGCAGTACTTCTTCCTTTCACTTGTAGGGGCGACCTAGCACAAATGTGATTTTTTTCACCCATGAAAACGATGTGACAGGCAGTATTCCTTTAAACAGTTAACTCAATTCAGTATGCTAAATACGGGGCCACACCCTCTTGCTTCTACCATTAATGATTGTCTTACAAGTGCTCCAGCACTTCTTCCTTTCACTTGCATAGAGCCATTTAGCACAAAGTTGATTTTCCTCACACAAGAAAACAATGAGAGACAGGCAGTATTTCTTTCTTCAGCTCACTCAAATCACAATACTAAACCAGGCCCTAGGCCCTCTTGCTTCTCACATTAATGATACTCTTGCAAGAGTTGCAGTGCTTCTTCCATTCTTTTGAGGGTCGATTTACCACAGAGCTGATGTTCTTCACCCATGAAAACACTGAGTTAGGCAGTATTCCTTTGCACAGTTAACTGTGTTCACCACGGTAGACAAGGTGCTGGACCCTCTTGCTTCTAACATTAAGGATTGTCTGTCCACTGCTACAGTGCTTCTTCCATTCACTTTAAAGGGGCGATTTTATACAAAGCTGATGTACTCCACACGTTAAAACGCTGACAGATAGGCAGTTCTGCTATCACACACTTATGTAATTCCCCCTTGTAAACAATGTGCTAAGTTGTCTTGTTTGTAACATTAATGGTTCCCTTACAAGGGAAGCAGTGCTTCTTCCTTCCACTTGAAAAGGGCTATTTTTCACAATGATAATGTTCTTCACACTTTAAAAGTCTGAGAGATAGGCAGTATTCCTTTAAAAAGTGAACTCTATTCTCACTGCTAAACAAAGTGCTAGAGCCTCTTGCTGCTGCTCTTCATGGTTTTGCTCCATGACAAACTGCCCTTGTTCAATTCACCTACATGCAGCTATTTGGCACAATGCTGATGCACCTCACCCATTCAAAAACTCAGTAGTAGGCAGGATTCCACTCAACTGGTAACTCACTTTTTCTAGGGAAACAAGGTGCAAGGCATTCCTGCCTCTCACACATCGTGTAGTGCCATGAGATACAATTGTTTGCCTATTTCGTATGAAGCGGGTCTTGTCAAAGAGTAGCTGGTTCTGCACTTCAAAGGCTATCATTTCACAAGCCTTTCGTTCACATGCTAACTCAAATCTCAAAGAGAATCAATGGGCAAGAACCTCCTGCTTCAGACCTTGATTATCCTGCAAGAGATAGAGTGATTCTTCCATTCTCTCGGATGGGGCTTTCTCGTACAAAGTGTGTGTTCCTCCAGAATGAAAATGCTGGGAGGTAGGTAGTATTACTTTTACCAGTTATCTCCATTCACAAAGCTAAACAAAGTGCTAGACCTGCTTGCTTCTAACATTAAAGCTTCTCCTCCAAGCTTGCTTCTAACATTAAAGCTTCTCCTCCAAGAGCTCCAGCACTTCTTCCTTTCACTTGCATAGAGCCATTTAGCACAAAGTTGATTTTCCTCACACAAGAAAACAATGAGAGACAGGCAGTATTCCTTTCTTCAGCTCACCCAATTGACAATAGTAAACCAGGCCCTAGGCCGTCTTGCTTCGCACATTAATGATTCTCTTGCAACAGTTGCAGTGCTTCTTCCATTCTCTTGTGAGGGTCTATTTACCACAGAGCTGATGTTCTTCACCCATGAAAACACTGAGTTAGGCAGTATTCCTTTGCACAGTTAACTCTGTTCACCACGGTAGACAAGGTGCTGGACCCTCTTGCTTCTAACATTAAGGATTGTCTGTCCACTGCTACAGTGCTTCTTCCATTCACTTTAAAGGGGCTGTTTTACAGAAAGTTGATGTTCTTCACACTTTAACACGCTGACAGATAGGCACTATTGCTTTCGCACACTAATGTAATTCTCCCTTTTTAACAATGTGTTAAGTTGTCTTGTTTGCAGCATTAATGGTTCTCTTACAAGGGCTACAGTGTTTCTTCCTTGCACTTTAAATGCATTATTGGGCACAGAGTAATATTCAACACGCATGAAAACACTGAGTGATAGGCAGTATTTGTTTAAACAAGTACCACCATTATCCTTGGAAAACACGGTGCTTGACCCTCCTGCTTCTAACATTCACAATTCTCTTAAAGGAGATGCCGTGCTTCATCCATCCACTACTAAGATGAGATTTAGCACAAAATTGATGTTCCTCACCCATGAAAACAATGAGACTTAGGCAGTATTCCTTTCAACAGGTAACTGAATTCCCAATTTTAAAGGAGGTGCCAGATCCTCTTGCTAATAAAATGAAAGATTCTCTTCCAATATCTACAGTGTATCTTCCTTTCACTTGTGGGGGCAATTTAGCACCAAGTTGATGTTTCTCTCCCATGAAATCATTGAGAGGTAGGCAGTATTCCTTTGCACAGTTAACTCTGTTCACCACGGTAAACAAGGTGTTAGACCCTCTTGCTTCTAACATTAAGGATTGTCTGTATACTGCTACAGTGCTTCTTCCATTCACTTTAAAGGGGCGATTTTATACAAAGCCGATGTTCCCCACACGTTAAAACGCTGACAGATAGGCAGTTCTGCTATCACACACTTATGTAATTCCCCCTTGTAAACAATGTGCTAAGTTGTCTTGTTTGTAACATTAATGGTTCCCTTACAAGGGAAGCAGTGCTTCTTCCTTCCACTTGAAAAGGGCTATTTTTCACAATGATAATGTTCTTCACACTTTAAAAGTCTGAGAGATAGGCAGTATTCCTTTAAAAAGTGAACTCTATTCTCACTGCTAAACAAAGTGCTAGAGCCTCTTGCTGCTGCTCTTCATGGTTTTGCTCCATGACAAACTGCCCTTGTTCAATTCACCTACATGCAGCTATTTGGCACAATGCTGATGCACCTCACCCATTCAAAAACTAAGTAGGAGGCAGGAATCCAGTCAACAGGTAACTCACTTCTAGGGAATCAAAGTGCAAGACATTCCTGCCTCTCACACATCGTGTAGTGCCAGGAGATACAAGTGTTTGCCTATTTGCTATGAAGCAGGTATGTGTCAAAGAGTAGCTGGTTCTGCACTTCAAAGGCTATCATTTCACAAGCATTCCTTTCACAGGCTAACTCAAATCTCAAGGAGAAACAACGTGCCGGAACCTCCTGCTTCAGACCTTGATCTCCTGCAAGAGATAGAGTGATTCTTCCATTCTCTCGAATGGGGCTTTCTTGTACAATGTTCGTGTTCCTCCACAATGAAAATGCTGAGAGGTAGGTAGTATTCCTTTAACCAGCTATCTCCATTCACAATGCTAAGCAAAGTGCTAGACCTGCTTGCTTCTGACATGAATGGTTCTCTTACAAGAGCTGCAGTACTTCTTTCTTTCACTTGTAGGGGCGACCTAGCACAAATGTGATTTTTTTCACCCATGAAAACGATGTGACAGGCAGTATTCCTTTAAACAGTTAACTCAATTCACTATGCTAAATAAGGGGCCACACCCTCTTGCTTCTACCATTAATGATTGTCTTACAAGTGCTCCAGCACTTCTTCCTTTCACTTGCATAGAGCCATTTAGCACAAAGTTGATTTTCCTCCCACAAGAAAACAATGAGAGACAGGCAGTATTTCTTTCTTCAGCTCACTCAAATCACAATACTAAACCAGGCCCTAGGCCGTCTTGCTTCTCACATTAATGATACTCTTGCAAGAGTTGCAGTGCTTCTTCCATTCTTTTGAGGGTCGATTTACCACAGAGCTGATGTTCTTCACCCATGAAAACACTGAGTTAGGCAGTATTTCTTTGCACAGTTAACTCTGTTCACCACGGTAGACAAGGTGCTGGACCCTCTTGCTTCTAACATTAAGGATTGTCTGTCCACTGCTACAGTGCTTCTTCCATTCACTTTAAAGGGGCGATTTTATACAAAGCTGATGTACTCCACACGTTAAAACGCTGACAGATAGGCAGTTCTGCTATCACACACTTATGTAATTCCCCCTTGTAAACAATGTGCTAAGTTGTCTTGTTTGTAACATTAATGGTTCCCTTGCAAGGGAAGCAGTGCTTCTTCCTTCCACTTGAAAAGGGCTATTTTTCACAATGATAATGTTCTTCACACTTTAAAAGTCTGAGAGATAGGCAGTATTCCTTTAAAAAGTGAACTCTATTCTCACTGCTAAACAAAGTGCTAGAGCCTCTTGCTGCTGCTCTTCATGGTTTTGCTCCATGACAAACTGCCCTTGTTCAATTCACCTACATGCAGCTATTTGGCACAATGCTGATGCACCTCACCCATTCAAAAACTCAGTAGTAGGCAGGATTCCACTCAACTGGTAACTCACTTTTTCTAGGGAAACAAGGTGCAAGGCATTCCTGCCTCTCACACATCGTGTAGTGCCATGAGATACAATTGTTTGCCTATTTCGTATGAAGCGGGTCTTGTCAAAGAGTAGCTGGTTCTGCACTTCAAAGGCTATCATTTCACAAGCCTTTCGTTCACATGCTAACTCAAATCTCAAAGAGAATCAATGTGCAAGAACCTCCTGCTTCAGACCTTGATTATCCTGCAAGAGATAGAGTGATTCTTCCATTCTCTCGGATGGGGCTTTCTCGTACAAAGTGTGTGTTCCTCCAGAATGAAAATGCTGGGAGGTAGGTAGTATTACTTTTACCAGTTATCTCCATTCACAAAGCTAAACAAAGTGATAGACCTGCTTGCTTCTAACATTAAAGCTTCTCCTCCAAGCTTGCTTCTAACATTAAAGCTTCTCCTCCAAGACCTCCAGCACTTCTTCCTTTCACTTGCATAGAGCCATTTAGCACAAAGTTGATTTTCCTCACACAAGAAAACAATGAGAGACAGGCAGTATTCCTTTCTTCAGCTCACCCAATTGACAATAGTAAACCAGGCCCTAGGCCGTCTTGCTTCGCACATTAATGATTCTCTTGCAACAGTTGCAGTGCTTCTTCCATTCTCTTGTGAGGGTCTATTTACCACAGAGCTGATGTTCTTCACCCATGAAAACACTGAGTTAGGCAGTATTCCTTTGCACAGTTAACTCTGTTCACCACGGTAGACAAGGTGCTGGACCCTCTTGCTTCTAACATTAAGGATTGTCTGTCCACTGCTACAGTGCTTCTTCCATTCACTTTAAAGGGGCTGTTTTACAGAAAGTTGATGTTCTTCACACTTTAACACGCTGACAGATAGGCACTATTGCTTTCGCACACTAATGTAATTCTCCCTTTTTAACAATGTGTTAAGTTGTCTTGTTTGCAGCATTAATGGTTCTCTTACAAGGGCTACAGTGTTTCTTCCTTGCACTTTAAATGCATTATTGGGCACAGAGTAATATTCAACACGCATGAAAACACTGAGTGATAGGCAGTATTTGTTTAAACAAGTACCACCATTATCCTTGGAAAAAACGGTGCTTGACCCTCCTGCTTCTAACATTCACAATTCTCTTAAAGGAGATGCCGTGCTTCATCCATCCACTACTAAGATGAGATTTAGCACAAAATTGATGTTCCTCACCCATGAAAACAATGAGACTTAGGCAGTATTCCTTTCAACAGGTAACTGAATTCCCAATTTTAAAGGAGGTGCCAGATCCTCTTGCTAATAAAATGAAAGATTCTCTTCCAATATCTACAGTGTATCTTCCTTTCACTTGTGGGGGCAATTTAGCACCAAGTTGATGTTTCTCTCCCATGAAATCATTGAGAGGTAGGCAGTATTCCTTTGCACAGTTAACTCTGTTCACCACGGTAAACAAGGTGTTAGAACCTCTTGCTTCTAACATTAAGGATTGTCTGTATACTGCTACAGTGCTTCTTCCATTCACTTTAAAGGGGCGATTTTATACAAAGCCGATGTTCCCCACACGTTAAAACGCTGACAGATACGCAGTTCTGCTATCACACACTTATGTAATTCCCCCTTGTAAACAATGTGCTAAGTTGTCTTGTTTGTAACATTAATGGTTCCCTTACAAGGGAAGCAGTTCTTCTTCCTTCCACTTGAAAAGGGCTATTTTTCACAATGATAATGTTCTTCACACTTTAAAAGTCTGAGAGATAGGCAGTATTCCTTTAAAAAGTGAACTCTATTCTCACTGCTAAACAAAGTGCTAGAGCCTCTTGCTGCTGCTCTTCATGGTTTTGCTCCATGACAAACTGCCCTTGTTCAATTCACCTACATGCAGCTATTTGGCACAATGCTGATGCACTTCACCCATTCAAAAACTAAGTAGGAGGCAGGAATCCAGTCAACAGGTAACTCACTTCTAGGGAATCAAAGTGCAAGACATTCCTGCCTCTCACACATCGTGTAGTGCCAGGAGATACAAGTGTTTGCCTATTTGCTATGAAGCACGTATGTGTCAAAGAGTAGCTGGTTCTGCACTTCAAAGGCTATCATTTCACAAGCATTCCTTTTGAAAGGAATAGGAGGTCTCAGCGGGCCCCAACCCCCTTGTTGGAGAAACCAGTACCAAACATCCCATGTAGATAAGATAAGCAATGCGGTAGGGCTCAGTTAGGGCATATAGAATGTGATGAATGTGAGTGGGGGGTACATGCAAGATGTGAAGTACGTGCAAGATGTGAGGTACGCGCAAGATGTGCTCTGCCTGCTTGCCCAATGTTGATAACGAAAATATGCATGCCACCGCAGTCTATATAAGATTTCCCCTAAAGAGGCTCAGGGTCGTGTTTTCCTATCCGGTCCTGCGTGTCCGTGTGGGAGCTCGACCCTGGCTAGCCAGCCCAATAAACTCTGCTTTGTTGATTGTATTCTCGCCTGGCTCTCTGTCTCTCGGGGGAATAGGATTCCGGGTCCTAACATTTGGAGGTCCCACCGAGATTTCATTTTCTCGAGAGACAGAACCTGCCTGTGAGAAAGCAGGGGCGATCCCAAGTCCTAGGCGTTGGGAGGGGATCCCAGACCCTCATTTGGAGGAACTTGAGTGTTCCATTTGGGCCGCGGCGGGGATTCGGCCAATCCCCAGGGAGATTCATTCTGGGAATCTCGCAAGGAGGACCACAGGGTCCTATTGGGAGAGGCTTTCCTCTCATTTGGGCTCGAGCATTTTAGGAACCCTGGCGCCAGGTGAAGAACTAATTGAGCTAGTCGAACGACCACCCGTCAAGTGGACCCCTTTCGGCCTGATATCCCAGTTGGACGGTGAGGAGGTTGAATGGGGTGCGCACCAGTGTGAGAGAAGGACCGGTCCGAGCGAGTGCTGGAGAGTGTTGTGTGTGTGTGGAATTATTGTTGCCTTTACCCTTTTTGTTCTATCTCTCTTGGTGTTTGAGTCTCCTTCCACAATGGGACAGGGACAAACAACCCCAAAGTCTCTGATCCTTTCTCACTTTCCAGAAGTTAAAGAAAGGGCCTTAAATGCGGGTCTGGTCATCAAGAAAGGTAAGTTCGACACCTTTTGTTCTGCAGAGTGGCCCACCTTTGGAGTCGGGTGGCCCATTCAAGGTTCCCTCTCCCTAGACCTGATCACTAAGGTTAAAGCAGTCATTTTTCAGCCAGACAATCGAGGCCATCCAGACCAAGTTCCTTACATTTTGGTTTGGGAGGATCTGGTGAGGAACCCTCCCCCTTGGTTAACAGTTTTTCTGACCCACCCCTCCAGTTCGGCCCCCGGGGCTAAAACCCCAGTCACGCCCGCCTTGGTCATAAAGGAGGAGGAAAAACTTCCTCTTCCCACCTTGACCGGTCCTCAAATTAGGGCATCTCCTTCACCATCTCTGGTCTTACCAGAGAGTTCCCCCCTTTACCCATCCCTCGCAGGGGCAGAGGAAGATCGGCCGCCTCCATACGTGACTCCCCCTGGCCAAGCCAGTGCCCCGGAGGAGGAAATTTCCTCATCCTCCTCAACAGGACTGGCAGCAGGAGGAGGAATGGGTCGAAGACTTCGCCCCCGAGGGATCCGGGAAAGGGAGGGGGAAGACGGGCCCCCCTCATCAACACAGGGGGAGGAAACTGTCCCTACACTTCCAGTCCGGATGGTGGGCCAAGGGGGACCGGGAGGAGGGCAACAGTTTCAGTACTGGCCCTTCTCCTCCAGTGATCTATATAACTGGAGGACGCAGAACCCGCCCTTTTCTGAAGACCCCAAGTGTCTCATAGATCTCCTGGAGTCCATCATGCATACACACCGTCCCACTTGGGATGACTGTCATCAGCTGCTCAATACTCTTTTTACGACGGAGGAACGAGAGCGCATCCTCAACGAAGCGAGGAAGAACGTCTTGGGGGATAATGGGAGACCCACAACTCTCCAACCGGCCATAGACGAGGCTTTTCCCCTACGCCGCCCTAATTGGGATTTCGGGACCGCAGAAGGTAGGGAGCGTCTTCGGATCTACTGCCAGACTCTTATGGCCGGTCTCCGAGCGGCCGCCAGAAGGCCCACCAATTTTGCAAAAGTGAAAGCAGTCGTTCAAAGGGAAAACGAAAGCCCAGCCGGTTTCTTAGAGTGCCTCTATGAGGCATACCGTCAGTACACCCCTATTGACCCTGAGGCGGACCTCCACCGGTCTGCTGTGGTACTCTCATTCATTAATCAGGCAGCTCCAGACATTAGGAGAAAACTCAATAAACAGGAAAACTTAGGGGAGATGACTATAAGGGAAATGCTGCAGGTAGCAGAAAAGGTCTTTACCGCTAGGGAAACTCCAGAAGAAAGGGAGGAAAGACAGAGAAAGGAAGACAGGGAGGCCCAGGAGAAATTGAGAAAGGAGGACCGGGAGTTCCAGGCTAAGGAAAACCGAAAGCAACAGAGAGAAATGGCTCGTATTTTCCTAGCGGGTGTCCGGGACCAACCCAGGGGAGGGGGCCACGCCAGGACCCCGGATAAGGAACACTGTTTTTACTGTAAGGAAACGGGGCATTGGAAGAGAGAATGTCCTAAGTTAAAGGGAAGAAGAGGGTTTGGAAGGAGACCGGGGGAAAACAGGGAAAGGGAACGAGCAGTAGAGCAGGCCAGAGTCCTCCTAGCCGGAGAAGAGGACTGAAGGAGACGGGGCTCAGACCCCCTCCCCGAGTCCTGGGTAACAATGCATGTGGAGGGGAAGCCGATGGGGTTCATGGTGGATACCGGCGCCCAATATTCGGTTTTAAACAAGGCACATGGACCTTTGAACAAGGCACGAACAAGTGTTGTTCAGGGGGCCACCGGTACGCAGTTATGTACATGGACTACCAAAAGAAAGGTGAACTTAGGAAAACACCAGGTCACACACTCCTTCTTGGTCGTCCCTGAGAGCCCCGCTCCCCTGCTCGGACGGGACCTACTCACCAAAATAGGGGCCCATATCCATTTTGAACCAGATGGAATAATTGTGACTGATCGAGAAGGGAGCCCGATTCATGTCTTGTCCCTATCATTGGCTGACGAGCATCGTCTGTTTGAGAGTCAACAGGAACCAGGAGGGGACATGACTCATTGGGTAAAAAGATTTCCCACGGCCTGGGCGGAGACTGCGGGAACCGGCCTCGCCAAACACCTCCCGCCCGTAGTTATACAATTGAAGGCTTCTGCTCTCCCCATTCGGGTGAAACAGTATCCTATGCCTGAGGAGGCCCGAAGAGGCATAGCCCCTCATATCCACAGGCTAATAAAGGAAGGAGTACTGCGACCTTGTCAGTCTGCCTGGAATACTCCTCTGCTCCCCGTCCGAAAGCCGGGAAGCGGGGACTATAGGTCTGTGCAAGACCTACGAAAGGTAAACGAGCGGACGGAGGACATTCATCCCACCGTTCCGAATCCCTATACCTTGCTCAGCCACCTACCCCCCTCGCAAGTATGGTATACAACCCTTGATTTGAAAGATGCTTTCTTCAGCATTCCATTGTCAGAAATTAGTCAGCCGCTATTTGCTTTCGAATGGCAAGAAGATGGGGGCCAATCTCGACAGCTCACTTGGACCAGACTGCCGCAAGGATTTAAAAACTCTCCCACCCTGTTTAATGAGGCCCTGAGCCAGGACCTGGAACCTTTTCGTCGGAGCCACCCACGAGTCACTCTATTACAGTATGTTGATGACTTACTGTTAGCGGCAGAAACCCGAGAGGAGTGCATCAAGGCTACTGAACACCTGCTAACGGAATTAGGTGAGCTGGGGTATCGGGCAAGTGCCAAGAAAACTCACATCTGTAAAAGGTCAGTGACATATTTGGGTTATCGGATTGCAGATGGGGCAAGATGGCTGACTGATGCCATGAAACAGACTATTCTGGCTATCCCATCCCCGACATCCACTAGGGGGGTGAGAGAATTCCTGGGCTCCGCGGGGTTCTGTAGACTCTGGATTCCAGGATTTGCGGAAATAGCCAGACCCCTATATGAGGCCACCAAAGAAGCTCCAGATTGGAGTTGGGGAGAGAGAGAACAACAGGCCTTTGATCAGCTAAAAGACGCTCTTTTGCAGGCCCCTGCCTTAGCCTTGCCAGATCCTACAAGACCATTCACTCTGTTTGTAGATGAGAAAAAGGGGGTAGCCAAAGGAGTCTTGACCCAACAGCTAGGTCCCTGGAAGAGACCAGTGGCATACTTTTCCAAGAAATTAGATGCAGTAGCGGCAGGATGGCCCCCCTGCCTCCGCATCATAGCGGCCATTGCCGTGCTGGTGAGAGAAGCCGATAAACTAACCTTTGGACAGGCCCTCTGGGTAACGGCCCCTCACCCGGTGGAGGGAATCCTTAAACAACCCCCTGGGAAATGGATGACGAATGCCAGGCTCACCCACTACCAGGGGCTCTTGTTGGATTCCCCTCGGATCACATTCACAGATCCCGTAATCCTGAACCCTGCCACCTTGTTGCCTAACCCGGAACTGCAGACACCTGTCCATAACTGCAAAGAATTCCTCTCCGAAGTTACACAGGTACGGGCTGACCTAAAGGATACCCCCCTGTCCGCCTGCAAATTAAACTGGTACACGGATGGAAGCAGTTTTTTCCAAGATGGAGCCCGAAGGGCAGGGGCAGCTGTAGTCGACCAAGAAGGAAATACGGTATGGAGCAGCGCCCTCCCACCCAGAACATCAGCCCAAAAAGCGGAATTAATTGCCTTGGCAGAGGCCCTGGAGAGGGCAAAAGAAAAGTGAGTCAATATCTACACCGATAGCCGCTATGCTTTCGGTACCATCCATGTCCACGGGGCCATCTATCGCGAAAGAGGATTCCGCACAGCAGAAGGAAAACATCTAAAGAACCTAGCCAAAGTCCAGCGTCTATTAATGGCAGTGGAAAAACCAAAGGCAGTGGCAGTGATGTATGTCCCAGGCCACCAGTCTGCCAAGACGCCGGAAGCTGTCGGTAACAACAGAGCAGATCAAGAAGCAAAGAGAGTAGCAATGGTGAGTCCTCCCATGGAGACAGGGCAACCTTCCACGGTTGCGGCGATAGACGTGCCGGTCCCAGAGCTCCCTCCGCTACCCCCCCGACCAGAATACTCCACAGAGGATTTCACTTGGATGAGAGCCCACTCCCCATTTAGAGAAGGGGAAGACGGATGGAAAAGCGACTTGGAAGGCAAGTTAATTCTGCCTGAAAAACTCGGACGATTCCTGTTGGCTAACTTACATAAGTCCACCCATTTGGGGCGGAGAAAATTACTAGACTTGTTGACATCTGCGCAGCTCCGATTTCCGAACCAGACCATAACAGTCCGCCAAATTGTGGAAGATTGTGCCAGCTGCACAATCATGAAACCAGGACGAAGGGAGGGGCACCATACAGGTACTCGGGAACGGGGGAGGGCTCCGGAAAGAAGTTGAAAAGTGGATTTTACTGAGGTAAAACCGGGAAAGTTTGGGTACAAATATTTGCTGGTATTCATAGATACCTTTTCAGGCTGGGTGGAGGCTTTTCCTACAAAGAAGGAGACGAGTCAGGTAGTGGCAAAGGCTTTGCTAGAGGAAATCATACCCAGATATGGGGTGCCCGAGGCAATTGGGTCAGATAACGGTCCGGCTTTTGTTAGTAAAGTCCTGCAGGGACTAGCCCAGACTATGGGGGCCAATTGGAAGCTACATTGTGAATATAACCCCCAGAGCTCAGGGCAAGTAGAAAGGATGAATAGGACACTAAAGGAGACTTTAGCCAAATTGGCCCTGGAGACTGGCGGTGATTGGGTGACGCTCCTTCCCTTGGCCATCTTCCGAGTCCGGAACTCCCCCTATGTCCATGGGCTAACTCCCTTTGAGATCCTGTATGGGGCTCCACCCCCCATCATTCAGAGGACCTTAAGCCCAGAACTAGGTGATCTGGCCCCAAATTACCTGACCATGTTGCAGGCTTTAGCTAAAGTGCAACAACGGATTTGGCCCTTAATTCAAGCATACCACGCTGTTAAGAGGGACCCGGCTCCGGAACATGGCATAGTCCCAGGTGACATGGTATGGGTTAAAAGGCATCAGTCCAAAACCCTAGAGCCTAGATGGAAAGGACCTTATGTTGTACTGTTTACTACCCCTACCGCCCTCAAGGTCGACGGGATTGCAGCATGGGTACACCATTCCCATGTAAGACGGGCTCACCCTCCAGAGAAAAAACAGGAAAATTGGTCCGCACGGAAGCATCCAACAAACCCACTCAAGCTCCGGCTGATACGGGATGCTCCGAAAAACGAGAACACTCCAGATGCTCCGCAGCCCTCCTAGAATGGGATTATCACCTGGGTCCACTACACCCACATCAGACCGGCAGATCCGGTAGCTATGAAGAAAGGCTTCCTGCCAACAAGAAGGGTGTCCCACCACAAGGAAAATTTTTTCAAACTCAAACTTCATACTGGACCTCGGTAACTTTATTCCTTTTTCTAACCCTGTCCACCACTTGCTGGGGGCATACAAATCCACATCAACCTTTTAACCTGACCTGGATGATTGTAGATGTGTCCACAGGAGACATTCTTAACCAGACCTCCAAGGTGACCCCTCCCAGCACCTGGTTCCCAAAATTATACTTTGACTTAAGGGCCTTATTCACTGGCAGGGGACAATGGGATTTGCGCCAAAGTTACTTCTATGTCTGCCCCGCTCCCCAACCCAACCACAGAAAAAAATGTGGAGGAATCGCAGACTATTATTGTAAGTCATGGGGTTGTGAGAGCTCAGGGGATATATGGTGGCCACCCCCCGAACAGGGGGACCTTATTCAATTAAGTAGAGTCTCTCAATCTGGCATTACATACCACCAACCTAGACCTATAAATAAGGGATGCCCAACTCCCCCCAATTGTAATCCCATTATGATAAATTTCACTGATTTAGGAAAAAAGGCAACGAATTGGGAATTGGGTAAATCCTGGGGAGTCAGACTCTACAAAACAAATCATCCAGGAGCCCTTTTTACTTTGCGGCGTGTGCAACAACCAGTCTCTACTCTAACAATAGGCCCTAATAAGGTACTTAGGCCACCCTATGTAAAGCCACCTCCCCAACCTCCCACAGCTCATCACCTTCCCTCAACCATAGCCCGGGCTAATGTTACAACTCCAAGACCATCAGAAACCAGCCCTCCCCTGGTGAGGCCCAGTCTCATGACCGCATCTAAAGACCCCCTCTGGGAGCTAGTGGGTGCTGCCTTCCTGACGTTAAACCACACCAACCCTAACATGACTAACTCCTGTTGGTTATGTTATGATGTGAGGCCCCCATTCTATGAGGCAATAGGGCTAAACACCACTCACGATACCTCATGTGAAGAAAACCCTACTCAATGTTCCTGGGGAGACCGTAAGAGAGGTCTGGCCATACAGCAGGTAAGCGGACAAGGAACCTGCTTAGGAAAAGTGCCAAAGAACAGACGGGACTTATGTACTGTTATTAACGCCAGTTCTACCTGGGAAAATGCTATTAAATGGGTAATTCCAAAGGACAATGGGTGGTGGCTATGCTCGCGGTCTGGACTCACCCCGTGCCTATCAACTAAGGTGTTTAACAGCTCTAAAGAATTCTGTGTTATAGTGACTGTGCTGCCCCGCATCCTCTATCATTCGGAAGAGAGTCTATATTCATACTGGAATACAAAAATGGTTGAAAAAAGGAAAAAGAGAGAACCTATTTCCACAGTAACTATTGCTACCCTACTCAGCCTAGGGTTAGCGGGAGCAGGAACCGGCATAGCTTCTTTGGCCACCCAGCAGAAAGGGATGTCTTCGCTGCGTGCAGCCATAGACGAAGATATAGAGAGAATAGAAACCTCCATTAGCCACCTAGAAAAATCCCTCACTTCAATGTCTGAGGTAGTACTTCAAAACCGACGAGGTCTGGACTTGTTGTTCCTCCAAAAGGGGGGAGTATGTGTTGCTCTAGGAAGAATGTTGTTTTTACTCTGACCATACCGGAGTTGTTCGTGACTCCATGTCTAAACTTCGAAAGAGCCTGGAACAAAGAAAACGAGAAAGAGAGGCCGGGGAAAGCTGGTTCGAGTCTTGGTTTAACCAGTCCCCATGGTTGGCTACCCTTTTATCTGCATTGGCAGGGCCAATAATAATCAACCTATTACTTGTTACCATAGGACCCTGGATTCTAAACCGACTTATGACTTTTGTCAAAAGTCGAATTAATACTATCCAACTTCTGGTCCTCCGCCAACAATATCAGGCTCTTCATCCCCTTGAGAATGATTCCTCAATTTAGGCTGTAAGAAAAGGGGGGAATGAAAGGAATAGGAGGTCTCAGCGGGCCCCAACCCCCTTGTTGGAGAAACCAGTACCAAACATCCCATGTAGATAAGATAAGCAATGCGGTAGGGCTCAGTTAGGGCATATAGAATGTGGGGAATGTGAGTGGGGGGTACATGCAAGATGTGAAGTACGTGCAAGATGTGAGGTACGCGCAAGATGTGCTCTGCCTGCTTGCCCAATGTTGATAACCAAAATATGCATGCCACCGCAGTCTATATAAGATTTCCCCTAAAGAGGCTCAGGGTCGTGTTTTCCTAACCGGTCCTGCGTGTCCGTGTGGGAGCTCGACCCTGGCTAGCCAGCCCAATAAACTCTGCTTTGTTGATTGCATTCTCGCCTGGCTCTCTGTCTCTCGGGGGAATAGGATTCCGGGTCCTAACACTTTCACATGCTAACTCAAATCTCAAGGAGAAACAACGTGCCGGAACCTCCTGCTTCAGAACTTGATCTCCTGCAAGAGATAGAGTGATTCTTCCATTCTCTCCAATGAGGCTTTCTTGTACAAAGTTCGTGTTCCTCCACAATGAAAATGCTGAGAGGTAGGTAGTATTCCTTTAACCAGCTATCTCCATTCACAATGCTAAGCAAAGTGCTAGACCTGCTTGCTTCTGACATGAATGGTTCTCTTACAAGAGCTCCAGTACTTCTTCCTTTCACTTGTAGGGGCGACCTAGCAGAAATGTGATTTTTTCACCCATGAAAACGATGAGACAGGCAGTATTCCTTTAAACAGTTAACTCAATTCACTATCCTAAATAAGGGGCCACAAACTCTTGCTTCTACCATTAATGATTGTCTTACAAGTGCTCCAGCACTTCTTCCTTTCAGTTGCATAGAGCCATTTAGCACAAAGTTGATTTTCCTCACAGAAGAAAACAATGAGAGACAGGCAGTATTTCTTTCTTCAGCTCACTCAAATCACAATACTAAACCAGGCCCTAGGCCCTCTTGCTTCTCACATTAATGATACTCTTGCAAGAGTTGCAGTGCTTCTTCCATTCTTTTGAGGGTCGATTTACCACAGAGCTGATGTTCTTCACCCATGAAAACACTGAGTTAGGCAGTATTCCTTTGCACAGTTAACTCTGTTCACCACGGTAGACAAGGTGCTGGACCCTCTTGCTTCTAACATTAAGGATTGTCTGTCCACTGCTACAGTGCTTCTTCCATTCACTTTAAAGGGGCAATTTTATACAAAGCTGATGATCTCCACATGGTAAAACGCTGACAGGCAGTTCTGCTATCACACACTTATGTAATTCCCCCTTGTAAACAATGTGCTAAGTTGTCTTGTTTGTAACATTAATGGTTCCCTTACAAGGGAAGCAGTGCTTCTTCCTTCCACTTGAAAAGGGCTATTTTTCACATTGATAATGTTCTTCACAATTTAAAAGTCTGAGAGATAGGCAGTATTCCTTTAAAAAGTGAACTCTATTATCACTGCTAAACAAACTGCTAGAGTCTCTTGCTGCTGCTCTTCATGGTTTTGCTCCATGACAAACTGCCCTTGTTCAATTCACCTACATGCAGCTATTTGGCACAATGCTGATGCACCTCACCCATTCAAAAACTCAGTAGTAGGCAGGATTCCACTCAACTGGTAACTCACTTTTTCTAGGGAAACAAGGTGCAAGGCATTCCTGCCTCTCACACATCGTGTAGTGCCAGGAGATACAAGTGTTTGCCTATTTCCTATGAAGCAGGTATGTGTCAAAGAGTAGCTGGTTCTGCACTTCAAAGGCTATCATTTCACAAGCATTCCTTTCACATGCTAACTCAAATCTCAAGGAGAAACAATGTGCAAGAACCTCCTGCTTCAGACCTTGATCTCCTGCAAGAGATAGAGTGATTCTTCCATTCTCTCGAATGGGGCTTTCTTGTACAAAGTTCGTGTTCCTCCACAATGAAAATGCTGAGAGGTAGGTAGTATTCCTTTAACCAGCTATCTCCTTTCACAATGCTAAGCAAAGTGCTAGACCTGCTTGCTTCTGACATGAATACTTCTCTTATAATAGCTCCAGTACTTCTTCCTTTCACTTGTAGGGGCGACCTAGCACAAATGTGATTTTTTTCACCCATGAAAACGATGAGACAGGCAGTATTCCTTTCAACAGTTAACTCAATTCACTATGCTAAATAAGGGGCCACACCCTCTTGCTGCTACCATTAATGATTCTCTTACAAGTGCTCCAGCACTTCCTCCTTTCACTTGCATAGAGCCATTTAGCACAAAGTTGATTTTCCTCACACAAGAAAACAATGAGAGACAGGCAGTATTTCTTTCTTCAGCTCACTCAAATCACAATACTAAACCAGGCCCTAGGCCCTCTTGCTTCTCACATTAATGATACTATTGGAAGAGTTGCAGTGCTTCTTCCATTCTTTTGTGAGGGTCGATTTACCACAGAGCTGATGTTCTTCACCCATGAAAACACTGAGTTAGGCAGTATTTCTTTGCACAGTTAACTCTGTTCACCACGGTAGACAAGGTGCTGGACCCTCTTGCTTCTAACATTAAGGATTGTCTGTCCACTGCTACAGTGCTTCTTTCATTCACTTTAAAGGGGCGATTTTATACAAAGCTGATGTACTCCACACGTTAAAACGCTGACAGATAGGCAGTTCTGCTATCACACACTTATGTATTTCCCCCTTGTAAACAATGTGCTAAGTTGTGTTGTTTGTAATATTAATGGTTCCGTTACAAGGGAAGCAGTGCTTCTTCCTTCCACTTGAAAAGGGCTATTTTTCACAATGATAATGATCTTCACACTTTAAAAGTCTGAGAGATAGGCAGTATTGCTTTAAAAAGTGAACTCTATTCTCACTGCTAAACAAAGTGCTAGAGCCTCTTGCTGCTGCTCTTCATGGTTTTGCTCCATGACAAACTGCCCTTGTTCAATTCACCTACATGCAGCTATTTGGCACAATGCTGATGCACCTCACCCATTCAAAAACTCAGTAGTAGGCAGGATTCCACTCAACTGGTAACTCACTTTTCCTAGGGAAACAAGGTGCAAGGCATTCCTGCCTCTCACACATCGTGTAGTGCCATGAGATACAATTGTTTCCCTATTTCGTATGAAGCGGGTCTTGTCAAAGAGTAGCTGGTTGTGCACTTCAAAGGCTATCATTTCACAAGCCTTTCGTTCACATGCTAACTCAAATCAATGTGCAAGAACCTCCTGCTTCAGACCTTGATTATCCTGCAAGAGATAGAGTGATTCTTCCATTCTCTCGAATGGGGCTTTCTTGTACAAAGTTCGTGTTCCTCCACAATGAAAATGCTGAGAGGTAGGTAGTATTCCTTTAACCAGCTATCTCCATTCACAATGCTAAGCAAAGTGCTAGACTTGCTTGCTTCTGACATGAATGGTTCTCTTACAAGAGCTCCAGTACTTCTCCCTTTCACTTGTAGCGGGGACCTAGCACAAATGTGATTTTTTTCACCCATGAAAACGATGTGACAGGCAGTATTCCTTTAAACAGTTAACTCAATTCACTATGCTAAATAAGGGGCCACACCCTCTTGCTTCTACCATTAATGATTCTCTTACAAGTGCTCCAGCACTTCTTCCTTTCACTTGCATAGAGTCATTTAGCACAAAGTTGATTTTGCTCACACAAGAAAACAATGAGAGATAGGCAGTATTAATTTCTTCAGCTCACCCAAATGACAATACTAAACCAGGCCCTAGGCCTTCTTTCTTCTCACATTAATGATTCTCTTGCAAGAGTTGCAGTGCTTCTTCCATTCTTTTGTGAGGCTCGATGTACCACAGAGCTGATGTTCTTCACCCATGAAAACACTGAGTTAGGCAGTATTCCTTTGCACAGTTAACTCTGTTTACCACGGTAAGCAAGGTGCTAGATCCTCTGGCTTCTTACGTTAAGGATTGTCTTTCAACTCCTACAGTGCTTCTTCCATTCACTTTCTGTTTTACAGAAAGTTGATGTTCTTCACACTTTAACACGCTGACAGATAGGCACTATTGCTTTCGCACACTAATGTAATTCCCCCTTGTTAACAATGTGCTAAGTTGTCTTGTTTGCAACATTAATGGTTCTCTTACAAGGGCTACAGTGTTTCTTCCTTGCACTTTAAATGCATTATTGGGCACAGAGTAATATTCAACACGCATGAAAACACTGAGTGATAGGCAGTATTCCTTTAAACAAGTATCACCATTCTCCTTGGAAAACACGGTGCTTGACCCTCCTGCTTCTAACATTCACAATTCTCTTAAAGGAGATGCCGTGCTTCATCCATCCACTACTAAGATGAGATTTAGCACAAAATTGATGTTCCTCACCCATGAAAACAATGAGACTTAGGCAGTATTCCTTTCAACAGGTAACTGAATTCCCAATTTTAAAGAACGTGCCAGATCCTCTTGCTAATAAAATGAAAAATTCTCTTCCAATATCTACAGTGTATCTTCCTTTCACTTGTGGTGGCAATTTAGCACCAAGTTGATGTTTCTCTCCCATGAAATCATTGAGAGGTAGGCAGTATTCCTTTGCACAGTTAACTCTGTTCACCACAGTAAACAAGGTGTTAGACCCTCTTGCTTCTAACATTAAGGATTGTCTGTCCACTGCTACAGTGCTTCTTCCATTCACTTTAAAGGGGCGATTTTATACAAAGCCGATGTTCCCCACACGTTAAAACGCTGACAGATACGCAGTTCTGCTATCACACACTTATATAATTCCCCCTTGTAAACAATGTGCTAAGTTGTCTTGTTTGTAACATTAATGGTTCCCTTACAAGGGAAGCAGTGCTTCTTCCTTCCACTTGAAAAGGGCTATTTTTCACAATGATAATGTTCTTCACACTTTAAAAGTCTGAGTGATAGGCAGTATTCCTTTAAAAAGTGAACTCTATTCTCACTGATAAACAAAGTGCTAGAGCCTCTTGCTGCTGCTCTTCATGGTTTTGCTCCATGACAAACTGCCCTTGTTCAATTCACCTACATGCAGCTATTTGGCACAATGCTGATGCACCTCATCCATTCAAAAACTCAGTAGTAGGCAGGATTCCAGTCAACAGGTAACTCAATTCTAGGGAATCAAGGTGCAAGACATTCCTGCCTCTCACACATCGTGTAGTGCCAGGAGATACAAGTGTTTGCCTATTTGCTATGAAGCACGTATGTGTCAAAGAGTAGCTGGTTCTGCACTTCAAAGGCTATCATTTCACAAGCATTCCTTTTGAAAGGAATAGGAGGTCTCAGCGGGCCCCAACCCCCTTGTTGGAGAAACCAGTACCAAACATCCCATGTAGATAAGATAAGCAATGCGGTAGGGCTCAGTTAGGGCATATAGAATGTGATGAATGTGAGTGGGGGGTACATGCAAGATGTGAAGTACGTGCAAGATGTGAGGTACGCGCAAGATGTGCTCTGCCTGCTTGCCCAATGTTGATAACGAAAATATGCATGCCACCGCAGTCTATATAAGATTTCCCCTAAAGAGGCTGAGGGTCGTGTTTTCCTAACCGGTCCTGCGTGTCCGTGTGGGAGCTCGACCCTGGCTAGCCAGCCCAATAAACTCTGCTTTGTTGATTGTATTCTCGCCTGGCTCTCTGTCTCTCGGGGGAATAGGATTCCGGGTCCTAACATTTGGAGGTCCCACCGAGATTTCATTTTCTCGAGAGACAGAACCTGCCTGTGAGAAAGCAGGGGCGATCCCAAGTCCTAGGCGTTGGGAGGGGATCCCAGACCCTCATTTGGAGGAACTTGAGTGTTCCATTTGGGCCGCGGCGGGGATTCGGCCAATCCCCAGGGAGATTCATTCTGGGAATCTCGCAAGGAGGACCACAGGGTCCTATTGGGAGAGGCTTTCCTCTCATTTGGGCTCGAGCATTTTAGGAACCCTGGCGCCAGGTGAAGAACTAATTGAGCTAGTCGAACGACCACCCGTCAAGTGGACCCCTTTCGGCCTGATATCCCAGTTGGACGGTGAGGAGGTTGAATGGGGTGCGCACCAGTGTGAGAGAAGGACCGGTCCGAGCGAGTGCTGGAGAGTGTTGTGTGTGTGTGGAATTATTGTTGCCTTTACCCTTTTTGTTCTATCTCTCTTGGTGTTTGAGTCTCCTTCCACAATGGGACAGGGACAAACAACCCCAAAGTCTCTGATCCTTTCTCACTTTCCAGAAGTTAAAGAAAGGGCCTTAAATGCGGGTCTGGTCATCAAGAAAGGTAAGTTCGACACCTTTTGTTCTGCAGAGTGGCCCACCTTTGGAGTCGGGTGGCCCATTCAAGGTTCCCTCTCCCTAGACCTGATCACTAAGGTTAAAGCAGTCATTTTTCAGCCAGACAATCGAGGCCATCCAGACCAAGTTCCTTACATTTTGGTTTGGGAGGATCTGGTGAGGAACCCTCCCCCTTGGTTAACAGTTTTTCTGACCCACCCCTCCAGTTCGGCCCCCGGGGCTAAAACCCCAGTCACGCCCGCCTTGGTCATAAAGGAGGAGGAAAAACTTCCTCTTCCCACCTTGACCGGTCCTCAAATTAGGGCATCTCCTTCACCATCTCTGGTCTTACCAGAGAGTTCCCCCCTTTACCCATCCCTCGCAGGGGCAGAGGAAGATCGGCCGCCTCCATACGTGACTCCCCCTGGCCAAGCCAGTGCCCCGGAGGAGGAAATTTCCTCATCCTCCTCAACAGGACTGGCAGCAGGAGGAGGAATGGGTCGAAGACTTCGCCCCCGAGGGATCCGGGAAAGGGAGGGGGAAGACGGGCCCCCCTCATCAACACAGGGGGAGGAAACTGTCCCTACACTTCCAGTCCGGATGGTGGGCCAAGGGGGACCGGGAGGAGGGCAACAGTTTCAGTACTGGCCCTTCTCCTCCAGTGATCTATATAACTGGAGGACGCAGAACCCGCCCTTTTCTGAAGACCCCAAGTGTCTCATAGATCTCCTGGAGTCCATCATGCATACACACCGTCCCACTTGGGATGACTGTCATCAGCTGCTCAATACTCTTTTTACGACGGAGGAACGAGAGCGCATCCTCAACGAAGCGAGGAAGAACGTCTTGGGGGATAACGGGAGACCCACAACTCTCCAACCGGCCATAGACGAGGCTTTTCCCCTACGCCGCCCTAATTGGGATTTCGGGACCGCAGAAGATAGGGAGCGTCTTCGGATCTACTGCCAGACTCTTATGGCCGGTCTCCGAGCGGCCGCCAGAAGGCCCACCAATTTTGCAAAAGTGAAAGCAGTCGTTCAAAGGGAAAACGAAAGCCCAGCCGGTTTCTTAGAGTGCCTCTATGAGGCATACCGTCAGTACACCCCTATTGACCCTGAGGCGGACCTCCACCGGTCTGCTGTGGTACTCTCATTCATTAATCAGGCAGCTCCAGACATTAGGAGAAAACTCAATAAACAGGAAAACTTAGGGGAGATGACTATAAGGGAAATGCTGCAGGTAGCAGAAAAGGTCTTTACCGCTAGGGAAACTCCAGAAGAAAGGGAGGAAAGACAGAGAAAGGAAGACAGGGAGGCCCAGGAGAAATTGAGAAAGGAGGACCGGGAGTTCCAGGCTAAGGAAAACCGAAAGCAACAGAGAGAAATGGCTCGTATTTTCCTAGCGGGTGTCCGGGACCAACCCAGGGGAGGGGGCCACGCCAGGACCCCGGATAAGGAACACTGTTTTTACTGTAAGGAAACGGGGCATTGGAAGAGAGAATGTCCTAAGTTAAAGGGAAGAAGAGGGTTTGGAAGGAGACCGGGGGAAAACAGGGAAAGGGAACGAGCAGTAGAGCAGGCCAGAGTCCTCCTAGCCGGAGAAGAGGACTGAAGGAGACGGGGCTCAGACCCCCTCCCCGAGTCCTGGGTAACAATGCATGTGGAGGGGAAGCCGATGGGGTTCATGGTGGATACCGGCGCCCAATATTCGGTTTTAAACAAGGCACATGGACCTTTGAACAAGGCACGAACAAGTGTTGTTCAGGGGGCCACCGGTACGCAGTTATGTACATGGACTACCAAAAGAAAGGTGAACTTAGGAAAACACCAGGTCACACACTCCTTCTTGGTCGTCCCTGAGAGCCCCGCTCCCCTGCTCGGACGGGACCTACTCACCAAAATAGGGGCCCATATCCATTTTGAACCAGATGGAATAATTGTGACTGATCGAGAAGGGAGCCCGATTCATGTCTTGTCCCTATCATTGGCTGACGAGCATCGTCTGTTTGAGAGTCAACAGGAACCAGGAGGGGACATGACTCATTGGGTAAAAAGATTTCCCACGGCCTGGGCGGAGACTGCGGGAACCGGCCTCGCCAAACACCTCCCGCCCGTAGTTATACAATTGAAGGCTTCTGCTCTCCCCATTCGGGTGAAACAGTATCCTATGCCTGAGGAGGCCCGAAGAGGCATAGCCCCTCATATCCACAGGCTAATAAAGGAAGGAGTACTGCGACCTTGTCAGTCTGCCTGGAATACTCCTCTGCTCCCCGTCCGAAAGCCGGGAAGCGGGGACTATAGGTCTGTGCAAGACCTACGAAAGGTAAACGAGCGGACGGAGGACATTCATCCCACCGTTCCGAATCCCTATACCTTGCTCAGCCACCTACCCCCCTCGCAAGTATGGTATACAACCCTTGATTTGAAAGATGCTTTCTTCAGCATTCCATTGTCAGAAATTAGTCAGCCGCTATTTGCTTTCGAATGGCAAGAAGATGGGGGCCAATCTGGACAGCTCACTTGGACCAGACTGCCGCAAGGATTTAAAAACTCTCCCACCCTGTTTAATGAGGCCCTGAGCCAGGACCTGGAACCTTTTCGTCGGAGCCACCCACGAGTCACTCTATTACAGTATGTTGATGACTTACTGTTAGCGGCAGAAACCCGAGAGGAGTGCATCAAGGCTACTGAACACCTGCTAACGGAATTAGGTGAGCTGGGGTATCGGGCAAGTGCCAAGAAAACTCACATCTGTAAAAGGTCAGTGACATATTTGGGTTATCGGATTGCAGATGGGGCAAGATGGCTGACTGATGCCATGAAACAGACTATTCTGGCTATCCCATCCCCGACATCCACTAGGGGGGTGAGAGAATTCCTGGGCTCCGCGGGGTTCTGTAGACTCTGGATTCCAGGATTTGCGGAAATAGCCAGACCCCTATATGAGGCCACCAAAGAAGCTCCAGATTGGAGTTGGGGAGAGAGAGAACAACAGGCCTTTGATCAGCTAAAAGACGCTCTTTTGCAGGCCCCTGCCTTAGCCTTGCCAGATCCTACAAGACCATTCACTCTGTTTGTAGATGAGAAAAAGGGGGTAGCCAAAGGAGTCTTGACCCAACAGCTAGGTCCCTGGAAGAGACCAGTGGCATACTTTTCCAAGAAATTAGATGCAGTAGCGGCAGGATGGCCCCCCTGCCTCCGCATCATAGCGGCCATTGCCGTGCTGGTGAGAGAAGCCGATAAACTAACCTTTGGACAGGCCCTCTGGGTAACGGCCCCTCACCCGGTGGAGGGAATCCTTAAACAACCCCCTGGGAAATGGATGACGAATGCCAGGCTCACCCACTACCAGGGGCTCTTGTTGGATTCCCCTCGGATCACATTCACAGATCCCGTAATCCTGAACCCTGCCACCTTGTTGCCTAACCCGGAACTGCAGACACCTGTCCATAACTGCAAAGAATTTCTCTCCGAAGTTACACAGGTACGGGCTGACCTAAAGGATACCCCCCTGTCCGCCTGCAAATTAAACTGGTACACGGATGGAAGCAGTTTTTTCCAAGATGGAGCCCGAAGGGCAGGGGCAGCTGTAGTCGACCAAGAAGGAAATACGGTATGGAGCAGCGCCCTCCCACCCAGAACATCAGCCCAAAAAGCGGAATTAATTGCCTTGGCAGAGGCCCTGGAGAGGGCAAAAGAAAAGTGAGTCAATATCTACACCGATAGCCGCTATGCTTTCGGTACCATCCATGTCGACGGGGCCATCTATCGCGAAAGAGGATTCCGCACAGCAGAAGGAAAACATCTAAAGAACCTAGCCAAAGTCCAGCGTCTATTAATGGCAGTGGAAAAACCAAAGGCAGTGGCAGTGATGTATGTCCCAGGCCACCAGTCTGCCAAGACGCCGGAAGCTGTCGGTAACAACAGAGCAGATCAAGAAGCAAAGAGAGTAGCAATGGTGAGTCCTCCCATGGAGACAGGGCAACCTTCCACGGTTGCGGCGATAGACGTGCCGGTCCCAGAGCTCCCTCCGCTACCCCCCCGACCAGAATACTCCACAGAGGATTTCACTTGGATGAGAGCCCACTCCCCCTTTAGAGAAGGGGAAGATGGATGGAAAAGCGACTTGGAAGGCAAGTTAATTCTGCCTGAAAAACTCGGACGATTCCTGTTGGCTAACTTACATAAGTCCACCCATTTGGGGCGGAGAAAATTACTAGACTTGTTGACATCTGCGCAGCTCCGATTTCCGAACCAGACCATAACAGTCCGCCAAATTGTGGAAGATTGTGCCAGCTGCACAATCATGAAACCAGGACGAAGGGAGGGGCACCATACAGGTACTCGGGAACGGGGGAGGGCTCCGGAAAGAAGTTGAAAAGTGGATTTTACTGAGGTAAAACCGGGAAAGTTTGGGTACAAATATTTGCTGGTATTCATAGATACCTTTTCAGGCTGGGTGGAGGCTTTTCCTACAAAGAAGGAGACGAGTCAGGTAGTGGCAAAGGCTTTGCTAGAGGAAATCATACCCAGATATGGGGTGCCCGAGGCAATTGGGTCAGATAACGGTCCGGCTTTTGTTAGTAAAGTCCTGCAGGGACTAGCCCAGACTATGGGGGCCAATTGGAAGCTACATTGTGAATATAACCCCCAGAGCTCAGGGCAAGTAGAAAGGATGAATAGGACACTAAAGGAGACTTTAGCCAAATTGGCCCTGGAGACTGGCGGTGATTGGGTGACGCTCCTTCCCTTGGCCATCTTCCGAGTCCGGAACTCCCCCTATGTCCATGGGCTAACTCCCTTTGAGATCCTGTATGGGGCTCCACCCCCCATCATTCAGAGGACCTTAAGCCCAGAACTAGGTGATCTGGCCCCAAATTACCTGACCATGTTGCAGGCTTTAGCTAAAGTGCAACAACGCATTTGGCCCTTAATTCAAGCATACCACGCTGTTAAGAGGGACCCGGCTCCGGAACATGGCATAGTCCCAGGTGACATGGTATGGGTTAAAAGGCATCAGTCCAAAACCCTAGAGCCTAGATGGAAAGGACCTTATGTTGTACTGTTTACTACCCCTACCGCCCTCAAGGTCGACGGGATTGCAGCATGGGTACACCATTCCCATGTAAGACGGGCTCACCCTCCAGAGAAAAAACAGGAAAATTGGTCCGCACGGAAGCATCCAACAAACCCACTCAAGCTCCGGCTGATACGGGATGCTCCGAAAAACGAGAACACTCCAGATGCTCCGCAGCCCTCCTAGAATGGGATTATCACCTGGGTCCACTACACCCACATCAGACCGGCAGATCCGGTAGCTATGAAGAAAGGCTTCCTGCCAACAAGAAGGGTGTCCCACCACAAGGAAAATTTTTTCAAACTCAAACTTCATACTGGACCTCGGTAACTTTATTCCTTTTTCTAACCCTGTCCACCACTTGCTGGGGGCATACAAATCCACATCAACCTTTTAACCTGACCTGGATGATTGTAGATGTGTCCACAGGAGACATTCTTAACCAGACCTCCAAGGTGACCCCTCCCAGCACCTGGTTCCCAAAATTATACTTTGACTTAAGGGCCTTATTCACTGGCAGGGGACAATGGGATTTGCACCAAAGTTACTTCTATGTCTGCCCCGCTCCCCAACCCAACCACAGAAAAAAATGTGGAGGAATCGCAGACTATTATTGTAAGTCATGGGGTTGTGAGAGCTCAGGGGATATATGGTGGCCACCCCCCGAACAGGGGGACCTTATTCAATTAAGTAGAGTCTCTCAATCTGGCATTACATACCACCAACCTAGACCTATAAATAAGGGATGCCCAACTCCCCCCAATTGTAATCCCATTATGATAAATTTCACTGATTTAGGAAAAAAGGCAACGAATTGGGAATTGGGTAAATCCTGGGGAGTCAGACTCTACAAAACAAATCATCCAGGAGCCCTTTTTACTTTGCGGCGTGTGCAACAACCAGTCTCTACTCTAACAATAGGCCCTAATAAGGTACTTAGGCCACCCTATGTAAAGCCACCTCCCCAACCTCCCACAGCTCATCACCTTCCCTCAACCATAGCCCGGGCTAATGTTACAACTCCAAGACCATCAGAAACCAGCCCTCCCCTGGTGAGGCCCAGTCTCATGACCGCATCTAAAGACCCCCTCTGGGAGCTAGTGGGTGCTGCCTTCCTGACGTTAAACCACACCAACCCTAACATGACTAACTCCTGTTGGTTATGTTATGATGTGAGGCCCCCATTCTATGAGGCAATAGGGCTAAACACCACTCACGATACCTCATGTGAAGAAAACCCTACTCAATGTTCCTGGGGGGACCGTAAGAGAGGTCTGGCCATACAGCAGGTAAGCGGACAAGGAACCTGCTTAGGAAAAGTGCCAAAGAACAGACGGGACTTATGTACTGTTATTAACGCCAGTTCTACCTGGGAAAATGCTATTAAATGGGTAATTCCAAAGGACAATGGGTGGTGGCTATGCTCGCGGTCTGGACTCACCCCGTGCCTATCAACTAAGGTGTTTAACAGCTCTAAAGAATTCTGTGTTATAGTGACTGTGCTGCCCCGCATCCTCTATCATTCGGAAGAGAGTCTATATTCATACTGGAATACAAAAATGGTTGAAAAAAGGAAAAAGAGAGAACCTATTTCCACAGTAACTATTGCTACCCTACTCAGCCTAGGGTTAGCGGGAGCAGGAACCGGCATAGCTTCTTTGGCCACCCAGCAGAAAGGGATGTCTTCGCTGCGTGCAGCCATAGACGAAGATATAGAGAGAATAGAAACCTCCATTAGCCACCTAGAAAAATCCCTCACTTCAATGTCTGAGGTAGTACTTCAAAACCGACGAGGTCTGGACTTGTTGTTCCTCCAAAAGGGGGGAGTATGTGTTGCTCTAGGAAGAATGTTGTTTTTACTCTGACCATACCGGAGTTGTTCGTGACTCCATGTCTAAACTTCGAAAGAGCCTGGAACAAAGAAAACGAGAAAGAGAGGCCGGGGAAAGCTGGTTCGAGTCTTGGTTTAACCAGTCCCCATGGTTGGCTACCCTTTTATCTGCATTGGCAGGGCCAATAATAATCAACCTATTACTTGTTACCATAGGACCCTGGATTCTAAACCGACTTATGACTTTTGTCAAAAGTCGAATTAATACTATCCAACTTCTGGTCCTCCGCCAACAATATCAGGCTCTTCATCCCCTTGAGAATGATTCCTCAATTTAGGCTGTAAGAAAAGGGGGGAATGAAAGGAATAGGAGGTCTCAGCGGGCCCCAACCCCCTTGTTGGAGAAACCAGTACCAAACATCCCATGTAGATAAGATAAGCAATGCGGCAGGGCTCAGTTAGGGCATATAGAATGTGGGGAATGTGAGTGGGGGGTACATGCAAGATGTGAAATACGTGCAAGATGTGAGGTACGCGCAAGATGTGCTCTGCCTGCTTGCCCAATGTTGATAAACAAAATATGCATGCCACCGCAGTCTATATAAGATTTCCCCTAAAGAGGCTCAGGGTCGTGTTTTCCTAACCGGTCCTGCGTATCCGTGTGGGAGCTCGACCCTGGCTAGCCAGCCCAATAAACTCTGCTTTGTTGATTGCATTCTCGCCTGGCTCTCTGTCTCTCGGGGGAATAGGATTCCGGGTCCTAACACTTTCACATGCTAACTCAAATCTCAAGGAGAAACAACGTGCCGGAACCTCCTGCTTCAGAACTTGATCTCCTGCAAGAGATAGAGTGATTCTTCCATTCTCTCCAATGAGGCTTTCTTGTACAAAGTTCGTGTTCCTCCACAATGAAAATGCTGAGAGGTAGGTAGTATTCCTTTAACCAGCTATCTCCATTCACAATGCTAAGCAAAGTGCTAGACCTGCTTGCTTCTGACATGAATGGTTCTCTTACAAGAGCTCCAGTACTTCTTCCTTTCACTTGTAGGGGCGACCTAGCAGAAATGTGATTTTTTCACCCATGAAAACGATGAGACAGGCAGTATTCCTTTAAACAGTTAACTCAATTCACTATCCTAAATAAGGGGCCACAAACTCTTGCTTCTACCATTAATGATTGTCTTACAAGTGCTCCAGCACTTCTTCCTTTCAGTTGCATAGAGCCATTTAGCACAAAGTTGATTTTCCTCACAGAAGAAAACAATGAGAGACAGGCAGTATTTCTTTCTTCAGCTCACTCAAATCACAATACTAAACCAGGCCCTAGGCCCTCTTGCTTCTCACATTAATGATACTCTTGCAAGAGTTGCAGTGCTTCTTCCATTCTTTTGAGGGTCGATTTACCACAGAGCTGATGTTCTTCACCCATGAAAACACTGAGTTAGGCAGTATTCCTTTGCACAGTTAACTCTGTTCACCACGGTAGACAAGGTGCTGGACCCTCTTGCTTCTAACATTAAGGATTGTCTGTCCACTGCTACAGTGCTTCTTCCATTCACTTTAAAGGGGCGATTTTATACAAAGCTGATGTTCTCCACATGGTAAAACGCTGACAGATAGGCAGTTCTGCTATCACACACTTATGTAATTCCCCCTTGTAAACAATGTGCTAAGTTGTCTTGTTTGTAACATTAATGGTTCCCTTACAAGGGAAGCAGTGCTTCTTCCTTCCACTTGAAAAGGGCTATTTTTCACATTGATAATGTTCTTCACACTTTAAAAGTCTGAGAGATAGGCAGTATTCCTTTAAAAAGTGAACTCTATTATCACTGCTAAACAAACTGCTAGAGTCTCTTGCTGCTGCTCTTCATGGTTTTGCTCCATGACAAACTGCCCTTGTTCAATTCACCTACATGCAGCTATTTGGCACAATGCTGATGCACCTCACCCATTCAAAAACTCAGTAGTAGGCAGGATTCCACTCAACTGGTAACTCACTTTTTCTAGGGAAACAAGGTGCAAGGCATTCCTGCCTCTCACACATCGTGTAGTGCCAGGAGATACAAGTGTTTGCCTATTTCCTATGAAGCAGGTATGTGTCAAAGAGTAGCTGGTTCTGCACTTCAAAGGCTATCGTTTCACAAGCATTCCTTTCACATGCTAACTCAAATCTCAAGGAGAAACAATGTGCAAGAACCTCCTGCTTCAGACCTTGATCTCCTGCAAGAGATAGAGTGATTCTTCCATTCTCTCGAATGGGGCGTTCTTGTACAAAGTTCGTGTTCCTCCACAATGAAAATGCTGAGAGGTAGGTAGTATTCCTTTAACCAGCTATCTCCTTTCACAATGCTAAGCAAAGTGCTAGACCTGCTTGCTTCTGACATGAATACTTCTCTTATAATAGCTCCAGTACTTCTTCCTTTCACTTGTAGGGGCGACCTAGCACAAATGTGATTTTTTTCACCCATGAAAACGATGAGACAGGCAGTATTCCTTTAAACAGTTAACACAATTCACTATGCTAAATAAGGGGCCACACCCTCTTGCTGCTACCATTAATGATTCTCTTACAAGTGCTCCAGCACTTCCTCCTTTCACTTGCATAGAGCCATATAGCACAAAGTTGATTTTCCTCACACAAGAAAACAATGAGAGACAGGCAGTATTTCTTTCTTCAGCTCACTCAAATCACAATACTAAACCAGGCCCTAGGCCCTCTTGCTTCTCACATTAATGATACTATTGGAAGAGTTGCAGTGCTTCTTCCATTCTTTTGTGAGGGTCGATTTACCACAGAGCTGATGTTCTTCACCCATGAAAACACTGAGTTAGGCAGTATTTCTTTGCACAGTTAACTCTGTTCACCACGGTAGACAAGGTGCTGGACCCTCTTGCTTCTAACATTAAGGATTGTCTGTCCACTGCTACAGTGCTTCTTTCATTCACTTTAAAGGGGCGATTTTATACAAAGCTGATGTACTCCACACGTTAAAACGCTGACAGATAGGCAGTTCTGCTATCACACACTTATGTATTTCCCCCTTGTAAACAATGTGCTAAGTTGTGTTGTTTGTAATATTAATGGTTCCGTTACAAGGGAAGCAGTGCTTCTTCCTTCGACTTGAAAAGGGCTATTTTTCACAATGATAATGATCTTCACACTTTAAAAGTCTGAGAGATAGGCAGTATTGCTTTAAAAAGTGAACTCTATTCTCACTGCTAAACAAAGTGCTAGAGCCTCTTGCTGCTGCTCTTCATGGTTTTGCTCCATGACAAACTGCCCTTGTTCAATTCACCTACATGCAGCTATTTGGCACAATGCTGATGCACCTCACCCATTCAAAAACTCAGTAGTAGGCAGGATTCCACTCAACTGGTAACTCACTTTTCCTAGGGAAACAAGGTGCAAGGCATTCCTGCCTCTCACACATCGTGTAGTGCCATGAGATACAATTGTTTCCCTATTTCGTATGAAGCGGGTCTTGTCAAAGAGTAGCTGGTTGTGCACTTCAAAGGCTATCATTTCACAAGCCTTTCGTTCACATGCTAACTCAAATCAATGTGCAAGAACCTCCTGCTTCAGACCTTGATTATCCTGCAAGAGATAGAGTGATTCTTCCATTCTCTCGAATGGGGCTTTCTTGTACAAAGTTCGTGTTCCTCCACAATGAAAATGCTGAGAGGTAGGTAGTATTCCTTTAACCAGCTATCTCCATTCACAATGCTAAGCAAAGTGCTAGACTTGCTTGCTTCTGACATGAATGGTTCTCTTACAAGAGCTCCAGTACTTCTCCCTTTCACTTGTAGCGGGGACCTAGCACAAATGTGATTTTTTTCACCCATGAAAACGATGTGACAGGCAGTATTCCTTTAAACAGTTAACTCAATTCACTATGCTAAATAAGGGGCCACACCCTCTTGCTTCTACCATTAATGATTCTCTTACAAGTGCTCCAGCACTTCTTCCTTTCACTTGCATAGAGCCATTTAGCACAAAGTTGATTTTGCTCACACAAGAAAACAATGAGAGATAGGCAGTATTAATTTCTTCAGCTCACCCAAATGACAATACTAAACCAGGCCCTAGGCCTTCTTTCTTCTCACATTAATGATTCTCTTGCAAGAGTTGCAGTGCTTCTTCCATTCTTTTGTGAGGCTCGATGTACCACAGAGCTGATGTTCTTCACCCATGAAAACACTGAGTTAGGCAGTATTCCTTTGCACAGTTAACTCTGTTTACCACGGTAAGCAAGGTGCTAGATCCTCTGGCTTCTTACGTTAAGGATTGTCTTTCAACTCCTACAGTGCTTCTTCCATTCACTTTCTGTTTTACAGAAAGTTGATGTTCTTCACACTTTAACACGCTGACAGATAGGCACTATTGCTTTCGCACACTAATGTAATTCCCCCTTGTTAACAATGTGCTAAGTTGTCTTGTTTGCAACATTAATGGTTCTCTTACAAGGGCTACAGTGTTTCTTCCTTGCACTTTAAATGCATTATTGGGCACAGAGTAATATTCAACACGCATGAAAACACTGAGTGATAGGCAGTATTCCTTTAAACAAGTATCACCATTCTCCTTGGAAAACACGGTGCTTGACCCTCCTGCTTCTAACATTCACAATTCTCTTAAAGGAGATGCCGTGCTTCATCCATCCACTACTAAGATGAGATTTAGCACAAAATTGATGTTCCTCACCCATGAAAACAATGAGACTTAGGCAGTATTCCTTTCAACAGGTAACTGAATTCCCAATTTTAAAGAACGTGCCAGATCCTCTTGCTAATAAAATGAAAGATTCTCTTCCAATATCTACAGTGTATCTTCCTTTCACTTGTGGTGGCAATTTAGCACCAAGTTGATGTTTCTCTCCCATGAAATCATTGAGAGGTAGGCAGTATTCCTTTGCACAGTTAACTCTGTTCACCACAGTAAACAAGGTGTTAGACCCTCTTGCTTCTAACATTAAGGATTGTCTGTCCACTGCTACAGTGCTTCTTCCATTCACTTTAAAGGGGCGATTTTATACAAAGCCGATGTTCCCCACACGTTAAAACGCTGACAGATACGCAGTTCTGCTATCACACACTTATATAATTCCCCCTTGTAAACAATGTGCTAAGTTGTCTTGTTTGTAACATTAATGGTTCCCTTACAAGGGAAGCAGTGCTTCTTCCTTCCACTTGAAAAGGGCTATTTTTCACAATGATAATGTTCTTCACACTTTAAAAGTCTGAGTGATAGGCAGTATTCCTTTAAAAAGTGAACTCTATTCTCACTGATAAACAAAGTGCTAGAGCCTCTTGCTGCTGCTCTTCATGGTTTTGCTCCATGACAAACTGCCCTTGTTCAATTCACCTACATGCAGCTATTTGGCACAATGCTGATGCACCTCATCCATTCAAAAACTCAGTAGTAGGCAGGATTCCAGTCAACAGGTAACTCAATTCTAGGGAATCAAGGTGCAAGACATTCCTGCCTCTCACACATCGTGTAGTGCCAGGAGATACAAGTGTTTGCCTATTTGCTATGAAGCACGTATGTGTCAAAGAGTAGCTGGTTCTGCACTTCAAAGGCTATCATTTCACAAGCATTCCTTTTGAAAGGAATAGGAGGTCTCAGCGGGCCCCAACCCCCTTGTTGGAGAAACCAGTACCAAACATCCCATGTAGATAAGATAAGCAATGCGGTAGGGCTCAGTTAGGGCATATAGAATGTGATGAATGTGAGTGGGGGGTACATGCAAGATGTGAAGTACGTGCAAGATGTGAGGTACGCGCAAGATGTGCTCTGCCTGCTTGCCCAATGTTGATAACGAAAATATGCATGCCACCGCAGTCTATATAAGATTTCCCCTAAAGAGGCTGAGGGTCGTGTTTTCCTAACCGGTCCTGCGTGTCCGTGTGGGAGCTCGACCCTGGCTAGCCAGCCCAATAAACTCTGCTTTGTTGATTGTATTCTCGCCTGGCTCTCTGTCTCTCGGGGGAATAGGATTCCGGGTCCTAACATTTGGAGGTCCCACCGAGATTTCATTTTCTCGAGAGACAGAACCTGCCTGTGAGAAAGCAGGGGCGATCCCAAGTCCTAGGCGTTGGGAGGGGATCCCAGACCCTCATTTGGAGGAACTTGAGTGTTCCATTTGGGCCGCGGCGGGGATTCGGCCAATCCCCAGGGAGATTCATTCTGGGAATCTCGCAAGGAGGACCACAGGGTCCTATTGGGAGAGGCTTTCCTCTCATTTGGGCTCGAGCATTTTAGGAACCCTGGCGCCAGGTGAAGAACTAATTGAGCTAGTCGAACGACCACCCGTCAAGTGGACCCCTTTCGGCCTGATATCCCAGTTGGACGGTGAGGAGGTTGAATGGGGTGCGCACCAGTGTGAGAGAAGGACCGGTCCGAGCGAGTGCTGGAGAGTGTTGTGTGTGTGTGGAATTATTGTTGCCTTTACCCTTTTTGTTCTATCTCTCTTGGTGTTTGAGTCTCCTTCCACAATGGGACAGGGACAAACAACCCCAAAGTCTCTGATCCTTTCTCACTTTCCAGAAGTTAAAGAAAGGGCCTTAAATGCGGGTCTGGTCATCAAGAAAGGTAAGTTCGACACCTTTTGTTCTGCAGAGTGGCCCACCTTTGGAGTCGGGTGGCCCATTCAAGGTTCCCTCTCCCTAGACCTGATCACTAAGGTTAAAGCAGTCATTTTTCAGCCAGACAATCGAGGCCATCCAGACCAAGTTCCTTACATTTTGGTTTGGGAGGATCTGGTGAGGAACCCTCCCCCTTGGTTAACAGTTTTTCTGACCCACCCCTCCAGTTCGGCCCCCGGGGCTAAAACCCCAGTCACGCCCGCCTTGGTCATAAAGGAGGAGGAAAAACTTCCTCTTCCCACCTTGACCGGTCCTCAAATTAGGGCATCTCCTTCACCATCTCTGGTCTTACCAGAGAGTTCCCCCCTTTACCCATCCCTCGCAGGGGCAGAGGAAGATCGGCCGCCTCCATACGTGACTCCCCCTGGCCAAGCCAGTGCCCCGGAGGAGGAAATTTCCTCATCCTCCTCAACAGGACTGGCAGCAGGAGGAGGAATGGGTCGAAGACTTCGCCCCCGAGGGATCCGGGAAAGGGAGGGGGAAGATGGGCCCCCCTCATCAACACAGGGGGAGGAAACTGTCTCTACACTTCCAGTCCGGATGGTGGGCCAAGGGGGACCGGGAGGAGGGCAACAGTTTCAGTACTGGCCCTTCTCCTCCAGTGATCTATATAACTGGAGGACGCAGAACCCGCCCTTTTCTGAAGACCCCAAGTGTCTCATAGATCTCCTGGAGTCCATCATGCATACACACCGTCCCACTTGGGATGACTGTCATCAGCTGCTCAATACTCTTTTTACGACGGAGGAACGAGAGCGCATCCTCAACGAAGCGAGGAAGAACGTCTTGGGGGATAATGGGAGACCCACAACTCTCCAACCGGCCATAGACGAGGCTTTTCCCCTACGCCGCCCTAATTGGGATTTCGGGACCGCAGAAGATAGGGAGCGTCTTCGGATCTACTGCCAGACTCTTATGGCCGGTCTCCGAGCGGCCGCCAGAAGACCCACCAATTTTGCAAAAGTGAAAGCAGTCGTTCAAAGGGAAAACGAAAGCCCAGCCGGTTTCTTAGAGTGCCTCTATGAGGCATACCGTCAGTACACCCCTATTGACCCTGAGGCGGACCTCCACCGGTCTGCTGTGGTACTCTCATTCATTAATCAGGCAGCTCCAGACATTAGGAGAAAACTCAATAAACAGGAAAACTTAGGGGAGATGACTATAAGGGAAATGCTGCAGGTAGCAGAAAAGGTCTTTACCGCTAGGGAAACTCCAGAAGAAAGGGAGGAAAGACAGAGAAAGGAAGACAGGGAGGCCCAGGAGAAATTGAGAAAGGAGGACCGGGAGTTCCAGGCTAAGGAAAACCGAAAGCAACAGAGAGAAATGGCTCGTATTTTCCTAGCGGGTGTCCGGGACCAACCCAGGGGAGGGGGCCACGCCAGGACCCCGGATAAGGAACACTGTTTTTACTGTAAGGAAACGGGGCATTGGAAGAGAGAATGTCCTAAGTTAAAGGGAAGAAGAGGGTTTGGAAGGAGACCGGGGGAAAACAGGGAAAGGGAACGAGCAGTAGAGCAGGCCAGAGTCCTCCTAGCCGGAGAAGAGGACTGAAGGAGACGGGGCTCAGACCCCCTCCCCGAGTCCTGGGTAACAATGCATGTGGAGGGGAAGCCGATGGGGTTCATGGTGGATACCGGCGCCCAATATTCGGTTTTAAACAAGGCACATGGACCTTTGAACAAGGCACGAACAAATGTTGTTCAGGGGGCCACCGGTACGCAGTTATGTACATGGACTACCAAAAGAAAGGTGAACTTAGGAAAACACCAGGTCACACACTCCTTCTTGGTCGTCCCTGAGAGCCCCGCTCCCCTGCTCGGACGGGACCTACTCACCAAAATAGGGGCCCATATCCATTTTGAACCAGATGGAATAATTGTGACTGATCGAGAAGGGAGCCCGATTCATGTCTTGTCCCTATCATTGGCTGACGAGCATCGTCTGTTTGAGAGTCAACAGGAACCAGGAGGGGACATGACTCATTGGGTAAAAAGATTTCCCACGGCCTGGGCGGAGACTGCGGGAACCGGCCTCGCCAAACACCTCCTGCCCGTAGTTATACAATTGAAGGCTTCTGCTCTCCCCATTCGGGTGAAACAGTATCCTATGCCTGAGGAGGCCCGAAGAGGCATAGCCCCTCATATCCACAGGCTAATAAAGGAAGGAGTACTGCGACCTTGTCAGTCTGCCTGGAATACTCCTCTGCTCCCCGTCCGAAAGCCGGGAAGCGGGGACTATAGGTCTGTGCAAGACCTACGAAAGGTAAACGAGCGGACGGAGGACATTCATCCCACCGTTCCGAATCCCTATACCTTGCTCAGCCACCTACCCCCCTCGCAAGTATGGTATACAACCCTTGATTTGAAAGATGCTTTCTTCAGCATTCCATTGTCAGAAATTAGTCAGCCGCTATTTGCTTTCGAATGGCAAGAAGATGGGGGCCAATCTGGACAGCTCACTTGGACCAGACTGCCGCAAGGATTTAAAAACTCTCCCACCCTGTTTAATGAGGCCCTGAGCCAGGACCTGGAACCTTTTCGTCGGAGCCACCCACGAGTCACTCTATTACAGTATGTTGATGACTTACTGTTAGCGGCAGAAACCCGAGAGGAGTGCATCAAGGCTACTGAACACCTGCTAACGGAATTAGGTGAGCTGGGGTATCGGGCAAGTGCCAAGAAATCTCACATCTGTAAAAGGTCAGTGACATATTTGGGTTATCGGATTGCAGATGGGGCAAGATGGCTGACTGATGCCATGAAACAGACTATTCTGGCTATCCCATCCCCGACATCCACTAGGGGGGTGAGAGAATTCCTGGGCTCCGCGGGGTTCTGTAGACTCTGGATTCCAGGATTTGCGGAAATAGCCAGACCCCTATATGAGGCCACCAAAGAAGCTCCAGATTGGAGTTGGGGAGAGAGAGAACAACAGGCCTTTGATCAGCTAAAAGACGCTCTTTTGCAGGCCCCTGCCTTAGCCTTGCCAGATCCTACAAGACCATTCACTCTGTTTGTAGATGAGAAAAAGGGGGTAGCCAAAGGAGTCTTGACCCAACAGCTAGGTCCCTGGAAGAGACCAGTGGCATACTTTTCCAAGAAATTAGATGCAGTAGCGGCAGGATGGCCCCCCTGCCTCCGCATCATAGCGGCCATTGCCGTGCTGGTGAGAGAAGCCGATAAACTAACCTTTGGACAGGCCCTCTGGGTAACGGCCCCTCACCCGGTGGAGGGAATCCTTAAACAACCCCCTGGGAAATGGATGACGAATGCCAGGCTCACCCACTACCAGGGGCTCTTGTTGGATTCCCCTCGGATCACATTCACAGATCCCGTAATCCTGAACCCTGCCACCTTGTTGCCTAACCCGGAACTGCAGACACCTGTCCATAACTGCAAAGAATTCCTCTCCGAAGTTACACAGGTACGGGCTGACCTAAAGGATACCCCCCTGTCCGCCTGCAAATTAAACTGGTACACGGATGGAAGCAGTTTTTTCCAAGATGGAGCCCGAAGGGCAGGGGCAGCTGTAGTCGACCAAGAAGGAAATACGGTATGGAGCAGCGCCCTCCCACCCAGAACATCAGCCCAAAAAGCGGAATTAATTGCCTTGGCAGAGGCCCTGGAGAGGGCAAAAGAAAAGTGAGTCAATATCTACACCGATAGCCGCTATGCTTTCGGTACCATCCATGTCCACGGGGCCATCTATCGCGAAAGAGGATTCCGCACAGCAGAAGGAAAACATCTAAAGAACCTAGCCAAAGTCCAGCGTCTATTAATGGCAGTGGAAAAACCAAAGGCAGTGGCAGTGATGTATGTCCCAGGCCACCAGTCTGCCAAGACGCCGGAAGCTGTCGGTAACAACAGAGCAGATCAAGAAGCAAAGAGAGTAGCAATGGTGAGTCCTCCCATGGAGACAGGGCAACCTTCCACGGTTGCGGCGATAGACGTGCCGGTCCCAGAGCTCCCTCCGCTACCCCCCCGACCAGAATACTCCACAGAGGATTTCACTTGGATGAGAGCCCACTCCCCCTTTAGAGAAGGGGAAGACGGATGGAAAAGCGACTTGGAAGGCAAGTTAATTCTGCCTGAAAAACTCGGACGATTCCTGTTGGCTAACTTACATAAGTCCACCCATTTGGGGCGGAGAAAATTACTAGACTTGTTGACATCTGCGCAGCTCCGATTTCCGAACCAGACCATAACAGTCCGCCAAATTGTGGAAGATTGTGCCAGCTGCACAATCATGAAACCAGGACGAAGGGAGGGGCACCATACAGGTACTCGGGAACGGGGGAGGGCTCCGGAAAGAAGTTGAAAAGTGGATTTTACTGAGGTAAAACCGGGAAAGTTTGGGTACAAATATTTGCTGGTATTCATAGATACCTTTTCAGGCTGGGTGGAGGCTTTTCCTACAAAGAAGGAGACGAGTCAGGTAGTGGCAAAGGCTTTGCTAGAGGAAATCATACCCAGATATGGGGTGCCCGAGGCAATTGGGTCAGATAACGGTCCGGCTTTTGTTAGTAAAGTCCTGCAGGGACTAGCCCAGACTATGGGGGCCAATTGGAAGCTACATTGTGAATATAACCCCCAGAGCTCAGGGCAAGTAGAAAGGATGAATAGGACACTAAAGGAGACTTTAGCCAAATTGGCCCTGGAGACTGGCGGTGATTGGGTGACGCTCCTTCCCTTGGCCATCTTCCGAGTCCGGAACTCCCCCTATGTCCATGGGCTAACTCCCTTTGAGATCCTGTATGGGGCTCCACCCCCCATCATTCAGAGGACCTTAAGCCCAGAACTAGGTGATCTGGCCCCAAATTACCTGACCATGTTGCAGGCTTTAGCTAAAGTGCAACAACGCATTTGGCCCTTAATTCAAGCATACCACGCTGTTAAGAGGGACCCGGCTCCGGAACATGGCATAGTCCCAGGTGACATGGTATGGGTTAAAAGGCATCAGTCCAAAACCCTAGAGCCTAGATGGAAAGGACCTTATGTTGTACTGTTTACTACCCCTACCGCCCTCAAGGTCGACGGGATTGCAGCATGGGTACACCATTCCCATGTAAGACGGGCTCACCCTCCAGAGAAAAAACAGGAAAATTGGTCCGCACGGAAGCATCCAACAAACCCACTCAAGCTCCGGCTGATACGGGATGCTCCGAAAAACGAGAACACTCCAGATGCTCCGCAGCCCTCCTAGAATGGGATTATCACCTGGGTCCACTACACCCACATCAGACCGGCAGATCCGGTAGCTATGAAGAAAGGCTTCCTGCCAACAAGAAGGGTGTCCCACCACAAGGAAAATTTTTTCAAACTCAAACTTCATACTGGACCTCGGTAACTTTATTCCTTTTTCTAACCCTGTCCACCACTTGCTGGGGGCATACAAATCCACATCAACCTTTTAACCTGACCTGGATGATTGTAGATGTGTCCACAGGAGACATTCTTAACCAGACCTCCAAGGTGACCCCTCCCAGCACCTGGTTCCCAAAATTATACTTTGACTTAAGGGCCTTATTCACTGGCAGGGGACAATGGGATTTGCACCAAAGTTACTTCTATGTCTGCCCCGCTCCCCAACCCAACCACAGAAAAAAATGTGGAGGAATCGCAGACTATTATTGTAAGTCATGGGGTTGTGAGAGCTCAGGGGATATATGGTGGCCACCCCCCGAACAGGGGGACCTTATTCAATTAAGTAGAGTCTCTCAATCTGGCATTACATACCACCAACCTAGACCTATAAATAAGGGATGCCCAACTCCCCCCAATTGTAATCCCATTATGATAAATTTCACTGATTTAGGAAAAAAGGCAACGAATTGGGAATTGGGTAAATCCTGGGGAGTCAGACTCTACAAAACAAATCATCCAGGAGCCCTTTTTACTTTGCGGCGTGTGCAACAACCAGTCTCTACTCTAACAATAGGCCCTAATAAGGTACTTAGGCCACCCTATGTAAAGCCACCTCCCCAACCTCCCACAGCTCATCACCTTCCCTCAACCATAGCCCGGGCTAATGTTACAACTCCAAGACCATCAGAAACCAGCCCTCCCCTGGTGAGGCCCAGTCTCATGACCGCATCTAAAGACCCCCTCTGGGAGCTAGTGGGTGCTGCCTTCCTGACGTTAAACCACACCAACCCTAACATGACTAACTCCTGTTGGTTATGTTATGATGTGAGGCCCCCATTCTAGGAGGCAATAGGGCTAAACACCACTCACGATACCTCATGTGAAGAAAACCCTACTCAATGTTCCTGGGGGGACCGTAAGAGAGGTCTGACCATACAGCAGGTAAGCGGACAAGGAACCTGCTTAGGAAAAGTGCCAAAGAACAGACGGGACTTATGTACTGTTATTAACGCCAGTTCTACCTGGGAAAATGCTATTAAATGGGTAATTCCAAAGGACAATGGGTGGTGGCTATGCTCGCGTTCTGGACTCACCCCGTGCCTATCAACTAAGGTGTTTAACAGCTCTAAAGAATTCTGTGTTATAGTGACTGTGCTGCCCCGCATCCTCTATCATTCGGAAGAGAGTCTATATTCATACTGGAATACAAAAATGGTTGAAAAAAGGAAAAAGAGAGAACCTATTTCCACAGTAACTATTGCTACCCTACTCAGCCTAGGGTTAGCGGGAGCAGGAACCGGCATAGCTTCTTTGGCCACCCAGCAGAAAGGGATGTCTTCGCTGCGTGCAGCCATAGACGAAGATATAGAGAGAATAGAAACCTCCATTAGCCACCTAGAAAAATCCCTCACTTCAATGTCTGAGGTAGTACTTCAAAACCGACGAGGTCTGGACTTGTTGTTCCTCCAAAAGGGGGGAGTATGTGTTGCTCTAGGAAGAATGTTGTTTTTACTCTGACCATACCGGAGTTGTTCGTGACTCCATGTCTAAACTTCGAAAGAGCCTGGAACAAAGAAAACGAGAAAGAGAGGCCGGGGAAAGCTGGTTCGAGTCTTGGTTTAACCAGTCCCCATGGTTGGCTACCCTTTTATCTGCATTGGCAGGGCCAATAATAATCAACCTATTACTTGTTACCATAGGACCCTGGATTCTAAACCGACTTATGACTTTTGTCAAAAGTCGAATTAATACTATCCAACTTCTGGTCCTCTGCCAACAATATCAGGCTCTTCATCCCCTTGAGAATGATTCCTCAATTTAGGCTGTAAGAAAAGGGGGGAATGAAAGGAATAGGAGGTCTCAGCGGGCCCCAACCCCCTTGTTGGAGAAACCAGTACCAAACATCCCATGTAGATAAGATAAGCAATGCGGCAGGGCTCAGTTAGGGCATATAGAATGTGGGGAATGTGAGTGGGGGGTACATGCAAGATGTGAAGTACGTGCAAGATGTGAGGTACGCGCAAGATGTGCTCTGCCTGCTTGCCCAATGTTGATAACCAAAATATGCATGCCACCGCAGTCTATATAAGATTTCCCCTAAAGAGGCTCAGGGTCGTGTTTTCCTAACCGGTCCTGCGTATCCGTGTGGGAGCTCGACCCTGGCTAGCCAGCCCAATAAACTCTGCTTTGTTGATTGCATTCTCGCCTGGCTCTCTGTCTCTCGGGGGAATAGGATTCCGGGTCCTAACACTTTCACATGCTAACTCAAATCTCAAGGAGAAACAACGTGCCGGAACCTCCTGCTTCAGACCTTGATCTCCTGCAAGAGATAGAGTGATTCTTCCATTCTCTCCAATGAGGCTTTCTTGTACAAAGTTCGTGTTCCTCCACAATGAAAATGCTGAGAGGTAGGTAGTATTCCTTTAACCAGGTATCTCCTTTCACAATGCTAAGCAAAGTGCTAGACCTGCTTGCTTCTGACATGAATGTTTCTCTTACAAGAGCTCCAGTACTTCTTCCTTTCACTTGTAGGGGCGACCTAGCAGAAATGTGATTTTTTCACCCATGAAAACGAAGAGACAGGCAGTATTCCTTTAAACAGTTAACTCAATTCACTATCCTAAATAAGGGGCAACAAACTCTTGCTTCTACCATTAATGATTGTCTTACAAGTGCTCCAGCACTTCTTCCTTTCAGTTGCATAGAGCCATTTAGCACAAAGTTGATTTTCTTCACAGAAGAAAACAATGAGAGACAGGCAGTATTTCTTTCTTCAGCTCACTCAAATCACAATACTAAACCAGGCCCTAGGCCCTCTTGCTTCTCACATTAATGATACTCTTGCAAGAGTTGCAGTGCTTCTTCCATTCTTTTGAGGGTCGATTTACCACAGAGCTGATGTTCTTCACCCATGAAAACACTGAGTTAGGCAGTATTCCTTTGCACAGTTAACTCTGTTCACCACGGTAGACAAGGTGCTGGACCCTCTTGCTTCTAACATTAAGGATTGTCTGTCCACTGCTACAGAGCTTCTTCCATTCACTTTAAAGGGGCGATTTTATACAAAGCTGATGTACTCCACACGTTGAAACGCTGACAGATAGGCAGTTCTGCTATCACACACTTATGTAATTCCCCCTTGTAAACAATGTGCTAAGTTGTCTTGTTTGTAACATTAATGATTCCCTTACAAGGGAAGCAGTGCTTCTTCCTTCCACTTGAAAAGGGCTATTTTTCACATTGATAATGTTCTTCACACTTTAAAAGTCTGAGAGATAGGCAGTATTCCTTTAAAAAGTGAACTCTATTATCACTGCTAAACAAACTGCTAGAGTCTCTTGCTGCTGCTCTTCATGGTTTTGCTCCATGACAAACTGCCCTTGTTCAATTCACCTACATGCAGCTATTTGGCACAATGCTGATGCACCTCACCCATTCAAAAACTCAGTAGTAGGCAGGATTCCACTCAACTGGTAACTCACTTTTTCTAGGGAAACAAGGTGCAAGGCATTCCTGCCTCTCACACATCGTGTAGTGCCAGGAGATACAAGTGTTTGCCTATTTCCTATGAAGCAGGTATGTGTCAAAGAGTAGCTGGTTCTGCACTTCATAGGTTATCATTTCACAAGCATTCCTTTCACATGCTAACTCAAATCTCAAGGAGAAACAACGTGCAAGAACCTCCTGCTTCAGACCTTGATCTCCTGCAAGAGATAGAGTGATTCTTCCATTCTCTCCAATGGGGCTTTCTTGTACAAAGTTCGTGTTCCTCCACAATGAAAATGCTGAGAGGTAGGTAGTATTCCTTTAACCAGCTATCTCCTTTCACAATGCTAAGCAAAGTGCTAGACCTGCTTGCTTCTGAAATGAATACTTCTCTTATAATAGCTCCAGTACTTCTTCCTTTCACTTGTAGGGGCGACCTAGCACAAATGTGATTTTTTTCACCCATGAAAACGATGAGACAGGCAGTATTCCTTTAAACAGTTAACTCAATTCACTATGCTAAATAAGGGGCCACACCCTCTTGCTGCTACCATTAATGATTCTCTTACAAGTGCTCCAGCACTTCCTCCTTTCACTTGCATAGAGCCATTTAGCACAAAGTTGATTTTCCTCACACAAGAAAACAATGAGAGACAGGCAGTATTTCTTTCTTCAGCTCACTCAAATCACAATACTAAACCAGGCCCTAGGCCCTCTTGCTTCTCACATTAATGATACTATTGGAAGAGTTGCAGTGCTTCTTCCATTCTTTTGTGAGGGTCGATTTACCACAGAGCTGATGTTCTTCACCCATGAAAACACTGAGTTAGGCAGTATTTCTTTGCACAGTTAACTCTGTTCACCACGGTAGACAAGGTGCTGGACCCTCTTGCTTCTAACATTAAGGATTGTCTGTCCACTGCTACAGTGCTTCTTCCATTCACTTTAAAGGGGCGATTTTATACAAAGCTGATGTACTCCACACGTTAAAACGCTGACAGATAGGCAGTTCTGCTATCACACACTTATGTAATTCCCCCTTGTAAACAATGTGCTAAGTTGTGTTGTTTGTAATATTAATGGTTCCGTTACAAGGGAAGCAGTGCTTCTTCCTTCCACTTGAAAAGGGCTATTTTTCACAATGATAATGATCTTCACACTTTAAAAGTCTGAGAGATAGGCAGTATTGCTTTAAAAAGTGAACTCTATTCTCACTGCTAAACAAAGTGCTAGAGCCTCTTGCTGCTGCTCTTCATGGTTTTGCTCCATGACAAACTGCCCTTGTTCAATTCACCTACATGCAGCTATTTGGCACAATGCTGATGCACCTCACCCATTCAAAAACTCAGTAGTAGGCAGGATTCCACTCAACTGGTAACTCACTTTTTCTAGGGAAACAAGGTGCAAGGCATTCCTGCCTCTCACACATCGTGTAGTGCCATGAGATACAATTGTTTCCCTATTTCGTATGAAGCGGGTCTTGTCAAAGAGTAGCTGGTTCTGCACTTCAAAGGCTATCATTTCACAAGCCTTTCGTTCACATGCTAACTCAAATCAATGTGCAAGAACCTCCTGCTTCAGACCTTGATTATCCTGCAAGAGATAGAGTGATTCTTCCATTCTCTCGAATGGGGCTTTCTTGTACAAAGTTCGTGTTCCTCCAGAATGAAAATGCTGAGAGGTAGGTAGTATTCCTTTAACCAGCTATCTCCATTCACAATGCTAAGCAAAGTGCTAGACTTGCTTGCTTGTGAAATGAATGGTTCTCTTACAAGAGCTCCAGTACTTCTCCCTTTCACTTGTAGCGGGGACCTAGCACAAATGTGATTTTTTTCACCCATGAAAACGATGTGACAGGCAGTATTCATTTAACCAGTTAACTCAATTCACTATGCTAAATAAGGGGCCACACCCTCTTGCTTCTACCATTAATGATTCTCTTACAAGTGCTCCAGCACTTCTTCCTTTCACTTGCATAGAGCCATTTAGCACAAAGTTGATTTTGCTCACACAAGAAAACAATGAGAGATAGGCAGTATTAATTTCTTCAGCTCACCCAAATGACAATACTAAACCAGGCCCTAGGCCTTCTTTCTTCTCACATTAATGATTCTCTTGCAAGAGTTGCAGTGCTTCTTCCATTCTTTTGTGAGGCTCGATGTACCACAGAGCTGATGTTCTTCACCCATGAAAACACTGAGTTAGGCAGTATTCCTTTGCACAGTTAACTCTGTTTACCACGGTAAACAAGGTGCTAGATCCTCTGGCTTCTAACGTTAAGGATTGTCTTTCAACTCCTACAGTGCTTCTTCCATTCACTTTCTGTTTTACAGAAAGTTGATGTTCTTCACACTTTAACACGCTGACAGATAGGCACTATTGCTTTCGCACACTAATGTAATTCCCCCTTGTTAACAATGTGCTAAGTTGTCTTGTTTGCAACATTAATGGTTCTCTTACAAGGGCTACAGTGTTTCTTCCTTGCACTTTAAATGCATTATTCGGCACAGAGTAATATTCAAGACGCATGAAAACACTGAGTGATAGGCAGTATTCCTTTAAACAAGTATCACCATTCTCCTTGGAAAAAACGGTGCTTGACCCTCCTGCTTCTAACATTCACAATTCTCTTAAAGGAGATGCCGTGCTTCATCCATCCACTACTAAGATGAGATTTAGCACAAAATTGATGTTCCTCACCCATGAAAACAATGAGACTTAGGCAGTATTCCTTTCAACAGGTAACTGAATTCCCAATTTTAAAGGAGGTGCCAGATCCTCTTGCTAATAAAATGAAAGATTCTCTTCCAATATCTACAGTGTATCTTCCTTTCACTTGTGGGGGCAATTTAGCACCAAGTTGATGTTTCTCTCCCATGAAATCATTGAGAGGTAGGCAGTATTCCTTTGCACAGTTAACTCTGTTCACCATGGTAAACAAGGTTTTAGACCCTCTTGCTTCTAACATTAAGGATTGTCTGTATACTGCTACAGTGCTTCTTCCATTCACTTTAAAGGGGCGATTTTATACAAAGCCGATGTTCCCCACACGTTAAAACGCTGACAGATAGGCAGTTGTGCTATCACACACTTATGTAATTCCCCCTTGTAAACAATGTGCTAAGTTGTCTTGTTTGTAACATTAATGGTTCCCTTACAAGGGAAGCAGTGCTTCTTCCTTCCACTTGAAAAGGGCTATTTTTCACAATGATAATGTTCTTCACACTTTAAAAGTCTGAGAGATAGGCAGTATTCCTTTAAAAAGTGAACTCTATTCTCACTGCTAAACAAAGTGCTAGAGCCTCTTGCTGCTGCTCTTCATGGTTTTGCTCCATGACAAACTGCCCTTGTTCAATTCACCTACATGCAGCTATTTGGCACAATGCTGATGCACCTCACCCATTCAAAAACTAAGTAGGAGGCAGGAATCCAGTCAACAGGTAACTCACTTCTAGGGAATCAAAGTGCAAGACATTCCTGCCTCTCACACATCGTGTAGTGCCAGGAGATACAAGTGTTTGCCTATTTGCTATGAAGCAGGTATGTGTCAAAGAGTAGCTGGTTCTGCACTTCAAAGGCTATCATTTCACAAGCATTCCTTTCACAGGCTAACTCAAATCTCACAGAGAAACAACGTGCCGGAACCTCCTGCTTCAGACCTTGATCTCCTGCAAGAGATAGAGTGATTCTTCCATTCTCTCGAATGGGGCTTTCTTGTACAATGTTCGTGTTCCTCCACAATGAAAATGCTGAGAGGTAGGTAGTATTCCTTTAACCAGCTATCTCCATTCACAATGCTAAGCAAAGTGCTAGACCTGCTTGCTTCTGACATGGATGGTTCTCTTACAAGAGCTGCAGTACTTCTTCCTTTCACTTGTAGGGGCGACCTAGCACAAATGTGATTTTTTTCACCCATGAAAACGATGTGACAGGCAGTATTCCTTTAAACAGTTAACTCAATTCACTATGCTAAATAAGGGGCCACACCCTCTTGCTTCTACCATTAATGATTGTCTTACAAGTGCTCCAGCACTTCTTCCTTTCACTTGCATAGAGCCATTTAGCACAAAGTTGATTTTCCTCACACAAGAAAACAATGAGAGACAGGCAGTATTTCTTTCTTCAGCTCACTCAAATCACAATACTAAACCAGGCCCTAGGCTGTCTTGCTTCTCACATTAATGATACTCTTGCAAGAGTTGAAGTGCTTCTTCCATTCTCTTGTGAGGGTCGATTTACCACAGAGCTGATGTTCTTCACCCATGAAAACACTGAGTTAGGCAGTATTTCTTTGCACAGTTAACTCTGTTCACCACGGTAGACAAGGTGCTGGACCCTCTTGCTTCTAACATTAAGGATTGTCTGTCCACTGCTACAGTGCTTCTTCCATTCACTTTAAAGGGGTGATTTTATACAAAGCTGATGTACTCCACACGTTAAAACGCTGACAGATAGGCAGTTCTGCTATCACACACTTATGTAATTCCCCCTTGTAAACAATGTGCTAAGTTGTCTTGCTTGTAACATTAATGGTTCCCTTACAAGGGAAGCAGTGCTTCTTCCTTCCACTTGAAAAGGGCTATTTTTCACAATGATAATGTTCTTCACACTTTAAAAGTCTGAGAGATAGGCAGTATTCCTTTAAAAAGTGAACTCTATTCTCACTGCTAAACAAAGTGCTAGAGCCTCTTGCTGCTGCTCTTCATGGTTTTGCTCCATGACAAACTGCCCTTGTTCAATTCACCTACATGCAGCTATTTGGCACAATGCTGATGCACCTCACCCATTCAAAAACTCAGTAGTAGGCAGGATTCCACTCAACTGGTAACTCACTTTTTCTAGGGAAACAAGGTGCAAGGCATTCCTGCCTCTCACACATCGTGTAGTGCCATGAGATACAATTGTTTGCCTATTTCGTATGAAGCGGGTCTTGTCAAAGAGTAGCTGGTTCTGCACTTCAAAGGCTATCATTTCACAAGCCTTTCGTTCACATGCTAACTCAAATCTCAAAGAGAATCAATGGGCAAGAACCTCCTGCTTCAGACCTTGATTATCCTGCAAGAGATAGAGTGATTCTTCCATTCTCTCGGATGGGGCTTTCTCGTACAAAGTGTGTGTTCCTCCAGAATGAAAATGCTGGGAGGTAGGTAGTATTACTCTTACCAGTTATCTCCTTCTCAAAGCTAAACAAAGTACTAGACCTGCTTGCTTCTAACATTAAAGCTTCTCCTCCAAGCTTGCTTCTAACATTAAAGCTTCTCCTCCAAGAGCTCCAGCACTTCTTCCTTTCACTTGCATAGAGCCATTTAGCACAAAGTTGATTTTCCTCACACAAGAAAACAATGAGAGACAGGCAGTATTCCTTTCTTCAGCTCACCCAATTGACAATAGTAAACCAGGCCCTAGGCCGTCTTGCTTCGCACATTAATGATTCTCTTGCAACAGTTGCAGTGCTTCTTCCATTCTCTTGTGAGGGTCGATTTACCACAGAGCTGATGTTCTTCACCCATGAAAACACTGAGTTAGGCAGTATGCCTTTGCACAGTTAACTCTGTTCACCACGGTAGACAAGGTGCTGGACCCTCTTGCTTCTAACATTAAGGATTGTCTGTCCACTGCTACAGTGCTTCTTCCATTCACTTTAAAGGGGCTGTTTTACAGAAAGTTGATGTTCTTCACACTTTAACACGCTGACAGATAGGCACTATTGCTTTCGCACACTAATGTAATTCTCCCTTGTTAACAATGTGTTAAGTTGTCTTGTTTGCAGCATTAATGGTTCTCTTACAAGGGCTACAGTGTTTCTTCCTTGCACTTTAAATGCATTATTGGGCACAGAGTAATATTCAACACGCATGAAAACACTGAGTGATAGGCAGTATTCGTTTAAACAAGTACCACCATTATCCTTGGAAAAAATGGTGCTTGACCCTCCTGCTTCTAACATTCACAATTCTCTTAAAGGAGATGCCGTGCTTCATCCATCCACTACTAAGATGAGATTTAGCACAAAATTGATGTTCCTCACCCATGAAAACAATGAGACTTATGCAGTATTCCTTTCAACAGGTAACTGAATTCCCAATTTTAAAGGAGGTGCCAGATCCTCTTGCTAATAAAATGAAAGATTCTCTTCCAATATCTACAGTGTATCTTCCTTTCACTTGTGGGGGCAATTTAGCACCAAGTTGATGTTTCTCTCCCATGAAATCATTGAGAGGTAGGCAGTATTCCTTTGCACAGTTAACTCTGTTCACCACGGTAAACAAGGTGTTAGACCCTCTTGCTTCTAACATTAAGGATTGTCTGTATACTGCTACAGTGCTTCTTCCATTCACTTTAAAGGGGCGATTTTATACAAAGCCGATGTTCCCCACACGTTAAAACGCTGACAGATAGGCAGTTCTGCTATCACACACTTATGTAATTCCCCCTTGTAAACAATGTGCTAAGTTGTCTTGTTTGTAACATTAATGGTTCCCTTACAAGGGAAGCAGTGCTTCTTCCTTCCACTTGAAAACGGCTATTTTTCACAATGATAATGTTCTTCACACTTTAAAAGTCTGAGTGATAGGCAGTATTCCTTTAAAAAGTGAACTCTATTCTCACTGCTAAACAAAGTGCTAGAGCCTCTTGCTGCTGCTCTTCATGGTTTTGCTCCATGACAAACTGCCCTTGTTCAATTCACCTACATGCAGCTATTTGGCACAATGCTGATGCACCTCATCCATTCAAAAACTCAGTAGTAGGCAGGATTCCAGTCAACAGGTAACTCAATTCTAGGGAATCAAGGTGCAAGACATTCCTGCCTCTCACACATCGTGTAGTGCCAGGAGATACAAGTGTTTGCCTATTTGCTATGAAGCACGTATGTGTCAAAGAGTAGCTGGTTCTGCACTTCAAAGGCTATCATTTCACAAGCATTCCTTTTGAAAGGAATAGGAGGTCTCAGCGGGCCCCAACCCCCTTGTTGGAGAAACCAGTACCAAACATCCCATGTAGATAAGATAAGCAATGCGGTAGGGCTCAGTTAGGGCATATAGAATGTGATGAATGTGAGTGGGGGGTACATGCAAGATGTGAAGTACGTGCAAGATGTGAGGTACGCGCAAGATGTGCTCTGCCTGCTTGCCCAATGTTGATAACGAAAATATGCATGCCACCGCAGTCTATTTAAGATTTCCCCTAAAGAGGCTCAGGGTCGTGTTTTCCTAACCGGTCCTGCGTGTCCGTGTGGGAGCTCGACCCTGGCTAGCCAGCCCAATAAACTCTGCTTTGTTGATTGTATTCTCGCCTGGCTCTCTGTCTCTCGGGGGAATAGGATTCCGGGTCCTAACATTTGGAGGTCCCACCGAGATTTCATTTTCTCGAGAGACAGAACCTGCCTGTGAGAAAGCAGGGGCGATCCCAAGTCCTAGGCGTTGGGAGGGGATCCCAGACCCTCATTTGGAGGAACTTGAGTGTTCCATTTGGGCCGCGGCGGGGATTCGGCCAATCCCCAGGGAGATTCATTCTGGGAATCTCGCAAGGAGGACCACAGGGTCCTATTGGGAGAGGCTTTCCTCTCATTTGGGCTCGAGCATTTTAGGAACCCTGGCGCCAGGTGAAGAACTAATTGAGCTAGTCGAACGACCACCCGTCAAGTGGACCCCTTTCGGCCTGATATCCCAGTTGGACGGTGAGGAGGTTGAATGGGGTGCGCACCAGTGTGAGAGAAGGACCGGTCCGAGCGAGTGCTGGAGAGTGTTGTGTGTGTGTGGAATTATTGTTGCCTTTACCCTTTTTGTTCTATCTCTCTTGGTGTTTGAGTCTCCTTCCACAATGGGACAGGGACAAACAACCCCAAAGTCTCTGATCCTTTCTCACTTTCCAGAAGTTAAAGAAAGGGCCTTAAATGCGGGTCTGGTCATCAAGAAAGGTAAGTTCGACACCTTTTGTTCTGCAGAGTGGCCCACCTTTGGAGTCGGGTGGCCCATTCAAGGTTCCCTCTCCCTAGACCTGATCACTAAGGTTAAAGCAGTCATTTTTCAGCCAGACAATCGAGGCCATCCAGACCAAGTTCCTTACATTTTGGTTTGGGAGGATCTGGTGAGGAACCCTCCCCCTTGGTTAACAGTTTTTCTGACCCACCCCTCCAGTTCGGCCCCCGGGGCTAAAACCCCAGTCACGCCCGCCTTGGTCATAAAGGAGGAGGAAAAACTTCCTCTTCCCACCTTGACCGGTCCTCAAATTAGGGCATCTCCTTCACCATCTCTGGTCTTACCAGAGAGTTCCCCCCTTTACCCATCCCTCGCAGGGGCAGAGGAAGATCGGCCGCCTCCATACGTGACTCCCCCTGGCCAAGCCAGTGCCCCGGAGGAGGAAATTTCCTCATCCTCCTCAACAGGACTGGCAGCAGGAGGAGGAATGGGTCGAAGACTTCGCCCCCGAGGGATCCGGGAAAGGGAGGGGGAAGACGGGCCCCCCTCATCAACACAGGGGGAGGAAACTGTCCCTACACTTCCAGTCCGGATGGTGGGCCAAGGGGACCGGGAGGAGGGCAACAGTTTCAGTACTGGCCCTTCTCCTCCAGTGATCTATATAACTGGAGGACGCAGAACCCGCCCTTTTCTGAAGACCCCAAGTGTCTCATAGATCTCCTGGAGTCCATCATGCATACACACCGTCCCACTTGGGATGACTGTCATCAGCTGCTCAATACTCTTTTTACGACGGAGGAACGAGAGCGCATCCTCAACGAAGCGAGGAAGAACGTCTTGGGGGATAATGGGAGACCCACAACTCTCCAACCGGCCATAGACGAGGCTTTTCCCCTACGCCGCCCTAATTGGGATTTCGGGACCGCAGAAGGTAGGGAGCGTCTTCGGATCTACTGCCAGACTCTTATGGCCGGTCTCCGAGCGGCCGCCAGAAGGCCCACCAATTTTGCAAAAGTGAAAGCAGTCGTTCAAAGGGAAAACGAAAGCCCAGCCGGTTTCTTAGAGTGCCTCTATGAGGGATACCGTCAGTACACCCCTATTGACCCTGAGGCGGACATCCACTGGTCTGCTGTGGTACTCTCATTCATTAATCAGGCAGCTCCAGACATTAGGAGAGAACTCAATAAACAGGAAAAGTTAGGGGAGATGACTATAAGGGAAATGCTGCAGGTAGCAGAAAAGGTCTTTACCGCTAGGGAAACTCCAGAAGAAAGGGAGGAAAGACAGAGAAAGGAAGACAGGGAGGCCCAGGAGAAATTGAGAAAGGAGGACCGGGAGTTCCAGGCTAAGGAAAACCGAAAGCAACAGAGAGAAATGGCTCGTATTTTCCTAGCGGGTGTCCGGGACCAACCCAGGGGAGGGGGCCACGCCAGGACCCCGGATAAGGAACACTGTTTTTACTGTAAGGAAACGGGGCATTGGAAGAGAGAATGTCCTAAGTTAAAGGGAAGAAGAGGGTTTGGAAGGAGACCGGGGGAAAACAGGGAAAGGGAACGAGCAGTAGAGCAGGCCAGAGTCCTCCTAGCCGGAGAAGAGGACTGAAGGAGACGGGGCTCAGACCCCCTCCCCGAGTCCTGGGTAACAATGCATGTGGAGGGGAAGCCGATGGGGTTCATGGTGGATACCGGCGCCCAATATTCGGTTTTAAACAAGGCACATGGACCTTTGAACAAGGCACGAACAAGTGTTGTTCAGGGGGCCACCGGTACGCAGTTATGTACATGGACTACCAAAAGAAAGGTGAACTTAGGAAAACACCAGGTCACACACTCCTTCTTGGTCGTCCCTGAGAGCCCCGCTCCCCTGCTCGGACGGGACCTACTCACCAAAATAGGGGCCCATATCCATTTTGAACCAGATGGAATAATTGTGACTGATCGAGAAGGGAGCCCGATTCATGTCTTGTCCCTATCATTGGCTGACGAGCATCGTCTGTTTGAGAGTCAACAGGAACCAGGAGGGGACATGACTCATTGGGTAAAAAGATTTCCCACGGCCTGGGCGGAGACTGCGGGAACCGGCCTCGCCAAACACCTCCTGCCCGTAGTTATACAATTGAAGGCTTCTGCTCTCCCCATTCGGGTGAAACAGTATCCTATGCCTGAGGAGGCCCGAAGAGGCATAGCCCCTCATATCCACAGGCTAATAAAGGAAGGAGTACTGCGACCTTGTCAGTCTGCCTGGAATACTCCTCTGCTCCCCGTCCGAAAGCCGGGAAGCGGGGACTATAGGTCTGTGCAAGACCTACGAAAGGTAAACGAGCGGACGGAGGACATTCATCCCACCGTTCCGAATCCCTATACCTTGCTCAGCCACCTACCCCCCTCGCAAGTATGGTATACAACCCTTGATTTGAAAGATGCTTTCTTCAGCATTCCATTGTCAGAAATTAGTCAGCCGCTATTTGCTTTCGAATGGCAAGAAGATGGGGGCCAATCTGGACAGCTCACTTGGACCAGACTGCCGCAAGGATTTAAAAACTCTCCCACCCTGTTTAATGAGGCCCTGAGCCAGGACCTGGAACCTTTTCGTCGGAGCCACCCACGAGTCACTCTATTACAGTATGTTGATGACTTACTGTTAGCGGCAGAAACCCGAGAGGAGTGCATCAAGGCTACTGAACACCTGCTAACGGAATTAGGTGAGCTGGGGTATCGGGCAAGTGCCAAGAAAACTCACATCTGTAAAAGGTCAGTGACATATTTGGGTTATCGGATTGCAGATGGGGCAAGATGGCTGACTGATGCCATGAAACAGACTATTCTGGCTATCCCATCCCCGACATCCACTAGGGGGGTGAGAGAATTCCTGGGCTCCGCGGGGTTCTGTAGACTCTGGATTCCAGGATTTGCGGAAATAGCCAGACCCCTATATGAGGCCACCAAAGAAGCTCCAGATTGGAGTTGGGGAGAGAGAGAACAACAGGCCTTTGAGCAGCTAAAAGACGCTCTTTTGCAGGCCCCTGCCTTAGCCTTGCCAGATCCTACAAGACCATTCACTCTGTTTGTAGATGAGAAAAAGGGGGTAGCCAAAGGAGTCTTGACCCAACAGCTAGGTCCCTGGAAGAGACCAGTGGCATACTTTTCCAAGAAATTAGATGCAGTAGCGGCAGGATGGCCCCCCTGCCTCCGCATCATAGCGGCCATTGCCGTGCTGGTGAGAGAAGCCGATAAACTAACCTTTGGACAGGCCCTCTGGGTAACGGCCCCTCACCCGGTGGAGGGAATCCTTAAACAACCCCCTGGGAAATGGATGACGAATGCCAGGCTCACCCACTACCAGGGGCTCTTGTTGGATTCCCCTCGGATCACATTCACAGATCCCGTAATCCTGAACCCTGCCACCTTGTTGCCTAACCCGGAACTGCAGACACCTGTCCATAACTGCAAAGAATTCCTCTCCGAAGTTACACAGGTACGGGCTGACCTAAAGGATACCCCCCTGTCCGCCTGCAAATTAAACTGGTACACGGATGGAAGCAGTTTTTTCCAAGATGGAGCCCGAAGGGCAGGGGCAGCTGTAGTCGACCAAGAAGGAAATACGGTATGGAGCAGCGCCCTCCCACCCAGAACATCAGCCCAAAAAGCGGAATTAATTGCCTTGGCAGAGGCCCTGGAGAGGGCAAAAGAAAAGTGAGTCAATATCTACACCGATAGCCGCTATGCTTTCGGTACCATCCATGTCGACGGGGCCATCTATCGCGAAAGAGGATTCCGCACAGCAGAAGGAAAACATCTAAAGAACCTAGCCAAAGTCCAGCGTCTATTAATGGCAGTGGAAAAACCAAAGGCAGTGGCAGTGATGTATGTCCCAGGCCACCAGTCTGCCAAGACGCCGGAAGCTGTCGGTAACAACAGAGCAGATCAAGAAGCAAAGAGAGTAGCAATGGTGAGTCCTCCCATGGAGACAGGGCAACCTTCCACGGTTGCGGCGATAGACGTGCCGGTCCCAGAGCTCCCTCCGCTACCCCCCCGACCAGAATACTCCACAGAGGATTTCACTTGGATGAGAGCCCACTCCCCCTTTAGAGAAGGGGAAGACGGATGGAAAAGCGACTTGGAAGGCAAGTTAATTCTGCCTGAAAAACTCGGACGATTCCTGTTGGCTAACTTACATAAGTCCACCCATTTGGGGCGGAGAAAATTACTAGACTTGTTGACATCTGCGCAGCTCCGATTTCCGAACCAGACCATAACAGTCCGCCAAATTGTGGAAGATTGTGCCAGCTGCACAATCATGAAACCAGGACGAAGGGAGGGGCACCATGCAGGTACTCGGGAACGGGGGAGGGCTCCGGAAAGAAGTTGAAAAGTGGATTTTACTGAGGTAAAACCGGGAAAGTTTGGGTACAAATATTTGCTGGTATTCATAGATACCTTTTCAGGCTGGGTGGAGGCTTTTCCTACAAAGAAGGAGACGAGTCAGGTAGTGGCAAAGGCTTTGCTAGAGGAAATCATACCCAGATATGGGGTGCCCGAGGCAATTGGGTCAGATAACGGTCCGGCTTTTGTTAGTAAAGTCCTGCAGGGACTAGCCCAGACTATGGGGGCCAATTGGAAGCTACATTGTGAATATAACCCCCAGAGCTCAGGGCAAGTAGAAAGGATGAATAGGACACTAAAGGAGACTTTAGCCAAATTGGCCCTGGAGACTGGCGGTGATTGGGTGACGCTCCTTCCCTTGGCCATCTTCCGAGTCCGGAACTCCCCCTATGTCCATGGGCTAACTCCCTTTGAGATCCTGTATGGGGCTCCACCCCCCATCATTCAGGGGACCTTAAGCCCAGAACTAGGTGATCTGGCCCCAAATTACCTGACCATGTTGCAGGCTTTAGCTAAAGTGCAACAACGGATTTGGCCCTTAATTCAAGCATACCACGCTGTTAAGAGGGACCCGGCTCCGGAACATGGCATAGTCCCAGGTGACATGGTATGGGTTAAAAGGCATCAGTCCAAAACCCTAGAGCCTAGATGGAAAGGACCTTATGTTGTACTGTTTACTACCCCTACCGCCCTCAAGGTCGACGGGATTGCAGCATGGGTACACCATTCCCATGTAAGACGGGCTCACCCTCCAGAGAAAAAACAGGAAAATTGGTCCGCACGGAAGCATCCAACAAACCCACTCAAGCTCCGGCTGATACGGGATGCTCCGAAAAACGAGAACACTCCAGATGCTCCGCAGCCCTCCTAGAATGGGATTATCACCTGGGTACACTACACCCACATCAGACCGGCAGATCCGGTAGCTATGAAGAAAGGCTTCCTGCCAACAAGAAGGGTGTCCCACCACAAGGAAAATTTTTTCAAACTCAAACTTCATACTGGACCTCGGTAACTTTATTCCTTTTTCTAACCCTGTCCACCACTTGCTGGGGGCATACAAATCCACATCAACCTTTTAACCTGACCTGGATGATTGTAGATGTGTCCACAGGAGACATTCTTAACCAGACCTCCAAGGTGACCCCTCCCAGCACCTGGTTCCCAAAATTATACTTTGACTTAAGGGCCTTATTCACTGGCAGGGGACAATGGGATTTGCGCCAAAGTTACTTCTATGTCTGCCCCGCTCCCCAACCCAACCACAGAAAAAAATGTGGAGGAATCGCAGACTATTATTGTAAGTCATGGGGTTGTGAGAGCTCAGGGGATATATGGTGGCCACCCCCCGAACAGGGGGACCTTATTCAATTAAGTAGAGTCTCTCAATCTGGCATTACATACCACCAACCTAGACCTATAAATAAGGGATGCCCAACTCCCCCCAATTGTAATCCCATTATGATAAATTTCACTGATTTAGGAAAAAAGGCAACGAATTGGGAATTGGGTAAATCCTGGGGAGTCAGACTCTACAAAACAAATCATCCAGGAGCCCTTTTTACTTTGCGGCGTGTGCAACAACCAGTCTCTACTCTAACAATAGGCCCTAATAAGGTACTTAGGCCACCCTATGTAAAGCCACCTCCCCAACCTCCCACAGCTCATCACCTTCCCTCAACCATAGCCCGGGCTAATGTTACAACTCCAAGACCATCAGAAACCAGCCCTCCCCTGGTGAGGCCCAGTCTCATGACCGCATCTAAAGACCCCCTCTGGGAGCTAGTGGGTGCTGCCTTCCTGACGTTAAACCACACCAACCCTAACATGACTAACTCCTGTTGGTTATGTTATGATGTGAGGCCCCCATTCTAGGAGGCAATAGGGCTAAACACCACTCACGATACCTCATGTGAAGAAAACCCTACTCAATGTTCCTGGGGAAACCGTAAGAGAGGTCTGACCATACAGCAGGTAAGCGGACAAGGAACCTGCTTAGGAAAAGTGCCAAAGAACAGACGGGACTTATGTACTGTTATTAACGCCAGTTCTACCTGGGAAAATGCTATTAAATGGGTAATTCCAAAGGACAATGGGTGGTGGCTATGCTCGCGGTCTGGACTCACCCCGTGCCTATCAACTAAGGTGTTTAACAGCTCTAAAGAATTCTGTGTTATAGTGACTGTGCTGCCCCGCATCCTCTATCATTCGGAAGAGAGTCTATATTCATACTGGAATACAAAAATGGTTGAAAAAAGGAAAAAGAGAGAACCTATTTCCACAGTAACTATTGCTACCCTCCTCAGCCTAGGGTTAGCGGGAGCAGGAACCGGCATAGCTTCTTTGGCCACCCAGCAGAAAGGGATGTCTTCGCTGCGTGCAGCCATAGACGAAGATATAGAGAGAATAGAAACCTCCATTAGCCACCTAGAAAAATCCCTCACTTCAATGTCTGAGGTAGTACTTCAAAACCGACGAGGTCTGGACTTGTTGTTCCTCCAAAAGGGGGGAGTATGTGTTGCTCTAGGAAGAATGTTGTTTTTACTCTGACCATACCGGAGTTGTTCGTGACTCCATGTCTAAACTTCGAAAGAGCCTGGAACAAAGAAAACGAGAAAGAGAGGCCGGGGAAAGCTGGTTCGAGTCTTGGTTTAACCAGTCCCCATGGTTGGCTACCCTTTTATCTGCATTGGCAGGGCCAATAATAATCAACCTATTACTTGTTACCATAGGACCCTGGATTCTAAACCGACTTATGACTTTTGTCAAAAGTCGAATTAATACTATCCAACTTCTGGTCCTCCGCCAACAATATCAGGCTATTCATCCCCTTGAGAATGATTCCTCAATTTAGGCTGTAAGAAAAGGGGGGAATGAAAGGAATAGGAGGTCTCAGCGGGCCCCAACCCCCTTGTTGGAGAAACCAGTACCAAACATCCCATGTAGATAAGATAAGCAATGCGGCAGGGCTCAGTTAGGGCATATAGAATGTGGGGAATGTGAGTGGGGGGTACATGCAAGATGTGAAGTACGTGCAAGATGTGAGGTACGCGCAAGATGTGCTCTGCCTGCTTGCCCAATGTTGATAACGAAAATATGCATGCCACCGCAGTCTATATAAGATTTCCCCTAAAGAGGCTCAGGGTCGTGTTTTCCTAACCGGTCCTGCGTGTCCGTGTGGGAGCTCGACCCTGGCTAGCCAGCCCAATAAACTCTGCTTTGTTGATTGCATTCTCGCCTGGCTCTCTGTCTCTCGGGGGAATAGGATTCCGGGTCCTAACACTTTCACCTGCTAACTCAAATCTCAAGGAGAAACAACGTGCCGGAACCTCCTGCTTCAGACCTTGATCTCCTGCAAGAGATAGAGTGATTCTTCCATTCTCTCCAATGAGGCTTTCTTGTAAAAAGTTCGTGTTCCTCCACAATGAAAATGCTGAGAGGTAGGTAGTATTCCTTTAACCAGCTATCTCCATTCACAATGCTAAGCAAAGTGCTAGACCTGCTTGCTTCTGACATGAATGGTTCTCTTACAAGAGCTCCAGTACTTCTTCCTTTCACTTGTAGGGGCGACCTAGCAGAAATGTGATTTTTTCACCCATGAAAACGATGAGAAAGGCAGTATTCCTTTAAACAGTTAACTCAATTCACTATGCTAAATAAGGGGCCACACCCTCTTGCTTCTACCATTAATGATTGTCTTACAAGTGCTCCAGCACTTCTTCCTTTCAGATGCATAGAGCCATTTAGCACAAAGTTGATTTTGCTCACAGAAGAAAACAATGAGAGACAGGCAGTATTTCTTTCTTCAGCTCACTCAAATCACAATACTAAACCAGGCCCTAGGCCCTCTTGCTTCTCACATTAATGATACTCTTGCAAGAGTTGCAGTGCTTCTTCCATTCTTTTGAGGGTCGATTTACCACAGAGCTGATGTTCTTCACCCATGAAAACACTGAGTTAGGCAGTATTCCTTTGCACAGTTAACTCTGTTCACCACGGTAGACAAGGTGCTGGACCCTCTTGCTTCTAACATTAAGGATTGTCTGTCCACTGCTACAGTGCTTCTTCCATTCACTTTAAAGGGGCGATTTTATACAAAGCTGATGTTCTCCACATGTTAAAACGCTGACAGATAGGCAGTTCTGCTATCACACACTTATGTAATTGCCCCTTGTAAACAATGTGCTAAGTTGTCTTGTTTGTAACATTAATGGTTCCCTTACAAGGGAAGCAGTGCTTCTTCCTTCCACTTGAAAAGGGCTATTTTTCACATTGATAATGTTCTTCACACTTTAAAAGTCTGAGAGATAGGCAGTATTCCTTTAAAAAGTGAACTCTATTATCACTGCTAAACAAACTGCTAGAGTCTCTTGCTGCTGCTCTTCATGGTTTTGCTCCATGACAAACTGCCCTTGTTCAATTCACCTACATGCAGCTATTTGGCACAATGCTGATGCACCTCACCCATTCAAAAACTCAGTAGTAGGCAGGATTCCACTCAACTGGTAACTCACTTTTTCTAGGGAAACAAGGTGCAAGGCATTCCTGCCTCTCACACATCGTGTAGTGCCAGGAGATACAAGTGTTTGCCTATTTCCTATGAAGCAGGTATGTGTCAAAGAGTAGCTGGTTCTGCACTTCAAAGGCTATCATTTCACAAGCATTCCTTTCACATGCTAACACAAATCTCAAGGAGAAACAACGTGCAAGAACCTCCTGCTTCAGACCTTGATCTCCTGCAAGAGATAGAGTGATTCTTCCATTCTCTCGAATGGGGCTTTCTTGTACAAAGTTCGTGTTCCTGCACAATGAAAATGCTGAGAGGTAGGTAGTATTCCTTTAACCAGCTATCTCCTTTCACAATGCTAAGCAAAGTGCTAGACCTGCTTGCTTCTGACATGAATACTTCTCTTATAATAGCTCCAGTACTTCTTCCTTTCACTTGTAGGGGCGACCTAGCACAAATGTGATTTTTTTCACCCATGAAAACGATGAGACAGGCAGTATTCCTTTAAACAGTTAACTCAATTCACTATGCTAAATAAGGGGCCACACCCTCTTGCTTCTACCATTAATGATTGTCTTACAAGTGCTCCAGCACTTCCTCCTTTCACTTGCATAGAGCCATTTAGCACAAAGTTGATTTTCCTCACACAAGAAAACAATGAGAGACAGGCAGTATTTCTTTCTTCAGCTCACTCAAATCACAATACTAAACCAGGCCCTAGGCCCTCTTGCTTCTCACATTAATGATACTCTTGCAAGAGTTGCAGTGCTTCTTCCATTCTCTTGTGAGGGTCGATTTACCACAGAGCTGATGTTCTTCACCCATGAAAACACTGAGTTAGGCAGTATTTCTTTGCACAGTTAACTCTGTTCACCACGGTAGACAAGGTGCTAGACCCTCTTGCTTCTAACATTAAGGATTGTCTGTCCACTGCTACAGTGCTTCTTCCGTTCACTTTAAAGGGGCGATTTTATACAAAGCTGATGTACTCCACACGTTAAAACGCTGACAGATAGGCAGTTCTGCTATCACACACTTATGTAATTCCCCCTTGTAAACAATGTGCTAAGTTGTCTTGTTTGTAATATTAATGGTTCCGTTACAAGGGAAGCAGTGCTTCTTCCTTCCACTTGAAAAGGGCTATTTTTCACAATGATAATGATCTTCACACTTTAAAAGTCTGAGAGATAGGCAGTATTGCTTTAAAAAGTGAACTCTATTCTCACTGCTAAACAAAGTGCTAGAGCCTCTTGCTGCTGCTCTTCATGGTTTTGCTCCATGACAAACTGCCCTTGTTCAATTCACCTACATGCAGCTATTTGGCACAATGCTGATGCACCTCACCCATTCAAAAACTCAGTAGTAGGCAGGATTCCACTCAACTGGTAACTCACTTTTCCTAGGGAAACAAGGTGCAAGGCATTCCTGCCTCTCACACATCGTGTAGTGCCATGAGATACAATTGTTTCCCTATTTCGTATGAAGCGGGTCTTGTCAAAGAGTAGCTGGTTCTGCACTTCAAAGGCTAACATTTCACAAACCTTTCGTTCACATGCTAACTCAAATCAATGTGCAAGAACCTCCTGCTTCAGACCTTGATTATCCTGCAAGAGATAGAGTGATTCCTCCATTCTCTCGAATGGGGCTTTCTTGTACAAAGTTCGTGTTCCTCCAGAATGAAAATGCTGAGAGGTAGGTAGTATTCCTTTAACCAGCTATCTCCATTCACAATGCTAAGCAAAGTGCTAGACTTGCTTGCTTCTGACATGAATGGTTCTCTTACAAGAGCTCCAGTACTTCTCCCTTTCACTTGTAGCGGGGACCTAGCACAAATGTGATTTTTTTCACCCATGAAAACGATGTGACAGGCAGTATTCATTTAACCAGTTAACTCAATTCACTATGCTAAATAAGGGGCCACACCCTCTTGCTTCTACCATTAATGATTCTCTTACAAGTGCTCCAGCACTTCTTCCTTTCACTTGCATAGAGCCATTTAGCACAAAGTTGATTTTGCTCACACAAGAAAACAATGAGAGATAGGCAGTATTAATTTTTTCAGCTCACCCAAATGACAATACTAAACCAGGCCCTAGGCCTTCTTTCTTCTCACATTAATGATTCTCTTGCAAGAGTTGCAGTGCTTCTTCCATTCTTTTGTGAGGCTCGATGTACCACAGAGCTGATGTTCTTCACCCATGAAAACACTGAGTTAGGCAGTATTCCTTTGCACAGTTAACTCTGTTTACCACGGTAAACAAGGTGCTAGATCCTCTGGCTTCTAACGTTAAGGATTGTCTTTCAACTCCTACAGTGCTTCTTCCATTCACTTTCTGTTTTACAGAAAGTTGATGTTCTTCACACTTTAACACGCTGACAGATAGGCACTATTGCTTTCGCACACTAATGTAATTCCCCCTTGTTAACAATGTGCTAAGTTGTCTTGTTTGCAACATTAATGGTTCTCTTACAAGGGCTACAGTGTTTCTTCCTTGCACTTTAAATGCATTATTGGGCACAGAGTAATATTCAACACGCCTGAAAACACTGAGTGATAGGCAGTATTCCTTTAAACAAGTATCACCATTCTCCTTGGAAAAAACGGTGCTTGACCCTCCTGCTTCTAACATTCACAATTCTCTTAAAGGAGATGCCGTGCTTCATCCATCCACTACTAAGATGAGATTTAGCACAAAATTGATGTTCCTCACACATGAAAACAATGAGACTTAGGCAGTATTCCTTTCAACAGGTAACTGAATTCCCAATTTTAAAGGAGGTGCCAGATCCTCTTGCTAATAAAATGAAAGATTCTCTTCCAATATCTACAGTGTATCTTCCTTTCACTTGTGGGGGCAATTTAGCACCAAGTTGATGTTTCTCTCCCATGAAATCATTGAGAGGTAGGCAGTATTCCTTTGCACAGTTAACTCTGTTCACCACGGTAAACAAGGTGTTAGACCCTCTTGCTTCTAACATTAAGGATTGTCTGTATACTGCTACAGTGCTTCTTCCATTCACTTTAAAGGGGCGATTTTATACAAAGCCGATGTTCCCCACACGTTAAAACGCTGACAGATAGGCAGTTGTGCTATCACACACTTATGTAATTCCCCCTTGTAAACAATGTGCTAAGTTGTCTTGTTTGTAACATTAATGGTTCCCTTACAAGGGAAGCAGTGCTTCTTCCTTCCACTTGAAAAGGGCTATTTTTCACAATGATAATGTTCTTCACACTTTAAAAGTCTGAGAGATAGGCAGTATTCCTTTAAAAAGTGAACTCTATTCTCACTGCTAAACAAAGTGCTAGAGCCTCTTGCTGCTGCTCTTCATGGTTTTGCTCCATGACAAACTGCCCTTGTTCAATTCACCTACATGCAGCTATTTGGCACAATGCTGATGCACCTCACCCATTCAAAAACTAAGTAGGAGGCAGGAATCCAGTCAACAGGTAACTCACTTCTAGGGAATCAAGGTGCAAGACATTCCTGCCTCTCACACATCGTGTAGTGCCAGGAGATACAAGTGTTTGCCTATTTGCTATGAAGCAGGTATGTGTCAAAGAGTAGCTGGTTCTGCACTTCAAAGGCTATCATTTCACAAGCATTCCTTTCACAGGCTAACTCAAATCTCAAGGAGAAACAACGTGCCGGAACCTCCTGCTTCAGACCTTGATCTCCTGCAAGAGATAGAGTGATTCTTCCATTCTCTCGAATGGGGCTTCCTTGTACAAAGTTCGTGTTCCTCCACAATGAAAATGCTGAGAGGTAGGTAGTATTCCTTTAACCTGCTATCTCCATTCACAATGCTAAGCAAAATGCTAGACCTGCTTGCTTCTGACATGAATGGTTCTCTTACAAGAGCTGCAGTACTTCTTCCTTTCACTTGTAGGGGCGACCTAGCACAAATGTGATTTTTTTCACCCATGAAAACGATGTGACAGGCAGTATTCCTTTAAACAGTTAACTCAATTCACTATGCTAAATAAGGGGCCACACCCTCTTGCTTCTACCATTAATGATTGTCTTACAAGTGCTCCAGCACTTCTTCCTTTCACTTGCATAGAGCCATTTAGCACAAAGTTGATTTTCCTCACACAAGAAAACAATGAGAGACAGGCAGTATTTCTTTCTTCAGCTCACTCAAATCACAATACTAAACCAGGCCCTAGGCCGTCTTGCTTCTCACATTAATGATACTCTTGCAAGAGTTGCAGTGCTTCTTCCATTCTTTTGAGGGTCGATTTACCACAGAGCTGATGTTCTTCACCCATGAAAACACTGAGTTAGGCAGTATTTCTTTGCACAGTTAACTCTGTTCACCACGGTAGACAAGGTGCTGGACCCTCTTGCTTCTAACATTAAGGATTGTCTGTCCACTGCTACAGTGCTTCTTCCATTCACTTTAAAGGGGCGATTTTATACAAAGCTGATGTACTCCACACGTTAAAACGCTGACAGATAGGCAGTTCTGCTATCACACACTTATGTAATTCCCCCTTGTAAACAATGTGCTAAGTTGTCTTGTTTGTAACATTAATGGTTCCCTTACAAGGGAAGCAGTGCTTCTTCCTTCCACTTGAAAAGGGCTATTTTTCACAATGATAATGTTCTTCACACTTTAAAAGTCTGAGAGATAGGCAGTATTCCTTTAAAAAGTGAACTCTATTCTCACTGCTAAACAAAGTGCTAGAGCCTCTTGCTGCTGCTCTTCATGGTTTTGCTCCATGACAAACTGCCCTTGTTCAATTCACCTACATGCAGCTATTTGGCACAATGCTGATGCACCTCACCCATTCAAAAACTCAGTAGTAGGCAGGATTCCACTCAACTGGTAACTCACTTTTTCTAGGGAAACAAGGTGCAAGGCATTCCTGCCTCTCACACATCGTGTAGTGCCATGAGATACAATTGTTTGCCTATTTCGTATGAAGCGGGTCTTGTCAAAGAGTAGCTGGTTCTGCACTTCAAAGGCTATCATTTCACAAGCCTTTCGTTCACATGCTAACTCAAATCTCAAAGAGAATCAATGTGCAAGAACCTCCTGCTTCAGACCTTGATTATCCTGCAAGAGATAGAGTGATTCTTCCATTCTCTCGGATGGGGCTTTCTCGTACAAAGTGTGTGTTCCTCCAGAATGAAAATGCTGGGAGGTAGGTAGTATTACTTTTACCAGTTATCTCCATTCACAAAGCTAAACAAAGTGCTAGACCTGCTTGCTTCTAACATTAAAGCTTCTCCTCCAAGCTTGCTTCTAACATTAAAGCTTCTCCTCCAAGAGCTCCAGCACTTCTTCCTTTCACTTGCATAGAGCCATTTAGCACAAAGTTGATTTTGCTCACACAAGAAAACAATGAGAGACAGGCAGTATTCCTTTCTTCAGCTCACCCAATTGACAATAGTAAACCAGGCCCTAGGCCGTCTTGCTTCGCACATTAATGATTCTCTTGCAACAGTTGCAGTGCTTCTTCCATTCTCTTGTGAGGGTCGATTTACCACAGAGCTGATGTTCTTCACCCATGAAAACACTGAGTTAGGCAGTATTCCTTTGCACAGTTAACTCTGTTCACCACGGTAGACAAGGTGCTGGACCCTCTTGCTTCTAACATTAAGGATTGTCTGTCCACTGCTACAGTGCTTCTTCCATTCACTTTAAAGGGGCTGTTTTACAGAAAGTTGATGTTCTTCACACTTTAACACGCTGACAGATAGGCACTATTGCTTTCGCACACTAATGTAATTCTCCCTTGTTAACAATGTGTTAAGTTGTCTTGTTTGCAGCATCAATGGTTCTCTTACAAGGGCTACAGTGTTTCTTCCTTGCACTTTAAATGCATTATTGGGCACAGAGTAATATTCAACACGCATGAAAACACTGAGTGATAGGCAGTATTCGTTTAAACAAGTACCACCATTATCCTTGGAAAACACGGTGCTTGACCCTCCTGCTTCTAACATTCACAGTTCTCTTAAAGGAGATGCCGTGCTTCATCCATCCACTACTAAGATGAGATTTAGCACAAAATTGATGTTCCTCACCCATGAAAACAATGAGACTTAGGCAGTATTCCTTTCAACAGGTAACTGAATTCCCAATTTTAAAGGAGGTGCCAGATCCTCTTGCTAATAAAATGAAAGATTCTCTTCCAATATCTACAGTGTATCTTCCTTTCACTTGTGGGGGCAATTTAGCACCAAGTTGATGTTTCTCTCCCATGAAATCATTGAGAGGTAGGCAGTATTCCTTTGCACAGTTAACTCTGTTCACCACGGTAAACAAGGTGTTAGACCCTCTTGCTTCTAACATTAAGGATTGTCTGTATACTGCTACAGTGCTTCTTCCATTCACTTTAAAGGGGCGATTTTATAGAAAGCCGATGTTCCCCACACGTTAAAACGCTGACAGATAGGCAGTTCTGCTATCACGCACTTATGTAATTCCCCCTTGTAAACAATGTGCTAAGTTGTCTTGTTTGTAACATTAATGGTTCCCTTGCAAGGGAAGCAGTGCTTCTTCCTTCCACTTGAAAAGGGCTATTTTTCACAATGATAATGTTCTTCACACTTTAAAAGTCTGAGAGATAGGCAGTATTCCTTTAAAAAGTGAACTCTATTCTCACTGCTAAACAAAGTGCTAGAGCCTCTTGCTGCTGCTCTTCATGGTTTTGCTCCATGACAAACTGCCCTTTTTCAATTCACCTACATGCAGCTATTTGGCACAATGCTGATGCACCTCACCCATTCAAAAACTAAGTAGGAGGCAGGAATCCAGTCAACAGGTAACTCACTTCTAGGGAATCAAGGTGCAAGACATTCCTGCCTCTCACACATCGTGTAGTGCCAGGAGATACAAGTGTTTGCCTATTTGCTATGAAGCAGGTATGTGTCAAAGAGTAGCTGGTTCTGCACTTCAAAGGCTATCATTTCACAAGCATTTCTTTCACAGGCTAACTCAAATCTCAAGGAGAAACAACGTGCCGGAACCTCCTGCTTCAGACCTTGATCTCCTGCAAGAGATAGAGTGATTCTTCCATTCTCTCGAATGGGGCTTCCTTGTACAAAGTTCGTGTTCCTCCACAATGAAAATGCTGAGAGGTAGGTAGTATTCCTTTAACCTGCTATCTCCATTCACAATGCTAAGCAAAGTGCTAGACCTGCTTGCTTCTGACATGAATGGTTCTCTTACAAGAGCTGCAGTACTTCTTCCTTTCACTTTTAGGGGCGACCTACCACAAATGTGATTTTTTTCACCCATGAAAACGATGTGACAGGCAGTATTCCTTTAAACATTTAACTCAATTCACTATGCTAAATAAGGGGCCACACCCTCTTGCTTCTACCATTAATGATTCTCTTACAAGTGCTCCAGCACTTCTTCCTTTCACTTGCATAGAGCCATTTAGCACAAAGTTGATTTTGCTCACACAAGAAAACAATGAGAGATAGGCAGTATTAATTTCTTCAGCTCACCCAAATGACAATACAAAACCAGGCCCTAGGCCTTCTTTCTTCTCACATTAATGATTCTCTTGCAAGAGTTGCAGTGCTTCTTCCATTCTTTTGTGAGGCTCGATGTACCACAGAGCTGATGTTCTTCACCCATGAAAACACTGAGTTAGGCAGTATTCCTTTGCACAGTTAACTCTGTTTACCACGGTAAACAAGGTGCTAGATCCTCTGGCTTCTAACGTTAAGGATTGTCTTTCAACTCCTACAGTGCTTCTTCCATTCACTTTCTGTTTTACAGATAGTTGATGTTCTTCACACTTTAACACGCTGACAGATAGGCAGTTCTGCTATCACACACTTATGTAATTCCCCCTTGTTAACAATGTGCTAAGTTGTCTTGTTTGCAACATTAATGGTTCTCTTACAAGGGCTACAGTGTTTCTTCCTTGCACTTTAAATGCATTATTGGGCACAGAGTAATATTCAACACGCATGAAAACACTGAGTGATAGGCAGTATTCCTTTAAACAAGTATCACCATTCTCCTTGGAAAAGATGGTGCTTGACCCTCCTGCTTCTAACATTCACAATTCTCTTAGAGGAGATGCTGTGCTTCATCCCTCCACTACTAAGATGAGATTTACCACAAAATTGATGTTCCTCACCCATGAAAACAATGAGACTTAGGCAGTATTCCTTTCAACAGGTAACTGAATTCCCAATTTTAAAGAACGTACCAGATCCTTTTGCTAATAAAATGAAAGATTCTCTTCCAATATCTACAGTGTATCTTCCTTTCACTTGTGGGGGCAATTTAGCACCAAGTTGATGTTTCTCTCCCATGAAATCATTGAGAGGTAGGCAGTATTCCTTTGCACAGTTAACTCTGTTCACCACGGTAAACAAGGTGTTAGACCCTCTTGCTTCTAACATTAAGGATTGTCTGTCCACTGCTACAGTGCTTCTTCCATTCACTTTAAAGGGGTGATTTTATACAAAGCCGATATTCCCCACACGTTAAAACGCTGACAGATAGGCAGTTCTGCTATCACACACTTATGTAATTCCCCCTTGTAAACAATGTGCTAAGTTGTCTTGTTTGTAACATTAATGGTTCCCTTACAAGGGAAGCAGTGCTTCTTCCTTCCACTTGAAAAGGGCTATTTTATCACAATGATAATGTTCTTCACACTTTAAAAGTCTGAGAGATAGGCAGTATTCCTTTAAAAAGTGAACTCTATTCTCACTGCTAAACAAAGTGCTAGAGCCTCTTGCTGCTGCTCTTCATGGTTTTGCTCCATGACAAACTGCCCTTGTTCAATTCACCTACATGCAGCTATTTGGCACAATGCTGATGCACCTCACCCATTCAAAAACTAAGTAGGAGGCAGGAATCCAGTCAACAGGTAACTCACTTCTAGGGAATCAATGTGCAAGACATTCCTGCCTCTCACACATCGTGTAGTCCCAGGAGATACAAGTGTTTGCCTATTTGCTATGAAGCAGGTATGTGTCAAAGAGTAGCTGGTTCTGCACTTCAAAGGCTATCATTTCACAAGCATTCCTTTTGAAAGGAATAGGAGGTCTCAGCGGGCCCCAACCCCCTTGTTGGAGAAACCAGTACCAAACATCCCATGTAGATAAGATAAGCAATGCGGTAGGGCTCAGTTAGGGCATATAGAATGTGATGAATGTGAGTGGGGGGTACATGCAAGATGTGAAGTACGTGCAAGATGTGAGGTACGCGCAAGATGTGCTCTGCCTGCTTGCCCAATGTTGATAACGAAAATATGCATGCCACCGCAGTCTATATAAGATTTCCCCTAAAGAGGCTCAGGGTCGTGTTTTCCTAACCGGTCCTGCGTGTCCGTGTGGGAGCTCGACCCTGGCTAGCCAGCCCAATGAACTCTGCTTTGTTGATTGTATTCTCGCCTGGCTCTCTGACTCTCGGGGGAATAGGATTCCGGGTCCTAACATTTGGAGGTCCCACCGAGATTTCATTTTCTCGAGAGACAGAACCTGCCTGTGAGAAAGCAGGGGCGATCCCAAGTCCTAGGCGTTGGGAGGGGATCCCAGACCCTCATTTGGAGGAACTTGAGTGTTCCATTTGGGCCGCGGCGGGGATTCGGCCAATCCCCAGGGAGATTCATTCTGGGAATCTCGCAAGGAGGACCACAGGGTCCTATTGGGAGAGGCTTTCCTCTCATTTGGGCTCGAGCATTTTAGGAACCCTGGCGCCAGGTGAAGAACTAATTGAGCTAGTCGAACGACCACCCGTCAAGTGGACCCCTTTCGGCCTGATATCCCAGTTGGACGGTGAGGAGGTTGAATGGGGTGCGCACCAGTGTGAGAGAAGGACCGGTCCGAGCGAGTGCTGGAGAGTGTTGTGTGTGTGTGGAATTATTGTTGCCTTTACCCTTTTTGTTCTATCTCTCTTGGTGTTTGAGTCTCCTTCCACAATGGGACAGGGACAAACAACCCCAAAGTCTCTGATCCTTTCTCACTTTCCAGAAGTTAAAGAAAGGGCCTTAAATGCGGGTCTGGTCATCAAGAAAGGTAAGTTCGATACCTTTTGTTCTGCAGAGTGGCCCACCTTTGGAGTCGGGTGGCCCATTCAAGGTTCCCTCTCCCTAGACCTGATCACTAAGGTTAAAGCAGTCATTTTTCAGCCAGACAATCGAGGCCATCCAGACCAAGTTCCTTACATTTTGGTTTGGGAGGATCTGGTGAGGAACCCTCCCCCTTGGTTAACAGTTTTTCTGACCCACCCCTCCAGTTCGGCCCCCGGGGCTAAAACCCCAGTCACGCCCGCCTTGGTCATAAAGGAGGAGGAAAAACTTCCTCTTCCCACCTTGACCGGTCCTCAAATTAGGGCATCTCCTTCACCATCTCTGGTCTTACCAGAGAGTTCCCCCCTTTACCCATCCCTCGCAGGGGCAGAGGAAGATCGGCCGCCTCCATACGTGACTCCCCCTGGCCAAGCCAGTGCCCCGGAGGAGGAAATTTCCTCATCCTCCTCAACAGGACTGGCAGCAGGAGGAGGAATGGGTCGAAGACTTCGCCCCCGAGGGATCCGGGAAAGGGAGGGGGAAGACGGGCCCCCCTCATCAACACAGGGGGAGGAAACTGTCCCTACACTTCCAGTCCGGATGGTGGGCCAAGGGGGACCGGGAGGAGGGCAACAGTTTCAGTACTGGCCCTTCTCCTCCAGTGATCTATATAACTGGAGGACGCAGAACCCGCCCTTTTCTGAAGACCCCAAGTGTCTCATAGATCTCCTGGAGTCCATCATGCATACACACCGTCCCACTTGGGATGACTGTCATCAGCTGCTCAATACTCTTTTTACGACGGAGGAACGAGAGCGCATCCTCAACGAAGCGAGGAAGAACGTCTTTGGGGATAATCGGAGACCCACAACTCTCCAACCGGCCATAGACGAGGCTTTTCCCCTACGCCGCCCTAATTGGGATTTCGGGACCGCAGAAGGTAGGGAGCGTCTTCGGATCTACTGCCAGACTCTTATGGCCGGTCTCCGAGCGGCCGCCAGAAGGCCCACCAATTTTGCAAAAGTGAAAGCAGTCGTTCAAAGGGAAAACGAAAGCCCAGCCGGTTTCTTAGAGTGCCTCTATGAGGCATACCGTCAGTACACCCCTATTGACCCTGAGGCGGACCTCCACCGGTCTGCTGTGGTACTCTCATTCATTAATCAGGCAGCTCCAGACATTAGGAGAAAACTCAATAAACAGGAAAACTTAGGGGAGATGACTATAAGGGAAATGCTGCAGGTAGCAGAAAAGGTCTTTACCGCTAGGGAAACTCCAGAAGAAAGGGAGGAAAGACAGAGAAAGGAAGACAGGGAGGCCCAGGAGAAATTGAGAAAGGAGGACCGGGAGTTCCAGGCTAAGGAAAACCGAAAGCAACAGAGAGAAATGGCTCGTATTTTCCTAGCGGGTGTCCGGGACCAACCCAGGGGAGGGGGCCACGCCAGGACCCCGGATAAGGAACACTGTTTTTACTGTAAGGAAACGGGGCATTGGAAGAGAGAATGTCCTAAGTTAAAGGGAAGAAGAGGGTTTGGAAGGAGACCGGGGGAAAACAGGGAAAGGGAACGAGCAGTAGAGCAGGCCAGAGTCCTCCTAGCCGGAGAAGAGGACTGAAGGAGACGGGGCTCAGACCCCCTCCCCGAGTCCTGGGTAACAATGCATGTGGAGGGGAAGCCGATGGGGTTCATGGTGGATACCGGCGCCCAATATTCGGTTTTAAACAAGGCACATGGACCTTTGAACAAGGCACGAACAAGTGTTGTTCAGGGGGCCACCGGTACGCAGTTATGTACATGGACTACCAAAAGAAAGGTGAACTTAGGAAAACACCAGGTCACACACTCCTTCTTGGTCGTCCCTGAGAGCCCCGCTCCCCTGCTCGGACGGGACCTACTCACCAAAATAGGGGCCCATATCCATTTTGAACCAGATGGAATAATTGTGACTGATCGAGAAGGGAGCCCGATTCATGTCTTGTCCCTATCATTGGCTGACGAGCATCGTCTGTTTGAGAGTCAACAGGAACCAGGAGGGGACATGACTCATTGGGTAAAAAGATTTCCCACGGCCTGGGCGGAGACTGCGGGAACCGGCCTCGCCAAACACCTCCCGCCCGTAGTTATACAATTGAAGGCTTCTGCTCTCCCCATTCGGGTGAAACAGTATCCTATGCCTGAGGAGGCCCGAAGAGGCATAGCCCCTCATATCCACAGGCTAATAAAGGAAGGAGTACTGCGACCTTGTCAGTCTGCCTGGAATACTCCTCTGCTCCCCGTCCGAAAGCCGGGAAGCGGGGACTATAGGTCTGTGCAAGACCTACGAAAGGTAAACGAGCGGACGGAGGACATTCATCCCACCGTTCCGAATCCCTATACCTTGCTCAGCCACCTACCCCCCTCGCAAGTATGGTATACAACCCTTGATTTGAAAGATGCTTTCTTCAGCATTCCATTGTCAGAAATTAGTCAGCCGCTATTTGCTTTCGAATGGCAAGAAGATGGGGGCCAATCTCGACAGCTCACTTGGACCAGACTGCCGCAAGGATTTAAAAACTCTCCCACCCTGTTTAATGAGGCCCTGAGCCAGGACCTGGAACCTTTTCGTCGGAGCCACCCACGAGTCACTCTATTACAGTATGTTGATGACTTACTGTTAGCGGCAGAAACCCGAGAGGAGTGCATCAAGGCTACTGAACACCTGCTAACGGAATTAGGTGAGCTGGGGTATCGGGCAAGTGCCAAGAAAACTCACATCTGTAAAAGGTCAGTGACATATTTGGGTTATCGGATTGCAGATGGGGCAAGATGGCTGACTGATGCCATGAAACAGACTATTCTGGCTATCCCATCCCCGACATCCACTAGGGGGGTGAGAGAATTCCTGGGCTCCGCGGGGTTCTGTAGACTCTGGATTCCAGGATTTGCGGAAATAGCCAGACCCCTATATGAGGCCACCAAAGAAGCTCCAGATTGGAGTTGGGGAGAGAGAGAACAACAGGCCTTTGATCAGCTAAAAGACGCTCTTTTGCAGGCCCCTGCCTTAGCCTTGCCAGATCCTACAAGACCATTCACTCTGTTTGTAGATGAGAAAAAGGGGGTAGCCAAAGGAGTCTTGACCCAACAGCTAGGTCCCTGGAAGAGACCAGTGGCATACTTTTCCAAGAAATTAGATGCAGTAGCGGCAGGATGGCCCCCCTGCCTCCGCATCATAGCGGCCATTGCCGTGCTGGTGAGAGAAGCCGATAAACTAACCTTTGGACAGGCCCTCTGGGTAACGGCCCCTCACCCGGTGGAGGGAATCCTTAAACAACCCCCTGGGAAATGGATGACGAATGCCAGGCTCACCCACTACCAGGGGCTCTTGTTGGATTCCCCTCGGATCACATTCACAGATCCCGTAATCCTGAACCCTGCCACCTTGTTGCCTAACCCGGAACTGCAGACACCTGTCCATAACTGCAAAGAATTCCTCTCCGAAGTTACACAGGTACGGGCTGACCTAAAGGATACCCCCCTGTCCGCCTGCAAATTAAACTGGTACACGGATGGAAGCAGTTTTTTCCAAGATGGAGCCCGAAGGGCAGGGGCAGCTGTAGTCGACCAAGAAGGAAATACGGTATGGAGCAGCGCCCTCCCACCCAGAACATCAGCCCAAAAAGCGGAATTAATTGCCTTGGCAGAGGCCCTGGAGAGGGCAAAAGAAAAGTGAGTCAATATCTACACCGATAGCCGCTATGCTTTCGGTACCATCCATGTCCACGGGGCCATCTATCGCGAAAGAGGATTCCGCACAGCAGAAGGAAAACATCTAAAGAACCTAGCCAAAGTCCAGCGTCTATTAATGGCAGTGGAAAAACCAAAGGCAGTGGCAGTGATGTATGTCCCAGGCCACCAGTCTGCCAAGACGCCGGAAGCTGTCGGTAACAACAGAGCAGATCAAGAAGCAAAGAGAGTAGCAATGGTGAGTCCTCCCATGGAGACAGGGCAACCTTCCACGGTTGCGGCGATAGACGTGCCGGTCCCAGAGCTCCCTCCGCTACCCCCCCGACCAGAATACTCCACAGAGGATTTCACTTGGATGAGAGCCCACTCCCCCTTTAGAGAAGGGGAAGACGGATGGAAAAGCGACTTGGAAGGCAAGTTAATTCTGCCTGAAAAACTCGGACGATTCCTGTTGGCTAACTTACATAAGTCCACCCATTTGGGGCGGAGAAAATTACTAGACTTGTTGACATCTGCGCAGCTCCGATTTCCGAACCAGACCATAACAGTCCGCCAAATTGTGGAAGATTGTGCCAGCTGCACAATCATGAAACCAGGACGAAGGGAGGGGCACCATGCAGGTACTCGGGAACGGGGGAGGGCTCCGGAAAGAAGTTGAAAAGTGGATTTTACTGAGGTAAAACCGGGAAAGTTTGGGTACAAATATTTGCTGGTATTCATAGATACCTTTTCAGGCTGGGTGGAGGCTTTTCCTACAAAGAAGGAGACGAGTCAGGTAGTGGCAAAGGCTTTGCTAGAGGAAATCATACCCAGATATGGGGTGCCCGAGGCAATTGGGTCAGATAACGGTCCGGCTTTTGTTAGTAAAGTCCTGCAGGGACTAGCCCAGACTATGGGGGCCAATTGGAAGCTACATTGTGAATATAACCCCCAGAGCTCAGGGCAAGTAGAAAGGATGAATAGGACACTAAAGGAGACTTTAGCCAAATTGGCCCTGGAGACTGGCGGTGATTGGGTGACGCTCCTTCCCTTGGCCATCTTCCGAGTCCGGAACTCCCCCTATGTCCATGGGCTAACTCCCTTTGAGATCCTGTATGGGGCTCCACCCCCCATCATTCAGAGGACCTTAAGCCCAGAACTAGGTGATCTGGCCCCAAATTACCTGACCATGTTGCAGGCTTTAGCTAAAGTGCAACAACGGATTTGGCCCTTAATTCAAGCATACCACGCTGTTAAGAGGGACCCGGCTCCGGAACATGGCATAGTCCCAGGAGACATGGTATGGGTTAAAAGGCATCAGTCCAAAACCCTAGAGCCTAGATGGAAAGGACCTTATGTTGTACTGTTTACTACCCCTACCGCCCTCAAGGTCGACGGGATTGCAGCATGGGTACACCATTCCCATGTAAGACGGGCTCACCCTCCAGAGAAAAAACAGGAAAATTGGTCCGCACGGAAGCATCCAACAAACCCACTCAAGCTCCGGCTGATACGGGATGCTCCGAAAAACGAGAACACTCCAGATGCTCCGCAGCCCTCCTAGAATGGGATTATCACCTGGGTCCACTACACCCACATCAGACCGGCAGATCCGGTAGCTATGAAGAAAGGCTTCCTGCCAACAAGAAGGGTGTCCCACCACAAGGAAAATTTTTTCAAACTCAAACTTCATACTGGACCTCGGTAACTTTATTCCTTTTTCTAACCCTGTCCACCACTTGCTGGGGGCATACAAATCCACATCAACCTTTTAACCTGACCTGGATGATTGTAGATGTGTCCACAGGAGACATTCTTAACCAGACCTCCAAGGTGACCCCTCCCAGCACCTGGTTCCCAAAATTATACTTTGACTTAAGGGCCTTATTCACTGGCAGGGGACAATGGGATTTGTGCCAAAGTTACTTCTATGTCTGCCCCGCTCCCCAACCCAACCACAGAAAAAAATGTGGAGGAATCGCAGACTATTATTGTAAGTCATGGGGTTGTGAGAGCTCAGGGGATATATGGTGGCCACCCCCCGAACAGGGGGACCTTATTCAATTAAGTAGAGTCTCTCAATCTGGCATTACATACCACCAACCTAGACCTATAAATAAGGGATGCCCAACTCCCCCCAATTGTAATCCCATTATGATAAATTTCACTGATTTAGGAAAAAAGGCAACGAATTGGGAATTGGGTAAATCCTGGGGAGTCAGACTCTACAAAACAAATCATCCAGGAGCCCTTTTTACTTTGCGGCGTGTGCAACAACCAGTCTCTACTCTAACAATAGGCCCTAATAAGGTACTTAGGCCACCCTATGTAAAGCCACCTCCCCAACCTCCCACAGCTCATCACCTTCCCTCAACCATAGCCCGGGCTAATGTTACAACTCCAAGACCATCAGAAACCAGCCCTCCCCTGGTGAGGCCCAGTCTCATGACCGCATCTAAAGACCCCCTCTGGGAGCTAGTGGGTGCTGCCTTCCTGACGTTAAACCACACCAACCCTAACATGACTAACTCCTGTTGGTTATGTTATGATGTGAGGCCCCCATTCTATGAGGCAATGGGGCTAAACACCACTCACGATACCTCATGTGAAGAAAACCCTACTCAATGTTCCTGGGGAGACCGTAAGAGAGGTCTGGCCATACAGCAGGTAAGCGGACAAGGAACCTGCTTAGGAAAAGTGCCAAAGAACAGACGGGACTTATGTACTGTTATTAACGCCAGTTCTACCTGGGAAAATGCTATTAAATGGGTAATTCCAAAGGACAATGGGTGGTGGCTATGCTCGCGGTCTGGACTCACCCCGTGCCTATCAACTAAGGTGTTTAACAGCTCTAAAGAATTCTGTGTTATAGTGACTGTGCTGCCCCGCATCCTCTATCATTCGGAAGAGAGTCTATATTCATACTGGAATACAAAAATGGTTGAAAAAAGGAAAAAGAGAGAACCTATTTCCACAGTAACTATTGCTACCCTACTCAGCCTAGGGTTAGCGGGAGCAGGAACCGGCATAGCTTCTTTGGCCACCCAGCAGAAAGGGATGTCTTCGCTGCGTGCAGCCATAGACGAAGATATAGAGAGAATAGAAACCTCCATTAGCCACCTAGAAAAATCCCTCACTTCAATGTCTGAGGTAGTACTTCAAAACCGACGAGGTCTGGACTTGTTGTTCCTCCAAAAGGGGGGAGTATGTGTTGCTCTAGGAAGAATGTTGTTTTTACTCTGACCATACCGGAGTTGTTCGTGACTCCATGTCTAAACTTCGAAAGAGCCTGGAACAAAGAAAACGAGAAAGAGAGGCCGGGGAAAGCTGGTTCGAGTCTTGGTTTAACCAGTCCCCATGGTTGGCTACCCTTTTATCTGCATTGGCAGGGCCAATAATAATCATCCTATTACTTGTTACCATAGGACCCTGGATTCTAAACCGACTTATGACTTTTGTCAAAAGTCGAATTAATACTATCCAACTTCTGGTCCTCCGCCAACAATATCAGGCTCTTCATCCCCTTGAGAATGATTCCTCAATTTAAGCTGTAAGAAAAGGGGGGAATGAAAGGAATAGGAGGTCTCAGCGGGCCCCAACCCCCTTGTTGGAGAAACCAGTACCAAACATCCCATGTAGATAAGATAAGCAATGCGGCAGGGCTCAGTTAGGGCATATAGAATGTGGGGAATGTGAGTGGGGGGTACATGCAAGATGTGAAGTACGTGCAAGATGTGAGGTACGCGCAAGATGTGCTCTGCCTGCTTGCCCAATGTTGATAAAGAAAATATGCATGCCACCGCAGTCTATATAAGATTTCCCCTAAAGAGGCTCAGGGTCGTGTTTTCCTAACCGGTCCTGCGTGTCCGTGTGGGAGCTCGACCCTGGCTAGCCAGCCCAATAAACTCTGCTTTGTTGATTGCATTCTCGCCTGGCTCTCTGTCTCTCGGGGGAATAGGATTCCGGGTCCTAACACTTTCACATGCTAACTCAAATCTCAAGGAGAAACAACGTGCCGGAACCTCCTGCTTCAGACCTTGATCTCCTGCAAGAGATAGAGTGATTCTTCCATTCTCTCCAATGAGGCTTTCTTGTACAAAGTTCGTGTTCCTCCACAATGAAAATGCTGAGAGGTAGGTAGTATTCCTTTAACCAGCTATCTCCATTCACAATGCTAAGCAAACTGCTAGACCTGCTTGCTTCTGACATGAATGGTTCTCTTACAAGAGCTCCAGTACTTCTTCCTTTCACTTGTAGGGGCGACCTAGCACAAATGTGATTTTTTCACCCATGAAAACGATGAGACAGGCAGTATTCCTTTAAACAGTTAACTCAATTCACTATCCTAAATAAGGGGCCACAAACTCTTGCTTCTACCATTAATGATTGTCTTACAAGTGCTCCAGCACTTCTTCCTTTCAGTTGCATAGAGCCATTTAGCACAAAGTTGATTTTCTTCACAGAAGAAAACAATGAGAGACAGGCAGTATTTCTTTCTTCAGCTCACTCAAATCACAATACTAAACCAGGTCCTAGGCCCTCTTGCTTCTCACATTAATGATACTCTTGCAAGAGTTGCAGTGCTTCTTCCATTCTTTTGAGGGTCGATTTACCACACAGCTGATGTTCTTCACCCATGAAAACACTGAGTTAGGCAGTATTCCTTTGCACAGTTAACTCTGTTCACCACGGTAGACAAGGTGCTGGACCCTCTTGCTTCTAACATTAAGGATTGTCTGTCCACTGCTACAGTGCTTCTTCCATTCACTTTAAAGGGGCGATTTTATACAAAGCTGATGTTCTCCACATGTTAAAACGCTGACAGACAGGCAGTTCTGCTATCACACACTTATGTAATTCCCCCTTGTAAACAATGTGCTAAGTTGTCTTGTTTGTAACATTAATGGTTCCCTTACAAGGGAAGCAGTGCTTCTTCCTTCCACTTGAAAAGGGCTATTTTTCACATTCATAATGTTCTTCACACTTTAAAAGTCTGAGAGATAGGCAGTATTCTTTTAAAAAGTGAACTCTATTATCACTGCTAAACAAACTGCTAGAGTCTCTTGCTGCTGCTCTTCATGGTTTTGCTCCATGACAAACTGCCCTTGTTCAATTCACCTACATGCAGCTATTTGGCACAATGCTGATGCACCTCACCCATTCAAAAACTCAGTAGTAGGCAGGATTCCACTCAACTGGTAACTCACTTTTTCTAGGGAAACAAGGTGCAAGGCATTCCTGCCTCTCACACATCGTGTAGTGCCAGGAGATACAAGTGTTTGCCTATTTCCTATGAAGCAGGTATGTGTCAAAGAGTAGCTGGTTCTGCACTTCAAAGGCTATCATTTCACAAGCATTCCTTTCACATGCTAACTCAAATCTCAAGGAGAAACAACGTGCCGGAACCTCCTGCTTCAGACCTTGATCTCCTGCAAGAGATAGAGTGATTCTTCCATTCTCTCGAATGGGGCTTTCTTGTACAATGTTCGTGTTCCTCCACAATGAAAATGCTGAGAGGTAGGTAGTATTCCTTTAACCAGCTATCTCCTTTCACAATGCTAAGCAAAGTGCTAGACCTGCTTGCTTCTGACATGAATACTTCTCTTATAATAGCTCCAGTACTTCTTCCTTTCACTTGTAGGGGAGACCTAGCACAAATGTGATTTTTTTCACCCATGAAAACGATGAGACAGGCAGTATTCCTTTAAACAGTTAACTCAATTCACTATGCTAAATAAGGGGCCACACCCTCTTGCTGCTACCATTAATGATTCTCTTACAAGTACTCCAGCACATCCTCCTTTCACTTGCATAGAGCCATTTAGCACAAAGTTGATTTTCCTCACACAAGAAAACAATGAGAGACAGGCAGTATTTCTTTCTTCAGCTCACTCAAATCACAATACTAAACCAGGCCCTAGGCCCTCTTGCTTCTCACATTAATGATACTATTGGAAGAGTTGCAGTGCTTCTTCCATTCTTTTGTGAGGCTCGATTTACCACAGAGCTGATGTTCTTCACCCATGAAAACACTGAGTTAGGCAGTATTTCTTTGCACAGTTAACTCTGTTCACCACGGTAGACAAGGTGATGGACCCTCTTGCTTCTAACATTAAGGATTGTCTGTCCACTGCTACAGTGCTTCTTCCGTTCACTTTAAAGGGGTTATTTTATACAAAGCTGATGTACTCCACACGTTAAAACGCTGACAGATAGGCAGTTCTGCTATCACACACTTATGTAATTCCCCCTTGTAAACAATGTGCTAAGTTGTCTTGTTTGTAATATTAATGGTTCCGTTACAAGGGAAGCAGTGCTTCTTCCTTCCACTTGAAAAGGGCTATTTTTCACAATGATAATGATCTTCACACTTTAAAAGTCTGAGAGATAGGCAGTATTGCTTTAAAAAGTGAACTCTATTCTCACTGCTAAACAAAGTGCTAGAGCCTCTTGCTGCTGCTCTTCATGGTTTTGCTCCATGACAAACTGCCCTTGTTCAATTCACCTACATGCAGCTATTTGGCACAATGCTCATGCACCTCACCCATTCAAAAACTCAGTAGTAGGCAGGATTCCACTCAACTGGTAACTCACTTTTTCTAGGGAAACAAGGTGCAAGGCATTCCTGCCTCTCACACATCGTGTAGTGCCATGAGATACAATTGTTTCCCTATTTCGTATGAAGCGGGTCTTGTCAAAGAGTAGCTGGTTCTGCACTTCAAAGGCTAACATTTCACAAGCCTTTCGTTCACATGCTAACTCAAATCAATGTGCAAGAACCTCCTGCTTCAGACCTTGATTATCCTGCAAGAGATAGAGTGATTCTTCCATTCTCTCGAATGGGGCTTTCTTGTACAAAGTTCGTGTTCCTCCAGAATGAAAATGCTGAGAGGTAGGTAGTATTCCTTTAACCAGCTATCTCCATTCACAATGCTAAGCAAAGTGTAGACTTGCTTGCTTCTGACATGAATGGTTCTCTTACAAGAGCTCCAGTACTTCTCCCTTTCACTTGTAGCGGGGACCTAGCACAAATGTGATTTTTTTCACCCATGAAAACGATGTGACAGGCAGTATTCATTTAACCAGTTAACTCAATTCACTATGCTAAATAAGGGGCCACACCCTCTTGCTTCTACCATTAATGATTCTCTTACAAGTGCTCCAGCACTTCTTCCTTTCACTTGCATAGAGCCATTTAGCACAAAGTTGATTTTGCTCACACAAGAAAACAATGAGAGATAGGCAGTATTAATTTCTTCAGCTCACCCAAATGACAATACTAAACCAGGCCCTAGGCCTTCTTTCTTCTCACATTAATGATTCTCTTGCAAGAGTTGCAGTGCTTCTTCCATTCTTTTGTGAGGCTCGATGTACCACAGAGCTGATGTTCTTCACCCATGAAAACACTGAGTTAGGCAGTATTTCTTTGCACAGTTAACTCTGTTTACCACGGTAAACAAGGTGCTAGATCCTCTGGCTTCTAACGTTAAGGATTGTCTTTCAACTCCTACAGTGCTTCTTCCATTCACTTTCTGTTTTACAGAAAGTTGATGTTCTTCACACTTTAACACGCTGACAGATAGGCACTATTGCTTTCGCACACTAATGTAATTCCCCCTTGTTAACAATGTGCTAAGTTGTCTTGTTTGCAACATTAATGGTTCTCTTACAAGGGCTACAGTGTTTCTTCCTTGCACTTTAAATGCATTATTGGGCACAGAGTAATATTCAACACGCATGAAAACACTGAGTGATAGGCAGTATTCCTTTAAACAAGTATCACCATTCTCCTTGGAAAACACGGTGCTTGACCCTCCTGCTTCTAACATTCACAATTCTCTTAAAGGAGATGCCGTGCTTCATCCATCCACTACTAAGATGAGATTTAGCACAAAATTGATGTTCCTCACCCATGAAAACAATGAGACTTAGGCAGTATTCCTTTCAACAGGTAACTGAATTCCCAATTTTAAAGAACGTGCCAGATCCTCTTGCTAATAAAATGAAAGATTCTCTTCCAATATCTACAGTGTATCTTCCTTTCACTTGTGGGGGCAATTTAGCACCAAGTTGATGTTTCTCTCCCATGAAATCATTGAGAGGTAGGCAGTATTCCTTTGCACAGTTAACTCTGTTCACCACAGTAAACAAGGTGTTAGACCCTCTTGCTTCTAACATTAAGGATTGTCTGTCCACTGCTACAGTGCTTCTTCCATTCACTTTAAAGGGGCGATTTTATACAAAGCCGATGTTCCCCACACGTTAAAACGCTGACAGATAGGCAGTTCTGCTATCACACACTTATGTAATTCCCCCTTGTAAACAATGTGCTAAGTTGTCTTGTTTGTAACATTAATGGTTCCCTTACAAGGGAAGCAGTGCTTCTTCCTTCCACTTGAAAAGGGCTATTTTTCACAATGATAATGTTCTTCACACTTTAAAAGTCTGAGTGATAGGCAGTATTCCTTTAAAAAGTGAACTCTATTCTCACTGATAAACAAAGTGCTAGAGCCTCTTGCTGCTGCTCTTCATGGTTTTGCTCCATGACAAACTGCCCTTGTTCAATTCACCTACATGCAGCTATTTGGCCCAATGCTGATGCACCTCATCCATTCAAAAACTCAGTAGTAGGCAGGATTCCAGTCAACTGGTAACTCAATTCTAGGGTATCAATGTGCAAGACATTCCTGCCTCTCACACATCGTGTAGTGCCAGGAGATACAAGTGTTTGCCTATTTGCTATGAAGCACGTATGTGTCAAAGAGTAGCTGGTTCTGCACTTCAAAGGCTATCATTTCACAAGCATTCCTTTTGAAAGGAATAGGAGGTCTCAGCGGGCCCCAACCCCCTTGTTGGAGAAACCAGTACCAAACATCCCATGTAGATAAGATAAGCAATGCGGTAGGGCTCAGTTAGGGCATATAGAATGTGATGAATGTGAGTGGGGGGTACATGCAAGATGTGAAGTACGTGCAAGATGTGAGGTACGCGCAAGATGTGCTCTGCCTGCTTGCCCAATGTTGATAACGAAAATATGCATGCCACCGCAGTCTATATAAGATTTCCCCTAAAGAGGCTGAGGGTCGTGTTTTCCTAACCGGTCCTGCGTGTCCGTGTGGGAGCTCGACCCTGGCTAGCCAGCCCAATAAACTCTGCTTTGTTGATTGTATTCTCGCCTGGCTCTCTGTCTCTCGGGGGAATAGGATTCCGGGTCCTAACATTTGGAGGTCCCACCGAGATTTCATTTTCTCGAGAGACAGAACCTGCCTGTGAGAAAGCAGGGGCGATCCCAAGTCCTAGGCGTTGGGAGGGGATCCCAGACCCTCATTTGGAGGAACTTGAGTGTTCCATTTGGGCCGCGGCGGGGATTCGGCCAATCCCCAGGGAGATTCATTCTGGGAATCTCGCAAGGAGGACCACAGGGTCCTATTGGGAGAGGCTTTCCTCTCATTTGGGCTCGAGCATTTTAGGAACCCTGGCGCCAGGTGAAGAACTAATTGAGCTAGTCGAACAACCACCCGTCAAGTGGACCCCTTTCGGCCTGATATCCCAGTTGGACGGTGAGGAGGTTGAATGGGGTGCGCACCAGTGTGAGAGAAGGACCGGTCCGAGCGAGTGCTGGAGAGTGTTGTGTGTGTGTGGAATTATTGTTGCCTTTACCCTTTTTGTTCTATCTCTCTTGGTGTTTGAGTCTCCTTCCACAATGGGACAGGGACAAACAACCCCAAAGTCTCTGATCCTTTCTCACTTTCCAGAAGTTAAAGAAAGGGCCTTAAATGCGGGTCTGGTCATCAAGAAAGGTAAGTTCGACACCTTTTGTTCTGCAGAGTGGCCCACCTTTGGAGTCGGGTGGCCCATTCAAGGTTCCCTCTCCCTAGACCTGATCACTAAGGTTAAAGCAGTCATTTTTCAGCCAGACAATCGAGGCCATCCAGACCAAGTTCCTTACATTTTGGTTTGGGAGGATCTGGTGAGGAACCCTCCCCCTTGGTTAACAGTTTTTCTGACCCACCCCTCCAGTTCGGCCCCCGGGGCTAAAACCCCAGTCACGCCCGCCTTGGTCATAAAGGAGGAGGAAAAACTTCCTCTTCCCACCTTGACCGGTCCTCAAATTAGGGCATCTCCTTCACCATCTCTGGTCTTACCAGAGAGTTCCCCCCTTTACCCATCCCTCGCAGGGGCAGAGGAAGATCGGCCGCCTCAATACGTGACTCCCCCTGGCCAAGCCAGTGCCCCGGAGGAGGAAATTTCCTCATCCTCCTCAACAGGACTGGCAGCAGGAGGAGGAATGGGTCGAAGACTTCGCCCCCGAGGGATCCGGGAAAGGGAGGGGGAAGACGGGCCCCCCTCATCAACACAGGGGGAGGAAACTGTCCCTACACTTCCAGTCCGGATGGTGGGCCAAGGGGGACCGGGAGGAGGGCAACAGTTTCAGTACTGGCCCTTCTCCTCCAGTGATCTATATAACTGGAGGACGCAGAACCCGCCCTTTTCTGAAGACCCCAAGTGTCTCATAGATCTCCTGGAGTCCATCATGCATACACACCGTCCCACTTGGGATGACTGTCATCAGCTGCTCAATACTCTTTTTACGACGGAGGAACGAGAGCGCATCCTCAACGAAGCGAGGAAGAACGTCTTGGGGGATAATGGGAGACCCACAACTCTCCAACCGGCCATAGACGAGGCTTTTCCCCTACGCCGCCCTAATTGGGATTTCGGGACCGCAGAAGATAGGGAGCGTCTTCGGATCTACTGCCAGACTCTTATGGCCGGTCTCCGAGCGGCCGCCAGAAGGCCCACCAATTTTGCAAAAGTGAAAGCAGTCGTTCAAAGGGAAAACGAAAGCCCAGCCGGTTTCTTAGAGTGCCTCTATGAGGCATACCGTCAGTACACCCCTATTGACCCTGAGGCGGACCTCCACCGGTCTGCTGTGGTACTCTCATTCATTAATCAGGCAGCTCCAGACATTAGGAGAAAACTCAATAAACAGGAAAACTTAGGGGAGATGACTATAAGGGAAATGCTGCAGGTAGCAGAAAAGGTCTTTACCGCTAGGGAAACTCCAGAAGAAAGGGAGGAAAGACAGAGAAAGGAAGACAGGGAGGCCCAGGAGAAATTGAGAAAGGAGGACCGGGAGTTCCAGGCTAAGGAAAACCGAAAGCAACAGAGAGAAATGGCTCGTATTTTCCTAGCGGGTGTCCGGGACCAACCCAGGGGAGGGGGCCACGCCAGGACCCCGGATAAGGAACACTGTTTTTACTGTAAGGAAACGGGGCATTGGAAGAGAGAATGTCCTAAGTTAAAGGGAAGAAGAGGGTTTGGAAGGAGACCGGGGGAAAAGAGGGAAAGGGAACGAGCAGTAGAGCAGGCCAGAGTCCTCCTAGCCGGAGAAGAGGACTGAAGGAGACGGGGCTCAGACCCCCTCCCCGAGTCCTGGGTAACAATGCATGTGGAGGGGAAGCCGATGGGGTTCATGGTGGATACCGGCGCCCAATATTCGGTTTTAAACAAGGCACATGGACCTTTGAACAAGGCACGAACAAGTGTTGTTCAGGGGGCCACCGGTACGCAGTTATGTACATGGACTACCAAAAGAAAGGTGAACTTAGGAAAACACCAGGTCACACACTCCTTCTTGGTCGTCCCTGAGAGCCCCGCTCCCCTGCTCGGACGGGACCTACTCACCAAAATAGGGGCCCATATCCATTTTGAACCAGATGGAATAATTGTGACTGATCGAGAAGGGAGCCCGATTCATGTCTTGTCCCTATCATTGGCTGACGAGCATCGTCTGTTTGAGAGTCAACAGGAACCAGGAGGGGACATGACTCATTGGGTAAAAAGATTTCCCACGGCCTGGGCGGAGACTGCGGGAACCGGCCTCGCCAAACACCTCCCGCCCGTAGTTATACAATTGAAGGCTTCTGCTCTCCCCATTCGGGTGAAACAGTATCCTATGCCTGAGGAGGCCCGAAGAGGCATAGCCCCTCATATCCACAGGCTAATAAAGGAAGGAGTACTGCGACCTTGTCAGTCTGCCTGGAATACTCCTCTGCTCCCCGTCCGAAAGCCGGGAAGCGGGGACTATAGGTCTGTGCAAGACCTACGAAAGGTAAACGAGCGGACGGAGGACATTCATCCCACCGTTCCGAATCCCTATACCTTGCTCAGCCACCTACCCCCCTCGCAAGTATGGTATACAACCCTTGATTTGAAAGATGCTTTCTTCAGCATTCCATTGTCAGAAATTAGTCAGCCGCTATTTGCTTTCGAATGGCAAGAAGATGGGGGCCAATCTCGACAGCTCACTTGGACCAGACTGCCGCAAGGATTTAAAAACTCTCCCACCCTGTTTAATGAGGCCCTGAGCCAGGACCTGGAACCTTTTCGTCGGAGCCACCCACGAGTCACTCTATTACAGTATGTTGATGACTTACTGTTAGCGGCAGAAACCCGAGAGGAGTGCATCAAGGCTACTGAACACCTGCTAACGGAATTAGGTGAGCTGGGGTATCGGGCAAGTGCCAAGAAAACTCACATCTGTAAAAGGTCAGTGACATATTTGGGTTATCGGATTGCAGATGGGGCAAGATGGCTGACTGATGCCATGAAACAGACTATTCTGGCTATCCCATCCCCGACATCCACTAGGGGGGTGAGAGAATTCCTGGGCTCCGCGGGGTTCTGTAGACTCTGGATTCCAGGATTTGCGGAAATAGCCAGACCCCTATATGAGGCCACCAAAGAAGCTCCAGATTGGAGTTGGGGAGAGAGAGAACAACAGGCCTTTGAGCAGCTAAAAGACGCTCTTTTGCAGGCCCCTGCCTTAGCCTTGCCAGATCCTACAAGACCATTCACTCTGTTTGTAGATGAGAAAAAGGGGGTAGCCAAAGGAGTCTTGACCCAACAGCTAGGTCCCTGGAAGAGACCAGTGGCATACTTTTCCAAGAAATTAGATGCAGTAGCGGCAGGATGGCCCCCCTGCCTCCGCATCATAGCGGCCATTGCCGTGCTGGTGAGAGAAGCCGATAAACTAACCTTTGGACAGGCCCTCTGGGTAACGGCCCCTCACCCGGTGGAGGGAATCCTTAAACAACCCCCTGGGAAATGGATGACGAATGCCAGGCTCACCCACTACCAGGGGCTCTTGTTGGATTCCCCTCGGATCACATTCACAGATCCCGTAATCCTGAACCCTGCCACCTTGTTGCCTAACCCGGAACTGCAGACACCTGTCCATAACTGCAAAGAATTCCTCTCCGAAGTTACACAGGTACGGGCTGACCTAAAGGATACCCCCCTGTCCGCCTGCAAATTAAACTGGTACACGGATGGAAGCAGTTTTTTCCAAGATGGAGCCCGAAGGGCAGGGGCAGCTGTAGTCGACCAAGAAGGAAATACGGTATGGAGCAGCGCCCTCCCACCCAGAACATCAGCCCAAAAAGCGGAATTAATTGCCTTGGCAGAGGCCCTGGAGAGGGCAAAAGAAAAGTGAGTCAATATCTACACCGATAGCCGCTATGCTTTCGGTACCATCCATGTCCACGGGGCCATCTATCGCGAAAGAGGATTCCGCACAGCAGAAGGAAAACATCTAAAGAACCTAGCCAAAGTCCAGCGTCTATTAATGGCAGTGGAAAAACCAAAGGCAGTGGCAGTGATGTATGTCCCAGGCCACCAGTCTGCCAAGACGCCGGAAGCTGTCGGTAACAACAGAGCAGATCAAGAAGCAAAGAGAGTAGCAATGGTGAGTCCTCCCATGGAGACAGGGCAACCTTCCACGGTTGCGGCGATAGACGTGCCGGTCCCAGAGCTCCCTCCGCTACCCCCCCGACCAGAATACTCCACAGAGGATTTCACTTGGATGAGAGCCCACTCCCCCTTTAGAGAAGGGGAAGACGGATGGAAAAGCGACTTGGAAGGCAAGTTAATTCTGCCTGAAAAACTCGGACGATTCCTGTTGGCTAACTTACATAAGTCCACCCATTTGGGGCGGAGAAAATTACTAGACTTGTTGACATCTGCGCAGCTCCGATTTCCGAACCAGACCATAACAGTCCGCCAAATTGTGGAAGATTGTGCCAGCTGCACAATCATGAAACCAGGACGAAGGGAGGGGCACCATGCAGGTACTCGGGAACGGGGGAGGGCTCCGGAAAGAAGTTGAAAAGTGGATTTTACTGAGGTAAAACCGGGAAAGTTTGGGTACAAATATTTGCTGGTATTCATAGATACCTTTTCAGGCTGGGTGGAGGCTTTTCCTACAAAGAAGGAGACGAGTCAGGTAGTGGCAAAGGCTTTGCTAGAGGAAATCATACCCAGATATGGGGTGCCCGAGGCAATTGGGTCAGATAACGGTCCGGCTTTTGTTAGTAAAGTCCTGCAGGGACTAGCCCAGACTATGGGGGCCAATTGGAAGCTACATTGTGAATATAACCCCCAGAGCTCAGGGCAAGTAGAAAGGATGAATAGGACACTAAAGGAGACTTTAGCCAAATTGGCCCTGGAGACTGGCGGTGATTGGGTGACGCTCCTTCCCTTGGCCATCTTCCGAGTCCGGAACTCCCCCTATGTCCATGGGCTAACTCCCTTTGAGATCCTGTATGGGGCTCCACCCCCCATCATTCAGAGGACCTTAAGCCCAGAACTAGGTGATCTGGCCCCAAATTACCTGACCATGTTGCAGGCTTTAGCTAAAGTGCAACAACGGATTTGGCCCTTAATTCAAGCATACCACGCTGTTAAGAGGGACCCGGCTCCGGAACATGGCATAGTCCCAGGAGACATGGTATGGGTTAAAAGGCATCAGTCCAAAACCCTAGAGCCTAGATGGAAAGGACCTTATGTTGTACTGTTTACTACCCCTACCGCCCTCAAGGTCGACGGGATTGCAGCATGGGTACACCATTCCCATGTAAGACGGGCTCACCCTCCAGAGAAAAAACAGGAAAATTGGTCCGCACGGAAGCATCCAACAAACCCACTCAAGCTCCGGCTGATACGGGATGCTCCGAAAAACGAGAACACTCCAGATGCTCCGCAGCCCTCCTAGAATGGGATTATCACCTGGGTCCACTACACCCACATCAGACCGGCAGATCCGGTAGCTATGAAGAAAGGCTTCCTGCCAACAAGAAGGGTGTCCCACCACAAGGAAAATTTTTTCAAACTCAAACTTCATACTGGACCTCGGTAACTTTATTCCTTTTTCTAACCCTGTCCACCACTTGCTGGGGGCATACAAATCCACATCAACCTTTTAACCTGACCTGGATGATTGTAGATGTGTCCACAGGAGACATTCTTAACCAGACCTCCAAGGTGACCCCTCCCAGCACCTGGTTCCCAAAATTATACTTTGACTTAAGGGCCTTATTCACTGGCAGGGGACAATGGGATTTGTGCCAAAGTTACTTCTATGTCTGCCCCGCTCCCCAACCCAACCACAGAAAAAAATGTGGAGGAATCGCAGACTATTATTGTAAGTCATGGGGTTGTGAGAGCTCAGGGGATATATGGTGGCCACCCCCCGAACAGGGGGACCTTATTCAATTAAGTAGAGTCTCTCAATCTGGCATTACATACCACCAACCTAGACCTATAAATAAGGGATGCCCAACTCCCCCCAATTGTAATCCCATTATGATAAATTTCACTGATTTAGGAAAAAAGGCAACGAATTGGGAATTGGGTAAATCCTGGGGAGTCAGACTCTACAAAACAAATCATCCAGGAGCCCTTTTTACTTTGCGGCGTGTGCAACAACCAGTCTCTACTCTAACAATAGGCCCTAATAAGGTACTTAGGCCACCCTATGTAAAGCCACCTCCCCAACCTCCCACAGCTCATCACCTTCCCTCAACCATAGCCCGGGCTAATGTTACAACTCCAAGACCATCAGAAACCAGCCCTCCCCTGGTGAGGCCCAGTCTCATGACCGCATCTAAAGACCCCCTCTGGGAGCTAGTGGGTGCTGCCTTCCTGACGTTAAACCACACCAACCCTAACATGACTAACTCCTGTTGGTTATGTTATGATGTGAGGCCCCCATTCTATGAGGCAATGGGGCTAAACACCACTCACGATACCTCATGTGAAGAAAACCCTACTCAATGTTCCTGGGGAGACCGTAAGAGAGGTCTGGCCATACAGCAGGTAAGCGGACAAGGAACCTGCTTAGGAAAAGTGCCAAAGAACAGACGGGACTTATGTACTGTTATTAACGCCAGTTCTACCTGGGAAAATGCTATTAAATGGGTAATTCCAAAGGACAATGGGTGGTGGCTATGCTCGCGGTCTGGACTCACCCCGTGCCTATCAACTAAGGTGTTTAACAGCTCTAAAGAATTCTGTGTTATAGTGACTGTGCTGCCCCGCATCCTCTATCATTCGGAAGAGAGTCTATATTCATACTGGAATACAAAAATGGTTGAAAAAAGGAAAAAGAGAGAACCTATTTCCACAGTAACTATTGCTACCCTACTCAGCCTAGGGTTAGCGGGAGCAGGAACCGGCATAGCTTCTTTGGCCACCCAGCAGAAAGGGATGTCTTCGCTGCGTGCAGCCATAGACGAAGATATAGAGAGAATAGAAACCTCCATTAGCCACCTAGAAAAATCCCTCACTTCAATGTCTGAGGTAGTACTTCAAAACCGACGAGGTCTGGACTTGTTGTTCCTCCAAAAGGGGGGAGTATGTGTTGCTCTAGGAAGAATGTTGTTTTTACTCTGACCATACCGGAGTTGTTCGTGACTCCATGTCTAAACTTCGAAAGAGCCTGGAACAAAGAAAACGAGAAAGAGAGGCCGGGGAAAGCTGGTTCGAGTCTTGGTTTAACCAGTCCCCATGGTTGGCTACCCTTTTATCTGCATTGGCAGGGCCAATAATAATCATCCTATTACTTGTTACCATAGGACCCTGGATTCTAAACCGACTTATGACTTTTGTCAAAAGTCGAATTAATACTATCCAACTTCTGGTCCTCCGCCAACAATATCAGGCTCTTCATCCCCTTGAGAATGATTCCTCAATTTAGGCTGTAAGAAAAGGGGGGAATGAAAGGAATAGGAGGTCTCAGCGGGCCCCAACCCCCTTGTTGGAGAAACCAGTACCAAACATCCCATGTAGATAAGATAAGCAATGCGGCAGGGCTCAGTTAGGGCATATAGAATGTGGGGAATGTGAGTGGGGGGTACATGCAAGATGTGAAGTACGTGCAAGATGTGAGGTACGCGCAAGATGTGCTCTGCCTGCTTGCCCAATGTTGATAAAGAAAATATGCATGCCACCGCAGTCTATATAAGATTTCCCCTAAAGAGGCTCAGGGTCGTGTTTTCCTAACCGGTCCTGCGTGTCCGTGTGGGAGCTCGACCCTGGCTAGCCAGCCCAATAAACTCTGCTTTGTTGATTGCATTCTCGCCTGGCTCTCTGTCTCTCGGGGGAATAGGATTCCGGGTCCTAACACTTTCACATGCTAACTCAAATCTCAAGGAGAAACAACGTGCCGGAACCTCCTGCTTCAGACCTTGATCTCCTGCAAGAGATAGAGTGATTCTTCCATTCTCTCCAATGAGGCTTTCTTGTACAAAGTTCGTGTTCCTCCACAATGAAAATGCTGAGAGGTAGGTAGTATTCCTTTAACCAGCTATCTCCATTCACAATGCTAAGCAAACTGCTAGACCTGCTTGCTTCTGACATGAATGGTTCTCTTACAAGAGCTCCAGTACTTCTTCCTTTCACTTGTAGGGGCGACCTAGCACAAATGTGATTTTTTCACCCATGAAAACGATGAGACAGGCAGTATTCCTTTAAACAGTTAACTCAATTCACTATCCTAAATAAGGGGCCACAAACTCTTGCTTCTACCATTAATGATTGTCTTACAAGTGCTCCAGCACTTCTTCCTTTCAGTTGCATAGAGCCATTTAGCACAAAGTTGATTTTCTTCACAGAAGAAAACAATGAGAGACAGGCAGTATTTCTTTCTTCAGCTCACTCAAATCACAATACTAAACCAGGTCCTAGGCCCTCTTGCTTCTCACATTAATGATACTCTTGCAAGAGTTGCAGTGCTTCTTCCATTCTTTTGAGGGTCGATTTACCACACAGCTGATGTTCTTCACCCATGAAAACACTGAGTTAGGCAGTATTCCTTTGCACAGTTAACTCTGTTCACCACGGTAGACAAGGTGCTGGACCCTCTTGCTTCTAACATTAAGGATTGTCTGTCCACTGCTACAGTGCTTCTTCCATTCACTTTAAAGGGGCGATTTTATACAAAGCTGATGTTCTCCACATGTTAAAACGCTGACAGACAGGCAGTTCTGCTATCACACACTTATGTAATTCCCCCTTGTAAACAATGTGCTAAGTTGTCTTGTTTGTAACATTAATGGTTCCCTTACAAGGGAAGCAGTGCTTCTTCCTTCCACTTGAAAAGGGCTATTTTTCACATTCATAATGTTCTTCACACTTTAAAAGTCTGAGAGATAGGCAGTATTCTTTTAAAAAGTGAACTCTATTATCACTGCTAAACAAACTGCTAGAGTCTCTTGCTGCTGCTCTTCATGGTTTTGCTCCATGACAAACTGCCCTTGTTCAATTCACCTACATGCAGCTATTTGGCACAATGCTGATGCACCTCACCCATTCAAAAACTCAGTAGTAGGCAGGATTCCACTCAACTGGTAACTCACTTTTTCTAGGGAAACAAGGTGCAAGGCATTCCTGCCTCTCACACATCGTGTAGTGCCAGGAGATACAAGTGTTTGCCTATTTCCTATGAAGCAGGTATGTGTCAAAGAGTAGCTGGTTCTGCACTTCAAAGGCTATCATTTCACAAGCATTCCTTTCACATGCTAACTCAAATCTCAAGGAGAAACAACGTGCCGGAACCTCCTGCTTCAGACCTTGATCTCCTGCAAGAGATAGAGTGATTCTTCCATTCTCTCGAATGGGGCTTTCTTGTACAATGTTCGTGTTCCTCCACAATGAAAATGCTGAGAGGTAGGTAGTATTCCTTTAACCAGCTATCTCCTTTCACAATGCTAAGCAAAGTGCTAGACCTGCTTGCTTCTGACATGAATACTTCTCTTATAATAGCTCCAGTACTTCTTCCTTTCACTTGTAGGGGAGACCTAGCACAAATGTGATTTTTTTCACCCATGAAAACGATGAGACAGGCAGTATTCCTTTAAACAGTTAACTCAATTCACTATGCTAAATAAGGGGCCACACCCTCTTGCTGCTACCATTAATGATTCTCTTACAAGTACTCCAGCACATCCTCCTTTCACTTGCATAGAGCCATTTAGCACAAAGTTGATTTTCCTCACACAAGAAAACAATGAGAGACAGGCAGTATTTCTTTCTTCAGCTCACTCAAATCACAATACTAAACCAGGCCCTAGGCCCTCTTGCTTCTCACATTAATGATACTATTGGAAGAGTTGCAGTGCTTCTTCCATTCTTTTGTGAGGCTCGATTTACCACAGAGCTGATGTTCTTCACCCATGAAAACACTGAGTTAGGCAGTATTTCTTTGCACAGTTAACTCTGTTCACCACGGTAGACAAGGTGATGGACCCTCTTGCTTCTAACATTAAGGATTGTCTGTCCACTGCTACAGTGCTTCTTCCGTTCACTTTAAAGGGGTTATTTTATACAAAGCTGATGTACTCCACACGTTAAAACGCTGACAGATAGGCAGTTCTGCTATCACACACTTATGTAATTCCCCCTTGTAAACAATGTGCTAAGTTGTCTTGTTTGTAATATTAATGGTTCCGTTACAAGGGAAGCAGTGCTTCTTCCTTCCACTTGAAAAGGGCTATTTTTCACAATGATAATGATCTTCACACTTTAAAAGTCTGAGAGATAGGCAGTATTGCTTTAAAAAGTGAACTCTATTCTCACTGCTAAACAAAGTGCTAGAGCCTCTTGCTGCTGCTCTTCATGGTTTTGCTCCATGACAAACTGCCCTTGTTCAATTCACCTACATGCAGCTATTTGGCACAATGCTCATGCACCTCACCCATTCAAAAACTCAGTAGTAGGCAGGATTCCACTCAACTGGTAACTCACTTTTTCTAGGGAAACAAGGTGCAAGGCATTCCTGCCTCTCACACATCGTGTAGTGCCATGAGATACAATTGTTTCCCTATTTCGTATGAAGCGGGTCTTGTCAAAGAGTAGCTGGTTCTGCACTTCAAAGGCTAACATTTCACAAGCCTTTCGTTCACATGCTAACTCAAATCAATGTGCAAGAACCTCCTGCTTCAGACCTTGATTATCCTGCAAGAGATAGAGTGATTCTTCCATTCTCTCGAATGGGGCTTTCTTGTACAAAGTTCGTGTTCCTCCAGAATGAAAATGCTGAGAGGTAGGTAGTATTCCTTTAACCAGCTATCTCCATTCACAATGCTAAGCAAAGTGTAGACTTGCTTGCTTCTGACATGAATGGTTCTCTTACAAGAGCTCCAGTACTTCTCCCTTTCACTTGTAGCGGGGACCTAGCACAAATGTGATTTTTTTCACCCATGAAAACGATGTGACAGGCAGTATTCATTTAACCAGTTAACTCAATTCACTATGCTAAATAAGGGGCCACACCCTCTTGCTTCTACCATTAATGATTCTCTTACAAGTGCTCCAGCACTTCTTCCTTTCACTTGCATAGAGCCATTTAGCACAAAGTTGATTTTGCTCACACAAGAAAACAATGAGAGATAGGCAGTATTAATTTCTTCAGCTCACCCAAATGACAATACTAAACCAGGCCCTAGGCCTTCTTTCTTCTCACATTAATGATTCTCTTGCAAGAGTTGCAGTGCTTCTTCCATTCTTTTGTGAGGCTCGATGTACCACAGAGCTGATGTTCTTCACCCATGAAAACACTGAGTTAGGCAGTATTTCTTTGCACAGTTAACTCTGTTTACCACGGTAAACAAGGTGCTAGATCCTCTGGCTTCTAACGTTAAGGATTGTCTTTCAACTCCTACAGTGCTTCTTCCATTCACTTTCTGTTTTACAGAAAGTTGATGTTCTTCACACTTTAACACGCTGACAGATAGGCACTATTGCTTTCGCACACTAATGTAATTCCCCCTTGTTAACAATGTGCTAAGTTGTCTTGTTTGCAACATTAATGGTTCTCTTACAAGGGCTACAGTGTTTCTTCCTTGCACTTTAAATGCATTATTGGGCACAGAGTAATATTCAACACGCATGAAAACACTGAGTGATAGGCAGTATTCCTTTAAACAAGTATCACCATTCTCCTTGGAAAACACGGTGCTTGACCCTCCTGCTTCTAACATTCACAATTCTCTTAAAGGAGATGCCGTGCTTCATCCATCCACTACTAAGATGAGATTTAGCACAAAATTGATGTTCCTCACCCATGAAAACAATGAGACTTAGGCAGTATTCCTTTCAACAGGTAACTGAATTCCCAATTTTAAAGAACGTGCCAGATCCTCTTGCTAATAAAATGAAAGATTCTCTTCCAATATCTACAGTGTATCTTCCTTTCACTTGTGGGGGCAATTTAGCACCAAGTTGATGTTTCTCTCCCATGAAATCATTGAGAGGTAGGCAGTATTCCTTTGCACAGTTAACTCGGTTCACCACAGTAAACAAGGTGTTAGACCCTCTTGCTTCTAACATTAAGGATTGTCTGTCCACTGCTACAGTGCTTCTTCCATTCACTTTAAAGGGGCGATTTTATACAAAGCCGATGTTCCCCACACGTTAAAACGCTGACAGATAGGCAGTTCTGCTATCACACACTTATGTAATTCCCCCTTGTAAACAATGTGCTAAGTTGTCTTGTTTGTAACATTAATGGTTCCCTTACAAGGGAAGCAGTGCTTCTTCCTTCCACTTGAAAAGGGCTATTTTTCACAATGATAATGTTCTTCACACTTTAAAAGTCTGAGTGATAGGCAGTATTCCTTTAAAAAGTGAACTCTATTCTCACTGATAAACAAAGTGCTAGAGCCTCTTGCTGCTGCTCTTCATGGTTTTGCTCCATGACAAACTGCCCTTGTTCAATTCACCTACATGCAGCTATTTGGCCCAATGCTGATGCACCTCATCCATTCAAAAACTCAGTAGTAGGCAGGATTCCAGTCAACTGGTAACTCAATTCTAGGGTATCAATGTGCAAGACATTCCTGCCTCTCACACATCGTGTATTGCCAGGAGATACAAGTGTTTGCCTATTTGCTATGAAGCACGTATGTGTCAAAGAGTAGCTGGTTCTGCACTTCAAAGGCTATCATTTCACAAGCATTCCTTTTGAAAGGAATAGGAGGTCTCAGCGGGCCCCAACCCCCTTGTTGGAGAAACCAGTACCAAACATCCCATGTAGATAAGATAAGCAATGCGGTAGGGCTCAGTTAGGGCATATAGAATGTGATGAATGTGAGTGGGGGGTACATGCAAGATGTGAAGTACGTGCAAGATGTGAGGTACGCACAAGATGTGCTCTGCCTGCTTGCCCAATGTTGATAACGAAAATATGCATGCCACCGCAGTCTATATAAGATTTCCCCTAAAGAGGCTGAGGGTCGTGTTTTCCTAACCGGTCCTGCGTGTCCGTGTGGGAGCTCGACCCTGGCTAGCCAGCCCAATAAACTCTGCTTTGTTGATTGTATTCTCGCCTGGCTCTCTGTCTCTCGGGGGAATAGGATTCCGGGTCCTAACATTTGGAGGTCCCACCGAGATTTCATTTTCTCGAGAGACAGAACCTGCCTGTGAGAAAGCAGGGGCGATCCCAAGTCCTAGGCGTTGGGAGGGGATCCCAGACCCTCATTTGGAGGAACTTGAGTGTTCCATTTGGGCCGCGGCGGGGATTCGGCCAATCCCCAGGGAGATTCATTCTGGGAATCTCGCAAGGAGGACCACAGGGTCCTATTGGGAGAGGCTTTCCTCTCATTTGGGCTCGAGCATTTTAGGAACCCTGGCGCCAGGTGAAGAACTAATTGAGCTAGTCGAACAACCACCCGTCAAGTGGACCCCTTTCGGCCTGATATCCCAGTTGGACGGTGAGGAGGTTGAATGGGGTGCGCACCAGTGTGAGAGAAGGACCGGTCCGAGCGAGTGCTGGAGAGTGTTGTGTGTGTGTGGAATTATTGTTGCCTTTACCCTTTTTGTTCTATCTCTCTTGGTGTTTGAGTCTCCTTCCACAATGGGACAGGGACAAACAACCCCAAAGTCTCTGATCCTTTCTCACTTTCCAGAAGTTAAAGAAAGGGCCTTAAATGCGGGTCTGGTCATCAAGAAAGGTAAGTTCGACACCTTTTGTTCTGCAGAGTGGCCCACCTTTGGAGTCGGGTGGCCCATTCAAGGTTCCCTCTCCCTAGACCTGATCACTAAGGTTAAAGCAGTCATTTTTCAGCCAGACAATCGAGGCCATCCAGACCAAGTTCCTTACATTTTGGTTTGGGAGGATCTGGTGAGGAACCCTCCCCCTTGGTTAACAGTTTTTCTGACCCACCCCTCCAGTTCGGCCCCCGGGGCTAAAACCCCAGTCACGCCCGCCTTGGTCATAAAGGAGGAGGAAAAACTTCCTCTTCCCACCTTGACCGGTCCTCAAATTAGGGCATCTCCTTCACCATCTCTGGTCTTACCAGAGAGTTCCCCCCTTTACCCATCCCTCGCAGGGGCAGAGGAAGATCGGCCGCCTCAATACGTGACTCCCCCTGGCCAAGCCAGTGCCCCGGAGGAGGAAATTTCCTCATCCTCCTCAACAGGACTGGCAGCAGGAGGAGGAATGGGTCGAAGACTTCGCCCCCGAGGGATCCGGGAAAGGGAGGGGGAAGACGGGCCCCCCTCATCAACACAGGGGGAGGAAACTGTCCCTACACTTCCAGTCCGGATGGTGGGCCAAGGGGGACCGGGAGGAGGGCAACAGTTTCAGTACTGGCCCTTCTCCTCCAGTGATCTATATAACTGGAGGACGCAGAACCCGCCCTTTTCTGAAGACCCCAAGTGTCTCATAGATCTCCTGGAGTCCATCATGCATACACACCGTCCCACTTGGGATGACTGTCATCAGCTGCTCAATACTCTTTTTACGACGGAGGAACGAGAGCGCATCCTCAACGAAGCGAGGAAGAACGTCTTGGGGGATAATGGGAGACCCACAACTCTCCAACCGGCCATAGACGAGGCTTTTCCCCTACGCCGCCCTAATTGGGATTTCGGGACCGCAGAAGATAGGGAGCGTCTTCGGATCTACTGCCAGACTCTTATGGCCGGTCTCCGAGCGGCCGCCAGAAGGCCCACCAATTTTGCAAAAGTGAAAGCAGTCGTTCAAAGGGAAAACGAAAGCCCAGCCGGTTTCTTAGAGTGCCTCTATGAGGCATACCGTCAGTACACCCCTATTGACCCTGAGGCGGACCTCCACCGGTCTGCTGTGGTACTCTCATTCATTAATCAGGCAGCTCCAGACATTAGGAGAAAACTCAATAAACAGGAAAACTTAGGGAAGATGACTATAAGGGAAATGCTGCAGGTAGCAGAAAAGGTCTTTACCGCTAGGGAAACTCCAGAAGAAAGGGAGGAAAGACAGAGAAAGGAAGACAGGGAGGCCCAGGAGAAATTGAGAAAGGAGGACCGGGAGTTCCAGGCTAAGGAAAACCGAAAGCAACAGAGAGAAATGGCTCGTATTTTCCTAGCGGGTGTCCGGGACCAACCCAGGGGAGGGGGCCACGCCAGGACCCTGGATAAGGAACACTGTTTTTACTGTAAGGAAACGGGGCATTGGAAGAGAGAATGTCCTAAGTTAAAGGGAAGAAGAGGGTTTGGAAGGAGACCGGGGGAAAACAGGGAAAGGGAACGAGCAGTAGAGCAGGCCAGAGTCCTCCTAGCCGGAGAAGAGGACTGAAGGAGACGGGGCTCAGACCCCCTCCCCGAGTCCTGGGTAACAATGCATGTGGAGGGGAAGCCGATGGGGTTCATGGTGGATACCGGCGCCCAATATTCGGTTTTAAACAAGGCACATGGACCTTTGAACAAGGCACGAACAAGTGTTGTTCAGGGGGCCACCGGTACGCAGTTATGTACATGGACTACCAAAAGAAAGGTGAACTTAGGAAAACACCAGGTCACACACTCCTTCTTGGTCGTCCCTGAGAGCCCCGCTCCCCTGCTCGGACGGGACCTACTCACCAAAATAGGGGCCCATATCCATTTTGAACCAGATGGAATAATTGTGACTGATCGAGAAGGGAGCCCGATTCATGTCTTGTCCCTATCATTGGCTGACGAGCATCGTCTGTTTGAGAGTCAACAGGAACCAGGAGGGGACATGACTCATTGGGTAAAAAGATTTCCCACGGCCTGGGCGGAGACTGCGGGAACCGGCCTCGCCAAACACCTCCCGCCCGTAGTTATACAATTGAAGGCTTCTGCTCTCCCCATTCGGGTGAAACAGTATCCTATGCCTGAGGAGGCCCGAAGAGGCATAGCCCCTCATATCCACAGGCTAATAAAGGAAGGAGTACTGCGACCTTGTCAGTCTGCCTGGAATACTCCTCTGCTCCCCGTCCGAAAGCCGGGAAGCGGGGACTATAGGTCTGTGCAAGACCTACGAAAGGTAAACGAGCGGACGGAGGACATTCATCCCACCGTTCCGAATCCCTATACCTTGCTCAGCCACCTACCCCCCTCGCAAGTATGGTATACAACCCTTGATTTGAAAGATGCTTTCTTCAGCATTCCATTGTCAGAAATTAGTCAGCCGCTATTTGCTTTCGAATGGCAAGAAGATGGGGGCCAATCTCGACAGCTCACTTGGACCAGACTGCCGCAAGGATTTAAAAACTCTCCCACCCTGTTTAATGAGGCCCTGAGCCAGGACCTGGAACCTTTTCGTCGGAGCCACCCACGAGTCACTCTATTACAGTATGTTGATGACTTACTGTTAGCGGCAGAAACCCGAGAGGAGTGCATCAAGGCTACTGAACACCTGCTAACGGAATTAGGTGAGCTGGGGTATCGGGCAAGTGCCAAGAAAACTCACATCTGTAAAAGGTCAGTGACATATTTGGGTTATCGGATTGCAGATGGGGCAAGATGGCTGACTGATGCCATGAAACAGACTATTCTGGCTATCCCATCCCCGACATCCACTAGGGGGGTGAGAGAATTCCTGGGCTCCGCGGGGTTCTGTAGACTCTGGATTCCAGGATTTGCGGAAATAGCCAGACCCCTATATGAGGCCACCAAAGAAGCTCCAGATTGGAGTTGGGGAGAGAGAGAACAACAGGCCTTTGAGCAGCTAAAAGACGCTCTTTTGCAGGCCCCTGCCTTAGCCTTGCCAGATCCTACAAGACCATTCACTCTGTTTGTAGATGAGAAAAAGGGGGTAGCCAAAGGAGTCTTGACCCAACAGCTAGGTCCCTGGAAGAGACCAGTGGCATACTTTTCCAAGAAATTAGATGCAGTAGCGGCAGGATGGCCCCCCTGCCTCCGCATCATAGCGGCCATTGCCGTGCTGGTGAGAGAAGCCGATAAACTAACCTTTGGACAGGCCCTCTGGGTAACGGCCCCTCACCCGGTGGAGGGAATCCTTAAACAACCCCCTGGGAAATGGATGACGAATGCCAGGCTCACCCACTACCAGGGGCTCTTGTTGGATTCCCCTCGGATCACATTCACAGATCCCGTAATCCTGAACCCTGCCACCTTGTTGCCTAACCCGGAACTGCAGACACCTGTCCATAACTGCAAAGAATTCCTCTCCGAAGTTACACAGGTACGGGCTGACCTAAAGGATACCCCCCTGTCCGCCTGCAAATTAAACTGGTACACGGATGGAAGCAGTTTTTTCCAAGATGGAGCCCGAAGGGCAGGGGCAGCTGTAGTCGACCAAGAAGGAAATACGGTATGGAGCAGCGCCCTCCCACCCAGAACATCAGCCCAAAAAGCGGAATTAATTGCCTTGGCAGAGGCCCTGGAGAGGGCAAAAGAAAAGTGAGTCAATATCTACACCGATAGCCGCTATGCTTTCGGTACCATCCATGTCCACGGGGCCATCTATCGCGAAAGAGGATTCCGCACAGCAGAAGGAAAACATCTAAAGAACCTAGCCAAAGTCCAGCGTCTATTAATGGCAGTGGAAAAACCAAAGGCAGTGGCAGTGATGTATGTCCCAGGCCACCAGTCTGCCAAGACGCCGGAAGCTGTCGGTAACAACAGAGCAGATCAAGAAGCAAAGAGAGTAGCAATGGTGAGTCCTCCCATGGAGACAGGGCAACCTTCCACGGTTGCGGCGATAGACGTGCCGGTCCCAGAGCTCCCTCCGCTACCCCCCCGACCAGAATACTCCACAGAGGATTTCACTTGGATGAGAGCCCACTCCCCCTTTAGAGAAGGGGAAGACGGATGGAAAAGCGACTTGGAAGGCAAGTTAATTCTGCCTGAAAAACTCGGACGATTCCTGTTGGCTAACTTACATAAGTCCACCCATTTGGGGCGGAGAAAATTACTAGACTTGTTGACATCTGCGCAGCTCCGATTTCCGAACCAGACCATAACAGTCCGCCAAATTGTGGAAGATTGTGCCAGCTGCACAATCATGAAACCAGGACGAAGGGAGGGGCACCATACAGGTACTCGGGAACGGGGGAGGGCTCCGGAAAGAAGTTGAAAAGTGGATTTTACTGAGGTAAAACCGGGAAAGTTTGGGTACAAATATTTGCTGGTATTCATAGATACCTTTTCAGGCTGGGTGGAGGCTTTTCCTACAAAGAAGGAGACGAGTCAGGTAGTGGCAAAGGCTTTGCTAGAGGAAATCATACCCAGATATGGGGTGCCCGAGGCAATTGGGTCAGATAACGGTCCGGCTTTTGTTAGTAAAGTCCTGCAGGGACTAGCCCAGACTATGGGGGCCAATTGGAAGCTACATTGTGAATATAACCCCCAGAGCTCAGGGCAAGTAGAAAGGATGAATAGGACACTAAAGGAGACTTTAGCCAAATTGGCCCTGGAGACTGGCGGTGATTGGGTGACGCTCCTTCCCTTGGCCATCTTCCGAGTCCGGAACTCCCCCTATGTCCATGGGCTAACTCCCTTTGAGATCCTGTATGGGGCTCCACCCCCCATCATTCAGAGGACCTTAAGCCCAGAACTAGGTGATCTGGCCCCAAATTACCTGACCATGTTGCAGGCTTTAGCTAAAGTGCAACAACGGATTTGGCCCTTAATTCAAGCATACCACGCTGTTAAGAGGGACCCGGCTCCGGAACATGGCATAGTCCCAGGTGACATGGTATGGGTTAAAAGGCATCAGTCCAAAACCCTAGAGCCTAGATGGAAAGGACCTTATGTTGTACTGTTTACTACCCCTACCGCCCTCAAGGTCGACGGGATTGCAGCATGGGTACACCATTCCCATGTAAGACGGGCTCACCCTCCAGAGAAAAAACAGGAAAATTGGTCCGCACGGAAGCATCCAACAAACCCACTCAAGCTCCGGCTGATACGGGATGCTCCGAAAAACGAGAACACTCCAGATGCTCCGCAGCCCTCCTAGAATGGGATTATCACCTGGGTCCACTACACCCACATCAGACCGGCAGATCCGGTAGCTATGAAGAAAGGCTTCCTGCCAACAAGAAGGGTGTCCCACCACAAGGAAAATTTTTTCAAACTCAAACTTCATACTGGACCTCGGTAACTTTATTCCTTTTTCTAACCCTGTCCACCACTTGCTGGGGGCATACAAATCCACATCAACCTTTTAACCTGACCTGGATGATTGTAGATGTGTCCACAGGAGACATTCTTAACCAGACCTCCAAGGTGACCCCTCCCAGCACCTGGTTCCCAAAATTATACTTTGACTTAAGGGCCTTATTCACTGGCAGGGGACAATGGGATTTGCGCCAAAGTTACTTCTATGTCTGCCCCGCTCCCCAACCCAACCACAGAAAAAAATGTGGAGGAATCGCAGACTATTATTGTAAGTCATGGGGTTGTGAGAGCTCAGGGGATATATGGTGGCCACCCCCCGAACAGGGGGACCTTATTCAATTAAGTAGAGTCTCTCAATCTGGCATTACATACCACCAACCTAGACCTATAAATAAGGGATGCCCAACTCCCCCCAATTGTAATCCCATTATGATAAATTTCACTGATTTAGGAAAAAAGGCAACGAATTGGGAATTGGGTAAATCCTGGGGAGTCAGACTCTACAAAACAAATCATCCAGGAGCCCTTTTTACTTTGCGGCGTGTGCAACAACCAGTCTCTACTCTAACAATAGGCCCTAATAAGGTACTTAGGCCACCCTATGTAAAGCCACCTCCCCAACCTCCCACAGCTCATCACCTTCCCTCAACCATAGCCCGGGCTAATGTTACAACTCCAAGACCATCAGAAACCAGCCCTCCCCTGGTGAGGCCCAGTCTCATGACCGCATCTAAAGACCCCCTCTGGGAGCTAGTGGGTGCTGCCTTCCTGACGTTAAACCACACCAACCCTAACATGACTAACTCCTGTTGGTTATGTTATGATGTGAGGCCCCCATTCTATGAGGCAATAGGGCTAAACACCACTCACGATACCTCATGTGAAGAAAACCCTACTCAATGTTCCTGGGGGGACCGTAAGAGAGGTCTGACCATACAGCAGGTAAGCGGACAAGGAACCTGCTTAGGAAAAGTGCCAAAGAACAGACGGGACTTATGTACTGTTATTAACGCCAGTTCTACCTGGGAAAATGCTATTAAATGGGTAATTCCAAAGGACAATGGGTGGTGGCTATGCTCGCGGTCTGGACTCACCCCGTGCCTATCAACTAAGGTGTTTAACAGCTCTAAAGAATTCTGTGTTATAGTGACTGTGCTGCCCCGCATCCTCTATCATTCGGAAGAGAGTCTATATTCATACTGGAATACAAAAATGGTTGAAAAAAGGAAAAAGAGAGAACCTATTTCCACAGTAACTATTGCTACCCTACTCAGCCTAGGGTTAGCGGGAGCAGGAACCGGCATAGCTTCTTTGGCCACCCAGCAGAAAGGGATGTCTTCGCTGCGTGCAGCCATAGACGAAGATATAGAGAGAATAGAAACCTCCATTAGCCACCTAGAAAAATCCCTCACTTCAATGTCTGAGGTAGTACTTCAAAACCGACGAGGTCTGGACTTGTTGTTCCTCCAAAAGGGGGGAGTATGTGTTGCTCTAGGAAGAATGTTGTTTTTACTCTGACCATACCGGAGTTGTTCGTGACTCCATGTCTAAACTTCGAAAGAGCCTGGAACAAAGAAAACGAGAAAGAGAGGCCGGGGAAAGCTGGTTCGAGTCTTGGTTTAACCAGTCCCCATGGTTGGCTACCCTTTTATCTGCATTGGCAGGGCCAATAATAATCAACCTATTACTTGTTACCATAGGACCCTGGATTCTAAACCGACTTATGACTTTTGTCAAAAGTCGAATTAATACTATCCAACTTCTGGTCCTCCGCCAACAATATCAGGCTCTTCATCCCCTTGAGAATGATTCCTCAATTTAGGCTGTAAGAAAAGGGGGGAATGAAAGGAATAGGAGGTCTCAGCGGGCCCCAACCCCCTTGTTGGAGAAACCAGTACCAAACATCCCATGTAGATAAGATAAGCAATGCGGCAGGGCTCAGTTAGGGCATATAGAATGTGGGGAATGTGAGTGGGGGGTACATGCAAGATGTGAAGTACGTGCAAGATGTGAGGTACGCGCAAGATGTGCTCTGCCTGCTTGCCCAATGTTGATAACGAAAATATGCATGCCACCGCAGTCTATATAAGATTTCCCCTAAAGAGGCTCAGGGTCGTGTTTTCCTAACCGGTCCTGCGTGTCCGTGTGGGAGCTCGACCCTGGCTAGCCAGCCCAATAAACTCTGCTTTGTTGATTGCATTCTCGCCTGGCTCTCTGTCTCTCGGGGGAATAGGATTCCGGGTCCTAACACTTTCACATGCTAACTCAAATCTCAAGGAGAAACAACGTGCCGGAACCTCCTGCTTCAGACCTTGATCTCCTGCAAGAGATAGAGTGATTCTTCCATTCTCTCCAATGAGGCTTTCTTGTACAAAGTTCGTGTTCCTCCACAATGAAAATGCTGAGAGGTAGGTAGTATTCCTTTAACCAGCTATCTCCTTTCACAATGCTAAGCAAAGTGCTAGACCTGCTTGCTTCTGACATGAATGTTTCTCTTACAAGAGCTCCAGTACTTCTTCCTTTCACTTGTAGGGGCGACCTAGCAGAAATGTAATTTTTTCACCCATGAAAACGATGAGACAGGCAGTATTCCTTTAAACAGTTAACTCAATTCACTATCCTAAATAAGGGGCCACAAACTCTTGCTTCTACCATTAATGATTGTCTTACAAGTGCTCCAGCACTTCTTCCTTTCAGTTGCATAGAGCCATTTAGCACAAAGTTGATTTTCTTCACAGAAGAAAACAATGAGAGACAGGCAGTATTTCTTTCTTCAGCTCACTCAAATCACAATACTAAACCAGGCCCTAGGCCCTCTTGCTTCTCACATTAATGATACTCTTGCAAGAGTTGCAGTGCTTCTTCCATTCTTTTGAGGGTCGATTTACCACAGAGCTGATGTTCTTCACCCATGAAAACACTGAGTTAGGCAGTATGCCTTTGCACAGTTAACTCTGTTCACCACGGTAGACAAGGTGCTGGACCCTCTTGCTTCTAACATTAAGGATTGTCTGTCCACTGCTACAGTGCTTCTTCCATTCACTTTAAAGGGGCGATTTTATACAAACCTGATGTACTCCACACGTTGAAACGCTGACAGATAGGCAGTTCTGCTATCACACACTTATGTAATTCCCCCTTGTAAACAATGTGCTAAGTTGTCTTGTTTGTAACATTAATGATTCCCTTACAAGGGAAGCAGTGCTTCTTCCTTCCACTTGAAAAGGGCTATTTTTCACATTGATAATGTTCTTCACACTTTAAAAGTCTGAGAGATAGGCAGTATTCCTTTAAAAAGTGAACTCTATTATCACTGCTAAACAAACTGCTAGAGTCTCTTGCTGCTGCTCTTCATGGTTTTGCTCCATGACAAACTGCCCTTGTTCAATTCACCTACATGCAGCTATTTGGCACAATGCTGATGCACCTCACCCATTCAAAAACTCAGTAGTAGGCAGGATTCCACTAAACTGGTAACTCACTTTTTCTAGGGAAACAAGGTGCAAGGCATTCCTGCCTCTCACACATCGTGTAGTGCCAGGAGATACAAGTGTTTGCCTATTTCCTATGAAGCAGGTATGTGTCAAAGAGTAGCTGGTTCTGCACTTCAAAGGCTATCATTTCACAAGCATTCCTTTCACATGCTAACTCAAATCTCAAGGAGAAACAACGTGCAAAACCTCCTGCTTCAGACCTTGATCTCCTGCAAGAGATAGAGTGATTCTTCCATTCTCTCGAATGGGGCTTACTTGTACAAAGTTCGTGTTCCTCCACAATGAAAATGATGAGAGGTAGGTAGTATTCCTTTAACCTGCTATCTCCATTCACAATGCTAAGCAAAGTGCTAGACCTGCTTGCTTCTGACATGAATACTTCTCTTATAATAGCTCCAGTACTTCTTCCTTTCACTTGTAGGGGCGACCTAGCACAAATGTGATTTTTTTCACCCATGAAAACGATGAGACAGGCAGTATTCCTTTAAACAGTTAACTCAATTCACTATGCTAAATAAGGGGCCACACCCTCTTGCTGCTACCATTAATGATTCTCTTACAAGTGCTCCAGCACTTCCTCCTTTCACTTGCATAGAGCCATTTAGCACAAAGTTGATTTTCCTCACACAAGAAAACAATGAGAGACAGGCAGTATTTCTTTCTTCAGCTCACTCAAATCACAATACTAAACCAGGCCCTAGGCCCTCTTGCTTCTCACATTAATGATACTATTGGAAGAGTTGCAGTGCTTCTTCCATTCTCTTGTGAGGGTCGATTTACCACAGAGCTGATGTTCTTCACCCATGAAAACACTGAGTTAGGCAGTATTTCTTTGCACAGTTAACTCTGTTCACCACGGTAGACAAGGTGATGGACCCTCTTGCTTCTAACATTAAGGATTGTCTGTCCACTGCTACAGTGCTTCTTCCGTTCACTTTAAAGGGGCGATTTTATACAAAGCTGATGTACTCCACACGTTAAAGCGCTGACAAATAGGCAGTTCTGCTATCACACACTTATGTAATTCCCCTTGTAAACAATGTGCTAAGTTGTCTTGTTTGTAATATTAATGGTTCCGTTACAAGGGAAGCAGTGCTTCTTCCTTCCACTTGAAAAGGGCTATTTTTCACAATGATAATGATCTTCACACTTTAAAAGTCTGAGAGATAGGCAGTATTGCTTTAAAAAGTGAACTCTATTCTCACTGCTAAACAAAGTGCTAGAGCCTCTTGCTGCTGCTCTTCATGGTTTTGCTCCATGACAAACTGCCCTTGTTCAATTCACCTACATGCAGCTATTTGGCACAATGCTGATGCACCTCACCCATTCAAAAACTCAGTAGTAGGCAGGATTCCACTCAACTGGTAACTCACTTTTCCTAGGGAAACAAGGTGCAAGGCATTCTTGCCTCTCACACATCGTGTAGTGCCATGAGATACAATTGTTTCCCTATTTCGTATGAAGCGGGTCTTGTCAAAGAGTAGCTGGTTCTGCACTTCAAAGGCTATCATTTCACAAGCCTTTCGTTCACATGCTAACTCAAATCAATGTGCAAGAACCTCCTGCTTCAGACCTTGATTATCCTGCAAGAGATAGAGTGATTCTTCCATTCTCTCGAATGGGGCTTTCTTGTACAAAGTTCGTGTTCCTCCAGAATGAAAATGCTGAGAGGTAGGTAGTATTCCTTTAACCAGCTATCTCCATTCACAATGCTAAGCAAAGTGCTAGACTTGCTTGCTTCTGACATGAATGGTTCTCTTACAAGAGCTCCAGTACTTCTCCCTTTCACTTGTAGCGGGGACCTAGCACAAATGTGATTTTTTTCACCCATGAAAACGATGTGACAGGCAGTATTCATTTAAACAGTTAACTCAATTCACTATGCTAAATAAGGGGCCACACCCTCTTGCTTCTACCATTAATGATTCTCTTACAAGTGCTCCAGCACTTCTTCCTTTCACTTGCATAGAGCCATTTAGCACAAAGTTGATTTTGCTCACACAAGAAAACAATGAGAGATAGGCAGTATTAATTTCTTCAGCTCACCCAAATGACAATACTAAACCAGGCCCTAGGCCTTCTTTCTTCTCACATTAATGATTCTCTTGCAAGAGTTGCAGTGCTTCTTCCATTCTTTTGTGAGGCTCGATGTACCACAGAGCTGATGTTCTTCACCCATGAAAACACTGAGTTAGGCAGTATTCCTTTGCACAGTTAACTCTGTTTACCACGGTAAACAAGGTGCTAGATCCTCTGGCTTCTAACGTTAAGGATTGTCTTTCAACTCCTACAGTGCTTCTTCCATTCACTTTCTGTTTTACAGAAAGTTGATGTTCTTCACACATTAACACGCTGACAGATAGGCACTATTGCTTTCGCACACTAATGTAATTCTCCCTTTTTAACAATGTGTTAAGTTGTCTTGTTTGCAGCATTAATGGTTCTCTTACAAGGGCTACAGTGTTTCTTCCTTGCACTTTAAATGCATTATTGGGCACAGAGTAATATTCAACACGCATGAAAACACTGAGTGATAGGCAGTATTCGTTTAAACAAGTACCACCATTATCCTTGGAAAACACGGTGCTTGACCCTCCTGCTTCTAACATTCACAATTCTCTTAAAGGAGATGCCGTGCTTCATCCATCCACTACTAAGATGAGATTTAGCACAAAATTGATGTTCCTCACCCATGAAAACAATGAGACTTAGGCAGTATTCCTTTCAACAGGTAACTGAATTCCCAATTTTAAAGGAGGTGCCAGATCCTCTTGCTAATAAAATGAAAGATTCTCTTCCAATATCTACAATGTATCTTCCTTTCACTTGTGGGGGCAATTTAGCACCAAGTTGATGTTTGTCTCCCATGAAATCATTGAGAGGTAGGCAGTATTCCTTTGCACAGTTAACTCTGTTCACCACGGTAAACAAGGTGTTAGACCCTCTTGCTTCTAACATTGAGGATTGTCTGTATACTGCTACAGTGCTTCTTCCATTCACTTTAAAGGGGCGATTTTATAGAAAGCCGATGTTCCCCACACGTTAAAACGCTGACAGATAGGCAGTTCTGCTATCACACACTTATGTAATTCCCCCTTGTAAACAATGTGCTAAGTTGTCTTGTTTGTAACATTAATGGTTCCCTTACAAGGGAAGCAGTGCTTCTTCCTTCCACTTGAAAAGGGCTATTTTTCACAATGATAATGTTCTTCACACTTTAAAAGTCTGAGAGATAGGCAGTATTCCTTTAAAAAGTGAACTCTATTCTCACTGCTAAACAAAGTGCTAGAGCCTCTTGCTGCTGCTCTTCATGGTTTTGCTCCATGACAAACTGCCCTTGTTCAATTCACCTACATGCAGCTATTTGGCACAATGCTGATGCACCTCACCCATTCAAAAACTAAGTAGGAGGCAGGAATCCAGTCAACAGGTAACTCACTTCTAGGGAATCAAGGTGCAAGACATTCCTGCCTCTCACACATCGTGTAGTGCCAGGAGATACAAGTGTTTGCCTATTTGCTATGAAGCAGGTATGTGTCAAAGAGTAGCTGGTTCTGCACTTCAAAGGCTATCATTTCACAAGCATTCCTTTCACAGGCTAACTCAAATCTCAAGGAGAAACAACGTGCCGGAACCTCCTGCTTCAGACCTTGATCTCCTGCAAGAGATAGAGTGATTCTTCCATTCTCTCGAATGGGGCTTTCTTGTACAATGTTCGTGTTCCTCCACAATGAAAATGCTGAGAGGTAGGTAGTATTCCTTTAACCAGCTATCTCCATTCACAATGCTAAGCAAAGTGCTAGACCTGCTTGCTTCTGACATGAATGGTTCTCTTACAAGAGCTGCAGTACTTCTTCCTTTCACTTGTAGGGGCGACCTAGCACAAATGTGATTTTTTTCACCCATGAAAACGATGTGACAGGCAGTATTCCTTTAAACAGTTAACTCAATTCACTATGCTAAATAAGGGGCCACACCCTCTTGCTTCTACCATTAATGATTGTCTTACAAGTGCTCCAGCACTTCTTCCTTTCACTTGCATAGAGCCATTTAGTACAAAGTTGATTTTCCTCACACAAGAAAACAATGAGAGACAGGCAGTATTTCTTTCTTCAGCTCACTCAAATCACAATACTAAACCAGGCCCTAGGCCGTCTTGCTTCTCACATTAATGATACTCTTGCAAGAGTTGCAGTGCTTCTTCCATTCTCTTGTGAGGGTCGATTTACCACAGAGCTGATGTTCTTCACCCATGAAAACACTGAGTTAGGCAGTATTTCTTTGCACAGTTAACTCTGTTCACCACGGTAGACAAGGTGCTGGACCCTCTTGCTTCTAACATTAAGGATTGTCTGTCCACTGCTACAGTGCTTCTTCCATTCACTTTAAAGGGGCGATTTTATACAAAGCTGATGTACTCCACACGTTAAAACGCTGACAGATAGGCAGTTCTGCTATCACACACTTATGTAATTCCCCCTTGTAAACAATGTGCTAAGTTGTCTTGTTTGTAACATTAATGGTTCCCTTACAAGGGAAGCAGTGCTTCTTCCTTCCACTTGAAAAGGGCTATTTTTCACAATGATAATGTTCTTCACACTTTAAAAGTCTGAGAGATAGGCAGTATTCCTTTAAAAAGTGAACTCTATTCTCACTGCTAAACAAAGTGCTAGAGCCTCTTGCTGCTGCTCTTCATGGTTTTGCTCCATGACAAACTGCCCTTGTTCAATTCACCTACATGCAGCTATTTGGCACAATGCTGATGCACCTCACCCATTCAAAAACTCAGTAGTAGGCAGGATTCCACTCAACTGGTAACTCACTTTTTCTAGGGAAACAAGGTGCAAGGCATTCCTGCCTCTCACACATCGTGTAGTGCCATGAGATACAATTGTTTGCCTATTTCGTATGAAGCGGGTCTTGTCAAAGAGTAGCTGGTTCTGCACTTCAAAGGCTATCATTTCACAAGCCTTTCGTTCACATGCTAACTCAAATCTCAAAGAGAATCAATGGGCAAGAACCTCCTGCTTCAGACCTTGATTATCCTGCAAGAGATAGAGTGATTCTTCCATTCTCTCGGATGGGGCTTTCTCGTACAAAGTGTGTGTTCCTCCAGAATGAAAATGCTGGGAGGTAGGTAGTATTACCTTTACCAGTTATCTCCATTCACAAAGCTAAACAAACTGCTAGACCTGCTTCCTTCTAACATTAAAGCTTCTCCTCCAAGCTTGCTTCTAACATTAAAGCTTCTCCTCCAAGAGCTCCAGCACTTCTTCCTTTCACTTGCATAGAGCCATTTAGCACAAAGTTGATTTTCCTCACAGAAGAAAACAATGAGAGACAGGCAGTATTCCTGTCTTCAGCTCACCCAATTGACAATAGTAAACCAGGCCCTAGGCCGTCTTGCTTCGCACATTAATGATTCTCTTGCAACAGTTGCAGTGCTTCTTCCATTCTCTTGTGAGGGTCGATTTACCACAGAGCTGATGTTCTTCACCCATGAAAACACTGAGTTAGGCAGTATTCCTTTGCACAGTTAACTCTGTTCACCACGGTAGACAAGGTGCTGGACCCTCTTGCTTCTAACATTAAGGATTGTCTGTCCACTGCTACAGTGCTTCTTCCATTCACTTTAAAGGGGCTGTTTTACAGAAAGTTGATGTTCTTCACACTTTAACACGCTGACAGATAGGCACTATTGCTTTCGCACACTAATGTAATTCCCCCTTGTTAACAATGTGCTAAGTTGTCTTGTTTGCAACATTAATGGTTCTCTTACAAGGGCTACAGTGTTTCTTCCTTGCACTTTAAATGCATTATTGGGCACAGAGTAATATTCAACACGCATGAAAACACTGAGTGATAGGCAGTATTCCTTTAAACAAGTATCACCATTCTCCTTGGAAAACACGGTGCTTGACCCTCCTGCTTCTAACATTCACAATTCTCTTAAAGGAGATGCCGTGCTTCATCCATCCACTACTAAGATGAGATTTAGCACAAAATTGATGTTCCTCACCCATGAAAACAATGAGACTTAGGCAGTATTCCTTTCAACAGGTAACTGAATTCCCAATTTTAAAGAACGTGCCAGATCCTCTTGCTAATAAAATGAAAGATTCTCTTCCAATATCTACAGTGTATCTTCCTTTCACTTGTGGGGGCAATTTAGCACCAAGTTGATGTTTCTCTCCCATGAAATCATTGAGAGGTAGGCAGTATTCCTTTGCACAGTTAACTCTGTTCACCACAGTAAACAAGGTGTTAGACCCTCTTGCTTCTAACATTAAGGATTGTCTGTCCACTGCTACAGTGCTTCTTCCATTCACTTTAAAGGGGCGATTTTATACAAAGCCGATGTTCCCCACACGTTAAAACGCTGACAGATAGGCAGTTCTGCTATCACACACTTATGTAATTCCCCCTTGTAAACAATGTGCTAAGTTGTCTTGTTTGTAACATTAATGGTTCCCTTACAAGGGAAGCAGTGCTTCTTCCTTCCACTTGAAAAGGGCTATTTTTCACAATGATAATGTTCTTCACACTTTAAAAGTCTGAGTGATAGGCAGTATTCCTTTAAAAAGTGAACTCTATTCTCACTGATAAACAAAGTGCTAGAGCCTCTTGCTGCTGCTCTTCATGGTTTTGCTCCATGACAAACTGCCCTTGTTCAATTCACCTACATGCAGCTATTTGGCCCAATGCTGATGCACCTCATCCATTCAAAAACTCAGTAGTAGGCAGGATTCCAGTCAACTGGTAACTCAATTCTAGGGAATCAAGGTGCAAGACATTCCTGCCTCTCACACATCGTGTAGTGCCAGGAGATACAAGTGTTTGCCTATTTGCTATGAAGCACGTATGTGTCAAAGAGTAGCTGGTTCTGCACTTCAAAGGCTATCATTTCACAAGCATTCCTTTTGAAAGGAATAGGAGGTCTCAGCGGGCCCCAACCCCCTTGTTGGAGAAACCAGTACCAAACATCCCATGTAGATAAGATAAGCAATGCGGTAGGGCTCAGTTAGGGCATATAGAATGTGATGAATGTGAGTGGGGGGTACATGCAAGATGTGAAGTACGTGCAAGATGTGAGGTACGCGCAAGATGTGCTCTGCCTGCTTGCCCAATGTTGATAACGAAAATATGCATGCCACCGCAGTCTATATAAGATTTCCCCTAAAGAGGCTGAGGGTCGTGTTTTCCTAACCGGTCCTGCGTGTCCGTGTGGGAGCTCGACCCTGGCTAGCCAGCCCAATAAACTCTGCTTTGTTGATTGTATTCTCGCCTGGCTCTCTGTCTCTCGGGGGAATAGGATTCCGGGTCCTAACATTTGGAGGTCCCACCGAGATTTCATTTTCTCGAGAGACAGAACCTGCCTGTGAGAAAGCAGGGGCGATCCCAAGTCCTAGGCGTTGGGAGGGGATCCCAGACCCTCATTTGGAGGAACTTGAGTGTTCCATTTGGGCCGCGGCGGGGATTCGGCCAATCCCCAGGGAGATTCATTCTGGGAATCTCGCAAGGAGGACCACAGGGTCCTATTGGGAGAGGCTTTCCTCTCATTTGGGCTCGAGCATTTTAGGAACCCTGGCGCCAGGTGAAGAACTAATTGAGCTAGTCGAACAACCACCCGTCAAGTGGACCCCTTTCGGCCTGATATCCCAGTTGGACGGTGAGGAGGTTGAATGGGGTGCGCACCAGTGTGAGAGAAGGACCGGTCCGAGCGAGTGCTGGAGAGTGTTGTGTGTGTGTGGAATTATTGTTGCCTTTACCCTTTTTGTTCTATCTCTCTTGGTGTTTGACTCTCCTTCCACAATGGGACAGGGACAAACAACCCCAAAGTCTCTGATCCTTTCTCACTTTCCAGAAGTTAAAGAAAGGGCCTTAAATGCGGGTCTGGTCATCAAGAAAGGTAAGTTCGACACCTTTTGTTCTGCAGAGTGGCCCACCTTTGGAGTCGGGTGGCCCATTCAAGGTTCCCTCTCCCTAGACCTGATCACTAAGGTTAAAGCAGTCATTTTTCAGCCAGACAATCGAGGCCATCCAGACCAAGTTCCTTACATTTTGGTTTGGGAGGATCTGGTGAGGAACCCTCCCCCTTGGTTAACAGTTTTTCTGACCCACCCCTCCAGTTCGGCCCCCGGGGCTAAAACCCCAGTCACGCCCGCCTTGGTCATAAAGGAGGAGGAAAAACTTCCTCTTCCCACCTTGACCGGTCCTCAAATTAGGGCATCTCCTTCACCATCTCTGGTCTTACCAGAGAGTTCCCCCCTTTACCCATCCCTCGCAGGGGCAGAGGAAGATCGGCCGCCTCAATACGTGACTCCCCCTGGCCAAGCCAGTGCCCCGGAGGAGGAAATTTCCTCATCCTCCTCAACAGGACTGGCAGCAGGAGGAGGAATGGGTCGAAGACTTCGCCCCCGAGGGATCCGGGAAAGGGAGGGGGAAGACGGGCCCCCCTCATCAACACAGGGGGAGGAAACTGTCCCTACACTTCCAGTCCAGATGGTGGGCCAAGGGGGACCGGGAGGAGGGCAACAGTTTCAGTACTGGCCCTTCTCCTCCAGTGATCTATATAACTGGAGGACGCAGAACCCGCCCTTTTCTGAAGACCCCAAGTGTCTCATAGATCTCCTGGAGTCCATCATGCATACACACCGTCCCACTTGGGATGACTGTCATCAGCTGCTCAATACTCTTTTTACGACGGAGGAACGAGAGCGCATCCTCAACGAAGCGAGGAAGAACGTCTTGGGGGATAATGGGAGACCCACAACTCTCCAACCGGCCATAGACGAGGCTTTTCCCCTACGCCGCCCTAATTGGGATTTCGGGACCGCAGAAGATAGGGAGCGTCTTCGGATCTACTGCCAGACTCTTATGGCCGGTCTCCGAGCGGCCGCCAGAAGGCCCACCAATTTTGCAAAAGTGAAAGCAGTCGTTCAAAGGGAAAACGAAAGCCCAGCCGGTTTCTTAGAGTGCCTCTATGAGGCATACCGTCAGTACACCCCTATTGACCCTGAGGCGGACCTCCACCGGTCTGCTGTGGTACTCTCATTCATTAATCAGGCAGCTCCAGACATTAGGAGAAAACTCAATAAACAGGAAAACTTAGGGAAGATGACTATAAGGGAAATGCTGCAGGTAGCAGAAAAGGTCTTTACCGCTAGGGAAACTCCAGAAGAAAGGGAGGAAAGACAGAGAAAGGAAGACAGGGAGGCCCAGGAGAAATTGAGAAAGGAGGACCGGGAGTTCCAGGCTAAGGAAAACCGAAAGCAACAGAGAGAAATGGCTCGTATTTTCCTAGCGGGTGTCCGGGACCAACCCAGGGGAGGGGGCCACGCCAGGACCCTGGATAAGGAACACTGTTTTTACTGTAAGGAAACGGGGCATTGGAAGAGAGAATGTCCTAAGTTAAAGGGAAGAAGAGGGTTTGGAAGGAGACCGGGGGAAAACAGGGAAAGGGAACGAGCAGTAGAGCAGGCCAGAGTCCTCCTAGCCGGAGAAGAGGACTGAAGGAGACGGGGCTCAGACCCCCTCCCCGAGTCCTGGGTAACAATGCATGTGGAGGGGAAGCCGATGGGGTTCATGGTGGATACCGGCGCCCAATATTCGGTTTTAAACAAGGCACATGGACCTTTGAACAAGGCACGAACAAGTGTTGTTCAGGGGGCCACCGGTACGCAGTTATGTACATGGACTACCAAAAGAAAGGTGAACTTAGGAAAACACCAGGTCACACACTCCTTCTTGGTCGTCCCTGAGAGCCCCGCTCCCCTGCTCGGACGGGACCTACTCACCAAAATAGGGGCCCATATCCATTTTGAACCAGATGGAATAATTGTGACTGATCGAGAAGGGAGCCCGATTCATGTCTTGTCCCTATCATTGGCTGACGAGCATCGTCTGTTTGAGAGTCAACAGGAACCAGGAGGGGACATGACTCATTGGGTAAAAAGATTTCCCACGGCCTGGGCGGAGACTGCGGGAACCGGCCTCGCCAAACACCTCCCGCCCGTAGTTATACAATTGAAGGCTTCTGCTCTCCCCATTCGGGTGAAACAGTATCCTATGCCTGAGGAGGCCCGAAGAGGCATAGCCCCTCATATCCACAGGCTAATAAAGGAAGGAGTACTGCGACCTTGTCAGTCTGCCTGGAATACTCCTCTGCTCCCCGTCCGAAAGCCGGGAAGCGGGGACTATAGGTCTGTGCAAGACCTACGAAAGGTAAACGAGCGGACGGAGGACATTCATCCCACCGTTCCGAATCCCTATACCTTGCTCAGCCACCTACCCCCCTCGCAAGTATGGTATACAACCCTTGATTTGAAAGATGCTTTCTTCAGCATTCCATTGTCAGAAATTAGTCAGCCGCTATTTGCTTTCGAATGGCAAGAAGATGGGGGCCAATCTCGACAGCTCACTTGGACCAGACTGCCGCAAGGATTTAAAAACTCTCCCACCCTGTTTAATGAGGCCCTGAGCCAGGACCTGGAACCTTTTCGTCGGAGCCACCCACGAGTCACTCTATTACAGTATGTTGATGACTTACTGTTAGCGGCAGAAACCCGAGAGGAGTGCATCAAGGCTACTGAACACCTGCTAACGGAATTAGGTGAGCTGGGGTATCGGGCAAGTGCCAAGAAAACTCACATCTGTAAAAGGTCAGTGACATATTTGGGTTATCGGATTGCAGATGGGGCAAGATGGCTGACTGATGCCATGAAACAGACTATTCTGGCTATCCCATCCCCGACATCCACTAGGGGGGTGAGAGAATTCCTGGGCTCCGCGGGGTTCTGTAGACTCTGGATTCCAGGATTTGCGGAAATAGCCAGACCCCTATATGAGGCCACCAAAGAAGCTCCAGATTGGAGTTGGGGAGAGAGAGAACAACAGGCCTTTGAGCAGCTAAAAGACGCTCTTTTGCAGGCCCCTGCCTTAGCCTTGCCAGATCCTACAAGACCATTCACTCTGTTTGTAGATGAGAAAAAGGGGGTAGCCAAAGGAGTCTTGACCCAACAGCTAGGTCCCTGGAAGAGACCAGTGGCATACTTTTCCAAGAAATTAGATGCAGTAGCGGCAGGATGGCCCCCCTGCCTCCGCATCATAGCGGCCATTGCCGTGCTGGTGAGAGAAGCCGATAAACTAACCTTTGGACAGGCCCTCTGGGTAACGGCCCCTCACCCGGTGGAGGGAATCCTTAAACAACCCCCTGGGAAATGGACGACGAATGCCAGGCTCACCCACTACCAGGGGCTCTTGTTGGATTCCCCTCGGATCACATTCACAGATCCCGTAATCCTGAACCCTGCCACCTTGTTGCCTAACCCGGAACTGCAGACACCTGTCCATAACTGCAAAGAATTCCTCTCCGAAGTTACACAGGTACGGGCTGACCTAAAGGATACCCCCCTGTCCGCCTGCAAATTAAACTGGTACACGGATGGAAGCAGTTTTTTCCAAGATGGAGCCCGAAGGGCAGGGGCAGCTGTAGTCGACCAAGAAGGAAATACGGTATGGAGCAGCGCCCTCCCACCCAGAACATCAGCCCAAAAAGCGGAATTAATTGCCTTGGCAGAGGCCCTGGAGAGGGCAAAAGAAAAGTGAGTCAATATCTACACCGATAGCCGCTATGCTTTCGGTACCATCCATGTCCACGGGGCCATCTATCGCGAAAGAGGATTCCGCACAGCAGAAGGAAAACATCTAAAGAACCTAGCCAAAGTCCAGCGTCTATTAATGGCAGTGGAAAAACCAAAGGCAGTGGCAGTGATGTATGTCCCAGGCCACCAGTCTGCCAAGACGCCGGAAGCTGTCGGTAACAACAGAGCAGATCAAGAAGCAAAGAGAGTAGCAATGGTGAGTCCTCCCATGGAGACAGGGCAACCTTCCACGGTTGCGGCGATAGACGTGCCGGTCCCAGAGCTCCCTCCGCTACCCCCCCGACCAGAATACTCCACAGAGGATTTCACTTGGATGAGAGCCCACTCCCCCTTTAGAGAAGGGGAAGACGGATGGAAAAGCGACTTGGAAGGCAAGTTAATTCTGCCTGAAAAACTCGGACGATTCCTGTTGGCTAACTTACATAAGTCCACCCATTTGGGGCGGAGAAAATTACTAGACTTGTTGACATCTGCGCAGCTCCGATTTCCGAACCAGACCATAACAGTCCGCCAAATTGTGGAAGATTGTGCCAGCTGCACAATCATGAAACCAGGACGAAGGGAGGGGCACCATACAGGTACTCGGGAACGGGGGAGGGCTCCGGAAAGAAGTTGAAAAGTGGATTTTACTGAGGTAAAACCGGGAAAGTTTGGGTACAAATATTTGCTGGTATTCATAGATACCTTTTCAGGCTGGGTGGAGGCTTTTCCTACAAAGAAGGAGACGAGTCAGGTAGTGGCAAAGGCTTTGCTAGAGGAAATCATACCCAGATATGGGGTGCCCGAGGCAATTGGGTCAGATAACGGTCCGGCTTTTGTTAGTAAAGTCCTGCAGGGACTAGCCCAGACTATGGGGGCCAATTGGAAGCTACATTGTGAATATAACCCCCAGAGCTCAGGGCAAGTAGAAAGGATGAATAGGACACTAAAGGAGACTTTAGCCAAATTGGCCCTGGAGACTGGCGGTGATTGGGTGACGCTCCTTCCCTTGGCCATCTTCCGAGTCCGGAACTCCCCCTATGTCCATGGGCTAACTCCCTTTGAGATCCTGTATGGGGCTCCACCCCCCATCATTCAGAGGACCTTAAGCCCAGAACTAGGTGATCTGGCCCCAAATTACCTGACCATGTTGCAGGCTTTAGCTAAAGTGCAACAACGGATTTGGCCCTTAATTCAAGCATACCACGCTGTTAAGAGGGACCCGGCTCCGGAACATGGCATAGTCCCAGGTGACATGGTATGGGTTAAAAGGCATCAGTCCAAAACCCTAGAGCCTAGATGGAAAGGACCTTATGTTGTACTGTTTACTACCCCTACCGCCCTCAAGGTCGACGGGATTGCAGCATGGGTACACCATTCCCATGTAAGACGGGCTCACCCTCCAGAGAAAAAACAGGAAAATTGGTCCGCACGGAAGCATCCAACAAACCCACTCAAGCTCCGGCTGATACGGGATGCTCCGAAAAACGAGAACACTCCAGATGCTCCGCAGCCCTCCTAGAATGGGATTATCACCTGGGTCCACTACACCCACATCAGACCGGCAGATCCGGTAGCTATGAAGAAAGGCTTCCTGCCAACAAGAAGGGTGTCCCACCACAAGGAAAATTTTTTCAAACTCAAACTTCATACTGGACCTCGGTAACTTTATTCCTTTTTCTAACCCTGTCCACCACTTGCTGGGGGCATACAAATCCACATCAACCTTTTAACCTGACCTGGATGATTGTAGATGTGTCCACAGGAGACATTCTTAACCAGACCTCCAAGGTGACCCCTCCCAGCACCTGGTTCCCAAAATTATACTTTGACTTAAGGGCCTTATTCACTGGCAGGGGACAATGGGATTTGCGCCAAAGTTACTTCTATGTCTGCCCCGCTCCCCAACCCAACCACAGAAAAAAATGTGGAGGAATCGCAGACTATTATTGTAAGTCATGGGGTTGTGAGAGCTCAGGGGATATATGGTGGCCACCCCCCGAACAGGGGGACCTTATTCAATTAAGTAGAGTCTCTCAATCTGGCATTACATACCACCAACCTAGACCTATAAATAAGGGATGCCCAACTCCCCCCAATTGTAATCCCATTATGATAAATTTCACTGATTTAGGAAAAAAGGCAACGAATTGGGAATTGGGTAAATCCTGGGGAGTCAGACTCTACAAAACAAATCATCCAGGAGCCCTTTTTACTTTGCGGCGTGTGCAACAACCAGTCTCTACTCTAACAATAGGCCCTAATAAGGTACTTAGGCCACCCTATGTAAAGCCACCTCCCCAACCTCCCACAGCTCATCACCTTCCCTCAACCATAGCCCGGGCTAATGTTACAACTCCAAGACCATCAGAAACCAGCCCTCCCCTGGTGAGGCCCAGTCTCATGACCGCATCTAAAGACCCCCTCTGGGAGCTAGTGGGTGCTGCCTTCCTGACGTTAAACCACACCAACCCTAACATGACTAACTCCTGTTGGTTATGTTATGATGTGAGGCCCCCATTCTATGAGGCAATAGGGCTAAACACCACTCACGATACCTCATGTGAAGAAAACCCTACTCAATGTTCCTGGGGAGACCGTAAGAGAGGTCTGGCCATACAGCAGGTAAGCGGACAAGGAACCTGCTTAGGAAAAGTGCCAAAGAACAGACGGGACTTATGTACTGTTATTAACGCCAGTTCTACCTGGGAAAATGCTATTAAATGGGTAATTCCAAAGGACAATGGGTGGTGGCTATGCTCGCGGTCTGGACTCACCCCGTGCCTATCAACTAAGGTGTTTAACAGCTCTAAAGAATTCTGTGTTATAGTGACTGTGCTGCCCCGCATCCTCTATCATTCGGAAGAGAGTCTATATTCATACTGGAATACAAAAATGGTTGAAAAAAGGAAAAAGAGAGAACCTATTTCCACAGTAACTATTGCTACCCTACTCAGCCTAGGGTTAGCGGGAGCAGGAACCGGCATAGCTTCTTTGGCCACCCAGCAGAAAGGGATGTCTTCGCTGCGTGCAGCCATAGACGAAGATATAGAGAGAATAGAAACCTCCATTAGCCACCTAGAAAAATCCCTCACTTCAATGTCTGAGGTAGTACTTCAAAACCGACGAGGTCTGGACTTGTTGTTCCTCCAAAAGGGGGGAGTATGTGTTGCTCTAGGAAGAATGTTGTTTTTACTCTGACCATACCGGAGTTGTTCGTGACTCCATGTCTAAACTTCGAAAGAGCCTGGAACAAAGAAAACGAGAAAGAGAGGCCGGGGAAAGCTGGTTCGAGTCTTGGTTTAACCAGTCCCCATGGTTGGCTACCCTTTTATCTGCATTGGCAGGGCCAATAATAATCATCCTATTACTTGTTACCATAGGACCCTGGATTCTAAACCGACTTATGACTTTTGTCAAAAGTCGAATTAATACTATCCAACTTCTGGTCCTCCGCCAACAATATCAGGCTCTTCATCCCCTTGAGAATGATTCCTCAATTTAGGCTGTAAGAAAAGGGGGGAATGAAAGGAATAGGAGGTCTCAGCGGGCCCCAACCCCCTTGTTGGAGAAACCAGTACCAAACATCCCATGTAGATAAGATAAGCAATGCGGCAGGGCTCAGTTAGGGCATATAGAATGTGGGGAATGTGAGTGGGGGGTACATGCAAGATGTGAAGTACGTGCAAGATGTGAGGTACGCGCAAGATGTGCTCTGCCTGCTTGCCCAATGTTGATAAAGAAAATATGCATGCCACCGCAGTCTATATAAGATTTCCCCTAAAGAGGCTCAGGGTCGTGTTTTCCTAACCGGTCCTGCGTGTCCGTGTGGGAGCTCGACCCTGGCTAGCCAGCCCAATAAACTCTGCTTTGTTGATTGCATTCTCGCCTGGCTCTCTGTCTCTCGGGGGAATAGGATTCCGGGTCCTAACACTTTCACATGCTAACTCAAATCTCAAGGAGAAACAACGTGCCGGAACCTCCTGCTTCAGACCTTGATCTCCTGCAAGAGATAGAGTGATTCTTCCATTCTCTCCAATGAGGCTTTCTTGTACAAAGTTCGTGTTCCTCCACAATGAAAATGCTGAGAGGTAGGTAGTATTCCTTTAACCAGCTATCTCCATTCACAATGCTAAGCAAACTGCTAGACCTGCTTGCTTCTGACATGAATGGTTCTCTTACAAGAGCTCCAGTACTTCTTCCTTTCACTTGTAGGGGCGACCTAGCACAAATGTGATTTTTTCACCCATGAAAACGATGAGACAGGCAGTATTCCTTTAAACAGTTAACTCAATTCACTATCCTAAATAAGGGGCCACAAACTCTTGCTTCTACCATTAATGATTGTCTTACAAGTGCTCCAGCACTTCTTCCTTTCAGTTGCATAGAGCCATTTAGCACAAAGTTGATTTTCTTCACAGAAGAAAACAATGAGAGACAGGCAGTATTTCTTTCTTCAGCTCACTCAAATCACAATACTAAACCAGGTCCTAGGCCCTCTTGCTTCTCACATTAATGATACTCTTGCAAGAGTTGCAGTGCTTCTTCCATTCTTTTGAGGGTCGATTTACCACACAGCTGATGTTCTTCACCCATGAAAACACTGAGTTAGGCAGTATTCCTTTGCACAGTTAACTCTGTTCACCACGGTAGACAAGGTGCTGGACCCTCTTGCTTCTAACATTAAGGATTGTCTGTCCACTGCTACAGTGCTTCTTCCATTCACTTTAAAGGGGCGATTTTATACAAAGCTGATGTTCTCCACATGTTAAAACGCTGACAGACAGGCAGTTCTGCTATCACACACTTATGTAATTCCCCCTTGTAAACAATGTGCTAAGTTGTCTTGTTTGTAACATTAATGGTTCCCTTACAAGGGAAGCAGTGCTTCTTCCTTCCACTTGAAAAGGGCTATTTTTCACATTCATAATGTTCTTCACACTTTAAAAGTCTGAGAGATAGGCAGTATTCTTTTAAAAAGTGAACTCTATTATCACTGCTAAACAAACTGCTAGAGTCTCTTGCTGCTGCTCTTCATGGTTTTGCTCCATGACAAACTGCCCTTGTTCAATTCACCTACATGCAGCTATTTGGCACAATGCTGATGCACCTCACCCATTCAAAAACTCAGTAGTAGGCAGGATTCCACTCAACTGGTAACTCACTTTTTCTAGGGAAACAAGGTGCAAGGCATTCCTGCCTCTCACACATCGTGTAGTGCCAGGAGATACAAGTGTTTGCCTATTTCCTATGAAGCAGGTATGTGTCAAAGAGTAGCTGGTTCTGCACTTCAAAGGCTATCATTTCACAAGCATTCCTTTCACATGCTAACTCAAATCTCAAGGAGAAACAACGTGCCGGAACCTCCTGCTTCAGACCTTGATCTCCTGCAAGAGATAGAGTGATTCTTCCATTCTCTCGAATGGGGCTTTCTTGTACAATGTTCGTGTTCCTCCACAATGAAAATGCTGAGAGGTAGGTAGTATTCCTTTAACCAGCTATCTCCTTTCACAATGCTAAGCAAAGTGCTAGACCTGCTTGCTTCTGACATGAATACTTCTCTTATAATAGCTCCAGTACTTCTTCCTTTCACTTGTAGGGGAGACCTAGCACAAATGTGATTTTTTTCACCCATGAAAACGATGAGACAGGCAGTATTCCTTTAAACAGTTAACTCAATTCACTATGCTAAATAAGGGGCCACACCCTCTTGCTGCTACCATTAATGATTCTCTTACAAGTACTCCAGCACATCCTCCTTTCACTTGCATAGAGCCATTTAGCACAAAGTTGATTTTCCTCACACAAGAAAACAATGAGAGACAGGCAGTATTTCTTTCTTCAGCTCACTCAAATCACAATACTAAACCAGGCCCTAGGCCCTCTTGCTTCTCACATTAATGATACTATTGGAAGAGTTGCAGTGCTTCTTCCATTCTTTTGTGAGGCTCGATTTACCACAGAGCTGATGTTCTTCACCCATGAAAACACTGAGTTAGGCAGTATTTCTTTGCACAGTTAACTCTGTTCACCACGGTAGACAAGGTGATGGACCCTCTTGCTTCTAACATTAAGGATTGTCTGTCCACTGCTACAGTGCTTCTTCCGTTCACTTTAAAGGGGTTATTTTATACAAAGCTGATGTACTCCACACGTTAAAACGCTGACAGATAGGCAGTTCTGCTATCACACACTTATGTAATTCCCCCTTGTAAACAATGTGCTAAGTTGTCTTGTTTGTAATATTAATGGTTCCGTTACAAGGGAAGCAGTGCTTCTTCCTTCCACTTGAAAAGGGCTATTTTTCACAATGATAATGATCTTCACACTTTAAAAGTCTGAGAGATAGGCAGTATTGCTTTAAAAAGTGAACTCTATTCTCACTGCTAAACAAAGTGCTAGAGCCTCTTGCTGCTGCTCTTCATGGTTTTGCTCCATGACAAACTGCCCTTGTTCAATTCACCTACATGCAGCTATTTGGCACAATGCTCATGCACCTCACCCATTCAAAAACTCAGTAGTAGGCAGGATTCCACTCAACTGGTAACTCACTTTTTCTAGGGAAACAAGGTGCAAGGCATTCCTGCCTCTCACACATCGTGTAGTGCCATGAGATACAATTGTTTCCCTATTTCGTATGAAGCGGGTCTTGTCAAAGAGTAGCTGGTTCTGCACTTCAAAGGCTAACATTTCACAAGCCTTTCGTTCACATGCTAACTCAAATCAATGTGCAAGAACCTCCTGCTTCAGACCTTGATTATCCTGCAAGAGATAGAGTGATTCTTCCATTCTCTCGAATGGGGCTTTCTTGTACAAAGTTCGTGTTCCTCCAGAATGAAAATGCTGAGAGGTAGGTAGTATTCCTTTAACCAGCTATCTCCATTCACAATGCTAAGCAAAGTGTAGACTTGCTTGCTTCTGACATGAATGGTTCTCTTACAAGAGCTCCAGTACTTCTCCCTTTCACTTGTAGCGGGGACCTAGCACAAATGTGATTTTTTTCACCCATGAAAACGATGTGACAGGCAGTATTCATTTAACCAGTTAACTCAATTCACTATGCTAAATAAGGGGCCACACCCTCTTGCTTCTACCATTAATGATTCTCTTACAAGTGCTCCAGCACTTCTTCCTTTCACTTGCATAGAGCCATTTAGCACAAAGTTGATTTTGCTCACACAAGAAAACAATGAGAGATAGGCAGTATTAATTTCTTCAGCTCACCCAAATGACAATACTAAACCAGGCCCTAGGCCTTCTTTCTTCTCACATTAATGATTCTCTTGCAAGAGTTGCAGTGCTTCTTCCATTCTTTTGTGAGGCTCGATGTACCACAGAGCTGATGTTCTTCACCCATGAAAACACTGAGTTAGGCAGTATTTCTTTGCACAGTTAACTCTGTTTACCACGGTAAACAAGGTGCTAGATCCTCTGGCTTCTAACGTTAAGGATTGTCTTTCAACTCCTACAGTGCTTCTTCCATTCACTTTCTGTTTTACAGAAAGTTGATGTTCTTCACATTTTAACACGCTGACAGATAGGCACTATTGCTTTCGCACACTAATGTAATTACCCCTTGTTAACAATGTGCTAAGTTGTCTTGTTTGCAACATTAATGGTTCTCTTACAAGGGCTACAGTGTTTCTTCCTTGCACTTTAAATGCATTATTGGGCACAGAGTAATATTCAACACGCATGAAAACACTGAGTGATAGGCAGTATTCCTTTAAACAAGTATCACCATTCTCCTTGGAAAACACGGTGCTTGACCCTCCTGCTTCTAACATTCACAATTCTCTTAAAGGAGATGCCGTGCTTCATCCATCCACTACTAAGATGAGATTTAGCACAAAATTGATGTTCCTCACCCATGAAAACAATGAGACTTAGGCAGTATTCCTTTCAACAGGTAACTGAATTCCCAATTTTAAAGAACGTGCCAGATCCTCTTGCTAATAAAATGAAAGATTCTCTTCCAATATCTACAGTGTATCTTCCTTTCACTTGTGGGGGCAATTTAGCACCAAGTTGATGTTTCTCTCCCATGAAATCATTGAGAGGTAGGCAGTATTCCTTTGCACAGTTAACTCTGTTCACCACAGTAAACAAGGTGTTAGACCCTCTTGCTTCTAACATTAAGGATTGTCTGTCCACTGCTACAGTGCTTCTTCCATTCACTTTAAAGGGGCGATTTTATACAAAGCCGATGTTCCCCACACGTTAAAACGCTGACAGATAGGCAGTTCTGCTATCACACACTTATGTAATTCCCCCTTGTAAACAATGTGCTAAGTTGTCTTGTTTGTAACATTAATGGTTCCCTTACAAGGGAAGCAGTGCTTCTTCCTTCCACTTGAAAAGGGCTATTTTTCACAATGATAATGTTCTTCACACTTTAAAAGTCTGAGTGATAGGCAGTATTCCTTTAAAAAGTGAACTCTATTCTCACTGATAAACAAAGTGCTAGAGCCTCTTGCTGCTGCTCTTCATGGTTTTGCTCCATGACAAACTGCCCTTGTTCAATTCACCTACATGCAGCTATTTGGCCCAATGCTGATGCACCTCATCCATTCAAAAACTCAGTAGTAGGCAGGATTCCAGTCAACTGGTAACTCAATTCTAGGGTATCAATGTGCAAGACATTCCTGCCTCTCACACATCGTGTAGTGCCAGGAGATACAAGTGTTTGCCTATTTGCTATGAAGCACGTATGTGTCAAAGAGTAGCTGGTTCTGCACTTCAAAGGCTATCATTTCACAAGCATTCCTTTTGAAAGGAATAGGAGGTCTCAGCGGGCCCCAACCCCCTTGTTGGAGAAACCAGTACCAAACATCCCATGTAGATAAGATAAGCAATGCGGTAGGGCTCAGTTAGGGCATATAGAATGTTATGAATGTGAGTGGGGGGTACATGCAAGATGTGAAGTACGTGCAAGATGTGAGGTACGCGCAAGATGTGCTCTGCCTGCTTGCCCAATGTTGATAACGAAAATATGCATGCCACCGCAGTCTATTTAAGATTTCCCCTAAAGAGGCTGAGGGTCGTGTTTTCCTAACCGGTCCTGCGTGTCCGTGTGGGAGCTCGACCCTGGCTAGCCAGCCCAATAAACTCTGCTTTGTTGATTGTATTCTCGCCTGGCTCTCTGTCTCTCAGGGGAATAGGATTCCGGGTCCTAACATTTGGAGGTCCCACCGAGATTTCATTTTCTCGAGAGACAGAACCTGCCTGTGAGAAAGCAGGGGCGATCCCAAGTCCTAGGCGTTGGGAGGGGATCCCAGACCCTCATTTGGAGGAACTTGAGTGTTCCATTTGGGCCGCGGCGGGGATTCGGCCAATCCCCAGGGAGATTCATTCTGGGAATCTCGCAAGGAGGACCACAGGGTCCTATTGGGAGAGGCTTTCCTCTCATTTGGGCTCGAGCATTTTAGGAACCCTGGCGCCAGGTGAAGAACTAATTGAGCTAGTCGAACAACCACCCGTCAAGTGGACCCCTTTCGGCCTGATATCCCAGTTGGACGGTGAGGAGGTTGAATGGGGTGCGCACCAGTGTGAGAGAAGGACCGGTCCGAGCGAGTGCTGGAGAGTGTTGTGTGTGTGTGGAATTATTGTTGCCTTTACCCTTTTTGTTCTATCTCTCTTGGTGTTTGAGTCTCCTTCCACAATGGGACAGGGACAAACAACCCCAAAGTCTCTGATCCTTTCTCACTTTCCAGAAGTTAAAGAAAGGGCCTTAAATGCGGGTCTGGTCATCAAGAAAGGTAAGTTCGACACCTTTTGTTCTGCAGAGTGGCCCACCTTTGGAGTCGGGTGGCCCATTCAAGGTTCCCTCTCCCTAGACCTGATCACTAAGGTTAAAGCAGTCATTTTTCAGCCAGACAATCGAGGCCATCCAGACCAAGTTCCTTACATTTTGGTTTGGGAGGATCTGGTGAGGAACCCTCCCCCTTGGTTAACAGTTTTTCTGACCCACCCCTCCAGTTCGGCCCCCGGGGCTAAAACCCCAGTCACGCCCGCCTTGGTCATAAAGGAGGAGGAAAAACTTCCTCTTCCCACCTTGACCGGTCCTCAAATTAGGGCATCTCCTTCACCATCTCTGGTCTTACCAGAGAGTTCCCCCCTTTACCCATCCCTCGCAGGGGCAGAGGAAGATCGGCCGCCTCAATACGTGACTCCCCCTGGCCAAGCCAGTGCCCCGGAGGAGGAAATTTCCTCATCCTCCTCAACAGGACTGGCAGCAGGAGGAGGAATGGGTCGAAGACTTCGCCCCCGAGGGATCCGGGAAAGGGAGGGGGAAGACGGGCCCCCCTCATCAACACAGGGGGAGGAAACTGTCCCTACACTTCCAGTCCGGATGGTGGGCCAAGGGGGACCGGGAGGAGGGCAACAGTTTCAGTACTGGCCCTTCTCCTCCAGTGATCTATATAACTGGAGGACGCAGAACCCGCCCTTTTCTGAAGACCCCAAGTGTCTCATAGATCTCCTGGAGTCCATCATGCATACACACCGTCCCACTTGGGATGACTGTCATCAGCTGCTCAATACTCTTTTTACGACGGAGGAACGAGAGCGCATCCTCAACGAAGCGAGGAAGAACGTCTTGGGGGATAATGGGAGACCCACAACTCTCCAACCGGCCATAGACGAGGCTTTTCCCCTACGCCGCCCTAATTGGGATTTCGGGACCGCAGAAGATAGGGAGCGTCTTCGGATCTACTGCCAGACTCTTATGGCCGGTCTCCGAGCGGCCGCCAGAAGGCCCACCAATTTTGCAAAAGTGAAAGCAGTCGTTCAAAGGGAAAACGAAAGCCCAGCCGGTTTCTTAGAGTGCCTCTATGAGGCATACCGTCAGTACACCCCTATTGACCCTGAGGCGGACCTCCACCGGTCTGCTGTGGTACTCTCATTCATTAATCAGGCAGCTCCAGACATTAGGAGAAAACTCAATAAACAGGAAAACTTAGGGAAGATGACTATAAGGGAAATGCTGCAGGTAGCAGAAAAGGTCTTTACCGCTAGGGAAACTCCAGAAGAAAGGGAGGAAAGACAGAGAAAGGAAGACAGGGAGGCCCAGGAGAAATTGAGAAAGGAGGACCGGGAGTTCCAGGCTAAGGAAAACCGAAAGCAACAGAGAGAAATGGCTCGTATTTTCCTAGCGGGTGTCCGGGACCAACCCAGGGGAGGGGGCCACGCCAGGACCCCGGATAAGGAACACTGTTTTTACTGTAAGGAAACGGGGCATTGGAAGAGAGAATGTCCTAAGTTAAAGGGAAGAAGAGGGTTTGGAAGGAGACCGGGGGAAAACAGGGAAAGGGAACGAGCAGTAGAGCAGGCCAGAGTCCTCCTAGCCGGAGAAGAGGACTGAAGGAGACGGGGCTCAGACCCCCTCCCCGAGTCCTGGGTAACAATGCATGTGGAGGGGAAGCCGATGGGGTTCATGGTGGATACCGGCGCCCAATATTCGGTTTTAAACAAGGCACATGGACCTTTGAACAAGGCACGAACAAGTGTTGTTCAGGGGGCCACCGGTACGCAGTTATGTACATGGACTACCAAAAGAAAGGTGAACTTAGGAAAACACCAGGTCACACACTCCTTCTTGGTCGTCCCTGAGAGCCCCGCTCCCCTGCTCGGACGGGACCTACTCACCAAAATAGGGGCCCATATCCATTTTGAACCAGATGGAATAATTGTGACTGATCGAGAAGGGAGCCCGATTCATGTCTTGTCCCTATCATTGGCTGACGAGCATCGTCTGTTTGAGAGTCAACAGGAACCAGGAGGGGACATGACTCATTGGGTAAAAAGATTTCCCACGGCCTGGGCGGAGACTGCGGGAACCGGCCTCGCCAAACACCTCCCGCCCGTAGTTATACAATTGAAGGCTTCTGCTCTCCCCATTCGGGTGAAACAGTATCCTATGCCTGAGGAGGCCCGAAGAGGCATAGCCCCTCATATCCACAGGCTAATAAAGGAAGGAGTACTGTGACCTTGTCAGTCTGCCTGGAATACTCCTCTGCTCCCCGTCCGAAAGCCGGGAAGCGGGGACTATAGGTCTGTGCAAGACCTACGAAAGGTAAACGAGCGGACGGAGGACATTCATCCCACCGTTCCGAATCCCTATACCTTGCTCAGCCACCTACCCCCCTCGCAAGTATGGTATACAACCCTTGATTTGAAAGATGCTTTCTTCAGCATTCCATTGTCAGAAATTAGTCAGCCGCTATTTGCTTTCGAATGGCAAGAAGATGGGGGCCAATCTCGACAGCTCACTTGGACCAGACTGCCGCAAGGATTTAAAAACTCTCCCACCCTGTTTAATGAGGCCCTGAGCCAGGACCTGGAACCTTTTCGTCGGAGCCACCCACGAGTCACTCTATTACAGTATGTTGATGACTTACTGTTAGCGGCAGAAACCCGAGAGGAGTGCATCAAGGCTACTGAACACCTGCTAACGGAATTAGGTGAGCTGGGGTATCGGGCAAGTGCCAAGAAAACTCACATCTGTAAAAGGTCAGTGACATATTTGGGTTATCGGATTGCAGATGGGGCAAGATGGCTGACTGATGCCATGAAACAGACTATTCTGGCTATCCCATCCCCGACATCCACTAGGGGGGTGAGAGAATTCCTGGGCTCCGCGGGGTTCTGTAGACTCTGGATTCCAGGATTTGCGGAAATAGCCAGACCCCTATATGAGGCCACCAAAGAAGCTCCAGATTGGAGTTGGGGAGAGAGAGAACAACAGGCCTTTGAGCAGCTAAAAGACGCTCTTTTGCAGGCCCCTGCCTTAGCCTTGCCAGATCCTACAAGACCATTCACTCTGTTTGTAGATGAGAAAAAGGGGGTAGCCAAAGGAGTCTTGACCCAACAGCTAGGTCCCTGGAAGAGACCAGTGGCATACTTTTCCAAGAAATTAGATGCAGTAGCGGCAGGATGGCCCCCCTGCCTCCGCATCATAGCGGCCATTGCCGTGCTGGTGAGAGAAGCCGATAAACTAACCTTTGGACAGGCCCTCTGGGTAACGGCCCCTCACCCGGTGGAGGGAATCCTTAAACAACCCCCTGGGAAATGGATGACGAATGCCAGGCTCACCCACTACCAGGGGCTCTTGTTGGATTCCCCTCGGATCACATTCACAGATCCCGTAATCCTGAACCCTGCCACCTTGTTGCCTAACCCGGAACTGCAGACACCTGTCCATAACTGCAAAGAATTCCTCTCCGAAGTTACACAGGTACGGGCTGACCTAAAGGATACCCCCCTGTCCGCCTGCAAATTAAACTGGTACACGGATGGAAGCAGTTTTTTCCAAGATGGAGCCCGAAGGGCAGGGGCAGCTGTAGTCGACCAAGAAGGAAATACGGTATGGAGCAGCGCCCTCCCACCCAGAACATCAGCCCAAAAAGCGGAATTAATTGCCTTGGCAGAGGCCCTGGAGAGGGCAAAAGAAAAGTGAGTCAATATCTACACCGATAGCCGCTATGCTTTCGGTACCATCCATGTCCACGGGGCCATCTATCGCGAAAGAGGATTCCGCACAGCAGAAGGAAAACATCTAAAGAACCTAGCCAAAGTCCAGCGTCTATTAATGGCAGTGGAAAAACCAAAGGCAGTGGCAGTGATGTATGTCCCAGGCCACCAGTCTGCCAAGACGCCGGAAGCTGTCGGTAACAACAGAGCAGATCAAGAAGCAAAGAGAGTAGCAATGGTGAGTCCTCCCATGGAGACAGGGCAACCTTCCACGGTTGCGGCGATAGACGTGCCGGTCCCAGAGCTCCCTCCGCTACCCCCCCGACCAGAATACTCCACAGAGGATTTCACTTGGATGAGAGCCCACTCCCCCTTTAGAGAAGGGGAAGACGGATGGAAAAGCGACTTGGAAGGCAAGTTAATTCTGCCTGAAAAACTCGGACGATTCCTGTTGGCTAACTTACATAAGTCCACCCATTTGGGGCGGAGAAAATTACTAGACTTGTTGACATCTGCGCAGCTCCGATTTCCGAACCAGACCATAACAGTCCGCCAAATTGTGGAAGATTGTGCCAGCTGCACAATCATGAAACCAGGACGAAGGGAGGGGCACCATACAGGTACTCGGGAACGGGGGAGGGCTCCGGAAAGAAGTTGAAAAGTGGATTTTACTGAGGTAAAACCGGGAAAGTTTGGGTACAAATATTTGCTGGTATTCATAGATACCTTTTCAGGCTGGGTGGAGGCTTTTCCTACAAAGAAGGAGACGAGTCAGGTAGTGGCAAAGGCTTTGCTAGAGGAAATCATACCCAGATATGGGGTGCCCGAGGCAATTGGGTCAGATAACGGTCCGGCTTTTGTTAGTAAAGTCCTGCAGGGACTAGCCCAGACTATGGGGGCCAATTGGAAGCTACATTGTGAATATAACCCCCAGAGCTCAGGGCAAGTAGAAAGGATGAATAGGACACTAAAGGAGACTTTAGCCAAATTGGCCCTGGAGACTGGCGGTGATTGGGTGACGCTCCTTCCCTTGGCCATCTTCCGAGTCCGGAACTCCCCCTATGTCCATGGGCTAACTCCCTTTGAGATCCTGTATGGGGCTCCACCCCCCATCATTCAGAGGACCTTAAGCCCAGAACTAGGTGATCTGGCCCCAAATTACCTGACCATGTTGCAGGCTTTAGCTAAAGTGCAACAACGGATTTGGCCCTTAATTCAAGCATACCACGCTGTTAAGAGGGACCCGGCTCCGGAACATGGCATAGTCCCAGGTGACATGGTATGGGTTAAAAGGCATCAGTCCAAAACCCTAGAGCCTAGATGGAAAGGACCTTATGTTGTACTGTTTACTACCCCTACCGCCCTCAAGGTCGACGGGATTGCAGCATGGGTACACCATTCCCATGTAAGACGGGCTCACCCTCCAGAGAAAAAACAGGAAAATTGGTCCGCACGGAAGCATCCAACAAACCCACTCAAGCTCCGGCTGATACGGGATGCTCCGAAAAACAAGAACACTCCAGATGCTCCGCAGCCCTCCTAGAATGGGATTATCACCTGGGTCCACTACACCCACATCAGACCGGCAGATCCGGTAGCTATGAAGAAAGGCTTCCTGCCAACAAGAAGGGTGTCCCACCACAAGGAAAATTTTTTCAAACTCAAACTTCATACTGGACCTCGGTAACTTTATTCCTTTTTCTAACCCTGTCCACCACTTGCTGGGGGCATACAAATCCACATCAACCTTTTAACCTGACCTGGATGATTGTAGATGTGTCCACAGGAGACATTCTTAACCAGACCTCCAAGGTGACCCCTCCCAGCACCTGGTTCCCAAAATTATACTTTGACTTAAGGGCCTTATTCACTGGCAGGGGACAATGGGATTTGCGCCAAAGTTACTTCTATGTCTGCCCCGCTCCCCAACCCAACCACAGAAAAAAATGTGGAGGAATCGCAGACTATTATTGTAAGTCATGGGGTTGTGAGAGCTCAGGGGATATATGGTGGCCACCCCCCGAACAGGGGGACCTTATTCAATTAAGTAGAGTCTCTCAATCTGGCATTACATACCACCAACCTAGACCTATAAATAAGGGATGCCCAACTCCCCCCAATTGTAATCCCATTATGATAAATTTCACTGATTTAGGAAAAAAGGCAACGAATTGGGAATTGGGTAAATCCTGGGGAGTCAGACTCTACAAAACAAATCATCCAGGAGCCCTTTTTACTTTGCGGCGTGTGCAACAACCAGTCTCTACTCTAACAATAGGCCCTAATAAGGTACTTAGGCCACCCTATGTAAAGCCACCTCCCCAACCTCCCACAGCTCATCACCTTCCCTCAACCATAGCCCGGGCTAATGTTACAACTCCAAGACCATCAGAAACCAGCCCTCCCCTGGTGAGGCCCAGTCTCATGACCGCATCTAAAGACCCCCTCTGGGAGCTAGTGGGTGCTGCCTTCCTGACGTTAAACCACACCAACCCTAACATGACTAACTCCTGTTGGTTATGTTATGATGTGAGGCCCCCATTCTATGAGGCAATAGGGCTAAACACCACTCACGATACCTCATGTGAAGAAAACCCTACTCAATGTTCCTGGGGGGACCGTAAGAGAGGTCTGACCATACAGCAGGTAAGCGGACAAGGAACCTGCTTAGGAAAAGTGCCAAAGAACAGACGGGACTTATGTACTGTTATTAACGCCAGTTCTACCTGGGAAAATGCTATTAAATGGGTAATTCCAAAGGACAATGGGTGGTGGCTATGCTCGCGGTCTGGACTCACCCCGTGCCTATCAACTAAGGTGTTTAACAGCTCTAAAGAATTCTGTGTTATAGTGACTGTGCTGCCCCGCATCCTCTATCATTCGGAAGAGAGTCTATATTCATACTGGAATACAAAAATGGTTGAAAAAAGGAAAAAGAGAGAACCTATTTCCACAGTAACTATTGCTACCCTACTCAGCCTAGGGTTAGCGGGAGCAGGAACCGGCATAGCTTCTTTGGCCACCCAGCAGAAAGGGATGTCTTCGCTGCGTGCAGCCATAGACGAAGATATAGAGAGAATAGAAACCTCCATTAGCCACCTAGAAAAATCCCTCACTTCAATGTCTGAGGTAGTACTTCAAAACCGACGAGGTCTGGACTTGTTGTTCCTCCAAAAGGGGGGAGTATGTGTTGCTCTAGGAAGAATGTTGTTTTTACTCTGACCATACCGGAGTTGTTCGTGACTCCATGTCTAAACTTCGAAAGAGCCTGGAACAAAGAAAACGAGAAAGAGAGGCCGGGGAAAGCTGGTTCGAGTCTTGGTTTAACCAGTCCCCATGGTTGGCTACCCTTTTATCTGCATTGGCAGGGCCAATAATAATCAACCTATTACTTGTTACCATAGGACCCTGGATTCTAAACCGACTTATGACTTTTGTCAAAAGTCGAATTAATACTATCCAACTTCTGGTCCTCCGCCAACAATATCAGGCTCTTCATCCCCTTGAGAATGATTCCTCAATTTAGGCTGTAAGAAAAGGGGGGAATGAAAGGAATAGGAGGTCTCAGCGGGCCCCAACCCCCTTGTTGGAGAAACCAGTACCAAACATCCCATGTAGATAAGATAAGCAATGCGGCAGGGCTCAGTTAGGGCATATAGAATGTGGGGAATGTGAGTGGGGGGTACATGCAAGATGTGAAGTACGTGCAAGATGTGAGGTACGCGCAAGATGTGCTCTGCCTGCTTGCCCAATGTTGATAACGAAAATATGCATGCCACCGCAGTCTATATAAGATTTCCCCTAAAGAGGCTCAGGGTCGTGTTTTCCTAACCGGTCCTGCGTGTCCGTGTGGGAGCTCGACCCTGGCTAGCCAGCCCAATAAACTCTGCTTTGTTGATTGCATTCTCGCCTGGCTCTCTGTCTCTCGGGGGAATAGGATTCCGGGTCCTAACACTTTCACATGCTAACTCAAATCTCAAGGAGAAACAACGTGCCGGAACCTCCTGCTTCAGACCTTGATCTCCTGCAAGAGATAGAGTGATTCTTCCATTCTCTCCAATGAGGCTTTCTTGTACAAAGTTCGTGTTCCTCCACAATGAAAATGCTGAGAGGTAGGTAGTATTCCTTTAACCAGCTATCTCCTTTCACAATGCTAAGCAAAGTGCTAGACCTGCTTGCTTCTGACATGAATGTTTCTCTTACAAGAGCTCCAGTACTTCTTCCTTTCACTTGTAGGGGCGACCTAGCAGAAATGTGATTTTTTCACCCATGAAAACGATGAGACAGGCAGTATTCCTTTAAACAGTTAACTCAATTCACTATCCTAAATAAGGGGCCACAAACTCTTGCTTCTACCATTAATGATTGTCTTACAAGTGCTCCAGCACTTCTTCCTTTCAGTTGCATAGAGCCATTTAGCACAAAGTTGATTTTCTTCACAGAAGAAAACAATGAGAGACAGGCAGTATTTCTTTCTTCAGCTCACTCAAATCACAATACTAAACCAGGCCCTAGGCCCTCTTGCTTCTCACATTAATGATACTCTTGCAAGAGTTGCAGTGCTTCTTCCATTCTTTTGAGGGTCGATTTACCACAGAGCTGATGTTCTTCACCCATGAAAACACTGAGTTAGGCAGTATTCCTTTGCACAGTTAACTCTGTTCACCACGGTAGACAAGGTGCTGGACCCTCTTGCTTCTAACATTAAGGATTGTCTGTCCACTGCTACAGTGCCTCTTCCATTCACTTTAAAGGGGCGATTTTATACAAACCTGATGTACTCCACACGTTGAAACGCTGACAGATAGGCAGTTCTGCTATCACACACTTATGTAATTCCCCCTTGTAAACAATGTGCTAAGTTGTCTTGTTTGTAACATTAATGATTCCCTTACAAGGGAAGCAGTGCTTCTTCCTTCCACTTGAAAAGGGCTATTTTTCACATTGATAATGTTCTTCACACTTTAAAAGTCTGAGAGATAGGCAGTATTCCTTTAAAAAGTGAACTCTATTATCACTGCTAAACAAACTGCTAGAGTCTCTTGCTGCTGCTCTTCATGGTTTTGCTCCATGACAAACTGCCCTTGTTCAATTCACCTACATGCAGCTATTTGGCACAATGCTGATGCACCTCACCCATTCAAAAACTCAGTAGTAGGCAGGATTCCACTAAACTGGTAACTCACTTTTTCTAGGGAAACAAGGTGCAAGGCATTCCTGCCTCTCACACATCGTGTAGTGCCAGGAGATACAAGTGTTTGCCTATTTCCTATGAAGCAGGTATGTGTCAAAGAGTAGCTGGTTCTGCACTTCAAAGGCTATCATTTCACAAGCATTCCTTTCACATGCTAACTCAAATCTCAAGGAGAAACAACGTGCAAAACCTCCTGCTTCAGACCTTGATCTCCTGCAAGAGATAGAGTGATTCTTCCATTCTCTCGAATGGGGCTTACTTGTACAAAGTTCGTGTTCCTCCACAATGAAAATGATGAGAGGTAGGTAGTATTCCTTTAACCTGCTATCTCCATTCACAATGCTAAGCAAAGTGCTAGACCTGCTTGCTTCTGACATGAATACTTCTCTTATAATAGCTCCAGTACTTCTTCCTTTCACTTGTAGGGGCGACCTAGCACAAATGTGATTTTTTTCACCCATGAAAACGATGAGACAGGCAGTATTCCTTTAAACAGTTAACTCAATTCACTATGCTAAATAAGGGGCCACACCCTCTTGCTGCTACCATTAATGATTCTTTTACAAGTGCTCCAGCACTTCCTCCTTTCACTTGCATAGAGCCATTTAGCACAAAGTTGATTTTCCTCACACAAGAAAACAATGAGAGACAGGCAGTATTTCTTTCTTCAGCTCACTCAAATCACAATACTAAACCAGGCCCTAGGCCCTCTTGCTTCTCACATTAATGATACTATTGGAAGAGTTGCAGTGCTTCTTCCATTCTCTTGTGAGGGTCGATTTACCACAGAGCTGATGTTCTTCACCCATGAAAACACTGAGTTAGGCAGTATTTCTTTGCACAGTTAACTCTGTTCACCACGGTAGACAAGGTGATGGACCCTCTTGCTTCTAACATTAAGGATTGTCTGTCCACTGCTACAGTGCTTCTTCCGTTCACTTTAAAGGGGCGATTTTATACAAAGCTGATGTACTCCACACGTTAAAGCGCTGACAAATAGGCAGTTCTGCTATCACACACTTATGTAATTCCCCTTGTAAACAATGTGCTAAGTTGTCTTGTTTGTAATATTAATGGTTCCGTTACAAGGGAAGCAGTGCTTCTTCCTTCCACTTGAAAAGGGCTATTTTTCACAATGATAATGATCTTCACACTTTAAAAGTCTGAGAGATAGGCAGTATTGCTTTAAAAAGTGAACTCTATTCTCACTGCTAAACAAAGTGCTAGAGCCTCTTGCTGCTGCTCTTCATGGTTTTGCTCCATGACAAACTGCCCTTGTTCAATTCACCTACATGCAGCTATTTGGCACAATGCTGATGCACCTCACCCATTCAAAAACTCAGTAGTAGGCAGGATTCCACTCAACTGGTAACTCACTTTTCCTAGGGAAACAAGGTGCAAGGCATTCTTGCCTCTCACACATCGTGTAGTGCCATGAGATACAATTGTTTCCCTATTTCGTATGAAGCGGGTCTTGTCAAAGAGTAGCTGGTTCTGCACTTCAAAGGCTATCATTTCACAAGCCTTTCGTTCACATGCTAACTCAAATCAATGTGCAAGAACCTCCTGCTTCAGACCTTGATTATCCTGCAAGAGATAGAGTGATTCTTCCATTCTCTCGAATGGGGCTTTCTTGTACAAAGTTCGTGTTCCTCCAGAATGAAAATGCTGAGAGGTAGGTAGTATTCCTTTAACCAGCTATCTCCATTCACAATGCTAAGCAAAGTGCTAGACTTGCTTGCTTCTGACATGAATGGTTCTCTTACAAGAGCTCCAGTACTTCTCCCTTTCACTTGTAGCGGGGACCTAGCACAAATGTGATTTTTTTCACCCATGAAAACGATGTGACAGGCAGTATTCATTTAAACAGTTAACTCAATTCACTATGCTAAATAAGGGGCCACACCCTCTTGCTTCTACCATTAATGATTCTCTTACAAGTGCTCCAGCACTTCTTCCTTTCACTTGCATAGAGCCATTTAGCACAAAGTTGATTTTGCTCACACAAGAAAACAATGAGAGATAGGCAGTATTAATTTCTTCAGCTCACCCAAATGACAATACTAAACCAGGCCCTAGGCCTTCTTTCTTCTCACATTAATGATTCTCTTGCAAGAGTTGCAGTGCTTCTTCCATTCTTTTGTGAGGCTCGATGTACCACAGAGCTGATGTTCTTCACCCATGAAAACACTGAGTTAGGCAGTATTCCTTTGCACAGTTAACTCTGTTTACCACGGTAAACAAGGTGCTAGATCCTCTGGCTTCTAACGTTAAGGATTGTCTTTCAACTCCTACAGTGCTTCTTCCATTCACTTTCTGTTTTACAGAAAGTTGATGTTCTTCACACATTAACACGCTGACAGATAGGCACTATTGCTTTCGCACACTAATGTAATTCTCCCTTTTTAACAATGTGTTAAGTTGTCTTGTTTGCAGCATTAATGGTTCTCTTACAAGGGCTACAGTGTTTCTTCCTTGCACTTTAAATGCATTATTGGGCACAGAGTAATATTCAACACGCATGAAAACACTGAGTGATAGGCAGTATTCGTTTAAACAAGTACCACCATTATCCTTGGAAAACACGGTGCTTGACCCTCCTGCTTCTAACATTCACAATTCTCTTAAAGGAGATGCCGTGCTTCATCCATCCACTACTAAGATGAGATTTAGCACAAAATTGATGTTCCTCACACATGAAAACAATGAGACTTAGGCAGTATTCCTTTCAACAGGTAACTGAATTCCCAATTTTAAAGGAGGTGCCAGATCCTCTTGCTAATAAAATGAAAGATTCTCTTCCAATATCTACAGTGTATCTTCCTTTCACTTGTGGGGGCAATTTAGCACCAAGTTGATGTTTGTCTCCCATGAAATCATTGAGAGGTAGGCAGTATTCCTTTGCACAGTTAACTCTGTTCACCACGGTAAACAAGGTGTTAGACCCTCTTGCTTCTAACATTGAGGATTGTCTGTATACTGCTACAGTGCTTCTTCCATTCACTTTAAAGGGGCGATTTTATAGAAAGCCGATGTTCCCCACACGTTAAAACGCTGACAGATAGGCAGTTCTGCTATCACACACTTATGTAATTCCCCCTTGTAAACAATGTGCTAAGTTGTCTTGTTTGTAACATTAATGGTTCCCTTACAAGGGAAGCAGTGCTTCTTCCTTCCACTTGAAAAGGGCTATTTTTCACAATGATAATGTTCTTCACACTTTAAAAGTCTGAGAGATAGGCAGTATTCCTTTAAAAAGTGAACTCTATTCTCACTGCTAAACAAAGTGCTAGAGCCTCTTGCTGCTGCTCTTCATGGTTTTGCTCCATGACAAACTGCCCTTGTTCAATTCACCTACATGCAGCTATTTGGCACAATGCTGATGCACCTCACCCATTCAAAAACTAAGTAGGAGGCAGGAATCCAGTCAACAGGTAACTCACTTCTAGGGAATCAAGGTGCAAGACATTCCTGCCTCTCACACATCGTGTAGTGCCAGGAGATACAAGTGTTTGCCTATTTGCTATGAAGCAGGTATGTGTCAAAGAGTAGCTGGTTCTGCACTTCAAAGGCTATCATTTCACAAGCATTCCTTTCACAGGCTAACTCAAATCTCAAGGAGAAACAACGTGCCGGAACCTCCTGCTTCAGACCTTGATCTCCTGCAAGAGATAGAGTGATTCTTCCATTCTCTCGAATGGGGCTTTCTTGTACAATGTTCGTGTTCCTCCACAATGAAAATGCTGAGAGGTAGGTAGTATTCCTTTAACCAGCTATCTCCATTCACAATGCTAAGCAAAGTGCTAGACCTGCTTGCTTCTGACATGAATGGTTCTCTTACAAGAGCTGCAGTACTTCTTCCTTTCACTTGTAGGGGCGACCTAGCACAAATGTGATTTTTTTCACCCATGAAAACGATGTGACAGGCAGTATTCCTTTAAACAGTTAACTCAATTCACTATGCTAAATAAGGGGCCACACCCTCTTGCTTCTACCATTAATGATTGTCTTACAAGTGCTCCAGCACTTCTTCCTTTCACTTGCATAGAGCCATTTAGTACAAAGTTGATTTTCCTCACACAAGAAAACAATGAGAGACAGGCAGTATTTCTTTCTTCAGCTCACTCAAATCACAATACTAAACCAGGCCCTAGGCCCTCTTGCTTCTCACATTAATGATACTCTTGCAAGAGTTGCAGTGCTTCTTCCATTCTCTTGTGAGGGTCGATTTACCACAGAGCTGATGTTCTTCACCCATGAAAACACTGAGTTAGGCAGTATTTCTTTGCACAGTTAACTCTGTTCACCACGGTAGACAAGGTGCTGGACCCTCTTGCTTCTAACATTAAGGATTGTCTGTCCACTGCTACAGTGCTTCTTCCATTCACTTTAAAGGGGCGATTTTATACAAAGCTGATGTACTCCACACGTTAAAACGCTGACAGATAGGCAGTTCTGCTATCACACACTTATGTAATTCCCCCTTGTAAACAATGTGCTAAGTTGTCTTGTTTGTAACATTAATGGTTCCCTTACAAGGGAAGCAGTGCTTCTTCCTTCCACTTGAAAAGGGCTATTTTTCACAATGATAATGTTCTTCACACTTTAAAAGTCTGAGAGATAGGCAGTATTCCTTTAAAAAGTGAACTCTATTCTCACTGCTAAACAAAGTGCTAGAGCCTCTTGCTGCTGCTCTTCATGGTTTTGCTCCATGACAAACTGCCCTTGTTCAATTCACCTACATGCAGCTATTTGGCACAATGCTGATGCACCTCACCCATTCAAAAACTCAGTAGTAGGCAGGATTCCACTCAACTGGTAACTCACTTTTTCTAGGGAAACAAGGTGCAAGGCATTCCTGCCTCTCACACATCGTGTAGTGCCATGAGATACAATTGTTTGCCTATTTCGTATGAAGCGGGTCTTGTCAAAGAGTAGCTGGTTCTGCACTTCAAAGGCTATCATTTCACAAGCCTTTCGTTCACATGCTAACTCAAATCTCAAAGAGAATCAATGGGCAAGAACCTCCTGCTTCAGACCTTGATTATCCTGCAAGAGATAGAGTGATTCTTCCATTCTCTCGGATGGGGCTTTCTCGTACAAAGTGTGTGTTCCTCCAGAATGAAAATGCTGGGAGGTAGGTAGTATTACTTTTACCAGTTATCTCCATTCACAAAGCTAAACAAAGTGCTAGACCTGCTTCCTTCTAACATTAAAGCTTCTCCTCCAAGCTTGCTTCTAACATTAAAGCTTCTCCTCCAAGAGCTCCAGCACTTCTTCCTTTCACTTGCATAGAGCCATTTAGCACAAAGTTGATTTTCCTCACAGAAGAAAACAATGAGAGACAGGCAGTATTCCTGTCTTCAGCTCACCCAATTGACAATAGTAAACCAGGCCCTAGGCCGTCTTGCTTCGCACATTAATGATTCTCTTGCAACAGTTGCAGTGCTTCTTCCATTCTCTTGTGAGGGTCGATTTACCACAGAGCTGATGTTCTTCACCCATGAAAACACTGAGTTAGGCAGTATTCCTTTGCACAGTTAACTCTGTTCACCACGGTAGACAAGGTGCTGGACCCTCTTGCTTCTAACATTAAGGATTGTCTGTCCACTGCTACAGTGCTTCTTCCATTCACTTTAAAGGGGCTGTTTTACAGAAAGTTGATGTTCTTCACACATTAACACGCTGACAGATAGGCACTATTGCTTTCGCACACTAATGTAATTCTCCCTTTTTAACAATGTGTTAAGTTGTCTTGTTTGCAGCATTAATGGTTCTCTTACAAGGGCTACAGTGTTTCTTCCTTGCACTTTAAATGCATTATTGGGCACAGAGTAATATTCAACACGCATGAAAACACTGAGTGATAGGCAGTATTCGTTTAAACAAGTACCACCATTATCCTTGGAAAACACGGTGCTTGACCCTCCTGCTTCTAACATTCACAATTCTCTTAAAGGAGATGCCGTGCTTCATCCATCCACTACTAAGATGAGATTTAGCACAAAATTGATGTTCCTCACACATGAAAACAATGAGACTTAGGCAGTATTCCTTTCAACAGGTAACTGAATTCCCAATTTTAAAGGAGGTGCCAGATCCTCTTGCTAATAAAATGAAAGATTCTCTTCCAATATCTACAGTGTATCTTCCTTTCACTTGTGGGGGCAATTTAGCACCAAGTTGATGTTTGTCTCCCATGAAATCATTGAGAGGTAGGCTGTATTCCTTTGCACAGTTAACTCTGTTCACCACGGTAAACAAGGTGTTAGACCCTCTTGCTTCTAACATTAAGGATTGTCTGTATACTGCTACAGTGCTTCTTCCATTCACTTTAAAGGGGCGATTTTATAGAAAGCCGATGTTCCCCACACGTTAAAACGCTGACAGATAGGCGGTTCTGCTATCACACACTTATGTAATTCCCCCTTGTAAACAATGTGCTAAGTTGTCTTGTTTGTAACATTAATGGTTCCCTTACAAGGGAAGCAGTGCTTCTTCCTTCCACTTGAAAAGGGCTATTTTTCACAATGATAATGTTCTTCACACTTTAAAAGTCTGAGAGATAGGCAGTATTCCTTTAAAAAGTGAACTCTATTCTCACTGCTAAACAAAGTGCTAGAGCCTCTTGCTGCTGCTCTTCATGGTTTTGCTCCATGACAAACTGCCCTTGTTCAATTCACCTACATGCAGCTATTTGGCACAATGCTGATGCACCTCACCCATTCAAAAACTAAGTAGGAGGCAGGAATCCAGTCAACAGGTAACTCACTTCTAGGGAATCAAAGTGCAAGACATTCCTGCCTCTCACACATCGTGTAGTGCCAGGAGATACAAGTGTTTGCCTATTTGCTATGAAGCACGTATGTGTCAAAGAGTAGCTGGTTCTGCACTTCAAAGGCTATCATTTCACAAGCATTCCTTTTGAAAGGAATAGGAGGTCTCAGCGGGCCCCAACCCCCTTGTTGGAGAAACCAGTACCAAACATCCCATGTAGATAAGATAAGCAATGCGGTAGGGCTCAGTTAGGGCATATAGAATGTGATGAATGTGAGTGGGGGGTACATGCAAGATGTGAAGTACGTGCAAGATGTGAGGTACGCGCAAGATGTGCTCTGCCTGCTTGCCCAATGTTGATAACGAAAATATGCATGCCACCGCAGTCTATATAAGATTTCCCCTAAAGAGGCTCAGGGTCGTGTTTTCCTAACCAGTCCTGCGTGTCCGTGTGGGAGCTCGACCCTGGCTAGCCAGCCCAATAAACTCTGCTTTGTTGATTGTATTCTCGCCTGGCTCTCTGTCTCTCGGGGGAATAGGATTCCGGGTCCTAACATTTGGAGGTCCCACCGAGATTTCATTTTCTCGAGAGACAGAACCTGCCTGTGAGAAAGCAGGGGCGATCCCAAGTCCTAGGCGTTGGGAGGGGATCCCAGACCCTCATTTGGAGGAACTTGAGTGTTCCCTTTGGGCCGCGGCGGGGATTTGGCCAATCCCTAGGGAGATTCATTCTGGGAATCTCGCAAGGAGGACCACAGGGTCCTATTGGGAGAGGCTTTCCTCTCATTTGGGCTCGAGCATTTTAGGAACCCTGGCGCCAGGTGAAGAACTAATTGAGCTAGTCGAACCGTCAAGTGGACCCCTTTCGGCCTGATATCCCAGTTGGACGGTGAGGAGGTTGAATGGGGTGCGCACCAGTGTGAGAGAAGGACCGGTCCGAGCGAGTGCTGGAGAGTGTTGTGTGTGTGTGGAATTATTGTTGCCTTTACCCTTTTTGTTCTATCTCTCTTGGTGTTTGAGTCTCTTTCCACAATGGGACAGGGACAAACAACCCCAAAGTCTCGGATCCTTTCTCACTTTCCAGAAGTTAAAGAAAGGGCCTTAAATGCGGGTCTGGTCATCAAGAAAGGTAAGTTCGACACCTTTTGTTCTGCAGAGTGGCCCACCTTTGGAGTCGGGTGGCCCATTCAAGGTTCCCTCTCCCTAGACCTGATCACTAAGGTTAAAGCAGTCATTTTTCAGCCAGACAATCGAGGCCATCCAGACCAAGTTCCTTACATTTTGGTTTGGGAGGATCTGGTGAGGAACCCTCCCGCTTGGTTAACAGTTTTTCTGACCCACCCCTCCAGTTCGGCCCCCGGGGCTAAAACCCCAGTCACGCCCGCCTTGGTCATAAAGGAGGAGGAAAAACTTCCTCTTCCCACCTTGACCGGTCCTCAAATTAGGGCATCTCCTTCACCATCTCTGGTCTTACCAGAGAGTTCCCCCCTTTACCCATCCCTCGCAGGGGCAGAGGAAGATCGGCCGCCTCCATACGTGACTCCCCCTGGCCAAGCCAGTGCCGCGGAGGAGGAAATTTCCTCATCCTCCTCAACAGGACTGGCAGCAGGAGGAGGAATGGGTCGAAGACTTCGCCCCCGAGGGATCCGGGAAAGGGAGGGGGAAGACGGGCCCCCCTCATCAACACAGGGGGAGGAAACTGTCCCTACACTTCCAGTCCGGATGGTGGGCCAAGGGGGACCGGGAGGAGGGCAACAGTTTCAGTACTGGCCCTTCTCCTCCAGTGATCTATATAACTGGAGGACGCAGAACCCGCCCTTTTCTGAAGACCCCAAGTGTCTCATAGATCTCCTGGAGTCCATCATGCATACACACCGTCCCACTTGGGATGACTGTCATCAGCTGCTCAATACTCTTTTTACGACGGAGGAACGAGAGCGCATCCTCAACGAAGCGAGGAAGAACGTCTTGGGGGATAATGGGAGACCCACAACTCTCCAACCGGCCATAGACGAGGCTTTTCCCCTACGCCGCCCTAATTGGGATTTCGGGACCGCAGAAGGTAGGGAGCGTCTTCGGATCTACTGCCAGACTCTTATGGCCGGTCTCCGAGCGGCCGCCAGAAGGCCCACCAATTTTGCAAAAGTGAAAGCAGTCGTTCAAAGGGAAAACGAAAGCCCAGCCGGTTTCTTAGAGTGCCTCTATGAGGCATACCGTCAGTACACCCCTATTGACCCTGAGGCGGACCTCCACCGGTCTGCTGTGGTACTCTCATTCATTAATCAGGCAGCTCCAGACATTAGGAGAAAACTCAATAAACAGGAAAACTTAGGGGAGATGACTATAAGGGAAATGCTGCAGGTAGCAGAAAAGGTCTTTACCGCTAGGGAAACTCCAGAAGAAAGGGAGGAAAGACAGAGAAAGGAAGACAGGGAGGCCCAGGAGAAATTGAGAAAGGAGGACCGGGAGTTCCAGGCTAAGGAAAACCGAAAGCAACAGAGAGAAATGGCTCGTATTTTCCTAGCGGGTGTCCGGGACCAACCCAGGGGAGGGGGCCACGCCAGGACCCCGGATAAGGAACACTGTTTTTACTGTAAGGAAACGGGGCATTGGAAGAGAGAATGTCCTAAGTTAAAGGGAAGAAGAGGGTTTGGAAGGAGACCGGGAGAAAACAGGGAAAGGGAACGAGCAGTAGAGCGGGCCAGAGTCCTCCTAGCCGGAGAAGAGGACTGAAGGAGACGGGGCTCAGACCCCCTCCCCGAGTCCTGGGTAACAATGCATGTGGAGGGGAAGCCGATGGGGTTCATGGTGGATACCGGCGCCCAATATTCGGTTTTAAACAAGGCACATGGACCTTTGAACAAGGCACGAACAAGTGTTGTTCAGGGGGCCACCGGTACGCAGTTATGTACATGGACTACCAAAAGAAAGGTGAACTTAGGAAAACACCAGGTCACACACTCCTTCTTGGTCGTCCCTGAGAGCCCCGCTCCCCTGCTCGGACGGGACCTACTCACCAAAATAGGGGCCCATATCCATTTTGAACCAGATGGAATAATTGTGACTGATCGAGAAGGGAGCCCGATTCATGTCTTGTCCCTATCATTGGCTGACGAGCATCGTCTGTTTGAGAGTCAACAGGAACCAGGAGGGGACATGACTCATTGGGTAAAAAGATTTCCCACGGCCTGGGCGGAGACTGCGGGAACCGGCCTCGCCAAACACCTCCCGCCCGTAGTTATACAATTGAAGGCTTCTGCTCTCCCCATTCGGGTGAAACAGTATCCTATGCCTGAGGAGGCCCGAAGAGGCATAGCCCCTCATATCCACAGGCTAATAAAGGAAGGAGTACTGCGACCTTGTCAGTCTGCCTGGAATACTCCTCTGCTCCCCGTCCGAAAGCCGGGAAGCGGGGACTATAGGTCTGTGCAAGACCTACGAAAGGTAAACGAGCGGACGGAGGACATTCATCCCACCGTTCCGAATCCCTATACCTTGCTCAGCCACCTACCCCCCTCGCAAGTATGGTATACAACCCTTGATTTGAAAGATGCTTTCTTCAGCATTCCATTGTCAGAAATTAGTCAGCCGCTATTTGCTTTCGAATGGCAAGAAGATGGGGGCCAATCTCGACAGCTCACTTGGACCAGACTGCCGCAAGGATTTAAAAACTCTCCCACCCTGTTTAATGAGGCCCTGAGCCAGGACCTGGAACCTTTTCGTCGGAGCCACCCACGAGTCACTCTATTACAGTATGTTGATGACTTACTGTTAGCGGCAGAAACCCGAGAGGAGTGCATCAAGGCTACTGAACACCTGCTAACGGAATTAGGTGAGCTGGGGTATCGGGCAAGTGCCAAGAAAACTCACATCTGTAAAAGGTCAGTGACATATTTGGGTTATCGGATTGCAGATGGGGCAAGATGGCTGACTGATGCCATGAAACAGACTATTCTGGCTATCCCATCCCCGACATCCACTAGGGGGGTGAGAGAATTCCTGGGCTCCGCGGGGTTCTGTAGACTCTGGATTCCAGGATTTGCGGAAATAGCCAGACCCCTATATGAGGCCACCAAAGAAGCTCCAGATTGGAGTTGGGGAGAGAGAGAACAACAGGCCTTTGAGCAGCTAAAAGACGCTCTTTTGCAGGCCCCTGCCTTAGCCTTGCCAGATCCTACAAGACCATTCACTCTGTTTGTAGATGAGAAAAAGGGGGTAGCCAAAGGAGTCTTGACCCAACAGCTAGGTCCCTGGAAGAGACCAGTGGCATACTTTTCCAAGAAATTAGATGCAGTAGCGGCAGGATGGCCCCCCTGCCTCCGCATCATAGCGGCCATTGCCGTGCTGGTGAGAGAAGCCGATAAACTAACCTTTGGACAGGCCCTCTGGGTAACGGCCCCTCACCCGGTGGAGGGAATCCTTAAACAACCCCCTGGGAAATGGATGACGAATGCCAGGCTCACCCACTACCAGGGGCTCTTGTTGGATTCCCCTCGGATCACATTCACAGATCCCGTAATCCTGAACCCTGCCACCTTGTTGCCTAACCCGGAACTGCAGACACCTGTCCATAACTGCAAAGAATTCCTCTCCGAAGTTACACAGGTACGGGCTGACCTAAAGGATACCCCCCTGTCCGCCTGCAAATTAAACTGGTACACGGATGGAAGCAGTTTTTTCCAAGATGGAGCCCGAAGGGCAGGGGCAGCTGTAGTCGACCAAGAAGGAAATACGGTATGGAGCAGCGCCCTCCCACCCAGAACATCAGCCCAAAAAGCGGAATTAATTGCCTTGGCAGAGGCCCTGGAGAGGGCAAAAGAAAAGTGAGTCAATATCTACACCGATAGCCGCTATGCTTTCGGTACCATCCATGTCCACGGGGCCATCTATCGCGAAAGAGGATTCCGCACAGCAGAAGGAAAACATCTAAAGAACCTAGCCAAAGTCCAGCGTCTATTAATGGCAGTGGAAAAACCAAAGGCAGTGGCAGTGATGTATGTCCCAGGCCACCAGTCTGCCAAGACGCCGGAAGCTGTCGGTAACAACAGAGCAGATCAAGAAGCAAAGAGAGTAGCAATGGTGAGTCCTCCCATGGAGACAGGGCAACCTTCCACGGTTGCGGCGATAGACGTGCCGGTCCCAGAGCTCCCTCCGCTACCCCCCCGACCAGAATACTCCACAGAGGATTTCACTTGGATGAGAGCCCACTCCCCCTTTAGAGAAGGGGAAGACGGATGGAAAAGCGACTTGGAAGGCAAGTTAATTCTGCCTGAAAAACTCGGACGATTCCTGTTGGCTAACTTACATAAGTCCACCCATTTGGGGCGGAGAAAATTACTAGACTTGTTGACATCTGCGCAGCTCCGATTTCCGAACCAGACCATAACAGTCCGCCAAATTGTGGAAGATTGTGCCAGCTGCACAATCATGAAACCAGGACGAAGGGAGGGGCACCATACAGGTACTCGGGAACGGGGGAGGGCTCCGGAAAGAAGTTGAAAAGTGGATTTTACTGAGGTAAAACCGGGAAAGTTTGGGTACAAATATTTGCTGGTATTCATAGATACCTTTTCAGGCTGGGTGGAGGCTTTTCCTACAAAGAAGGAGACGAGTCAGGTAGTGGCAAAGGCTTTGCTAGAGGAAATCATACCCAGATATGGGGTGCCCGAGGCAATTGGGTCAGATAACGGTCCGGCTTTTGTTAGTAAAGTCCTGCAGGGACTAGATCAGACTATGGGGGCCAATTGGAAGCTACATTGTGAATATAACCCCCAGAGCTCAGGGCAAGTAGAAAGGATGAATAGGACACTAAAGGAGACTTTAGCCAAATTGGCCCTGGAGACTGGCGGTGATTGGGTGACGCTCCTTCCCTTGGCCATCTTCCGAGTCCGGAACTCCCCCTATGTCCATGGGCTAACTCCCTTTGAGATCCTGTATGGGGCTCCACCCCCCATCATTCAGAGGACCTTAAGCCCAGAACTAGGTGATCTGGCCCCAAATTACCTGACCATGTTGCAGGCTTTAGCTAAAGTGCAACAACGGATTTGGCCCTTAATTCAAGCATACCACGCTGTTAAGAGGGACCCGGCTCCGGAACATGGCATAGTCCCAGGTGACATGGTATGGGTTAAAAGGCATCAGTCCAAAACCCTAGAGCCTAGATGGAAAGGACCTTATGTTGTACTGTTTACTACCCCTACCGCCCTCAAGGTCGACGGGATTGCAGCATGGGTACACCATTCCCATGTAAGACGGGCTCACCCTCCAGAGAAAAAACAGGAAAATTGGTCCGCACGGAAGCATCCAACAAACCCACTCAAGCTCCGGCTGATACGGGATGCTCCGAAAAACGAGAACACTCCAGATGCTCCGCAGCCCTCCTAGAATGGGATTATCACCTGGGTCCACTACACCCACATCAGACCGGCAGATCCGGTAGCTATGAAGAAAGGCTTCCTGCCAACAAGAAGGGTGTCCCACCACAAGGAAAATTTTTTCAAACTCAAACTTCATACTGGACCTCGGTAACTTTATTCCTTTTTCTAACCCTGTCCACCACTTGCTGGGGGCATACAAATCCACATCAACCTTTTAACCTGACCTGGATGATTGTAGATGTGTCCACAGGAGACATTCTTAACCAGACCTCCAAGGTGACCCCTCCCAGCACCTGGTTCCCAAAATTATACTTTGACTTAAGGGCCTTATTCACTGGCAGGGGACAATGGGATTTGCGCCAAAGTTACTTCTATGTCTGCCCCGCTCCCCAACCCAACCACAGAAAAAAATGTGGAGGAATCGCAGACTATTATTGTAAGTCATGGGGTTGTGAGAGCTCAGGGGATATATGGTGGCCACCCCCCGAACAGGGGGACCTTATTCAATTAAGTAGAGTCTCTCAATCTGGCATTACATACCACCAACCTAGACCTATAAATAAGGGATGCCCAACTCCCCCCAATTGTAATCCCATTATGATAAATTTCACTGATTTAGGAAAAAAGGCAACGAATTGGGAATTGGGTAAATCCTGGGGAGTCAGACTCTACAAAACAAATCATCCAGGAGCCCTTTTTACTTTGCGGCGTGTGCAACAACCAGTCTCTACTCTAACAATAGGCCCTAATAAGGTACTTAGGCCACCCTATGTAAAGCCACCTCCCCAACCTCCCACAGCTCATCACCTTCCCTCAACCATAGCCCGGGCTAATGTTACAACTCCAAGACCATCAGAAACCAGCCCTCCCCTGGTGAGGCCCAGTCTCATGACCGCATCTAAAGACCCCCTCTGGGAGCTAGTGGGTGCTGCCTTCCTGACGTTAAACCACACCAACCCTAACATGACTAACTCCTGTTGGTTATGTTATGATGTGAGGCCCCCATTCTATGAGGCAATAGGGCTAAACACCACTCACGATACCTCATGTGAAGAAAACCCTACTCAATGTTCCTGGGGAGACCGTAAGAGAGGTCTGGCCATACAGCAGGTAAGCGGACAAGGAACCTGCTTAGGAAAAGTGCCAAAGAACAGACGGGACTTATGTACTGTTATTAACGCCAGTTCTACCTGGGAAAATGCTATTAAATGGGTAATTCCAAAGGACAATGGGTGGTGGCTATGCTCGCGGTCTGGACTCACCCCGTGCCTATCAACTAAGGTGTTTAACAGCTCTAAAGAATTCTGTGTTATAGTGACTGTGCTGCCCCGCATCCTCTATCATTCGGAAGAGAGTCTATATTCATACTGGAATACAAAAATGGTTGAAAAAAGGAAAAAGAGAGAACCTATTTCCACAGTAACTATTGCTACCCTACTCAGCCTAGGGTTAGTGGGAGCAGGAACCGGCATAGCTTCTTTGGCCACCCAGCAGAAAGGGATGTCTTCGCTGCGTGCAGCCATAGACGAAGATATAGAGAGAATAGAAACCTCCATTAGCCACCTAGAAAAATCCCTCACTTCAATGTCTGAGGTAGTACTTCAAAACCGACGAGGTCTGGACTTGTTCCTCCAAAAGGGGGGAGTATGTGTTGCTCTAGGAAGAATGTTGTTTTTACTCTGACCATACCGGAGTTGTTCGTGACTCCATGTCTAAACTTCGAAAGAGCCTGGAACAAAGAAAACGAGAAAGAGAGGCCGGGGAAAGCTGGTTCGAGTCTTGGTTTAACCAGTCCCCATGGTTGGCTACCCTTTTATCTGCATTGGCAGGGCCAATAATAATCATCCTATTACTTGTTACCATAGGACCCTGGATTCTAAACCGACTTATGACTTTTGTCAAAAGTCGAATTAATACTATCCAACTTCTGGTCCTCCGCCAACAATATCAGGCTCTTCATCCCCTTGAGAATGATTCCTCAATTTAGGCTGTAAGAAAAGGGGGGAATGAAAGGAATAGGAGGTCTCAGCGGGCCCCAACCCCCTTGTTGGAGAAACCAGTACCAAACATCCCATGTAGATAAGATAAGCAATGCGGCAGGGCTCAGTTAGGGCATATAGAATGTGGGGAATGTGAGTGGGGGGTACATGCAAGATGTGAAGTACGTGCAAGATGTGAGGTACGCGCAAGATGTGCTCTGCCTGCTTGCCCAATGTTGATAACGAAAATATGCATGCCACCGCAGTCTATATAAGATTTCCCCTAAAGAGGCTCAGGGTCGTGTTTTCCTAACCGGTCCTGCGTGTCCGTGTGGGAGCTCGACCCTGGCTAGCCAGCCCAATAAACTCTGCTTTGTTGATTGCATTCTCGCCTGGCTCTCTGTCTCTCGGGGGAATAGGATTCCGGGTCCTAACACTTTCACATGCTAACTCAAATCTCAAGGAGAAACAACGTGCCGGAACCTCCTGCTTCAGACCTTGATCTCCTGCAAGAGATAGAGTGATTCTTCCATTCTCTCCAATGAGGCTTTCTTGTACAAAGTTCGTGTTCCTCCACAATGAAAATGCTGAGAGGTAGGTAGTATTCCTTTAACCAGCTATCTCCATTCACAATGCTAAGCAAAGTGCTAGACCTGCTTGCTTCTGACATGAATGGTTCTCTTACAAGAGCTCCAGTACTTCTTCCTTTCACTTGTAGGGGCGACCTAGCAGAAATGTGATTTTTTCACCCATGAAAACGATGAGACAGGCAGTATTCCTTTAAACAGTTAACTCAATTCACTATCCTAAATAAGGGGCCACACTCTCTTGCTTCTACCATTAATGATTGTCTTACAAGTGCTCCAGCACTTCTTCCTTTCAGTTGCATAGAGCCATTTAGCACAAAGTTGATTTTCCTCACACAAGAAAACAATGAGAGACAGGCAGTATTTCTTTCTTCAGCTCACTCAAATCACAATACTAAACCAGGCCCTAGGCCCTCTTGCTTCTCACATTAATGATACTCTTGCAAGAGTTGCAGTGCTTCTTCCAATCTTTTGAGGGTCGATTTACCACACAGCTGATGTTCTTCACCCATGAAAACACTGAGTTAGGCAGTATTCCTTTGCACAGTTAACTCTGTTCACCACGGTAGACAAGGTGCTGGACCCTCTTGCTTCTAACATTAAGGATTGTCTGTCCACTGCTACAGTGCTTCTTCCATTCACTTTAAAGGGGCGATTTTATACAAAGCCGATGTTCCCCACACGTTAAAACGCTGACAGATAGGCAGTTCTGCTATCACACACTTCTGTAATTCCCCCTTGTAAACAATGTGCTAAGTTGTCTTGTTTGTAACATTAATGGTTCCCTTACAAGGGAAGCAGTGCTTCTTCCTTCCACTTGAAAAGGGCTATTTTATCACAATGATAATGTTCTTCACACTTTAAAAGTCTGAGAGATAGGCAGTATTCCTTTAAAAAGTGAACTCTATTCTCACTGCTAAACAAACTGCTAGAGCCCCTTGCTGCTGCTCTTCATGGTTTTGCTCCATGACAAACTGCCCTTGTTCAATTCACCTACATGCAGCTATTTGGCACAATGCTGATGCACCTCACCCATTCAAAAACTCAGTAGTAGGCAGGATTCCACTCAACTGGTAACTCACTTTTTCTAGGGAAACAAGGTGCAAGGCATTCCTGCCTCTCACACATCGTGTAGTGCCATGAGATACAATTGTTTGCCTATTTCGTATGAAGCGGGTCTTGTCAAAGAGTAGCTGGTTCTGCACTTCAAAGGCTATCATTTCACAAGCATGCCTTTCACAGGCTAACTCAAATCTCAAGGAGAAACAACGTGACGGAACCTCCTGCTTCAGACCTTGATCTCCTGCAAGAGATAGAGTGATTCTTCCATTCTCTCGAACGGGGCTTTCTTGTACAATGTTCGTGTTCCTCCACAATGAAAATGCTGAGAGGTAGGTAGTATTCCTTTAACCAGCTATCTCCATTCACAATGCTAAGCAAAGTGCTAGACCTGCTTGCTTCTGACATGAATGGTTCTCTTACAAGAGCTGCAGTACTTCTTCCTTTCACTTGTAGGGGCGACCTACCACAAATGTGATTTTTTTCACCCATGAAAACGATGTGACAGGCAGTATTCCTTTAAACAGTTAACTCAATTCACTATGCTAAATAAGGGGCCACACCCTCTTGCTTCTACCATTAATGATTGTCTTACAAGTGCTCCAGCACTTCTTCCTTTCACTTGCATAGAGCCATTTAGCACAAAGTTGATTTTCCTCACACAAGAAAACAATGAGAGACAGGCAGTATTTCTTTCTTCAGCTCACTCAAATCACAATACTAAACCAGGCCCTAGGCCGTCTTGCTTCTCACATTAATGATACTCTTGCAAGAGTTGCAGTGCTTCTTCCATTCTCTTGTGAGGGTCGATTTACCACAGAGCTGATGTTTTTCACCCATGAAAACACTGAGTTAGGCAGTATTTCTTTGCACAGTTAACTCTGTTCACCACGGTAGACAAGGTGCTGGACCCTCTTGCTTCTAACATTAAGGATTGTCTGTCCACTGCTACAGTGCTTCTTCCATTCACTTTAAAGGGGCGATTTTATACAGAGCTGATGTACTCCACACGTTAAAACGCTGACAGATAGGCAGTTCTGCTATCACACACTTATGTAATTCCCCCTTGTAAACAAGGTGCTAAGTTGTCTTGTTTGTAACATTAATGGTTCCCTTACAAGGGAAGCAGTGCTTCTTCCTTCCACTTGAAAAGGGCTATTTTTCACAATGATAATGTTCTTCACACTTTAAAAGTCTGAGAGATAGGCAGTATTCCTTTAAAAAGTGAACTCTATTCTCACTGCTAAACAAAGTGCTAGAGCCTCTTGCTGCTGCTCTTCATGGTTTTGCTCCATGACAAACTGCCCTTGTTCAATTCACCTACATGCAGCTATTTGGCACAATGCTGATGCACCTCACCCATTCAAAAACTCAGTAGTAGGCAGGATTCCACTCAACTGGTAACTCACTTTTTCTAGGGAAACAAGGTGCAAGGCATTCCTGCCTCTCACACATCGTGTAGTGCCATGAGATACAATTGTTTGCCTATTTCGTATGAAGCGGGTCTTGTCAAAGAGTAGCTGGTTCTGCACTTCAAAGGCTATCATTTCACAAGCCTTTCGTTCACATGCTAACTCAAATCTCAAAGAAAATCAATGGGCAAGAACCTCCTGCTTCAGACCTTGATTATCCTACAAGAGATAGAGTGATTCTTCCATTCTCTCGGATGGGGCTTTCTCGTACAAAGTGTGTGTTCCTCCAGAATGAAAATGCTGAGAGGTAGGTAGTATTACTTTTACCAGTTATCTCCATTCACAAAGCTAAACAAAGTGCTAGACCTGCTTGCTTCTAACATTAAAGCTTCTCCTCCAAGCTTGCTTCTAACATTAAAGCTTCTCCTCCAAGAGCTCCAGCACTTCTTCCTTTCACTTGCATAGAGCCATTTAGCACAAAGTTGATTTTGCTCACACAAGAAAACAATGAGAGACAGGCAGTATTCCTTTCTTCAGCTCACCCAATTGACAATAGTAAACCAGGCCCTAGGCCGTCTTGCTTCGCACATTAATGATTCTCTTGCAACAGTTGCAGTGCTTCTTCCATTCTCTTGTGAGGGTCGATTTACCACAGAGCTGATGTTCTTCACCCATGAAAACACTGAGTTAGGCAGTATTCCTTTGCACAGTTAACTCTGTTCACCATGGTAGACAAGGTGCTGGACCCTCTTGCTTCTAACATTAAGGATTGTCTGTCCACTGCTACAGTGCTTCTTCCATTCTCTTTAAAGGGGCGATTTTATACAAAGCTGATGTACTCCACACGTTAAAACGCTGACAGATAGGCAGTTCTGCTATCACACACTTATGTAATTCCCCCTTGTAAACAATGTGCTAAGTTGTCTTGTTTGTAATATTAATGGTTCCGTTACAAGGGAAGCAGTGCTTCTTCCTTCCACTTGAAAAGGGCTATTTTTCACAATGATAATGATCTTCACACTTTAAAAGTCTGAGAGATAGGCAGTATTGCTTTAAAAAGTGAACTCTATTCTCACTGCTAAACAAAGTGCTAGAGCCTCTTGCTGCTGCTCTTCATGGTTTTGCTCCATGACAAACTGCCCTTGTTCAATTCACGTACATGCAGCTATTTGGCACAATGCTGATGCACCTCACCCATTCAAAAACTCAGTAGTAGGCAGGATTCCACTCAACTGGTAACTCACTTTTTCTAGGGAAACAAGGTGCAAGGCATTCCTGCCTCTCACACATCGTGTAGTGCCATGAGATACAATTGTTTGCCTATTTCGTATGAAGCGGGTCTTGTCAAAGAGTAGCTGGTTCTGCACTACAAAGGCTATCATTTCACAAGCCTTTCGTTCACATGCTAACTCAAATCAATGTGCAAGAACCTCCTGCTTCAGACCTTGATTATCCTGCAAGAGATAGAGTGATTCTTCCATTCTCTCGAATGGGGCTTTCTTGTACAAAGTTCGTGTTCCTCCAGAATGAAAATGCTGAGAGGTAGGTAGTATTCCTTTAACCAGCTATCTCCATTCACAATGCTAAGCAAAGTGCTAGACTTGCTTGCTTCTGACATGAATGGTTCTCTTACAAGAGCTCCAGTACTTCTCCCTTTCACTTGTAGCGGGGACCTGGCACAAATGTGATTTTTTTCACCCATGAAAACGATGTGACAGGCAGTATTCCTTTAACCAGTTAACTCAATTCACTATGCTAAATAAGGGGCCACACCCTCTTGCTTCTACCATTAATGATTCTCTTACAAGTGCTCCAGCACTTCTTCCTTTCAATTCCATAGAGCCATTTAGCACAAAGTTGATTTTGCTCACACAAGAAAACAATGAGAGATAGGCAGTATTAATTTCTTCAGCTCACCCAAATGACAATACTAAACCAGGCCCTAGGCCTTCTTTCTTCTCACATTAATGATTCTCTTGCAAGAGTTGCAGTGCTTCTTCCATTCTTTTGTGAGGCTCGATGTACCACAGAGCTGATGTTCTTCACCCATGAAAACACTGAGTTAGGCAGTATTCCTTTGCACAGTTAACTCTGTTTACCACGGTAAACAAGGTGCTAGATCCTCTGGCTTCTAACGTTAAGGATTGTCTTTCAACTCGTACAGTGCTTCTTCCATTCACTTTCTGTTTTACAGAAAGTTGATGTTCTTCACACTTTAACACGCTGACAGATAGGCACTATTGCTTTCGCACACTAATGTAATTCTCCCTTGTTAACAATGTGTTAAGTTGTCTTGTTTGCAGCATCAATGGTTCTCTTACAAGGGCTACAGTGTTTCTTCCTTGCACTTTAAATGCATTATTGGGCACAGAGTAATATTCAACACGCATGAAAACACTGAGTGATAGGCAGTATTCGTTTAAACAAGTACCACCATTATCCTTGGAAAAAACGGTGCTTGACCCTCCTGCTTCTAACATTCACAATTCTCTTAAAGGAGATGCCGTGCTTCATCCATCCACTACTAAGATGAGATTTAGCACAAAATTGATGTTCCTCACCCATGAAAACAATGAGACTTAGGCAGTATTCCTTTCAACAGGTAACTGAATTCCCAATTTTAAAGGAGGTGCCAGATCCTCTTGCTAATAAAATGAAAGATTCTCTTCCAATATCTACAGTGTATCTTCCTTTCACTTGTGGGGCAATTTAGCACCAAGTTGATGTTTCTCTCCCATGAAATCATTGAGAGGTAGGCAGTATTCCTTTGCACAGTTAACTCTGTTCACCACGGTAAACAAGGTGTTAGACCCTCTTGCTTCTAACATTAAGGATTGTCTGTATACTGCTACAGTGCTTCTTCCATTCACTTTAAAGGGGCGATTTTATACAAAGCCGATGTTCCCCACACGTTAAAACGCTGACAGATAGGCAGTTCTGCTATCACACACTTATGTAATTCCCCCTTGTAAACAATGTGCTAAGTTGTCTTGTTTGTAACATTAATGGTTCCCTTACAAGGGAAGCAGTGCTTCTTCCTTCCACTTGAAAAGGGCTATTTTTCACAATGATAATGTTCTTCACACTTTAAAAGTCTGAGAGATAGGCAGTATTCCTTTAAAAAGTGAACTCTATTCTCACTGCTAAACAAAGTGCTAGAGCCTCTTGCTGCTGCTCTTCATGGTTTTGCTCCATGACAAACTGCCCTTGTTCAATTCACCTACATGCAGCTATTTGGCACAATGCTGATGCACCTCACCCATTCAAAAACTAAGTAGGAGGCAGGAATCCAGTCAACAGGTAACTCACTTCTAGGGAATCAAGGTGCAAGACATTCCTGCCTCTCACACATCGTGTAGTGCCAGGAGATACAAGTGTTTGCCTATTTGCTATGAAGCAGGTATGTGTCAAAGATAGCTGGTTCTGCACTTCAAAGGCTATCATTTCACAAGCATTCCTTTCACAGGCTAACTCAAATCTCAAGGAGAAACAACGTGCCGGAACCTCCTGCTTCAGACCTTGATCTCCTGCAAGAGATAGAGTGATTCTTCCATTCTCTCGAATGGGGCTTCCTTGTACAAAGTTCGTGTTCCTCCACAATGAAAATGCTGAGAGGTAGGTAGTATTCCTTTAACCTGCTATCTCCATTCACAATGCTAAGCAAAGTGCTAGACCTGCTTGCTTCTGACATGAATGGTTCTCTTACAAGAGCTGCAGTACTTCTTCCTTTCACTTGTAGGGGCGACCTAGCACAAATGTGATTTTTTTCACCCATGAAAACGATGTGACAGGCAGTATTCCTTTAAACAGTTAACTCAATTCACTATGCTAAATAAGGGGCCACACCCTCTTGCTTCTACCATTAATGATTGTCTTACAAGTGCTCCAGCACTTCTTCCTTTCACTTGCATAGAGCCATTTAGCACAAAGTTGATTTTCCTCACACAAGAAAACAATGAGAGACAGGCAGTATTTCTTTCTTCAGCTCACTCAAATCACAATACTAAACCAGGCCCTAGGCCGTCTTGCTTCTCACATTAATGATACTCTTGCAAGAGTTGCAGTGCTTCTTCCATTCTCTTGTGAGGGTCGATTTACCACAGAGCTGATGTTTTTCACCCATGAAAACACTGAGTTAGGCAGTATTTCTTTGCACAGTTAACTCTGTTCACCACGGTAGACAAGGTGCTGGACCCTCTTGCTTCTAACATTAAGGATTGTCTGTCCACTGCTACAGTGCTTCTTCCATTCACTTTAAAGGGGCGATTTTATACAGAGCTGATGTACTCCACACGTTAAAACGCTGAGAGATAGGCAGTTCTGCTATCACACACTTATGTAATTCCCCCTTGTAAACAAGGTGCTAAGTTGTCTTGTTTGTAACATTAATGGTTCCCTTACAAGGGAAGCAGTGCTTCTTCCTTCCACTTGAAAAGGGCTATTTTTCACAATGATAATGTTCTTCACACTTTAAAAGTCTGAGAGATAGGCAGTATTCCTTTAAAAAGTGAACTCTATTCTCACTGCTAAACAAAGTGCTAGAGCCTCTTGCTGCTGCTCTTCATGGTTTTGCTCCATGACAAACTGCCCTTGTTCAATTCACCTACATGCAGCTATTTGGCACAATGCTGATGCACCTCACCCATTCAAAAACTCAGTAGTAGGCAGGATTCCACTCAACTGGTAACTCACTTTTTCTAGGGAAACAAGGTGCAAGGCATTCCTGCCTCTCACACATCGTGTAGTGCCATGAGATACAATTGTTTGCCTATTTCGTATGAAGCGGGTCTTGTCAAAGAGTAGCTGGTTCTGCACTTCAAAGGCTATCATTTCACAAGCCTTTCGTTCACATGCTAACTCAAATATCAAAGAAAATCAATGGGCAAGAACCTCCTGCTTCAGACCTTGATTATCCTGCAAGAGATAGAGTGATTCTTCCATTCTCTCGGATGGGGCTTTCTCGTACAAAGTGTGTGTTCCTCCAGAATGAAAATGCTGGGAGGTAGGTAGTATTACTTTTACCAGTTATCTCCATTCACAAAGCTAAACAAAGTGCTAGACCTGCTTGCTTCTAACATTAAAGCTTCTCCTCCAAGCTTGCTTCTAACATTAAAGCTTCTCCTCCAAGAGCTCCAGCACTTCTTCCTTTCACTTGCATAGAGCCATTTAGCACAAAGTTGATTTTCCTCACACAAGAAAACAATGAGAGACAGGCAGTATTCCTTTCTTCAGCTCACCCAATTGACAATAGTAAACCAGGCCCTAGGCCGTCTTGCTTCGCACATTAATGATTCTCTTGCAACAGTTGCAGTGCTTCTTCCATTCTCTTGTGAGGGTCGATTTACCACAGAGCTGATGTTCTTCACCCATGAAAACACTGAGTTAGGCAGTATTCCTTTGCACAGTTAACTCTGTTCACCACGGTAGACAAGGTGCTGGACCCTCTTGCTTCTAACATTAAGGATTGTCTGTCCACTGCTACAGTGCTTCTTCCATTCTCTTTAAAGGGGCGATTTTATACAAAGCTGATGTACTCCACACGTTAAAACGCTGACAGATAGGCAGTTCTGCTATCACACACTTATGTAATTCCCCCTTGTAAACAATGTGCTAAGTTGTCTTGTTTGTAATATTAATGGTTCCGTTACAAGGGAAGCAGTGCTTCTTCCTTCCACTTGAAAAGGGCTATATTTCACAATGATAATGATCTTCACACTTTAAAAGTGTGAGAGATAGGCAGTATTGCTTTAAAAAGTGAACTCTATTCTCATTGCTAAACAAAGTGCTAGAGCCTCTTGCTGCTGCTCTTCATGGTTTTGCTCCATGACAAACTGCCCTTGTTCAATTCACCTACATGCAGCTATTTGGCACAATGCTGATGCACCTCACCCATTCAAAAACTCAGTAGTAGGCAGGATTCCACTCAACTGGTAACTCACTTTTTCTAGGGAAACAAGGTGCAAGGCATTCCTGCCTCTCACACATCGTGTAGTGCCATGAGATACAATTGTTTGCCTATTTCGTATGAAGCGGGTCTTGTCAAAGAGTAGCTGGTTCTGCACTACAAAGGCTATCATTTCACAAGCCTTTCGTTCACATGCTAACTCAAATCAATGTGCAAGAACCTCCTGCTTCAGACCTTGATTATCCTGCAAGAGATAGAGTGATTCTTCCATTCTCTCGAATGGGGCTTTCTTGTACAAAGTTCGTGTTCCTCCAGAATGAAAATGCTGAGAGGTAGGTAGTATTCCTTTAACCAGCTATCTCCATTCACAATGCTAAGCAAAGTGCTAGACTTGCTTGCTTCTGACATGAATGGTTCTCTTACAAGAGCTCCAGTACTTCTCCCTTTCACTTGTAGCGGGGACCTGGCACAAATGTGATTTTTTTCACCCATGAAAACGATGTGACAGGCAGTATTCCTTTAACCAGTTAACTCAATTCACTATGCTAAATAAGGGGCCACACCCTCTTGCTTCTACCATTAATGATTCTCTTACAAGAGCTCCAGCACTTCTTCCTTTCACTTGCATAGAGCCATTTAGCACAAAGTTGATTTTGCTCACACAAGAAAACAATGAGAGATAGGCAGTATTAATTTCTTCAGCTCACCCAAATGACAATACTAAACCAGGCCCTAGGCCTTCTTTCTTCTCACATTAATGATTCTCTTGCAAGAATTGCAGTGCTTCTTCCATTCTTTTGTGAGGCTCGATGTACCACAGAGCTGATGTTCTTCACCCATGAAAACACTGAGTTAGGCAGTATTCCTTTGCACAGTTAACTCTGTTTACCACGGTAAACAAGGTGCTAGATCCTCTGGCTTCTAACGTTAAGGATTGTCTTTCAACTCGTACAGTGCTTCTTCCATTCACTTTCTGTTTTACAGAAAGTTGATGTTCTTCACACTTTAACACGCTGACAGATAGGCACTATTGCTTTCGCACACTAATGTAATTCTCCCTTGTTAACAATGTGTTAAGTTGTCTTGTTTGCAGCATCAATGGTTCTCTTACAAGGGCTACAGTGTTTCTTCCTTGCACTTTAAATGCATTATTGGGCACAGAGTAATATTCAACACGCATGAAAACACTGAGTGATAGGCAGTATTCGTTTAAACAAGTACCACCATTATCCTTGGAAAAAACGGTGCTTGACCCTCCTGCTTCTAACATTCACCATTCTCTTAAAGGAGATGCCGTGCTTCATCCATCCACTACTAAGATGAGATTTAGCACAAAATTGATGTTCCTCACCCATGAAAACAATGAGACTTAGGCAGTATTCCTTTCAACAGGTAACTGAATTCCCAATTTTAAAGGAGGTGCCAGATCCTCTTGCTAATAAAATGAAAGATTCTCTTCCAATATCTACAGTGTATCTTCCTTTCACTTGTGGGGCAATTTAGCACCAAGTTGATGTTTCTCTCCCATGAAATCATTGAGAGGTAGGCAGTATTCCTTTGCACAGTTAACTCTGTTCACCACGGTAAACAAGGTGTTAGACCCTCTTGCTTCTAACATTAAGGATTGTCTGTATACTGCTACAGTGCTTCTTCCATTCACTTTAAAGGGGCGATTTTATACAAAGCCGATGTTCCCCACACGTTAAAACGCTGACAGATAGGCAGTTCTGCTATCACACACTTATGTAATTCCCCCTTGTAAACAATGTGCTAAGTTGTCTTGTTTGTAACATTAATGGTTCCCTTACAAGGGAAGCAGTGCTTCTTCCTTCCACTTGAAAAGGGCTATTTTTCACAATGATAATGTTCTTCACACTTTAAAAGTCTGAGAGATAGGCAGTATTCCTTTAAAAAGTGAACTCTATTCTCACTGCTAAACAAAGTGCTAGAGCCTCTTGCTGCTGCTCTTCATGGTTTTGCTCCATGACAAACTGCCCTTGTTCAATTCACCTACATGCAGCTATTTGGCACAATGCTGATGCACCTCACCCATTCAAAAACTAAGTAGGAGGCAGGAATCCAGTCAACAGGTAACTCACTTCTAGGGAATCAAGGTGCAAGACATTCCTGCCTCTCACACATCGTGTAGTGCCAGGAGATACAAGTCTTTGCCTATTTGCTATGAAGCAGGTATGTGTCAAAGATAGCTGGTTCTGCACTTCAAAGGCTATCATTTCACAAGCATTCCTTTCACAGGCTAACTCAAATCTCAAGGAGAAACAACGTGCCGGAACCTCCTGCTTCAGACCTTGATCTCCTGCAAGAGATAGAGTGATTCTTCCATTCTCTCGAATGGGGCTTCCTTGTACAAAGTTCGTGTTCCTCCACAATGAAAATGCTGAGAGGTAGGTAGTATTCCTTTAACCTGCTATCTCCATTCACAATGCTAAGCAAAGTGCTAGACCTGCTTGCTTCTGACATGAATGGTTCTCTTACAAGAGCTGCAGTACTTCTTCCTTTCACTTGTAGGGGCGACCTAGCACAAATGTGATTTTTTTCACCCATGAAAACGATATGACAGGCAGTATTCCTTTAAACAGTTAACTCAATTCACTATGCTAAATAAGGGGCCACACCCTCTTGCTTCTACCATTAATGATTGTCTTACAAGTGCTCCAGCACTTCTTCCTTTCACTTGCATAGAGCCATTTAGCACAAAGTTGATTTTCCTCACACAAGAAAACAATGAGAGACAGGCAGTATTTCTTTCTTCAGCTCATTCAAATCACAATACTAAACCAGGCCCTAGGCCGTCTTGCTTCTCACATTAATGATACTCTTGCAAGAGTTGCAGTGCTTCTTCCATTCTCTTGTGAGGGTCGATTTACCACAGAGCTGATGTTTTTCATCCATGAAAACACTGAGTTAGGCAGTATTTCTTTGCACAGTTAACTCTGTTCACCACGGTAGACAAGGTGCTGGACCCTCTTGCTTCTAACATTAAGGATTGTCTGTCCACTGCTACAGTGCTTCTTCCATTCACTTTAAAGGGGCGATTTTATACAGAGCTGATGTACTCCACACGTTAAAACGCTGACAGATAGGCAGTTCTGCTATCACACACTTATGTAATTCCCCCTTGTAAACAAGGTGCTAAGTTGTCTTGTTTGTAACATTAATGGTTCCCTTACAAGGGAAGCAGTGCTTCTTCCTTCCACTTGAAAAGGGCTATTTTTCACAATGATAATGTTCTTCACACTTTAAAAGTCTGAGAGATAGGCAGTATTCCTTTAAAAAGTGAACTCTATTCTCACTGCTAAACAAAGTGCTAGAGCCTCTTGCTGCTGCTCTTCATGGTTTTGCTCCATGACAAACTGCCCTTGTTCAATTCACCTACATGCAGCTATTTGGCACAATGCTGATGCACCTCACCCATTCAAAAACTCAGTAGTAGGCAGGATTCCACTCAACTGGTAACTCACTTTTTCTAGGGAAACAAGGTGCAAGGCATTCCTGCCTCTCACACATCGTGTAGTGCCATGAGATACAATTGTTTGCCTATTTCGTATGAAGCGGGTCTTGTCAAAGAGTAGCTGGTTCTGCACTTCAAAGGCTATCATTTCACAGGCCTTTCGTTCACATGCTAACTCAAATCTCAAAGAAAATCAATGGGCAAGAACCTCCTGCTTCAGACCTTGATTATCCTGCAAGAGATAGAGTGATTCTTCCATTCTCTCGGATGGGGCTTTCTCGTACAAAGTGTGTGTTCCTCCAGAATGAAAATGCTGGGAGGTAGGTAGTATTACTTTTACCAGTTATATCCATTCACAAAGCTAAACAAAGTGCTAGACCTGCTTGCTTCTAACATTAAAGCTTCTCCTCCAAGCTTGCTTCTAACATTAAAGCTTCTCCTCCAAGAGCTCCAGCACTTCTTCCTTTCACTTGCATAGAGCCATTTAGCACAAAGTTGATTTTCCTCACACAAGAAAACAATGAGAGACAGGCAGTATTCCTTTCTTAAGCTCACCCAATTGACAATAGTAAACCAGGCCCTAGGCCATCTTGCTTCGCACATTAATGATTCTCTTGCAACAGTTGCAGTGCTTCTTCCATTCTCTTGTGAGGGTCGATTTACCACAGAGCTGATGTTCTTCACCCATGAAAACACTGAGTTAGGCAGTATTCCTTTGCACAGTTAACTCTGTTCACCACGGTAGACAAGGTGCTGGACCCTCTTGCTTCTAACATTAAGGATTGTCTGTCCACTGCTACAGTGCTTCTTCCATTCTCTTTAAAGGGGCGATTTTATACAAAGCTGATGTACTCCACACGTTAAAACGCTGACAGATAGGCAGTTCTGCTATCACACACTTATGTAATTCCCCCTTGTAAACAATGTGCTAAGTTGTCTTGTTTGTAATATTAATGGTTCCGTTACAAGGGAAGCAGTGCTTCTTCCTTCCACTTGAAAAGGGCTATTTTTCACAATGATAATGATCTTCACACTTTAAAAGTCTGAGAGATAGGCAGTATTGCTTTAAAAAGTGAACTCTATTCTCACTGCTAAACAAAGTGCTAGAGCCTCTTGCTGCTGCTCTTCATGGTTTTGCTCCATGACAAACTGCCCTTGTTCAATTCACCTACATGCAGCTATTTGGCACAATGCTGATGCACCTCACCCATTCAAAAACTCAGTAGTAGGCAGGATTCCACTCAACTGGTAACTCACTTTTCCTAGGGAAACAAGGTGCAAGGCATTCCTGCCTCTCACACATCGTGTAGTGCCATGAGATACAATTGTTTGCCTATTTCGTATGAAGCGGGTCTTGTCAAAGAGTAGCTGGTTCTGCACTTCAAAGGCTATCATTTCACAAGCCTTTCGTTCACATGCTAACTCAAATCAATGTGCAAGAACCTCCTGCTTCAGACCTTGATTATCCTGCAAGAGATAGAGTGATTCTTCCATTCTCTCGAATGGGGCTTTCTTGTACAAAGTTCGTGTTCCTCCAGAATGAAAATGCTGAGAGGTAGGTAGTATTCCTTTAACCAGCTATCTCCATTCACAATGCTAAGCAAAGTGCTAGACTTGCTTGCTTCTGACATGAATGGTTCTCTTACAAGAGCTCCAGTACTTCTCCCTTTCACTTGTAGCGGGGACCTAGCACAAATGTGATTTTTTTCACCCATGAAAACGATGTGACAGGCAGTATTCATTTAACCAGTTAACTCAATTCACTATGCTAAATAAGGGGCCACACCCTCTTGCTTCTACCATTAATGATTCTCTTACAAGTGCTCCAGCACTTCTTCCTTTCACTTGCATAGAGCCATTTAGCACAAAGTTGATTTTGCTCACACAAGAAAACAATGAGAGATAGGCAGTATTAATTTCTTCAGCTCACCCAAATGACAATACTAAACCAGGCCCTAGGCCTTCTTTCTTCTCACATTAATGATTCTCTTGCAAGAGTTGCAGTGCTTCTTCCATTCTTTTGTGAGGCTCGATGTACCACAGAGCTGATGTTCTTCACCCATGAAAACACTGAGTTAGGCAGTATTCCTTTGCACAGTTAACTCTGTTTACCACGGTAAACAAGGTGCTATATCCTCTGGCTTCTAACATTAAGGATTGTCTTTCAACTCCTACAGTGCTTCTTCCATTCACTTTCTGTTTTACAGAAAGTTGATGTTCTTCACACTTTAACACGCTGACAGATAGGCACTATTGCTTTCGCACACTAATGTAATTCTCCCTTGTTAACAATGTGTTAAGTTGTCTTGTTTGCAGCATTAATGGTTCTCTTACAAGGGCTACAGTGTTTCTTCCTTGCACTTTAAATGCATTATTGGGCACAGAGTAATATTCAACACGCATGAAAACACTGAGTGATAGGCAGTATTCGTTTAAACAAGTACCACCATTATCCTTGGAAAAAACGGTGCTTGACCCTCCTGCTTCTAACATTCACAATTCTCTTAAAGGAGATGCCGTGCTTCATCCATCCACTACTAAGATGAGATTTAGCACAAAATTGATGTTCCTCACCCATGAAAACAATGAGACTTAGGCAGTATTCCTTTCAACAGGTAACTGAATTCCCAATTTTAAAGGAGGTGCCAGATCCTCTTGCTAATAAAATGAAAGATTCTCTTCCAATATCTACAGTGTATCTTCCTTTCACTTGTGGGGCAATTTAGCACCAAGTTGATGTTTCTCTCCCATGAAATCATTGAGAGGTAGGCAGTATTCCTTTGCACAGTTAACTCTGTTCACCACGGTAAACAAGGTGTTAGACCCTCTTGCTTCTAACATTAAGGATTGTCTGTATACTGCTACAGTGCTTCTTCCATTCACTTTAAAGGGGCGATTTTATACAAAGCCGATGTTCCCCACACGTTAAAACGCTGACAGATAGGCAGTTCTGCTATCACACACTTATGTAATTCCCCCTTGTAAACAATGTGCTAAGTTGTCTTGTTTGTAACATTAATGGTTCCCTTACAAGTGAGAAGAACCATTACTTCTTCCTTCCACTTGAAAAGGGCTATTTTTCACAATGATAATGTTCTTCACACTTTAAAAGTCTGAGAGATAGGCAGTATTCCTTTAAAAAGTGAACTCTATTCTCACTGCTAAACAAAGTGCTAGAGCCTCTTGCTGCTGCTCTTCATGGTTTTGCTCCATGACAAACTGCCCTTGTTCAATTCACCTACATGCAGCTATTTGGCACAATGCTGATGCACCTCACCCATTCAAAAACTAAGTAGGAGGCAGGAATCCAGTCAACAGGTAACTCACTTCTAGGGAATCAAGGTGCAAGACATTCCTGCCTCTCACACATCGTGTAGTGCCAGGAGATACAAGTGTTTGCCTATTTGCTATGAAGCAGGTATGTGTCAAAGATAGCTGGTTCTGCACTTCAAAGGCTATCATTTCACAAGCATTCCTTTCACAGGCTAACTCAAATCTCAAGGAGAAACAACGTGCCGGAACCTCCTGCTTCAGACCTTGATCTCCTGCAAGAGATAGAGTGATTCTTCCATTCTCTCGAATGGGGCTTCCTTGTACAAAGTTCGTGTTCCTCCACAATGAAAATGCTGAGAGGTAGGTAGCATTCCTTTAACCTGCTATCTCCATTCACAATGCTAAGCAAAGTGCTAGACCTGCTTGCTTCTGACATGAATGGTTCTCTTACAAGAGCTGCAGTACTTCTTCCTTTCACTTGTAGGGGCGACCTACCACAAATGTGATTTTTTTCACCCATGAAAACGATGTGACAGGCAGTATTCCTTTAAACATTTAACTCAATTCACTATGCTAAATAAGGGGCCACACCCTCTTGCTTCTACCATTAATGATTGTCTTACAAGTGCTCCAGCACTTCTTCCTTTCACTTGCATAGAGCCATTTAGCACAAAGTTGATTTTCCTCACACAAGAAAACAATGAGAGACAGGCAGTATTTCTTTCTTCAGCTCACTCAAATCACAATACTAAACCAGGCCCTAGGCCCTCTTGCTTCTCACATTAATGATACTCTTGCAAGAGTTGCAGTGCTTCTTCCATTCTTTTGAGGGTCGATTTACCACAGAGCTGATGTTCTTCACCCATGAAAACACTGAGTTAGGCACTATTTCTTTGCACAGTTAACTCTGTTCACCACGGTAGACAAGGTGCTGGACCCTCTTGCTTCTAACATTAAGGATTGTCTGTCCACTGCTACAGTGCTTCTTCCATTCACTTTAAAGGGGCGATTTTATACAAAGCCGATGTTCCCCACACGTTAAAACGCTGACAGATAGGCAGTTCTGCTATCACACACTTATGTAATTCCCCCTTGTAAACAATGTGCTAAGTTGTCTTGTTTGTAACATTAATGGTTCCCTTACAAGGGAAGCAGTGCTTCTTCCTTCCACTTGAAAAGGGCTATTTTTCACAATGATAATGTTCTTCACACTTTAAAAGTCTGAGAGATAGGCAGTATTCCTTTAAAAAGTGAACTCTATTCTCACTGCTAAACAAAGTGCTAGAGCCTCTTGCTGCTGCTCTTCATGGTTTTGCTCCATGACAAACTGCCCTTGTTCAATTCACCTACATGCAGCTATTTGGCACAATGCTGATGCACCTCACCCATTCAAAAACTCAGTAGTAGGCAGGATTCCACTCAACTGGTAACTCACTTTTTCTAGGGAAACAAGGTGCAAGGCATTCCTGCCTCTCACACATCGTGTAGTGCCATGAGATACAATTGTTTGCCTATTTCGTATGAAGCGGGTCTTGTCAAAGAGTAGCTGGTTCTGCAGTTCAAAGGCTATCATTTCACAAGCCTTTCGTTCACATGCTAACTCAAATCTCAAAGAGAATCAATGTGCAAGAACCTCCTGCTTCAGACCTTGATTATCCTGCAAGAGATAGAGTGATTCTTCCATTCTCTCGGATGGGGCTTTCTCGTACAAAGTGTGTGTTCCTCCAGAATGAAAATGCTGGGAGGTAGGTAGTATTACTTTTACCAGTTATCTCCATTCACAAAGCTAAACAAAGTGCTAGACCTGCTTGCTTCTAACATTAAAGCTTCTCCTCCAAGCTTGCTTCTAACATTAAAGCTTCTCCTCCAAGAGCTCCAGCACTTCTTCCTTTCACTTGCATAGAGCCATTTAGCACAAAGTTGATTTTCCTCACACAAGAAAACAATGAGAGACAGGCAGTATTCCTTTCTTCAGCTCACCCAATTGACAATACTAAACCAGGCCCTAGGCCGTCTTGCTTCGCACATTAATGATTCTCTTGCAACAGTTGCAGTGCTTCTTCCATTCTCTTGTGAGGGTCGATTTACCACAGAGCTGATGTTCTTCACCCATGAAAACACTGAGTTAGGCAGTATTCCTTTGCACAGTTAACTCTGTTCATCACGGTAGACAAGGTGCTGGACCCTCTTGCTTCTAACATTAAGGATTGTCTGTCCACTGCTACAGTGCTTCTTCCATTCACTTTAAAGGGGCTGTTTTACAGAAAGTTGATGTTCTTCACACTTTAACACGCTGACAGATAGGCACTATTGCTTTCGCACACTAATGTAATTCTCCCTTGTTAACAATGTGTTAAGTTGTCTTGTTTGCAGCATTAATGGTTCTCTTACAAGGGCTACAGTGTTTCTTCCTTGCACTTTAAATGCATTATTGGGCACAGAGTAATATTCAACACGCATGAAAACACTGAGTGATAGGCAGTATTCCTTTAAACAAGTACCACCATTATCCTTGGAAAACACGGTGCTTGACCCTCCTGCTTCTAACATTCACAATTCTCTTAAAGGAGATGCCGTGCTTCATCCATCCACTACTAAGATGAGATTTAGCACAAAATTGATGTTCCTCACCCATGAAAACAATGAGACTTAGGCAGTATTCCTTTCAACAGGTAACTGAATTCCCAATTTTAAAGGAGGTGCCAGATCCTCTTGCTAATAAAATGAAAGATTCTCTTCCAATATCTACAGTGTATCTTCCTTTCACTTGTGGGGGCAATTTAGCACCAAGTTGATGTTTCTCTCCCATGAAATCATTGAGAGGTAGGCAGTATTCCTTTGCACAGTTAACTCTGTTCACCACGGTAAACAAGGTGTTAGACCCTCTTGCTTCTAACATTAAGGATTGTCTGTATACTGCTACAGTGCTTCTTCCATTCACTTTAAAGGGGCGATTTTATACAAAGCCGATGTTCCCCACACGTTAAAACGCTGACAGATAGGCAGTTCTGCTATCACACACTTATGTAATTCCCCCTTGTAAACAATGTGCTAAGTTGTCTTGTTTGTAACATTAATGGTTCCCTTACAAGGGAAGCAGTGCTTCTTCCTTCCACTTGAAAAGGGCTATTTTTCACAATGATAATGTTCTTCACACTTTAAAAGTCTGAGTGATAGGCAGTATTCCTTTAAAAAGTGAACTCTATTCTCACGGCTAAACAAAGTGCTAGAGCCTCTTGCTGCTGCTCTTCATGGTTTTGCTCCATGACAAACTGCCCTTGTTCAATTCACCTACATGCAGCTATTTGGCACAATGCTGATGCACCTCATCCATTCAAAAACTAAGTAGTAGGCAGGATTCCAGTCAACAGGTAACTCAATTCTAGGGAATCAAGGTGCAAGACATTCCTGCCTCTCACACATCGTGTAGTGCCAGGAGATACAAGTGTTTGCCTATTTGCTATGAAGCACGTATGTGTCAAAGAGTAGCTGGTTCTGCACTTCAAAGGCTATCATTTCCCAAGCATTCCTTTTGAAAGGAATAGGAGGTCTCAGCGGGCCCCAACCCCCTTGTTGGAGAAACCAGTACCAAACATCCCATGTAGATAAGATAAGCAATGCGGTAGGGCTCAGTTAGGGCATATAGAATGTGATGAATGTGAGTGGGGGGTACATGCAAGATGTGAAGTACGTGCAAGATGTGAGGTACGCGCAAGATGTGCTCTGCCTGCTTGCCCAATGTTGATAACGAAAATATGCATGCCACCGCAGTCTATATAAGATTTCCCCTAAAGAGGCTCAGGGTCGTGTTTTCCTAACCGGTCCTGCGTGTCCGTGTGGGAGCTCGACCCTGGCTAGCCAGCCCAATAAACTCTGCTTTGTTGATTGTATTCTCGCCTGGCTCTCTGTCTCTCGGGGGAATAGGATTCCGGGTCCTAACATTTGGAGGTCCCACCGAGATTTCATTTTCTCGAGAGACAGAACCTGCCTGTGAGAAAGCAGGGGCGATCCCAAGTCCTAGGCGTTGGGAGGGGATCCCAGACCCTCATTTGGAGGAACTTGAGTGTTCCATTTGGGCCGCGGCGGGGATTCGGCCAATCCCCAGGGAGATTCATTCTGGGAATCTCGCAAGGAGGACCACAGGGTCCTATTGGGAGAGGCTTTCCTCTCATTTGGGCTCGAGCATTTTAGGAACCCTGGCGCCAGGTGAAGAACTAATTGAGCTAGTCGAACGACCACCCGTCAAGTGGACCCCTTTCGGCCTGATATCCCAGTTGGACGGTGAGGAGGTTGAATGGGGTGCGCACCAGTGTGAGAGAAGGACCGGTCCGAGCGAGTGCTGGAGAGTGTTGTGTGTGTGTGGAATTATTGTTGCCTTTACCCTTTTTGTTCTATCTCTCTTGGTGTTTGAGTCTCCTTCCACAATGGGACAGGGACAAACAACCCCAAAGTCTCTGATCCTTTCTCACTTTCCAGAAGTTAAAGAAAGGGCCTTAAATGCGGGTCTGGTCATCAAGAAAGGTAAGTTCGACACCTTTTGTTCTGCAGAGTGGCCCACCTTTGGAGTCGGGTGGCCCATTCAAGGTTCCCTCTCCCTAGACCTGATCACTAAGGTTAAAGCAGTCATTTTTCAGCCAGACAATCGAGGCCATACAGACCAAGTTCCTTACATTTTGGTTTGGGAGGATCTGGTGAGGAACCCTCCCCCTTGGTTAACAGTTTTTCTGACCCACCCCTCCAGTTCGGCCCCCGGGGCTAAAACCCCAGTCACGCCCGCCTTGGTCATAAAGGAGGAGGAAAAACTTCCTCTTCCCACCTTGACCGGTCCTCAAATTAGGGCATCTCCTTCACCATCTCTGGTCTTACCAGAGAGTTCCCCCCTTTACCCATCCCTCGCAGGGGCAGAGGAAGATCGGCCGCCTCCATACGTGACTCCCCCTGGCCAAGCCAGTGCCCCGGAGGAGGAAATTTCCTCATCCTCCTCAACAGGACTGGCAGCAGGAGGAGGAATGGGTCGAAGACTTCGCCCCCGAGGGATCCGGGAAAGGGAGGGGGAAGACGGGCCCCCCTCATCAACACAGGGGGAGGAAACTGTCCCTACACTTCCAGTCCGGATGGTGGGCCAAGGGGGACCGGGAGGAGGGCAACAGTTTCAGTACTGGCCCTTCTCCTCCAGTGATCTATATAACTGGAGGACGCAGAACCCGCCCTTTTCTGAAGACCCCAAGTGTCTCATAGATCTCCTGGAGTCCATCATGCATACACACCGTCCCACTTGGGATGACTGTCATCAGCTGCTCAATACTCTTTTTACGACGGAGGAACGAGAGCGCATCCTCAACGAAGCGAGGAAGAACGTCTTGGGGGATAATGGGAGACCCACAACTCTCCAACCGGCCATAGACGAGGCTTTTCCCCTACGCCGCCCTAATTGGGATTTCGGGACCGCAGAAGGTAGGGAGCGTCTTCGGATCTACTGCCAGACTCTTATGGCCGGTCTCCGAGCGGCCGCCAGAAGGCCCACCAATTTTGCAAAAGTGAAAGCAGTCGTTCAAAGGGAAAACGAAAGCCCAGCCGGTTTCTTAGAGTGCCTCTATGAGGCATACCGTCAGTACACCCCTATTGACCCTGAGGCGGACCTCCACCGGTCTGCTGTGGTACTCTCATTCATTAATCAGGCAGCTCCAGACATTAGGAGAAAACTCAATAAACAGGAAAACTTAGGGGAGATGACTATAAGGGAAATGCTGCAGGTAGCAGAAAAGGTCTTTACCGCTAGGGAAACTCCAGAAGAAAGGGAGGAAAGACAGAGAAAGGAAGACAGGGAGGCCCAGGAGAAATTGAGAAAGGAGGACCGGGAGTTCCAGGCTAAGGAAAACCGAAAGCAACAGAGAGAAATGGCTCGTATTTTCCTAGCGGGTGTCCGGGACCAACCCAGGGGAGGGGGCCACGCCAGGACCCCGGATAAGGAACACTGTTTTTACTGTAAGGAAACGGGGCATTGGAAGAGAGAATGTCCTAAGTTAAAGGGAAGAAGAGGGTTTGGAAGGAGACCGGGGGAAAACAGGGAAAGGGAACGAGCAGTAGAGCAGGCCAGAGTCCTCCTAGCCGGAGAAGAGGACTGAAGGAGACGGGGCTCAGACCCCCTCCCCGAGTCCTGGGTAACAATGCATGTGGAGGGGAAGCCGATGGGGTTCATGGTGGATACCGGCGCCCAATATTCGGTTTTAAACAAGGCACATGGACCTTTGAACAAGGCACGAACAAGTGTTGTTCAGGGGGCCACCGGTACGCAGTTATGTACATGGACTACCAAAAGAAAGGTGAACTTAGGAAAACACCAGGTCACACACTCCTTCTTGGTCGTCCCTGAGAGCCCCGCTCCCCTGCTCGGACGGGACCTACTCACCAAAATAGGGGCCCATATCCATTTTGAACCAGATGGAATAATTGTGACTGATCGAGAAGGGAGCCCGATTCATGTCTTGTCCCTATCATTGGCTGACGAGCATCGTCTGTTTGAGAGTCAACAGGAACCAGGAGGGGACATGACTCATTGGGTAAAAAGATTTCCCACGGCCTGGGCGGAGACTGCGGGAACCGGCCTCGCCAAACACCTCCCGCCCGTAGTTATACAATTGAAGGCTTCTGCTCTCCCCATTCGGGTGAAACAGTATCCTATGCCTGAGGAGGCCCGAAGAGGCATAGCCCCTCATATCCACAGGCTAATAAAGGAAGGAGTACTGCGACCTTGTCAGTCTGCCTGGAATACTCCTCTGCTCCCCGTCCGAAAGCCGGGAAGCGGGGACTATAGGTCTGTGCAAGACCTACGAAAGGTAAACGAGCGGACGGAGGACATTCATCCCACCGTTCCGAATCCCTATACCTTGCTCAGCCACCTACCCCCCTCGCAAGTATGGTATACAACCCTTGATTTGAAAGATGCTTTCTTCAGCATTCCATTGTCAGAAATTAGTCAGCCGCTATTTGCTTTCGAATGGCAAGAAGATGGGGGCCAATCTCGACAGCTCACTTGGACCAGACTGCCGCAAGGATTTAAAAACTCTCCCACCCTGTTTAATGAGGCCCTGAGCCAGGACCTGGAACCTTTTCGTCGGAGCCACCCACGAGTCACTCTATTACAGTATGTTGATGACTTACTGTTAGCGGCAGAAACCCGAGAGGAGTGCATCAAGGCTACTGAACACCTGCTAACGGAATTAGGTGAGCTGGGGTATCGGGCAAGTGCCAAGAAAACTCACATCTGTAAAAGGTCAGTGACATATTTGGGTTATCGGATTGCAGATGGGGCAAGATGGCTGACTGATGCCATGAAACAGACTATTCTGGCTATCCCATCCCCGACATCCACTAGGGGGGTGAGAGAATTCCTGGGCTCCGCGGGGTTCTGTAGACTCTGGATTCCAGGATTTGCGGAAATAGCCAGACCCCTATATGAGGCCACCAAAGAAGCTCCAGATTGGAGTTGGGGAGAGAGAGAACAACAGGCCTTTGAGCAGCTAAAAGACGCTCTTTTGCAGGCCCCTGCCTTAGCCTTGCCAGATCCTACAAGACCATTCACTCTGTTTGTAGATGAGAAAAAGGGGGTAGCCAAAGGAGTCTTGACCCAACAGCTAGGTCCCTGGAAGAGACCAGTGGCATACTTTTCCAAGAAATTAGATGCAGTAGCGGCAGGATGGCCCCCCTGCCTCCGCATCATAGCGGCCATTGCCGTGCTGGTGAGAGAAGCCGATAAACTAACCTTTGGACAGGCCCTCTGGGTAACGGCCCCTCACCCGGTGGAGGGAATCCTTAAACAACCCCCTGGGAAATGGATGACGAATGCCAGGCTCACCCACTACCAGGGGCTCTTGTTGGATTCCCCTCGGATCACATTCACAGATCCCGTAATCCTGAACCCTGCCACCTTGTTGCCTAACCCGGAACTGCAGACACCTGTCCATAACTGCAAAGAATTCCTCTCCGAAGTTACACAGGTACGGGCTGACCTAAAGGATACCCCCCTGTCCGCCTGCAAATTAAACTGGTACACGGATGGAAGCAGTTTTTTCCAAGATGGAGCCCGAAGGGCAGGGGCAGCTGTAGTCGACCAAGAAGGAAATACGGTATGGAGCAGCGCCCTCCCACCCAGAACATCAGCCCAAAAAGCGGAATTAATTGCCTTGGCAGAGGCCCTGGAGAGGGCAAAAGAAAAGTGAGTCAATATCTACACCGATAGCCGCTATGCTTTCGGTACCATCCATGTCCACGGGGCCATCTATCGCGAAAGAGGATTCCGCACAGCAGAAGGAAAACATCTAAAGAACCTAGCCAAAGTCCAGCGTCTATTAATGGCAGTGGAAAAACCAAAGGCAGTGGCAGTGATGTATGTCCCAGGCCACCAGTCTGCCAAGACGCCGGAAGCTGTCGGTAACAACAGAGCAGATCAAGAAGCAAAGAGAGTAGCAATGGTGAGTCCTCCCATGGAGACAGGGCAACCTTCCACGGTTGCGGCGATAGACGTGCCGGTCCCAGAGCTCCCTCCGCTACCCCCCCGACCAGAATACTCCACAGAGGATTTCACTTGGATGAGAGCCCACTCCCCCTTTAGAGAAGGGGAAGACGGATGGAAAAGCGACTTGGAAGGCAAGTTAATTCTGCCTGAAAAACTCGGACGATTCCTGTTGGCTAACTTACATAAGTCCACCCATTTGGGGCGGAGAAAATTACTAGACTTGTTGACATCTGCGCAGCTCCGATTTCCGAACCAGACCATAACAGTCCGCCAAATTGTGGAAGATTGTGCCAGCTGCACAATCATGAAACCAGGACGAAGGGAGGGGCACCATACAGGTACTCGGGAACGGGGGAGGGCTCCGGAAAGAAGTTGAAAAGTGGATTTTACTGAGGTAAAACCGGGAAAGTTTGGGTACAAATATTTGCTGGTATTCATAGATACCTTTTCAGGCTGGGTGGAGGCTTTTCCTACAAAGAAGGAGACGAGTCAGGTAGTGGCAAAGGCTTTGCTAGAGGAAATCATACCCAGATATGGGGTGCCCGAGGCAATTGGGTCAGATAACGGTCCGGCTTTTGTTAGTAAAGTCCTGCAGGGACTAGATCAGACTATGGGGGCCAATTGGAAGCTACATTGTGAATATAACCCCCAGAGCTCAGGGCAAGTAGAAAGGATGAATAGGACACTAAAGGAGACTTTAGCCAAATTGGCCCTGGAGACTGGCGGTGATTGGGTGACGCTCCTTCCCTTGGCCATCTTCCGAGTCCGGAACTCCCCCTATGTCCATGGGCTAACTCCCTTTGAGATCCTGTATGGGGCTCCACCCCCCATCATTCAGAGGACCTTAAGCCCAGAACTAGGTGATCTGGCCCCAAATTACCTGAC